>NC_080189.1:162761161-164011161 GCF_030028045.1 Hippopotamus amphibius kiboko
CTAAGAAAAAGGAGGCAAGAATATACAATGGAGAAAAGAATCTCTTCAATAAGTGGTGCTAGGAAAACTGGACAGCTGCATGTAAAAGAACGAAATTAGAACATTATCTAATACCATACACAAAAAAACCTCAAAATGGATTAAAGACATAAATGTAAGACTAGATACTATAAAACTTTTAAAGGAAACCATAGGCAGAACACTGTGACATAAATCATAGCAATATCTTTTTGGATCCACCTCCTAGAGTAATGAAAATAAAAGCAAAAATAAACAAATGGGACCTAATTAAACCTAAAAGCTTCTACACAGCACATCTGGGACAACCCACAGAATGGGAGAAAATATTTGTAAACAATGTGACCAACAAGGAATTAATTTCCAAAATATACAAACAGCCCATACAGCTCTATTTCACAAAAACAAATAACCCAATCAAAAAATGGGCAAAGATCTAAATAGACAATTCTCCAAAGAAGACACAGAGAGGGCCAAAAAGCACATGAAAAGATGCTCAACATTGCTAATTATCAGAGAAATGCAAATCAAAACTACAATGAGGTATCACCTCACACTGTTCAGGATGGCCATCATCAAAAAGTCTACAAACAACAAATGCTGGAAGAGGGTATGGAGAAAAGGGAGCCCTCTTACACTGTTGGTGCAAATATAAGTTGGTGCAGCCACTATGGAGAACAGTATGGAAGTTCCTTAAGAAACTAAAAATAGAACTACCATATGAGCTAGCAATCCCACTTCTAGGTATATGTCAAGAGAAATGTTCATTGCAGCACTATTTACAATGGCCAAGACATGAAAGCAGCCTAAATGTCCATCAATAGAGGAGTGGATAAAGAAGATGTGGTATATATACAATGGAATATTACTCAGCCAAAAAAAGAATCAAATAATGCCATTTGTAGCAACATGGATGGACCCAGAAATTATCATACTAAGTGAAGTAAGTCGGACAGTCTGAGAAAGACAAATATGTGATGTTACTTATATGTGGAATCTAAGAAAATGATACAAATCAACTTATTTACAAAACAGAAACAGACTCACAGACTTAGAAAACAAACTTATGGTTACCAAAGGGGAAAGATGGGGGGGGGGGATAAATTAGAAGTTTGGGATTAACATATATACTACTATACATAAAACAGATAATCAACAAGGACCTACTGCATAGCTCAGGGAACTCTACTCAATACTCTGCAATAACCTATATGGGAAAAGAATCTGAAAAAGAATGGATATATGTATATGTATAACTAAATCACTTTGTTGTATACCCGAAACTAACACAACATTGTAAATCAACTATACTCCAATATAAAATAAAAATAATAAAGGTTTTTTTTAAGTTAATATTAGGTAACAGGAATATAAAAGAAGAACAAAGTAACTGTGTTTTATCACAAGTAAGTGCTGGTCCCTGCTGGCCCATCCCCTGGAGACTCACCTGCCTTTTAGGAATCCATCACTGACTAACACTGCCTCTACCACCCCATCCCAGGGGGCCCAAATCATGTCTCCTTGATTCTCTGGCTCTGCTCTCAGGAAAAGACATGGTGCTCAGAGACTTCGTTTCATCCTGCATTCATTTCCACTATAAGATTTCTATTATCCCCCATCTTCCAAAGGGGGGCATCCTGCAAAATTTTGGTCAACTATTGCCAGTGTTTCTCGATAAGACCGCTATTGGCATTTGGGGCATGACGATTCTTCGTTGTTAAAGCTGTCCAGTGCCATGAAGAACATTTAGAATCACTGGCCTCCTGGCAATAAATGGCAACAGCGCCTCTCCATAGCCCAGTCTATGATAATCAAAAATGTCTCTAGAGTTTTTCAAATGTGACTGTTGCTCATTGTTTGAGAACTGCTATTGGCCCCATTATTTCTTTACAGGAACCATGGATTTCTTTTCTCTTGTATCCTTAAACGTGAGTTGGACATGCAACTATCTTTACCTCTCTTAAATTCAATTACCACATTTACTCTAGAGGAAGACATAAATGTAGGACAATTTGATATATTTAGAGTACAAAACCACACATAGGAAAACCCAATATAAAATATGAGCTAACTGATTACGGTATATTAAAAGGCAATACCTTACGATTAAGTAGGGCCTCTATTCAGTAGGCCTTTTATTTATGTATTTTTGGATTCCTTTCTGGAATTTTATTTCTATTTCATTAATTGGACTGTTACAAATTATTACAGCTTACATATAATATATAATTACATGTATAATTTATATATAAGATATATACTTATATACTTATAAACTATATACATAGCTTATATATAATAAATTTTACCCCTAATTCCTCTACTCTTTTGCTTTTCTTCTCATTCTGTTATTATTATTATTGAGATATAATTCACATCCAATAAAATCCATCATTTTAAAATGTACAATTCAGTAGTTTTTAGCATATTCACAAAGTTGTACAACCAACCATCACCGGTATCTAATTCATCACTCCCAAGAGAAACTCCATACCCATTGTCAGTCACTCCCCATTCCTTTCTCCCCACTGCCCCGGGCAACCACTAATCTACTTTCTATCTTTATGAATTTGCCTATTCTGGACATTTCATATAAACAGAATCATATTAATATGTGACGTTTTGTACTGGCTTCTTTCATCTAACACAACGTTTTCAAGGTTCACTCATGTTGCAGTATGTATCAGTATTGCATTCTTTTTTATGGCCATATAATATTGTATAAACATACCATATTTTGTTTATCTACTCATGAGCTAATGCACATTTGAGTTGTTTTTGCTTTTTGGCTATCATGGATAATGCTGCTATAAACATTCCTGTGGACATAAGTTTTCAATTCTGTTGGGTATAAACCTAAGAATAGAATTTCTGGGTCATACTTTTTGAGGAACTGGAAAATGGTTTCCAAAGTAGCTGGGCTATTTTACATTCTCACCAGTAATATGGTAGTGTTCCATATTCCATATCTATTTTTTTAGATTCTCACCAACATTATTGTTTATTGTTTTTATTTTAGCCATCCTAGTGGGTGTAAAGTGGCATTTTGTGGTTTTCATTTGCATTTTCCTAATGACTAATAGGTTGGCCATCTTCTCTTCTTTGCCCATTTTTATTTTTATTTATTTTAAATATTTATTTATTTATATATTTATTTATTTATTTACCTGGCTGCACCAGGTCTTAGTTGCGGCATGTGGGATCTTCTTTAGTTGAGGAATGAGGGCTTTTAGTTGTAGCATGCAGGATCTAGTTCCCTGACCAGGGATCAATCCTGGGTCCCTTGCATTGGGAGCTTGTAGTCTTAGCCACTGGACTACCAAGGAAGTCCCTCTTCACCTATTTTTAAACTGAGTTGTTTAATTTGAGTTGTAAAAGTTCCTTATATATTCTGGACACTAGACCCTTATCAGATACATGGTTTGCAAAATTTCCTCCTATTCTGTGAACTGTCTATTCACTATCTTGATGGAGTATCCCTTAAAGAACAAAAGCTTTTAATTTTGATTCAGTCCAGTTTATCTATTTTTTTCTTTGGTTGCTTGTTCTTTTGGGTGTCATAACTAAGAAACCACTGCCTAATCCACAGTCATGAAAATTTTACAGCTATGTTTTCTTCTAACAGTTTTATAAATTTAGCTCTTACATTTAGGCCTTTGATCCATTTTGAGTTATTTTTGTATATGGTGTGAGGTAGGGGTCACACAATATTCCTTTGCATGTGAATATTCAGTTGTCTGAGAATCATTTTTTTAAACAGACTATTCTTTCCCCAATGAATTGTCTTGTTGAGTACCAACTAACCATAAATAGAAAAGTTTACTTTTGGATTCTCAGTTCTATTTCATGGTTTATATATCTATACTTATGCCAGGATGACAATGTCTTGTCATTACAGCTTTGGGACATGTGAGTCCCTCAACATTGTCTTCTTTCCTAAGATTATTTGGCTATTCTGGGTCTCTTTCTTTTCCATATGAATTTTATGATTAGCTTGCCAATTTCTAAAAAACAGGCAGCTGGAATTTTAATACAGATGTTGCTGAATCTATAGATCAACTTCAGAAGTATTGCTACCTTAACAATAGTAAGTCTCTCAACCCATGAGCACAGATATCCTTCCATTTATTCAGGTCTTCTTCTTGCTCATTTTTGTACATTTTTTTCCCCTTGGGTGGAATTAAGTAAATATTCTTAAAATATTGAATTGGGAAGGTAGGGCAAAAGGAAGAAATGAATAAACACATTAAATATAAAATGAAATGGTTCCTAATTTGGAATAAGAATAAATAATGTTTCTCTTTTTTTAACTTCCATCTCTAATCTCCCCTAATGGGAATGGAATGTGTTTTTCAAGTAGCTGAAAGATTACAAGTATTGGCAAGAATAAGGAACGATAAATTGCCAGTGAGACTGTAAATTGGTACTTTGTAAAAATGGGAATATACGCTGAACCCAAAGATATGCCTACTCTGTGAACCAGCAATTTCATTCCTAAGTACATATACCCAATAGTTATGTACCAAAAGGCATGGATAGGGACTTCCCTGGTGGTGCAGTGGTTGAGAATCCACCTGCCCATGCAGGAGACAGAGGTTTGATTCCTGGTCTGGGAAGATCCCACATGCTGTGGAGCAACTAAGTCTGTGTGCCACAACTACTGAGCCTGCACTCTAGAGCCCACGGGCCACAACTACTGAAGCCCGCGCACTCTACAGTCTGTGTGCCACAAGTGCTGAGCCCGCATGCTGCAACTACTGAAGCCCTTGCACCTAGAGCCTGTGCTCTGCAACAAGAGAAACCACTGCACTGAGAAGTCCGCATACCACAATGAAGAGTAGCCTTTGCTTGCCACAACTAGAGAAAAGCCTGTGCGCAGCAACGAAGACCAAACACAGTCAAAAAAATAAATAAAATAAAAAACAAAACAAAAAACCAAAAGGCATAGATAAGAATGTCACTCTTAATAACAGCCAAAATCAGGAAACAACCCAGTTTCCATCAGCAGAATGAAAAAACTGATATATTCAAACAACGGGTTACTGGACAGCAATGAAAATGAATTATCGTTCCAAAATATGTGAATGAATCTCAAAGATATATGATGAATAAAATACACTAGATTCAAGAGTGATTATATGTACTGTAGGTAAGATTCCATTTATATAAAGTTCAAGGATAGGCAAAACATATATAGTGATAGAAGTCAAAACAGTGGTTACCTTTGGCAAGGAGGAATGAATTGGGAAGAGGCACAAGATAACCTTCTGGGATACTGAAAATGTTCTACAACATGATCTGGGTGGTGATTAGACAAGTGTGTATTTATTCATTGAACTGTATGCCCAAGATTCCTGCACTTTACTGTATGAACGTCAATACTTCAATAAAAATAAATTTTAATTACTTGGGAAATAAAGTAGAAAAAAAACTGGAACGAGGTTATATTTCTGATCTCTCACTTTATAATCTTAAGTATATCTAACTACTATTTAATAATCACCTTTTTACTTGAAAAAAAAAACTAAAACAGAACCAAAAGGCATAGATAAGAATGTCACTCTAGACATTACAGGGGTGGGCTTAAGCATTCTCCTCTTAGCCTCTGTTGTTTAAGACAAATCTGAAAAAAAAACACCAAAATTTTTAGTGCTGGGTGTTCCACGAATTTGTAAGACAGGAGAAGTGTTATGAAAACAGAACTTCTGATTTAAAGCCCTTGCCTTGAGGCAGGGAATGAAAGCATAAAGGGACTGGCCTTTCCCTTCTTTCCTTTTTAAAAAAATCATATGAATGAATGAACAAATTAGACAATGCTGGCAAAAATATTTATTTTTCATCTGTGCATCTACTTTCTTTCCCATAAAGTCATTTTCCCCTTAGATATTTTAGTATTAGTTTTTCTTTTTCTTCTTTCTTTTGGCTGCCTTGGGTCTTCATTGCTGCTCACTGGCTTTCTCTAGTTGTGAGCAGGGACTACTCTTCATTGCAGTGTATGGGCTTCTCAGTGTGGTGGCTTCTCTGTTGCAGGGCACAGGCTCTAAGCATGAGGGCTTCAGCAGCTGTGGCACGTGGGCTTAGTTGCTCTGTGGCATGTGGGATCTTCCCAGACCAAGGATCAAACCCGTGTCCCCTGTATTTGCAAGCGGATTCTCAACCACTGAGCCACCAGGGAAGTCTTAGTATTAGTCGTCAACAGGGAGAGGTTGATAAAAAGCTGGCACAAAGTATTACTAACAAATCTAGTTCAGAATGCCTACTGGAAGATTGCCTTTTAGGAGAGCTATGGGACACTATAATTAAAATTATTAGGGGGGACTTCCCTGGCGGCACAGTGGTTAAGAATCTGCCTGCCAATGCAGGGGACAAAGGTTCAAGCCCTGGGCCGGGAAGATCCCACATGCTGCGGAGCAACTAAGCCCATGCACCACAACTACTGAGCCTGTGCTCTAGAGCCAGCAAGCCACAACTATTGGGCCTGCATACCACAACTACTGAAGCTCTCGCCCCTAGAGCCTGTGCTCCGCAACAAGAGAAGCCACCGCAACAGGAAGTGCACGTACAACAATGAAGAGTAGCCCTCACTTGCCGCAACTAGAGAAACCCTGTGCAGCAATGAAAATCCAACAGTCAATAAATTAATTAATTAATTAAAAAAATTATTTAGGGTGCAATGGAGTCAGAACTCTTCAGCAAAGAAAAAGTTAAAGTGACACGGCTGTAATACTAAAGCACAAACAAATGCTTCATGTTCACTGAAAATGTCAATTTTAGATTAAAAATGTTTAAATGTCTTTGGGTGAGCATAATAACAATATAATACAACAAAGCTTCTCCTGAAACTGTGCTTTCTAGGAAGACTGGAATCTTAAATCCTGAACACCAATTTGGTAATACTGGCAAGATAACTTCTTAGGACTAACACTTTTGCTGAATTAGAACAGAAGATAGATTCTTTTGGAAAGTAGAGGATTTGACTTCCATTTTAAAAAGGGGTAAAGCTGAGCAAAAAGAGTATATGCAGAGAGACAGCTTAAGGAAGGCTGGATTTGTACCAGAGCTTAAGATGTTCCTGAACTAAATAAACCTTAGGTAAACAGAACATTCCTTACATATGCAAGCATATCCTTTAATAGGGAGAATTGCTGGGATTCCTGACTCCACTTAATCAGGAAATCAGAGTTCCAAAATTAACTTTTACTTCTTCCGAGAAAGGGGAAGTGGGTTGGCAAGTGAACACTTAGATCTGACACCAACAGCAGTAAGAATTATTTTGTAGTCTCTGAATTTGGAGGGAACCCAGTGGAAACCAACTGAATTTTAAATCCCTATTATAACTGCTACCTATTTTCATTAAAATAAATACACACATCTATAAAAGTAGAGAACATGTAAATTTGTTCCACATCTTATTACTTACTCCATATAAATGAGGAACTAGTGCATCAAATTCAATATTGTCAATTAAAACAAAAATGGTCATATTTGAGAAGGATGACCAATTTATATTGGTAAGTCTGTCAAAGTAAGAGTTAAAAAAAACTGCATATACAGTAGTTGTGTATATGCTTCGGGATTTCTTAGAGAAACTTAAAAACAAACATTAAAGAAGCTGAATTTGTTGACGCTACTAACATTTTTTTAAGCCTCAGGGCAGCCTAACTTTAAGATATAAAACTATTTAAAAAAAAGAAATCTTGTACATAAAAATAATAAAGATTTCATTTATTTCAGTATATATTTGCTGAAGATACAGGAGATACAAAAGTGGTCTAACAGTCATTACACCAAAGGCAAAAACCTCAGCAGGAAAATTATATAGAAAGGGGACAATATATTATATACTAGGTAAACATACATTAAACAAATCTATCCTGAGCACCCACCCACTATGTGCCAGACACTGCTCTAGGCCCTGGGTAGACTGTATGGAATAAAAGACACAAAAACCCTTGCCTGCTTGGAGCTCCATAAAGCATCAAGGCCCAAAAAGCAAAAGCACACCTGGCACTTCCAAGGACCAAGTAAACCAGTGTGGTTGGAGCTGAGCTAAGGGGGGGAAGAGTGGGACCAGGGGAGGTTGACAGAGGGCCAAATAAGAAGGGCCTCACAGGTCTTCATGTTAAGACTCTGACTTTAAGAAGCAGAAGCCCTCTGGGAGGGTTCTTAAACAAGATTGACATGATCTCCTGTGTTTCAACAGGATCACCCTGAATGCTATATTTAGAACAGAGTCAAAGACAAAGGCAGAGAGTGCACCGGAGAGATGACTGTGGCTTGGACTAGGGTGACAGCAATAGGTATAAAAAGTGGATGGAGGATATATTTTGAAGGTAGACTGAATTGTTACAAAATGCTTAAAGCACATAGAGGATGCTAAATAAATACTTAATGAAAGAAAGGATCTTGAAAAGAGGGAGCAACCAATATAAGTTAGAGTACTCAGGAAAGGCATCAGTCATAAAACTTTACTGGAACTCTGCATGGAAATCTCCTATTCCTAATTTTCAGAGCTGTTTATTTATCGTAATCCTTTTGAGCCATTTTTTGCTTGACTGATCCCTCTACTATGACTGGTTATTAAATCCAGGTGAAAGTAGACAGGAGTCTAAGTCAAATAAATAACAGTGGGGATGGATACAGAGAAGTAAAGAGGTTCAAAGATACTAAGGAGGCACAATCCACAGGCTCTGGTGATTAAGTACATGGAATAAAGAAAGAGAGAAAATATAATAACGGTTTCTTTTCTGGACAACTTCATGAATAAAGATGCCATTATCTGAAATAGGAAACACAAAAGAAAAAGCAGGTTTGAGGGGAGGCAAATGAAAAAGGCTGAAAACGTTAAAGACAAAACAATTCTGAGGAACAAGTATTTCTGGAGTCTAAAGGTTTAAATATAATATATCAAGGTTACTGCTTCCAAACTTGTATTGGCATAATAAAAGTTAATTACTATTTGGGATGATGAAAAGGTTCTGGAAATAGATAGTGGTTATGGCTGTACAACACTGGAAAATGTACTTAATGCCACTGAACTGCAACTGGTTACAATGTTACATACATTTTACCACAATATCACTTATTAGAGGTAAATTCAGTTTTTAATTGATGTAATTCATATATAATCCACCCATTTAGAGTATACAATTCAACTTTTTTAAGTATAGAGAGTTGTGCAACCATTACAATAATTAATTTTAGAATATTTTCATCATCCCCCAAAGAAACCAGACCCATTAGCAGTCAATCATTCCCCATTTCACCCAAATCTTTCCAGCCTATATGTCATATTTAAGCAATGCTTAAATACAACTTAGATACAACTCTACTGATGAAAATTCCTATAGACAATTTTTCTGCAGTTTAGATGAAAATCATGCAAATCAGTAAATACAAGCAATTTGTTTTTTCATGTTGTTTGTTTTATTATCTTCTACCAATGTTTATGTATATTTCTAATCTTTAAAAGTTCCAAAAGAACCGAAAGTACTGTAAAAGATGAAGGACAGAAATTTAAAAATTAAGTTATGAGAAAATTCCTAGCACATTTTAAGACATGCCTCTACTCTGTACCTCATTAATTTGCTCCTGTTTATAAGGTCCCATTTCTGTTCTTATACCTTTCATGTGTGATCTTATGTCCTCAGAACTACAAACTCTGAGGGCAAATACTACGTTTTCCTCCCCCCAGGAATATACAGCAGACATTTAAGATGAATTTTTCTGAGAAAATGAAAATCCTCTCATGTGTTCAAACTAATTTGAATTCCACAGAAGAATTACCTATATTCAATTACATTAAGGCAAATAATAATGAAATATCTAGGAATTCCCTGGCAGTCCAGTAGTTAGGGCTCCGCCCTTTCATTGCCAAGGGCACAAGTTCAATCCCTAGTCGGGGAACTAAGATCCCACAAGCTGCATGGCACAACCAAAGAAAAAGAAGAGAGAGAGAAAAAAGAAAAAAGGAAAATTAAATATTTAATACACAGAGAGTATTCTGGCACTAAACAGCCAGTTCAAATCCTGGCTCCACCACCTAGTAACTCTGTGTTTTTAGATAAGCAACTTACCACTCAGTTGCCTAATTTTATAAAAGAAGAATTATACCTAATACTTGTTCTGAGAATTTAATGAAAAGAATAGTAATCAGTACATGGTGAACATAATATATGTCTACTATTATGTATTTCCCTCCTTGTAGTTTCCTCAAATCTTCTTGGTAACTTGAAACTTTAGTTTTGCTAAGTTAAATGATGGGAATTCACTGAATTTCTAGGTCATTTCCAAATAAGATAAAATACTAAAACATTAATTGCTAAACAAGTCTAAGTTCACCTACATTTTACCTCTTATTACAGAGACTAAATATGTGTGGGTCTATTAGTAAATCCGTGCATCTTGTGCCTTATTGAAAGACTGTACTATGAAGTAGCATGTGTTTCTAGAAATTATGTTTGTCAATCTACAGAATGCTAATGTAAAAGACAGTTCATAATTGCTTGTCTTAGGGCTTCCTAGGTGGCGCAGTGGTTAAGAATCCGCCTGCCAATGCAGGGGACACAGGTTCGATCCCTGCTCCAGGAAGATCCCACATGCCACGGAGCAACTAAGCCCGTGTGCCAAAAAAACAAACAAACATAATTGCTTATGTCTTAGTTTTTATTAGAAATTAAGGCTTCTAAGGATTAAAAATTCTAATTAATATATGTAATTAAAACAACTAAAATTAAAAAGGAAAACATCTTCTGCAAGGAAAATTTTTTTAAAGGTATAAGGAATGTAAAGCATTTTGTTAAGGGAAGAGAAAGTGATTTTGTCCTAAAGCTGGTTATTTCTAAATGGGAAAGAAAATAAGTGGCAAGCTAAAATGGATATAGAAAGCTGTAGGAGATTTGTGAAAAAAGAAATCTTGAGAAAAGAATTTTATGTGTGGTCACAACTAGCTGAGATTAGAATGAATTTCATTAAGTGAATGAGTTTTAGTATCAAAAGTAAGCTGGTACAAAATCAAAATTTGGTTTTTCTTTATGTCAAAAGGACAAAATTATTCCCCTATTTGTCTGCTCTTAATAATAAGAAATTATAAAAGACAGATTCTATGTTTTGTCAAAATAACCACTTACATTCTATGTTGTCTTTATCAGATCTTTGATTATTTAAGTAAACCTAGTCCTCTCAATATTAAAAGAGCTAAGTTTTGCTCAGTATTATATAACCTTCTATAATTGCCTGTGAAATCTTTGTTACTTTGATTAAATGGATAACTAAGCATTGTTCCACAGGGACCTATGATCCTATCTGACAAAGCGTTTTTAAAACTTTCGATATTTTTGACAAATCTCCCAAAATAAAACTTTAAATAAAGTCTTTTTTGATTTAGAACTAACTTTGAAATATTATTTCAAGGCCTCTGAAATATCTCAAAGATTGGTTCTCCCTCTCCTTATAAAATGAGATAACTAGGCTTATTTCATATATTAAATTATATGGGAAGCATTTCCAAATAAGTAATACTAAGCCTTCTTTATTGTTGTGTCTGTATAGATATATGTTAAAAGTATTTCAGAAACTATGTGAAATTCCTAGAAATCTGATATGTCCTGGAATAATGTTATCAGTCATAATTCTAGTTATTATCTTAAAATGTTGTATGTCACAGAAATAACCTAATTTCTTTGTGAACTGCACTGTAATCAGATCTTTAACCATGCCACCTTGAGGTCTTTTGTCATTTTCAGAGAGTTATTGCTTTATTCTGATGCTTTTACGAATAAGCTTCATATTCAGAGAGATTCATGGAAGGGACTCTGACACTCTAGATACGCGTTTCTGATAATCTCTCAGATCATACCATCGAACTGGGTAAGAATTTACAGAACTCTAACTTAGAAACTGATAACTTTATAAAACTGCTAACAAAAGATCAAAATCATGAATTAATCCCACGGGAATAAATGAACTAATGAGGAAGATTGTTATTATGACTTTTTGTTTTAAATACTGCCAGTTCTTTTACGTTTTGGTCTTCCAGACTTAGGAAACCTCTTCTCTCAAGCTATTTATAACTTGTAACAATTAATTAAGTACACCTTTGTAAACAAAGATGAAACATTAATTTTTTCTCCCTACCTGATCCCTCTATAATTTGGAAATTCTTAGTGAGTATTCTTATTTTGATGGCAATATAGTTATTTGCATAAGTTTAATAAGAATCTGCTCTCCTTATAACAGGACGCAATTGGAAACACTGATTTTATTACCAAAACCTTGACTAGAATGTCATACTTAAGATTATGTATAAGCTCAGATATGACCAGACAGCTTTGAGGAACTAAGACTGATTCTACGGAGCCAATAAAGCCCCTTGGAAAAAACAGCCTGGTATCTTTCTTGAAAAGTTCCAGCAAAGTAGATTCAAAAGAGCCTATATGACCAATAGCTATTCATTTTTTTAAATAAATAAATTTATTTATTTATTTATTTTATTGGCTGTGTTGGGTCTTTTTTGCTGTGCACGGGCTTTCTTTTTAGTTGTGGTGAGTGGGGACTACTCTTCGTTGTGGTGTGCGGGGCTCCTCATTGCCGTGGCTTCTCTTGTTGCGGAGCATGGGCTCTAGGCACATGGGCTTCAGTAGTTGCAGCACATGGGCTCAATAGTTGTGGCTCACGGGCTCTAAAGCACAGGCTCAACAGTTGTGGCACACGGGCTTAGTTGCCCCACAGCATGTGGGATATTCCTGGAGCAGGAATCGAACCCATGTCCCCTGCATTAGCAGGCGGATTCTCAACCACTGCGCCACCTAGGAAGCCCCACCAATAGCTATTCTTGTTACACTTATGTAAATCATATGGCCAAGTTTACTAAAACCAGAATTATTTTGCAAACAAATTAGTCTTAATTTGGCTATATTTTGTAGAAATGAGGGTGATTTTAGAGAGAAAAAGTATGTTTCAATAATATACTTCTGTGGCTATCAGATTCTAGCACTGTCCACTGTCTTTTTTTTTCTTTTTTTTTTTTAATATTTATTTGTTTATTTAGTTGCGCTGGGCTAGGTAGTTGTTGCATGCAGGATCTTCGTTGCCGGGTGTGGGATCTTTAGTTGTGGCATGAGGGATTTTGTTTTTTTTTCTTTTTCTTTTTCCATTGCAGCATGCGGGCTCTTAGTTGCAGCATGCAGGATCTAGTTCCCTGGCCAGAGATCGAACCTGGGCCCCCTGCATTGGGAGCATGGAGTCTTAACTGCTGGATCACCAGGGAAGTCCCTGTCCACTGTCTTTTAAGATTTTGTTTTCTACCTGTAAACTGGATGAGACCCTGAATTCTTCTAGTTTCCTACATTTAATGCTGCCTTGGCCCCAAAGCATTACCCTTGCTTTTGCTTACTCTCAGATTTACTCCCTTAGGAAAAAATAAAAAACAGACTGTCACCATTTGAAATTGTTATTGGCAGGCCCATGAGACTAGATGAAGGAACACATGAACCTGCTATGATTAAAGGAGATCTCTTCACCTACTGCCAAGAACTAACTAAAACCTTTAAAATTAATACAAAGCTCATAGAGCAATCTTTTCACAGTGTGCCCTGGAAGATGAAGACCTACAACATCATAATCACGAGCCTGGTGACTATTTCTGATGGAAATGATACCTTCACAAAGATGCCCTCCAGTCTTACCAGATATTGTTAACTAACCCTTTTGCCCCTAACCCTAAGGGCACTGAATCATGGATTCACTCCTCTTGTTTAAAGAAGGCATCACCTCCTGCCTAGATTTCACAACCAATTAGAGACCCAAAACTAAAATTAACTAGACAAAGGCCAGGTAACGAAGCAGAAGATATCTGTTGGATAGCTTTCCCAAGATTCAGGACAAGGCCTATAAAATCTTCCTTTTTTATTTGCCTTTTTCCACATATCAATGCTTTTGATTCAAATGTTTTTCTTCTATGGGCACAATCATATGCTAAGTTTTATAATGAATCTAATTGTTGGATTTGTGGACAACCTTGTCCAGCACTTCTAGATTACCTTGGAGGATACCTCTGCTGCAAGGATCCTAGTGGTTGGCTTTAAGAAATTTCATCTTAGAGGAAAGAAATGCCAGAAGTACTCTAAAAACCAGAGACACCACTAACTGGAACCCACATGAATGGCCTACCACCTGACCTTAAACAAATCTGGATGTTGTTATTTGTTTACATTTGTTTTCTCTTAATGCTACCAGGGTCCAATCTCAGGAAACTAGAACTGAAGAATATTAGCTCTCATCTTTTGCGGGCAGCACTCCCCAATTATGGGATGGATTTATATGATTAACACCAGGTTACAGACATCTGAGTACCAAAGCTCTGTATGTTGCTTAATCTTACAAAGAACTTACCTAATAAGACCCAATGTCTCAGATGGGAACCATGTGATTCTTGTACTGCAACTATCACTTTAAAAGCTAGTGATTCATTTGGAACTGATTGGGACAGATGACCCAGTGTTTATTGAGCAGCCCCAAATGGAACCAAATGGCTTTGTGGAACTAATCTCTGTCCCTCGCTCCCTCTTGGGCATACAGGTGGCTAGGGAAATTAGGGTTTTCCTCGACTCAAGAGCATACTCGCACAACCCTCAACACAGCTTCTGCAAATTACCTCCTTGTTAAAAGCAAAACGATGGGTTAGGTTAGTCTTTTACTTGTATGATCATCTGGCAGCTGCTTTTGTTCCCTCAATGGGACTTGAAGATATCATTGTTCATATAGAAGTTTTAACCAGATTTACTCAACAAGCTATAAATCTTTAAACTCTGAAGTATCTTTAACAAGAAAAGCAGTCTGACAAAATTGGGTGGCTCTTGACATTACTACGGCCTCTCAAGGTGGTACCTGTGTTATAATACAAACTGAATATTGTGTTTTTATACAAGATGAATCATTTCATTTCACCTACTTAGTAAGTCAAAAAAAAAAAAGCAGGTAAATGCTATAAATGATTTGATGCCCAGTCTCGGAGAAATAGTAAAAGGCTGGTTAGGCTCAAATGGAAGTTGGCTAAAATCTTTGCTTGTGACATCACTATTGCTTCTTGCATTATTAATTACTGCCTGTGAATTCTGTAAGTTACTAATGCTTTGTATCTCTCACTGCTGTACTATGACACCCTCCACAGGAATAATGATAGCTCACTGTCTAGACATGAGTAATTACTGCTATAAGATTCCTCCTGATGAAGATCCATGGCTGTTTTGGATGCTGCCTAGGACTCACTTCCTAGATGGTTCCATGCTGCTCAAATGCAGCTAGAAGCTCACTAAAAGCACACCTCTTGTGCAACCACCTCTTTCCCTCCTCCATGAGACATGGCTTTCTGGGAGTGAGCTTTCCCAAGTGCCAAGGAAGTTGATACAGATACCAAATAACCAAATGGTTGATCATCAATGCTTTCCAAAGAAAGATCTCAATCAAAAGGGGGAAATGCAGAAGGAAAATAAAAATTGAGTCAGTACTGCTTAAGGAAGCTCTCTAAAACTGCCAGAAGGCCAATGAGGAAATGTGACTTATGCACATTTCAGCCTGGATGGAATATGACCTTTAGACCACATACTGTCCTAATGAAGGCATCCAGAAGATCTGCCAGAAACTCAAGATACTTACTGGACACTTCACCTAGAATAACTCACGATTCCTTAAGGACAAATATTTCCTAACTTGTGCCAGAGCCAGTCACAATTCTTACCACGCAACTTTTAACAACCTTGTTAAAAAGTTTTTAACTTTTTGCCTTTATAAGCCCCTGACTCTTTCTGTTCCCTACACTCTTTTGGTTTTACACAAAGCTGTGTCTCCTGAACTGCAATTCTTAAGACTCCAAATAAAGCTCTTTGTTCTTTGCAGCCTCAATACTGGTTACTGTTTCACAATAATAAAGTGTGTCTGCAATCACTTTAAATATACAGAAGAACAAATCAGTTCAACCAAAAGCAGCCCATTCTTCTGTCAAAAGTCACCTCTCTCAAGCAATGCCTTATGGTGGTCTATTTTCATTTAAATTAGCAATACAGAGATCCTTATACACAGACTGCATGATCTGGATATACATGTAACCTCTTTTAGGAGGGGTGGGGTCTGTAGCAAAATGGATTCCAGCATAATCCTTATGGAGATGTACTTTCAGAAAGGAACAGAAATGACTGCTTCTCTTCCTGAATCCCCTGGAGTCATGACATGCTTTTGGCAATACCACTGTTTCTTGTAAGTACTATTCTTACAATTACTGGTGAAAACTGCCAGGCTGCAGTGACATCTATATAATGCTTCATATAGTTCAAAGGCTTTAACTAATTAACCTTATTTCTTGCTGATTGTTTACTAGCTCTGTCTTCAACCATTTCTTTGAAGAAACCTCCAGAAGTTATAAAATGTGCATCTGAATGCCTGACATAATCCATTCCTCATTTGTGTGACAGCTCTATCACTTGCACACATTTGTGTTACTTACAGGTCAAAACTGTCAGAACACAAAACACACAACAGAACGAGAAGATTGCATGGAGTACATCATCAGTGCTCAAGTTGGATTGAGAAAGCACCTCCTGCCCAGGAGTATGTCTTCTATGAGAGCAATTCCCAATGCTTGGGAAGGTAACTGGCTAGATATGTAATGAGCAGGACCCTCTGGAGCCTTCCCAGAACAGACCCTCCCCCCATATCCTCTGCTTTAGCTCCTCTCTAAAAGTACCTAGATAATAGTATCTGATGCACATTTCCTGAGTTGTTTTACAGATACACATAGCCCCCAGGCCTACTGAAGCCTAAGGATTGATAATATTAACTAACCCCTGTGATACCACTCTGTTACCTCACCTTCAACCAGTCAGAGAACTGTGCACAAGCTAATCACATACCCTGGGACTCCCCTCCCTCACCTTGCCTTAAAATGCTTTTGCTGAAACCATCAGGGAGCTTTGGGTATTTTGAGAACTAGCTGTCCTGAACTCCTTGCTTGTCACCCTGCAATAAATGCTGCACCTTCCTTCACCACAGCCCAGTGTTAGCAGACTGGCTTACACAAAAGGACAGAAGTTCGGTTCTGTAACAAACTCAAGGTTAAATGGCTCTTAAAACAAGGAATGGGGTCAGGGGGAGAGAGAATTAACAAGAAACAGTAACAGAATGGCTTATTTTATTTTGTTTTTTAAAGAAAAATACTTCAATGGTGATCATTTTGTAATGTACTGAAATACTGATTTGAATCACTGTGTTGTACACCAGGAAATAACATAGTGCTGTAGGCTACTGATACTTCAGAAACAATGAAACTCATATGAAAAGGCAGGAGGTAGAGAGAGGGAAAACTGGATGAAGGCAAAGGTACAAACTTCCAGTTATAAGATAAATAAGTACTAGGGAATGTAATGTACAACAATGGTTAATATAATTAACACCACTGTGTGCTATATATGAGTTGTTAAGAGAGATTTAAATCCTAAGAGTTCTCGTCACAAGGAAAAAATTTTTTCCTTTTATTTTGTACCTATATGAGATGATGAATGTTCACTAAACTTATCGTGGTAATCATTTCACAATGTATTTAAGTCAAATCATTATGCTGTACACAAACAGTGCTATTTGTTCAATGTCAATTATATTTCAATAAAACTAGAAGAAAAAAAAGAAAAAAGAAAAGCACTTCAGAGAGAATTAACATTGTAACAAATGAGCCTGACAAGGGGTGTTATCAGAAGAAGGCATGCACAGGAAATGCAGGCAAAAATGGAACACTTCACTTGTCATAATGACAAGATTCTCAACTTGAAGATATGTATCACTTCTTTAGGCTTTGTGAGAGCTCCCATTTAGGGAGGATTCACAAGCTGGCAGACCTCTCGCGGTGTGACTGCCTTATCTTGTGTGATTCATAAGCACCATCAAACACTGTGCAGGAGGGGAAGTATCCTAGCAGAACCATCTATTTTTTGTTCTTGCCAAAATCATGGAGTAAATTCTAACAACCCTACAATGAAACTGTCCCCCCAAACTGCTAAAAAGGCAATTAATATGTCATTTTCTGCCCTCCCATAAATGACTACTAGTCAAACTCTTCTAATCCTGTGGATTTATAATTATAATTTATTTTTAATTGTATGCCATTGCTAAAAATAACACTAACAAAATTATTATTTGTATATATGTATCTTATTTGTATATATGTGTATATATGTGCATGCAAAAGAAATCTGTAGACTATATGCCAAATAACTGACACTGGTTATTCCTGTTTATTTTCTGTGACATATATGTGGGTTTTTGAAAATGAGCATGTATTGTTTCCATGAACAAAATAAGAATGAATGAATAGGTGAATACATTTAAATGTAGTATTAAAGGGAGCTCTCTGGCAGTCCAGTGGTTAGGACTCAGTGCTTTCACTGCCGTAGGCCTGGGTTCAATCCCTGGTTGGAGAACTAAGATCCTGCAAACCATATGGTGTGACAAAAAATAAAAAAAAAATTTAAAAAAAATTTTTTTAAAATGTATTAAAAATTCCATATTTGGGATCCTTAACAGACTGATCCCCAGGGACTTCCCTAGTGGCGCAGGGGTTAAGAATCTGCCTGCCAATGCAGGGGACACAGATTCAATCCCTGGGCTGAGAAGATCCCACATGCCGAGGAACAACTAAGCCTGTGTGCCACAACTACTGAGCCTGCGCTCTAGAGCCCGTGAGCCACAACTACTGAGCCCATGTGCCACAGCTACTAAAGTCCATGTGCCTAGAACCCATGCTCCACAATAGGAAGCCACTGCACTGCAATCAAGAGTAGTCCCCGCTTGTCACAACTAGAGAAAGCCTGCATGCAGCAACGAAGACCCAACGCAGCCAAAAATAATAAATCTTAAAAAAAAGAGACTGATCCCCGAATAGAATTGCATATATTCATGCAGCAAGAGGACTCAAACAAAATAAAACTATATATAAAAAGAATTCCAAAATCAGAGCTTAAATCAGTACATAAAAACACATCTTCATATTTGTAGAGATAAACATAAACTCCACATCCATCAGAGTCTTACTTGTTGGGCCCTTACTTTTATTAATTAAAATCATATAACAAAGTTCCCAAATTAATTCCTTTGATCTTTCTGGCTGTTACTGAAGATCTTACTTTCTAGCAAATTGCCAAGGGTATAAACATCAGGTAGGGGACTAACTAAAAATCAATTAATGCACAGAAACTAAAATACAAAGTTAACTGAACTTAATAGCGTAACACTGTCAACATTCCAAGGGAACAGAGTTTAGAACCGAAAGCTGGGTCTTCACTGCCAAGCCCAATACGGAGAAGAAAAAGTTGACAGGCTTAGACAGAGTTTATTCATTTATTATCCTGAAGCTGAAAAACATTAAAGGCTAATTTTAGTATTCAAAAAAAAGTAAGCTAATCAACTGAGGATACTGTGAAGGCTAATTTTATGTGTCACCCTGATTGGGCTTCGTGGGCCCCAAATATTTAGTCAAACGTTATTCTGTATGTGTCTGTGAGGGTATTTTGAATGAGAGTAACATTTAAACTGCTCCTTGTAGGTAAGCCACATCCAATTAGTTGAAAGCCTAAATAGGACAAAGAGGCCTTCTCAGTTAAGAAAGAATTTCTCCTGTCTGGCTGTTAAGGTGGGACATCTTTTCTTCCCCCCTCTGTCGTCATAGCTGAACTGAAGCATCAGCTCTTCCTGGATCTTGAGACAGATGGCATCTGGACTAGATCATCTGGGTCTCCAGTTTGCCTGCT
This sequence comes from Hippopotamus amphibius kiboko, assembly GCF_030028045.1. Classification (NCBI taxonomy): domain Eukaryota; kingdom Metazoa; phylum Chordata; class Mammalia; order Artiodactyla; family Hippopotamidae; genus Hippopotamus; species Hippopotamus amphibius. The sequence goes on from NC_080189.1 coordinate 162,780,970, forward strand.
CTAGATCTTGAGTCTTGCCAGTCTCTATAACTGCGTGAGCCCACTCCTTGTATCATCTTTCTCTCCCTCTTTCCCTCTACCTCCCTGTAAAAATACTGCACAAGAAAAGTCCAGCAAATTCTTTATGATGATGATTTAGCACTGATGCCTTAGAAAGCTTGGAATCCTCGCCAAGAGACAGCAATCTATTTTTTTTTTAATCTATTTGTTTTATTGGCTGTGTTGGGTCTTTTTTTTGCTCTGCACGGGCTTTCTTTAGTTGCGGTGAGTGGGGGCTACTCTTCATTGTGATGCGCGGGCTCCTCATTGCTGTGGCTTCTCTTGTTGTGGAGCACGGGCTCTAGGCGCGTGAGCTTCAGTAGTTGCAGCACATGGGCTCAATAGTTGTGGCTCATGGGCTCTAAAGCGCAGGCTCAATAGTTGTGGCGCACGGGCTTAGTTGCTCTGTGGCATGTGGGATATTCCTGGAGCAGGGATTGAACCCGTGTCCCCTGCCTTGGCAGGCGGATTCTCAACCACTGCGCCACCTAGGAAGCCCCCCAGCAATCTATTTCTGACCAAGTTACTCAAGGCCCAATGGGACTGAGATGATACTTAATAGAACATTTTCTTGAATAATGGCCATACTTTTACTTAGAAGTTAAAAATCACTTCTAACTGCTGTTAGAGGCACTTATCTTCTACTCTTTTCTACTTCTCTCCACAAATGGCCACAATCCCCAGTACTACCATTTGAAGTATAAGCATAGAACTGGAAAGAATAGTAACCCATACAATTACCGTATTTCACTTAAATGGTTTTGGTTATAAAGAAAAGATAAGAACCACTCTCCATATCAAATATAAAAATGACCAAGTACTTCTTTTATCCTTATCAGCTGCAAAAACAAACAGCTCTCTAGGTCTCTGGGAATAGAGCACCCTGTCACTGATGGAGTATTGTTCAGGAAAAACTAAATGGTAGACATTAGTCAAAATCACATACAGCAGCAAATTATTTTTAGAATAAAAAATCTTGTAGCCATGCTTTCTCTATACATCCCCACAAGAGCAGGGCTTGCTAAATAATTCAAAACTGAGTGAGTAGGAGGCGTAGAGGAAGCCCCTCTAGCCGAGGTGTTGTGCTGTGGGGAACAGAGACATATTTGCAAACCCTGGAGCGAGGTTCTGCCTACCCGAGGCTGCTGCTGTGTGGAGAACCTAGGGGAAGCCACCATCACCGCGTCTGACCAGGAGGCAAAACCTTCGACTAAGGACTTGGGGGATAAGAAGGAAGGAGAATATATTAAACTCAAAGTCATGGGACAGGATAGCAGTGAGATTCACTTCAAAGTGAAAATGATGACACATCTCAAGAAATTCAAAGAATCAAACTGTCAAAGACAGGGAGGGTCCATGAACTCAGCTTTCTCTTTGAAGGTCAGAGAACTGCTGATAGTCACACTCCGAAAGAACTGGGAATGGAGGAAGATGTGACTGACGTTTATCAGGAACAAACAGGGAGTCATTCAATGGTTTGGATATTCTTTTTATTTTTTTCCCTTAATCCTTTTTTATTTTTAAAAATAGTTCTTTTGTAATGTGGTGTTCAAAACAGAATTGAAAACTGGCACCCCATTTCTTTAAAACATCTGGTAATTTGAATTCCAGTGCCTATTATTCATTATTGTTTGTTTCATTGTGCTGGTTTTTGGTGATCAAACCTCAGCCCCCTTCATATCACCCTCTCCTTTCTAAAAATTACATGTGTACACAGAAAGGCCGCCTTTTCCAGGACTGTGCATTTGTGGGCTTGTGATAAATAAGAACGGCTAATGTGAGTGTTCTTAATGACTTTCTAATTGGCCCTGAAGTTCTAGCATGTGATTGCTTCACTCCTGGATTATGACTTGCAGTGGGAGATGGAAGTTTTTCAGAGAACTAAACTATTGAAAAATGTCCTTCCCTTAACCTGAAGCTAGTTTTAAAATCTGAGGGTCTGGACCAAAAGAACAGGAATACCAGGTTGGAATTAAGATGACAGAGGTGGTGAGAATAATAACTAACTCCAAAGATTGCTTCACTGAAGAGAAAAAGCATTTTGAGATGAAAGAAAAACCTTGTTTGAAGATCCCAGAAAAGTTCCACTTTTTGTTAGCAACTAAAGTAATTCGTGCAGAAATGCATACAACAGAACACTGCTCTTTTAGGTACTTTTTGGCCTGGGTTATGGGTTTTAAATGAACATTGTCTGTACCAGCTTGATTAAAATAAAATATTTGTTAAAAAAAAATAAATAAGTAAAGGTAAAAATGGGGGGAAAAACATTTTCTACAAATAGTAGCAAATATTTGGTACTTGTTAAAATTTTGATAATTTTTACTTATTTTATGAATCTTGTATAGATACTGAAGTTGATATTCATACCAACAGAAATATACTGATAATTAACAAGGTTAAATCATGAAGGAACTTCAACTTCATTTTATATGTGTGTGTGTGTGTGTATGTGTGTATATATATAATTTTTTTTCTTCTCACATTTAGATGATACTGGAGCGTGTCAACTGGGCAGACGAAGGATTAATTCTTAACTAGGTCATAAAGTTTTCTTTGTTAAAGAATCAGTCTCTTCTTCACTCATCTTTCTTTATTGTCAATGGTCACTCTCTTTGAACAGTTCTAAAGTGAGGGAGCTAGGCAGCAGTCAACACTTTCAACTCTCATCACAGCACTTTCTAGATCAATAAATTATACGCTTGTCACAAGTATCCAGACAGGATGCATCACAAAGAGCAGAATTTCATGGCCTCCTGGAAAGAAGCAAGAGGGACAAAAGAATGCCAGCTAACACACAAATCAACTGACCTTAAAGGTCATCCTTAGTTCTTTAACTTCGACATGAATACCTACAGAGATGTAGATAAAGATTAACATCATTATATCTAAAAATATCTTAAAATACCAAAAGGGACTGGAGAAGGAAGTAGTGATGGGAGAGAGAATAGAGCATAGGACATAAAGAAAAACATCAGTGAAGCTATTTTTAAAATCACACTATGTTGGAACTTGGATTCAACTGTTCATGTCTGTCACATGATCTCAGAGAAAGAAGGATAAAGTATCCTATTTAAAAATGTTACCTAAAACAAAAATAAAAGATATATTAGGTAAAAGGCAGGGCAGACTGCTTTTAATAACACTTAAGTCCCAGTTAAAGGGCACTAGAGAATGTTTCCGTTAGGCTCTTAAGAGACGCAGGGAATAGGAAAATAAATGTCCTCCAGTGAACAGTCTTGTAAAAGGGATATTTTTATAAGGGACATTCTGGAAGCAAGAGTTCAGTAACTTTGGAACACTGAAGCCAAATGAGTGGGAACTAGGTTTACCATCTTCTAGATGCAGCCTGTTCTGCTAGACTGTCAACAAACATCAAAGCGGTCAGCTTGGGCGACTGTAAATTAATGAATATCAAAGCAGACAGCCAGCCTCTCCCCACCCTAGGGATACTGTTCTAAGGCAGCCCTGTGGTTCTGTACCTCCCTACAAGAATGCATACAAGTATTTGAATCTACTCTCCCGTTACTACTATTGCTATTTCTCTCCTCAGCAACTGGAACAGCTCTTGTTAACACCAAGCACTACATGGTAAATTCCTTTCACAAGCACTGTTTATCACCCTCTCCCTAGTAGTAGCTTAATCCTTTCATTAGTTTCAAAGCCAAAAACTAGGATTTCCTGAGGACTGTCACAGGATGTGCAACACGCAGCCAGGGCCAAGGCTTTAAGTTGTTGATTCAATATAATCAAGAATTTAAAAGAATGGTTGCTAATGCACAGCCAGAAACAGAGGGCCCTAAGCAAAAGGAAGAAAAGAGGCCAACTGCCTCTGAAAAATTAAGGAACTGAGCTTTAAAGGGTGCCAGCTCACAATTAGGACAGAAAGGCTTAAACTGTCCCAAGACTGCCCTACTGTCCTCGTTTGGTACACATCACAAGCTACTTTTAGACAGAAACGAAAGGCTGAGGATACCTGCGCACTGTGGTCAAGCTTCCAGGGGCAGACGAAGCGGGTCAGCACGTGAGTCAATCACTGGTGAAGGTGCGGCCTGGAAGTGAACCAGTTCCGGAGGCAGAAAGCAAGGCAGTAAGGAAGAGTTTCACAAACGGATCAGTACTGAACATTCAGAAAAAAGACTATACGGTGGGCAAAGCCTTTTGTAGGTTATGTACAAAAGAAGTTGAGATTCTTAATTAACAGGCTATAAAAAATACAAGTAGGGGGCGGAGTCAAGACAGTGGCATGGCAAGACTCGGAGATGGCCTCTCCCCACAAACAGACAGGTTGCCTGAGGCCGGCGGGGGACCTGAGGCCCAAGCAGGGCGCAGGAACCCCAGAGCAACTGGGTAGGACCTGGGGGAAGTCAGAGGGGCGGGGAAGGGGAAGCCGGACCGGATCAGCGCCCCTGCGGGGTGGCTGGGTGAGGGGGAAAGTTCCTGCCTGGAGGGACGGTTGGGGGCTGGGGAGATCTGAAACCGCAACTGGGTTTCTCCCGCCCAGGAGGCCTGCTGAGCTCCCAGGCTTGGGAGCCTGCTGGGCTCCCCAGCGGGGTCCTCCACCCTCCAAGTCCCCCTCCGGGCTGCCTGGGTCCTGGGGGTGTGGGAAGGAGGGAGGAGGGGCCAGGAGGTGGAGAGGCAGATAGGAAGGGGTGGGGGCTTTGAGACTGGGGGACAGGAGGCAAGACGGCTTTTTGCCTGCCCTCTTGGCCAGGGAGGCTGACTGGGCTCCCGGGACTGGTCCTTCACTCTCTGGACCCTCCTCCGGCAGGAGGATCCTGGGGGCGTGGCGGGCAGGGGGACGGGGCGGGGTGGGGGGAGGGAGAGAGGCAGACAGTGGGGTGGGATCTCTCCAAGTCAGAAGAATAGGGGAGGCGCTGCGGGGTATTTCTTCTGGGTGGGTCCTCCACCTTCCAAGGCTCCTCCCGCCCATTGGTCCCAGAAGTACAGGAGAGAAGCAGTGGGGGGAAACGAAGAGAGGCAGAAAGGGGGAGGGACCCTCTGGGATCAGAGGATGGGGAAGGAGCAGAAGGCATTTCCGCTGCCCACTGGCCCAGAAAGCCTGCTGGGCTCCCAGGCCTGGTCTCCAACTCTCCAGGGTCCCCTCCCAGACGCGTTGGTCCTGGGGACATTGGAGCTTGACAGGGGAAGAGGAAGAGAGGCAGACCGGTGGTGGGACGTTCCAGGAGCAGAGGACCAGGGGAGGTGCAGAGGACCTTTCCCCTGCCCACTTGGGCCTGGCGGGCCTACTGGGCTCCCAAGTCTGGCCCCTCGGTCTCTCCGGCTGAGTGGGTTATACAGGCGTGGGAGGGAGGGAGGAGAGGAGAAGAGGAAGAGAGGCATACAGCAGTGGGGGGGACCTTGCAGGACCTGAGGATCAGGGAAGACGCTGCAGGAAATCTCCCTACCCACTTGGCACCGGGAGGCCTACTGCACCCCAGGCCTGGTCATCGGTCCTCCAGGGGCCCCTCTAGGTCTCACTGGTCCTGGGGGTGTAGAAGGAAAGCAGGGGAGAAGAGGAGAGGCGGGCAGGGGAGGGGGCCTTCTGGAATTGGAGGATCAAGGGAGAAGGTATTTCCCCTGCCCACTAGCTCTGGGAAGCCTGCTAGGCTCACGGACTTGGTCTTTCACACTCCAGGGCCCCTTCCAGCTGCTTGGGACCTAGGAGAGTGGGGGGCGGCAGACAGGAAGAGACAGACAGGGACCCTACAAGACTGGGAGATCTGGGGAAGTGCCACAGGTGTTACCCTAGCCCAGTTGTCCCTGGGAAGCCTGTTGGGTGTCAGAGTCTGATCTCCTGCCTTCCAGTGCCCCCTGCAGCTGTGAGAGTCCTAGGGGAATAGGAGAGAGGCGGTGAGGAAGAAGAGAACCCAAGGGGGAGGGACCCTCCGAGACAGGAGGACTAGGGGAGGTGCCTAGCATTTCTCCCATCAACTCGGGCCCAGGGAGCCTGCTGGGTACCTCGACCTGGTCCTTTGCCCCCAGGACCAGAGGCATTCCTGGGACCCTCTGCCTCATTGGGCCTAAGCCCCATTCCCCACCACCCCCAGGGCCTTTTCTAAGTATAGGCCCTGACCACTGCCTACCCCCCATGCCCCCCCCCCCCACCCCAGCCCTTGTCTAAGCCCCACCCCCACAGCCAAGGCCTTTTCTGGTTCTTTTTTTTTTCTTTTTCTTTTTTTTCTTCCCACCTCCTCACTTAGGCTGTTGCAGTTGTTTTACCTTCCAGTTGTTGCTCCAATTTTTTTTTTAAATTTTTTCTAACACATCTGTTAGTTTCCTATTATCATATTTCTTATCTTGCTACTGTTCTGCTGTTCTCCTACTTTTTTTTTTTTTTTTTTAATTTTTTTCATTTTCCTGCTCCACACACCTTGTGGGATCTTGATTCACAAGCCCAGGGTCAGGACTGAGCTCCTGAGTTGGGAGCTCTGAGTCCAAAACATTGGACTAACAGGGAAGCCCAGTTCCCAGGGAATATTCATCAGAGTGAGGTCTCCCAGAGGTTCTCACCTCAACACCAAGACACAGCTATGCTAAACAGCCTGTAAACTCCAGCGCTTGAAACCTCAGGCCAAACACCCAGTGGGACAAGAACACAATCCCACGCATCCAAAGTGGGGGGAAAATGAGACGACAAAAAATATGTCACAGATGAAGGTAAAAATACACAAGACCAAATAAATGAAGAGGAAATAGGAAAACTGCCTGAAAGAGAAATCAGAGTAATGATAGTAAAGAAGATCCAAAATCTCGATAACAAAATAGAGAAAATACAAGAAAGAGTTAATAAGGACTCAGAAGAATTAAAGAGCAAAAACAGTAATAGATAACAAAATAACTGAAATTAAAAATACTCTAGACGGTATAAACGGCAGAATAACTGAGGCAGAAGAACGAATAAGTGAGTTGGAAGATAGAATGGGGGAAATAACTGCCACAGAGCAGGAAAAAGAAAAAAGAATAAAAAGAATGGAAGACAGTCTCACAGACCTTGGTGACAACATTAAGCACACCAACATTCGAATCACAGGCATCCCAGAAGAAGAAGAAAAAAAAGAAAGTGCCTGAGAAAATATTACAAGAGGTTATAGTGGAAAACTTCCCCAGCATGGGAAAGGAAATAATTAATCAAGTCCAAGAAGCACAGAGAGTCCCATACAGAATAAACCCAAGGAGAAATACACCAAGGCACATATTAATCAAACTAATGAAAATTAAACACAAAGGAAAAATATTAAAAGCAGCAAGAGAAAAGCAACAAATAACATATAAGGGAAAACCCATAAGGATAACAGCTGATCTTTCTGCAGAAACTCTGCAGGCCAGAAGGGAGTGGCAGGATATACTGAAAGTCCTGAGAGAGAAAAACCTACAGCCAAGAATATCTACCCAGCAAGGATCTCATTCAGATTCGAAGGAGAAACCAAAAGCTTTACAAACAAGCAAAAGTTAAGAGAATTCAGTACCGCCAAACCAGCCTTACAACAATTGCTAAAGGAACTTTTCTAGGTAGGAAACACAAGAGAAGGAAAAGACCTACAAAAACAAAGCAATTAAGAAAATGGTAATAGGAACATACATGTCAATAATCACCTTAGATGTAAATGGATTAAATGCTCCAACCAAAAGACACAGACTGGCTGAATGGATACAAAAACAAGACCCTTATATATGCTGTCTACAAGAAACCCACTTCAGACCAAGGGACACATATAGACTGAAAGTAAAGGGATGGAAAAAGATATTCCATGCAAATGGAAGTCAAAAGGAAGCTGGAGTAGCAATACTCATATTAGACAAATTAGACTTTAAAGTAAAGACTATTACAAGAGACAAGGAAGGACACTACATAATGATCAAGGGATCCACTAAGAAGAACATATAACAATTGTAAATATCTATGCACCCAACATTGGAGCACCTCAATACATAAGGCAAATGCTAACAGCCATAAAAGGGGAAATCAACAGTAACACAATAATAGTAGGAGACTTTAACACACCACTTACATCAATGGATAGATCATCCAAACAGAAAATAAATAAGGACACACAAGCTTTAAATGACACATCAGACCATCTCGACTTAATTGATATTTATAGGACATTCCATCCAAAAACTACAGAATACACTTTCTTCTCAAGTGCACACGGAACATTCTCCAGGATAGATCACATCTTGGGTCACAAATCAAGCCTTGGTAAATTCAAAAAAATTGAAATCATATCAAGCATTTTCTCTGACCATGATGCCATGAGACTAGATATCAATTACAGGAAAAAAACTGTAAAAAATACAACCACATGGAGACTCAACAATATGCTATTAAACAACTAAGAAATCACTGAAGAAATCAAAGAGAAAATCAAAAAATACCTAGAAACAAATGACAATGAAAACACAATGACCCAAAACTTATGGGATGCAGCAAAAGCAGTTCTAAGAGGGAAGTTTATAGCAATACAGTCCTACCTCAAGAAACAAGAAAAATATCGAATAAACAACCTAACCTTACACCTAAAACAACTAGAGAAAGTAGGACAAAAAAAACCCCAAAGTGAGCAGAAGGAAAGAAATCATAAAGATCAGAGCAGAAATAAATGAAAAAAAAAATGAAGGAAACAATAGCAAAAATCAATAAAACTAAAAGCTGGTTCTTTGAGAAGATAAACAAAATTGATAAATCATTAGCCAAACTCATCAGGAAAAAAAGGGAGAAGATGCAAATCAACAGAATTAGAAATCAAAAAGGAGAAGTAACAACAGACACTGCAGAAATACAAAAGATCATGAGAGACTACTACAAACAACTATATGCCAATAAATTGGATAACCTGGAAGAAATGGATAAATTCTTAGAAAAGTACAATGTTCCAAAACTGAACCAGGAAGAAACAGAACATATGAACAGACCAATCACAAGTATGGAAATTGAGACTGTGATTAAAAATCTCCTAACAAACAAAAGCCCAGGGCCAGATGGCTTCATAGGCGAATTCTATCAAACATTTCGAGAAGGGCTAACACCTATCCTTCTCAAACTCTTCCAAAATATAGCAGAAGGAGGAACACTTCCAAACTCATTCTATGAGGCCACCATCACCCTGATACCAAAACCAGGCAAAGATGTCACAAAAAAAGAAAATTACAGGCCAATATCCCTGATGAATATAGATGCAAATATCCTCAACAAAACACTAGCTAACAGAATCCAACAGCACATTAAAAAGATCATACACCATGATCAAGTGGGGTTTATCCCTGGGATGCAAGGATTCTTCAATATATGCAAATCAATCAATGTGATACACTGTATTAACAAATTGAAGGATAAAAACCATATGATAAACTCAATAGACGCAAAAAAAGCTTTTGACAAAATTCAACATCCATTTATGATAAAAATTCTCCAGAAAATGGGCACAGAAGGAAATTACCTCAACATAATAAAGCCATATATGACATGCCAACAGCCAACATCATTCTAAATGGTGAAAAACTGAAAGCATTCCCTCTAAGAACAAGAACAAGTCAAGGGTGTCCACTCTCACCATTATTATTCAACACAGTTTTGGAAGTTTTAGCCACAGCAATCAGAGAAGGAAAAGAAATAAAAGGAATCCAAATTGGAAAAGAAGAAATAAAATTGTCACTCTTCACAGATGACATGATATTACACATAGAAAATCCTAAAGATTCTACCAGAAAACTACTAGTACTAATTGATGAATTTAGTAAAGTAGCAGGAAATAAAATTAATGCACAGAAATCTCTTGCATTCCTATACACTAACAACGAAAGAGTAGAAAGAGAAATTAAGGAAACTCTCCCATTTACCACTGCAACAAAAAGAATTAAATACCTAGGAATAAACCTGCCTAAGGAGGCAAAAGATCTGTATGCAGAAAACTATAAGACACTGATGAAAGAAATCAAAGATGACACAAACAGATGGAGAGACATACCATGTTCTTGGATTGGAAGAATCAATATTGTGAAAATGACTATACTACCCAAAGCAATTTACAGATTCAACGCAATCCCTATCAAATTACCAACGGCATTTTTCACAGAACCAGAACAAGAAATCTTATGATTTGTATGGAAACGCAAAAGACCCTGAATAGCCAAAGCAATCTTGAGAAGGAAAGAGAGTTGGTGGAATTAGGCTTCCTGACTTCAAACTATACTACAAGGCCATAGTGATCAAGACAGGATGGTACCGGCACAAAAATAGAAAGGAAGATCAATGGAACAGAATAGAGAACTCAGAGGTAAACCCACACACATATGGGCATCTTACCTTTGACAAAGGAGGTAAGAATATACAATGGAAAAAAGACAGCCGCTTCAATAAGTGGTGCTGGGAAAATTGGACAGCAACATGTAAAAGAATGAAATTAGAACACTTCCTAACACCATACACAAAAATAAACTCAAAATGGATTAAAGACCTAAGTGTAAGGCTAGACACTATAAAACTCCTAGAGGAAAACATAGGAAGAACACTCTATGACATACATCAAAGCAAGATCCTTTTTGACTCACCTCCTAGAATAATGGAAATAAAATCAAGAATAAATAAATGGGACCTAATGAAACTTAAAAGCTTTTGCACAGCAAAAGAAACCATAAACAAGACAAGAAGGCAACCCTCAGAATGGGAGAAAATACTTGCCAACCAAGAAACAGACAAAGGATTAATCTCCAAAATATACAAGCAGCTCATGCAGCTTAATACCAAAAAAGCAAACAACCCAATCCACAAATGGGCGGAAGACCTAAACAGACATTTCTCCAAAGAAGACATGCAGATGGCTAATAAACACATGAAAAGATGCTCAACATCACTAATCATTAGAGAAATGCAAGTCAAAGCCACAATGAGGTATTACCTCACACTGGGCAGAATGGCCATCATCAAAAAATCTAGAAACAGTAAATGTTGGAGAGGGTGTGGAGAAAAGGGAACTCTCCTGCACTGTTGGTGGGAATGTAAGTTGGTACAGCCACTATGGAAAACAGTTTGGAGGTTCCTTAAAAAACTAAAAGTAGAACTACCATATGACCCAGTAATCCCACTACTGGGCATATACCCAGAGAAAACCATAATCCAAAAAGAAACATGTACCATACTGTTCACTGCAGCACTATTTACAATAGCCAGGACATGGAAGCAACCTAAATGCCCATCAACAGATGAATGGATAAAGAAGATGTGGCACATATATACAATGGAATATTACTTAGCCATAAAAAGGAATGAAATGGAGCCGTATGTAATGAGGTGGATAGACCTAGAGTCTGTCATACAGAGTGAAGTAAGCCAGAAAGAGAAAAACAAATACTGTATACTAACTCATACATGCAGAATCTAAAAAAAAAAAAAAAAAAAGGGTACTGATGAACTCAGTGACGGAAAGAATAAGGATGCAGATACAGAGAATGGACTGGAGGACACGGGATTGGGGCGGCGGGGTGCAAAGGGGAAACTGGGACGAAGTGAGAATGTAGCATAGACATATATACACTACCAACTGTAAAAGAGATAGCTAGTGGGAAGTTGCTGTATAACAGAGGGAGATCAACTCAATGATGGGTGATGCCTTAGAGGGCCAGGACAGGGAGGGTGGGAGGGAGTCCTGGGAGGAAGGGGATATGGGGATATATGTATAAATACAGTTGATTCACTCTGGTGTACCTCAAAAACTGGTACAAGAGTGTAAAGCAATTTTATTCCAATAAAGAGCTTAAAAATAAAATAAAATAAATAAAATAAAATGAAGTTGCAAAAAAAAAAAAAAAAAATCAACCACAGACTGTGTGCATGTTTAAGTTTTACTTTCAATCTTATCTTAAGCAGGATTTATTTTCATGTAAGTTATTAATGTATCCTGGAATCTAAAACAAAAAAAATTTCGATCATAAACGTAACACATTCAATCTGGTAAAATAAAATTCTAACAGTACAGTTTTTTTTTTTTTTTTAATTAGAAGTTTCCCTCCTCCACCCAGCTATCTCCATTCCCATTCCCAACAAGAAGCTCCAAGTTCTGTTTCTGGCTTTTCTCATGTCTAGTACCAAAATGCTGAATAATATACTTAAACCTATGCTGCTTTTTCTGTCAGGCCTGGATGGTGTCTAGATAAGGCATCTGTAGTCCTAGTTTCCATGTTTCCTCCACTAATCATTACCACTTTTTGTAATGTTACTATTTTTAAAATTCTTTTAGTGGCCAATTATCTTAATAAATTTATAGACTTTTTTTTTTTTTTTTTTTTGGGCCACACTGCGAGGCTTGCGGTATCTTAATTCCCCAACCAGGGATTGAACCCAGGTTACAGGAGTGAAAGCGCCTAGTCCTAACCACTGGACCACCGAGAATTCCCTAAAGAATTCCTAATTTCAAAATAAACAGTACCTACTGTTTAAGTTTATAGTATCTACTGTTTAAAGTTATAAACTTAAGACAGTATCTACTGACTCCACCAAGTATGGTAATAGAAACTGAAATACTTATATGTCCCTCACATTCCTTAAGCTCTTTCTGCATCTCCTGCCTTCAGTCAGCTAATTTTACACTGTCAAGGTTTTTGTTACTAATGTCTTATTCATAACCACAGGTAAACTTTCCATGCTTTACCTATAACTGACCACCAAAATTAGAAACTATTTAAAAGCAATAATATTTCACTACACTTGTGTTAAACAAAAAAGCGTCACGGCTAAGTGTTTTCTCTTTTTTTAACCCCTGACAAGTCAAGTCACATTTTAGTTTTGATTTCATCTTAAGTAAAAGAGAGCTGTTCAACATTTCACAGCTCGTAGTACTGTCATTATGAAACAACTATTTCAGAGTCACTAATTCTGCTCTGGAGGCGGAAAAAAGAGAAAAAACATGGTAAGCCCATACATAGTCAGAGAGAGAACAATAGCACTGTGTGAACATACACTGCCAAAAATCCAGTGCCAAAATAAGTACCACATTGCTTAGAATAAAATAGATGTTAATGGACAACTTAACTGAAGCATTTAATGACAAGCAAGTATTTGTATTTTAACTTGTCTAATCTGCTTCATACTTGTCTATCTGTAAGTGCTATTAATAAGAAACTAAGTTAAGCTTCTCTGTCCTAATTTGATTCTTAATGTTCTTCCAATGATTGCTAGTCTCCACATTTATATCATTATTGAGATATAACACCTGCCACTTAGAATGGAACAAATGTTTCCTTCCCGGGCTCTCAAAGCTAGCTTACAAATGGTTGCTTCTGGCTACAAGAGGACCTGACTAAAGATATAGTGAAGGTCAAACCAACTGTATCATAAGAGCATGAAGATTTATCCCACTAAAAGAAAACCAGTAACAGCACCAAATCAAAGATTACATTTATATTAAAAAAAATTAATCTTCCCAAGTCCCATAATTCTAAGAACATTGGTCATTATACATGAGGCTTCAATTCAAGAATAATCCTGTTTGAATGAATGATCTATTTCATCCTCCACTTAGGGGTACAGATTTCATAAGTTCTCAGAGTTTAAGAATACAAATGTAATAACAGAAGAAATCACAGGTCACCAAGTCTTATACTGCCTCTCTTTAAGGCACCAGAGTGTTATTCATTTAATCATTTGCCCAGTATTTACAGTGCCAAAACCGGTTCTAAACAGAAGGAATAAAGTGAACAAGATGGCCAAAACTTCTTGTTTTCATGGAGTTTATATTCTACTTGGGGAAGATAGATAACAATTTTGAGAAAAATCAAGTCAAACAATTACTCGCTCTAAGGTTTTGAAGTAGGCGCTATTTAAGATGCAAAGGAGGAGAAAGACATAGGTTCCTGCCCTTAAAGAACTTATAATCTAATGAGGGAGATGACATATGCACAGAAAAACTACGGTAAAGGGTTAGTCGATTTTCATACATATAGCTTTGGTATGACTCCTATTTTCACACATATAACACAATGAAATACTAAGCCATCAACCTATCTGCATCAACTGACAAATAAGCTTTTGGAATTACTGCCCAATAATATTGCCTATTAACTCAAAGTTCATTTCTGGTGAAGTCTTCATCTTTCTATAACAGCATTATTCTAATACTTTACTACATTTCACCTTTGTATTACCAAGAATGTTTGCTGAAGAGAAAAAATAAAGCGTGAATGCTAATAAGATACTCAGGGCTCAGAAATTTATTCATTCAGGACAAAACCAAAAATTATGAGATATGCTGAATGTGGCAATAATAAACTTCATATACTCACTGGAATTATGCTATTGTTAGCATATTTTGCTACATGTTAAAGAAAAAAAAATAAAAATTCAGTAACGTAAAATACTTGAGACATAAATACAGTCAAATTATAATGATGGGGGGCAATATAGGGGTGAGGGGTGGGAGGCACAAACTATTGGGTGTAAGACAGGCTCAAGGATGTATCGTACAACACAGGAATATAGCCAGTATTTAGTAATAAGTGTAAATGGAAAGTAAACTTTAAAAATTGTATAAAAAATAGGGACTTCCCTAGTGATCCAGTGGGTAAGACTCTGCGCTCCCAATGCAAGGGGCCCGGGTTTGACTCCTAGTTGAGGAACTAGATCCTGCATGCATGCCGCAACTAAGAAGCCCACATGCCACAACCAAGAGTCTGAATGCAGCAACTAAAGATCCCGAGTGCTGCAACTAAGAGCCAGCACAGCTAAAATAAATAAAATTTAAAAAATTGTATGAAAGGTTTTTTAATTAAAAAATCTTATTTACATTAAAAAAATTGCAATGAAAAGGCTTAGAGACTTCACTACATGTTTAGTATTTTAGGATTTGGACACCAATTGTAACATCTAGCATATAAGTCTATTGATTGACTGAGACACTTTCAAGAAAACATTGTGTTCAAACATTAAGCACTGGCTCTGTGAGACAAAATTATAAATGTGTGATATTACAAAGTTGTGAAACATGGCTTTTGGAAGAAAAAAATGTCTCAGCACAAAGGTGTCATAAAAGACAACATTTCAGTTTGTCGTGAAGAATGAACAGAATTTGGGTGACAGGAACATAAGCATTCTGTCAGAGGCACCAAATTGGTTTACATAAGGGTACAGGGAAAGATGGTTAGCATAAAATCAGACTATAGAGGATCTCAAACATCAAGAATTTGAACTTTATTCTGTAAGCAACTAGGAGTTACTGAAGACTGTTACTCTCTATTTCGGCATCTTTAGGCAGACAATGACAGAGCTGTATGCTGGGAAGATTAACAAGTGGTACAGGAAAGACTATAGCAAGGAAAAGGCAGTTACAGGTGATGCAACTCTTTAAGGGCCTGAAATAGTCACGTGGCAGTGGGAATAAGCCAGAAGTGACCAGCAGAATCAACAGATTCTGACTTAGATATGGGGGAAAGGTGACTGATTTCAGGCCTACATAACTTGAAGACAGTTGTGTGTCTAGTTGAGAAGACGAAGGGAGGATACAATGAGAAAAAGCAGCATAACTTCTGTGCTGTTCCTGTTAAAGCTACACAGGCTGAATCTTAATCGCGAGGAAGCACTAGATGAACCCAAATTGAGGGATATGCTGTATAATAACTGGTCTGTAATTGTTAAAAGTGTCGACATCACGGAAGTCAAAGAAAGACTGAGGAACTGTGACGGAAAAAGATGAAAGAGACGTGACAACTAAGTACAAGAGGTGACTCTGAACCACATCCACATCCTCAGGATGCTGGTCTGAGGAACAGAGAGTAATAATGTATCATTATTAGTTACTGAAATAATTAATAGCATGTTCATATTAGTTGATTAAATAATATATTAGTGTAAAGTCCTTGCTTTGGTTGGCTGTATTATAGTTATGTAGGAAAATGCCTTTGTGGGAAGCACACACTAAAGCCTTTGGGATGATGGGGCTTCAGATCAGCAACTCTCAACTGGTTGAGGAGAAAAGGATTTTTTGTGTTGTACTTCCAACTTTTATATAAGTTCATAATTGTTTTATAGATAGGAAAAAGATTTAAAAACACTATGATGAGAAACATTAACTCAACCATATGACTATAGGTCTATTTCATGGAATTTAGGGACAAACATTTAAAATTATTGTGACTTTTTCCCATAATTTTTAGTTCTCTTTCCCTGCCCCCAGTTCCTTAAAGCCAATAGGGAAAAGCAAGAACACCAAGGAAGATTAGAATGCTCCTATTTTTTCCTACGATGTCCATTTTTCTCCAGAAGTTGCAGGAAGTTTCAAAAAATGAAATAATATATACATTTAAACACAAAAGGCATAGGAAAGATGGTCTTTGTACAGCAACAAGAGACCTGCACTGCAAATCAACAAGGGTCCATATTGGGCCAAGAAATAAGAAAATAAGAAATACTTTAGCAGGGGTAACATATGAGCTCCTCAAGTTCCTAAATCAGTCTCAAAAATGAAATTCTGCCTCAAATTTATGATCACATACAAAAATGCTAACAACTCCAATAAAAGAGTAGCTTAGAGAAGACATATAAATTCATTTTCTTAAACCCTCCCTCCCGCCCCCAAACTCAGTGTGTTCAGAAAAGTGAATTTGAGTCTCAAAGTGGTAAAGGTTTGGTAATGAGATTAGAACATATAGATGGTAGTGCAAGTGGCCCAGGATAAAAACAAACCAAAAAATGCTGTGCTAACTGTAGCTTATTTAAAGTCTCTAGTCCTATAATTCTATGAATTATTTGAAACTGAAACAGGGGGAAAATGTAAATTAAAAAAGGAAATCAAGTTCTTGGTGACTCTTTGCTGTCTTTAGTTCCATCTGCAATGGAATTCCATTGGTTTAGCATCCTGTTTTAGCACATGAGAAGAAAACCAGCTTCTTACTTCTAATACTCCCTTAAACCAACATTAAATCTAGGACCAAGCACTAACATTACATGATCTTTCCCTCTCTCATTCCTAAATAGGAATCATATGTGAGATATTTACCACAAAGTAAAGAGAGGGTTCTTCGTTTGCAATATCAGGATCATTATGTAAGTCTCTTCTGTTCATATATGGATTACGCTTTGCTTCCCTCATTCCCAACTCACAGCACTACTGAAATTCACTGAAAGAAAAACATGGGTATAGCTCTTATGCAAATCTGACTCTTTCTAGACAAACTTCTTCAAAATATAATCATAGATACATCATATTCTGTACTTTTCATGAAATCTGAAGAGCCAGTAAAATTCTTAACCTGTCTTAAACAAGCCACAAGCCTGCCAATATTAAACAGCCCACAGAAACTATTCAAGAATTTGAGTTTGATACTAGACAAGGCAAGAGAACCAGTGTGTCTGTGTTTTCATATCAATCTAACACCCCTACAGGACAAGACTACCCACTGTCCACACCTCACTCACTCTCAGGCTTTCTACCTGTACTATTATGCTCCTGCCACAGTGGCCTTCATGCCATTGCTGAACACGCAGTCACCTACATCTCAAGGCCTTCTAGCCTTGGATTTTCAGGGCTGAATTCCCACCTCCTTCAAGTGCTCGATAAAATCTTACCTTCTCAACTGTGCCTCCAGAACTCCTCAACACCTACCTTCCCTGCTTTTTCTGAGAGTACTTACCACTTTCTAGCAACTGTATAATTTATTTCCCTTATTAGAAACCCCACAAGGCAGGAATTTGGGGGTATCTTATACTTTGATGAATCAGCACCTACTGTGCACACTCAAATATTCGGTGAATGATTAATAAAACCTCAATTTTCCTATGGTACAGTAATCTCTGGGATTAACACAACAGGCCACTATCTTCTACATCCCCAGTAATCCCCAAGTATACACCTCACTCAAATGATCTGCTTGGATGCCTATTGCCTATGGATTCTTTTTTTTTTTTTTAAGATTTATTTTATTATTTATTTATTTATTTATTTTATTTTTGGCTGCTTTGGGTCTTCATCACTGTGTGCAGGCTTTCTCTAGTTGTGGCAAGCAGGGGCTACTCTTCGTTATGGTGCACAGGTTTCTCACTGCGGTGGCTTCTCTTGTTGTGGAGCACGGGCTCTAAATGCATGGGCTTCAGCAGTCGCGGGGTGTGGGCTCAGTAGTTGTGGCGCATGGGCTTAGTTGCTCCGCGGCATGTGGGATCTTCCTGGCCCAGGGATCGAACCTGTGTCCCTTGCATTTACAAGCAGATTCTTAACCACTGTGCCACCAAGGAAGCCCATACCTATGGATTCTGATTCACAGAGTCTAATACGTAGTGAGATACTCAACATCTGTGGAATTAATGAAATTCAATGTTCTGAACATATGAGATTAAGTTTCTCTCAAGGTAAGTGACTTCTATCACAAAATCACAGCCAGGTAATTAATTGCAGATACCTCTTTTTTAAAGGTCACCTTAAGGCATAGTCAAAAGCCTCCCATTCAGTTCCACCTTTTTTCCTTCAAGGACAATGAAAAGATGCATTCAATGATGCCATAAAAATAAGCATTACCTTAACCCACTCAAATCGAAAAGAAATCAGGCCAAATTTAAACAGGATCAGGTAGCAGGCTTTATGAGAAATGGTTAGATTTTAATATCCTCTATTTTGGGAGAGAAACACTGTAACCAACAGCAGTCTGTCATACTAATTAAAAGTTTTAGGGACTAATTTAAAATATATTATCTAAAAGCAAGTTTTAAAAATGGCCACAATTCTTTGACCTGCCTCCCATTTGAGGTGGAGTCTGATTCCCCATGCCCTGCAATCTGGACTGGGCTTGGCGACCCACTTGTTAACAACAGATCATAGAAGGTCACAGGGTTTCAGCAGCTTTTTTAGGAATGCTTACTCTCAGCAGCGTCCTATCAGGATACCTGGTCACCATGCTGTGAGGAGCCCATGCCACATAGAGAGGACACGTGAAGGTGTTCTGGTCAACAGCCTCAGCTGAGCCCAACCTTCAAGTCCCTCCAGCCCAGGTGATGTGCAGGTGAAGAAGCCTCCAGATGATCCCAGCCCCCCAGCCATCAGAGTCTTCCCCAGCCGCCTGGGTCTTCCAAGTTCAAGCCCCAGACATCGTGGAGCAAAGACAAGCCATCCCTGCTGTGCCCTGACCGAATTCCTGACCCGCAGAATCTGAGAGCATAATAAGATGGCTGTTGTTTCACACCACTAAGCTTAGGGGGTGGTTAGAGAGGCAAGGGATAAACTGGAAAATGAGTGCTAGCCCAAAGTCTATACCTCATCACCATATTTCATTTTCTCTCTGCCAGGAGAGCCTAGATTTCCTTATTTAGCACAGTTAAGTCATTTATCCAGAGGTCACGCCTCACATGGATCCACGCTCTAGGACAGGGCAAAGAAGCTATCCAAGGTAACTTCAAGAGCTGTTACCGTTCGTTCTTCAGTCACCTAGATCTGTATGCTGAATTGACAAGGCTGATGCACCTATGTCAAATAACTAAGTGCTAGCTATGTACACACATATACATATCTGAGCACAGATACACATACATTTACACATGTGAGCATATATGTACACTCAGGTCAAAGCATACTATTTCCAATAATACCTTATAAGAAAGAGAGAAGATAACATTGTAGCTTTGTTAGCAGGGAGTTTCTCACAAGGCTCCATGTGGTGCTCACAACATAAGTGAATTATTTTCTTCCCCAAGGAATCAATTTATGAAACTGAAAATGATCAACACTGTCAAGAGGTAACAAGGATGTATGTACCACAGATCAGAAAAAATATTAAGGTAGAATTCTGATTTAAGAAAAGAGTCTTAAATCAATGCAAATGAGGCATACTACTTTTTTCCTGTTTTTCAGTGAAAACCAAATCAATCTTACCACAAAATACTATATAGCTGAAGAGTGGAGACTCAAGGCTGATAACATGAAATCTCTTATAAGAGTAAAACTGATTTTAGAAGCATTAAAAAAACAACAAACAAATGTATGCTCATCCTCACAACGGAGAGTCTTCTCAAAGTGAAAAAACAAAACAAAACCCAACTGCTCCCCTTTTATTATAACTTTTCTGTAGTCAACACTGCCCTCTAGTGATATAAAAGTCAAATATCAGAAAGTGAACATCACTATTAGTTCACTTGAGTATGTTTAAGACAGGACATCTAGTTTGGACTACAAATCCCACCAAAGACAGAACAGACAGATTTAGGATGACCTTTATTATATACTATATGTTAAATTAGAAACTTCTAAAAGGCATTAAATCAAAGACAGTAATTCATGGAAGCAGCACTTTTAAATACCATGGGAACGAAACATCGCTACACAGTGAATTACATCTTCACATAAAATTATGCCATTCAAGAAAGACCCTTAAGACTTATCACCTAAGATTTAAGAGAATAGGTAGGATAGTGAGATTAAAGCTTCACCATCTATAGACAAGAAAATTCAACAGGAAGCGAGCCAGGCTAGTTCTCACAGCACGTGTAAACACACTGAAAAGTGTCCACAGAAACCAAGACCTCACACACCTGCCAGCTCTACCCATTAGTATATGACTCCTCATTTTAGGAAAAAAGCTCAAGAAAAAGAACACTTTTGGTTGCTAAGTATTTACTGAGCCCAAGAAATTTTCCAAGAAAAGAAAGACTTACCAAGGGTGGTGCCATCCCGCCCCATGATGCACTTCATAGAAGTGATGATCTGCTCCACGACAGGTGGGGACAGTGACGTGGCATACACGGCACTATGCGAATGTGTCCGCAGGTAGTCAATCAGCTCCTGGGGAGTTCACAGAAGCAAGTCATTACAGGCGGTGCGTGAATTCACCAGCAATTTACTACCTTCCTCCCAGGTGAAAGAAGCACTGGAAGAGGGACATGAGTCTGAGACACGAGCCAGATCGACCAATACGGTCAAAGCACACTGTCAGCAGCAACTGGGTCAGACACATGGCAAAGCCCTTAGGCTTTGTTTTGTTTTGTTTTGTTTTGTTTTGTTTGTGCTGCGCAGCTTGAGGGATCTTAGTTCCCCAACCAGGGACTGAACCCGCGCCCTCAGCAATGAAAGCATGAAGTCCCGAACCACTGGACCACCAAGGAATTCTGTTTTGTTTTTTAAATATGCCACAACATGGAAGGAAGAAAAACTAGTTTTTTAAAGATCTCTAAATTTAGAGAACATATCATTTAATGTTATAAACAGCTCTATAATGCTAAATTAAACAAGAAAGTGTTTGAATTGCTGTTTAGATCCGACTTACTTCTAAATATTACAGAAAATATATCTGCATCTTACCCCCTGCCTCCAAAGCCCATCCTTACATTCCTGAATAAGAGAAAAACAGTTCTCTAATATCAATTTTAAAGACATTAAATGTCCTCCAGATATACAGATTTATAAAATGATATAAATGTGGCAGAAGTTAAATAGAAAGCCATAGGGTCTTTTATAAGAACACTAAAGCCGTCTCACTGAATAAAAAAAAACAAAACTTGTCTATCAGTCACAAAAATTTCAAAACAATTGTATATCCCTATTCTCTGATACCTCTTAACTTTACTAAGTCTTTAAATAAAATATGTACACAAAGAAGCTTGTGTTCCAGAACCAAAACAGGAGACACAACATGTGCCCAGAAAACAGTGTAGAGTATCACTTCAAAAATACTAAAAATTGTACGAAAACCAAAAAGACATAAATATACTGTACTTCAACGATCTCCCAGAGTATTATTTTTCTATCCTCTGGCTTAGCAACAAATCTTACCATAAAGCAATCAATTCTCCAAAGTGAGCCTGGTTCTATTAAAAATTTGAGGTAAAAATCTATCAAACTTGACTAAAACCACTGATAACAGGGCTTCTCTAAAAGACAATTATCAAGAGAAAGTCCATGCTTTATGACTCCCAGCGTCAAATTTTAAAGAGGAATTTAAGGACATTTATGAGCACCTACCATGTACCATGTACAAATACTTGACATACGTTGTTTTTTTCCTAATACTGCAGTTTTTTTTAATAACAGTTTTATTGATACACAATTCACATACCACAGTATTCACTTTTTCAAAGTGCACAATTCAGTGGCTTTCAGTATAGTCACAGAGCTGTGCAACTTTCATTACTATCTAATTTTAGAACATTTTCATTACCTCAAAAAGAAACCTCATACCCATTAGCAGTCACTTTCCATTTCCTCCATCTCCTGAGCCCCTCGCAACCACTAACCTATTTCTGTCTCTATGATTTGCCTATTCAGGATATATCATATAAAACAAATACTACAACAGGTGACCTTTTGTGACTGACTTCTTTAATTTAACATAACGCTTTCAAGGTTATTTCCACATTACAGCATGGACATATATTATTTTTTAAACCCTTACTACAATCTTATAAGCCAGGCACATTTATCTGTTTTACTGACAAGGAAACTGAAAGGTTAAATACTTTGCCCAAGGTCTCACGAAGTTAGGGAAATACTCAAAGCTAGGCTCTGCCTCCACGGTTCAACCATATTCACCACGCTACATCGAGTGTCAAATATCCTGGAGTTCATTATGCAATTTCTGAATTGGAACACACAATGCCTTGTAGCATACCAGAGCTAGCAAAGTAATCTTTGTCCTTTCTGGCTCGACGCTCACCCAAGATGCACCTGAGTCCAAGGGCAGCAGAAGAAACTGGTCTCCTACCCCCACCGGCTCCCATGACATCCCCACTATGTTTGAAATAGTGAGCACAGCTCAAACCCAAGAGAAAACTATGGTGAACAGGCAGTGCTACTGCGCGTTCTTTCACAGGAGGGCATTCTATACTCAGACCAGGATGTAGTTTAGAATGAAGCTCCAATAAAAAAACAACAAACAATGAACAGAACCAGCTTTCAGTTTATCAGTCACTCACCAGGCAGCTGCAGTGTGAAGTTGCTGGCACTATTCACCTAATCCACAAATTTAGGCTCCCTATGTCCACGTTCAGGACGTTATCTGCTACATGTGAAGAACCAAATCAAAATCTAGTAGCCAGTACCTTTATGAACCTTAACTGCTCGATTCTGAGGGCCCATTTACCTTCTTGCCTCCGATGTACCCTCCAGAAGCACCAAAGCTCTTTGTGAATGTTCCCATCATAATGTCCACATCCTCAGGATCCAGGCCAAAGTAATCGACCACACCTCGTCCTGTAGGGCCCAGAGCCCCAATGCTGTGAGCTTCATCTAGATACAAGTACGCTTTGTACTTCTTCTTAAGGGCAATCACTTCAGGAAGGCGAACAATAGATCCCTCCATGCTGGCAAAACAGGGTAAAAGATACACAGTGAGATGTCTTAACTCTCAAAATTAGGAGGTGGCCACTTTGTTTTTAATTTTTTAAGTGTATTGCATTTTTAAATGGTCTGACAACTCTGCCTGTGGTTTTAAACTGCCAGAGATAGACGATGCCATGGCTAGAGCAAAGGAGATTGGATCTTTTAAAACAAACATCAGAATACAAGTGATCTTAATTCACCACAGAGGGACAGAGGTCACAGCAGATTCTTCTAAAGTTTGTAATTATAGGCAACATTACATCACACTGCAAATGTCATTAAAATTACATGAAAGAATAAAAACATTAGGAGGTGAGAGAATAAATACAAGGGCTGCAAACAGGCAAGCAAAATAAAATATTTCTTAAAATTAAATGGCGTGAAATTTATTTTCACATATTAGAAAACATATTCCAATTCTTGCCCCTATGTGTAAACCACCTCTACAGACAGTGGAAAAATAAAGGACCCAAACAGAAAAGATACTTGGAGATCATAAAGCATGATGGAAAGAATAAAGAAGAGCCAGGTATTTAACAAGTCAGAAACCCTGTCTTCTTAGTTTCCAGAGGGGTCTAGATTAGTGTCCCCTCAGCTTAAAATTTCTATGACTCCATGGGGCAAATCAGACATAAGAATAATAAAGCAGGATTACCTATATATTCCCTCCACAAGGATTAGAATTTTCTTCCAGGGCCTTCGTGTCCGAGGCTGACCATAAACAATGGCATCTTTCAACAGCTTCTCTAGGCTTTGCATATCTATAGCACACAAAGAAGAATTTCAGCACAAAGTATCCTCCTCTTTGCTAACTTTATCCCTAAACTTTATCCCTTATTCAGATAGCACAGGACATTAACATAATTAGAATTGGGCAGGAAAAGACAGGGCCAAATGGGCAAGCTACTCTAACTTGAATTAAAATCCCATCTACAATGTAACAAGTGTTCAAAACCACAGAAACTTGACTAAATGCATCTGGCACAGTTGACTCAGTTGGTTATCATGCTTATGAAATGACCAATGTTTCATGTGAAATACCTTGCCATTCAGTTAGCTTTTTTTGTATTTATACGATCAACTGTATCTTTAATCCTAGTGAGTCATTCAGAAATAAACGCATAAAGAAGGCTGAGCAAGAAACCGTGAATAAACTACTACAAATACACACACCTCCTAAAAAGGCAAATATGGGAGAAAAACTTCAAAGTGCACACCCTATTTCCTTTCACCTAGTGTATATTCGATAAAAGCTTGTTAAATAGCTTTATCTTGGTAGTGGGTTAAAAATACACCAGTCTGGGCATGTATGAATCTATGTGTTAAGCAAGCTTGGCAATCATCTGAGATTGTTCCCTGTCTGGCCTGACCAGTTGTCTGTCTACAACCAAGTTCTTGTGGCTCTGCTGGCCCTTAAGGCGGAGGTTGACAGGCCCGGGAAACACTTGGCTGGTACCGCCATGAAAGACGAGCATAACTTTCCTGTTAAAGAGAAATGCTCTGAAGAGCACTGATACCACCGCTACAGCCTTCACACTTAAAATACCTGCCCTGAAACAATGCCCTTAAGAAACCCCCGCACAAAAATCTGTGCAACATTAAGTCTAGGGTATGTTTATCAGGGATGAGAGGCACCCCATCATAAATCTGATTTTATATTCTTTACTGTTCATCACTGAAGGAAGAGGTTGCAAAGTTACCTGAATTTGCTCTTTTCATAAAAGAACTTTGGCAGAAAAAACAAATAAGGTAATAAAAACACATACTACAAACACAAAATGGCCAAAAGTTGTAGCTGTGTTTACACCTTCAGTTATTCATAACAAAACAATCTATCTGCTGTCTAACCCAGGGATAGGAGATGCTCCAAAAAGTCTGATCTGAAGCCACTAGTCTTGCTGCAGAGGGCAATGTGTGGCAAACAGCAGGAGACAAGTCAAAATGGACTCATTGTTTTAGCTTCCTCTCTTTATATACAGAAAGGAAGAGAAAAATAAACACTGATTCAAAATTTTAGATGAAAGGAGATATCTATGGAATGCTTGATCATAGTATCAACTTAGGAAAAAAAAATTCAATACCTCTTTCATAGTATACTCTCCAAATCCCATGTAAATCAAAAATTTAGATAAAAAAGATACCACAAAACTACCCGATTATGGTCTGAGAATGGGGAAGGCTGTTACACAAAATCCAAACAAAAGTTATAAGACAGTAAGTGCGACAACATAAATGTTTTAATAAGTCTGCACAGCAAGACACTAAAAACAAAGTTAAAAATAAAAAATATTGCAACATAAAGGGCTCTTATAATCAGTAAAAAGAGAAACAGTTTGAAAATGGCCAATTTATGAAGAAATACAAAGACAATAACTCTGTATAAAAAGTTGCTCAACAGCTAATAATCAAAGAAATAAAAGTTAGTATGTTATTGGACTTATTAGATTAGAAAAGATTTTAAATGATGCATAATGGCCTACGTTGGCCTGTGAGTAAGGAACAGTCACTGTTTTTGAGTTGAGTTGCTGTGTAAACATTTGTACCATGCTTGGAGGCAATCTGGAAAAGCATAGTAAATTTACACCATTTTAACCATGCATTCTAAAGACTGCTGGGAATTTATCCTAAAGTACTAATCAGACCAGTGAGCAAGAATGTGAATATAAGTAGTACTGTTGCTAACAGAAAAATTCAGAAACAACCTGGATGTTCAAACTGAGGGATGGACTGAATGAGGGCACTGCCTGCCACGCTGGCATTACAGGAGAAGGACAGTCACATGTACTGCCAAAGTTCCCAATGTGTTGTAAGAAAACAGCAAGTCACACAACAGTGTCTAATAAATCCCACTTACATAAAAGAAAATACTGTATAGATTATTCTCACTGTAAAAAATTTCAGACAAAACAAAGACAAAAGGAAGAAAGTTATTACTATCCATAAACTTTCCATCCAGAGGCACAGACCTAACATTTGGGTGCATGTTCTTTTAGACTTCTGTCTGTACATGTACACATTTTGGTAAAAGATGATATTAAACAGTTTGGTATTCTTTCCTCTCTACGTGAGAGTGTTTTAACTTGGAAAGTTATACATTTTTATTGTGATTATTTTAATAACATACAAAGATATTTCCACTTAGGGAGAAAGTTTTGGCTTAGTGCCATTTTCCTCTGTGCTTTTATGGCATCTGTTCATATCCACATTTCAGTATTTGTCTGCTGTATTCTAACTACTGGTTTGTCTGTAGTCTCTTCAGCAACCAGTCAGAGACCCTTGAGATCAGGGAGCTTGCTTTATTCACTTTAATACCCCTAATGTTATGGCAAGACATACCACAGGCATCTAGTAAAGTGACTTGTAAACAAGGAAGATGAACAAGTTCAAAGTCAAAAAAAGAACAACGTTTTTACTTTGTACCAAAAGGCTTCAGTCAGCCTTTATTTTTACTCCAATGAGAAAGATAATAATTTTTAAAAGACTGGAGACATTTTAAGTGTTGCTATTTCAGCTTCATTTATATTTTCTATTATTAATGTAACTAATCTTACCACTGCCACTAACCCAAAGAATATTAAACACTAAAGCCAGCAGTAAACTCCACAACAAACTCACTGTTGTGTTTGAAGACTCGAATGGTTGCTCCTGAGAGTCTGGCTCCTAGAACCAGTGATGCATGGTTCAGTTCATCACTCAAGATCAGGCAACCCTGCAAAACAACAAGCACACAAAATAATGAAACCAGGGGGAAAGGTTTAGTTAGGCAAATTACAAGATGCTAAAATCATTAATAATTATATCTTACTAAGGAAAGCCTGCACAATGGCAAAGTTATCAATTTGCTCTTAAATCTCTGTTTATATTGTTATAATATTAATACTATATATGATATTGATATTATATGATTTATTAGTTTATTATATTACAATAAAATATTATATAAATCATATTATTACTGTTTACATGCTATAACTTTTTCCATCCTTTTACTTTTAACCCATATCTTTGCTTTTTTTTTTTTTGGCCACGCCAGGTGGCTTACTGGATCTTAGTTACCTGACCAGGGATTGAACCTGGGCCCACAGCAATGAAAGTGCTGAGTCCTAACCACTGGACCACAGGGAATTCCCTGTGTCTGAAAATTTAAAGTAGGTATCTGGCAGAAGCCTACTTAATTTTATCTAATCTGACAATCTCTGTCTTCTAATTGGAATGTATAAAACATTTATATTTAATGTGATATCAATACAGCTGTGTTTAAATTTCCTCTGTTGCTTTTTGTTTTCTATTTGTCCCATCTATTCCTTGAGGAACCACACATTTACATAACTGAAAAAGACTTCAGAGTTAACTTGGTCCAAGAACCTTATTTTACAAAGGAAAATTTGAGGCTCAGAAAGGTTGTGACATGCTCATGGTCACAGAATTAAATTTGACCATACAACCAACCAAAAAATTCTCAGGTCTTCTGCTCATTAATCCACTGATTTTTCAATATACCCTGCCCAGATATCAGTGTTAAAATGAGACGTGTAGGACTGGCCCTTGAGGGCCCTTTCAGGTTTATAGTGCCAATCTGCTAAAAAAAATGTAATGTACAAATGTACAAGGGCTCTTATCTTTTATCTCTTCTACTGTCCCCCTCACAAACTCTACCCACAGAAAATAAAATACATACATATATACATTACTTTTAACTTATATTACTATTTACCTATATTATTACTCTTAACCTATATTACTACCTGTATTATACATATACACATAATTTGCCCATGTATCTCTAAACAATGTGCATTACAGTAAGAACAAGTATTAGGGACCTATGTATTTTCATATTTTTCTACTGGAAGAAAAACCCACCTGATAAATAATTTCCAAACTAAACACCCTTTCTTCCCTAATTTTAGTCATTTATGAGATTTTATTTATGAGACTCCCTCTAAAACTGTATCAAATGAAGAAGGCAAGAGTCATCTAATGGAAGGAGAAACAATCATGGGTTCCGGCAAAAAAGCTTCAACTGATAAGTTTCCATGGGATACACTTATAAACAAAATTATACAAAATTTTGTGATAGAAATATCTTTGGGTAAACTATGTTTCAAGTTTACAATAGCTTCTGGCTTATCTGAAGGCTTTATAAAACAAAAAGTACATATGAGGGAGTTTTCATAAATGACAGACTAAATCTTACTTTGCTAACAAGAGCAGGAATGTTCATTGAATTTGTTGCAAATCCCATGCCGTATGCCATAGCAGCTTCTACTCCCAAGAAACTTGCCACAAGCTTCTCTAGTTCTTCATGCTTGTCCAGGTTTCCTGCGTGAAGAAGTTAATGAAGTCAATACCACCAAACCCCAAACTTAAGAATTACTCATTACTTTGTAAAAAGAAATCATAGTTGGGACTTCCCTGGTGGCACAGCGGTTAAGAATCCGCCTGCCAGAGGAGACGGGTTCGAGCCCTGGCCCAGGAAGATGCCACATGCCTGCGGAGCAACTAAGCCTGTGCACCACAACTAATGAGTCTGCACACTAGAGCCCACAAGCCACAACTACTGAGCCTGCGTGCTGCAGCTACTGAAGCCTGCGCACCTAGAGGCCATGCTCTGCAACAAGAGAAGCCACTGCACTGAGAAGTCCGTGCGCCGCAACAAAGAATAGTCCCCTGCTCACCACAACTAGAGAAAGTCCACGTGCAGCAACGAGGACCCAATGCAGCCAAAAATAATTTTAAAAATTAAATAAAAAATTAGAAAAAAAAGAAAGAACTCATAATCTATGTGTCATAACCTTTTCAGACTAAGGTCTATGAAGGAGTCAGTATTATGAAGAGTAAAGGCTCATAAAGAATACAATAGATAAATAAAATCAGATGCAGCACCTGTGGTGGCATTTCTGTAAAGAGGCTTGCCAACAATTTCTCCCATTCCTGTTCACACATGCTGGTTCCAAGTCTATGCCTTAAGAGGCCTGGCAGCATCTGCTTTTATACATCTGAAGTCAGTTGCCATGTAAAATAGTCTAACTAGCCTATTGTAAACAGAGATCATGTAGACAGGGAGGGGGTCTGGAGGATAAGAGACTATGGAAGGAAGAGGCAGGGCTCACCACTCAGCTGAGGTGCCAGACATGTAAGTGAGGCTATCTTGGATACTCTATCCTCAGTCATAATGCCCCACCCAATCCCACATGGAGCTGAGATAAAAGTCAAGTCCTTCCCAAATTACAAAATCACAAGCAAATAATGTTTCTGTTTTAGCCACTAAGTTCTGAAATAATTTATTATGTAGCAAAAGGCAAGTTAAAAAACACCTTCCCTGGTGGCACAGAGGTTGAGAATGTGCCTGCCAATGCAGGGGACATGGGTTCGATCTTTGATCTAGGAAGATCCCTCATGCCAAGGAGCAACTAAGCCTGCAAGCCACAACTACTGAACCCTCATGCCACAAGTACTGAAGTAGAGATACACAGAGATATTCCGTATGTATAACATAATAGAAAAGATAAATATATCTCAAAACACACTGAAAGCATTAAAATCATCCATCACTTCAGAAAAATAAAGCATTCTTTACCTGATCTAAACTACATGTATTTGGATGCTTATATTCTAGCTCTATATCAGTATTATTCCCTCCTGAGTAAAAAAGTTAAGAACATCAGCTGGCCAAACATAGCCTATACTTACCAATTTCCTGCCGAGTGCTGCACACTCCAACTCCATACTCCTCCAAGACTTTGGCAGCTGCCTCTTGACATGGTCCAGTATTCCGTGCAAATCCAAGATAGTTGTAGGAACCCATGTTTATAACATCTTTAATTACATTCCCTGTGTACCTGTATTTCAATAGTATAAAAGTTCATGAAACTCAAAAGCAAATCAAATACACATGGTAATAATACAAAAGGAAACACTATCTATAGGAAGTAGAGAGAATATGGTCTAGATGAAAAGCAGCTCAAACTCACTACCAACTAGGAAGATGGAAGTTAAAACAAAATACCAGCTTTCACTTATCAATAGGGATATTTAAAAACTGACCATATCATGGGAATTCCCTGGTGGTCCAGTGGTTAGGACTTGGTGCTTTCACTGTTGTGACCCCGGTTCAATCCCTGGTCAGGGAACTAAGATTTCGCAAGCCATGAGGTGCGGCCAAAAAAAATTTTTTTTTAATTTTTTAAAATAAATAAAAATAAAAACTGACTATATGCAGTGTTGGCCAGGACACTCTCATACGCTATAGATAAGAATATCAGTCAGTATCTTTTTTTGGAGGGCAGTTTTGCAGTATTTCTCTATGAAAAGATATACATATCTTTGACTCAGCAATTCCTACACACATATAAAAGGATATACACTTAAGGATTCTTTGAGAGTCACTACACAGTTTATCTACCGTGTCCCTTTCCCAGGCACACAGACCAGTGATATTCCATATGGTGGAAGCTCAGTCAGCCTGGGACCCCAAGTGAGGACAACATGGTTCAGAAGCTCTATCAATCTAAGATGGACATGAAGTATGGACAAGAAATAAACTGTTTCTGTCTTAACTCTGAGATTTTGGGGGTTTTTAACACAAGATGGCATAGCCCAATCTGCTCTCTCTCTATATATATATTTTTATACATGTATCTATAGTGCAGAATACTAAGCAGCCACTACAAATAATGAGCTTGCTGTGAATGTACACAAGAAGGATGTTACCAATACGTTAGCAAGTAAAAAAAGCAAGATGTAAAATAATTTCTATAGTATGATCCCATTTTTGTAAAACAAAAACTCCCTGTGTGCAACCCCAGTAATACACTACATATATACACCACAGAAAACACCTGGAGGAATAACATACAATAAACTGATAACAATGGTCGTCTGGGAAGTGAGGACTTGTGGGGAAGTGGATTTGCAAAAGGATAGTGGTTAGCTGCCATAGGGGACCTTCAGTTTATTTGTATTATTTGTCTTTTTTTAAAAAAATAATGACCATACAACCACGTAATGCTTGTGCAATATAAACAAAATAGAATCTTAGGAATATAAAAAGTTTTCTCAACAATTCAATCCATTTAAGTAAAAACACTCCTTGAATCATTTGAGAAATCAAAATATCCATAAATAAATTCAGACACTTGATCCTGGTAAATGGCATAACAGGAAGGACGGTTTTTCTTTGTGTATGTCTTTTTATTAAGTCAATTTTTGTTTTCAACTATAATCTAACACAATGACAAATGTAACAGAAAAATGTATTTAAAAAATCTCAGTAACAATGAACAATATGCAAGGAAACTAATCATTCTGTATTGTACTCTCAGCTTCTACTCCTATTTTGACAGAATACTCAAATTGGAATACAATATTTTCTGAAGTGAAAAAATTCTTTTTTTGTTGTCAAGAAACAATTTCTCAACTGAGACTCACTTGAACGACCAGTTGTAATCGTGAGACTGTCTCTCCATGATGTCCACCTTGGCTCCAGGCACACTGCAGATAGGCCGATTCCAGTTGTCTCTAATCCTCATGTAGAGGTTCCTTGTATAGAAGTTTTCAAAATCCTGATACAATGACACAAAGTCCTGCCAACAAATGGTGAAATACTATAAATTTAACTGAGTTCCTCTGAAAAGTTTTACAACTTCCCTTTTCGTATTGCAAGAGCACTTTAGAATAAGAAGTGAATTAGATAGAATAAACTGCTATGGAAAACATTTGGAGAGGCAGCAATTCTCTGTTATTTTAAAACCACTCAATCAGGTAAAAGACACTTAGCTTTGAGGGCTTAGCTATAAGAAATGATTGTAAGTAACTATCTGCATGAAAGTAGAGCCAAAGAATTTAACTTAGTAAAGCAGGCCTCATAAAAATAAAACTTGGTTGTATCAATTCTGTCAGTAGATGGTTTACCTTCCTAGTAACCTTAAAAACACTGCTCTTTGCCCTCCTCCCTCCTGTACTATATTAGGGGAAATGCCATAAAACCCCTATAAATTTCAGTTTCAACCAAGAAAAATAATTCCAAAATTAAGATTCCATTCTCTGCATATTTCATGCATCAAAATGAAACAAATTCAAAGAAAAATTATAAACAAGAAACACTAAAAGGTAGGTTTATAAGAAAGACATCTACCTCAGGTTTCTTTCCTTGGATGGAAATTTTAAAAGAATCTCAAAATCAATTTCCATGATCAGGGATTTAAAGCTCTCCTTTCCTCCCTGAACTTAAGTTATGATAAAATTTAAGTCTGTAAAAATAAAGTCACAGTGGAGCTTTAATTAATGCGTAATATTCTGCTCAGAACACAGTGACCAGACCACATGAGGTCTACTTGAAGGTAAAGGGTAAACCAAATAAAAAGAAAACTGTACTACAGCTTTATGATAGTCAGCAAACCACTGAGCTTCTAGCCCTCAGATCTGGGCTTTGTGCCAATCTAAATTAATCTTTTAACGAAGCTAGTCAAAAACATTAAAAGTTTAAGCCTTATTCTATAAAAGATTTTCATTGCTAAAGAAGGCTCTACATAAAACTTTAAAATTAACAACCTTCTATGGCACTGGACTCTAAAGTGCCTACTAAATAAGCCTCACAGTAGATAAAAATCTCCTTAAATAAAGTTAAGCAGAGTCAGAAAGTACTCAGGAATTTTGTGGTACCGGATACCATCTCTCCAGCAATTGGCTCTAACATTTACATTTCTTTAAGAGAAAATATCCATAAATAACATCTGTCACAACTGGAAATTTATTACTTAAATACTATGTCCCTTTTGATAGCCTTCTCTTCCAACATACCATTAAATTAAAACTGGAACAGAGACATCCAAACTCTAATTAAGGACTCTCCTTTAACTATTATTCACCAAGCTTTTATTTCACAAAGGAAAAAACAAAAAAATCAATCTCCAGTCCTTTTCAATGGGTAAACAGTACTAACTCTTCTTGACCTCATTTCTTTATAACTTCCTAAACACTGCATATCAATGTTAAAGGTGCTAAGGCATATATATGGAATCTAGAAAAATGGTACCAATGAACCTAATGGCAGGGCAGGAACAGAGATGCAGACATAGAGAACAGACTTGAGGACGGTGGGGGTGGGGGGGGAGAACCTAGGACGTGTGAGACAGTAGCATTCACTCATACACACTACCAAAGGTAAAATAGATGGCTACTGGGAAGCTGCTACAGAGCACAGGGAGATCAGCTTGATGCTTTGTGAAGACCTAAAGGGATGGGATGGGGAGGCTGGGAAGGAGGCTCAAAAGGGAGGGGATACAGGGATATATGTATATGTATAGCTGATTCACTTTGTTGTACAGCAGAAACTAACACAATACTGTAAAGCAACTATACTCCAATAAAGAAACAAAAACAAAAACTCCCAAAAAACAAAAAAAGGTGTTAACTCAAATACTTGAGAGAAATACTCCATCATGGACAAATTTTCATTAGCAACAAAAAGCAGTATTTTTTGCTTTTACTATATAAATATCAGAAAAAAACTTGAGAGGCTGGTCCTATCTACCAGAAGCGTTATTAAGCCCCAAAGAAAAAAGGGCTGCAGGTTGGAATGAGGTGAGCTTTGGGTGACCTGTGACACAGCTGTCTGAGGTTAGGAGGGCAGGGATGGATGGGCTCTGATCTCCTGAACAGAGAGACCACCAAGATCAGGGAGCTCCACCTCCCCTTACACTGAGAGAACAACTAAGTCCCTGAGAAGGGAACAGCCTTGCACAGTGAGGAAGCTGTCACCATGAGGGATGTCAGAGACTGAAAGCAGGTGAGACAGATGGTAGAAGATGGGGACTCGTGGCCAGGGTAGCAGCGCTGACTGCAGTTACAGGGTTCGGTAGAGATCTGAAGGCATGCTAACCAAACTCCCTGCAGCCTTGCAATGAGGAAAGAAAGGGGATAGAAGGGGACCACCATTTGAGGTTCTAGTTCTAGGTAATAGGAATGTCTGTTTCTAAAAACATCTCACACACTTTAAATATTCTAGGACTAGAGTTAAACTAGAGGACTTGTCTTTTCATTCATTCTTTCAAATCTTTTACTGGACCCTCAATATACATTTGATTCATTGCTAGACTTGGAATACCTTAAGGAACAGGATAGTTTTCTCTGCAAACAATGACACCACCACTACTCCTACCCTCACCTCCCCCACTCCCCATCCTACTCCACACCCCTCTCCCCCTCCTCTTCCTCCTCAGTTTAGTCACTGTGAAATGACTTTAGTCAAGGCCAACCTAATACTCATTTGCTCTGGCACTGAACAAACACTTACTAAGCAGTCCTTTCTGGGCACTAAGTTAGGCATTGGGGATAAAAATGAGTAAGACACAGCCTCTACATAGCCAAGGATCTCAATGTAGTGAAGAGGCACACAGACAAAGTTACAACACAATATAACACGTACTGTAGAGGCAGGCCTGCCCAGAGAGAGCCTAAATGGTAGGTGAGTGGCAATGACAGAGTCAAGTTCAAACAGCCTCATGGATGCCCTCCTCATGGACACTGAAGATCTTTACAAACCCCATACACCAGCACATATTCATGATAAGCAGAGAACAAAACCTAGCTGAGACCACACTGGATTTGTTGGGCTTGAAGTTAAGTGACAAGTTAAGTGACTTCTAGTACTAGCCTCAAAGGTAAAATTGAAATTCATGGTTTTGTTAATTAGGGATCAGTGAAGACCTTACCAAAAGTAGTCTGGGGTCATTGCAATAATTAGCCAATAAATATCCTTTATTATTTAAGCCTATTTGAGGTGAGTCTTCTAGAAAACACCCTATATATTGTTTAAAACAAACAGGCACTTATTCTAGTGTCTATACAGGCCTTAAGATCACAGGGTAATCTACTATATATAACCAGCAGGATGTGCAGCACCCCAAAACCCAACACTTTAATATATCTGCAGGAAAACTACGACTGTTCATACCAAGTGGAATAAAAAAAGCTGTAAAGAACAGCACATCTGTTCAGGTCAGGTTTTGCCACCAAATGTGTTTAAAAAACTTTTGGTTTTCAGATATTTTAGAGTTTTGATTGTAGATATGGGACTGCGAACCTTCTGGAAAAATATAGGATGATCTTGACAAGCAAAATTGTGCCCCAAAGAGTTAACAGGAGTTGATAACAACAGATAACGAACAGCTTGTAGTACAGCAGAAAATAACACAACACTGTAAAGCAATTATAATCCAATAAAGATTTGGGAAAAAAATAAAAGAAAAAAACCTTTGCTTGTAAACCACCTTCATTAATTAAGTTCGCTTTAGTTTCTTCTTTTTCTTTTTGCCTCTTTTATAATTGCAGGCCTTCCCAGCTTTCACACATCCCAGTTGTTTTCAGGGAACTTGGAGTCAGCTCCCGCCCAGTGTGAACTGGCTGCGGGCTGCTTGGGACCACCGACCTTAAAACTGGGCCTGCACAGATGTTCAGTGAATGGCCTTTTGACGTCAGAGGGCCAGAAAACTCCACCCTCAGATCTAGCGAAGCAACTCCAATTTGAATATGCACAACCCGGATGTGCCTGCGCAGTACCAGGATCACCTCACCTTTCCCTGCCTCTACTCACCTTTCCCCGCCTCTACTCACCTTTCCCCGTGCCTAAAACCACGCTTGCTTATCCCATAAGTACCCCAACCCCCTCGCCTTCAGAGCGGTGGACCTGAGACTTGTTCTATCTCCTCGTCACTTAGCTGCTTTGTGAATGAACTCTTGGCTGTAAACCAACCCCAGAGTCTCAGCGTTAGGCTTGCTGCACGTCAGGCAAACAGACCTGGTTCAGTAATGCGAGTATTATTCTGGTATTTACGTATTTATGCACCACGTTAACCTCTGCACATAAGTAAGTTCTTTTTTTTTTTTTAATTTATTTATGTATTTATTTTATTGGCTATGTTGGGTTTTCATTGCTACATAGTTGCCGAGAGCGGAGGCTACTCTTCACTGTTGTGCACAGGCTTAGTTGCTCCACAGCATGTGGTATCTTACCCGGGCAGGGATCAAACCCGTGTCCCCTGCATTTGCAGGCAGATTCTTAACCACCATGCCACCTAGGAAGTCCCCATAAGTAAGTTCTGAAAGTTAACTTAAAAAAAAAAATCACAGGGGAAAAAGGTTGCGTGCTACCATTTTCAGAAGGTGACTTTATAAAAATTGTCCACGTTTGTTAAGACAGTTCGGGCCAACACAGATGCCCTAATACTTTCATACGATGATGACAAAGATGATGGATAATCTCATCAATAGAAATAAGAGCTTACTGAGTACTCATGAGATGTGTTGCCAAGTGCTTTACATATATTCTCTTAAATATCCCTGAACCCTCTTACAGAAGCTATTACTCCCATTTCCAGAACGGCGAAATGGCTTTCCCACCTACAGAACTGGCCAGAAGCAGTGCCAGGAACTGATCCAGGTCTTTTAATTCCAAGGGTATGTTCCTAACCCTAGCCACACTGCCTCCCATTCTGTGTTACTACTAAGTCAGTCTGAAATACTCTACGCATTCAAAGCACTTTAAGACCACTGGACATTGGCCTCCCCACTCCTTTCCTATGGTCTGCCTGCGGCCAGCACATGTGCATGCGCGAACACACACACAGACACACACACAGAGACAGACACACACACACACACACACACACACACACACACACACACACGAGCCGGAAGGCTAAAAACTACATTTCCCAGATACCCTTGTGATAGGATTGTGGATGTGACATAGATTCCACCAGTGAGAAGCACACACAAGGTTTGGAAGGCAGAGGCCACTTTTTTGTTCCAATGTGGAAGGCAAGCTCTAGCAGACCGTCATGATGACAGCACCAGCTAGATTCCAGACTCCACCAGCTTATACACCAGCTTCATGACTGTGGAGTGGCTGTGATGGCAGCATTTGTAGTACTCATGGCAGGACTATTTTCCTCATTTCAAAGGTGGTTGCTTAGTTGGAGGAAAGAGGCCCTAACTTCACAGCTCCAGCCTCTTCACAATGTATAAATGCCTAATTCCCTGTATGCTTGAATAATAACCTACAGTGACATTGGTTAACTCCACTGAAACTTGACTGTTTCAAGAGCATATTCATTGTGATTATTTTTGAGAAACAAATATTTAATAAGCTATTACATGTATTTTGTAGATTAAAAGAATAAAATTTGGGAATTCCCTGGCAGTCCAGTGGTTAGGACTCCATGCTTCCACTGTAGGGGACCCGGGTTCAATCCCTGGTTGGAGAACTAAGATCCTGCAAGCTTCGCAGGATGGCCAAAAAAAAAAAAAAGGAAAGAAAAGAAAAGAAAAAGAAAAGAACAACAACAAAAAGAATAAAATTTGTCCAGTTTACACTAGAACTCAGTGATATACAGCTGAAATGAAGGCTCCAGGACTACTCCAAATCGGGCCCTACTTCTAATTCCAATAAGAATTCTCAATACCAGTTCTAACTTAATAACTTTTACTTGTTTTAGAGTCTAGGGCACAAATCTCAATATATCAAAGAATAAAATTTCTCTCAAAAATGAGCATCTGAGGCACACAATGACTGCTTTGATGTTCAAACAAAACACCTGAAAAACATGCTCAGAAATGTTTCAATGCCTTCTCAACATAAAAATGATTTAAAGTTCCACCTCTGACCTACTATGCGTGGTGCAGAGAAAGAAACTGGGATAAGTAACTCTAGCAGTCAGTACACAATCTCTAAAGAACAAATCAGAATCATGAAATAGTTTTGCTTTTTCTATTAAAAACTTGATTAAGTAAAGAAAACTGGGGTGGAACAAACTCTACAAAATGACAGTATAGTATTTAGATCTTCAGACTCCTTTTAAAGGGCATATTTATCTTACAAAACATTCTTGCTGAAGCAACTGGACATCAACAGGCAAAAAATGAACTTTAATCTAAACCTCATCTTACACAAAAATTAACTCAAAAGTGGAACCTCCCTGGTGGCCCAGGGGTTAAGACTCCAAGCTTCCACTGTAGGGGCGCAGATTCAATTCCTGGTCGGGGAACTAAGATGCCTGTGGTATGTCTTGTCATAACATTAGGAGTATTAAGGTGAATAAAGCAAGCTCACCATGCAGCCAAAAAATAAAACAAAAATAACCCAGGAAAGGGCAGACTGTATAGCTCTTCTTGAGTATAACTCTCAAATAAATAAAATAAATAAAACTCAAAATGAATCACAGTCTTAAATGTAAAATATACAACTATAAGACTTTTAGAAAAACCTTTATTCACTGCTGGTGGGATTGTAAAATGGTGCAGCTGAAGTGAAAAACAGTTTGGTAGTTTCTCAGAAAGGTAAACATAGAACTTCCATAATACCCAGTAACTCCATTTCTAGATACATACCCAAAAGAACTGAAAACAGATATTTAAACAACTACTTGTTCACGAATGTTCGCAGCAGCACTATTCAAAATGGCCAAAATGTGGTAACAATCCAAATGTCCATTAATAGATGAACAGATAAACAAACATGGTACGTACACACAATGGAATAGTATGCAACCATAAAAAGGAATGGAGCACTAATTCACGCTACAATGCGGATGAATCGCGAAAACTTAACTGAAAGAAGCCAGGCACAGACGGTCACATATTGCGTGATTCCATTTATAGAAATATCAAGAACAGTTAAAACCACAGACACAGAGGGACTTCCTTGGTGGCACAGTAGATAAGAATCTGTTTTCCAGTGCAGGGGACATGGGTTCAATTCCTGGTCTGGGAAGATCCCACATGCCATGGAGCAACTAAGCCTGTGCACCACAACTACTGAGCCCATCCGCTGCAACTACTAAGGCCCACATGCCTAGAGCCTGTGCTCTGCAACAAGAGAAGCCACCAATAAGAAGCCCATGCACTGCAACAAAGAGTAGTCCCCGCTCACCACAACTAGAGAAAGCCCAATGTAGCCAAAAAAACCCAACAAAACAAAAACAAACAAAAAACTCCCAAACAAAAAACAAAAAAACCAGAGACACAGAAAGCAGATTAGTGGTTGCCAGGGACTGTCAGGAGAGGCTAATGGGCATGGGTCTTCTTTGGGGATGATGAAGCATTCTGGGGCTAGATACACAGACGGGATGGTAGCACGACATTTAAATGTAGTTAATGCCATTGAACTGTACACTTTAAAATGGTTACATTCATGTTATATAAATTTTACCTCAATAGAAACAAAAGCAAAAGCAACATATTAACCCAAAAATTCTCTACTAGGAGTTTCTTAATGGATTAAGAAATAATTCAATCCCAAATTCAATCTACCCATATGTTTCCAGAGTTACTAGGGGGAAAAAGGGGGATTCTATTATTTTCAGTGACTCTGCCCCTCCTCGCCATTTCAGAGGAGGCTCCAGGCATACATTAAAATACTGAGTTTCAACTAGTCTTGGCGATTAAGTGGGGCAGTCCGTGTGTAACATGTACTGCTGCTGAGGACAGAGAAACGAACCTCACACAAGGAGCATAAGGGAGACGAGCGGGAGCAGAGGCAGGCCCAGCACAACGATTCAGCTAGACTCTGAACTGTCCATTCCCTGGCGCTACAACACCCAGTAAGTGACACAAACTCGATTTCTTTATGAAGAATGCCACCCCTGTCCCCCAACAAAAAGTGCACCTCTAATGCTGCTGACACCAGTGAAGGGAAAATGAGATAGGAGTAAGTAAAGGTTCTGAGAAAAAACAGCTTTCGGATAAATAAAATGTGAATTATCAAGTTCAACAATGGTTTGGAGCAATGACATGCAGAAATCCTCCATTCAACACATGATCTTTCTCAACAAGAAAATTTGATTAGTGACTATCTTATACTGAATGCTTCAGCCAATTGAAAAACATAAAACTAAACAAAAAACTGCCCATTGGGCTGGAGGGTGAGCTGTCTCAGGCTTCAGCAGCGGCAGGAATTCTCGGTGTGACCCAGCCCGGTGTGAGTGGGAGCAGGATGCGCACCGCACGCCTGTTAAGCGCTGGCGGTGGGACCACTGCGGGCTGAACCCTCCGGCTGCGGTCCTGTAGGGGAACCTGCTCCAGGCGATCCCTGTCGCCGGGATGTTTCCGTTGCTTCTTGTTTCCGTAAACAAAGGAGCTAGTGACCAACCGTGTTTTCTTTCTTAATTTAAAAGTTGACTTTTTGGACTTCTAGGTGGCGCAGTGGGTAAGAATCTGCCTGCCAATGCAGGGGACACGGGTTTGATCCCCGCCCCAGGGAGATCCCACATGCCGCGGAGCAACTAAGCCCGGGCGCCACAACTATTGAGCCTGCGCTTTAGAGCCCGTGAGCCACAACTACTGAAGCCCACACGCCTAGAGCCCATGCACCACAACAAGAGAAGCCACGGCAATGAGGAGCCCACACACCACAAGGAAGAGTAGCCCCCACTCACCGCAACTAAAAGCCCACAAACAGCAAAAATGACCCAACACAGCCAATTAAATAAATAAATAAATAATTTTATTTAAAAAAAAAAAACCTGCCCATTAAAGGAGGTAAAAGTTTAGTGAAAACTAAATAAGCACCACATTAGGGGTAGAGGAGTAAAAGCTGAGCATGCTGTTAACCTGCAGTGTGAGAGACAGACCATGATAAGCGATGGTGGCAAAGCTAGCATTTCCCAAATGTCTCAAGATAAAACTCCAGCGAATTGCTTGGCGGGCCAGTGGTTAAGACTCAGAGCTTTCAGTGCCATGGGCTGGGGTTCGATCCCTGGTGGGGGAACTAAGATGCTGCAGGCCGCACGGTGCAGCCAAAAAAAGAAAAAAGATAAAACTCCAGCATCCACTGGATAAAAGGACTTTGGCCCCCACGACAAAGAAGCTTTCTCTGAAAAGCTGAGTAGTGGGGCCATGTGGGGATACATACATCCACAGAGAATGGCTGACTTAGCCTGTGCTTACTCTGAATGCAGACCAGTCTTTCAGCCACAGGGGTGAGTTAGACAGATGACGAGAATCCCTAAGGGAATGTTTTACTTGAATTTCAGAAGTCAAAAACCAGGGCCCCACTTTCTGACGCCTAGTTTATTTTCTTTCTTGTAAAACAGGTACTACTTATAATGCAGGGAAGCAATTTTTTGAGAAGAATTAATAATTTCTATCACAACTTATATTGAACTTAAAACCATATTATATAAGGATGCAGATGCAGAGAATGGACTGGAGGACACGGGGATGGGGGGTGGGGCAGCGAAGGGGAAGCTG
The DNA here is from genome assembly GCF_030028045.1 of Hippopotamus amphibius kiboko. Classification (NCBI taxonomy): domain Eukaryota; kingdom Metazoa; phylum Chordata; class Mammalia; order Artiodactyla; family Hippopotamidae; genus Hippopotamus; species Hippopotamus amphibius. Next base: position 162,822,537 of record NC_080189.1, read on the forward strand.
GGACGAAGTGAAGGAGTAGCATAGACATATATACACTACCAACTGTAAAATAGATAGCTAGTGGGAAGTTGCTGTATAACAGAGGGAGATCAACTCGATGATGGGTGATGCCTTAGAGGGCCAGGATAGGGTGGGTGGGAGGGAGTTGCGGGAGGGAGGGGATATGGGGATATATGTATAAATACAGTTGATTCACTTTGGTGTACCTCAAAAGCTGGTACAAAAGTGTAAAGCAATTAAATTCCATTAAAGAGCTTAAAAAAAAGTGAACCCCCCAAAAAAACCAAAAAAAAAAAAAAAAACCCCACCATATTTTATACCAACAGTATTATATACCTCTACATGGCTATACTACATCCAGATATATGCCTTTCCTTCTTTACCTTATTTTGTTAGACTGAATCACATGAAATTATCATTTTAGCAGTTCAAAAATGCTCAAATAGGGAATGGACTGGAGAACTCGAGGTATGGGAGGGGGCGGGGGGTGAAGGGGAAACTGAGAAGAAGCGGGAGAGTAGTACAGACATATATATACTACCAACTGTAAAATAGTCAGTGGGAAGTTGTTGTATAACAAAGGGAGTCCAACTCGAGGATGGAAGATGCCTTAGAGGACTGGGGCAGGGAGGGTGGGGGGGAATCGAGGTGGGGGCGTCAAGGAAGGGAGGGAATATGGGGATATGTGTATAAAAACAGTTGATTGAACCTGGTGTACCCCCCAAAAAAATAAAATAAAATAAAAAAAAAAAAAAAGAAAGAAAAATGCTCAAATATTGGTAACTTCATGTGATTCAATGTTTTATTGTTTAAAACACAATGAAAATAGGAAAATATATTCACAAACTTGGGATAGGACAAAATACTTTAAACAAAGTACAAAGGCACTATTCATAAAGGAAAGCTGACAAATCTGCTTACTTCAAAAGAACTTCTGTTCATTAAAAGACACACAGAGTGGAAAGACAAGTTACAAAATGGGGTTAGATAGCTGTAAAATGTCTGCTAGAATACATAAAAATTTCCTATAAGCCACTAAGAAAAACACAGAAAACCAACAGATAAACAGGCAAAGGATTTTAACTGACACTTCATGAAATAGAAACTTCAAATGATCATTAAACATATGCAAAGGTATTTAGCTTAATTGGGCAACTGAGAAATGGAAATTAAAACTACAATAAGATACTAGTCATAAATACAACAGGATTGGCAAAAAAATTTAAGTCTGACAACAGTAATTGTTGGTAAGGATGTGGAACAATGAGAATTCTCAAACACAGCCGCTAAGTGTATAAAACAGTACAATCACTTTGAAAAACAGTCTGTCACTATCTAGTAAAATTAAAGACATGCATATTCTATAACCCATTTATTCCAAGCCTGGAGAAATTCATGGATACATGCTCAGGAAACACATATCAGAATGTTTAGAGCAGCTTTATTAGTCACTGACAAAAACTGGAGGAAAAAAACACCTCAATGCCACTAATATCAGAGTAGATAAATACATTGCAGTATACTCTCACACTGAGATACTATACAACAATGAAAACAAATGAAGTAGAAGTACACAACAACAGAGCTGAATCCTATGCTGACTCTACAAACTAAGGCACAAAAACACATATACAATGCAAATCCATTTATATAAAGTTCAAAACCAGGCTTAGCTAAATTTTATCGTTTATAGATGTACACATAGGTGATAAAACCATAAAGAAAAGTCAAGACAATGGTTACCCTAGGGGAAAGGGAAAGGTATGACTGAGAAGGGTACAAAGGGTGTGGTTTCTGTGGTGACAGTAATGTGCTACCTTTAAGGTGGTAGTTTCATCGCTGCTCACTTATACAAGCATTCATTATATCCACATTCACCTTTTATTAACTTTTCTAGATGTGTGTTGTATATATGTACATGTTGGTTATATATAACCAATGAAGAGGTTAAAAAATAATGGAAAGAGTGTTTTCCAGTAAATGTCAAATGAAAGTTTTATGTGACAGAGTATGCTGAGCTGCCTGGCTCAACAGTGTGTAACCCAATTTACTTTAACATCTGATCACAAGAAAATCCACCACGTCTGCTGGCACTAAGATACTTATCTATCTGGGAAAGATCAGGGTGCTTCAGAACTCTCAGCCACTGAAACATAAGGCTACACATCTGAAACCTTTTCTTTAACAACACACTAACGCTGTTCACGGGGTATTACAGTACTGCTGAAATATTTATCACCACATTTGGTGGTGATAAACAGGATACTGCATAGCAAAGACGGGCTAGTGGAAAAAAGTCTATGGTTTTGAGTTTTTATTTGGCAACACCTTTTCTAGAAAAGGAAATAACCTGATAAGATATATCTAGAAGTATCTGAAACATGACAAAATTGTTTCAATACTTAAGCTAAGAGAATTTGAACATCCCCTATAATTCCCTCCTGAAGAAGTGCTGAAGATGGAGTTATCCTATGGTTAAAAAGCATTACATGACTAGGAGTATTATAAACTAGCAACGTCATCTTTAGCTCTATTTAATGAAGACAATCAGGTGAAATAACCTGTGAAAAGTTATTAAACTGGTGACTTTAAGATCTTTGAACTGTGGTTTATTAAGAGCTTTCCCCACTATTCATGTAAGTCATACTACTTTTGTTCTTTCCTGGTTTTAATGTTATAGACAGGTGGCCACTCCCTCGTAACATAAGTGAAGGCATAAAATGAGGTTTCAAGATTAAAGACACTTGTTTTCCCTAAATCTAAAACTGAGTCATCTGTGTGTTTGTATGTGCATATGTATTGTCTCACACACACATATGTACACGTGTATTCTCTCTCTCTCTCTCACACAAACACACACACAATTGTGAATATGTTAATTCAAAGCCCAGAACTTTTCATTGTTATTATTACCACCACTCACATCTTAAACACGTACTGAATGTCTATACGTGCCAAGCACTCTTCTAGGTACCGGTTAGACAGTAATAAACAAAAAGATAACAATAATCTCTGCCCTTGTGGAATTTTTATTTTGGTGGAAGAAACAGATACTAAACAAGACACGTGTATAAAATATAAAGTATGTTAATAGTGAAAAGTGCTAATGAAAACAAAACTCAAACATGGAAGGAGGATGTAAAATGCTGGAGTCATGCTGAAACTTAGCTAGGGTGGCCAGGGTACAATAAAGGAAGAGGAACCGAGGGAACCATTCACAAGATTATCTGGGGCAGAGCTTTCCTGGGAGATGAACAGTAAGTGCAATGGCACTGAGGCAAGAGTATACTTGGTGTGCTGAAGGAACTGCAAAGAGACCAGCGTGACTGGAGATGAGTGAGAGGCTAGATGATGCCTGGGTGAAAATGAAGAGTGATAAGAAAGGGTTGAATCTGAATTTCCCAATGGACCACATATGGTGTGTGACAAAAAGAAGAACCAAGGATAACGACAAAGTTTTTAGCCTAAGCAACGGGAAGAAAAGTGTTATTCATGGAGATGGGGAAGACAGCTAGCTGGTTAGAGGAGGGGATGTCAGCTCAGTTTTAGACGTGCAGAGTTTGAGAGGCCTATGTGGAGATGTCGAGTTGGCAGCTAGCTATACAGTGTTGAGCTCAATGAGGAAGACAGTGCTAGAGGCATGAATTTGGGTATTATCATCATACAGATACTAAAAACCAAAACAATGGATGAAATCACCAAAGAAGCGAGTACAGATGGGAAAAGAGGACTAAGGATGAAGCCTATACCACAGCCTACATCAACATTGAGAAGCTGGGTGGATGAGGAGGCTCCAGCAGGAGAGGATGAGAGAAAATAGCCAGAAAGGCAGGAGGAAAAACAGGCAATTATAATGTCCTGGAAACCAAGTGAACAAAATGCTTCTAGAAGGAGAGTGATCAACTGAGTCAAATGCTGCTGGGAGGCCAAACAAGGTAAAGACTGAGAAAGGACTATTAGATTTTGCAATACAGGAATCGTTTAAGTTGAAGTGGTGGGGGCAGAATCCGGACAGGAGTGGGCTCAGTAAAGAGTGGAAAGCAAGACATTGATTGCTACGTCAAAGAATTTTGCTCTAAAAGACAGAAAGGATGGAGCAGTAAATGAGGATAAAGGTGGGATTGAGAGAAAGCTTTTCCTAAGATCGGAGAAGTAACTATCCATGCTACTGGGAATGATCTGATAGAGGACAAACCGAGGCAAAGCTGACTCACCAGACTCATGGTCAGAACCGAACGTGCAGTAAACAGAAGCAGGGTCCTGGCCAGTCATCATGTGTTATCTGTAACAAGCTCTAATGGATGGCCATATTCCAGTAGAGTAGATCACTTTTTACATTTTCAGTTATTTACTACTAAACTTGTCATGGCATGTTCAAAATGCTTTAGTGAGAAGAAACAAATAAAACCAAAATATAGCTTAAAATCTAAGGAAACTTCCACATGGTTTCTTAAACTGCGATCTAATAACTGTTGAGGGCTTACAGGTAGTCTCAGGGATCCATGAATTCTATTATCATTTTTTAACTTTATTTTTTTCATTTTAATAAACATTTTGAAATCAGTTTGCCAGTTTAACACTCCAAAGGTATTCAATTTAAACTTGGAATGACTTAGGATATCAGACAGGACATCCATTCTTTAAACTTCTACAATTCTCAGTTAATAGTAAAAAACTGTTCCAAATTGCTGAATGCAAAGAAAAGCTAAATAAAGAAACAAATACCTCAAGATTCAAACACAAAAAAGCCTTCCTAAAAAAAGCTACACTGTTGCTCCAAACAAAAAAGCTTAACCGGTGACAAGGAAACTCTTGCAAACCTAGCAATGTCACTAGGGCAAAAGGAGAGAGCAGTAATATACAATAAAACTCTTCAAAAAGGTTTATTTTGGATATAGCTTCCCAGTGAGAAATCCCAAGAGGAAACAGATGACTGCTTTATACAATGGAATATGATTCAGTAATTAAAAATAATGAATTACTGAAATATACTACAATCTCAAAAACATTCCAAATGAAAGAAGCCAGACACAAAAGATCCACCCTGTATGATCCCATTTATTTAAAATGTCTAGAGACAAAGTGAATTAGTGTTTGCCTAGCATGGGGTGGGTGAGGAAGGGGTGATTGTTAATGCATATGGGAATTCTTTTTCAGATAATGAAAATGTTATAAAGTGAGCTTATGGTGCTGGCTGTACACCTTCTGTAAATAGTAATAAAATCATTCAACTGTACATTTAAACTTTATGGTATGTAAATTATATCTCAATAAACCTATTAAAAAAAAATAGGTAGGGAATGCCCTGGTGGTCCAGTGGTTAGGACTCTGCGCCTCCACTGCAGTGGGCATGGATTCAATCCCTGGTCGGGAACTAAGACCCTGCAAGTGGCAAGGTGGGGCCAAAAAAAAAAGTGACTGCTTGACTGCTGTTCTGGGCTCCACACTTACCACAAAACTATAGAAAACAGAGCTCTCCTTAAACCCACAGAACTGAAAAAGACAAACCAATGGATAATCCCCCAGCTTAACATATCAAGCAACTATACTCATTAATAGTTTCCAAAGATACTGCCAAAGTGATAATTATCAGAATATTCTTAGTAAACTACTTTTTGAAGGAGGTCAAGAATAAAATCTTTCTAGGAATTCCTATTAATATATTTCAATTCTTCTGTATCTTGAAAATTAAAACATAGCATATAGACATACAATGTCCCTTCCCAGTATCCTATCCCTTCCATTTCTGAATATATGATCATGAACTGTAGAGTCAAATATTAAAGTTTAGTAAGTGTGTGGTAACCACCAACCATAATTTACTCCTTAGATTTCTAAGTATTTCCTATCTAGATATTAGAACATTTTTATTAATTCAAGTTTTTACTATACCCATCACATACGTGTTTCTGAACTACTCGCTTCACCTCACATGAAAAAGAAACCAGACTGAGAAAATAAAAGTTTCATCCAAAACACCACCAATAACAGAGGTCTAAGCAGTAAAGAATTCCAATAATTTCAGCAATTTATATAAATAGAACAAACGTATGCTAACTCAGCTTTATTAGCATGACCGTGTGGTTTACTTGTACCCAAAGCAATGCATGAAGAACTAGCATAAGTCATTTAAACGGACTCTCTTCTGTAATGGAATGAGGAAGAAAATAAGGATGTGGTTATGAACACTACTCACTCAGGGAAGTGAGAAAGTAACAACATTATATTTGCTCTTTACAATCCTAAGCACCTTCCTTCACTGCTTTCCAATGTGACACTAGAATCGGCCTATCCCTCTCACTACATCTAATCCAGCATCGGAACACAAACATGGTCTGCCATAAGGCTAAATGAGCCTTCCTTCCCTTCTGGAAGCTGAACTTTTATAAGAAAAGGGCAGAATTCAGCTGTTTTAACTGCTAATGTTATCTACTGTGAAAATCCTACTGAAATGAATTTGAATAAATTAGTACAGTCCTCCCTAAACAAACTCTAGAGGCAAATATTCCCCTCCAGTCTACATACTTCCTCCTATTACTTCCTTCAAGAATTATTTCCTGATTAACTCTACGCTACTCAGTTTACTTTTTTGTTCTACATCTGCATACAACTCAAGTACTATTTACCTTCCTAGTGCTTTGCAAAGGCCCACAATTTTGAAGTGTTCATGTTTCCTCAACAAAATTAGAAACTATGTAAGAAGAAAATCTATGTGTTCCAATTCTTTTACACAAAGTTAAGTATACACAGGCAGCCCCAATACTTAAACAGTCAACTTACCCTCTGGAGACATGAAAGAAGTTCCAAAGATAATGTCCTCATTCACAAAATAATTCAGATGTATCCCCATCAGCTCATTCATTCGCTCCTCACACGCTGAGAGAGCACCAGTATGCAAACTCTCCAGTCACTCCCCTGCTCAAAAACTGCCCAGGACTCCTCACTGCCTACCACACGTTCAAAACACAATTTCTCATACATCCTCTTTCCAGGTTCTCCTGAACATTCCTCATGCTTTTGCCTACACTTCTGTCCCCTCAGCAGGAATGCTCTCTAAGCCACCATCAGCACTCCTGCCACATCCACCTCTACATGTCAATTATTAGGTCTCTACAATGTATAGACACTATGAGAGGTCCCTGTAGATGAAGACTTTCTAGTTTGAATACGTGAATAAAACTTTAGCCCCCATCAGTCACAACCACCATCAACTCAGTCTTGTAGGAAGATACTGGTCTGTACACAAGTCATTGTAATATTGTACAACATAATTAGTATATAGTAAACCAATAACCTACAGTATTAAGCCATACTTGAGGGATGCAAAAAAAAAAAAAAAAAACATATTGTGGATGTACCCTACAGGAAAGTCTATTTGGGATGTACAGGGGTAGGAAAAAAAAGGGAATCAAAGAAATTTAATTTGTTCTGGTTTTCAATGATGAAAATTATTTTGACTTACTGGACCAAATTCTGAATGCAGGGCTTTGCTTGCATTAGATATCAAAAAAATACCTTCTTAATAAAATGAACTTGTAGGCATTTCAGGGCAACGAGGAAGAAGGCCAACTTGTGGTACCAGGGCTGGGAAGGGTGCAGAATGGTTGAGATGAGAGAAAAACGCCTGGATTCTCAGTTCTCTCAGTTTCAGGATCCTCAATCCATATGCTGATTGGTTTTAGTTTCCTAGTCGCTGATGAAGTCCTTTCTTTTCCCACGTTTCTTGGTGCTTTCTTCCCCTTCCCATGTCTCTGCCATCCACTCCCAGTGTTTACTGGCTCCCCTCTCAGTGCTGATCTTGCTGCCACCACATCTGCCTCCCTCTTCTAATGTCCCATGAAAGTGAGACGTATGATAGACAAAAATTTTATGACTTCTGAATCCCTTCTCTAATCTAGTACATTTCCTGGGCTGGAGGACAACTCTCCATACTTCACATGCCAAGAACAAACAAGTTTGTTTTTTGTAAAATCAGGCATTTTTCACTCTATTTATTTTTTTCATTGAAAAAAATAAACTTCATTATGGGATAAAGAAAATCTTTTATCATTTTAAATTATAAAATTTAAAATATTTTTGTAAATGCTCATAAAGAAATATTTTGTTTTGGGAAAGAACAAAAGTGTTCCTTAGTCCAAGACAAATTAGGTTTTTTATTTTCTTTGTTTTAATTTTATTGGAGTATAGTTGATTTACAACAATTTTTTTTTAAAGAGTAGATAATACATGTATATTGTACAAAACTCTAGAGGCACAAAGGAGTATACAGAGAAAAGTGAAGTGAGATGAATGAGGTCCTCCCCAGAGATAATCATTATCATCTCTGTTTACCATTACCAAAACAAGATCGTTTTCCACAGAAACAGAGTAGCTCAGCCACATTCTGCTTCAGGATTTGTTTTTTTGTGGAGAAGAGGTGATCTGTGAACCAGACAAGTATGTATAATGTGTCTATGAGAAAACACAAGTTCTAAAGAACACAATCTTTCCAGAAGACTGTAGACACAGCTTGGGATACAGCAGGGTATTATGAACAGAAAGGACATGGCTTCTGGCTCTTCACAGACCCATGTCCACATACCAGCTCTGACATTAAGCATCTTGGGAAACATTCCTTAATCTGTGAACTTCAGCTTTCTCATCCATAAAATAAGAATAGATTCTTGAGATGATTCAATTAACATATGTTAAATGCTTTGATGTTGCCATGCCTTTACCCTTGTTTTCACCTTTCCTTGTGGGATGTTTTCATTTAACTGCGTTTAGAATATTTTTTATTTTAATGTATACCCAAATGTCTAAAGAAAAAAAATGAGTGAAAATTTCAAGATAAAAGGCTTCCATTTACAGAATCAAGACTAACAATTACCTTTTGTTCTTCTCTTTCTGTTGCATGGTGACACTTTTCAATTCTCCAATGCCTCAAGAAATCGCGAAGATATCCAAAGAGAGTGAGGACACCATACCCCACATAAGTAAGCACAGCGACCAGCATTGGCGTCTCCTCAAAACCTTCGTTAAATGGTCTTTTATACAGTCCTCCATTTTGTGTAACATGATGTATCTAAAAGGGAGGTTAAACATGTTTATTTCAGTTATGGTAAGAAAAAGATTACTACTTAAAATCTGAGTTCTTACAGATTTGCATACCTTCGGAATTCTCTAAGTAACTGTCAACCCCCCCGCCAAACATCCATTAAGTTCTAAGCAGGGCATAATTTTTTTCAATGGAAATAAGTTTTAAGTTATATATACTTCAGATGAACACCAAAGAAAAACAAGGGGAGAAGGACTGTGTAAAAACAATACAACACTGATTTCTATCATTTGATTTCAAGAAAGAGATCCTAAAATGCTATGGTTGGAGAATGCACAATTTTCTTTGTTCTAATGATGAAAATAAAAAATACAAATTAACAAAGAGAAAGCCTATCCCGAAAATAGTATATTAGCTTACAAATAATCAAAAATAAATTCAGTTTTAGAATAAAACATTTGTAAATGTTTTACTGCTATATATTCTTAAAGCTACTGAACAGCAGCATTTCAAATAATTATTAGCACTAGGCCCCTATGGAAACACATAGTTTATACTAACCTTTGTTGTCAATGGTAACACAAATTATGTACAAAAGGAAAATGTTTACATTAAGAGTGATCTAGCAGTGTATAAAGGAGATAGAAAGTGAAATCCAGCACAAGGGGAAAAACTGTTAGAGTGACCGCTAACAGTCCTGAAATCATTCTGTCCTTCATCTTGACCTAGTGACCTTTTCCAGACATCATAAGATTATCCCTAGTCTTTAGGGATATCCAAATTTTAACATACAAACACCACAGTACTATACTTTTGATCTCAGAGCTGAAAGCTTTCTACTCTTTGGTCAATTTTAATGGAAATGTTGTTTTGCAGAAAAATTCCACTCAAGTAGTTTGTGTGTCAACTTTAACCTTAACTCTGAAACAACTGAGTGCTGTGAGGATGGTCAATCATAGTTTACCAGGAACGTATTTTCAATTGAGCACTGTACTAGAGTTAAGAAGAATTCCAAAGGATAAAAGATTCTTGGCTTCTCAGGCAACCTGATCCAAGGACTAAATATATTTTAGAATACTGTATCCTGGGAATGTTAGTATGGGAAAGCTACTAGAATGCTACAAGTTAGACCAGTTTAGAAAGAAATTACTGTATTTGACAAAGGAAAGACATTTGGATAGGCATGATACATGAAATCTGTTGGTACTGATTCAATTTGATGGCCTAAAGAACTTCTGAAAACTATTCATAAGAGTGGCTTAGGTCTTCATCAATCTCTTTCCTGGTGGTGGAAGCCTGTGTTAACATTTACTGCTTAAACTTTCATGCAGGAGCAAAGCTGTAATATGTTTAGAACAGAAGAGCTAAAAACGAGCCAATATCTGAAGATAGAAAATTGTTTAAAAATTAGTAATAACATGCAAGCAAGCTATTAAGCTGGAAAAAGCAAAATCAAGAGCACTTAAAACAGAAGAAAAATAACATACTGATCTTTTAAAAAACTATATCTAAAAATATTTCGCCATAAGAACACTGTGTTTAACACTGGTACCCAACTCACCGTAACTCAAACTGTTTCAACTATTTTCTCTCAACTGAACATACTAGTAAAAAGTAAGGCAATTTTCAGAGTTCCCAAGTTTCTAACAAATGTGTGGCAGATTTATATGCCAGGAATGTTGTGGGTGGATCTGTTTAAAAAGATATCCGCCTTTATTTCAGACACACCCAAACCAGCAAGACCAAGTAAATTTATACAGTTGGTTGCACTGACTAGGAAGGAGGAAGTTAGATCATCAGTTTGCTTGTAAATATTGTATAATTCTATCATACTCATTTAATAAAGTTAAATGCATTTTAAGGAATTGCGATTCAAAGCAGAGCTCACTATGATCATTCACAGAGTCACAATGGACAGACCATCTGATATGCTTCACTTCGGATAAGTGAAAGTCTTAGAATCCAGAGAACAAAATTACTTGATCTTTAGGTGCAGATGCTAAATGTAATCTCTGACAAGATTAAATTAAAAATAATGGTATTACCATCTTATACGTGTATAATATTCTATAAGGGAAGGCACCAGGCTTATTTTGTTCACTGTATAACTAGCCCTCAGAATAGTATTTATTAAGTGCTAACAAATAGTAAGTACTCAATAATGTTTCCTTTTGGGAATTCCCTGGCCATCCAGTGGTTAGGACTTTGAGCTTTCACGGCCAAAGGTGCGGGTGTGATCCCTAGTTGAGGAACTAAGATCAGGCAAGCCACGCAGAGTGGTGACCCCCCCCCCCCCAAAAAAAGGAAAAAAATGTTTCCTTTCATTACTATTAGTGTTACAGAAAGTGGCACCTTATAGGAACTCAACAAAAAATACTGTGTATTTGTAAATGAAAATACACATTATGCTCTTTGCTCTGTCATAGAAGGGGTAAACTTACGATGATTACATAATTAATATTAGAACATTTCTAGAACCCAGATCTGACACCTTATAGTCTCAACTGGCTGGAGATCAAGTTCACTCTAAACAAGCACAGGCTACAAACCCTTACAGAATATTTCATATTCTGGATTCACCATGGAAGAGGGCTCTTAAGAGGCCTTCCAGTCATTCTAACTTGAGAATTACACTGTCAACAAGGCAATCAAGAAAAATATTAGCATATAACTCCCTCCAGGTTAAAAAATTTCATATTAAGCAGACAAGTGTGTGACACCCTGTTAGTATTATATTTTTAAGCTCTTTATTGGAATATAATTGCTTTACACTCTTGTACCAGCTTTTGAGGTACACCAAAGTGAGTCAGCTGTATTTATACATATATTCCCAAATCCCCTCCCTCCCGGGGCTCCTTCCCACCCTCCCTGTCCTGGCCCTCTAAGGCATCACCCATTCATCGAGTTGATCTCCCTCTGTTATACAGCAACTTCCCACTAGCTATCTATTTTACAGTTGGTAGTGTATATATGTCTATGCTACTCTCTCACTTCGTCCCAGCTTCCCCTTCACCACCCCCCACCCCCCAACCCTGTGTCCTCCAGTCCATTCTCTGCATCTGCACCTTTATTCTTAACCTGTCACTGGGTTCATCAGAACCATTTTTTTAGATTCCATATATAACTCATATATAACTCCATATGTATAAGTTAGCATACGGTATTTGTTTTTCTCTTTCTGGCTTGCTTTGCTCTGTTTGACAGTCTCTAGGTCTATCCACCTCATTACATATAGCTCCATTTCATTCCTTTTTATGGCCAAGTAATATTCCACTGTATATATGTGCCGCATCTTCTTTATCCATTCATCTGTTGATGGGCATTTAGGTTGCTTCCATGTCCTGGCTACTGTAAATAGTGCTGCAATGAATATTATGATATGTGTTTCTTTTTGGATTATGGTTTTCTCTGTCACTCACCCTATCAGTATTATTAATCAAGAGAAATTTAAGAATGACAGTGAATACCAAGATACATTTGCTTGAATAGTAATGTTTTTTCTGGAAAATTAAAAAGGAAAAAAAAAAGGCAAAAGAAGAAATTTTTTTAAAGTCGAGACTATAAGCACACACCTTTTAGGAAGGCCTTGGGCAGAATGTTAGAGGCTAAGTGTCTGTGTCTCTGCCCCCATTCATATGTTAAAGGCCTAAAGATCATCCCCACCCCCCCCCCACACCCCGTGATGGTATTTGAAGGCTGGGCCTTTGGGAGATAATTTTGTTTAGGTCATGAGGGTGGGACCCTCTTAAAGTGATCAGTGCTCTTAGAAGAAGAGAAGGCAGAGATCTCCACTGAGGAAAGGCCATGTGACCATACATTAAGAAAGTGGCTGTCTACAAGCCAGGAAGAGGCTCCTCACCAACGGAACCTGCCAGCACCTTGATCTTAGACTTCCCAGCCTCCGGAATCATGAGAAACAAATATCTGTTGTTTAAGCAACCCCATCTATAGTATTTTGTTATAGCAGCCTGAACTGACTAAGACAGAGGTAAAGTGATATAATGCATATAACCTACTCTCAATTGCTTCAGGTAAAAATAAGAGAGAGAGAGAGAGAGAGTGTGTGTGTGTGCAGAGAGAGAGAGAGAGAATGATGGAGAATTTCCTTCATGAATCATCTGTGAGTCAGCTGCAGTTATTCTGTACCCTTATCTTTTAATACTTCAGTGCATACTTCTAAAAACAGATATTCTCTTACATAACTATAGAACAATTAGCAAAATCAGGAAATTGCTAGAATACTAATATGGACTTTATTTAGATTTTGCTAATTGTCCTAAGAGTGTTCTTTGTAGCAAAAGAAAGTCCTGGCTAATATATTGCACTCTCTCTTTAGTTTCAGAAAATTAAAAAAAGGGGGGTTTCATTACACTATAAATGACTTAAAAGAAATAATCCTGAGCAGAGGTTTCAAGAATCCCATGAAAGGACACAAAGTAACTATGCAATGATGCAATAATGGGGAAGTAATTATTGGGAAACAGAAGCTTACATTTCTGAAATAAATACAAAATCACATAAGCATGATTTTTTAAAGCAAATAAACACATTCCCACTGAATGTGACAGTAGGATGACACAACCTGCCTATCACAACAGAATCTGCCCACCTGGCGGGTAGCTTGGGACATTATTTTAAAAATTAATGTCCAATATGAACCACCCATTATTCATCAGCAATCAAAGGACTGTTATGTCTTTTCTTTAAATGAACCCTATTCATTTCCAGTGATACGCTGTGTTGCTCCTTAAAATCAGTTCTGCTGAAATGGTCTTTTATTAGAATTTTACTGAAATGGACTAGCCTCTCCCTACTGCCTACCACACATACTACAGAAAATAGTTTGGAGCTTTATGCCCATCACACAAGCTATGCCACACTCTGAACATGTATTTCCAGAAGTGTCCTCTTTTTTTTCTGGCAGACAAATTTTGAAAAGTAGGGAGTCCACATTTTTTCATGCTATCAGGATAAGTTCCTGAATTTTTGTTGGTAAGTATCTCATATGGAATGGACTAAGAAGTGCTTCCAAAGCCAGCTGTAAAACAAACCTGTGTTTTGACATATTACCATATTCCCATTGCAAACTGAAAAATGCAGACCTCCAGGTATATATGCACTGCAAGCTTTCCGTCAGTGGCATCCTGTGCACCCTGGGCAGTGATGTGCTGCACAGGAGTTGTTGTTGTCACTTGCCACCCACATCTCTGTAGCTCTTACCTATCCCTAGATAAGCATCAAGGTATGACAGACAGATGTAACAGGAGATTTGCATGCCAGTGCAGCTCTGCCACAAACTCCGCATCTTCCTCTGAGCTCTTTGCCACCTCTAACATGTTCTGGGCCTGTAGCACCATGCCCTCCACTCTGGCTTTGCAGTGGACATGAACTGGAAAGACAGCCCGGTTTGCATCAGCTTCTCTTCTCTGGGAATACTCCCCTGTACCAGAGGTGGGCCCCTGGTGGTCACATCTGTGCAATATGACTGATTTCCTGGGTCATAACTCACTGGCACAGGGGTAGGCACCTATGCCAAAATGAACCCAACAACCCTCTCTTGTGGGGATTTAAAATTTCAGGGGGGGAGGAGTCTGAAGGGTAATGGATTGCCGACATCCTGGAGAAAAGGTTCATAAACTCCTGCTGCAGAGCTGTTGTTCATCAAAATTCCTGCCTACTTTCTCTTCTTTTTTTGTTGTATACCTATCATCCTTGCAACAAATCACCTTTTTGTTTAGCTAGAGTCAGCTGCTATCAACTGAAACAAATTTAACAGATAAAGGCTTTATGTTAAAATTTCTTAGAACTTCTTTTCTGCACTTACTGCATAAGTTTTTATATGTTGGCACAAACTTTTAGGCCTTTAGCAAATTGCAAGAACTGGCTCCCCACTTTGTCAATGCTGTGCATTTGGAATACTGTTTACTATCTTATCTAGGATAAGGGATACCTGGTTCAAAATTATAAGTACTGACTTCCCTATATTAAGGGACATCAGATTCTAATTGTCTGCTATAACTAACCTCTTCCCAGGTTCTCAATAATACACATGAAGATAGACCCATAAAAGAAAAAAAGTCAGAACTAGTATTTTTTAAAAAGGGCAACAAAAGGCCACAAACCAAAATTCAGACAGTATTTGTCTGCTAAGTTCATCTAACTACAGAGAACATGCTCATAACCATTAAACAAGATTAACTTTTCACAGTAGAAAGATCGCGAACCAAAGGGCAAGTAATAGATTATTTAATACAAGATTTTAAGGGAACCGGAAGTGGAGCCTGGGAGCCTTGACGTTAGGAATGAAGTCGAATTTGGACCTGGAGCCAGAGGAGACCAAGTCTGCTCCACCTGTGCTGCCATCTGGGCAGCTCCAGCCTGTCTACCAGGGTATCATCAATCCAGCTATGGTGGACAACCAGGACCCGCAGCTGCCCTCCTCCCTATGCAGCCTACAATGGCCCAGTACCAGGCTCTCAGCAAACCCCTCCCCCAGGTGTTTCAAGAGCCCCACCTTCTTCAGGGGTACCTCCAGCCTCAATAGCACAGGGCTCTTGAGGCCAGACAGCTTATGGCCAATTTGGCCAAGGAGATGTACAGAATGGGGCAAGCTCTACTGGGCAGAGGCTCCCTGGGTCTCAGCCATTTGGGTCAGCCCCACTGGCCCCCACGGGCAGCCAGCTAGTTGCACTTCAGCCCTATGGCCCTCCCCTGACAAGGGCACAGGTGACTGCTCAGCTGGCTAGAATGCAAATCAGTGGTGCTGTGCCCCCAGCGCCTCCCACTCCAGGGCTAGGCTATGGCCCACCAACATCACTGGCCTCAGCTTCAGGAAGTCTCCCTAACACTGGTCTGCATGGCTCCCATCTTCAGGGCCAGGCTACTACCGTTAGCCAAGCCCAGGGTCACCCTAGGGCCCAGCCTGCTCAGCGATCTGTCCCACCACAGGCCTCCAGCTTCACACCCCCAGCTTCAGGGGGTCCGTGAATGCCTTCAATGACCGGTCCACTCCTACATGGACAGTTTTGAGGGGCCCCCAGGAAGCCAGCCCAACCATGCGTCCTCATCTCCTCCTCAAGCTCTGTCCCCTGGCACCGAAATGACTGGGCTCCCAGGACCACCATCACCTACACACTCTTCCCAGCAGCCAAGCTACCAGCTGCAACAAAATGGGTCTTTGGACCAGGAAGGGAACCTCAGCCCAATTATGGAAGTCCCTACCCAGGAGCAGCCACTTAGGGCAGTCAGCCTGGACCTCCTCAACATTGCCTCCTAAGCACCTGGACCCTGATACCATCCCGAGCCCTATTCAGGTTATTGAGAATGACAGGAACAACCAGGGTTCAGAGCCATTTGTTACTAGAGTAAGGGGCCAGGTGCCACCCTCAGTCACCACCAACTTCCTGGTGAAAGACCAAGGGAATGCAAGTCCCCAATACATTTGATGCACATATTATAGTATCCCTTGCACATCCGACATGGCTAAGCAGGCTCAGGAGCTCCTGGCAGCTGTCATCAAGCTGCTGGCAAGGCTGCCCCCAGAGAAGGCTTCACTGTATATCACTGACCACGGGGAATCTGGCCCTTTGTACTGCAATCGCTGCAAGACATACATATGCCCCTTCATGCAGTTCACTGAGGGAGGAAGGCACTTCCAGTGCTGCTTTTGCAGCTGTATCAGTGATGCTCCCCCCCCAGTATTTTCAACATCTGGATCACACTGGCAAATGTGTGGAAACTTATGACCGTCCTGAGCTATCCCTGAGCTCTTATGAATTCTTGGCCACTGTAGATTACTGTAAGAACAGTAAGTTCCCCAGCCCTCCTGCCTTCATCTTCCTGACTGACGTCTCCTACAATGGTGTCAGAAGCTTGTTAGGCTCCTCCGTGAGGAGCTCGAGTCACTGTTAGACTTTCTGCCTAGGGAGGGCAGGGCAGAGGAGTCAGCAATCCACATCCGCTTTGTCACCTGTTATAAGGTGCTCCACTTCTACAATGTGAAGCGCTCATTGGCCCAGCCACAGATGATGGTTGTATCTGATGTTGGTGACATGTCTGTGCCACTGTTGGATGGCTTCCTGGTCAACGAGTCTCGGCAGTCATCACCAGCTTATTGGGTCAGATTCCAGAAATGTTTGCAGACACAAGGGAGATGGAGACAGTATTTGCTCCAGTTATCCAGGCTGGGATGGAGGCTCTGAAGGCTGCTGAGTGTGCCGGGAAGCTATTTCTGTTCCACACCCCACCCCCCACCGCCTATTGCAGAGGCACCAGGGGAACTGAAGAACAGAGACGACAGGAAGTTGATCAATACAGACAAGGAGAAGACCTTGTTCCAGCCTCAGACATGTGCCTATCAGACACTGGCCAAAGAGTGTATGGCCCAAGGCTGCTGTGTAGACAGACCTCTTCCTCTTCCCTAACCAGTAGGTGGAAGTGGCCATGCTCTCTGTAGTACCCCAGCTCACTGGTGGCTCTGTCTATAAATACACTTGCTTTCAGGTGGAGAATGACCAGGAACGGTTCCTTAGTGATCTGGATCAGGATGTACAGAAGATCATTGACTTTGATGCTGCGAAGAGGGTCCAGACAAGCACTGGTATCCATGCTGTAGATTTCTTTGGGGCTTTCCACATGAGCAGCACAAAAAGATGTGGAGCTGGCTGGGCTGAATGGGGCCAAGACGGTGACTGGAGTGCAAGCATGACGATCGGCTCAATGAAGAGAGTGGAACTCTCCTGCAGCGTGCCCTGCTCTACCCCAGCTGTGCAGGGCAGTGATGGCTCCGCATCCACAACCTGGCCCTCAACTGCTGCACCCAGCTGGCTGATCTGTATCGAAACTGTAGACTGATGAGCTGATCAACTACACGGCCAAGTCTGCACACCAGGGGATCCTGAATGGTCCTGTGAAGATTATTCGTGACACTCTCATCACTCAGTGTGCCCAGATCCTGGCCTGTTACGGAAAGAACTGTGCCAGCCCCTCCTCTGCAGGACAGCTGATCCTTCCTGAGTGTATGAAGCTACTCCCACTTTACCGGAACTCTGTGTTGAAGAGTGATGTCCTGCAGCCTGGACCTGAAGTCACTACAGATGACCACGCCTATGTCCAACAGCTGGTTACCTCCATGGACGTGGCTGAGACCAATGTCTTCTTCTAACCTCAGCTCCTACCGATGACAAAGTCTCTCCACTGAGAACACCACTGAACCACCAGCAGTTCGAGCATCTAAGCAACGGGGATATATATTGGGTTGGCCGAAAGTTCGTTCGGGTTTTTCGTAACATATTAAAGAAAAACCTGAACAAACTTTTTGATCAGCCCAATATTTGCTGGAGAATGGGCTCAACCTCTTCCTCTGGGTGGGAGAGAGTGTCCAGTAGGGTGCTGTCCGAAGCCTCTTTGGCGTCTCCTTCTTTAGCCAGATCACCAGTGGCCTGTGTGTTCTGCCAGTTCTGGATAATCTGCTGTCCAAGAAGGTGTGAGGCCTCATTGATAGCTTGAGGGCACAGAGATGACAGCAGCTGAAGCTTATCATGGTAAAACAGGAGGACAAGCTGGAGATGCTGTTCCACTTCCCAGTGGAAGACAAGAGTCTGAGCGGGGGAGCATCCTATGTGGACATTCTCTGTCATATGCACAAGATTTGGCAGCTACCAAGCTAGAGCAACTGGGTAAACAGCACAGAGTCCAGGCCAGCTTCAAGAACGTACCCCAGGACAGCAGAGAAACTGGGATTGATGCATATCTTATAAGTCATGTAAGCTGACCTCTCACACTCTTTGGGGGAGGGGGAGGTATAAGGAGACATCTTCCTTCTGGGCTCAAGTATCCTACCACTCTGTCATGTCCTGCTGCTGGAAAGTGCCCCCACCCCCTCACTTTACCCTCCTTTTCCTGCTAATCCTGTTGTAATGCATGTAGTTTCTCAGTTCACTGTGTATGATTTGGTGCTGGGGGATCTGGAGCCACCCAGACCCTCGTAATATTATGTGTCCCTTTAGACCAGCCTCCAAGAAGAGAAGGGCAGGTGGAAAGGAGTAGGGAACCCCAGGGAGAGGGGCTGCTAATTCGTCTCAGTGTCATCAACAACTTCCTACATTAGGGATTAACATCCACACAGGTGCACAAGAGTGGGGTCGAGCCCACAGATAGAGAGAAAAGTGGTCAGTCTTCTAGGACCCGGAAATCAACAGCCAACTCAGAGTCACTAAGGTGGTTGATTAGCTTTCTCACCCTGCTTCCACTGCTCTTTCTCTCTCCTGCAATGATTGGTGATCACTTGGTGGACAGAGGCACATTATCAGAGATGAATGAGCCTGGGAACAGAGCTGCAAAGTATATTAAGACCTGGGAGAGGTATCAGCCTCCTTTCCAGCTGGAGAGGCCCCAACACTGGATGGTTCTGTAGGGAGCCTGGTCATCAACTTGCAATACCTCAGAGAGCCAGCCCACCTCCCACTCTGAGCTCCCACTAGAAGCACTGCTATCTAAGCTGGGGGTTGTTGCGGAGAGAGGTGAAGGTGGCTAGTCTCTCCTGCCATGACACCACTCAGGCTTTGGTACTGACAGAGTGGCTGACAGTTAACTCCCAACCTGACCTGGCAGGGGCAGGACCAGGGCTAGGCTTGATGGTGGCCAGGCTTGTCTGTTCCCAGCCTGAAATGCCCCTGCTCTGGACCTCTCATTTCTCTTCATTAGTATATTTT
This sequence comes from Hippopotamus amphibius kiboko, assembly GCF_030028045.1. Classification (NCBI taxonomy): domain Eukaryota; kingdom Metazoa; phylum Chordata; class Mammalia; order Artiodactyla; family Hippopotamidae; genus Hippopotamus; species Hippopotamus amphibius. Next base: position 162,842,286 of record NC_080189.1, read on the forward strand.
TCAATGCATCTTTAATTTGTAAAGAAACAAAATAAGATGTAGGGAATTCCCTGGTGGTCCAGTGGCTAGGACTCCGTGCTTTCACTGCCGTGGGCCCGGGTTCGATCCCTAGTTGGGGAATTAAGATGCTGCAAGCCACAAGAAGCAGCCAAGAAAATAAAATTTAAAAAAAAGTAAAAAAAGATTTTAAGAAAATTGACTGTTTAGAAAAAACAAGCAAACAAAACAATTCTAGTTAGAGCTTTTCCTCATACCATAATGTGGAAGAAACAGCTAACTGGCCCCCTGTATATGGTCTCCATAACTTCCCTTTAGTAACAGACTCTCTCAGTTTTAGCTGGGTGCAAGGCTACCCAGCTACCATCCACATTCCCCAATCTCTCTTGCAGCAAAAAGTAGCTGTGTGAGGAATCTGGGCCAATAGGAAGTGAACAGAAATGATAGGTACCAGGGCTGGATTACATCCTTTAAAACAGCAATTGCTGGGCTTCCCTGGCAACTAAGCCCGTGTGCCACAACTACTGAAGCCCGTGTGCCTAGAGCCGCTGCTCTGCAACAAGAGAAGCCACAGCAATGAGGAGCCCGCATACCATGATGAAGAGCAGCCCCCACTCCCCGCAACAAGACAAAGCCCGCACAAAGCAACGAAGACCCAATGCAGCCAATAAGTAAATAAACAAATATAAATAAAAAACAGCAATTGCTTTCCCTCCACTTCTCTTTCCCTCTGCCTGTGGCCTAGAAAGTAAATGTGGTTGAAGATGCTAACTGAAGACATCATCCTCAAAGACTGCAAGACAGCAAAGAAGATACCTCATAACCTTCCTACCTAGGACTACCTGGCTATCTCCAGACTTCACAAAGAGAAATCATTTCTATCTTGTTTATTTAAATGTCACATTTATAGCAACAAAAACAAAAAATCAAAAAACAACACTGAGACTTTTGCTTCCAAGTTGGAGGTAATAGGTAGAGGCAAGCCATCACTTCCACAGAAAAACTAGATAAAAACTATACCGAGTACTCAAAACAACTAGTTTTTTAAAGACAACAAAGAATTGTTTTCCATGCAAAGAGGAAAAAATGAACTAAAATTCCAGAGAGGGGAAAAGCCTTTCCTTAGCTGAAACTGCGAGTCGTTTTCTCTCCTCGAGGTATTCACAGAGTCTGAATATGAACAGATCATAACTGGACTTGCCAGAGGCAGAACTCTACCAAGAGAAAGAAAAACCAACAGAGTTTAGAACAGCTATATAGGTTGGTATGAAGAGTCCCAGAATTGTGACCAGTTTTCTGCATAGGACGTTTACTATGTGCTGGAGAAGCTGGGGTGATGGACTAGAAAGGTGACTTTAAAATCAACCACAGAGCTTCCTAGGTGGCACAGTGGTTAAGAATCCACCTGTCAATGCAGGGGACACGGGTTCCATCCCTGGTCCAGGAAGATCCCACACGCCAGGGAGCAACTAAGCCAGTGTGCCACTACTACTAAGCCTGCGCTCTAGAGCCCGTGAGCCACAACTAATGTGCCCAAGCACTGCAACTACTGAAGCTCACACGCCTAGAGCCCGTGCTCCACAACAAGAGAAGCCACGGCAATGAGGAGCCCGCGCATCAACGAAGAGTAGCCCCCGCTCGCCGCAACTAGAGAAAGCCCATGTGCAGCAATGAAGAACCAACACAGACAATAAATAAATAAATATATTAAAAAATAAAAAATAAAATAAAATCAACCACAATCTTACAATGCTTAGGAGGTAAAGTTATACTAGAGAGAGGGGCCTGCAACAAACCACAATGGATCCCGTCCTTGAGATGCTGTACTCTCTGGAGTGAACTGAATCTACCTAATAACTCAGCCCACCTAGCGCAATCCCTGGCTAGGTGGAGGTGCTCAGGCCCGTGCCATACCTAAGACAGCAAAAGGCAAAAACAACATTGACTTTACTCTCTCTAGGTCTTTTATTCATAATGTCCAGCAATCAATCAAAAACTCCTGTTTTCCTAGGAGGCTGGGAGAGAAAATAGCTGGGAGTATGACTGAAACAGAGAAGGCACAGTATACAGTTGTCTACATAGTCACCTTATATTTCAGTACTGCTAGTCTTGAGAAATCTCACACCTTGATCCCTCCCTTTAATTTCATGTCCCCAGAAGTGTGGATTCCCCTTGTTTAATTTTCTTAACATTTCTAAAACTGCAAAAATAATTTTTAAACATCAAAGACTCTTCTAGGAACCCAGGGCCCCATTTCTACCAAGGAGCTCAAAATCATCATAATCATCTCATTCTTTTCACTCATTCAACAAATATTTCATTTCTATCTATATGTCAAGATCTATATATGGTATTTGACCATATAAATAAGAGACAGTCCTTTTTCAAGTCTTTAAGAATTCTGCAATTTTTTTAAGAGAAAAAGAATACAAAGATCAACATGATTTTTGAGATAAAAAATAAGGAAACTAAAAAAAAAAAAGGAAACTATTTTAAAGGCTACTATCTAAAGGGATTTATATTTAAATACACAGGTTGAAAACTGCACACAAAGTGAGAAGCATTTCTATTACAAGTAATTCTCAAGTTGTCTCACTTTTCTTCTTCACATTACAAATGACAAAACCAAGGAAAATTTAAGCTATTTGTCCAGTTACAAGAAAATTAGATTCAAAGTTAGGACAAGAATCCAAGTCCCTACATTTTCTACTTATTGCCATTTCTTAGTCACATTCCTGAGATTTTCTATGAATCAAATTTTCTTTTAATTATTTAAGAGATAATACAACTTAATATGATTGCTTTCAAATTATTAGTGGCTTAAAATTAGAATTTCACTTTATTCTCAACATTGGTGCTCACTTTTGCTATTCATATAATTAGCTATTTTTGCTATTCATATTATCAGCTTTACATGGATTGAGATAGTTACATGAGTTTCATTTCCCCTGCTAAGAAAATGTCTGGTTTTAGGAACCTAGAACTCATACTAATTAACTTAGCTGTCCTAGAAATAACTTGCTCCCTTTGCCTACATATAAGCCACCCTTGTACAGGAAGTGATAAAGATATTATCCTTTAGCATGTACGGCAGAGGTCTCCAACGGGTACTTCAGTCTTTTGTCCATTTTAACATTGGGTTGTCTTTTTTTGTTGTTATTGTTCTTTTCTTTTTTTGGCTGTGCTGCACGGCAGCTTGTGGGATCTAAATTCCTCGATCAGGGACTGAACCCAGGCCATGTAGGTCAAAGTGCCAAGTCCTAACCACTGGACCGCCACAGAACTTCCTTGGGTTATCTTTTTATTATTGAGTTATAAGAGTGCTTTATACATTCTAGATAACAAGTCTCTTATCTGCTACATGATTTTCAAATATTTTCTCCCATGCTGTGGTTTGTCATTTCACTTTCTTCATGGTTTCCTCTGAAATACAAGTTTTAAATTTTGATCTAGTACAATTTATCTATTTTTCTTTGGTTGCTTATACTTTTGGAATCATGGCTAAAAAAACCATTGCCTGATCAAAGTCTACAAAGGTTTATACCTACGTTTTTTTCCTAAGAATTTTATAGCTGTAACTCTTATATTTAGGTCTTTAATTAATCCATTTTGAGCAATTTTTTGTGCATGGTATAAGGTAGGGATCCAAGTTAGCTCTTTTGCATGTGGATATCCAGTTGCCACCACACCATTTTTTAAAAGGTCATTATTTCCCTCCCTTGAGTTATCTCCTCTTGTAGAAAAATCAGTTGACCATAAACATAAGGGTTTATTTCTGGACTCTCAATTATATTCCACTGATCTATATGTATAGCCTTATGCCAGTACCACATTGTCTTGATTACAGTCAGTTTTGAAATTGGAAAGGGTGAGTCCTCCAACTTGGTTCTTCTTTTTCAAGACTTTGTCTACTCTGAGTACCTTACATTTTCATATGAATTTTAGGATAAGCTTGTATACATCACCAAAAAACCCAGCTGCGATCTTTATATGAGTTGTGCTGAATCTGTAGACCAATCTTAATATTGTCTTTCAATCCCTGAACATCAGATGCCTTTGCATTTATTTGGATCTTTTTTGATTTCTTTCAAAATGTTTTGTAGTTTTCAGTGTACAAGTCTTGCACTTTTTCTGTTGCATTGTTTCCTAATCACTTAATTCTTTTTGATGCTATTGTGTGCAAAAGTTGTGCTTTGATGGCTTTAGGGGAATCACCGTATACTTTAAGGTCATAAATATTTTCTTTTATATGCTAGAGTTTTATATTTTTTTGATATTCACATACGAGTATCTAACAACCTGATACAGATTTTACAGAATGGTGTGAAGTTGAGATCTTTCTCTTTTTATTTCCCACACCACTTGTCTCAGCACCACTTAATAAAAAAGGCAATTCATTACCCACTGATTTGAAATACCACCACCATTATCTATCAAATTCCATATTCATAGTGTACTCTTTCTGGGTTTCTATTCTGCTCCATTTATACACTATTTGATCAAAATCTACTGCCTAAATTATTGGAGTTTTATGGCAAGTCTTATAATCTAATAAAGGTGACTACTCCCACCTAATTTTTCTTCAAAACTGTCTTGGCTCTTCTTGGCCATTTGCTCCTGCACATGCACTTTAGAATGAATTTGTCAAGAAAGAAAGAATAAGAGAGGACCTTCCTGATGGTGCAGTGGTTAACAATTCGCCTGCCAATGCAGGGGACACAGGGTCGATCCCTGGGCTGGGAAGATTCCACATGCCGCGAAGCAATTAAGCCCACTCACCACAACTACTGAAGCCTGAGCGCCTAGAGCCCGTGCTCTGGAACAAGAGAAGCTACTGCAATGAGAAGCCCGTGCACTGCAACCAAGAGTAGCCCCTGCTTGCCACAACTAGAGAAAGTCTGTGTGCAGCAACAAAGACCCAATGCAGCCAATAAATAAATAAATAAACAAATTAAAAAAATATTAAAAAAAAAAGAATAAGAGAGAGGGAGGAAGAAAAAGAGACGAAAAAACACTTGGAGGGTAGGGTTTTAACTTGAACTGCGTTGCCTTAGAGATCAATTTGAGGAAACTGACATTTGTAACACATTTTCACCCCTGAATTCTGGGAACCCAATATGACTCTGTGTAACATTATATTTTGAGACAGTGGTTTTATTCATTTAAAGACAAGGTCTGGATCACAAATTGTGGTCCACTGCACTTCAGAAATCAGAAAAAAAATTTTAATCTTTAAAAGCTTTATTTTACAAAGTGATATTCTGATTTTATACACACACACATCTTGTGAGTGAGCAATCTCATTTCTAGGCATTAATCTTTATGAAAAAAATCAAAAGTGTGAAGAGAAATAGAAAGGACTCATATATTGGGAATACTGAGAAAAGTCTAAACATTATGCATGAGGATTGGTTAAACAAATTACACTATACAGCTGCATTATGGAATTTATGCACCCTTTAAAAGAATGATGTTTAGGGGGGAGGGGCTACACAGGGGTAAGGGGAGAAAGTGGTATTATGGGATTATATGAAATCACCTGTGAAACTTTTTTTCTTTTTTTGGCTGCACCACATGGCTTGTGGGATCTTAGTTTCCCAACCAAGAACTGAACCTGCACCCTGGGCAGTGAAAGCATGGAGTCTTAGCTACTGGACCACCAGGGAATTCCCATGTGTGAAACTACTGAAAATTGTAAAACACTACAGAATTTAAAGAATCTTTCATTCAACTAAAAACCAAACCAAACCAAAATAAAAATTGTAAAAAAATATTTGTCTCTACTGACTGATGATAGATTATATTCATGATACTAAAAGGAAAAAAAACTGTGAAACAGATGTAGTATGAACTCTTTTGTATAAAATTGTAACCCCCTCCTTCTCACATTTATGTATATATATAGACACATATTTATGTATATATACACACACATATATATAAATATATGGCAGGATATATATCAAAATGTTATAGTATTTATCTCCAGGTTATACAATTTCAGGAGATAAAGCTGACCCTTGAACAGTGCTTAATCTGAGTATAATTTATAGTTGCCCCTTCATTGCCAAGGCTCCTCCATATCCACGGATTCAACCAACCACAGACTGTGCAGGACTGTAGTATTTACTATTGAATAATATCTCCATATAAGTGAACTGGAATAGTTCAGACCTGAGTTGTTCAAGGGCCAATTGAATTTATTTTCTTCATATTTTAATGTGGTGGTTTAATGATCTGCAAATCATATTTTTCCAATTCCTATATTTTTCACATAAAACAGTACATAAAGTATATTGACTTTACTATATCTGTTCATTCTAAATCTTATGAAAAATAAACAAATTTTCAAGAAATAATTGCGGGTTTTTGTGTTTGGCTTTTTTGTTTCAAGAAATGCTTGTTTTTAAAACTAAAAAATTTAGAACTTTCAAGTATATAAACTGTTGTAAAAATTATAACACAGGTGCTATTCTACTTAAGGGCAAAATCTCCCCCCTGAAATTTTAAATCCCCATGAGAGAGGGTTGTTGGGTTCATTTTGGCATAGGTGCCTACCCCTGTGCCAGTGAGTTATGACCCAGGAAATCTGTCATATTGCAAAGATGTGACCACCAGGGGCCCACCTCTGGTACAGGGGAGTATTCCCAGAGAAGAGAAGCTGATGCAAACCGGGCTGTCTTTCCAGTTCATGTCCACTGCAAAGCCAGAGTGGAGGGCATGGTGCTACAGGCCCAGAACATGTTAGAGGTGGCAAAGAGCTCAGAGGAAGATGCGGAGTTTGTGGCAGAGCTGCACTGGCATGCAAATCTCCTGTTACATCTGTCTGTCATACCTTGATGCTTATCTAGGGATAGGTAAGAGCTACAGAGATGTGGGTGGCAAGTGACAACAACAACTCCTGTGCAGCACATCACTGCCCAGGGTGCACAGGATGCCACTGACGGAAAGCTTGCAGTGCATATATACCTGGAGGTCTGCATTTTTCAGTTTGCAATGGGAATATGGTAATATGTCAAAACACAGGTTTGTTTTACAGCTGGCTTTGGAAGCACTTCTTAGTCCATTCCATATGAGATACTTACCAACAAAAATTCAGGAACTTATCCTGATAGCATGAAAAAATGTGGACTCCCTACTTTTCAAAATTTGTCTGCCAGAAAAAAAAGGGGACACTTCTGGAAATACATGTTCAGAGTGTGGCATAGCTTGTGTGATGGGCATAAAGCTCCAAACTATTTTCTGTAGTATGCGTGGCAGGCAGTAGGGAGGCTAGTACATTTCAGCAAAATTCCAAAAAAGATCAGCCTCTATAGTCAACTCTCAAGAGATGAAATCTATTGTCATCCATAACATCTAATTTAAACTCCCCCAAAATTACCAGTAAGTTCTGAATTGCCAAATCCAGTGACATGATAGAGTAAGACAAACCTCAATACAACCCAGGCTCTATTAACTTACTAACTGGGCCAGTTATTTAAATGGTCTGGAATTCAGTCTTATTTGTAAAATGGAGATAACTGTCATCTACCAAGGCCCTTGTGAAGATTAGACAGGTAAAAAGGCTGGAAGAGGCCTTGGCCACAGTAAATGGTACCTATTACTATTATTATTCTTGGTTTCTGACCATCAAGATGTTGCTTACCAGTCCTCAACGAAACACCCTCCATTTCCTTGGGCTTTCTCACACCACTTGCCAACATTTCCGTTCTTTCCCAATTAACCTTCTCCAAGAGTGGTATGTGTTTTAGTGTGTGTCTTTTCCCAAAAACATTAGGATTCCCCAATATTACATGCTTGGTGCCTCCTCTTCTTGCTTAATGCCCTCTTCTATCTACTTTACTAATTTCTATGGCTTCAACTACCACCCATTCATTCCTTCGACTAAGATTTCCTGAGTTCTGACAAGAGGGCAGACAGTAGTATCAAGCAGTATCAGCAGTATTTCGTCTTGTGGAACTGAAAACCACAGCCACAGAAAGACAGAGAAAATGAAAAAGCAGAGGACTTTGCACCAGATGAAGGGACAGGATAAAACCCCAGAAAAACAACTAAATGAGGAGGAGATAAGCACCCTTTCAGAAAAAGAATTCAGAATAATGATGGTGAAGATGATCCAGGACTTTGAAAAAAGACTGGATGCAAAGGTCAAAAAGTTTACCAAAGACCTAGAAGAATTAAAGAACAAACAAACAGAGATATGCAACACAATAACTGAAATGAAAAATACACTAGAAGGAACCAATAGCAGATTAACTCAGGCAGAAGGGTGAATTAGTGACCTGGAAGACAGAATGGTGATAATCACTGATGCAGAAAAGAAGAATGAAAAAAGAATGAAAAGAACTGAAGACAGCCTAAAAGACTCCTGGGACAATGTTAAATGCACCAACATTTGCATTATAGGGGTCCCAGAAGGAGACAAGAGAGAGAAAGGACCCGAGAAAATATTGGAAGACATTATAGTTGAAAACTTTCCTAACATGGGAAAGGAAATAGCTACCCAAGTGCAGGAAGTGCAGAGAGTCTCAGGCAGGAGAAACCCAAGGAGAAACACGCCAAGACATACAGTAGTCAAACTGACAAAAATTAAAGACAGAGAAATGTTATTAAAAGCAACAAGGGAAAAATGACAAATCACATACAAGGGAACTCCCATAAGGGTAACAGCTGATCTCTCAGCAGAAACTATGCAAGCCAGAAGGGAGTGGCACAATATATTTAAAGTGATGACAGGGAAGAACCTACAACTGTGGGAAGACATTCAGGAGCCTTTTTGAAACCTTGAAAATGTTAAAGTATGTGGGCCGAGCGATGGGATTCAGAATGTCCTGCTTGAGCAGTGGAGGAGCTGAGGGTGCAAGGCATGGAGACTAATATCACCCTGTTTGGTCCTGAAGGATGGCTGGTTAGCCAAAGACGGGTAAGATTCCTCAGAGGAGGAACAACCTAAGACAGGCACAGCCGCAGAGGGGCCAACAGGAGTGGTGCGTAGAGCCTTCCTTATATCACCCTGTTTGGCCCTGGAGGATGACTGGTTAGCCAGAGACGGGTACGATTCCTCAAGGGAGGAACAACCTAAGACAGGCAAAGTCGCAGAGGGGCCAACACGGGTGGGGCACAGACCCCCAATATCTGAGGTCTCCTGCCCCCAGGGCTGTTTTGCTCTCCACGCCCAGCTCAAATCCACACCTGCTCAACTCGACCCAGGAAGCAAACAAAGATAATTGCCTCAGTCATGTGAGGCCTTTGATTGTTTATGGGTGTAACCTGAGAATGTTAGCCCACGAACTCAATAAAAGCAACCTGGGATGAGTCAGCAGGGCTCTTGATCCGAGAGGTCTTGAGCCCCCCATCCCACTTTTCTCTTCAGTCTGTGTCTGTGTCTTCTTCAAGCTTGCAGCACCCGTCACTCACCTCGAGTCGCCGAGCTGGTCTCGGCAAGTGGCGCCCAACGTGGGGCTCGAAAGGCTTGAGTGACGAAGGTTCACGGAAAGTGAAATTCATAAAAGTAAAGAATTGGGAAGTGCCGTGAAGCCCCCAAGAGGAGAGTAAGAGGCCTCTGAAAAAATCCTGCCAGTAAGTAAATCTCTTGGGTAGTTTGTGTTCGGGGTAAAATATGGGAAATAAAGTTCAGATTAATATCGACCAGATGTATGCCTGTTACGGCAGCTCCTAAGGGCAGGTGGAGTAAAAAGCAAGTGAAGGTCTTGTAAAAAGCAAGTGAAGGTCGATTGTTAGAAGTTCTGTAAATAATTGAGAGAATATTGTACATAGTTTCCTTCTTTAGGCTAACACTGGGTTTATGTACTTAGGGATAAGGTTGGGAACGAACTTAAAAAACTGCATTCTAAAGGGACTCCCATACCTGGTTCTGTTTGGTCAATGTGGTCTCTGATTAAGTTAGTACTAGAGCCTCTATGGGCTCCTGAAGGCTCAGATGATAGCTTTGATGAAGAAGCTGGTCCGTCAGAGGACCGATGGGCATATGCGGTGCCAAACGAAACTGAAAAACAAAAGGGAATACAAATGGCTGAGGGATTAAGACCCTCGGCTCCCTCACTTGTGGAGGAGGGCAAACTTCCTATACTGCCCCCTCCTCCACCCTCTTTAATGCCGCCTGGGGGAGCTTATGCCTTTCCTGTGTCTATAGGACACTCAGTTTTATCACCCTTACAGAAGGGCATTTTGCAGGCTAGACAAGAGGGAGATCTGGAAGCTATGCAAATGGCATTTCCAGTGACTGTTCATGAAAGGGTGGCACCTGGAGTGGATCCTAATAATCCCAATGGAATTTATGAGGCAGTACATGAGCCGATACCCTTCAAAATATTGAAAGAATTAAAACAAGCAGTACAAAATTATGGAGTAAATTCTCCATTCACCATAGGTATCATACAGGGAGTAGCTGAAGGCTCTCGTTTGATTCCAGCTGATTGGGCAACGTTGGCTCGTGCAGTACTAGCCCTGGGAGAATTTTTACAATTCAAAACCTGGTGGTGTGATCATGCTGAAACTATGGCAAACCAGAATCGAGCAAGGCAGATTCCTATCACCTTGGATCAATTGATAGGTAGTGGAAATTGGGGCAGAGTTCAAGATCAGATTCTGATGGAAGATCAGGCCATAGAACAGGTGAGACGTTGTTGCTTAAGAGCCTGGGAGAAAATAGAAGCTAAAGGGCAAGCTCCTGTCTCTTTTCAAAAGATCATGCAGGGGGCAAAAGAGCCCTATACTGAATTTATTGCCGGATTACAGGAGGCTATCAAGCGGCAGATCACTAATGCTGAGGCTGCTGATACTATTTTGCAATTATTGGCTTTTGAAAAATGCGAATACAGATTGTAAGAAGGCCATTGGACCTATGAAAGGAAAGGGAACATTAAATGATTATATTAGAGTGCGTCAGGGAGTGGGAACTGAGAGCTTTAAAGCAACAATGATGGCACAAGCTATGGCTGGACTGAAAATAAATAACAAATTTCCAGGGAAATGCTTTAACTGTGGTAAACAAGGACATACAAAGAAACAATGTAGGAAGAGAGTGGATAGAAGGGCTGTTAATTTTCAAGATAATGTAATCAAAGGGCAAAAACAGCCTGGACTTTGTCCAAGATGTGGAAAGGATTTCACTGGTCAAGCCAGTGTAAATCTAACTTCCATAAGGATGGAACCCCCTTGTTGGGAAACTATCAACGGGGCTTGCTCCTAGCCCTGCAACCAAAGGGAGCCTATCAGATCTAGAAACAGGCAGAAATGGCCCAATACTCCGCAGTGCCATGGAGTTATCACCAGCCACAGCAGGCAGCGCAGCCTTAGACCTTCCTTGTGCAGAATCTATTATTATACTGCCTGGAGAAACTCCAACATTGGTCAGAACAGGAATTACTGGACCTTTGCCAAAAGAAACCGTTGGCTTAATACTAGGAAGGTCTGGTTTAACATCAAAAGGAATTAGAATTCATACTGGAGTGATTGATAATGATTATACTGGAGAAATTAAAGTGATGATATCAACTTCGGTTCCATGGAAAGCCCATCCAGGTGATAGAATAGCACAGTTGCTTATTCTACCATATTATAAGATTGGCAATAGTACAAAAGTAAGGACAATGAAAGGCTTTGGAAGCACAGGAGAGGCCGGAGTTTTCCTCTCTGAAAAAATTTTAGAAACACGCCCGACGTGCTCAGTAACTATAAATGGAAAAGCTTTTATAGGATTAATAGACACAGGTGCTGATGTTTCAATTATAAGCAGTAATCATTGGCCTTCTCGCTGGCCTACTTGTCCTACAGACATTACGGTGGTAGGTTTAGGTAGAGCTCATGGCTTGCAGCAAAGTGCTAAAATATTGCCTTGTATTGGCCCAGATGGACAGCCAGCCCACTTACAACCCTATATAGCAGACCTTCCAATTAATTTATGGGGAAGGGATTTATTGCAACAATGGAAGGCTGAAATCCACATCCCAACGACAGATACTTATAGTATGCAAAGTCAAGAAATGCTAGTAAATCAAGGATATCAGCCAGGGTTAGGTCTTGGTAAATATCATCAAGGGAAACTATTTCCCATTCCAGCTGAAGGTAATGCAAATAGAGACGGTCTTGGATATCAGTCTTTTCACTAGTGGCCACTGTTCATAAAAGCTTACTGCTTCCCCCAGCACCAATCCCATTGACCTGGAAAACCGATACACCTGTATGGGTTGAGCCGTGGCCTTTAACCATAGAAAAGTTAGAAGCTCTAACAGAATTAGTGACTGAACAGTTAGAAAAAGGACATATTGAAGAATCTTTTAGCCCATGGAACTCTCCAGTATTTCCAATAAAGAAAAAAACTGGTAAATGGCGTTTATTAACAGATCTCCGAGCAGTCAATGCAGTTATACAACCAATGGGGGCCTTACAACCAGGCCTCCCATCACCTAATATGATCCCTGCTAATTGGCCTTTAATAGTTATTGATCTGAAAGACTGCTTTTTCACCATTCCATTACATCCCAAAGATAAAGAAAAATTTGCTTTTTCTGTGCCTGCACTAAATAATAAAGAACCTCGAAAAAGGTTTCAATGGAAGGTGTTACCACAAGGCATGTTGAATAGTCCTACTATTCGTCAGAATTTTGTTGCTAAAGCCCTTGAACCAGTATGACTAGAATTTCCTAATTGTTATCTTATCCATTACATGGATGATATCTTGTGTGCTGCTCCTAATCAAGATTTACTTACTTCTGCGTATATTAGCATGCAGCTTTGCCTTGATAAAGCAGGACTTAAAATAGCTCCAGAAAAGGTACAGATGCATAGCCCATATCAATATTTGGGCACAATAGTTGATAGAACAACTATTAGACCACAAAAGGTGGAACTGAGGACAGATCAAATCCAAACTCTTAATGATTTGCAAAAACTCCTAGGAGATATTAATTGGCTTCACCCATGCATAGGGATCCCCCACCTATGCATTGTCTAACCTATTTGCTTTGTTAAAAGGAGATTCAAAATTAAATAGTCCAAGAACTTTAACATCAGCTGCTTTAGAGGAACTAAAACTTGTAGAAAATAAAATTCATTCTTCTCAATTACAGAGAGTAACTGTTAATCAGCCATTGCAATTAATTATATTACCTTCTTCTCATTCACCTACAGGGATATTAATGCAAAATGAAGGAATTGTGGAATGGTTGTTTTTAGCAAATACTATGGTAAAATCCTTGTCACCTTATTTAGAATTATTAACTCAGTTGGTTCTGAAGGGAAGAACTCGAAGTAAGCATTTAATTGGAACTGACCCTTCACATATAATTATTAATGTAACTACTAAAGAAATTCAGGCTTGTTTCCAAAATTGTGTAAGTTGGCAAATTGCCTTTGCTGATTATATTGGGAAAATTGATAATCACTATCCGAAAAATCCCAGTTTACAGTTTCTTAAGAGAACTCAATGGATTTCTATACCAGATGCTTCTATAATTTTTACTGATGGCTCTAGTAAGGGCCGAGCGGGATATATGGGATTTAAAACACGACAAATCCCTGTCCCTCACTTTTCACTATTAATTTTTTGAATGTATCTGCACAGGCTACAGATACAGCAGCTGAGAGGCATTTTCGAGCCTCATCTAGGAATGTGACTCATTTTAATAATGCACAGCCGCTGATATGGTGGCAGGACCCATTGACTAATATCTGGTCATCAGGAAGGTTAATCACATGGGGAAGAGGGTTTGCTTGTGTGTCACCAGGACAAGGCCTGGAACCTGTGTGGATTCCGTCTCGGAGAATTAAGCCATATCATGAGCGTTCCAAAGAAACGCCATCTTGAATGGGATATAGAATCTCTGGAGATGAACTTTGTACATTTGTTTTCAGGTTTGAGCTTTGGATACTAAGTTTACTAATTATGCCATCCCTGATAGACCTTTGTGTAAAATAAAACGGATATGGGCTGACAGACAAGATCAGATTCTTTGGGATGTTTGCCATGGGACAGAGGGTGTGATACTACTTAATGGTTCCTATGGAACAGTATGAAACTGGTCCCCTAAGGGGTATGCAGTCTCTAATGGTTTACACCAAAACAACTCCTCCTGCAATCCCTGTAAAAGGTTGTGATGGCATATACCAATATTGCCATGCACTCGCCCTATCCCATTTTATGGTTTAGGACTGGATTAATACCTCCTTGGCCTCAATTAGAGAATGGCAGAGCTCAAACAGAAATATGGAAATTTCCCTTAAGTTTAAGAACATTACAAATCTGGGATGGCCATGATGCCAGTGACACATCTGCTGGGATATGAAGCGGATGGTGTCACACTGGACATACAACAATTAAACTAAAATAATGGCATGCAATATGATTTTTGCAGTCTCTACACCAAATTGCTACTTTACAAAGTATAGCTGATGGATTAAAAGCATTGCATTCATTGGATTGGATAAAAAGCGTAAGTAGCAGTCTCCTAAGCATTTTGATACTTTTTGTTGTCTTTTAATTATCCTATGTTTAGCTCCAAGGATTGACGGAAAAAGAAATAACTCCAATAGGCTTATCTTCTCCTACGAAAACAAAAAAGGGGAGATGTGGGAAGACATTCAGGAGCCTTTTTGAAACCTTGAAAATGTTAAAGTATGTGGGCCGAGCGATGGGATTCAAAATGTCCTGCTTGAGCAGTGGAGGAGCTGAGGGTGCGGGGCGTGGAGACTAATATCACCCTGTTTGGTCCTGAAGGATGGCTGGTTAGCCAAAGACGGGTAAGATTCCTCAGAGGAGGAACAACCTAAGACAGGCACAGCCGCAGAGGGGCCAACAGGGGTGGTGCGTAGAGCCTTCCTTATATCACCCTGTTTGGCCCTGGAGGATGACTGGTTAGCCAGAGACGGGTACGATTCCTCAAGGGAGGAACAACCTAAGACAGGCAAAGTCGCAGAGGGGCCAACACGGGTGGGGCACAGACCCCCAATATCTGAGAGAGGTCTCCTGCCCCCAGGGCTGTTTTGCTCTCCACGCCCAGCTCAAATCCACACCTGCTCAACTCGACCCAGGAAGCAAACAAAGATAATTGCCTCAGTCATGTGAGGCCTTTGATTGTTTATGGGTGTAACCTGAGAATGTTAGCCCACGAACTCAATAAAAGCAACCTGGGATAAGTCAGCAGGGCTCTTGATCCGAGAGGTCTTGAGCCCCCCATCCCACTTTTCTCTTCAGTCTGTGTCTGTGTCTTCTTCAAGCTTGCGGCACCCGTCACTCACCTCGAGTCAACGAGCTGGTCTCGGCATACAACCAAGAATACTCTACCCAGCAAGGATCTCATTCAGATTCGACGGAGAAATCAAAAGCTTTACAGACAAGCAACAGCTAAGAGAATTCAGCACCACCAAACCAGCCCTACAAGAAATGCTAAAGGAACTTCTCTAAGCGGGAAACAGAAGAGAAAAAAAGGACCTTCAGAAACAACAACAAAACAATTAAGAAAATGGTAATGGGAACATACATATTGATAATTACCTTGAATGTAAATGGACTAAATGCACCAACCAAAAGACACAGACTGGCTGAATAGATACATAAACAAGACCCATATATATGCTGTCTCCAAGAGACCCACTTCAGACCTAGGGACACATACAGACGGAAAGTGAGGGGATGGAAAAAGATATTCCATGCAAATGAAAATCAAAAGAAAGCTGGAGTAGCAATACCCATATCAGATAAAATAGACTTTAAAATAAAAAATGTTACAAGAGACAAGAAAGGACACTACATAAAGATCAAGGGATCCATCCAAGAAGAGGAGATAACAATTATAAATATATATGCACCCAATATAGGAGCACCTCAATACGTAAGGCAAATGCTAACAACTATGAAAGAGGAATTGCAAGGCAGAAATAGAGACACAGGTGTAGAGAACAAACACATGGACACTGAGTGAGGAAAGCGGGGAGTGCTGTGGGGGAATGAACTGGGAGATTGGGATACCAAACTGTACACTCTAAATATATGCTGTTTATTGTCTGTTAACTGTATCTCAATAAAAGTTCTTAAAAAGATTTCCTGAGTTTCTATTACATACCAGAAATAGTAAAACCTCAGATGCAGATGTTTGCTGAAAGGGCTTACTTACTAGGCAGCAAGAGGCTTACTTAGAATAATTAAAAACCACCACATTTGACAGGTCAGTTCTTTATCCATACAGTAGTTTCTGAAGCTTTCCAAGTCATAAAAATTGTTGAATATTTTCCCCAAACTCAGGATGTATTATTTGGAGTAAGGCTGGATCAAACCCACAGTCTCAGTATAACTGCATATTTCACTGTACTCAGAAATTATCAGAAAGCAGCAGACTGATTTACAACAGATCACATTTAAAAATGAAGCCCCAGGACTTTCTAGGTGGCACAGTGGTTAAGAATCCGCCTGCCAATGCAGGGGACCCAGGTTTGAGCCCTGCTCCAGGAAGATTTCACATGCCGCGGAGCAACTAAGCCCGTGCGCCACAACTACTGAGCCCATGTGTCGCAATTATTGAAGCCCACGCACCTAGAGCCCATGCTCTGCAGCAAGAGAAGCCACAGCAATGAGGAGGGCACGCACCACCACAAAATCCCCCGCTTGTCGCAACTAAAGAAAGCCTGTGTGCAGCAGCAAACACCCAACACAGCCAATAAATAAATTATTAAAAAAAAATGAACCCCCAGAATTTCCCTGGTGGTCCAGTGGTTAAGCCTCCGTGCTCCCAAAGCAGGGGGCCCGGGTTAGATACCTGATCAGTGAACTAGATTCCACATGCTGCAACTAAGAGCCCACATGCTGCAACTAAAGATCCTGCATGCCTCAACTAAAGAGCCTGTGTGCTGTAACTAAGACTCAGCACAGCCATATAAATAAATAGTTTTAAAAATAATAAAAATTAAAAAGTAAATAAAAATGAGCCCCCAACACAGGGGTTGTCTCAATCCTTTAGGGTCCTCCAGTACACATGTATTATTTCTACAATCAGAAGCAAAAATTATTTTAAAACAAAAGGAAAAATCACTACCTTAACCTTCATAATGGGTCTTGAAGGTAGTCTTAAAGACAACAAATGTTAAGATAAATTTTCTGAGCTTAATCAGTCGAAAGCAAAAGGCTTACTTGCTTAATCAGTCACAAATTACAAATTATATTATAGAAGCCTTCTTAGAAGCTATTCAGAAGGCAATTGGCTTTTGAGGCCACAAACCATGTATTTAATCAAGTAAGGCACACCCACTCAGAATGCAAACACAGCCTCTACCCATCCCTCTCAATTGCCTATTCTGCCAATAAATACTGCTTCTTTCTTTCAAAAATGGAATCTAATTGAATCTCAACCAATTAACTACTTGCTCAGAACACAACAAAGTTTCTAGGGCACCTAGGCCAATCTTCAAAAGTGGTCAAGTCTGCCTTCCCTGAATATCCAAGTTCTAAAGTACTATATTAAGAATAGAGTGGTTTATATTTTAAATACTGGTCTCATTTCCCAAGAATTTTTATTAAAGAGAATTCCTGAGTACTTCAAATGGCTCTGGAATTTTTCACATACAACTAGTAGGACTTGAAATTGTTCTTTCCCTTGGAGCAAAAAGCATTTGAAATAAAAATCTTGTCCCACAAGCTGTAAACAGTTACATTATTTTTGCAAAGCTTTGAGGGCTTCGGGTGTCTCATCAGGCCCTGCAAAACCTGAACAGGTATACTGGCCATTCTAGCTACTCTTCCAGTTCCTGTGTCATAACTAACTTCTCCTTTTTCCAGGTAATGTTTCTTCTCAGTGGAAACAAAAGCCTAGTAGCTACTTAATAAACCACCTTTCATTAGTTATTCATTTGTCTTCTTCTAAGTAGCAAAATCAGCACTGTGTTCTTTCTACTTTATCTTATTATTTAAATAAGAACATAACTTGTGCCCCAATTCTTCCTTAAGATAGAATCTTACTTATTCTGGCAGCTAGAAGGGATCATCCTTCAAATATCTCACTAAAACTATTCCTAAAGGGAAGAAACTTAGGTCCAAACGCCCTCAAAGGCAGATAATTTTTTTCTTCCATATTTGTTAACTAAGGAAAGTTAAATGTGTGAACTAATCTCAAAAGTTCTTTAGGGGACTTCCCTGGTGGCACAGTAGTTAAGAATTGCCTGCCAATGCAGGGGACATGGGTTCAATCCCTGGTCTGGGAAAATCCCACATGCCGTGGAGCAACTAAGCCTGTGTGCCACTACTGAGCCTGCGCTCTAGAGCCCAGGAGCCACAACTATTGAGCCCGCGTGCCACAACTACTGAAGCCCACACACCTAGAGCCTGTGCTCCGCAACAAGAGAAGCCACTGCAATGAGAAGCCCGCACACCACAAGGAAGAGTAGCCCCCACTCACTGCAACTAGAGAACGCCTGTGTGCAGGAACAAAGACCCAATGCAGCAAATAAATAAATAAATAAATATTTTTTAAAAAGTTCTTTAAAGAAATGGAAGAGCAAAATAATAATAATGTTAACAAGGGGCTTTAAAAGTGGAAAGTAACTATTATATTTCAGGTGCAACCAAAATATGCCATTTAATCAAATGTTAAATCCACAGCAATAAACCCTTGGTAATTAAGATCACTGAATACTGCAAATCGCTGCTGAGAAAATTTCCTGCAAAGCCTCTAGAGGTCTTTAAAAATAGGACAGAATCATCTATCAAGATTAGTTTTAATAAAGTCCTACAAATAGATAAAGGGAATGAATTACATAAACCCCTAAAGGTTCCTTCCAGCTCTAATTCTGCCAAAGCTTCCAATTCTCTTTCAAAATTTCCTTAATGCTAACCACCACCCATTACCTCAAAAAAAGGCTGACCCTCTTCTCTCACTCCTCTGAATGGCAGGGAGGAAAAATTTCTGTTTCTCTTCCTTGTGAAAACTCTGTACCTACTACCGTCAGTGAAAAACAGTACTGTCTACACCTATAAGGATGGCTACCATAAAGGAAAAAACCTAAGTCTCCTGTGATGTTTCTCCTTTACTCTCACACTACCATACCACTAACACTTCTGAACATGTGTGTGTGTGTGTGTGTGTGTGTGTTGGGTGGGAGGGGAGGTAGGTGTACACACCACTAAGCAATACTGTGACATCAGCTGGGTGTCCTATTTTTTTTCTTTTTTAAAAAATTGGGAAGTACTGTATATAGTTCACTTATAATGGTGTGTTAGTTTCAAGTGCAGGTGTCCTACAATTTAACTCATTTCTATCGCTATCTACCTGGAGATAGCGTCAGATCCCACAGGTAAGGCCTCAGTCCCACAAGACTGCCTCCACCTCAGCTTCAGATGCCAATCTCAAGTCCAGACGTTCCTGGGACCCCCTCCTCAGTTTTGATTAACTTGCTAGAGCAGCTCACAGAACTCAGAAAAACTGCCTACTCACTGTTCACCTGTTTATTACAAAAGGATATTATACAAGTTCCATATGAATATCAGATGGAAGAGATATGCAGGGCAAGGAATGTGGGGAGCGGCGCGGAGCTTCCAAGTGTGCCACTGCCCCAGCATCTCCATGTGCTCAGCAGCCCAGCAGCTCTCTAAACCCAGTACTTTGGGGACTTTTATGGAGGCTTCATCATGTATGCATGATTGGTCATTAACTCCATTTCCAGCCTCTCTCCCCTCTCTGGAGAACTGCAGGGTGGGGCTGAGAATTCCGAGCTTCTAATCATGGCTTGGTCTTTCTAGTGACCCCATCCAGGAGCCCTCCAAGAGTCAGCTCAGAACAAAAAATGTTTCTATTATTTAGGAAATGTCACGGGATTTAGGAGCTCTGTGTCAGAAACTAGAGGTCAAAGACTAAATATTAGGACAAAAGATGCTCCTAATGTTCTTATCACTTAGGAAATTACACAGCTTTTAGGAGTTCTATGCCAGCAGCAGGGGCAGATATATACACATATTTTTTTCCCTATAATCTCACAGCTACTACCAAAAAAATCCAAAAAATAACAAGTGTTGGTGAGGATGTGGAGAAATTAGAACCCTTGTGCACTGCTGATGGAAATGTAAAATGGTACAGCCACTGTGTAAAACAGTTTGGCATTTCCTCAAAAAATTAAGAATACAATTACCACATGATCCAGCAATTCCACTGCTAGGTATATACCATGGTCTAAAAGATATTTGTACACCCATGTTGATAGTGGCACTATTCACAACAACTGAAACATGGAAGCAACCTGAGTGTACGCTGACAGATGAATGGCTAAGCAAAATGTGGTATACACATACAACGGATCATTCAGCCTTAAAAAGGAAGGAAATTCTGATACACGCTACAACATGTGTGAACCATGAGGATGTTACGCTAAGTGCAATAAGTCAGTCACCAAAAGACAAGTACTGTATGATTCCACTTATAAGAGGTACTTACAGTAGTCAGAGTCAGAAAATAGAATGGTGGTTACCAGGCACTGAGAGGAGGGGAGAATGCGGAGATACTGTTTAATGGGTATAGAGTTTCAGCTTTACATGAGGAAAAGAGTTATGGAAATGTGTTGATGGCTGCACAACATTATGAATGTATTTAATTCCACTGAACTGTACACTTAAAAATGGTTAAGATGGTAAATTTTATGTTATGTGTATTTTACCACCATAAAAAAAAAAATTGGGGAAAAAAAACTACCCAGAAAACAAAACCAAATGGTAATGTCTGACTGTTTCATAATGTCCTTTCTATCACAGGATCTATTTACTCAAACTCTAAACCCAAAACCAACAAAGAGGCAAGCATATACATTTGTCCCTTCAAACACAGAAACACAGACTCCTTAGAGTGCAGAAGGATCTTATAAGTTTCTAATTTCTCTTCTGTTCTGTTCAGTAAAAGACAAATGGTGGAATATGTGAGGAAATGAACTTATATCTTGGGTTAAAAACCATGTTACACTCTATTTTAGTAAAGGCAAGACACACGCCTGTGCAATTAACATCTCATGTATATTTTTAAGGCATAATTGGCAACACTTTCCCCACAAACTGGGGAAAAATACATAGGGCTTAGAATACTAGCACATCACCTTAATTAAAACAAAAACAAAAACAACTTTAAAAAATATTTTAATGATGCTTTCGCTCTCATGAAGTTTCTTTTGCTTAAGAAAAAAGGGGGGGAAAACACCCCACAGACAATAGTCCTATTAGTGCAAAAGCTACATACCTAAAATATTTGTTTTTAAAAGACTTGTGAGAAATTGTTTTCTAGGAGGGATAATACAGCCCTGAACATTCTTTAGGGCATGCCACTAGACCATTCTTCCAAATGCCATCACTGTGCCTTGAGTGAAAATTTTCACTAAAATTTATTAGAAAAAGCCAGTCATATTTTCCAGTTATATAGATTTTTAATTTTCATGTTAGCAACTTGATATCTCTTCATCTTATCAGTCAACAGTCTCTGAAGAAATGTCACGCCCACCAATACTAATTGTTCAGGATTGTGGGAGGGAGAAATCTGATTTACTACTAACTCAGAACATAAGTATGTTAAGTGAAAAGAGCACTTAAACGCAAAGCACCTCTAACATGGGGACACCTTTCTCTTGATTTCCTTCTCCCTCTTAAAAATCATAACGCACTCACTGGCCTGCAATGTATTTTCTAATTCCCGCCATTAGGGTTCCCTGTTACAATCTATACCACAACAATTTCGTCTTATTAGCCATTTACACTGCTAGGAAAACAACTTCCATGGCTTATGATGAGCTGATTCTTATCACTTCCTGTCTCACACAATTATGTCTTCAAAAATGAAAGCAATTTTTTTGAATCTGTGTATTATGTTGCCTTATGCCTTACAACTTCAGGAGAGGTCAAGTCTCTTTTATGTATTTCCCAACTCTTATGGTCTTAATATCTCAACAGGACCAGGAGTTATTTTCTGTTTCACACCAAACAGTAACAGGCCTATCTATCCTATCTACTGATTGGGGGAGAAGGCTGCCAGATATTTATGGTAATGCCAAATTATATTACAAGAGTCACATTTCCTGCTATGGGGAAGAGACTACTTTTGAAAAAAATGATTTCCTTAATTTCTTAAAGAGATTTATAAGTATTAAAGCTAATGCAAATATCACAGCATTGTCTTACACCAACACCGACCTTGCGTCTTTTTAAACAGCTCCTCTCTAAAAACACATTTCAGCAGAATACCTGTCAGCCCAGAGAACTAGAAAGTTGATTATAATCATTGCCTTGAATTCAGAACTTTTCAAAATATTTCATAACTGCCTGGACCTGGTTCGTGATTCAGCCTTGGTGAATTAGTAGAGACTCATCACAAGTCACCTACCAGGCTACACAATCCCCTGTGTGAGAGGACTCTTGTTCAAGGGGTCAAAAGGACCACCTAACTCAACCTGGAGCCTGGGATGGGGGTCTCACATCGGGCCAAGACCGTAATACTTTTTAGGCTCTGCACCGGGTTCACTGCCAGATTTGTGGTCCAATGTCTCACATGTAGAAGGAGCAGGGTACACGGTAGTAAAAGACTGGGTGTATTTCCGCCTGGTACCACGTCTTAAACTTTTCTGCCTCCTGAGGATCCTAAAAGTGGTTTCCCTGGAGAGCTTCAGAGCTCTAGGAGAAAGCAACCACCTGAAGGGCACAGGAGGGAGCCTCGGGTAGGTCCTCCCGGGGTCCGCGAGGGCACTCCCTGCCGCTCCTGGGGGGGCAGCCCCCACTTCTGGCGGGATCAGGGAGAGGGAGCAGAGCCCAAACCTCCGGGGGGAGGAGAGAAAGACCTCGGGCGCGGAGAGATAGGGGAGCCCCAGCGCCGCCCTTGAGCCTTCCCGCCCCGGGCAGGCCCAGTCAGCGCCAGGACACGGCGGCCAGCACACCTGAGCCGCGCCCGGCGCCCGGCCCCGCGGCCAGCGCCCGCGACCTCGCCCGGCCCCGCCGCCCCTCCGCGCGGGCGCCAGCTCGCAGGGTCCCGGCCCACCGACCCCCGCCCGGCCTCTGGTCCCACCGTACCTGGCTGGCGGCGGCGGCAGCGGCGCTGCTCCTCACGTACCCGTTCCGCACCTCTCCGTTCGCCACGCAGTCGTCCGCCCGCACCGGGTGACGGCGGCGGCAGCAGCAGCCTCCGGGCTCCGGCCGCATCGTGCCGGCAGCTCCAGGCGCAAGGCAGGCTCTGGCTCTGCAGGCGGTGGCCGAGGCAGCGGCAGCTCCCAGGGCCGCTCCGCACCCCTCCCACCTCCCCGAAACCGGAAATGGCTGCACGCCGCTGCCTATTCCGTGCCCGGCCGTCACGTGGGGGCGGGGCCCTAGCCCGCCGAGGCCGCCGCTCGCCCTAGGCGGGGCCGGGGAGCTGGAGATCAGGCGGGGCGCGCGGGAGTGTCGGGAGCCTGAGGGCCGCTGACCAATCTGGAGGAGGAGGAGGCGGACCCAAGGCTCCTACCTGGCCAATCACGGGCTAGAATAAAGCGGCTCTCGGGTGTCACGGGGGTTCTCGGGAGAGACCCTTGGATCTGGGACTTGGGCTGAGCCCAAGGCTCTAGAGCGGGTTCCCTGTTCTCCTGGGCTGGTGGAGTCCTCTCTGCCTTTGCCTCCGGGGAAGTTCTCGGGTTTGAATCCCAACCCTTTATGTAATTAGCTAATTCTTCTGTGGGTTTTTATAGTATACCTTTTTTGATATTCCCTCACCATTCTTCAACATGCATCATACATTAACACATTTTAAGTAATAATTCAGGTGTCTCTCCGTCATATCTGTCCCTATCAGGGTTTTCTATACAATTTTCTTTAAAGAACACTTCCTTGAAAGTCAAGAAACTTGGTCTTGTTCCAGCTCTGCCAGTAACCGAAAGATAAACCTTGAGTGTTTAACCAACTGTGGGAGCCAAATTCTTTAAAATGGAGTTAATACTTCCTGCTTCATAGACTCATTGCAAGAATTATATTAATAAGCCATTTTGCACCCATCACAATACCTGGTTCATATTAGAAGCATAATGTGTATATATCATTTTTCATCTCTTTAGTTCTATAGTCACATAGTTATTAGAAAGAGAGGAAATGGATCTATATTACAGCAAGAAACTTTTGGTTACCCATAAAGAATTTAGTGTCATGTTTAAGGGTATGGATGGTGGAATCACTCTGGGTTTGAAAACTGGCTGTGCCACTTTCTACCTGAGTGACTTCTATATGTCTTCATCTGTTCAGTGGGGATAATAATAAATGTCCTGAGGATTTAATGAGTTAATACATGTAGTGTATTTTGTACAGGACTTGGTGATTAGTATACATTACTAAGTGTTGGTTGTTATTCTTTGCTGAATGTGTCCATGCCCCTGCATTCTTCCCCCACCCCCAGGAGAGGGGGTTGACAAGATATCCGTTTTTCATGATTTAGGAGGTGGACACTCTAACAGTGGGTAGGCAGCACAGATATCCTCTTGAAGTTAACAAACACCATGATCTCAAAGAGTGCAATTTTGCAAGAGATGTATGATGCTGAAAAAAGAAGCATATGGTTTGTCTCTCACATTCTATGAGAGAAAAGATGTACATATATACAGTAAACAACAATAAAATGCTGATCAAAGGCTGGAGGGATTAGGCAACAGGAGTTCTGATGAGGAAGGCTTGTCCGCAGTGACCAGTCTAGGCTTTCTATATAGGAAGTTTTCAGGGCAGGAATCTGGTTGGAAGCTGGGGTAAGGGATTTAATTGGGGCTAAGACAGTGGGCTCTATGAACTTGGAGAAGGCTTGGGAGGAGGATGTGGAATGAGCTTGAACTTGAAGGATGAGCAGAATTTGAAGAGCTGAAAATGAGAAGGAAGCTGCAGGTGTTCCTGGGAGCGGGAACCTTCAGAAGTTTAGGTATAGAGGCTGGAAACAGCAAAGCCTTACTGAAGAGTAAAAGAGTTAAGGGGCCTGGCTAGATTAAGGAATCCTGCTAGCCAATCCCTCTCTCCAGAGGGTAGGACATCAGGTCCTTGTCTTGTTCTGCCACTTACTCACCATGTGCGGTCTTGTACAAGTCATGCAACCTCAGCCTTGGCTTCCTCACCCATCTTAGGTAGTTAATACCTGTACTACTTACATCACAAAGTTCTTGTGAGCATGAATGATGCACAAATGATCTGATGCTCTTGCACACCACTGCTAAATCATAAAAGGGATGCCTCAGAAGGCAGTAGGAAACACCCCAGGCTCCATGTACACAGGAAAACAACTCCTTCCAGAGGCATAAGCTGCCTTATTATCATTTTATTGAGTTCATATGCAAAGTTCTGTGCAAGGCACCAGGCTTACAACTCTTCTCTTCCTCCAAGATTGCTCAGACCTCTTCAGCTGTGAAATCTTTCTTGAATTCTAGCCTCTCAGCAAAATCAGTCACTTTCTTCTCTGTGAACTTTATATACACCTGTGCAGGGATGTGTCACATTGCTTTAGGATTCTTTAGTTTGAGAGGGAGGTTACCCAATGATTAGATGCAAGAGCTCTGGAGTCATACAGGATTGGACACCCATCTCCAGCACTTAGAAGCTTTGTTACTTTGGTAAAGCTGCCTAACCTGTCTGTGACTCGGTTCCTTCATCTGTAAATTGGGACATATCTCATAGAATTGTTATGAGAATTAAATTAAAAAAGCATTTAGTACCAGGGCCTACTACATAATATTCAATAAGTGCTGGTGATGATTAGTTCATTAGAATAAATGAACTATTTGTTAAATGAATGAATTATTGATTGAAGACATTTATACCCCAACTAGATAGAGAATAGGCTCCTTGAATTCAGGGGATTGCTAATTCATCTTTGTGCTCTCAGCACCTACCGCAGTGTCTGAAACATAGTAAGTGCCCAATAAATGCTTAATCAATGAATAAATGGTTGAATGAAAATCTGATTCTGCTTCCAAAGAGCCTTCTATCACATGGAGACTGTGAATTAGCGTTGTTTTGATTGCATATAAGCCAATATTGAAAATTTAGTCAAGAAAGGTATATTTATTGGCACTCAAGATAAGTAAGTGTAGGGACCCAGAAAAAAAAAAAATCCCAAACCTCAACAACAAAAATTATAGATCTTCCCCCTAGAAGCAGCTCACTTCTGAGGCTTAGCTGTCAGCCACCTACAACTTTCACATTCCCTAGGTCAAGCTTATAAACCCCCAGGAAACAGAAATCTGATTGGCCCAGCTTAAGGTGAGATATCTAATGCTTGACTAGTCAGTGATGGCCAAAGCCCAAGGTCAAGCTGCTGGAGGTGACGAGAAGGAGGATTCACCGAGGAAAAGGAACAACCCTATTGTTGTCCACTACAAGGAATGGGAATGAAAAGGACAAATAACAATTGCTTGGAATCAGTATTAAAGGCTTCCAGTATAGTATTTTTTAAATGGCCATGCAAGACTGCAGCCTAGGAAGAGAAATAAAGTGAGAGAAACTAAGCTATATAGTTGGAGAAGCAGCTGGCCTGCACTGTCCAATAGGGGTCTTGGTTGCATGCAGTGCAAGTTAATGCTGCCTGATTTGCACAGATGAGAATTCACTGGAAGGTTATTAGCAACTCAGAGATCTGGCTGAAGGCTTGGGGGCCAGGCTTAGAAAAACTCAGGAGCCAGGGGAGATCCAGGGGGTTAGGCAATAAGGACCTTAGCAAGGGTTTGTGACAGAAACTGGTGAGTGCACCACCACCAAAATAAAGGAGCTCTAAACCAGCCCTTCCATCCTTGAGTCACTTGCCCAAGAGTCAGTCATGGGAGAATATCTGATTGGCTGAGTGTAGGTCACATTGGTCCATGGTGGGTGGCAAACAAAAAAAGGATGTGGTACCTTCACCTTTCATGGTGAAAGGTGCCCAACAGGATTCACCCTCTCCAAAAGAGGACACAAAAATGAGCAGAGGACTTTCCCAAAAGGAAACTAGGGACCTCATAGAAAAAGGGAACAAACACTGGGCAGGAAAAAATGATCAATGTCCTATAGTAATTAAAATGATAATAGAATCATAAAGTAGAAAGGGCTCTCCAGAGGCAATCTGCTTTGGTACAAAACCCAGGGCTGGACAACTCAGAGCTGAGTCGATCTGATCCTGACTGAGAGCATCACTTGGTTTTCCCTTTCCAAACCTTTCATGCTTCGTTCAGTCAGTTATCTCTTTGGCCAATCATTCAACAAATATTTTTTTCTGGGCATCATGTTAGGTACTGAAAATACAATGGTAAGCAGATAGAAACATGGTCTCTGCTCTTGTGGGGCTTACAGTGGGGCTTTCTTGATTTACAAGGAATGGGTCTGCTAGTCCCCTTTTTATTACTCCTAATCTAATACCATGAATTTTGGAGTTACTTCTTCTCTCCTAGAGTTTCTGGTCCTATTTT
This sequence comes from Hippopotamus amphibius kiboko, assembly GCF_030028045.1. Lineage (NCBI taxonomy): Eukaryota > Metazoa > Chordata > Mammalia > Artiodactyla > Hippopotamidae > Hippopotamus > Hippopotamus amphibius. Next base: position 162,869,682 of record NC_080189.1, read on the forward strand.
TGCTGGGAAATCTTGGATAATGTTTTTGGGTCATTTTCAGTGGCAATGTTTGTATTCACTAAAACTAAGTAGGCCCTGAGACAAGAGTTTAGAACCTGTTGTGAGGCCTGAGCTGTTTAAAGGAATGATTGCAAAATCAAAGCTTTGTTTCCTGATTGGTTTGGGTTGCCTGCTGAGTATCCAGTAGAGTGATTTTAATCTGTGTCTAACAAGGCATTTGCAATCAGAGCTCAGAGATGTGACAGGTGAGCACTCTGGGAATAGGCAGCTGGAGCCTGTCTCTCAATGGTAGAACTCTGCGTGGTATTTCCTCTGTTCTACTCAACCACCACACCCGCACTGCCACCCTGGACTTCCTGTGGGCACTCACTTGGCTGATTATTGTAATCATCTGGGGCTCTGCTTCAGGAAGTGGATTTTTGCTTCTGGCTCCAGGCAGGAAGAGAAAGTGTGGTGCTGCAGATAATGATTATGATGATGGTGGTAGTATTAGTCAAGACTCTGCATTGCAAGTTTTGAAACTGAGTTCAAATTGGATTAAGCATATGGGAGGTTTGGTTCACATGACCAGAAAGACTAGAGATAGATCTGACTGGATCCAGGTGATCAGGAATTTGTCTCCATCATTGGTTTAGTGTCCCTCTGAGTTGGCTTCATTCCCAGATAGGGGGTCATCATGTGATGGTAAAGATGGCTCATGGCTGACAAGCGTGCCTTTCACCAGCTTTAAAATCTCAGCTGAGAGAGAATGCCTATTCCCTGGGGTCCCAGTGAGTCCTAGCTAAGCTCCCATTGGCCCAGCTTGGGTCACATGTCTTAGGGAGGTGTTGAATTGATTGGCCAGCCCTGAATCTTGTGCCCACCGACTCCTCAAATTCTGAGCCACAGGCTCAGATTGGTGCTATTCCCAGAAAAGGGGGTGTTGGGCAGGCATAAGCAACCAATGTCCATGATACAGCTCATGTTGAATAGGATGTTGACAAGAAGCAGGAGATAGGAATGCCTAGGAGAGTCTCAACACTTTTAGAAGATGTTATGAGAAATACTGGTTCTAGAAGCTCTCTCTTCCCATATCTAACCTCCAAAATTTACACCAAATTTGTGCTTGAACTGATTATAGTGATTAACATCTTACCATCTTCATCACATCGTCATCTCAAAGCAACTAGTAGACATCCTCTGTGTATGTAACTGTATAAGAAAAATATCATCTCTACAGACAGAATTTACTCTTTAAGAGAGCATTCATTGTGACAGAGCACTCACAGACAACCATACCAGCTCTGAATGCTAGGTATTGTCAATTTTATTTTTATTTTGGCCATGCTGCCTGCCATGTGGGATCTTAGTTCCCTGACCAGGGATCAAACCTGCACCCTCCTGCAATGGAAGTGCAGAGTCTTAACCACTGGATCACCAGGGAAGTCCCTGTGTTGTCTATTTTAAATGACATAAGTTAAATTGTGCTCTATGTAACGCATACCTTAATTTATAAAGATAGTTAAAAGAAAAATGACATAAATAAGAAAAATCATTTGTCCCAAGGCAATGTGGCACATGTATTCCATGGAGTGATGAAGTTTACATATTTAAACAGAATTTGCTTAAGGTGAGGCAGCCATTTCTTCTCCACTTCATTACAGAACTCTTCAAAGATTTTGCTGTCTTGCCCGTCATGCTCTTTATATTCACTTGACAACGCTACATAGTCTTGTATAAAATAACTTCCTTTAAAATGGCCTTTTGGGTTTCTTCCCCCATCCTCAATATTTCCTAACTTTTTTCTCGCTTTTTTTGCTATCTTTAACTACCCCCACCCCAAACCAATTCTGGTACTGGTTGTCTGTGAGAGCCATTTTAACCTGTATGCAGAAGAGTGCTATTCTGTTGTTTATGCTCTTGCTTATGCTCTTTATCTCCAAAGTCACACAGCAAGTTCTCTCAATAGATGTCCTGAAAAGCACAGGAATTAGAACAAGTTGTGGGGATGCAACAGGGGTGCTAAAGCAGTTGACAGGGAAAAGGAACTTTCTTGAACCTACTTTACGACACTAATACTCAAACTTTTCAAAATACAGTATACTTCTGTTGTATATCAATAACACCTTTTAAGACATAAATGACAACTTTCAAGTCACCTTCTGTTTCAATCCAAACCTGCCTTTCCCCATGCTGACCACCCCATACTGATTTGCCAATCTATATCTCACGTTTCCACTGGTTGCTTCTCCATCATCTATTCCATTCTTCCTTCACAGGTCAACAGTCATATATTTAGAGTTAACTATTGCCCAGGGCCTTGCCACAGTGATTGGTTCAGGGGCAGACACAGGAACTTAGTTGATTCAATCATGGTAAGATTGGAGATTTGGGTTCAGTGCTTGGAGGGATAAAATCTACCTGTTCTTATGGAAGGTGTGCAGTACGAACGTGAAGCCTACAGCTGCTGTAGCCATTTGGCTACCACAAGGAAAGCCCAGATAAGAATAACACCAACATCAGAAAGTGAGCAAAGTCAAAATGGATCAAAGACCTAAAGGTAAGAGCTAGAAGCTGTACAATCCTTTGAAGAAAATAATGGTATAAATCTTTCTGCTTTAGATTTTAGATATGATACCTAAAGCATAAGCAACCAAAGAAAAAATAGGAAGATTGGATTTCATTAAAATTAAGAATTTTCATTACTCAAAGGACACCATTAAGAAAGTGAAGGACTTCCCTGGTGGTCCAGTGGTTGAAAATCCACCTTCCAATGTGGGGGGATGTGGATTTGCTCCTTGGTGGGGGAACTAAGATCCCATTTGCAGCAGGACAACTAAGCCCACGCTGCAACTACTGAGCCAGTGCACCCTGGAGCCTGCTCGCCACAGCTAGAGAGAAGCCCACGTGCCGCAACAAAAGACCCCGCATGCCACAACGAAGATCCTGCGTGCCACTACTAAGACCCAATGCAGCCAATAAATAAATAATAATAAAAAGAAGAAAAGAAAAAGAAAGTGAAAAGACAATCTACAGAATGGGAGAAAATATTTTCAAATGCATCTGATAAGGGACTTGTATCCAGAGCATATGGAGAACTCATAGTTTAATAATAAAAAGGTTTTTAAGTGGGCAAATGATTTGAATAAACATTTCTCCAAAGAAGAAATGCAAATGTTGGAAATTCCCTGCGGTCCAGTGGTTAAGGCTCCACACTTCCACCGCAGAGGGTGCTCATAGGATCCCTGACCAAGAACCTAGGATCCCCGAGTGCAGCGTGCATGGTGGCCATGGAAAAAAAAAAAGTTCAACTTCATTAGTCATTTGGGAAATGTAAATCAAAACCACAACTCCATAACCACTAGGATAGCTAAAACTAAAAGCCAAACATGAGCAAATGTTGATGAGGATGTGGAGGAATTGGAGCCCTTGTGCCTTGCTGATGGGAATGTAAAATGGTTCAGCAGACTTGTAAAATGGTTTGGCAGGTTCTCAAAATGTTAGGGTTGGCATATGACCCTGCAATTCAACTCCTAAATACCTATCTAGGAAAAATTTAAACGTGACAGCACAAAAACTTGTATACAAATCTTCATAGAAGCATCATTCATAATACCTAAGATGTAGAAACAGGGACTTCCCTGGTGGTGCAGTGGTTAAGAACCTACCTGCCAATGCAGGGGACACAGGTTCGATCCCTGCTCCAGGAAGATCCCACATGTCGTGGAGCAACTAAGCCCATGAGCCATAACTATTGTGCCCATGTGCCACAACTACTGAAGCCTGTGCACCTAGAGCCCGTGCTCTGTGACAAGATAAGCTACTGCAATAAGGAGCCCGTGCACCACAATGAAGAGTAGCCCTAGCTCGCTGCAGCTAGAGAAAGCCCATGTGCAGCAACGAAGACCCAACGTGGCTAATAAATAAATAAATAAATAAATTTATTTTAAAAATATGTAGAAACAATTTGCGACTTTCCTGGTGGTCCAGCAGTTAAGACTCTACACTCCCAATGCAGGGGGCCTGGATTCCATCCCTTGTCAGGGAACTAGATCCCGCATGCTGTAACTAAAGACTCCCACGTGTGGCGACTGAAGATCCCATATGGGGCAACTAAAGATCCCACATGCGGCAACAAAGATCCTGCATGCCACAACTAAGACTCGGCATAGCCAAATAAATAAATATTAAAAATAAAGAAATAAAATGTAGAAACAACTCAAATGAACATCAACTGATGAATGGGTAAACAAAAGATCATATATCCATACAATGGAGCATTATTTAGCAATAAAAAAAGGAGTGAAGTACTGATACATGCTACAACATACATGAAACTTGAAAACATTATGCTCGGTGAAAGAAACCAGACAAAAAAACTATATATTGGTCCAGAACTGGCAAACCAGAGACAGTGATTGTCTTGGCTGGGGTGGGATGGTGTTTATGTGGGGGTAGAATAAGGAGAGGGCAGAAGGGTTGGGAATGACTCCTAATGGGCACAGGTTTTGGGGATGGTGTTGCAGAAATTAATCCCACGAGAAACCAAGCACCACACTCGGAGGGTTGGAGAACTCAGGTTTATTGAGCCAGTGGCACCAGATGAGCTAGCACTCCAAAATTCTGGGCCCCATTCTAGGTGAATTCTCTCCTTATATACGTTAAAACACATAGCTACAATTGGCATTACTTGATTGGCTACAGTTGGCAATAATTGATTGGATTAATTAATTGGCTATTCAATTTCCATAGGTGATTACAGAGCGCAGGAGTTGCTAGGGGTTACATGCAAAGGGTTTTCAAACAAAGGCAAGCAGGCATAAAGCTATGAACTCTAAATTTTTCCTCATCATTCCCCCCTCTTGACACCTCTAAAAATCTTTATAAGGCGTCAACTTCTTGATCATCTAGACCCATGGGTTGATAACCCCTCAGGGCCAGAAGGTGTAACTAGTCTCTACAAGGCAGGATGTCATTGTAACCCTGATTTTCAGATGTTCCTTGTCGAATTCCTCAAGCTTCCACCATGCGAAGACCAGTCAGCTCTGGAGTGACTGGAGCAGGGCTGAAGCTCTTAGACTGGACTTGGTTGTCTCCGTAGGAAGACCTGGAGTGGCTGGTTCGGATGAGCTTTTGCAGTCCAGGTCTCTTGCTCTTCTAGAGGTGCTGCTTTCTTCAACCGGGTGTGGTGGATCCTGTAACTTTAACAGCAGTAGGGGTTGCCAGGACGACTGTATGAGGGCCTGTCCAGACTGGCTAAAGTGGTTCCTTTCTCCAATCTTTTACCCATACCTCATCTCCTGGCTGATAGGGATGAACCCAATTGCCGAAAGGAATGCGAGTCCTTTCTAGGGTTCCTTGGGTAATATGGTGAAAGACCTCTCCCAGGGCCTGGAGGTGTCAAGACATCTCCAGGTCAGCTAGTTGTTGGGGGTCTCCCTTGAGTCTCCCTACCACGGGGCGGGGGTGGGGTGGGGGTGGTGTCTCCCATATGAGATTTCAAAGGGAGGATAGCCTAAGGACCTCGTGGTGCATGGGGCTTGGAGCAAGGCTAGGGGCAGCACGTCAATCCAGGGTAATTGGGTCTCCTGACAGTTTAGCTAACATAGTCTTAAGAGTCCGACTCATACACTCAACTTTCCCTGAGCTTTGTGGCCTGTAAGCAGCGTGAAGCTTCCATTTGATTCCCAGTGCCTTGGACAAGGTCTGGACTATCTCAGACACAAAGTCTGGCCCGTTGTCAGACCCTGTGGAGAGAGGTAGCCCATATCTGGGGATTATGTCTCTTAGTAGGGCCTTGGCTGCCTCTCATGCTCACTCAGTGCGTGTGGGGTAGGCCTCAGCCCATCCCGAGTAGGGGCAGACTATCACAAGCAAATACCTGTAGCCCTGGCAAGGCTTAATTTCAGTAAAGTCCACCTCTAAATCTTCAAAGGGTAACGTTCCAACTCTCTGCACCCCAGGGCTTGGTCTTGGTCTTTGGCTGGCATTGTTTTGGGCACAAGTCACACACCTAGCACTGATCTGGGCACACAGGGTTGGGAGCTTAGGAATGAAATAGTAGCAGCTCAGTAGACTTTCTAATGCAATTTTCCCTAAATAAGTTGTCCCGTGGTGTTACTTTACTAGCTGAACGGCTATAGTACTAGGAACAAAGAGCCTTTGGTCTAGAAGCTTCCACCAGCCTTCCTTCCCCTTAGTTCCTCCCTCATTTAAAGCCCATTGGTCTTCTTCTATGGTATACCTTGGAGACGAAGGCAATTCTGGTGCCAAGAGGATTTCAGAGTTTGGTTCAAGGCTCACTGTAGGATTTGGTTGGGTTGCTGCCTCCTTGGCCGCCTGGTCAGCCAACCTATTCCCTCTGCTGACTGGGTCAGTTCCTTTTTGGTGGCCTTTGCAATGGATGACTGCCACCTGGGAGGGCTTCCAAATTGCCTCTAAGAGCTGAAGGATTTCTTCTTTGTTTTTGATCTCTTTTCCCCCTGCTGTTAATAGTCCCCTTTCTTCGTAGATGGCTCCATGTACATGTAAAGTAGCAAAGGCATACCTTGAGTCTGTGTAGGTGTTGGCTCGCTTCCCTTTGGTGTGCCTCAGTGCCTGGATGCGTGCCCACAGCTCAGCCCGTTATGCTGACCACCCCTGGGGCAAGGGCTCAGCTTTTACTATTTCATTTGTTGTTATGGCATAGCCTGCTTTGCATCGTCCTTCCTGGATGAAACTGCTTCCATCAGTAAACAGTTCCAATTCTAGGTTCTGAAGGAGAGTGTCCATTAGGTCTGGCCTGCTTGAGTAGATTTCATCTAAAACCTCTTCACAGTTGTGATTGGGGGTCCCCGCCTCCATAGGTAAGAAGGTGGCAAGATTCAGTGTCCACACAGTCTCAAGGTGGACCCGTGGGTTTTCACAGAGCAGTCCTTGTCTCCTGTGGCCCCAATGATAGTTGCTGTCTGACCTGTAAGGGGAGCCACAGGTGTGGTCACTACAGAGTGTTCAGCTCTGGTGTCCACCATGAAAGTCATTGATTGGCACCCAATTTTCATCACAACCATTGGCTCCTGGGGGCCCAGGCTGCTGGATCTATTGTACCAGCTGGTGCCTGCTATTGGAGCCATCTCCGAGCCTCTGATAGAATCAGCAACATTCCTCGGTGTTGAAGAGAGTCAGAAGGAGATGGAGATAGTCATCCCAGGTAGGTTGGTGGGTGTGAAAAATGGACTCAAGGAGGTCAATCACTGCTTTTGGCTTCTCCGAACAGGATGGGATATTGTGTTTCCAGTTGAGGAGGTCGGTAGTACTGAAGGGTTGATAATAAAGGACTGGGCATCCTGGCTGGATGGAGCCGTCCTCATTGACCTAAGGGCCTCAGGCCTCTTGCAAAGGCATCTGCAGGGCTGTGGGTTGCTGTGCTGGTTGGCCAGCTGAGCAAAGCCGCCATGGGCTTGGAGGGGGCTCTGGATTTGGAGGCAGTGGAGACACAGAGGGTGGAGGACTGTCTGCTAGAGGATGAGGAGGCCGAATGGGAGCTGGTGGAGCTGTTGGTATATAGGGTGGAGGCAGAGGGGGTGCTTCTTCAGAGTCCTCTTGGTGGATAACCATGGCCAGTTTTTCTTTACTTTTTCTTGGAGCCAGTTGGGCTACAAAGATCCTACACTGTCCCTGATGATTCACGCAGAGCTGAACCCAGGGAGGCAGCTGAACAGCAATTTGTAACCAGGAATCTATGTATGGAAGCTGGTCTGGGTGCCCGGGGGTCCCTATCACCACTTGGTACACTGCTCTAACCATAGGGAGATCCAGGGTACCCTCTGTAGACCATCCTACCCTGAAGGTGGGCTACTCCAGCTCGCACAGCGTGGGGAGCTTTCCCATGGTCATCTTAACCCCATAGTCTCCAGAAAAACCTTTTTCAAAGTTTTTCATCATACAATCCAAAACAGTTGGCTTTGAGGAACTTCCTCCCATCTTAACAAGTGCAACCTGCTTCCCTAAACAGGAGGGAGAAGGGAAAACCCAATATACTGGCTCAGAAGGTTAGCTGAGGAAAGGAGGGGATAATCCAAAGTTGTAGGGGCTCTAAAGCAAAGGGCAATTATTCTTTTCCTCCCTGTGTATCCCCTCCTGTATTGATGATGCAGAGACAAACAAGGATGGGTGCCCCCTCCAAAGAGGAGACCACTCAGGTGCCCACCTGGCCATGTCCCTGTGGGGAACTTAGGTGCCTCTTAGCTTTGGTGGGTGGTATAGAATCCCAACTTGAATCTGACTCACAGGGAGGGATGGGGTCCCCCAGAGGCAGATATCACCCTGAGCTATATGAGGTCACCACGGAACCACAGGTTTGGGCAAACTCAGACTCCGTGGCTACAAAGGCCATGGAGCCACACGATCGTCCTGAAGCGAGGATGAACCAGGGTGCTCACTCACACACAGATTCAGACCAGAGCTTATCACAGTGCCTCCCCACTCCTGGCAAGTCCCTAACTGGTGGGTGCCTCCCCACTCTGGGAAGGTCCCTAACTGGTGGTCTTCTTACCAAAGACTGTAGGAGGTGATCAAGCTCCTCTTCTGTCCAGAGACGGGACCTGACTGGGTTCAGTGCACCAGGGCCTTACCTGATCCTGTGGCCATTCCTGGTGAGCTGGTCCGTCCCTCCAATGAGTATGGTCGAGGCCCGGCCATCCAGAGAGTCAGAGCACCATTCTGAAAGAGAACCCAGAATACTGTCAGGTGGCGCGCCTCCTCTTTCGTCTTGCAGCTCCTTTGCCCGACCCGGCTGAGCCACTGGTCTGGCGGCGCAAGGGGCCAGCCTGGTTGGAATCTCACTGGGGCCTCCAAAAATGTTGCAGAAATCGATCCCATGAGAAACTAAGCACCACACTTGGAGGGTTGGAGAACTCAAATTTATTGAGCTGGCGGCACCAGATGGTCTAACTCTCTGAAATTCTGGGCCCCATTCTAGATGAATTCTCTCCTTATATAGGTTAAAACACAGAGCTACAATTGGCATTAATTGATTGGCTACAGTTGGCATTAATTGATTGGATTAATTGATTGGCTACTCAATTTGCATAGGTTACAGGTAATTACAGAGCACGGGAGTTGCTAGGGGTTACATACAAAGGGTTTTCAAACAAAGGTGAGCAGGCATAAAGCTATGAACTCTAAATTTTTCCTCATCAGCGTGACCATGAAGATATTCTAAAATTAGATTATGGTGATGGCTGTGCAACTCTCTAAATATAATAAAAACCACTGTGTTGTATTGAAGTTTCAAGTATATAAATTACATCTTGATAAAGCTGTTAAAAAAACAAAACCTAAGATACTTTACTAAAAAACAAAACAAAGGATTAAGATGGTGGAGTAGCAGGATGTGTACTCACTCCCTCTTGCAAGAGCACTGGAATTACAACTAACTGCTGAACAACCATCGACAGAAAGACGCTGGAACTCACCAAAAAAAGACACTCCACATCCAGAGACAAAGGAGAAGCCGCAATGAGATGGCAGGAGGGGCACAATGGCGTTAAAATCAAATCCCATAAATGCTGGATGGGTAACTCACAAACTGGAGAACAGTTATACTGCAGAAGTCCACCCACTAAAGTGAGGGTTCTGAACCCCACATCAGGCTTCCCAACCTGGGAGTCCAGCAACAAGAGGAGAAATCCTCAGAGAATCAGACTCTGAAAGCCAGCAGGATTTGATTGCAGGACCTCCACAGGACTGGGGAAACAGAGACTCCACTTTTGGAGGGCACACAAAAAAGTGTGCTCACCAGGACCCAGGGGGAAGGAGCAGTGACCCCATAGGAGACTGAGCCAGACCTACCTGCTGGTGTTGGAGGGTTGCCTGCAGAGGTGGGGGGCAGCTGTGGCTCACTGAGGAGACAGGGGCACTGGCAGCAGGGGTTCTGGGAAGTGCTCATTGGTTTGAGCCCTCCCAGAGTCTGCCATCAGCCCCACCAAAGAGCCTGTAAGCTCCAGTGCTAGGTAGTCTCAGGCCAAACAACGAACCAGGTGTGAACACAGCCCCACCCATTAGCAGACAAGCAGATTAAAGTCTTACTGAGTTATGCCCACCCAGCCCTACCCACCATCAGTCCCTCCCATCAGGAAGCACCCATGAGCCTCCTAGATAGCTTCCTCCACAAGAGGGCAGACAGCAGTATCAAGCAGTATCAGCAGTATTTTGTCTTGTGGAACTGAAAACCACAGCCACAGAAAGACAGAGAAAATGAAAAAGCAGAGGACTTCGTACCAGATGAAGGGACAGGATAAAACCCCAGAAAAACAACTAAATGAGGAGGAGATAAGCACCCTTTCAGAAAAAGAATTCAGAATAATGATGGTGAAGATGATCCAGGACTTTGAAAAAGACTGGATGCAAAGATCAAAAAGTTTACCAAAGACCTAGAAGAATTAAAGAACAAACAAACAGAGATATGCAACACAATAACTGAAATGAAAAATACACTAGAAGGAACCAACAGCAGATTAACTCAGGCAGAAGGGTGACCTGGAAGACAGAATGGTGATAATCACTGATGCAGAAAAGAATAAGGAAAAAAGAATGAAAAGAACTGAAGACAGCCTAAAAGACCTCTGGGACAACATTAAACGCACCAACATTCGCATTATAGGGGTCCCAGAAGGAGATGAGAGAGAGAAAGGACCCAAGAAAATATTGGAAGACATTATAGTTGAAAACTTTCCTAACATGGGAAAGGAAATAGCTACCCAAGTGCAGGAAGTGCAGAGAGTTCCAGGCAGGATAAATCCAAGGAGAAACACGCCAAGACATATAGTAGTCAAATTGACAAAAATTAAAGACAGAGAAATGTTATTAAAAGCAACAAGGGAAAAACGACAAATCACATACAAGGGAACTCCCATAAGGGTAACAGCTGATTTCTCAGCAGAAACTATGCAAGGCAGAAGGGAGTGGCACGATATATTTCAAGTGATGACAGGGAAGAACCTACAACCAAGAATACTCTACCCAGCAAGGATCTCATTCAGATTCGATGGAGAAATCAAAAGCTTTACAGACAAGCAACAGCAAAGAGAATTCAGCATCACCAAACCAGCCCTACAACAAATGCTAAAGGAACTTCTCTAAGCGGGAAACAGAAGAGAAAAAAAGGACCTTCAGAAACAACAACAAAACAATTAAGAAAATGGTAATGGGAACATACATATTGATAATTACCTTGAATGTAAATGGACTAAATGCACCAACCAAAAGACACAGACTGGCTGAATGGATACAAAAACAAGACCCATATATATGCTGTCTCCAAGAGACCCACTTCAGACCTAGGGACACATACAGACGGAAAGTGAGGGGATGGAAGAAGGTATTCCATGCAAATGGAAATCAAAAGAAAGCTGGAGTAGCAATACTCATATCAGATAAAATAGACTTTAAAATAAAAAAATGTTACAAGAGACAAGAAAGGACACTACATAAAGATCAAGGGATCCATCCAAGAAGAGGAGATAACAATTATAAATATATATGCATGCAATATAGGAACACCTCAATACATAAGGCTAATGCTAACAACTATGAAAGAGGAATTGCAAGGCAGAAATAGAGACACAGGTGTAGAGAACAAACACATGGACATCGAGTGAGGAAAGCGGGGAGGGTTGTGGGGGAATGAATTGGGAGATTGGGATACCAAATTGTACACTCTAAATATATGCTGTTTGTTGTCTGTTAACTGTATCTCAATAAGAGTTCTTAAAAAAAATTAAAATGAAAAAATAAAAATAAAAACAAAAGCAAAAAACAAACAAAGAAAACAATCAACTCTTACCAGGATACTGTTCTTTATTGATAGGAAAGGACTGTTTCATAAACTCTAATTTCAGTACCCACCTTAGTGCCTGGCCCATGGAGTACTTGACAATAATTGAATAAAAGGAAAGAAGGAAAGGGGGGAGAGAGGGGAGAGACAGGAGGGAAGGGAGGGGAGGGCAGGAAGGAATGGATGGATGGATATGACTGTGATATTCCTTCAAAAGCGATTCACTTTCTACAGTGTGCCATGAGCTAACATACATTATCATTGGCCCCACCTTGCAAATGAGGAAACTCAGTCTCCCAGAGGATCAGTAACTGACTCAAATCTATATACTAGTGTATGGTAGCTGGAAAATGAGAATCCAAGTCTGTACACACCAAAGCTAATAGCCTGCATAGTAATTTCTATAATTCTGGTGATAGGGCTTAAGGACAGATTTCAAAATATAGGAGTGAAATTCAGCTATCTTGATATGAGTAAGAGAATTGTATATGCATGTGCATCAGGGCATTGGGGGCGCTGGGAAGGGAACAAAAGGGATAGCTGCTGAAAATCCATGTTAGGTGTGGTTGGGGTTCAAAGGGGCCTGGTAAATAATACCCATATTGTCACCAAAGTTCTGAACCAACTGAGAAATAAGACAAAAGGGTCAGGAGATGCAGAACTAAAGTGTACGGTTGAATTCATGGGCTTGGGGCCTCTGTGAGTTGCACGGGGCCCAGTACTTGGTTTAATGTTCTGCCATCACCATCTTGAAATGCTTAGTAATTTTCATTTTGTACTGGGTCCCACAAATGATGTAGCTGACAAAAATGTCACCTTGATCACTGTTATAAAGAATCTGTGGCTTGCGTGTGAGTGACAACTTCCCACCTCCAATCTAGACCTTGGGCAGCCCCCCTAAGGGAAAGTTTGAGTTTGCAACATGTATGCATATTGCAGTCTCCCAATGGTCCTGGTGGAGAGAGAGAAAAAAAGGGACCAGATCCTCCACACCAGGACCAGTGACAGATCATCCCCACCCAGTGGAGAATACACCCCACACCAGCCAGGTACCCCATTCCACCTATGGGGAGGCATTCCTATTTATTTATTTATTTACTTGGCTGCACTGGGTCTTAGTTGCCACGTGGGGGAATCTTTGCATGAAGGATCTAGTTCCTGGACCAGGGATGAAACCCGGGCTCCCTGCATTGGGAGCTCGGAGTCTTAACCGCTGGATCACCAGGGAAGTCCCAAGGCATTCTCTTTTTTAAAAGAGTTTTAGACAAGATTCTTTTGGTTACAAGAAACAGATACAATTAAATTAGCTTAAATGGAGCAGGAAGTTTGACGAAGGTATGGCAGACATGTTTGTTTTATATGCAACACCAACTCCCCCACCCCTCTTACCTTCTTCCTTGCTGACTTCGTTCAGGTATAGAGAGGAAATTCCTTGATTTCAGAGTAGATGTTCCTACCAACCCAATGAATCATAACTGGTCTAAGCTAACCATGGAAATCTAATTCTCCTTTGCCACTCACTTTTCCAGCCTCCCTTGCAGATAGAGTAAATATTCAACACTGGTCTAGCCAATACAATATAAGAGGAAATCCGCTGGGGAACCTCTGAGAAAGGTATTTCTCTTTATTAACAAAAATTGAGCAACTTCCTGTCTCCTCTCTTCTTTCTTACTTGATGCAATGATGTGAAAAAATGATGTCTGGAGCCATGGCAGCAATATTGAGACCATGAGGCAACAACAAGCACAAGAATAGAAATTCAACATGCTGAGTAGCATAGGAAAATGTGGAAAGACCCTGGGTCCTTGATGACATAGCTGAACTGAACACACCCCAACTGTGCCTGCCTCCAGACTTTTTAAAGGAAAAAACACATCCTGATGGTTCAAGCAGCTGTCATTTAGGTTATCTCTTACTTGTAGTCAAATACATTCTATCTCACACAGACTTATATACCACATTCATTATAAATCTCAAGGAACCCAAGGGCAGCTGCTCTCAAAGGTCAGCTGTCATTTAGGTTATCTCTTACTTGTAGTCAAATACATCCTATCTCACACAGACTTATATACCACATTCATTATGAACCTCAAGGAACCTAAGGGCAGCTGCTCTCAAAGGTCTGGAAGCCTGAACAGGAAATCTGTCACATCCTTAGGGAGCTACTCTTCTAGCCTCATCCCTGTTTCTCTCTGAGAATTTGTGTCCTTTTTTTCTCTACAAACCAGTTTTCACACATTCAACATTCACATGGCAAAGCCCTAACTGTCTGCATTTCCTGCACTTAAGAGATCAGCTTAGGTTGCAATTAGCATCTCCAGCTCAATTCCAAAGTCTAGAAGAGAGAGGAGGCTTGACCCAGTTGTTAGTCCAGTACATTCCTGGCCCAGTTAACACCGTGGAGGCAAGGTCATGTGCTCAAATTCAAACATGGCTGCCAAGGGCTCACCTGTAAGTGTGGTGCCAGTGTGATATTCTCAGAGAAGGGAGAGTCATGGGTTAAAAGATACCCCTAAGTGTCTACCATTATGCGTAAGAAAGAAAGGAACGGAGATAAAAATCAGGTTTAGTACTGTTAGGGAGTGAGTGAGAAGCGGCCAATTAGCCTTAGAGAGATGAACAGATTCCAACAGCAGGTGAAAAGCTGAGAGAGGTAAAAGCTATCCCAGGGGGTTGCTCAAAATTACTCAGAAAATAAGTCAAAATTCGATCTTCTAAGGACTTTTCTTGAATGAGGAGTGAGGAAAAGAGGTGGGTAAAAAAATAAGGAGGACTTCCTAGGTGGCACAGTGGTTAAGAATCTGCCTGCCAATGCCGGGGACACGGGTTTGAGCCCTGCCCCAGGAAGATACCACATGCCACAGAGCAACTAAGCCCGTGCGCCACAACTACTGAAGCCCACGTGCCTAGAGCCCGTGCTCCACAACAGAAGCCACTACAGTGAGGAGCCCTGCACAGCAGTGTAGAGTAGTCCCCACTCTCAGCAACTAGAGAAAGCCTGTGTGCAGCAACGAAGACCCAACGCAGCCAATAAATAAATAAAATTAATTAAAAAAAAAGAAATAAGAAGGAGAGAAAGGACTGGCCCAAGAGAAGAGAAAAGATTGTCACTAAGAAAATAGACGGTAGGATTAGACGTCCTTCTAACCTCTCGGCTCTGCCCCTCCCCAGAGGCGTGAAAGCCGAGACTTGAGGTTATTTTAGGCTGACGTCCCACAGAGAACGTGTGTTTGTGTGCGGTCCCTAGCAATCGCTGGCAGACACGTTTCTGTCTAGAAAAGGTCACTGAAACAGATTGGGGTCAACCTTAATATTGTTTCCCTACAGCGGTCAGAACACTGCGTGGAGGCCAGGACTCTGCCCTGAGGGTCACCAGGTTCTCACGTGGCCTGAACTGATAAGGGCAGTAATGGGACAGCGGCTGTGGGGCAGTGAGCAGTTCCGAGAAGGGCGAGGGAGGGGGCCTGGGGGTGTGCGGGGGAGGAAGGGTGTGATCTCCCAGCTCTTTCCCCTCTGCCCGTGCGCTGGGAAGGGCAGGGGCGGAAATGATGCGCAGGCGCAGGCGCTAGCCGCTGAAACTGAAGCCTGTGTTTGGCGAAAGCACCGGAAGGAAGTCGGGGAGGCAAGATAGCAAGGGTTTGGAGTGGCAGTTGGACAATTCTGGGAACACAGAAGCTGGGGTAGATTTCCATCTAACTGTCCTTCCCTCTCGCTGCCCCTCCCTCTTTCTCTGCATTCCTGCGTGGTCCATCCTCACAGCACTTGCCACCCCCACCCCCGCCCTGTTCTCTTTTTTCATCACTCGGCTCCTCCAGGAGAAGTCAAGTCTGTTGTGTCACTTCAGAACATCTAGAGTGTGCTGTGCACAAAGAAGGTGCTCCACAAATATTTCTTTAATGAGTGCATGGAATTTTGCGCCTAGAACAAATACATAAACAAGACGTAAACAAACATTGATCATCGAATAAGGGGGTACTGCGGAGGAAAGTAAACTTTTAGGCCATTTTGTCTCTACTTTTTGAAATGTTGGTTTTGTTTTGTGCTGGTAAAGAATAAGGAGGCAGGAAAAAGATTTGGGGATTCCCTGGTGGCGCCGTGGTTAAGAATCCACCTGCCAATGCAGGGGACATGGGTTCAATCCCTGGTCTGGGAGGATTCCACATGCCACAGAACAACTAAGCCTGTGAGCCATAACTACTGAAGCCTGCACACCTGGAGCCCGTGCTCAGCAACAAGAGAAGTCACTGCACTGAGAAGTCTGTGCACTGAAACAAAGAGTAACCCCCACTTGTCACAACTAGAGAAAAAGACCCAAAGCAGCCAAAACAAACAAACAAAAAAAGATTGGGAACCACTGGATCAGTTAGTAATTTCCCAAATTAACTTGTTTGAGGGAAACTTTTTGTTGAAATGAGATTTTTACTTGGAAACCTAAACAAATAAAAAAGATTGAAAACAGTAACAGCAAAACTTAACAGCTGCTCTCCTGCCCCATCCTCACTGAAGAGCTAGTTTTAATAAACACTCGTCTACTGCTACTCCCGGGTTACTGGTAAAGAACCAAAGCCCAGAGAGATGTGAACTCTAATAATTGTGTTAATCATTTCACAATAGATGTATGTCAAATCATTATGCTGTACACCTTAAACTTATGCCGTATTCTATATCAATTATATCTCAATAAAACCAAAAAATAAATAATTTAATTTTAAAAAACCCTGAGGCCCAGAGAGGCTAAGTGACTTACTCAGTGTCACACAGCAAAGAAGGAAAGAAAGAGGGCAACAACTGAAAAAGCGCAGAAACCTGAGTAAAAGCCAGCAGAAAACTATGGACTGCAGGAGATATATATATATATATATTAATTATTTTTATTGGCTGTGTTGGGTCTTTGTTGTTGTACGTGGGCTTTCTTTAGTTGTGGCAAGCAGGGGCTTCTCTTGTTGTGGAGCATGGGCTCTAGGCTCACAGGCTTCAGTAGTTGTGGCTTATAGGCTCAGTAGTTGTGGCACATGGGCTTAGTTGCTCTGCAGCATGTGGGATCTTCTTGGACCAGGGATTGAACCCGTGTTCCCTGCATTCACAGGTGGATTCTTAACCACTGTGCCACCAGGAAAGTCCTGCAGGCCATATTCTGCCTACTACCTGTTTTTGTACAGCCTGAGAGCTAAGAATATTTTTTATATTTTAGGTGGTTAAAAAAATCAAAAGAAAAATATTTTGTGACAGGTAAAAATTATATGAAATTCAAATGTCAGTGTCTATAAATAGAGTTTGATTGGTACACAGCCATGCCCATTCACTTACTGCTGCTTTCACACTAAAAAGGTGGAACTGAGTAGTTAGCATGCAAACTATAAGTGGCCTGCAAACAAACCCTGAAGTATTTACTATCTGGCCCTTTACAGAAAAGTTTGCTGACTCCAGATCAGGAATTCTCAGCAGTTCCTTAGGTTGTCGATGGCTTCAGAACACCTCAGATGCTGGGGTCTGGCTGGGGTACGTGAGGGGTGAGCGGTGAAGGGAGAGAGGACTGCAGATATTGGGGTCCTTTGGGTAAAGGCCCAGAAACCAAGGGAGAGTTCAAGGCCAGCTGTAGGCAGTACAGAAAAAAAGGCAGGCCAAATGTCAGGTGTTCTATGGTAATTAGGAAATCAGGGCCAACCTGATTCTCTGAGACTCTCCCATAATGTGTTCTGGACACTGATTATAAACAAGGGGATTATAAGCAAGTTTCTAGGATGCTGCACAAGAGGTTCCCAGTGCTGTTAGGAAAGTGACTACACATCGCAAATTGTAAGGACACTGGTAATTATAGCTGATAACGTCAGCTTCTCACCAGGCCCTGTCCCTCCTCCTATTATATTAGCTAACACTTAATTGAACACTTTCTCTGTGTCAGGCACTATGCTAAGTACCTTTCAAGCATTATTTCCTCTGTGGACTAGACTTTAATATTCTTAACCCCATTTTGCAGATAAAGAAACTGAGGCTTAGTGAGACTAATGTTACACTTTGGCAACTGATCAAGGAAGTAGTTGGGGTCAGGATTCAAACTCAGGTCAGCCTAATTTGATAGTGTCTTTCTTAAGCAGCACACTGTATTGTCAGTGAAGGGAGCTGGATATATCTTAGTCCATGTAATGTCTTTTAAGAACGATAGAGTGAATCATTCAAGGTCTGATCAGGAAAAGAGAAACTGCTGTGAGCACTTGAAATAGAGGGAGTTCAGGGAATTCCCTGGTGGTCCAGTGGTAAAGACTCTGCCTTGCAATGCAGGGGGCTCAGGTTTGATCCCTGTTTGGGGAACTAAGATCCTGCATGCTGCGGGGCAACTAAGCCCATGCCACAACTACAGCACCCACATGCCCTGGAGCCCGCGTGCCACAACTAGAGAGAGAAAACCCACACACCACAACTAGAGAGAAGACTGAGCACCACAAGGAAAGATCCCACATGCAGCAAAGAAGATTCTGTGTGCCACAAATAAGACCAGATGCAAAAAAATAAGTAAAATAAATAAAATAAATATTTTTAAAAAAGAGATAGAGGGAGTTTGAGAATTGGTGATAGAAAAGCTGAGAAGCCCAAAGGAGACAGTGAGACAGTGCAGAAATTAGCAATGCCAGGCAACTACCAGCATTCCTCAGCTGGAAGGGAGTCTTTGTCTTTTCAGGCTGCTGTAATAAAATACCACAGACTGGGTGGCTTACACAACAGAATGTCATTTCTCACAGTTCTAGAGGCTGGAAAGTCCAAGATCAAGGTGCCAGCAAGGTAGGATTCATTCTGAGACCTCTTCTCTAGGGGGCTACCATCTTACTGTGTTGTGTGTGAAGGGGAGAGGAAGAGGGGAGAGAGAGAGACAGAGAGCTCTAGAATCTCTTCACATAAGGATCAGGACTCCATCCTGATGACCACATTTAACCATAATCACCTCCATAAAAGACTTATCTCCAAGTACAGTGACATGGAGGGTTAGGGCTTCAATATGTGAATCTAGAGGAACACAACCACTGGGTCCATAAGGAAGGGTAGAAAAGGGAGGTGGTGTTATGGAGCCCAGGGATGGGGTCAACTGGTGTAAGTCAGGTCTGTGGAGGGCCTGCCCAGCAGGAGCTAGAGGCACTGAAAATATGCAGCAGCTGCTAAAGATGCTGCCCAAGGCAATGAGAAAAGGGGAAAATACTCTGGCCTTTCGCTTTCTCCCTCCTCCTAATACCCTGTCTTCCATTGGCTAGGCCCAGCAGGAAGCCAGCTGACTCAGGAAGTCATGGGCAATGCAGTCTATAGGAGTCAGTCGTGCTTTGACACAGAGCAGCAGGAGGAGGTAAATAGATCTGGGGCTGGAACTGGCCCAAAGAGCTTCAAAGAAATTCTCCTGCTCTATGCTTGACATACATAGTAGCTCAGGTTGTCATTACTCAAGAGCTGTGGTGAGTTGTCTACCAAGATAAGTATAAATTGAACCTACACCTAAAATATGTTGGTTTTTTTAAAGGTGCCAAAAGACACACACACACACACACATTTATGTGTAAATATATAGTGTGATCCCATTAGTGTGTCCTACAGTAATTAACACTATAGCTGTTGTAGTAAACAACCCCAAAGTCTCCATAGCGTTACAGAGTGGCAGTCTAATGTGGGTTAGATGTTCTTCCAAGTGGCTCCCCTTCCAGTGATGACTCATGATGGGACCCTCCTGTCATGTGCGTGTGCCCTCTTAGAGTCCTTCATTCCCATGCAAACATAGAAAGCCATACACACAGGAGAAGGACTGTGTAGAAGAGTGGGCAGGTCCCTTTAGGGGATCCTTCTGGAAGTAGTGTATATCGCTTCTGCCTACCTTCCACTGGCTCAGCCACAGAGTTCCAGCTTAATTGCAAGAGAAGCTGAGAAATGTAGTCTTCCTGCAGGCCAAGAAGAAAAGCGTGTAATGAGCCACTGTGTTTTCTTAACAAATAGGAAACATATGCTTGTACATGCATAAAAATGTTTCTGGAAGGATATACATAAGAAGGAGCAGCCACATAATGTGGGGGCACAGTGCAAAATGAAGATACTAGGCCCTTGTTCAAAAATGATTAAGAATTACAGGGGGTAAAGGCAGAGCATTAAACTAAGTGCAGAGTACTGAGCATGGGGTCTGGGTGACTGCGGAGGTAGTACACCCATGAAACTGGCCCTGATAAGAAGCTCCTAATGGGATTGCTTCTGTAGAGTGGTACTGGGGATTTGGGCAGGGAGGGAGAATTTGCTTATCATTTTATACTTTGGCATTTTTTTCCAGGTTCATGTATTATGGCAATAATTTAAAAATATTTCACTCATAATGGATTTGAGCTGAGACATACACTGCTACCTTAAAGAAGCAGAATGCCTTCCAGGTTAGCAGAGCTCGACACGGTAGCTTGATTGAAGCCATCTCAAGAAAGAATATGTCTGTTGGAAAGGGTTTGTTCAGCAATGGGTGCTTAAAAAAGGAGATACAAAAAAGCAAACATTGATACTTCCCCATTTAACCTTTGTCCTGGGAGGGTGATACATGTGTATCTGATATATGTGTATCTATATATCTATAATTTTGTGTATCATATTATATAAAGAGAGCATTTTATGAGTATATAATTACTTTATGAGTTTGTTTATGGCATTTACTTCTCAATGAGAGAATATAAGTCATTTTGATGGATAGAAAGAAATTGAGATTTTTGCAGTCCATTGTGTTATCAGAAGCATCAGAGTTAGTATTTTTGGTTTGTTTGCCTATGTCTTGGTCAGGATAGGTTAGATTATGCTGCCATAACAAACAATCCCAAAGTCTCAGTGGTATGTAACAAAGGTTTATTTCTCATTCAGGCTCTTTTCCAGCTGGGATCAGGCTCTACTCCATGTTGCCTTCACCCCAGAGCCTGGCTGTCCTCATTGCGGTCCAGAGAAGAGAGAAAAATGAGCATCTGCTAGCTCTTAGGGCTCTGGCTCTGCAGTGACACGTATCACTTGCACTCACATTTTATTGCCTGAAACAAATCACATGGTCAAGCCTGATGTCAATGAGGCAAGGAAATACAATCTTATCCAAGGGAGAAGCAGTGAATACTCTTAAACAACAATAAAGTCTATCACAGCAAGATACTACAGAAACTGGATGTGTTAGAAACAATAAAAGCTCAGCTGACAATCTCAAGGATTCTAACTGAATGAATCCCCAAGCTTGAAGTAAAAATGAGAAAGTTTATTTCAAAGATGAATGACTAGGCACTAAGCTTATTCTTTTTTTTTTTTTTTTTAAATATTTATTTATTTATTTGGCTGCGCCAGGTCTTAGTTGCAGCATGTGGGATCTTCATTGCGGCATGTGGGATCTTTAGTTGAGGCATGTGGGATTTAGTTTCCTGACCAGGGATCGAACCCAGGCCCCTGCAGTGGGAACACAGAGTCTTAACCGCTGGACCACCAGGGAAGTCCCACTAAGCTTATTCTTATCATAAATATATAAAAGTCAGATAAGAAGTACCCATCTTAGAATTAACTTTGAACTCTCTATATTACGTTACTATCACCACTTGATGTGTTAAGATTTTTGTTGCCCGACTGATTCTTACCTTGTGATAAGAGCAAGTCTCTAGGAGACACACCTAACCTTTGCTCGGCATTCAATTGAGTGCAGAGGGCATGTGCTCCAGTGGTGCACCCACTTGGATAATCTCCCATGAGCAAATATGTCCAGGCCTAGAATTTTCAATAAAAACCAGCACCAAATTACAGTCTTCTTCAGTGTCCCATTTACAAGGTGTTTAAGTATATTCATAGACGTGCCAGGAAAATCCATCCCAAGGACTGCTCCAAAGTCTAACTGTGCTAGTCACCATGCTGTGGCATCCAAATAAAGAAATAGACGGCTTGGAAATTCAAATACCTGAAAAGGTCAGGTGATAACTTAAGTGATAAAAAGGATGACAAAGAGCACTTGACCTTCAAACTCATTGTCAGCAGGCTGGGGGAAAGGGAGGAGACTGACAAAGGGAAGAATCTGAGCTTCTAGAAAAAGCAGGTGCTACTCAGGTCCAACCAGTGGTTGCCATGTAGAAAAAAAAACCAATTTTTTTTTAAGTTACAAATTAAATTTATGTGTGAAACCTGTTGATTTTAAATTTTGTCACTAATTCAAATTTTTGAGTAACTGTGTGAGCCAATCTAAACAGTTTTGTAGGCTATGCTTGGAGCTATCAATCTGTCATCTCTGAGGTAGGTAACCAGGACAGAGACTTGGAGGAGGGAGGCGAAATCTGGAGAGAAGTAGAAGAGGAGTCCCAAAGGAGAGAATGGGGAATGGAGCACAGTGGGAGGAGGAAAGGGATGTGGACAGTTCCTAGAGGGAGAGGGACCTGGAAGAAAAAGACAGAGATGTTGAGACAGAATATTTAGGAAGTTTCATGATGTGTAAATTTTTCACTCTTTTTTTCATAAAACATTCAAGAAAATAGACTTTCAGCATTGGCGCTTTTGGAGTCAGATTTGTACTTTCTTTGTACAGTGGTCCCTCGGTTCCAGGACCCCTGTGGATACCTAAATCTGAGGATGCTCATGTCTTCTGTGTAAGACGGCTAGTGCAGTGGGCACTCCACATGAGGGATGCAAACCCCTTAAATCACTGTGTTGAGACTGGCTCCGAAGAGGCCCAGTTACATTTGAGCTGTGTTTGAGTCTCCACATACTGCCCCTTGTTCTGAATTCAGATTGCAATCCAGTTTCCCAGACGGGAGGAGAGGTTGGGTAGGTGGAAAATTTAGAGCTTGGGTCTCAGAGGCACAAAGAACTGGGTTTGAATCGTGGGTCCACCACTTATTACTCCAAACATTTCTTTTTTTCTTTTCTAAAATTTTTGGTTGCACTGTGCACCATGTGGGATCTTAGTTCCCAGACCAGGGATAGAACCCATGCCCCCTGCATCGGAAGGCAGAGTCCTAACCACTGGACTGCTGGGGAAGTCCCTAAACATTTCTGAACCCCACTGTAAAGTAGGGATAAAAATGATACCCACTGTATAGTGTTGTAGAGACTTATTTAAGAAGATGATAAAATGCTCAGCACAGTACACACTCAACACAGTACCTGCAATTATTATCGTTACTATTTATATATCATTATTTTCATTTAATCATAAGTCCACAGGGAGAGAACTTGCTGGTCAGCAAACACAAGTAGCCTATCGATCCATTTACAAGTTTTACTTCTTCTTAGAAAACGATTAAACTGCTCTCCTGGTTTTATCATCCATCTGTTGGGGTTTGGTGATGTGACCAGCCACTGGAGCATGAGTCCTGCTTTACACAGTCTGGCATTTCCCCTTTTGTGGAGTGATTTACCCTTGGTGCCTCCCACTCTGGAGGGGGGAGGATTACTCCCACGGCCTGTGAGCTCCTCTGGGTGGGAACCAGGTATTAGCTCCACAGTCAATGCTTGTGGAGGGAATAAAAGCTTGCTGCCTGCTGAAGTGACCTCCTCTTCCTCCCTCTCTCAACACTGTGCCATCCTCTGCTCTGTTCTAAAGGGAAGAGAGCAGATTCCCCGAGAGAGCAGTGCTTCATGACTGTGGAGGGAAACGCCATGTCAGTGGGCTCCCTTAGTTTTGGTCATATGAGTAAGTAGGAACTTTGCTCTGAGGAAATAGTAGAAGACGTTCCTGTGGTTTTAGTAAAGGCCACTTTATACATAGATATTTTATGACCAATTGGTATAAGGAGCTCAGGAATCTTCTGGAACCAAAGGTTCCAATATTCCCTATTCTTAGTCCTCCGTCATGGACGTTCGAGAATTTCGTTCAGGTGAATCTGGATGGTTTTTGACCTGGATCTTGTACCAGCATTATTACTTCAACCAAGGACTGCTGGAATAAAATTACCACGAGATAAGTCTTCATTTACAATCCAGATTAATATGAAATCATACACACGCACACACATGCATGCACGCACACCCACACACACATCTGGAATGCTATAAACCAAACAGGAAACAGTGATTATCTTGTTTTGGTGGGATGGCTGGCAACTTTCACTTTCTACTTTAAATATTTGTGTGCTTGCATTTTTCACAAGACTGTATTACTTTCATCATCAGGAATTAAAAAAGGAAGAAATGATAGCGGCCTAGTAACTTGAGTACTTCAGGTGGACAAAAAAGTGTTTATTTAATGCTTGTTGCCTAAATTAGAAGACAGAGAGCAGAGAAGGCAGGCAGGCAGAAGGGAAGGAGGTAGAAGGGACGATATAGGCTGGTCCTGCCGGGGAGGGAGAACAGCGAGGACCGTGGGCAGCCCGCTGGGGGGCAGACAGTCCCGCGGGAGCAGCTGGCTCTCTCAGCACAAACTCCGACAGTTCTGGCCAATCTGGGTCTACTAATTTAGAGATGGGGAGTTAGGATCAGTTGTTTTGGCAAATAGCTCAAAGTTACACCCTGTTTCTTATTCCTAGCTAATGGTCACACTGTAAACTATGCCCATGGGTCTGCCCTTCCTTATTAAGAATGTGTGACTGGCTCTGAGTCCGGAATAAGACGGGAGATTTAGAATCAAGATTAGGAACCCAAGGATCTGAGTAAAAGTGTGACAGGAAAAGCCAGCCCTTTCTGCCTGCCATTAGTTCAGGAACTAGATTGAGGGCTTTCCAGGTACCAGTCACAGGGGTTGTCGTGTCCCATCCTGGGGATTCAGAGACCCAAAATAGGCTTCTCTCAGGCTCTTAGGTAGGAAACATGGACATGTGTCCAAGAGCCGCAGCTGAGGAGGTGGCTTGGATCCTAAGAGAGCATTGTGGCTGCACCACTCTCACTTGCTGTCCATGTGTCGTGGACTTCACCCCTCTCCTGTCAGTTTCCTGGTCTGTAAAATGGGGATGATTGTCGCGCCTGGCTTTGGGGTTATAGTGAGAATTAAATGACATAACGCCTCTAGAGCCCTCGGCACTGCGACTGGCATTACTGCTCAGTCAGCATTAGCTATTGTTCTGTAGAAAAGTGCTCAGAGGGACCCTCTGAGGGGTCGTGAATTGTCCCCCGGGGGAGCCACAAAGAAGAGTGAAGGGGGGTCTTTACGGAGGAGTAAGAGTGTGTTTGATGGACAAAGGTGGGCAGTTTATTGCCAGCAAAAGAATAGAGGTGTGAAAAGATCAAGCCCTCTGGCCTGACCTAAGCACAGGTGCGTATGCCCTGTGGGAGGCAGAGGTTGGAGTGGGAGCTGGTGGGGGAGGTGGTGGTGGTGGTGGTGGTGGTGGTGGTGGTGGTGGTGGTGGTGGTGGTGTGTGTGTGTGTGTGTGGTGGTGGTGGTGGTGGTGGTGGTGGTGGTGGTGGTGGTGGGGTGTGTGTGTGTGTGTATGGGGTGGTGGGGTGAGGGCAGAGGCTGCCCTGGAAATGTAGGCTGGCCTAACATTGAGAGAGACCTTGTTAACCAGGTTAAGAGGCTTGGGCTTTATTTTTCCCTTGAAGACCAGGGAGGAGGTTGTGTGGGGAGCTTGAGAAATTTTCCTTAAGAAGAGAACAACAGGATCAGATTCAGGTTTTGGAAAGTAGGTTCTAGAAAAGGTGTCCATTCAGAAGAGTGGCCAGGAGCCTCTAGCTGTTGTCCCAGGACTGGTCACTAGAGGGAGGCTTGGGCTCAGAAGTGGTACCTCACTGCCTGTTGTTGGCGGTCTGCTGATTGCTGGCTGAAAAGGGGTGCTACGGAGGCAGCCAGATCCCAACTCACGTGAGCCCTTCGGCTGAGGCAGGCTTGCTAGATTGTAGACAAGGGCACTGGCAAATTAGGAAGAAAAGGAATGCCCTGGAGTGCTGTGGGCACCTTGACCTCCATGCAGCTAACAACCAACTATCCCCAACCAGCTATCTCCCTCCCAGCCTGTCCTCCTCCTCTTCCTGTGCCTGCCTTGCCTCTGCGCCATGTGTGAGGACACCCCAGTCTGCATGGCCACGCTTTGTCCACACTCCAGCAAGTAGCCGGTGGGCCCAGGGTTGCATACACTGGTGGGAAAATGAACCTGAGTGTGAGGCCTGCAAAGGCCCAGGGAGCAGGCTTGGGCCATTTAGGAAGAGAATTCTGGGGTCCTGGGTGCTCAGAGCACAGCCTAGAAGGAGGTCAAGGGCTCTGGGTACGCACCTCTGTTGGGCCTGTGGACGAGTCGCCTTGAGGAGGGAGATGTGGCTAGAGGAGGGAGATGTGGCTAAAGGAGGGAGCCAAGGACGTGTCCTGTTTCATCCAGATCTTGAGCGAAGGACCTTGTGTTATTTCTGTCTTTCTGTGTGATATCCAGCTCGAATCCAGAAGTTAGTGGGCAACAAAATCTGTTTGAAGGAATGACTTCTCCTCTTCCAGCTCTTGACTTGGCTTCTTGTGTGCGAGAGCAGAGTCCCTTTTCCTTTGCTGAGGGCTCTGTGGTTTTAAGAAAGATCCCCGAGTTCTTTGACACTTTTATGGAGAGATGGATCTCAATTCCCCTTCTGGGCTGGACTCCCTTCTGAAGAATACAGAGAAAGTGATGGTGTTCGACTTTGGGAACTAGCTCATAAAGGCGCTGA
The DNA here is from genome assembly GCF_030028045.1 of Hippopotamus amphibius kiboko. Classification (NCBI taxonomy): domain Eukaryota; kingdom Metazoa; phylum Chordata; class Mammalia; order Artiodactyla; family Hippopotamidae; genus Hippopotamus; species Hippopotamus amphibius. The sequence continues at coordinate 162,896,050 of NC_080189.1, forward strand.
GACTTCCTCCTCAGTGTCAGTTAGGTCAGTGCTCTGGTGAAGCCCTCGGCTGCGTCGAGGGGGCCCTCAGGCAGCCTTGTGGAGAGGCTGTGTAGGGTGGAGCCGAGGCCTCCTGCAAATAGCCGTTCTGGAAGCTGATGCTGTCGCTCAGAACAAGCTCAGACAACGGAAGCCCTGACCTGCAACCTCATGATCATTCAGCTAAGGCGCCCCGGGACGCGGTGTGAGATAATACACATTTGTCATTTTAAGTCACTGAGTTTAGTGGTAGTTTGTTATGCAGCAATGGATAACAACTACAGGATTCAAGGGGTTCCCAAAAGTTAGCATTCTTATTTCCTGCCTGGGTTTTGCATAAGTTGACATAAAACAAAAGTAAATATGGAAGGTGAAATATCCCCTCTGTTGGTGGGTAAGAGACCAGTCTTTAGCCAACTGAACCTGTTAATACTGAGACCCCGAATTTAAGCAGATGTACCCACCCAATCCCAACACTTACTGGAGACAGACCTTCCCCTCACAGATGGGTCTTGCCCTATAAGAGTAAAAGCAAGAAGGTGGGGAGAATGTTTACCCACAAGGTGGATTCACACCCAAGAGAGACAAGATGTGGGCTGAGTCAAGGATGCTCAAGTACTCTTTCCAATGTTAAAAGTAAGTCACTACTCGCTCTTCACCCCTCTACTCACCGGGGCGGAAGGAGCAGTGGGGCAGAGACAGTTCCAGAAGTTCCACTAATTAAGCTTCCTTCACTGGGAAGAAGTGTCAGGAGTGAGGAAGACGTTCTCTCCTTCACATCCTTCCCTTCCATCTGTCTATGGTCCTATCCCATGCATATGACCTGTGACTTCTTCCTTCCCTCTGGGGTTGGCACCCCTGGCACCTTTCTAATAGTGCTAGCTATTCTTATACCTCTTCCTATTGTGTCCTGGGATCTTTGTGCTTCGCACAGTGCACTGCACTTAGACCCTCACTCAGGACATATTGGGAATCACGAAGCTTCAAACTTGCCATTTTGAGACTGATGTTTTCTATTTTCTCTTTAGCTTGCCCCCTTTTCCCTAGCCTTTGGGGGTACTGTTTTATTAAATCATCAATGCTGATGGATCAAACCGTCTTTGCAGGAATATTGTATAAGTGTGAAATAACTCTTTTTTTTTTTCTTTCACAAAGAGCACATCAAGGAGAAATTTTTATGGGTAGAAATGTGATTCTGAAAATTACGTAATGATCAGCAGGCAGTGGCAGAGATCCAGAAGAGAACAGAAAATCCTGTCATCCATTTTGATAGCTCAGGAATAATATGCACATCTAGTTCACATACACAGCTGTTTCAAAGTCTGATTACATTTATTTCTTATCATTGGGAATCTAGTGAAGTGTCTATACTTTCTTTCTTTGCTCTTTTTCTAAATTTACTTACCTATTCCTTGCTGATGGACATTTAGGCTGCTTCTAATTGTTCACTGCCACAAAGAGCGTCGCTGCGAACATCCTTGTGCTTTCAGGTCTCCTGGCCCCGATCCACCCTGTCCACTGCTGCCTGAGTTAAGGGAGGGGCACGAACAGAACCTCAGTAGGTGCTTAGGGGTGTCTGGGCAAACACCTGCAGGGTTTTGGCCTAACCCCTTTCCTCTCCAGAAAACAAAGAAGCATTTGCGCACCGGGCCACCACTGTTCCTCTCTCTCGTTCCTATCCTCTTGGGCATCATTAAAGGGGTGCAGATGACACACAAAGGAGATTTATAAAGGAAGAAGGAGATACGGCTGTGTTAGGAATGCAGGAAAGCATATGTACCCTGGCAGGCTTCTACGTGGACCTGTCACAGGGGCTCTGCACCCATGTAGCCCTCTAAATTCCCTGGAGGGCTGTGCTGTCTGGGGGTGCTTTTGGAGTCCAGATGATTGGCCGAGGTGTTGCAGGAAAGGGTATGAGCGTGGGTGTCTACGATGGGGAGGCAGGCGCAGGGATGGGCTTTGCTTCTGCAGAGGGATTTCTGCCAGAGGTATGTATGTGTGCATCGTGGGGGCTGTGGACAGGGAGCTGTATGTGCCTGAGTGTGGATGTGACCAAACTCAGGGATATGCTGCTGTTAAATGAAGCGAGGCATTGCCATGGCAACACAGCTCTCTGCTCCCAGCCAGATGCCAAGCCCTTAAATTATAGTTTTCTGGCTGAAAGCGCCTCAATGGCCTCTGGTCTCCCAAGCAATGGGACTGTGGGGGCAGCAGATACCTCACCCTCATCTCCAACCTTTCAACAAAGCCCAAGAGGTGATAAGGGGGGGGAGATATCACAGGGATACTGAGGAATTTTGTTTGAGGGAGGCCTGGGAGTAGCCTCTGGTGAAGGGGGTTTCAGAGAGCCATGGATAGGCCTGCTCTTCTATTATCTCCTGGTCCAGTGATCTGGGGTTAACATTCTCCAGCACTTCATTTTAGAAGTACATTCGTACAATGAATGTCAGTAGAGATGCCAATTATTTCTTCCACTAATCATTTCCTTTCCTTCCACTCATTATCCTTCCTTGATTTTGATGAGAAAGTATCCCTGTGTCCCTGGCCACAACTGACCAAACTGGGTGTAGATGATTGACCAGAAGCATATCAAGCGGATTCTCTTCCAGCAGTTTGGATTGGGGCTAATTATCTATTTGCAACCAACCTGGAAGGTCACGCACTGAAGGTGCCACTTGTGGGCGGCTCCGTGTAAGTAAAATCAGCAAAGAGGGTCTGGAGTCCCAGGAAGCAGACACAGGCAGAGGGAAACAAAGACCAGAGAGGGAGGGGGAGGGAGGGAAGTACAGCAGTTGCTGTTGTCCAGGGGTCTCTCCTGCTTCTAGTTCTAGGGAGGCTCTGTTGCATTTCCTGCCCTCGGTTGCTTTTTGTAATTTGATAGGTTTGTGTCTTGTCGTGGGATGGTCCTTGGGTAGGGTTTGGTTGGTGATGCGGGAAGTGCCTTTTCTAGCCACATTCCCACTCAGGATAAGCAGTAAATCCCTTAAAAAAGGCGGCCTGGAAAAATTTCTTCAATTGTCCAACAGTATTTCATTGAGCAGCTATGTCCCAGTATTCTAGTTGTCAGGGAAATATCAGTGAACAAGACAGAGGGGAGCCTGCTCCTAAGGAGCTTATTCTTTGGAGGACACACATAACAGAGTGAACAAAAGATATGAGAGCAGACACTGCTAAGGGCTATGAACAAAATGAATGAATCATACAGAATCATAAGCTATTTTAAAAAATATTTATTTTATTTATTTGGCTGCTTCGGGTCTTAGTCATGGCACGCGGGATCTTAGTTGTGGCATGCGGGATCTTCTGTTGTGGCAGGCGGGTTTCTTGCTAGTTCTGGCGTGTGGGCTCCAGAGCGTGCAGGATCAGAGGTTGCAGCACATGGGCTCTCTAGTTGTGGTGCAAGGGCTCTAGAGCACACAGGTTTAGTTGCCATGAGGCATGTGGGATCTTAGTTCCCTGACCAGGGATAAAACCCACGACCCCTGCACTAGAAGGTGGATTCTCAACCACTGGACCACCAGGGAAGACCCCATAAGCTATTTTTTAAAAATAAATAAATTTATTATTTATTGCTGACTGCGTTGGATCTTTGTTGCTGTGCATAGGCTTTTCTCTAGTTGTGGTGAGCAGGGGCTACTCTTCGTTGCGACGCACGGGCTTCTCAGTGCGGTGCCTCCTTTTGTTGCAGAGCACGGGCTTGAGGCGCGCAGGCTTCAGTAGTTGTGGCTTGCGGTCTCTAGAGTGCAGGCTCAGCAGTTGTGGCACACGGGCTTAGTTGCTCCATGGCCCAGGAATGGAACATGTGTCCCCTGCATTGGCAGGTGGATTCTTAACCACTGTGCCACCAGGGAAACCCCCATAAACTATTAAGGTTTGAAAAAGTCCTCAAATGTTTCCAGATGCTTTTATTTCCACAAGACCAAAGAAACAACAGAGATAATAAATGGCCTTTAGCCACACAGGAGGGTAGTGAAACTAGATTAGGCTCATTCTTTGCCAGTTTTTATGTCCCTTCCTGTGGGAAGCCTTTCCCTCCCAGCTCTCTGTTACATGCCCCTCCTGCTGCACCTTGCACCTGCTTCATCACAGCATATTTTATTGCCCATTTATAGAGGTGTTTTGCTCACTCACTGTAGGACCTGAGGACAGAAACAACGCCCATCACATTCACATAACACAGTGATTCACACTGCATAGATGCTTCATAAATAGGTGCTGGATTAATAAATAACAAGGGCCTGACCAACAGCAGCAACAGCTCTTCTACTCCTGTAGGCAATTCTTCCACTAGGGGACCCCTCCAAAGGCAGGATTAGTTGGATAATGACAGACATGTTATGGCTGTCTTCAGAGACAGGAAAAGAATCTTCCATGGCCAGAATCCAGGCAAGGTGATATGTTGACTCTTTTCCAGCTACAGAGACCAGAGTCTTTGTGTTGAGCACCTCTTAAAAATGAAGCGGCAAAATGTGTAGGGCCTCTATCTGGTGGCTCTCAGAAGTGCCTGATTCCTGTTGATGGGAGCAGCTGGCCATTGGTTGGGCACACATTCAGGTCTAATCTCACTCTGGAGACACGACAATTAACGTCTAACAAAAAGGAACACACACAGCACCCAGAAAAGGTACACATGCATGAACACCCACAAGTGTGCCCCAAACAGCAGATTTTACCTCTCCTCCCTCTTTCCCTCACCACAGAGCTAACAAATAATAAATCTTAGGGCCCTGTGGACTTCAGTTCTATCTGGCCAGCCACGTCCCTAGGATACAGTAGTCCTTTTCAGGTGATGACTGTGACCCTCACCAGTTGGTTCCGCCTTAAGGCTGACTGTTTACTGCCCTGGCAGCCAAAGCCTATGTTGTTTCCACGGTGGAGGCAGAATAAGGTTTCAGGGAGGAGCAAGCTACCTGAGCTTAGGACAGACATGAACATGATGGATAGGATTGTACGTTCTGTAGTCAGCCCATGGAGGATCCAAGCCAGAAACCAGAACTAAAGCTTTTGTGGGAGTAGCTGAAACTGGTTGCTTTCTGCATTACTTAACACAGTACCCGATCCTGTCTGGAGAAAGATGAATTTCCTCCATTTTTCATTACTACATATAATTCTTTACAGGGTTTGCTATGCATAATTTAAAAAATTTATGAGTAATGTATAAATATGTTCTTATTAAAAAAATCAGGGGCTTCCCTGGTGGCACAGTGGTTAAGAATCCACCTGCCAATGCAGGGGACATGGGTTCAAGCCCTGGGCAGGGAAGATCCCACATGCTGTGGAGCAACTGAGTACGCCACAACTACTGAGCACACGTGCCACAACTACTGCAGCCTGTGCGCCTAGAGCCTGTGCTCCGCTATTGCTATTTCACATTTTTCGATAACCAATGTATCCTGGAACAGTTCTAAAATTTTTTTTGGCTATACCACTTAGCATGCGGAATCTTAGTTCCCAGACCAGAACCCCCTGCAGTCCCGAGGAGCACTCTTCATGTCAGTACATTCTTGTGAAGTGCTCCATAGTATTAAAGTTCCATAATGTGCATGAACCATTATTTAAATAACTTTCCCTACTGATTAACATTTGGGTTGCTTCTAGTTTTCCACTATTTCGAACCCTGTAATGATCATCTTTTGATATGTATCGCTGTGTCCCTGTTAGGCATCTCTGTAGGAAAGACACCTAGAAGTAGAATTGCTGGGTCAAAATTTAGCTCAACACTGATAATAGCTTCATCACTTTATATCCCCACAGTAGTGGACGCGTGCTCATTTTCACACATCGCACCAACACCGCACATCCATTCAACAAATGTATGCTACGTGCCAGGCACTGTTCTAGAAAACTAGGGCACATCTCTGCCTCCGGGGACTTAAGAGTTTAGTGGGGGGAAATAATATTATTTCCTTATTTCTTAAAGTTATTATTTCCTATAATTCAGTTTTAAGTCATAAATGCTATGGAAAATAAGAGTGTGGTAAAGAAAATGAAGAATACCAGTGGGATGGAGATTTTGAATAGGATAGTGAAGGCAGGCCTCAGCCAGGTGATTTTGAGCCTTCCTGAAAGGAAGTGAGTGCAAATCTCAGAGAAGAGATTGTTCTAGGGAAAGCAAAGTCCAGCTCAAAGGGCCAGTATGACCTTGGTCTGTTCAGAGGGGCAGCAAGGAGGCCAGTGTGGCTTGAACAGAGTGGGTGAGAGGACCAAGAGAAAATGGGGGGCTAGACTGGGGAGGCACTGGTAGGCAACTAAAAGGGCTCTGGCTTTTACTCAGTATAGCACGTGATATTAGAAAGTTTTGAGCACCAGAGTGACATGAGCTGCTATAGGTAACAGCGTCTCTCTAGCCAGAGTTAAGAATAAACTATGATAAACTATAGGGGTAGAAGGTGGGGACAGGCATGGGAGTCGGGAGGCTATTGAAATAATAATCCAGTTGAAAGATGACAGTGGCTTGGGTCAGGGTGCTAACAGGCATAAAGAAGTGATTAGATTCTGGGTACTTTGAAACTAGAGTCAATATTTACTGTAGGATTAGAAGTAGGATGGAAGTAAGAGTCAAAAGACTATGATCTCCTTAATTCTTCCAAATAGATGGGTACAAACATCTCATTTACTTACATCTCATTGCTTTCATTTGCATTTCCCTAATGCCCCCACCCCCTCTTCCCTTGGTTAACACTTGATTTCCTTACCAACAATTTTCTTTATGGGGTAGCTTTGCTTGCTGTTTTATCCAAACTCTGAGATTAATTTCTCATTTTAGAAAAACAGCATTGCAGACCTGGTAGGTAACATAGGATTACCTGGTCAAACCTCCTAAAAGATGAGAAAACTGGGTTGCTCAAAAAGGTTAACTGAGGCTCAGTGGAGTGACTTATTCAAAGTCACAAAGTTAAGTGCTGGGGCTTTTGCTTTCCATTTTCTATACCATCTTATCTTAGAAATCTGTTTTACGAATAAAACAAATAATTGAGAGCCAATAAATTCATCTCCATGAGGGCTCCAATTTGGATATGATATTTGATCAAAAGGAAATGTCAATAAAAATTTACCACACAGGCTAAGAAACTAGATTTGCATTGCTTTTCCTACTGTAATCTTCAAAGAAGGAGAAAACAGGTGAGGTGCCTTTCCTGCCTAACTCCGCCAGCCCCTCATTCACGCTGAGATCAATAATCATTCCCCGGGCTCCTTTCCGCCTCATTACCATTCTAATTTGTCTCAACAGAATCTACCTAGGTTATTAGGGTTTTATTTTTTCCCCCTACTCTAATAAACCAACTTTTAGATTAAGGGAAAACAGAAAAGGGATAAGACCAGCTTATCTTAGTGAAAAAGGAATAGGGAAAATTAGAACGTGGCAAGCCAAGTCTTGCTGAGTTTGTCCTGTTCAGCACATCTCTGTCTCACTGTGGGCCTGGGATGCTTTAGGAGAAATCTGATGTAGGGTGCTGGAAACAGGCAAGAGGCACTACTGAAATAATAAGCAAGGAGTAGTGGGAAGATCTATCTTAGCCAGATGAAAGGGTCTAGGCTGAAATGGAGCTGACGAGGGCAGTTAAAAAGGTGAGTGGACACTTTACAAAGTTGTGTGCCTTACCTGCCCCTTCCAAAAAACACCTTCTTCAAAAGAGCAATTTACACTGGCTATAGAAAATTTGGAAGATATAAGATTATAACCCTCCAGCCTTTTCTGTGCACATACAACCTGTGCATACAAAAAAACACTGGTAAGATGCTTGTGTATACTGTTTTTAAGCTGTTTTTCTCAGTTAACATATTGAACATTTCTTCCGATTACTGTCTCAAACGTGACTGATAGTGGTTATATGGTATCTTTATTTTATTTTATTTTATTTTTTATTATTTTTTTTGGGGGGGTACACCAGGTTCAATCAACTGTTTTTATACACATATCCCCATATTCCCTCCCTTCCTTGACGCCCCCACCTTGAGTCCCCCCTACCCTCCCTGCCCCAGTCCTCTAAGGCATCTTCCATCCTCGAGTTGGACTCCCTTTGTTATACAACAACTTCCCATTGACTATTTTACAGTTGGTAGTATATATATGTCTGTGCTACTCTCTCGCTTCTGGTTATATGGTATCTTATTACATAAAATAGTTTCATCAAACAAGCTCCTCTTGTTAGACAATGTTGATGTTCCTAGATCTGTGCTCTAATATATTTCAAGTAGAGGCAGAATTACCAGATGAGAGTATTTTTAATTAAAAAAAAAATCAAGCACATATTCTTTATCTTTGAAATGACTTAAAAAGATTTTCAATGTTAAAAAAAAAATCAGAGATACAGAAAAGCACAAATAAAAGAAACATCAAAGCGAGAGAGTAGCACAGACATATATATACTACCAACTGTAAAGTAGATAGCCAGTGGGAAGTTGTTGTATAACGAAGGGAGTTCAACTCGAGGATGGAGATGCCTTAGAGGACTGGGACGGGGAGGGTGGGGGGGACTCGAGGGAGGGTGGGGGGGGAGTCAAGGGAGGGAGGGAATACGGGGATATGTGTATAAAAACAGATGATTGAACTTGGTGTACCCCCCCAAAAATAATAAATAAATAAAATTATATAAAAAAAAAAAGAAACATCAACTATAGTCCCATTATCATTCACACTTTGGTGTACATATCCTTCCAGTTTTTAAAAAAATATGTAAACAATCTATACAGAATTAGGTTACCATGCATGTTTGCATAATTGCATTTTCTCATTAAATACAAGTATTTCCTCATATCTCTACTTGTTTTTCCAAAACATGAATTTTAATGGCTACAGTTTTCCACTGTATGGTTATGTCATTTCCGCTAGGATATAAGCACCACAAAAGCAGGTACTTTGTGCAACCAAAGAGCAGTGCTCATTAACCATTTATTGAACACACACATAAACTTAATCAACCAATTCCTTGTTGCTGGATACTGAGCTTATTTCAAACTTTCACTATTACATTCTTACACAAAAATCTTGCAGACAGCTCTAATTATTTCCTTAGATTCAACTAGAAGTGAAATTTGTCTCAAATGGTACACATTTTAGAACATAATTAGGATGACCATATAATTTATCATCAAACCAGAACCCTTCTGAGAGGAAAAGGGAACATCATTCAGGACTGCCCTGGCCCAACTGGGATGCAGAATTACAGGTTACATGATGCCAAACTGAGCCTTACAGGTTATATAACAAGTTACATTCCCACTTGCACCGTATTAGAGCACCAGTTTCCCCAGACCTAACATTTGTGACTCCACTCTTGATATCTAATACATCCTAATCACACTGAATATCTACCCTGGCATTTTTGATATAAAATAATAAGACAAAAAACCTTCCCCTTGATCTTTTCTCTTGGTTTCACGTTCCTTTCTAGGGGTCTGGTTTTCTTTCTAGGTGTTGGTTAATGTTTGCTGTAGAGCCTGGATCATATCCTTTAGACTTTGTAGGCTACATGGTCTCTGTTGCAATTATTCAACTCTGTCATTTTAGCATAAAAGCAACCACAGGTAATCTGAATTAGTGTGGCTGTGTTCCAATAAAACTTTATTTATGGGACACAGATTTGAATTTCATATAATTTTCATGTGTCATTAATATTATTCTTCTGATTTTTTCCTTCTGACCATTTAAAAACATACAAACTATTCTTAGTCCATGGGCAGTACAAAAACAGGAGGTGGGTCATAGTCTGCTGACCCCTGACTTAGGAAACATCTGGTAGACAACTAAAACAAACTGGGAGGGGCAGGGATTATCCTCTTTTAAATGCAGAAAAATCACTAATTTTTCCTTTTTTCTTGAGCTGTATAATTTCCTGCTGTCAAGGTATAGTTGCATTATATACATCTTCATCTATATGTGCCTCACAAATAAATATACATAAAAACAAGAGAGAAATGAATTGTGGAAAGAGTTCTGCTCAGCCCCCTCCACCCGCCAAGTGAGTTCATGAGCACATCCCTTGAGGAAACCTGGGTTGGGAGACAGGAAACTGCTATCTTCTTGGCTGGCCTCAGTTTCCACATGCTTCTCACAGCATAACATATCTCACTTCATGGAGTGTGAGTTTACTGTCTGAATATGTATTTTTTGTAAAATACTGACCCTGAACACAAGCCAATACCTTCACCTGATAATCAATTGACTAAATCAATCTTCTAATGCTGAAGAATAAGCAGACTGCTGGATTTACTAAGCGACATATGTTGGTGTTCACTGGGTCACATACAATGTACACAGTGTTCATATAATGTACATTATGAAAAATTAAAGGGATTTTTCCAATGGTAATTTTAATTATATAAAATTATCCTATCACAAACTAATTTTAGAACCTAGTTACACATAAGGGATGACTATTAATTTTTATTCCTTAAAACAAACAAAAAAACCTACCAAGGATTACAATATAAACTCAATATTCAATACTCATAAGAAAAAAAGGCAGGACAGAGGAGAAATGCAAATTTGGCAAGTCCTGTCACAAGCAGCAGGTTCAAAGCAGCTTCCGGTCAGTTGTCCACACAAACAAATAAGCTGGGATGTTTCTAAGAGTCCATATAGTGATACAATATATGTTTCTAGAAAGGAGCACTAAATTTCCATTATCGTTTGAAATAGCAATATCCATCTAAGAAGATGGCAGTAAATATTACCTTCACTTTGTAAATGAGGAAAATGAGGTTCACAGAAATGTAAGGTCACTTACAGACTCAGGGTATAGTGAGCTGAGTTGGTGGGGGGACATAAATTAAAACTCAGTGCTTCATGCATTTCCCATGCTGTCTAAAAAAAAAAAAAACAAAAAAAAACCCAGCAGTGACTAGAATATCAAGGAATATTCTCTCCTATGAGACAGCCACAAAGAATACTTAGAGCAGAAACAGCTAGGGGGGTTCAACAGCATGAACAATACAGCAAGTGGAAAATAGGGAAAAAACCAATCCCAGATACACTTACCCTCCAACATAGATACAGATCTTTAATTTAAAACTGAGTAAGTTTATTCATGGAGAAAACAGCTACAGAATAACCTCAGGACTTTTTTAGTCCAACAATTAAAATTGCATTTAAACTCTTCCCATTGCCACCCAACGGGAAGAGTTCACAGACCTAAAAGACATCTGGAGAAACTACTGTCCCTCTTTCTTGGGTTTATATACATTTACCTTTGAGGCAAGACAGACAGCTGTGATTAATGTCTTTTCCAGGAGATGTGATTTCCAGTTCCACTGTCTGAAATGTATAGGATTCTTCCGTGAAGGCCAGATAAGATCAAAGAATTTGATGTTGACTGGAGAATTAAGAAGGTAAGACCAATGGCTGGTTCATGGTAGAAGCGGAATTATGTTTTCCATCAATAAAACCTGAGGTATTTAAAGATTCCATAGACATAGAAACTCACTTCTACCTTGCTCAGAGGTAATGGAGAGGTTGAGAAGCCTGTTGTGGAAGGTCATACCTTCTTGGACTTCTCACATAACATTAGTGCCAAAACCTAACCAGGACTGGACCATGTCAAACACTTCTATGAACAAAAAAATGTTCCAAGGCAACAGTGTGATCAATGATGAGTTTTTCCCTGTCTCTGTTTTTGTCTTGTCTTGGTGATACAGTCTATGGCAATACAAAATAGCATGGTCACTTACTCTAAGACCTGCCTGAGTAAAAGAACGGGGCTCTCCAAGTCTCAGCAGTCACGGTTTAACCTAGCTCGTTTTACTTGGCTATTCTCATCATCCAGATGGCAGGAACCTTCTGTGGTGATGTCTCTTTTATTCTCCTCCCTGGGTTCCAAAGGGAAGTCCTGACCTACGGGCAGCACCTGCCGGACAGTCATGTTAACACGAGCAGTTTTCAAGTAGCTGGAGCACACCTGCCAGTCCTCCACAGAACAGGGCTCCACCACTGAGTCTCTGGGGAGGTCAGCTGGGAGAGGTGTCTCTAGGCAGCAAGGCAGGCTTTCCCCTTCCGGACTGGGAAGGACCCTTGGGACTGCATGGTTCAACAGGCGGCTGAAACCTGACATTACCATGATGTCACCGCTGTGCATAAACATGGCGGTGGGGGCTTCATCTCTTTTGAGGCCACCCAGGAGAAAGATGGCAGTCTGTCCAAAGCTACAAAAAAAAAAAAAAAAAAAAAAAAAAAAGTAACACAATACACAATAGTTTCTGTTACTAACCATGGTTGGGAAAGTTTCTGCCAACTGCACTGTTTTCTAATTTCAGCTTTGATACTTATCACTTCCAAATCTTTTTTTTTTTTGGCTGCACTGTGTGGCTTGTGGAATCTTAGTTTCCCGACCAGGGATCAAACCCAGGCCCATGGCAGTGAAAGCACCGAGTCCTAACCACTGGATCACTAGGGAAGTCCCAATCCTCCTTTTTAAACTGTGCTAAGATCCTTCTTTTCCAGCTTGTGGCTAGGAGCGACCAGCCTGTGATCTGCTACTTAAACTTATCATAGCCCACAGAACTGCTGCAAAATAAAATTTGAAGCAATTAAATAAATTAAAAATTTATTTGGGTTCTTTACTATCTGTTTATCATTCCTGTTCACTTTAAAGATAAGGCAGTTAATAAAAGATTCTGTTCAGGTGCTTTCCTCATGAGATACAGGTGCATTACTCTGCAAAAATATAAACTTACATTTAGGGAGACAAGGAGAGTAAACTATTCGGGCTTCTGTGCTTTACTCTTTCCTGTCCCTAAAAGGCTGCTCACTTTGCATTATGGCCTTTACCACTTATCTATACCACAGACACTGACAATACCTCTCATTACAAAAGACAGACTCCATGCATCTCAAACAGAAATAGTAATTATAATTTGGTCATAACTCTAAAAGGACTATGCTAATTTTACTTATGATACATTGCTAAGATGCCCAGAAGTAAAAATAGAGTCCACTAAAAAAATTTAATGTTTTTATTTATTTATTTAAGCTTAAAAGTGCTTTAGAGAAAGGAATGAAGTGATTAAAAAGTACTTCAAAATCCCTAGACCCAACTTACCTGAATGACAGCAGGGGTTTGGAGTGATCTAGTTCAGATCTGTCTACATGGATTCCTAGTGTGGAGTCTAATCGGTAGTAATTCAGGATACCTGCTTCGGCTCGGAAACCCTGAAATCCACAGGCAGCAGCTACTTGCTCTGAGAGGAAAGCCAGGTCAGAAGGGAAAGGTGTATAATGATCTGCTGAGTATTTCTTTGATAAAAGTAGGGAGAATAAGAAAAATAAACAATGATCTCAGGAAAACAGGAAACTGTGGCATAAGATTAATTACCACTTTAAAATAACCTAGTTTACATGTAATATATTTATTGACTGACTGATTTACAATGTTGTGTTAGTTTCTGACCTATGTATACATTCTTTTCTATATTCTTTTCCATTATGGTTTATCACAGGATATTGAATATAGTTCCCTGTGCTGTACAGTAGGGCCCTATTGTTTATCCATTCTATATATAATAGTTTGCATCCACTAACCCCAAACTCCCAATCCCTCCCTACCGCTCTTGGCAACCACAAGTCTGTTCTCTACTACATGTAATATTAATATAACATGATTTATCCATCCCTTTAATTTTTTTTAATTGAGGTATAGCTGAGTTTACAATATTAGCTTCAGGTATACAACATAGTGATTCAAAATTTTTATAGATTATACTCCATTTATAGTTGTTATTATAAAGTATTGGCTATGTTCCCTGTGCTGTACAATATATCCTTGTAGCTTACTTATTTTGTACATAGTAGTTTGTACTTCTTAATAGCCATCCATTTTTGAGGCATCCAGTAATCTCATAATGGGCCAATTCAAAATAATGAGCACCTATTATATGGCAGGCACTGTGCTATGCAGTGATAAATCAAACAAATTCACCCTGCATAGAGTTGCCATAAGAAGCAATGATACCTTTCTCTGGTATACTCTAATCCCAAACAGGACAGTTCTCTTCGGGTAAAAGGGCAACTCAAAACTGTCACTACCAAGAGGTGCCTAAGGAAACATGTCGACTAAGTGTAATGTATCCTGCATGGGATCCTGGAACAGAAAGTACGTCAGTTAAAAACTAAGGAAATATAAATGAAGTGTGGACTTCACTATTATAATAATGTATTACTGGGACTTCCCTGGTGGTCCAGTGGTTAAGACTCTGTGCTGCCAATGCAGGGGGCCTAGGTTCGATCCCTGGTAAGGGAACTAGATCCCGCCTACCACAACTAAGAGCCTGCATGTCACAACTAAAATATCCCACATGCGGCAACGAAGATCCTGCATGCCACAACTAAGACCCAGTGTAGCCAAATAAACACATAAATAAATAAAAATATTAAAAAAAAATAATGTATTACTATTGGTTCACTAATTGAGAAAAAGCTACCATACTAATATAAGACATTAATAAAAGGGAAAACTGGGTGTGGGGTATTTGGGGACTTTACTATCTTTTCAATTTTTCTGTAAACAGAAAACTATACTAAAATACAAAGTTTATTAAAAAAAAAAAAAAGGCAACGCAAATACTATAGCCAGTTTGATTTTGGACCCCTCAGCCTGCAAGATAGCTTCACGTGATTTCACTGGTCACTCTGGTGGGATGACATGCACAAAACATCTAAACTTAAATTGACATACTGTGGTCAAGGCAGCACCTTAAAATGGAATTTTCAGCACTTACCTCCCTGAACTGACTCTATTTTTTATACCTAAGGATCACAAATATCCTTTATCTCTTAAAAAACAACAACAAAAACAAAACCAGAACACTCTACAAAACATATACAATTTTTGAGAACGACAAGGCATCAGCCTCCTACGCAGATGAGTCTCAGGGCTACCCTGGCTACGTAAGCCAGCAGCACCCTGACACTCTTCCTTGGTCTGATGCTCCTCTCTCACTCCTCCCGTTACTCAATCAATCTCAAACCTGATTAGAAAATCCACTTTTGTGGATTTGAGAAAATCCCTACTAGTGTCCACTAGCTGGAGCAATGGTCACAGCTCTGGAGAGAAAGTATTTACTCTGACCAGAAGTGAGCTTTAACTTCACATTAAGAAAGACTTTTCTGAAAAGTCTTTGATGGGTGGTCAAGCCTCTTCAGCTGGAATCTATTTTATTTTTTTCTTCTCCTTTTCCTGGACTGCAAATAAGAGTTCCTATTTAATTTCTCAAAACTAAGGGTGTAGTTAGAGAACTTTAAGGTTTTCTCTACCATTATGTTTTAGTCCTTCAGAAGACCAACCACTTACAGCTGCTATTCTGCTACAATGAAATAATTACCTTTTTGGGTTTTCATCCCTATCCAAACTGTCTATGAACTGCTCTTCTTTCTGAATTCTCTTTCTCTTTCACTCTTTCTGAATTCTCTTTCTCTTTCTCAAACCATTCAGTGTTTTTGATCATTTTCACTCCATGTTGTTCTTAGTAAATGAGGCTAACTTTGGGGTCCTTGGGGAATAACAATACAATAAAATTAATATCATAAAAACAATAAGCTAACATTTATTGTGTTAATACACTTAATGGCTTAGAATAGCCAGGCACTGCTGTAATTACTACAAAGGCATTTATCATTTAATCCTCACAACCACCTTACGAGGTAGGCACTATCCATACTGAAGGCAGGGTTCAAATTCAGGCTGTCTACATGAAAGAAAACCACGTGGCCATTTCCCCAAATACAGATGTCTAGTTTTCCATTAAATCTATATCACTGAAAATAAGAATTACATCATGAATAGTTCTGAGCAACATTTATCATTATTTTGAGTAGTTAATATATTTATTAATGAGCTGGGTTGACTGAAACTATGGAGCTTTCAAAAAAGTAACTGATTAGTAGGAAGATGGTCTACACCAATTTATTTTATTCAGTTTACTCTCAGAATTAGTCCTTCCACTTGGTGGCAAACATCTCACTGAGAAAAGAGGCACTAAGATGCCAGTGATAAAGGAGGCATTTTCTGAAGCATAGGGTTCAGGAAAGAAGAAAGTGTATCTCAAGAAAATATGGAACTTTGTTTACTGTAGGACATTCTTTCCCATCTCTCTCCTGCTCAGACCTTTATATAGCAGTCAAAAGGTGTCATCTTGAAAGTTCTTTTGTGAGTTGATAGAAGAGAACATCAGAAGTACATGGAGCAATACTCCAGGCACACAATATGCAGAAAATAAACGATCAACAAACACTAAATAATAATGGAAATAAAGATTATAATTGAGAACTGCTCTTGAATACAGTAAAGAAAAATCTATATTCCTGAAACCTCCTTGGAGAAAGCGTCAATGACTTCTGATAAAATAATATAACCTGAGAGCATATGAAAAAGTAATTTTCTCTTGATAAATTATTCATTCCTCTGGAGATACCATATATCAAGAGGATTTTAGGAGGGAATAAATGAAAGAAATCCTTCCACAAATGGATAATCTGATACTTTAAGCTTGGCCAAGAAGAAGTTAAATTACGTGGGCCAAAAAGCATAAAAATGGAAAACAATGGAATTAGCAAGAAAATTTGAATACCTTATTGTCCCAGTTATAATGGTAGCCTAAGGTCACCCAGCGCAGTTTCTCTAGTAAACTTCGGGGTCTCCGTTTATTCACCTCTTTATACCTGCAAGGATCGGAGACAAAAGATGATTTATTCATCTCCAATGGCAGCAATAGCCTGTTGTATGGATCCTAGAGTTGAAATCTGATATTCTACATAAGCTGTTAGCCAAGACCTCCACAGGGGAAATTAGAATTGATAAATGAGTTGACCAAGAATATAATACTACTAAAAAACATGTCAGCATTTCTAATTTCTAATCCTTGGTTCTAAATCCTCTGCTGAATGGGATCAATTTTAAATGGTGAGTCTCCAGCATCGCAATAATGATAACACAAAATGACAACAGAAATGCCTTTACCTGTCCATGGGAAATGGGACGAAGAGCCCTACAGATAATTGAAAATTTGGCTCACATAACATGTTCAATTTGGTTTGCTTAAAGCAGGACATGATTAATTACAGCTATTACTAAGTCTAGAATGATGGTGGCTTCCTAGAATTGTAGTTTTGGGGGAAAAAAGTTTGGCAAAATACAGTATACAATCAAAAATTACTTTTAACATGCCTTTTTTAACCCCATATAACAACTGAGATAACTGAGGCCTAGCTAACAATTAACAGCCACTGTAACTGATTTGGTTCCTGACATTCCCTTATTCAAACCACAGGAGATTTCTGTAAAATGGAGGTGTCCCTTCTGTAATTATATCTTATCTAATCAAATCTATGGGATTAACTACTCTTTTTCTTTTTCTTTGGCTGTGCTGTGCAGCTTATGGGATCTTAGTTCCCTGACCAGGGATTGAACCCAGGCCCTCGACAGTGAAAGCACAGAGTCCTAACCGCTGAACAACCAGGGAATTCTGTAACTACTCTCCTTCTAAAGAGGAAGTGTTTGATTTACCTCTAAATATCTAAAACAATACAAGAATGCTAGGCCTAATCATTTTATTTAGTTTGTTTTTCTATGTAATTTACAACATTAATCAATCAAAAAAATTTTTTTCTTTTGGTCCAAGAACCACCTGCGCTTTAAAAAAGAAAAGATCAGGGGCAGAGTCCAGATGGCGGCATGGGAAGACGTGGAGATCACATCTCCCCACAAATAGAACAGTTATCGGAGGCCAGCGGGGGACCTGAGGCCCAAGTAGACTGCAGGAACTCTGCAGCAACCAGCTTGTGGGATCTTGATACACAAGTCCAGTGTCAGGCCAGCGCTCCTGAGGTGGGAGCTCTGAGTCCAAAACATTGGACTAACAGGGAAACCCAGTTCCCAGGGAATATCCTTTACTGTGAGGTCTCCCAGAGGTTCTCAACTTAACACCAAGACCCAGCAGGAACACAACCCCGCCTGTCCAAAGTGGGGGGAAAAATGAGATGACAAAAAAATATGTCACAGATGAAGGAACAAGGTAAAAATACACAAGACCAAATAAATGAAGAGGAAATAGGAAAACTGCCTGAAAAAGAATTCAGAGTTATGATAGTAAAGATGATCCAAAATCTCGAAAACAAAATAGAGAAAATACAAGAAACAGTTAATAAGGACTCAGAAGAACTAAAGAGCAAACAAACAGTAATAGATAACAAAATAACCGAAATTAAAAATACTCTAGATGGTATAAACAGCAGAATAACGAATGAGTGAGCTGGAAGATAGAATGGGGGAAATAACTGCCACAGAGCAGGAAAAAGAAAAAAGAATAAAAAGAATGGAAGACAGTCTCAGAGACCTGGGTGACAACATGAAGTGCACCAACATTCGAATCACAGGCATCCCAAAAGAAGAAGAAAAAAAGAAAGGGTCTGAGAAAATATTACAAGAGGTTATAGTGGAAAACTTCCCCAGCATGGGAAAGGAAATAATTAATCAAGTCCAAGAAGCGCAGAGAGTCCCATACGGAATAAACCCAAGGAGAGATACACCAAGGGACATATTAATCAAACTAATGAAAATTAAACACAAAGAAAAAATATTAAAAGCAGCAAGAGAAAAGCAACAAATAACATATAAGGGAAAACCCACAAGGATAATAGCTGATCTTTCTGCAGAAACTCTGCAGGCCAGAAGGGAGTGGTAGGATATGCTGAAAGTCCTGAGAGAGAAAAACCTACAGCCAAGAATACTCTACCCAGCAAGAATCTCATTCAGATTCGAAGGAGAAATCAAAAGCTTTACAGACAAGCAAAAGTTAAGAGAATTCAGCACCACAAAACCAGCCTTACAACAACTGCTAAAGGAACTTTTCTAAGCAGGAAACACAAGAGAAGGAAAAGACCTACAAAAACAAACCCAAAACAATTCAGAAAATGGTAATAGGAACATACATGTCAATAATCACCTTAGATGTAAATGGATTAAATGCTCCAACCAAAACACACAGATTGGTTGAATGGATACAAAAACAAGACCCTTATATATGCTATCTACAAGAAACCCACTTCAGACCAAGGGACACATATAGACTGAAAGTAAGGGGATGGAAAAAGATATTCCATGCAAATGGAAGTCAAAAGGAAGCTGGAGTAGCAATACTCAGACAAATTAGACTTTAAAGTAAAGACTATTACAAGAGACAAGGAAGGACACTACCTAATGATCAAGGGATCCACCCAAGAAGAACATATCACAATTGTAAATATCTATGCACCCAACACTGGAGCACCTCAATACATAATAAGGCAAATGCTAACAGCCATAAAAGGGGACATCGACAGTAACACAATAATAGTAGGAGACTTGAACACCTCACTTACATCAATGGACAGATCATCCAAACAGAAAATAAATAAGGACACACAAGCTTTAAATGACACATTAGACCATCTCAACTTAATTGATATTTATAGGACATTCCATCCAAAAACTATAGAATACACTTTCTTCTCAAGTGCACACGGAACACTCTCCAGGATAGATCACATCTTGGGTCACAAATCAAGCCTCAGTAAATTCAAAAAAGTTGAAATCATATCAAGCATTTTCTCTGACCACAATACCATGAGACTAGATATCAATTACAGGAAAAAAACTATAAAAAATACAAACACATGGAGACTCAACAATACACTATTAAACAACCAAGAAATCACTAAAGAAATCAAAGAGGAAATCAAAAAATACCTAGAAACAAATGACAATGTAAACACAATGACCCAAAACTTATGGGATGCAGCAAAAGCAGTCCTAAGAGGGAATTTTATAGCAATACAGTCCTACCTCAAGAAACAAGAAAAATATCTAATAAACAACCTAACCTTACACCTAAAACAACTAGAGAAAGAAGGACAAAAACACCCCAAAGTGAGCAGAAGGAAAGAAATCATAAAGATCAGAGCAGAAATAAATGAAAAAAAAAAAAAAAAAAAAAGGAAACAATAGCAAAGATCAATAAAACTAAAAGCTGGTTCTTTGAAAAGATAAACAAAATTGATAAACCATTAGCCAAACTTATCAGGAAAAAAAGGGAGAAGAGGCAAATCAACAGAATTAGAAATCAAAAAGGAGAAGTAACAACGGACACTGCAGAAATACAAAAGATCATGAGTGACTACTACAAACAACTATATGCCAATAAATTGGATAACTTGGAGGAAATGGATAAATTCTTAGAAAAGTACAATGTTCCAAAACTGAACCAGGAAGAAACAGAACATATGAACAGACCAATCACAAGTATGGAAATTGAGACTGTGATTAAAAATCTCCTAACAAACAAAAGCCCAGGGCCAGATGGCTTCACAGGCGAATTCTATCAAACATTTCGAGACGAGCTAACACCTATCCTTCTCAAACTCTTCCAAAATATAGCAGAAGGAGGAACACTCCCAAACTCATTCTACGAGGCCACCATCACCCTGATACCAAAACCAGGCAAAGATGTCACAAAAAAAGAAAATTACAGGCCAATATCCCTGATGAATATAGATGCAAAAATCCTCAACAAAATACTAGCTAACAGAATCCAACAGCACATTAAAAAGATCATACACCATGATCAAGTGGGGTTTATCCCTGGGATGCAAGGATTCTTCAACATACGCAAATCAATCATTGTGATGCACCATATTAACAAATTGAAAGATAAAAACCATATGATCATCTCAATAGATGCAGAAAAAGCTTTTGACAAAATTCAACATCCATTTATGATAAAAACTCTCCAGAAAATGGGCACAGAAGGAAATTACCTCAACATAATAAAAGCCATATATGACAAACCAACAGCGAACATCGTCTTAAATGGTGAAAAACTGAAAGCATTCCCTCTAAGGACAGGAACAAGACAGGGGTGTCCACTCTCACCATTATTATTCAACATAGTTGTGAAAGTGTTAGCCACAGCAATCAGAGAAGAAAATGAAATAAAAGGAATCCAAATTAGAAAAGAAGTAAAACTGTCACTCTTCACAGATGACATATTATACATAGAAAACCCTAAAGACTCTACCAGAAAACTGCTAGCACTAATCGATGAATTTAGTAAAGTAGCAGAATACAAAATTAATGCACAGAAATCTCTTGCATTCCTATGCACTAACAATGAAAGAACAGAAGGAGAAATTAAGGAAACTCTTCCATTTACCATTGCAACAAAAAGAATAAAATACCTAGGAATAAATCTGCCTAAGGAGGCAAAAGACCTGTATGCAGAAAACTATAAGACACTGATGAAAGAAATCAAAGACAATACAAACAGAGGGAGGGACAGACCATGTTCTTGGATTGGAAGAATCAATATTGTGAAAATGACTGTACTACCCAAAGCAATTTACAGATTCAACACAATCCCTATCAAATTACCAATGGCATTTTTCACAGAACTAGAACAAGAAGTCTTATGATTTGTATGGCAACGCAAAAGACCCTGAATAGCCAAAGCAATCTTGAGAAGGAAAGACGCAGTTGGTGGAATTAGGTTTCCTGACTTCAAACTATACTATACGGCCACAGTGATCAAGACAGTATGGTACTGGCACAAAAACAGAAAGGTAGATCAATGGAACAGAATAGAGAACTCAGAGATAAACCCAAGCACATATGGGCAGCTTATCTTTGACAAAGGAGGTAAGAAAATACAATGGAAAAAAAGACAGCCTCTTCAATAAGTGGTGCTGGGAAAATTGGACAGCAACATGTAAAAGAATGAAATTAGAACACTTCCTAACACCATACACAAAAAGAAACTCCAAATGGATTCAAGACCTACATGTAAGGCCAGACACTATAAAACTCATAGAGGAAAACACAGGCAGAACACTCTATGACATACATCAAAGCAAGATCCATCTTGACCCACCTCCTAGAATAATGGAAATAAAATCAACAATAAACAAATGGGACCAAATGAAACAAAAGCTTTTGCACAGCGAAAGAAACCATAAACAAGACAAGAAGACAACCCTCAGAATGGAAGAAAATACTAGCCAACGAAGCAACGGGCAAAGGATTAATCTCCAAAATATACAAGCAGCTCATGGACCTTAATACCAAAAAGGCAAATAACCCAATCCACAAATGGGCGGAAGACCTAAATAGGCATTTCTCCAAGGACATGCAGATGGCCAACAAGCACATGAAAAGATGCTCAACATCACTAATCATTAGAGAGACGCAAGTCAAAGCCACAATGAGGTATTACATCACACCAGTCAGAATGGCCATCATCAAAAAATCTAGAAACAGTAAATGCTGGAGAGGGTGTGGAGAAAAGGGAACTCTCCTGCACTGTTGGTGGGAATGTAAGCTGGTACAGCCACTGTGGAAAACAGTTTGGAGGTTCCTTAAAAAACTAAAAATAGAACTACCATATGACTCAGTAATCCCACTACTGGGCATATAACCAGAGAAAACCATAATCCAAAAAGAAACATGTACCATAATATTCACTGCAGCACTATTTACAATAGCCAGGACATGGAAGCAACCTAAATGCCCATCAACAGATGAATGGATAAAGAAGATGTGGCACATATATACAATGGAATATTACTCAGCCATAAAAAGGAATGAAATGGAGCCGTATGTAATGAGGTAGATAGACCTAGAGTCTGTCATACAGAGTGAAGTAAGCCAGAAAGAGAAAAACAAATACAGTATGCTAACACATACATATGGTATCTGAAGAAATGGTACTGATAAACCCAGTGACAGGCGAGAGTGGGGATACAGAAGTAGAGAATGGACTTGAGGACACGGGGCTGGGGTGGGGGGCGAAGGGGAAGCTGGGACGAAGTGAGAGAGTAGCATAGACATATTTACACTACCAATGTAAAATAGATAGCTAATGGAATGTTGCTGTATAACAAAAGGAGATCAACTTGATGATGGGAGATGTCTTAGAGGGTCAGGACAGGGAGGAGGGGAGGGAGTCGCGGGAGGGAGGGGATATGGGGATATATGTAGAAATACAGCTGATTCACTTTGGTGTACCTCAAAAACTTGTACAAGAGTGTAAAGCAAATATATTCCAATAAAGAGTTTTAAAAAAAAAAAAGAAAAGCTGACTACATATTTCAATGTGGGGGAAAAAAAAAAGATTAGACCACTTTAAGGAGTTTACATCTTGACAGGCGATAACAGATAAGTAAAAGAAGAAATGAAGAGAAAACTTAAGGTAGTATAAAATCTATCACTACACTGAATAGCACAAGACTTTGATGGCCACTAGAATTAAGAAAAAGGAGAGCTCAAAGTTAACTGTCTTCTCAGGTAAGCCTTTATGGCAGAGTTGGGGAGTTGAGTATGGCATTGAAGAATGGCCAGTATTTAAACAAGGAGTGATGCCATAGGCAATATATGCACATAGCATGAACAGAAGCCAAGGATTTATTACAGGCTCACGCTGTAAGTGGCACTCATCTTGACGTCTGACAAAGTTTACAGAATAGTTGTTATCTGTCTCCAAAGAGTTTACATTCTAAGGATACTGCAACACAGACATACATCAAGACCAGTAACTAAATAAAAGGAATGGATCAAACACTGACTTATTTAGGACTGCTGTGCAGAAAAGAGGCATGGCAGGTCTGAATGCGATCCTCAGAAAGGACTGCATATTAGGTTGGCCCTTGGCAAGCGTCTGGAATTCGGATTCTGGGGAGGTTCACCCCATTGCCAGAACTCACTGTGCTTACATTGTCTGTATAAACAATACAGTTTATGATGAACACCTGCCTTCCTTCTGGGAGTCTGAAATTTGGTACCTCTCAGGCAGAGACTGCCTGTGTGCCAACCCCTTGTAAAAATCTGGGCACTGAGCTTCTTTAAATCATGCTGCTGCTGCTGGTTCAGGGACCACACTTTTAGAAACACTATTCTAGCCAAAATTAAAAAAACAAAACACCTTCTTCTATCTCTTTCTAGCTCAATAACAGATCATTTTATTCTTGACAAAGAACCCAAAACCAGATTGATCTGTACAAATGAAGATAACAAGGCAGCTCTGAAAATTTGATGGCATTTTAGACATTTGATATGGCACCAATAAGCTGCTTTTCATTAAAAGACTGGGTCTAGTGTTCTTTAAGAACAGGGTATACATTATTACAATTAATACAGGTCTATGGTGTTAATAAAATTATCAAAATTATACTAACAACCAAGCATGAAGATATGGCCTATAACATATCTTTTAAAATTTAGTTTCTTTGAACTTCTCTTTTCTACCTTAACTGTATCACTATAAAAAGGCTTTGGGGGACTTACCTCGTGGCGCAGTGGTTAAGAATCTGCCTGCCAATGCAGGGGACATGAGTTCGATCCCTGGGCCTGGAAGATTCCCACATGCCCTGGAGCAACTAAGCCCATGCGCCACAACTAATGAAGCCTGCACACCTAGAGCCTGTACTCCACAAGAGAAGCCACCGCAATGAGAAGTCCATGTACCAGAAGGAAGAGTAGCTCCCGCTCGCCCCAAGTAGAGAAAGCCCCTACACAGCAACAAAGACCCAATGCAGCCAATAAAGAAATAAATTAAAAAAAAAAAAAGACTTTGGGTTTTGCCTTATTTATAGAAGGGGACTGGTCCAGGATGCAAAAAAAGCCAGAGAAGTGTCATACTTTCACAAGCATTAAGTCCAGTCCTCATAACAAAAAGGAAAAAAAAAGCTTAAAGACTTGCTTAGTTAAAGAACAGTTGTGATCACTGAGCATGCCATTTTGAGGAGAACGTGTGTGTGTGTGTGTGTGTGTGTGTGTGTGTGTGTAATGTGTTAGACCCATGTAGGTATGAGATTCTACCCGCTATTTCATATCCTCTTCTGAGAACTTGATTTCCACTCTTGCCTTTGTATCGAATTTCTGGAAGGAAATTAGCAACAATTGTTGAAACACTTGCCTTCAACATGTGAGAGCAGGACTGGCCAGTGCTAGACATTTCTTGTCTTAATACCACTTAGGGACCCTTCTGGTCCCCACGGGCCTCTTGGGTAACAAAGATTTCAAAAAATTCACTTGAACATTGTGAATACTGTAAGGCCCAAACCAAGTTTCACATGCTCCTAGATCTTTTTCAAGCAGAAAATACTGAGAGATTAAGGAAGGGACGTGTGGGCTGTTCTTTTTTTTGAACTTGACTTGTCCAAAAAGAAGCCAAGAAGGTTCAGTTCAATGGAGCCACTTATCCGCCCTAAGGAAATCAGGGACTATGTTGGCACCTAACCTAACTTCAAATCGTTACCCAATTATCCAGAATGTTTTCAAGCAGGTATGGCCTTAACTATTGGTTTCACTGCAAACAGAAACATGCTGCTCCTCCAGGCACTAGCGGGAGGATGCAACACCGGTGGGCTGCCACCTTCTCCCCTGGTGAATGTGCCCATGCAGCATTTTGCTCACTCTCTGTCAGGGGTAAAAGCTTTACATAAGGGTTGGCATTTCTCTCAGCAATCTAGTTCTATAGCACTGCTTTCAACCAAACCCTACCTGGGTGGAAACAAACTCCTCTTGTCCTGCTCGTCCACTCTCTATGCAGTGGGTAAGCATTGGTATTTTCTTTTCTTTCTTGCCTTAAGGGGCATTAGTGAACCATTGTGAAAACAAAAGTACTCACTCAGGACAGAAGTCTGAAGGTTGTTTATGAAAGAAAACCTTCAAAATCCTATTGCAGGTATTGCTTTTTCAACCATTTTTAAAGATTTGGGGATTGTGTCTTTCATAACTTTGAATATTTCCCTCCAGGACCACAGCCTTCTGTCCTCCTTCCTTTCATAGTCTCTCATTTCCATTAAACCTAAAGTTCCATCTCCTGTCCCCAGAACTCCATTTTTTCAGTATTTGAGTGCTTCCAGTTTTGTTTCCCTTCCCAACCTGAACTTCTCAATCAGTGCAAACGGACGTCCCATTCTACCTTAACATCCTTTTGCTATTTTGCAAATGTTAGTCTTATCTAATCTTCTACCTTCTGTTCTAAACTTTCACCATTTATCTCACGTCCTCAGTCCTGCTCTTACTCGCTACCAGGACAAGGAGAATACAGAGGTCTGATCAAATGGTCCAGTTAATGATTTCGACTTTCCTCCCCTACACCTCTAAACTTTCTGAAATCCTTACTCCGTCCTTCCTTCCTGGTTTTAGCAGCAGTCTTACTTCTTTCCTTTAAGGCCAATTCTCTACCTATACTATCTCTGATTTCCCTGACGTAGCCTCTGAGGCCTTTCTCCATTACCATCTTTCTTCTCATATTTTCAACTCTTCCTCTGCACTTGATTCTTCCTCTTGATGTACAAAAATGTTCACCATTTCCACATACTTAAGAAAAAAACAACAAAAAACATTTTTCACCTTGACCTTTTACTC
Organism: Hippopotamus amphibius kiboko; assembly: GCF_030028045.1. NCBI lineage: Eukaryota > Metazoa > Chordata > Mammalia > Artiodactyla > Hippopotamidae > Hippopotamus > Hippopotamus amphibius. The sequence goes on from NC_080189.1 coordinate 162,922,458, forward strand.
AGGCACCCCACCTATATCCTGCCTCCCTCTGCTCCATAGCTCTCCTTCTCTTCATGATTAAACGTTCCTAAAAGGACTCAATATTTGCTGCCCCCACTCTCTCCTCTGACACCTGACTTTTGCTTACACCACTCTACCAAAACTAGTTTAGTTTCAATTATACCTTTTAATTTTCAAATCCTAGGCCTACAGACACAGTTGGTCCTTCTCTTATTTTGGAAACATTTTCCTGCCTTGGCTTATAATAGTACTTTTTTTCTTCACTAGAGCTGATGCTTCCTAGGGCCAATCGCCTTTTTTCCTCCATATGTTTTCCATAAACAAACAAACAAACAAAAAACCATCATTCCCACTGCTTGCTTCACTATGGCCTTCACATGTAACTTCCACATCTCTCTCTCCCTCTCCCTCTCATTATGCTCCTAAACCCAGTTCCATATTTCCAAAGGCATACTAGACACCTACACGTGGATACTCCACAGGCATTTCAAAAACAATAGGCCCAAACTACACTAAGGATCATCACTGCTCATTCTCCTCTTACTCCAATCCTTATTTCCATTAAATCTTAGTATATAGTGTTCCTATGAGGAACATGGAGGTGCAGATATGTTTTCAAGATAATAATTTTGTTTCCTTTGGATATATACCAAAAAGTGGAATTGCTGGATCATACGGTAGTTCTATTTTTAATTTTCTGAGAAACCTCTATACTGTTTTGCATAAATAAATAATTGCAGCATTACTTATAACAGTCAAGACATGGAAACAACCAAGTGTCCAATGACAGATGAACGCATAAAGAAAATGTGATACACACACAGTAGAATATTTCAGCCACCAAAAAGGGAAATTCTGCCATTTGTGACAACATGGATGAAACTTGCTGGCATTATGCAAAATAGAATAAATCAGACAAAGAAAAATACTGTATGATCATACTTTAATGTGGAATCTAAAAAATCAGATATAGAACTGACTGGTCGCTGACACAGGCGGGGGTGGGGTGACTGTGTGTGTGTGTGTGTGTGTGTGTGTGTGTGTGTGTGTGTGAGAGAGAGAGAGAAAGAGAGAGAGAGAAATGGGTAAAGGTGGTCAAAAGATAAAAACGTCATTATAAGAGAAGTAAGTTTTGGGGATGTAATGTACAGCATGATGACTACAGTTAACACTGTACTGTATATTTGAAAGTTGCTAAGAGAGTAGATCTTAAAAGTTCTTATCACGAGAAAAAAAATTTGTAATGATGTGAGGTGACTGACGTTAACGAAATTTATTGTTATAATAATTTGGAATACATACATGTATCAAATCATTATGTGTACACCCTGGACCAAGACAATGTTATATGTTAATTATATCTCATTAAAACTGGGGGAACCCTCCTCAACTTAAGTATAACCCTTCCTGCCACTTAGACATCTGTGGATAATCCTTAACTATTTTTCTGTCACTTTTCATAATCTCTTGGTTATCAAGCCCTATAGACAATGTCTTTTCTAGGCCTTTATCATCTTCTGCATGGGTTTTTAAACTAAATTCTTTTTGTCTTTTTTTGGCTGCACTGTGCAACATGCGGGATCTTAGGTCCCCGACCAGGGATCAACCCTGTGTCCCCTGCAGTAGAAGCACAGTCTTAACCACTGGACCGCCAGGGAAGTCCCTTAAGGTAAATTCTTTTTTTTTAAAGCTTTTTATTGGAATATAATCGCATTACACTCATGCCAGTTTTTGAGGTACACCAAAATGAATCAGCTGTATTTATACATATATCCCCATATCCCCTCCCTCCCGAGACTCCCTCCCACCCTCCCTATCCTGGCCCTCTAAGTCATCACCCATCATCGAGTTTATCTCTCTATGTTATGCAGCAATTAAACTAAATTCTTAATTGTGCTTTTTGCAGTGACTAAATTTTCAATCCATTTCCCTCACTGCCGCAAGAATTATCTCTCTAAAGTGAAAAAACTATTAATGACCTTGATGAATTCCCCGTTAGTTAAGGACAAAGCCCACATTTTCCTATTGTGAAATAAAATTTATGTTTTATGGCAAGACAAGAAAAATACATTCATTTATTTATTTGCTGCGCCATGCTTCCTGTGGGATCTTAGTTCCCTGACCAGGGATCGAACCCAGGCCCTTGGCAGTGAAAGTACAGAGTCTTAATCACTGGGCTGCCAGGGAACTCCCAAGACAAGAAAAATTTAAACATAAAAAAATTTTCTCTGCCCTTTGGCTCCCTCTCTTCCCCTTACTGTGTATTGTGTATCTACACTACGCATAGACCAAACCTTCCCCACAGTCATAAATACTTGCTCACATTAACAGCAACATTCTCCTAGCATCAACAAGATAGCTCCTTAAAAGATAATGTTCCTCCTTATCCTTGTAAGGGGACGCTTAGATCTGGATTGTGTAAACAGTCAATAATCTATCACTTAATATCTCTGTCTCAAAAAACTTACATACCTGTGCCTTGACTTCTAATGGCTGAACAGTTGGCTGAACAGTTCTCTGAGCCTCCTTTTGGCTCAAATAAAATGTTTCCATTTCTTTCTTAGATCGATTAACTTTTCATTGATACTATATGGCATGCAAAGCCCCTTATAATATGACTCTAATCTTTCTAGTTTCATCTTCAAGCATTTCCTACAAGGTATCCTACCCTCCCTCCTTCATGGCTGTGTTTCTGACTGCAATTTTCTACTGAAATGCTCTCTCCTCTCCTACTCCACTCTCTGCACAGCAGAGTTTTATAATTTGCTTTTCCACACACAGTTTAAAGAGAAATCTTTATCCTTGACTCAGCCTTTCCCTCTATTGTACCCACACAGCACCTTGCAACTTCCTCTATTAAAGCATATAGCTTTAGTGCTGTAAATACCTTATGAAAGTACCTGAATTCCTCCTTTAGCAGTCCCTTCCTCAAAGACAGGGACTGACTTTTAATCTTCGTATCTATACTAGCACCAAGTATTTCTTAAAGCACAAATGTACATTATTTAATAAATTAATGAAAATAAGATGGAAAGGTATAATATTATATAGTTTTTAATTGATTCTCAAGTTCAACATTATGCTTTTATTGGGCTAATAAAGAAGATATCAATTTACTTAAAATTAATATTTACTGAGCACCTTCTAATATATACTAAGAACTGTGGTTGGCACCAAGGCTATAAAAGTTAGAAGGTCTGGGGGCAGGGACAGGGGCAGGGCAGGCAGTAGGAGGGAGAAGGGGGCAGATGACAGGATTCACTACAATAAATGCTGTAACAGCATCATAAACAAAGTCTTAAAGGAGTAGAAAGGGGAAGGGATTAATTCTGCTTCCACACTGAGAATATCAATGGTAAAAGCCTTCACACATACAAAAGTGGATGCAAAGCATTTCATAAGCTAACTTATAGAATAAATAAAGCTAAGTTGTTTTATTTAAATGTATATTTTCCCTTGTCTTCTTTAAAAAGTTATTTTTGAATAGATAACACAATCACAAAATTCAAAAGGTATAAGAAAGTATCCATTAACTAACTAATTCTACAAATATTTATTTAGTAACTGCCATGCACTGAAGAATAAAAACACAAGGCAAAGGGATAAGGAGGAAGAGAAATAGGGGGCTATTTTTAATTGAATAAGGGAATCATCTCGTAAGATGATATCAGAACAAACAACTTGTACAAAGAATCTGAGCATGCCTAATGTGTTTAAGGAATAGGATGGAAGCCAGTACTACTGGAGAAGAATAAATGACAAGGAATAGGAGATGAGTTAGGAGCGCCAGATCATCTAGGCCTTATAGCCTTGCTCTAAAGACATTTGATTTTACTCTAAGTGTGATGGGGCTGTAAACAATCTGACTTGCCTTTGTCCTTGGTTCTTTAGAGCAAGTTTTTACATCCTTGGAATTTCTGGGAGGGACAGGAGTATCTGCTATTCACTGTGGACTCTAGGACCACACCTAAGTTTATGCTAAGAGGATAACTCAGGATGTGGGTTTGTCAAGCTAGAAAGACCAACCTCAACTTAGATGGTTTAAGCTTGAAGTGATATTAGCATGACCTACTTGGACAGGTGGAGGGCTAGACATAGAGTTCAAGCATGTGGCCAATGAGTCAATCAGTCATGCTCAAGTAGTGAAACCCCAATAAAAACTGTGAACACTAGGCCTTGGGAGAGCTTCCTGGGAGGGCTACATGCCCTGATTTCATGGAAAGAGGACATGGAAGCTCTGTATTCAGGACCCTCCTAGACATCACCCTATAGGTCTCCTCTTTGGGCGACCCTGATCTGTATCCTTTATAATAAAATTATAATCATAAGTATAATGCTTTCTTTAGTTTTGAGTTAATGAACCTGAGGAGGTCATGGGAATTCCCCTGAATTTGTAACCAGTTGGACAGAAGTGTGTATATCCTGGGTGTGGGAAAACATTCAGAAGTCTTTCTGAAGCCTTGAAAATGTTACAGAAAATCTGGCTAAAAGTAATTAAAGTATGTAGGCTGAGCAACTGGGTGCAGGATGTCCTGCTTGAGCAGCAGAGGAGCTAAGGGTGCAGACTTAGGAATGCCGGGTCAGTGCAAGTTATAATGCTGCTTGCACACGCACTGAATGTCCTTCTGCTGTTCTTGCAAAAGACCACTGTTCCCAATCATGTGAGGCCCTTTGTACAAAAAGAAATTTGGTTACTCCAAAGAAAACACTGATTGTGGGACGGAACTGGGAGTGTGAGAACCTTATGCTATCTTACTTCCTGAATGCGGAGAGCTCAATAAAAGCTACGTGGGATGTATCGGCGGGGCTCTTGATCCTAGAGGTCTTGAGTCCCCCAGTCCCATCTTTCTCTTAAATCTGTGTTTGTGTTTCTTTAAGCTTGTGGCACCTGTCATTCGCCCTGAGTCGCTGAGCTGGTCTCGGCACCTGGGGATCTCCCAAACTTGTAGGTGGTGTCTGAAGAGAGGGTAATTTGGTTAAGGACCATGCCCTTATCTGGTGATGTCTGTGCTAACTCCAGATGGTTTGCATTAGAATTGAACTACAGTACTGCAGATGAGAAACTATAAAAGAAGTGACATGATTTCTATACTCTGTAGAAAACAGATTGAAGAGGCACAAGAGCAGACACAGGGAGACTGGTTAGGAGGCTACTACAGTAAATGATGGTGGCTTAAACTACAGTGGTTGTGATGGAGATACTGAGGAATGATTCTGTTTATTACAATTGTGGACCCTACTATATTTGCTGGAAGGTTGGAGTTAAGATTTTTTAATGGCTGTATAGCAGCTGCATTCTACTGTTGGGATCTGTCATGCTTGATTTATCTGATTTCCTGCTGACAGAGGTTGTTTCTCATTCCTGCCCCCTCCCCCCTTACAAACAAGGCAGCAATAAAGATGCTTACACCTAAATATTGTACTCTCATGTGAGAATCTCTAGCTACTCTATTCACTGATGATAAACTTTGAACAAAACATAGAATTGAGGTGCCCTAATTTTGTGAACAAACCTATTTTTGCTAATATGTTCCAAATATTTCTTCATTTCCTGTTTAAAAGTTTCTTCTTCCCTGACCATAGAAAGTTAAAATTCAAAGGATTCTTAAAGGTCCTCTACTTCAGTGGTTTTCAATGTGAATGTTACCGTAGATAATCAGAATCTCTAGGGAAATCTTTTTGAATCCCAGATCCTCTCCCTTTCTGATAGTGGGAGAACTGGCATGTACTGTCTAGGTGACTCTGACCATGATCCAGCCACCCTGAATGGCTTATCCAGCCCAATTCCTTTGTTTCCCAAATGAGGAAACTGAAACACACATCCTATATAGTGACAGAAAGAGAACTAGGCCCTAATCAATTTTTAGTGCTGCCAGCAATGTCTGAGCATATCAATTTCTTCCAATCCTTGACAACAGAAGGTATGACCATCACATTTTTTATTTTTGCTAATTTATTAGACCAAAAAAGTATCTCACCATTGTTTACAGGATGATTTATTAAAGAGATTCATCTGAGCTATCTTAGAAGATGACAATTGGGATTTCTACAGAGTCATTTGTCAAAAACAAAAATATCAATTACTTGAAAACATAGGCTGGCTTAGTAACAAACTCTAAGTTCTCTGACTAATTTCACTCACCCGTGATCTTCATTTACTTTGCTCTCAGTTCTACAGAAGACATACTTAGGATTTTCCTCACTGCTCTCACCTATAACATAACCTACAGACCAAGAGGGTTTTAAAGGAAAACCAAGGCATTTTATTTTTATTTTCCTTTGAACTTAAGAAAATCGTCTATTTCCCCATTAGAATTAACATGACATAACTTCTGGAAACTGTGCCATTAGAGCCACTTAATGTACACCACACAAAGCTGGTATAATGGTTTTACCAGGTTGTTCTAAGGATTTCTCACATGCTGTCATGTTTAATCCTCACACTATTAAATGAGGAAAAGACTACTATGAGGTCCACATAGAAAGGTTAAGAAACTTTTTAAGTTAACAAAGCTAGTAAGTGGCGGAGCCGGGATCTGAACTTAGGCAATCTAACTCTAGAACTAGTGCTTTACATCTCTTTACAATCTGGCCCTAACCTACCTTTCCAGTGTCATCTCTTGCCAATTCTATTCATGACTTTTGGGAAGCATCTGCCACATCTACCTTCAATCTAGCCACTTAACTGACCACACTCATAATCTTATAAACTCTATCCCTGTACTGTACCTGCCAAATTGTATTTAATTATGTTTACATGTCTCTGTCCTCGACTAACCTACAAACTCCTTGAAGGCAGGAACTGTGTCTTTTCTGTCTTGAATCTCTAACACATAAGGACAGTCTGACACAGCAGGAACTCAACAGATATTTGTTGAATGTACACATTCTGTGCTCCTGTCTCACAGAACAAGTTACTCTGTCTTTGCTCAGGCTGCTTTCTCTACCCAAAACAGCCTTCTTGTTTTTCTCACTGGCAAACTCCCAATCATTTCTGAAGACTCATTTCAAAAGGAGAGAGAAAAAAAGAGGATAATGGACCCAATTAAAAAATCATTTTTCCTTGATATCGCCTTCCTGCCTGGGAGAATTATTTCTTCCTCTGGGCCCCACAGCATTTTCTTAAACATCTTTCACAACACTTCCTGAGCCCTATTATTTTATTCCTGTTGATACCGAGTTACTGCCATTGACTATGCACTCCTGAGTGCAGGGACAGTGTCCTGTTTATCTTTGTACCTCCAATGCTTAGCATTACTCCTGGCACAACTGACCCTCAAAAAATATCTGCAGAATGAATGAAATGCTGAAACAACATTAAGATACAAAGACTAGTTTTCATGAAGAACAGCTGACCTATCATAAACAGGTAGTAAAACTGACTTCATCTAGGAGAGTAGATGTAAACAGCTTTCAGCGTTACTTTCTTCAGGACACCGTAAGTCTTCAAAGGAACTCACTTTAAGTAGCAAAAAGGGCTAAAGCCAAATAAAAATGGATCATCTGATGATTAATGAGGATGAACTTGATATCTAAGCAATGATAAGAAAATCTTTAAAATGGAACTCAATTTAATAAAACTGTCAAAGTGCCTGTCCAAATGTTCCTGGGGAAAAGAATATAATTGTGCTGTACTTGAGTGGAAATGAGGAAAAATAAATAGGTTAGTCACTTTCACTGAACTATTACAAAGTAGTTCCTTTAAAAATCTGTGATTACCTGAGCTGAATACTAATGCTTTATTGTGACTGGTAAGACTTACCTTAGAAACTCTTTGCTCTGTTCCCACAAATCTTGGGTCTCTTCTTTAGTCATATGTTTGTCCAGGTTACATACATTAGGTTTCTGGGAATATAACTTAAGGCACTGCTTCACCCAGTGCCACTGGTAACCTGGGAGGAAGGGGTTTGGGATAAAAATAAATCCTATACAAAAGATGGATGAGAAAAAAAAGAGAGGAGGAAATCCTCCATCAGTTAATCAGATTATGTATTTTTGTTGACATCTTTATACCCATTACTTTATTATTTACTCCACATCTCTTTTTGCTAATGCTTTCAGTGGCTTCCACACATAACCATATGTCCTCATTCCTATACTACAATTTTAGAGGAAGAGGCAAGTTAATAAAAAGCTGTTTTGATGATGAACGTTAGACATCTACCACTATGCAATTATCTCTAGCTTTCTGGGTTATGCTCAAGAGAAACAAATATTACACAATTACCAACTGTGTTACCCCAAAGCAAACTTCAGAACTGAAACTGACAAGTCACCCCTCAAATTTCACCAGGTATAGAGGTGGAAACTGCTTCCTGTAGTTACTACTTTTGTGATATCTCAGTGTTGCTTTTTTTGCCTTTTCTGTTTTCTAATATCTGGCTAATGTTTTTTATATTAAATTATCTCAGTTAAAATAATTGGTGTGATTTCTGCCTCTTTGAACTTTGACTACTATAACAGGGAAGAAAGGGGGTATACACATCTGCTCAGTATGGAAATGCAAATACCTAACCATTTCTCCTCTGTAAAAGAGGAATACCAATACTTAACTGGAATCCTACGCATGTTTAAGGATTTATTCATCAAACACTGAACAAATGTACACTATATGTAGTTTCTTAAGAATTAGAGAGAAAGAGATGAAAAGCTATGTCCTAAGTGAAGTACCTGGAGAAAGAACAGTAGAGATGGTTATACAGATAATACCCTTCAGAAGTCTGGCTATGAAAGGAAACAAAGGCTGAGGAGTAGTCATAGAAGAATAAGCGGAGAGTTTATCATTAGGGTTTGGAAAAACCTAAGTATGCTTATATGAGCAAAGAGCCAGTAGAAAGGAACTGGCTGAAAACAGAAGAGAGGAAAGGAACACAGCAAGGTCTTGAAAGCTGGAAGAGTTCTGAAGGTGGGATTAAAGGTTGAAGGGAGTAGTTTTGAAAAGAAGGAACCCCTCTTCCACTAAAGTTGGAGGACAGGAATGGACATTCACTTATAAGTGTGGAGGCCACTTTTGCATGTCATGTATTAATCAAATTCTCCAAATAATTTAGGAGTAACAGGACTGTTGATATTTTGAAAGAAAAAAAAAAAAGATATGAAAAAAATTTCCAATAACCTACTGTCTGCTATCACCACTATTTCACAAAATAAGAATAATACCCACAAAGATATCACATCAAAGGAAGAATACTTCCAATCTATTTCAAGTTTGAACAGTGACAGGAAATTGAATACTTTTATAGGCAGTCCATTCCAGACTGCCGTTGTCTTCCTTTTACGCAGTTAAAATTTGCCTCTTTTTAATTATTCATGCATTGGTCTTAGGTCCTGACACGTACAGCAACCCCAAATTAGTTTTCAATTCTCCTTGATAAATGCCTCTAACTTTCTAGCTAACACTTACTGAGCATTTACTATGTGCCAGGCACTGACGTAAGTACTTTACATGTACACTCACATTTAATCCTAACCTTATGAAGTGGGTACTATCTTTAGACATATCACAGATAAGGAAACTGAGGCCAAGAGAGATTAAGAAACTTGCCCAAGAACAGGAAGTGGTAAAGCCAGGACATGAACCAATGTAGTCTGGTGTCAGACCTTAACCACTAGTATGCATTGCTTCCCACCCCCTCTCGTGTAGGACAAGTGTTCAAATGCTGATGCTATCACGTTCCCACTCAGGTCCACTCTTCCTCGAAACTTAGTTTCTGGGCAGTTTCTGGTCTTCAGCATCGCTTCCCTGCTCACTCTTGTAAGGACAGCTCGTGGACTACTCAGGTTCCTTCAGAAGCAGCAGGACCCGAAAGAAAACATAATCCTTCTGATCAAGTCAGAGTAAGAGGAGACTCATTTCCCATGTTTTCGACATTGTACTTCAATTAAATGCAGCGTACAATGGCCAGAAACACCTTAAGTGTGAAGTCCTAGGAAACCTCAAATGGCAAGTACGGGAATACCTCAGTTACTGTGAGTTTGGTTCTGGACCACTGCAATAAAGCAAATATTGCAAGTCACATGTTTTTGTTTTCCAGTGCATATAAAACTGGTACTTATACTATTCTATACTCTAATACCTGTGCAACAGCATTATGTCTAAAAAAACAATGAACACACTTTAATTTAAAATTTTAATTTATTTTAATTATATAAAATAATACCGAAAAATGCTAACCATCATCTGAGCCTTTAGTGAGTTGCAACTTTTTTTTGCTGGTGGAGTGTTTGAAATAGCACGAGAATTACCAAAATGTGACAGACACACAAAGCGAGCAAATGCTGTTGGAAAAATGACACTGAGAGACTTGCTTAATGTAGGGTTGCCACAAACCTTCAGTTTGTGAAAAAGAAAAAAACCAAAAAAACAGTATCCGTGAAGCATAATAAAATGAGACATGCCTATACTCTAATCTGGACAGTAGACAAGTGAACTGGGGCTGATAACTTTGTAGTCTGAACAATCTGTTAAGAAGGCACAGCAACAGAAACATGGCCGTGAAAACAAGAGCAAGGCCTGAAAGGTAAAGGGCAGCGTTCAAGAACAAAAGGTGCACAAAACACTACTGGTGATGCTCCTCATTTACTCAAACTCATGAAGAGTTTCATATATAAAAGCCGCCACTCAATTGTCTCCTTTGTGACTTCAGACATAAAACTGGTCTTTAGTTCTTTAATACAGAACTAAAGTGCACAAGGCCTTTTATAAAAGTGTTAATGCTGTTACCCCTTCCAATGTTATCAACATATACTTCAGGGGTCATAATGTACTGACAGCTGTAACAAAGACCTGGTCCTTGGAACAACAAAAATTAATTTTTCAAAAAGGAATTTCTCTTGCTTTTGATCCATATTTGAAATCACAAGTGCAATGTTAACTTTATGTCTTCTAGAAACAGGATGCAAATATAAAATTGTTTGGCCAAATAAGGTATTCAAATATTTTCTAAGTAGTTCATGATAATTAATCTATCAATACAATGGCCCCATGAGTCTAGAAAAAAGGTAGTAACATTACCCACTTTTCATCATTATCTTAATTTCTCTATCTGTAAAGTGAACTACCTGATATCACTAAAACTCAAAATTCTAGATTATCTAGTGTTTTAGGACTTTTTTTTTTAAATTTATTTATTTATTATTTTATTGTCTGTGTTGGGTCTTTTTTTCTGTGTGTGGGCTTTCTTTTTCATTGCGGAGAGTGGGGGCTACTCTTCGATGCGGTGTGCGGGCTCCTCGTTGCCGTGGTGTCTCTTGTTGCGGAGCACGGGTTCTAGGCGCGTGGGCTTCAGTAGTTGCAGCTCATGGGCTCAACAGTTGTGGCTCACGGGCTCTAAAGCGCAGGGTCAATAGTTGTGGCGCATGGGCTTAGTTGCTCCACAGCATGTGGGATCTTCCTGGAGCAGGGATCGAACCCGTGTCCCCTGCATTGGCAGGTGGATTCTCAACCACTGCGCCACCTAGGAAGCCCATGTTTTAGGACTTTTGATCTCATTAATTCTCTTTTCAAAAACTCAGCCTTGATGATAGCAACAATTTATAAGTTGTTATGCCATTTGTGAATGTAGGGATTTTGTGACTTGAGTGAACATTATGAGTTATTCTATCAATTCAAAGTGCTTCTTTTGCCAGAGCAGATGTTCAGAGCTGTGGCAGGGAGCCCAGTGTCAGTGTCCTAATTTTTGATCTGTACCTGGTTTGTTACTTTCTGCACTACAAGACACGCATTACTGGCTCCTGTTCTGTCCTTTGGGAATGCCAAATAAATGGAAATCACACAAGGCAAATTCAGGAGGGGTTTGGGAGTGAAACATCTGTGTGTTTGGTTTTCTCCTTTGTCTATCTACTTGATTATAGCTCCTCCTCCAAAATCAGACAAATGATTGATTTTGCCTTCTGAACTCAAGTGCACTCACCAGGATAGCCTTGGAGTCCGTAGGCTCGCCACTTGCTGACCGGCTGAAGTCCTGCTCTGTACGCATCATGGTCACTGACTGAGGACACATTTAGCTGAGATTTGACCACCTGGCAGGAAGGAAACAGAAGTCAGTGGGCTAAAGCTATTTTACAGGTTAACTCTGAGAATCTCAAACCTCTAAGGACATTTCTGATATGGGGCAGTTAGTAGTCATAAGTTTGGGGTCCTAAACTTAACTACCACTTACTTGATGTAAGACTTAGATAAGTCACTTAACTTCTCAGAAACTCAGTTTCCTCACCTACATACTGATAAACACAACAGAGCTATACAAAACTGAAGTAGTGATGAGAAGCAGACTGACTTTGGCCTTTAAGGCTATCTTTTCCTATGATACCACACCTTTGTGATTTCTTATAGGACTCTGAATTATGAAAGATGTTTGGTATATGGAATACCCTGAGTCAAAATGCTGTCTACTTCCGTTAGGGCTAACAATAATGCTTCTGAGGAACTTGTACACAGATGGTGTTCAAACAGAGCTGTGAGGAACACCAGGCTGGGGAGGGTGAGTGCTCAAACCACTCAGAAAGAATATTTCAATAAAACACTGGGAATCCTGTTTGCTAAAAGTACAATATTTGCCCTCTTTCAGAGAGAATTTCAAACTGAGACTCATAACTTTTTGTCTTTGTTAATTACTTATAAATTAAGCTTTCAAGGGGCCTGTGAAGGTTTCTTTGCACTTAAGAGTATGTTATGGATGACTCATTAAACTGGTTAAGAGATCCAATATTCAGTCACTTAAGTAAGTAAGGACATTTAGAAGAAAACAAACTACTCTTACGTGAATAATAAACTTAGGGTCTGGCTTGCCTTAGAATATCTCAAATGTTCTCTCCCCAAAAGATACCATCTCTTAATCTATTAACTCTGCCAAGAGTGGAGACTTCCAGACAAACTTCCTTAAACTACCAACAAGTTGCTGGTGTATATCCAGTCTCTAAAATAATATGGCTATTTGAAACTCTCTGAGAGTCCCAACCACCTAATACTTTCAGGTACCCAGACGATAAAATGTTTTTATTTCAAACATTTCATAATGATTTCTTAAATAGATCATACCTAATACTGCACTGTAATTCAGCAACACCCTCACATTTGAAAGAAGTTTGTGGACCTAACCTTTCACATTCTAAGCTGAACCAAGCCTCTTAGCCTTTTAAAGTTTTTCTGCTTCCTCCCTTGCCAGACTGTTAGCCATCACTTTCTCCACTGCTCTCATCTGATGTCTTATTAATAGCAACTTTCTTCTCTAATTTGCTGCTTTCAATCTGTTTTGAGCTGGGGAACTAAATATTACCCACGTTTTTATGTACTCAATAGACAGTGCATTTAATGAGCACTTACTGTTTTAGGTACTGTGCTAAACACAATGTTCCCTTCTCAGGTGGCTTACACTTTAAGATTATGTAAATATTATGGTAAAATACGGCCAAAAGTAGTTGAAAAAAGGTCTGAAGGGTTCTCCCATTAGCCAAGTACATTATTCCCGGACTTTCTGTATGTTATTTTGACAATTCTAAGAAGGCCATCTCTGCTAACAAATGAAGTTTCTAAGAAGCTGAATTCTAGACAAACATGATGCTCCTACAGCATTCCAATTTTATTGACATCTATTGCTAAACTTGAAAAGAATGCCTTATACAGCCATCTGTGGACTACACGAACGGCAAATTAGGGACCAGGTATCCTCAGTGTTAAAGCGATTGAAAAGAAAATATACTTTATAGTTGTGATTCTCCCTGCATCCCCTGCCCCTTCCCCCACCTTACTTTTCTTAAATTTCCATGAGGAACAATGTAGAAGGTAAAAATAATGCATAGTGCTTGGGTTCAATTGCCCCTGACCTTCAACCTGGAGGAATTCTCTCAGAGTCTTTCAATGCCCTCTTTCTAAAAGTCCAAGAGAAGACAGGGTCTTTTATGGACAAAAGCTTCTGCGAACACGTGGGTAGCTGGTTTCTTCAAGCTGTACGGCGCTACCCTAATGTCTACGAATACGGTTTACGGGTTTTCACACAAGTCTAAGTACAAATGCAAATGAACAGTTAATGGAAAGAATAAACACCAATTCCCAAACATTTTTTGACTGAGGCCGCAAGCCAGGAATAGCTGCGTGGAGAAACGGTCAACAGGGCTCTCTTGGTCGCCAAAGTTTAACACTTCGTGGGCAGTTCAGCTCCGCACACATGGAAGGCGGGGATCGCTCAATATCAATCAGTCCGGAAGCGAAAAGAGATCAGAACACGGAAACCTCTCCAAGAAGCGAGGGGAGGCGCGCGCCACTCCTCTCTCCTTACCTTGTGGGCACCAGGCCCCGTGCCGCGGGCTGCGTGGGCCACCGAGAAGTCGATGACTCCTCTCAGGTCTGCGGTCCCGGGGCGGCTCTGCCGGTAGAAGCGGAAAAGCTTCCGAAAGGCGTCCTCCCCAGGCTCCGCCGCCAGCGCCGCCACAGGGCCCACGGCCGCCGCCATCTTTCCCATCTCTATGCCGGGCCTCCTCTGACCCGGAAGCTTATTTCCGTGCTCCGGATCAGGCAGGCTCTTCCGGGGCGCGACCTCAGGTTACTGGAGGTTCTCAATCTAAAGATGGCGGGTTCGGCAGCGAGGGCTGGGATGGCACTGCGTACGAATATCGGCCGGCCGGTTGCGTTTGTCAGAAAAATCCCCTGGACCGCGGCCTCGAGTGAGTCGGAGATGTAATAGGGGCGGAATTTTTAGGTCCAAGCAATCCTGAAAACCCTTGCTTTCTGCGGAGCATTTAAATCAGTGTGGTGGCTGGATTAAGGAGGCTGAGTGTGCTCCTCCCGAGCAAGCCAGTGAGTAGAAAGAAATCTTCTTTGCAATTAGCCGGTTAGGAATGCCCCTTGAGCTTTGGGGACGTGTAGTCACGGTCTCCAGGCTTTCGGAGTTTAAAGGTTTAATTACTTGGAAACTTTTAAGATTAACGACTTAGAAGGGGTTATTTTGACCGTAGGGTGGAAGATGGACACAGAGTGGCAAGAGGTAGTTTCAGTGATTTAGTTCAGAGGTGAGGATTTCAGGGTAGTGGGAGAAGGAGGGGTCAGATCCACTTATGTTAACCAAACAAAATCGGCAGACGGCTGGGGGTGGGGGGGAGAGTACGGAATGGGGGAAAGCGTGGAATGACTTCCAGATTTTTAGCCCGTGAATTTCGTGATGAGAATGTAGGAGAAGCAGATCGAAAGAAGACGAGGAGTAAAAGTTTAAATGTGTTTAGTTTGAGAAGCCTGTGAGGTCTCCGTTAGTTGGTCGGAGGACGTTGTATATCGACTGAGAAACGCACTCTGAAGCCGTACTCCTTGGGTTTGAATTCCGACTTGGCCACTAGTGGTTTTGTGTAACCTGACTTAAGGAAAGGTAATTGGGGAAAAGGGCTCACCACTGTGCTGCAGTTTCATCATCTATAAAACAGAGTCAGTAGTACCTTCCTCCTAGGATTGTTGATTGAATTAAATGAATTTATATGTAAACTGCTTAGACTTGTGCCCAATATAGAGTAAGTACTCAATAAACGGTAGTTGTTTTCATGGTTACGAAAATTGAAGCTCATGGGAGAGGCCTAGACTGGAGGTAGAGGGTTGGGAGTAATCAGTATTGAAATCTCTCACCAACATTGATTTTTGTCAGCTGCAGTTTTAAGTTAAGGTTTTTACATTTGCTTACCAAAATTTAAAAATCCATGGTCACTTTTGTGGATATTCATGTATCAGGTCATCTCCCTTAAACAAAGGAGTGGAACAAGTGTGGGTAGTAGAATGGGAAATAGATCAGTTTGTGTCCCACCTTCTCAATATGTGGTGGGGTGAAGACCACGCCCAGTAAAATGTCTTGCGTAGGCTCTGTGAAACTGGAAAGGCTGAGGGGTTTGGCAAGCATCTTGCAGATGCAAGTTTCCAGACCACAATGGGCTTGTTCAAGATCCTTTAAGAGTCTGTATAAAATACAACTTTGACTACAGTCTCTCCCAGTTTTTGGTCTGGGTCTTGAAGGATAGTTACAATTTAGGCAAAAGGAGATTGGATTACTGATATGTTAAAGGGAAAGAACAGCAGGCAAAGACAGGAATCTACCGGACAGATACACACATTTTCATTTGCTGTACTAGAAAGTAACTATGGGTTCGCAATGGGAAGTAAGGCAGGAAGGATAGGTAGGATCAACTCAACAAATTTTACCGAGTAACAATGATTTAACCTAATGTAAAATTTAAATTATGAAAGGCAAGTGAATTGAGATTTTATTTGGAAATCTCTAATATAGCTAACAACACACTGTATTGTATTTGTTTTTCTGTCTTCTGTGTGATCTTCTCACAGGGACTATAATATATGCATTTAGCACAGGACCTGGTATGGTAAAGATCCTGAATATTTGCTGGGGATGAAGAGTACAGTCAACTTAGTAATTTATCTGTCCATGTCCCCACCCCCTCACCTCCCCAAATCTAGTACACAAACAGCTTTATAATCAATAGCATAGCTATTTCCTAGATCTTAAGGCTTCAAGGAAATACAGAGTAGCTCCTCTTCACAAGAAGTTTGGGGGCTTTAGGACCCTTTTTGGTTTTTATCTCAATCTAGGATGGAGGATACAAAATTAACAACTCTTTTTTTTTTTAATAAATTTATTTATTTTATTTATCTATTGGCTGCGTTGGGTCTTTGTTGCTGCACACGGGCTTTCTCTAGTTGCTTCATTGTGGTGCGCAGGCTCCTCATTGTAGTGGCTTCTCTTGTTGTGGAGCACGGGCCCTAGGCGCGTGGGCCTCAGTAGTTGCATCACATGGGCTCAATAGTTGTGGCTCACGGGCTCTAGAGCACAGGCTCAATAGTTGTGGCGCACGGGCTTAGTTGCTTTGTGGAATGTGGAATCTTCCCAGAGCAGGGCTCGAACCCATGTCCCCTGCATTGGCAGGTGGATTCTTAACCACTGCACCACCTAGGAAGTCCCCAAATTAACAACTCTTAATACATTTTCTTTTCTTATACAGGTGAGCTGAGAGAACACTTTGCACAATTTGGCCATGTACGAAAATGCACTGTACCTTTTGTGAGTATTATCTTTTTAAAAAAAGTAATAATGTTATCCTCTAATTCTTGATTTTTTGTCAGAGCATATTGATTTCTATGAGTTTGTAATGGAGTGAAGCTGTTTGGTCTTTGTTGATTAAATTATGGATGATTCTGATTTTAAAAAAAAACAAAAACCCCCCCCTTTTTCTAGGTATGTGAGGTATTTGTGTTAGTTTTTTATTGTTGCATAAAATTATCACAAACTTAATGACTCAAAACAACACACCTACATCATCTCACGGTTTATGCATATCAGGAGTCCAGGCATAGCTTTGCTAGGTCCTCTGTTCAGGGTTTCACGTAATTGCAAACCAGATATCAGCTGGAGCTGCAGTCTCATCACAGGCTCAACTGGGAAAGGTTGATTTCCAAGCTCCCTTAGGTTTTTGGTAGAATTAGTCTTTCAGCTGTAGAACTGGGGTATCTGCTTTCTTGCTGGCTTTCAGCTGAAGGCTGCTCTCAGCTTTGGGAACTGCCTGCAGTTCCTTGTTACCTGACTTCTCTCCCATGTAGGCCCTGTCCCAACATGGCAGCTTGCTTCAAAGTCAGCAAGGGAGTTTCTCTAATTTGCCAAGACAGTTTTATAATGTAGTCTTTGGAGTGACACCCCATCATCCTTGCCATATAACCTGATCAAGGGAGCAACATCCCATCACTTTGCTATATTCTTTTGGTTAGAAGTGTGTCATAGGATGTGCCAGCATTCAAGGGGAAGGGATTTTACATGGGTCAGCATGGTGGGACTCATGGAGATCTTGGGGCCATTTTGGGATTTTGTCTAATACAGTATTGTAATAAGGACTTGAGAGAGTAGAGGATAATTTTATCATAAAACTAACTGGTGGAGAATATTTTAACCTTTATCTTCATTGAGTTGAGTGCTTTTTGTGTGTGTTTATATTTGTTACATTTTCTTTTTTATTTATTTATTTATGTTTTTTTGGGGGTACACCAGGTTCAATCATCTGTTTTTTTTTTAATTTAATTTTTTTTTTTTGGGGGGGTACATCAGGTTCAGTCATCTGTTTTTATACACATATCCCCGTATTCCCTCCCTTCCTTGACTACCCCCCCCCCCCCCCGAGTCCCCTTTGTTACATTTTCTTTGCTTCCTCATGAGGGTTTAGAAATCAGTCTATAGGGAATTCCCTGGTGGTCCAGTGGTTAGGACTCTGTGCTCTCACTGCAGAGGGCAAGGTTTCAATCCCTGGTGGGGGAACTAAGATCCCCCAAGCCTTGGGGTGTGGCATAAATAAAGTAAAAAAAAAAAAAGTAATGGAGTCCTTTAACTTCAGAAAAAAAAGTCTTTAAAAAAAGAAATCAGTCTTGGACTTCCTAGGTGGCGCAGTGGTTAAGAATGCGCCTGCCAATGCAGAGGACACAGGTTCAATTCCTGCCCCAGGAAGATACCACAGGCCACAGAGCAACTAAGCCCGTGAGCTACAACTATTGAACCCATGTGCTGCAACTACTGAAGCCCACGTGTCTAGAGCCTGTGCTCCGCAACAAGAGAAGCCACTACAATGAGGAGCCAATGCACCACAATGAAGAGTAGCCCCTGCTCGCTGCAACTAGAGAAAACCCATGTGCAGCAACGAAGACCCAACACAGCCAATAAATAAATAAATAAATAAATTTATAAACAAATAAAAATTATATAAAAAAAATCAGTCTATAACTTTGTTCCACTTTATCCTGGGCTGTATTTTTCTGTGAACTTTCTAGATTACTGGTTTTTGGGGTGTGTCATGTGAGTTCACAGTTTACACATGCTTCACTAAAACTGCTTTTTTCCTTATGGCACTGAAAAGGCTGTGGTAAAATATCAACTTAAAGTAATTTAAATTCTTAACTCTTGGTTTAACATTACTTGCCTTCCAAAGATCAGACAGATTACACATATCCAGTGCTAGTGAAGGTGTAGAGAAACTGGTACTGAAATTGTTGAGAAGTTTAACTGATGCCTTCACTGAAGGGTAATTTGGCAAAATCTGTCAACATTAAGAATTTGCATTTGCTTTGATCTAGCAGTTCCATTTCTAGGAATTTATTCTACAGAAATGTGAGGTCAAGAATGTTCAAAACAGCATATCATAATTGGAAAGAACCTAAGTGTTCGTCAGTGGGGTTGGTTAAATAGATACCAATTCATTGATACAATAGGATTTTATAGTTGATTAAAAGGATGAGGCATGTTTATTATAGACATGAAAATCTATAAGCTTAAAAAATACAGTTTTACAAAGTGTATGAAATTTGTATTTTTTGAAGAGCATTTAAAAGAAGATTCTCGAGGCTTCCCTGGAGGTCAGTGGTTAGGACTCTGAGTTTCCACTGTAGGGGGCAAGGGTTGATCCCTGGTTGGGGAACTAAGATCCTGAATGCTGTGTGGCCAAAAAATAAAAATATTAAAAAATTTAAAAAAGTTTCTCCAAAAAGTAACATTTTTCTTGGTTGCCATTTCCCTCTTAAAAGTATAAAAAATAATTTAGGACCTGGAGTTAACAGA
The DNA here is from genome assembly GCF_030028045.1 of Hippopotamus amphibius kiboko. Lineage (NCBI taxonomy): Eukaryota > Metazoa > Chordata > Mammalia > Artiodactyla > Hippopotamidae > Hippopotamus > Hippopotamus amphibius. The sequence continues at coordinate 162,942,038 of NC_080189.1, forward strand.
TTTTAGATTTAAACAAGAGAAGGTTTTGATTCTTGGGAAAATTAAATGTGTAACAGGAAAAAAATTAATTTCTGGTAACAAGTTTATTGTACTTAAGTTAGAAATCCAGGTTCCAATTTTAGATAACACAGTATCTCAATTTTAGCACAAAAATTTTAATGCCTTTACAAATGGAAATGGCCTCTCGGAGTAGAGTGCTTTAGAAACTGTCCTATCTATCTGAGGTAAGGAATGAATCACTGGGACATTAACAGAAACTTTTCCTGTGTTCTAGGTTAATACAAACTTACCTTCCAGGTATGGTAAGAATGTGTTTTTGTGGGCAGAGTACAACATAACTTTGTAACAAGACTGATGATGTACATTAAGTGAATAAACATCTTGGTATCTTTTACACAGAAGGCTGGAGGAGTTGGGGTGTATGTCTAAAGCACTAGAATCTCTGACATATAAGACATGCAGAATCTGATGTATAGGTTGAACGATAAGCACTCTCTTTTGCACAAAGGCAAATAGCAGAATAGTTTAACCAGAAATCTAGAACTAGGTAAATAAGGGAATTTGTTTTTTCCCTTTTTCATTAGGAGCATGTGGTGATGATGTTGGTAGTTGTGATGAGGGTGATGAGTCTCAGGAATTACCAGAAGTGCACCTAGGTTTTAAGGCTTAATTTTCTAGTTTCTAGAAGTGAGGAAGTTAGAAACAGTAAGAATACTTCTTTATGTGATCAGAATTTCCCAACTGTTGCTTGTTAATGTGGTTTATATCTAGAATGACAGAGAAAACTCTTTACTCATATTTTATTTCCCCAGTGGCAGTAGAAAAGCAGAGAGAGTGTTATTAACACAGAGATTATTTGGGTAAATAGAGTATATTAAAGCAAGGTTTTTGATATTTACTAAAATGTCTTTTATTCCATTTTGGCAGATGAAAAAGTTGGTGGTTTGATATGGAACTCCTGGAAACTTGCTCAAGTTCATGATTATTAATCTATTCCTAAATTTTGAATTTTTAGGACAAAGAGACTGGCTTTCACAGAGGTATGGGCTGGATTCAGTTTTCTTCAGAAGAAGAACTTCACAATGTACTACAACAGGAAAATCATGTTATTGATGGAGTAAAGGTAAATTTTTTTCTATATCATGTTATGAGCTTTCTGTATATCAGTTAAATAGGTCAGAAGCATGAGATGACAGGGACTCTGAAGATTTGTAACTTAATGTTTGTTAAAGAATGGTGGTGGTGGGAGAGTGCCCAGTTCTAAAAGGTCTGGAAAGGGAAGTACAAGGAGACACGTTAATGGTTTGCAAGGTATACGTAACATGCAACAGTGGAAACAGCAGGGAGGCCCTGGTTGAAATCCTGGCTTTTCCACTCACTATGTGACCTTGGGCCAGGCTGGTTTACAATTTTTAATTGACGTTCAGGGAGTCTTAAGTATAAGGAATAAATAACATCCTTTGACTTACTGGTGCTGACTCCCTAATAAAACAAGTTTTCAGTTTTAATGTTTTTGCAGACATTGCCTTTCCTTACAGTGTTTATTTGATTCCCCCCTGCCAGCTCCATGTTCAAGCTCAAAGACCCAAAACTTTGCAAGGGGATCAAACATCTGATGAAGAGAAAGATTTTTGAGGCCATCACTGTCTATTAAATAAAGTAAACAAAACTGGAAATTTTGTCTAAATGTTTTTATTTGAAACAAATTGTTGCACCAAGCAAGAGCTTTCTTTCCCCACTCCAAATTAAAACAGAGCACAAGAGGGGCAAACATCATCTGGCAGTACAGTTCCAACATGTGAACATCCTTCTTTCTACTCAGTGGTTGGGGTAACTTTATTCGTAAGCAGTCATTCTTAGACAAAATATTAACCCCAAAGTACTAATGTCGCCCAAAAGGAAGTGGCCTTAATTTCACGTGTGGGGCAGTATGTTCTATAAATGCCAAAAGGTGGGAGAAGCACAAACACAACCCACTCTTTAAAAAAACTAAATGATTCAAAGTAGAATTTTTCCATTCCCCCCTTTCTCCTGTAAGAAAAAGTAGTGCTGGGCTCTGACACCCAGATTTGGTTTTTATCCTGGCCATTTACAAAGTGTTCCCGCACATGACCTGCATCACAGGGTCACGAATACCAGTTCATGCACTCCGAAGGAAGTATCTACTCCTTCCTCCTCTTCTTGCCCTCATGCTCGTGTTCCTTGGGGCGGCTGCTATCTGAGGGCCTTTTAGAGCCACCGTGCTGTTTGGCTTCTTCTAAAAATTTGTCCAAACCAAAAGGATCCTCCTCAAATTGAACTGGTCCTTCTCGGCCCCTCTGTCTACGATCTGAACCAGAAAACTCCTTATCAGGAACAAATCTAGGGAAGAAGAGAAATGACTATGAACTACTTTGTTTTCACTGGTGCAGACATTGAAACTAAGCTGTCTGCCATGGTACCTGTTAGTTTTTATTCTGGCTTCTAGGTCATCACCATACATGTCCTTGTCCAGATTTTTACTGGGCCGGTAAATATTCTGGGCCATATCTTTACCACCTCTCCAGGCCTGGTCATAAACATTGTAAATTTCATCTTCTCCACCTGCAAAACCACTGTCCATACCCTGTGGAAAAACAGAGGATGTTAAAAATGTATGTTATTTATTAAAAGTTGAATCTGATCACATTCTTGTGAAGAGTAAATTCTTGCTCATTTATAGCTAACATTTTCAACAATCTTAATTAAAAAGATCATTAAAACAGTCACAAAGTCCATTAACTTTTGTTCATACCACCTCTGGGTTCTTAGATTAAATATGGTACTCATTAGCAACTGACTGCTTTAGCGAAGTGGCTTTAAAATTAGAGGATACTAGTATGTTAATTTCTTTTTCCCTGAGGATTGGTATTCATTTCAACACTTAAGATATGCTACGTCTAGACTCTTTGTACCTTGGATTGGTTGAAGAGCCTTTGGTCATACTGAACTTCATTGGAAGTCCGAGGATTGGGCACACCAAGAGCAATGACTTCACTGATATCTCGATTTTCATTTCTCTGCAGTTTCGACCTATTTTGAAATACCATGCCACAAACTGAAAATTCTTCACAGACAAGCTGAATTTCAACTTAAATACAACCAATATCAGAACAGAGTAAACAAATATGTCTGTTCACATCTTGTGAACATATATTCCTTGATAATGCATAATCAGGATGACAGCTCTTACACCATTTCAGATACATGATTATCAGAAGAAATAGGGTTTTGTAATTAGGTCTTCCTGATAGCAGAAAAGAACTGCTAAGAGACTCATTCTTTTTTCTTTTATGTTTCAGGACTACAACACTGTAATTCAACACCTGTATACACTACACAAAATGATCATCACCGAAAGTCTAGTTACTATCCATCACCATACAATTGACCTCCTTCACCCATTTCACCAATCCCTCAACCCACTTTCCCTCTGGTAACCACCAATCTGTTCTTTGTATCTATGAGTTTGTTTTTGTTTTGTTTGTTCATTTTGTTTTGTTTTTGTAGATTTCACATGCGTGAAATCACATGGTATTTCTGTCTTTGACTTATTTCACTTAGCATAACATCCTCAAGGTTCACCAAATGGCAAGGTTTCATTTTTATGGATGAGTTGTATTCTAGTGTACACCCCCCACATCTTCTTTATCCATTTATCTGTTGATGGGCACCTACGTTGCTTCCATGTCCTGCCTACTGTAAACAATGCCGCAATGAACAAAGGGATGCATTTACTTTTTTGAATTTGTGTTTTTGTATTCTTCAGATAAATACCCAGAAGTCAAATAGCTGGATCATATGGTAGTTCTCCTCTTAATTTTTGGAGCAACCTCCATAGTGTTTTCCATATTGACTGCACCAATTTATATTCCCACCAACAGTGCATGAGGGTTCCCTTTGCTCTATAACCTCTCCAACGCTTGCTATTTCTTGTCTTTCTGATAACACCCATTCTAACAGGTGTGTGGTTTTAATCTGCATTTCCCTGATAATTAGTGATGTTGATTATCTTTTCATATGCTTATTGACCATCTGCATGTCTTTGGAAAAATGTCTATCCAGATACTCTGCCCATGCAATTGGGTTTGTTTTTTTGTTGTTGAGTTGTATGAGATCTTCATATATTTTAGATATTAAATCCCTTGTGGATGTATGATTTGCAAGTATCTTCTCCCATTCAGTAGGTTGCCTTTTCATTTTGATGATGGTTTCCTTCACTGTGCAGAAGTTTTTAGTTTGATGTAATCCCATTTGTTTATTTTTCCTCGTTTCCTATGCCTTTGGAGTCAGATTCACAAAAAAACATTGCTAAGACCAATGTCAAAGAGCTTACTAGCTATATTTTCTTCTAGGAATTTTATGGGTTAAGGTCTTAATTCAAATTCTTAATTCATTTTGAGTTAATTTTTGTGCATAGTGTAAGATAGTGGTCTACTTTCCTTCTTTTGCATGTAGCTGTCCAATTTTTCCAATACCATTTATTGAAGAGACTGTCTGTTCTTAAACCATTCTTGATATGGAAGTCTTTAATATAAGCAATCACCTTGTAATGCATGCTGAGATATGAAACTGCTATCGTCTATATCTGTTATTATTATAAAAGGTTAGAGCAGTGGATGCAAATTAGATGTATCACACGAATCATTTTCAGTAAGCTAGAATCAGTCCTTTTACCTAATCACATTTAGTAATTTTATCCTATTAGAATTCTGAGGTAAACATGTCAATGACTGGATTCCTCAGTATGATTTTTGAGGTTCAGATTAACTTAATTCCCCTGCTGTTTCGCTACGTATGCAATCTACATCGCAATGATACCATGGTAACTGTCATCATTTATTTTACTAGAGGCTCAGGTCTTAAAATGACTTCTATAGACAATCTAATTTTCATCCAATCACAAGTTTAAAGCTTTTCTATGTTATCAATTCTCATAGTCACTTTACTGGTTTTAAGGGCTCAATTTATCTACAGAGCCATTTTGATTTTTACAGCTTAGGAATTTCAGGCTATGAGTATCATTAACTGTGCACTTTCACACTTCATTTCTCTCTTCTATACTGTACATTTAAACACAACTCTAGATTCATATTTTCTGCTTCTCCATGACTTCACTTATTCTGGGAGATGAAATATGCCATTAAACAACAAAAAACACCACTAGCAGTTATCTGTTTAAGATATGCCTTGAAAAAATAGATTGTATCAGCTCATAGGAGGATGGGAGCATGGAAAACTGATTATTTGTAAAGAAAATGTTTTATATTTGCATTTAACCCTCATTCAATCCCACCTCTTTATTACACCATTTCTTCAGCTTTTCAGCAATTTCACTCCTTGGCCTTTGGTAAACCACAAACTTCACCAACCCCTACTTTATTCCCAGTCTCCATACATGTATTTCCTTTGTTCTATACAAGTCTATACTTATTAAGAGCACTCTGTCAATTTTCCCAAGTAATTTCATATGACAGCTATTTCTGAATTTTAAGTGAAACTGCTCATGAAAAGAGGCTGACTTTCACTTCTTACAAAACCTGCTCTTCTTCCCCATGGTTACTTGATACAGTACTCTGCATGTGAAAGGATCTCAATAAAGGTACAGAAGCTTATTTCCAGTCTAGAGGAACAGGCACATGATAAATTTGTCTCACCATTTGAAACAGGAAAAGAACAGACAGAACAGGCATATCCACTATTTTCTATTCACAAACATGATCTGAATACCCTTTTCTATATCCCCATCATTCTCACCTCTAGCTGACTCTACAAGGTAACAGAAGATAACTTCCACAGACAGTCAGTTCTTCTAAGACAGAGTAAGCAGTTAAGTGCAAGAAAATAAGTGCTGAGTTATTAAGTTATCAACCCGAAGAGGAAAGAGAGTAGCAAAACTCATCTTAGTGGACTAAACCTCCCCTCTAAAAGGTTCACAAAGGCCACTCTTCATAATTCGTATTTATCTCAAATAGTACCTACCTCTTATCTGGAGCTGCCCTGGAAAGATTCCGGTCATGCTGTCTCTCTTTTCGCCTGTCATGGCGGATTTCATCCCTCTCACGTGCCTCCCCATCCTCTGTGTGGACACGGTTGAAAATTACTTTTCCATTATATTACCCATTAATATTTCAAACGAGAATATTCTTTAGCCTTAGACAGAAAAATCCATGAATTTTTTTGTACTCACATTCAGCCCTTTTAGTTAATTTAAATCCAACAGTATTGGTTTAATTTTTTTTTTCTTTTAAGAACTTTTATTGAGATACAGTTAACAAACAATAAACAGCATATATTTAGAGTGTACAATTTGGTATCCCAATCTCCGAATTCATTCCCCCCCCAACCCTCCCCGCTTTCTCCATTTGGTATCCATATCCAACAGTATTGGTTTAATTTTTGAAAGTGAATTCCAGAATCATGCATGCAGCTAAAGTGTTTAGGCACAAAGTGTACTGATATCTTTAATTCACTTTGAAACTCATCAAAGTAGTATGGTGGATTGACAGATGGAGAGAGAGCTGGGTAGATATGTGATAAAGCAAATTTAGCAATACAAACTGTTTTTAAATAAATGTTAAGTGTAGACTCTAGGTGGTGCAGATATGGGTGTTCATACTACAATTCTTTCAACTTTTCTATGTGTTTTAAAATTTTCATAATACAATGGTCAGGAAAAAAGAATTATGCAAAGTTTATCCTTATATTTTCAAAAACTGACTTCGAATAAAGAACCTTTTGCTCATGGTACATTGGGGCTGGTTGCACCTTGATCTCTATCTATTGTGTTGTCTATCTTCATTTTCTCTATCCTCTCCAGGCTGAAGGGATATAGTGTAGATTTAGAAGGAATATAGTGTAGAGCACGAGCTTTGGAGCCAGACTGTCCAGATTCAAATCCTGTTTCTACTTCAGAATAGCAATGTGAAATTGTGCCAATTACTTAACCTGTCTGAGCCTTCATCTCCTCTGTAAAACATTGATAACAGAACCACTGCATAATGTTGCTATAAGGATTATATAAGGTAATATATGTAAAGTGCTCAGAGTGGTGCCTGCCATAATAAGCACTCAATAAGTGTTAGCTTTTATTAATATTTGGCAAGATACTTTTAAAACTTTTAATTTCTCAGGAATGAGTCTGGTTTTGTTTTCTTTTTAATCAGTTTAGAGAACTTAGATACAGGGAAGTTTTAATTTGAATTACCTTCAGTGGCTAGGTTACAACAGATAGGTTTTTATATCTTGCCTCATTAAGACATTTATATATGATTCAAGGAAGCAGATTACTACTTATAACCTTAGTTACTTCCCTACAGTTGAACTCTAGACTCCTATAACTCCTATAATGCTTGACACCTCCACTTTAAACTTAACACGTCCACAACTAAACTCTTAATCTTTCCCTCCCAAATCTCTTCCCCCTGCAGTCTTCCCAATACTAGTAAATGGCAACTCAATCCTTCTCAACTGTTTAGGTCAGAAGTTCTGGAGTCATCCTTGACTCCTTTTCTCTCATTCCTCTATCGAATCCATAAGCAAATTTTGTCAGCTCTTTCAAAATACATCCAGTATCTGACCATGTTTTCACCACCTCATTATTATTTCTCATCTGGATTATGGCAATGGCTTTCCAAATGGTTTCCCTGCTTCTCCAAATGACCACTGCATAGCCTTCTAACACATGCAAGATCATGTCACTCTGCTTAAAACTCTTCAAATTGCTTCCCTTGTTACCTGAAGTAAAAGCTATGTTCTTACAATGACTAAAAGGCATACATGATCTGGCCACTTTGCCCTAACTACTCTGATACCTCATCTCCTACTACTTAACTTTCTCAGTCTAATCCAGCCGTACTGGCATCCTGCTTTTCCTTGAACACACCAGGTATACACCCAACTCAAGGCCTTTGTACTTGCTGTTCCTCTATCTGGGATGCTCCTCCCTCACATACCACATGGCTCACTTCCTTACTTCCTTCAAGTCTTTGCGCTAATGTTCCTATCTCAAAAGTGAGGCCGATTCTGAACATTCTCTCTTTCTGGCACTTTTATACTCCTATTTTATTTTTCTCCATAGCGACTGTTATCTTTTTTTTTTAATTAATTAATTTATTTTATTGGTTGTGTTGGGTCTTTTTTTGCTGTGCGCAGGCTTTCTTTAGTTGCGGTGAGTGGGGGCTACTCTTCGTTGTGGTGTGTGGGCTCCTCATTGCTATGGCTTCTCTTGTTGCGGAGCACGGGCTCTAGGCGCGTGGGCTTCAGTAGTTGCAGCACATGGGCTCAATAGTTGTGGCTCACAGGCTCTAAAGCACAGGCTAAATAGTTGTGGCGCACGGGCTTAGTTGCTCCGCGGCATGTGGGATCTTCCTGGAGCAGGGATCGAACCTGTGTCCCGGCATTGGCAGGAGGATTCTTAACTACTGCGCCACCTAGGAAGCCCCATAGCGACTATTATCTTCTAATATACTATATGATAAACTTTTTTTGGTCTGTCCTCATTCACTAAAATGTTCACTGCTATACCCGCTACCTGTCTAGTAGAAATTCTGTGTCTAGAAAAGAACCTTGCATATAGTAGAGGTGCTCAATATGAACTGAATGAATAATTACACCAGTCTAGGATTTATTAATGAAAGAAAAACCACCCTCCTATTTTTCTTGAATAAGAATTGGTCTTCTCACTCTAACTGAATTAATATACCAATGTAGACCACTAAATAAAGCCAGAGAGAAAATACTGGCAGATTTAATGATTAAAGGCCTACAAGATAGAAAAACTGTGGATTAGTTTATCATGTGGGGGAACTGAATTATTCCGTTGGATATCTCAATTCTCTTTTTAAGTTTGAAGAAAATTAAAATAAGAGAAAATTAAGCCTATCATTTGAGTAATATGTGATTTTTAAAAGTACACTACTCAGAACTTTAAAAACTTCTGGTGTACTTGCATATTAGAGGCCCACATTTAAATACACATTCTTTATTTTCTATTGCTCCAGCTTAATAAGGCAGAAATTACTGTTTCACTTCTACATTATTTCTGAAATATCTATATTTTACTTATATGTATGTGCTGCTTCTGTGTGCAATAAAAACAATAGAGATTTTCTAAAATGAGATACATATTATTTACAATGTAAATTCAATTCAGTAATAAGTATGTCATACCTTTTTCCACATGGGTTTTGATCCCAGCTCTTCTCTCTCTGGCTTTCTGGGCCATTTCTCTAAGTTTCTCTTCATGTTTCTCCTTTTCTTTTTGAGCCATCTTTCTCTCTACTTGAGCACGCATTTCCACAGCTTCACGAGCCTGTTAGTGAAGTCAGATGTTAAATAAGACACTATCGGGGATAAAGAATTACAGCTGTCATCTAACTCCCTGATTAAACTCTGGTTTGAAAGAACAGTTATAAACAATTTGAATCTGTTATTGCTGATTAAAACAAAGATTCTTGCTGCAAAAAGTTAACTTGTCTAGATGACATTGCAAAGTCAGCTTTTTCACTCAGGGAAATGTTTTAGTGGTTGAAACTATAGTGACCCCAACCAATCTTGTAAGTCAGTGTTTCACTAATGCTTTCTCAGAAACAATCTAAAAAAAAAAATTAAACAAGATTCCAATAAAGTAATTTTCAATGTCAATATCAGGAACTAGTTATATTTTCAAAATCAATCAGATCAACTCAAGATAAAGCCTTAGTGTAGATGTGCAAGAGATAATTTCCATAAGGGTGCTCACTGTGATACAGAAGATATGCTCTTCTATGTTCTATACATACACCATGATGTATGTAAACTTCAAAGACACATATTAATATCATAATATCAACAGACAGCCAATATTATGAATGCCATTTTCTGTTGCATTCAATACACCGGAATGTTTATTTGTCCTTCGCTGATACTGACCTTTTGGGAGACATCTACATTTAAAACAGAGAAAAATTATGAAACCTAAAAAGAGCAGCTGGCAATCTTTCCAAAATGGGATCAGCCTGGTGAACCATTATTCTGGAATGCTGTGAGGAAGCTGAATCACCTGTGGTGGGGTATGTGTACGAGTCTACAAAGGCTGAGACCAGGTACAGAGCTGCAACCAGCACCTGTCATCTCTGAAACACATACTAACAGCTGAGAGCCTCTTTAGGCACTCAGCAATGTAGCTAAAATAACAGTATCTTAGGTAATTGACAATGAATTTACAAATCATCAAGCATTAAACAACTTAATTGTAACAGACCAACCTTTCGATCAGCAATGTACAGGGCTTCAGCCAGTTTTGCAAAATTTTCATTGATGTGAACTGTCTGCAGTCCTCTTCCATCTGCAGCCAGACGTTTATCTAATGGAATTGTATAACCCTTGCATGAAGGCAGAGAGAAAACACTGGTCACAAAAGAGTGACAACAGAGTCTTTAAAACTAGATTTATATATGTCCATTTTGACAATCATTTAAAGTTCTCTTTCCTTACATTTTTCTTCTCAATTAAGCAATAGCAGGAGCTAACAGAGTGCTTTGTGTGTAAGACTGTTGAAGCACTTTACTTCCATGCCTCATTTAACCTTCACAACAATTCAATAAGACTAGTAACATCATTATTTCCACTTCACAGATAAGGATACTGAGGTAGAGAGCTTAGGTAATGTCCCCAGGGTCATACAGTTAATAAACAGATGAGCTAGGATTTAAACTTGGGCAGTATGATTTCAGAGTGCAAGCTCTGGGAAAACAGATTCTCATGTTAAGATTGTGGATTATAATAAAAGGAAATCACTATCAAATAGCTAAATAATTGTTCATCAAGTAAATGTAACAATCATATGCAGGTAGAACGAATCACTAAAATCATAGCGTCTATAGGTAGCTTAATCTGCTGTACTACTTTCATGACTTGTCAGATTCTTAGAACCCTGTTTTAGTAAATGGAAAAAAGATAAAGTTTGCTAGACAACTAAGATTCTGTGTTTTGAAATTTTGCATCCTATTTCAACAACTCAAGGAATATGCTTGAACATTCATGTAACTTTCAGGCTTAGCCTTGTTTTTCCAGATTTCTGACAAGAGTCCCAAATACTGACCTCTAGTCCATGGTCTTTATTCCTAATAAAAGGAAGTGCTACACAGTCAGCTCAAGATACCTCATAGTAACATACATATTAATCAATCCAAACCAGACCACCCAACAATCTTTTTGTTTCAGTATGAGTGTATAACTTCTTTTTTTTTTTGGCTGTGCTGCACAGCTTGTGGGATCTTAATTCTCGGACCAGCAATTGAACTCAGGCCCTTGCAAGTGAAAGCACAATATTAACCACTGGACCACCGGAGAATTCCCTAACTTCCTTTAAGGAATAATTTATATTTAAACCATGGGTTAAAGTGGCCTTCTTCACCCATCAAAAGCAGAATCATGAAATACTATTTGGGAGAAAAGAGGAAATAGTGATTAGGAAATTTATTCCACATTATTTTACAGATTCTTCATGACTCCTGGAAGCTTTGGTGATTAGTAGATACCCAGGATTTAAATAGTTTATGCATGCATTGTTATAAACAGAAACAAGTAATTAAAAAATTGAAGCAATGAATAGGTGCAAACATTTACTGTTTTGTCATATGATTATTTAAATTGATTTAAATCCTTTCAGAAAGAATTTTAGATATAAATTTGAGTTTTCTAAACAATACTATCTTTCATTGATATGTTACTTTATTTTACTCATTCCTTTTTTATTTTTTATTTTTTTACAATTAACTGCATATATATATATATATATATATATTTTTTTTTTTTTTTTTTTTTTTTTTTTTTGAGATCAAGCCGCTTTATTGAGGGGACTCAGGGGAGGGTCGCAAGGCCGGGAGGACAATGGGATCCGACGTCCTTCTTCTGGCGGGGGCCTCCCCGGCTTCGCAGTCGCTGAAAGCTAACTGCATATATTTAGAGTGTACAATTTGGTATTCCAATCTCCCAATTCATTCCCTGCCCCCAACCCTCCCTGCTTTCCCCACTTGGTGTCCAAATGTTTGTTCTCTACATCTGTGTCTCTATTTCTGCCTTGCAAACTGGTTGATTTGTACCATTTTTCTGTAGTCCATATATATGTGTTAATATACGATATTTGTTTTTCTCTTTCTGACTCACTTCACTCTGTATGGTAGTCTCTAGGTCCATTCATGTCTCTACAAATGTCCCAGTTTCATTGCTTTTACAGCTGAGTAATATTCCATTGTATCTATGTACCACATCTTCTTTATCCATTCATCTGTTGATGGACATTTAGGCTGCTTCCATGTCCTGGCTATTGTAAATAGTGCTGCAAGGAACCCTGGAGTGCATATGTCTTTTTGAATTATGGTGTTCTCTGGGTATATGCCCAGCAGTGGGATTGCTGGGTCATACAGTAGTTCTATTTTTAGTTTTGCAAGGAACCTCCATACTGTTCTCCATAGTGGCTGTATCAATTTACATTCCCACCAGCAGTGCAAGAGCATTCCCTTTTCTCCACACCCTCTCCAGCATTTACTGTTTGTCGATTTTCTGATGATGCCCATTCGAACCAGTGTGAGGTGATACCTCATTGTCGTTTTGATTTGCATTTCTCTAACAATTAGTGATGTTGAGCAGCTTTTCATGTGCCTCTTGGCCATCTGTATGTCTTTTTTGGAGAAATGCCTATTTAGGTCTTCTGCCCATTTTTGGATTGGGTTGTTTGTTTTTTTTACCCATTCCTTCTTTATGTACTTCCGATAACTACAATTTAGTAGGAGAATCTACATGGTATTCATGTGCGTGGCATACTAACATTTTTATTACACTAAAATAAAAAGAGAAAAGTCACATAAGTTTGGTGTTCCTTCCTGAAAATCTTCAGCTAAATGAGATGCTGAGGTTTCAACTAAAGGCTGAAGGTCCTTCCTTGGTGTTTTCCAGGAGGTTCTAATACCAAGAGACTGATTTTATGACAAGTTAATTACCTTCGCATTTTTCCAGTTTGAAATACAGGGAGGAATCTTCCACTCTTGTTGTTCCTTCACGGTCATCTAAATTGAGAAAAGAGAGGAAGAAGAGACATTTTTAGATTTATAGTCTATCTAGCTAAAAACCTAAGTGCAATCTTTCTCTTCAAAGACATCTCAATATACACTGACATATGGACGGATTTAGTCAAAGGTCCTAATTCCATTTGTTTGGTGGCACTATATACTATGTTCCCATATCATGGATTCTAGTAATAACTTTAATATAAAAAATGGAAGATAATCTATAAATTATTTTTGACAGTTATAAATGCTAGTTAGTATTTTTACCTATTTAAACTGATGTGAATTCTTTCAGATGAAAACTTGTTCTTTTAGTTGGGTAATAAAATATATCTAAAAAAAGCCACTTGGACTATCAATCACAGACCTAATGATCCCAGGTACTTACTTCCTATAACTAAGATAACATCCTTCTTGTCAAATAGCAGACCCTTTTCATTCCATTAAAAGCAGCGGTTAGATTAATAATAATAAAACTAAAAGCTAACATTTTACATACATTCTCATAGGCACTTTGGAACTACATGTTATAGTCTTGAGTGGGTCCCTATTTGATCTTGAAAAACAAATTAAAGAATCAAAAAGTGTGGTGAAATGTAACTTTACAGGCCTCTAGACTTTATTCTATGGGAGGTTATTTAAAAAATTAGTAATCAAGAGTACAAAAAGATTTTAGACTAGAGAAAAGATTACCTTTCGGCTAGGAGAATGCATGACAGGTGCAGGAGGAGAAGGTGGTCCCCGGGGAATTTTCTTATTAATCCTGAAGGACAGAGCAAAGCACAACCAGAGTGATATACATTTTTCTTTTTTAGTTAATATGTCAAGTCTCCTCTCATTTCTTATTATGTAAAGCTTCAGATACAAAAACAGAGAGGTATAACAAATATCCATCTATTATATCACAATGCATTGAGAGGCTAGAACTGATGTATTCAATTAAGAACGTGGAGATTATGACCTGCTGAATAAGGGGCACAAGCCACCCATATGGGGTCTGTAGATAGCTCTCTCAGCATCCAAGCTCCCACTCTGGGGAAGTGAAACCCACTGGGTTGTTTCAATTAAAGGTGCAGTTTTAATACACCCACAAAAGAAAGTAGAGTCACAAGGTTTATTATTACTTACAGATGCCAGAAGTGAGGAGTAGGGGGTGGGGAAAGAACTAGAAGGACAATCTTCTGTCCTAGGCCACAAATGAGCAGGAGACAGAGAGCAGGGTAGCAATACCTATTACTCACAAGGTAGTTGGAGCAGCGGATACTAACTTTTCCTGGTTATAGTCATCCCTTCCTTGGTATCTGAGGAGGATTGGTTCCTGGACACCCAAGGATACCAAGAGCTGTGAACACTCAAGTCCCTTATACAAAATGGTGTGGTATTTGTATATAACCTACACACATCCTCCCATATACTTTAAATCATTTATAGGTTACTTATAATACTTAATACAATGTAAATGTTATATAAATAGTTGTGGTGGGTGTGGCAAAGAAAGTTTTGCTTTTGAGAACTTTCTGGAATTTTTTTTCTTGATTTTTTTTTTCTAATTATTATTCTTTTGGCCATGCCACCGGGCATTTGGGATCTTAGTTCCCTGACCAGGGATTGAGCCCATACCCCCTGCAGTGGAAACACTAGACCTCCAGGAAAATCCCTCCTGAATATTTTTGATCCGAGGTTGGTTGAATCCACGAATATAGAACCTGCAGATAGGAAGGGCCAATTATATTTTAAAAGGTTCCCTGGGAAAGGAAAAGTGGGAACTTATGACCGGCATCCTAAATGCAAGCCCAAATCTAAATGTTCAGTCTCTAGGTGTGAGTAGGGTTATCATACTGAAAAATGCCTAGGCTAATCAGGAAAAAAAAAAGTTGTTTTTCTCAAAAGTTGTTTTTCTCATCACAACCACTCAGCTTCAACAATTATTAAAACAGCCAACTCTGTCATCATCACTACCCACTTCACCTCCACAATATTATCATCATTTTGTTGAGTAACATATTTTTGCCTTCTTAAAAAACAGCTTTATTTAGGTATAACTAATGTACAATTAACTAAAAAGTATACAATCTGATTAACTTATGACACAAGTAAATACCTGTGAAACCATCGTCACAATCAAAACAGTGAACATACCCATCACTTCCAAAAGTCTCTGCATGCCCCTCTGCCTATCCCTCTTTTTCCTCTCATCGCCTAGCCATACTCCCTCCTTCTCTGCAGGCAACCACTGATCTACCTCCTGTCATCATAGATCAGTTTGCATTTTCTAGAGTTATATATAAAAGGACTCATACAGCACGTACTTGTTTTTGTCTGGGTTCTTTCAATCAGCATACTTATTTTGAGATTCACTCATGTTACTGCACGTATTAAAGTTTATTCCTTTTTATTGCTCAATAGCATTCCACGTATAGATGTACCACAATTTGTTTATCCATCTACGTGTTGATGGACATTTTCCTCCTTTCATCTTTTTTAAGAATAGTGGTTCCTTCTCATGAAACTACCTACTTACTTGAACCTTGGAGGCTCCATTGGATCTTTCTGCATTTCCACCATCCGAATAACTCTCTGTTTAGCTCCAGAGTTGAAAGCCACTCCTTGTTGAGATGGTGTGTATCTGAAGAATGTAAGTGAAACTAAAGATGTAACTAATTCAAGTTTTCAATAGGTATTTTTCTTCTATTACAATCCTAAGCTGGATTACCTTGTCAATTTCCATCACAAAGTATTAATGGAAAACTGCAACAATATTTAGGCAGAGCAGAGAGCAACAGAGATGAGAACTAACAGCAACTGTGAGTTATAAGCAAAATGTAAACTATAGTTGTATTAGTTTGCAAACAATCCATCACAGTCCATTTTGAACCAGGGAAGGCACAGTGTTCAATTTCATAGATAAGAGGTCTAGAAAATAGCACTGATTTGGTAAGTCTGCATTTGAAGAAAAATGCCCCAAAATATCCTCAGCAAGCAACTTACAGTTAGTAGTTTTTGATTAATTATAGGCTATAAAACAGAAAGGATAATGGCAGCAGCCCTACCAGCTCTGAATTTTCCCTTAATATCTATATGTGAATCATCTTTTCACATATTTAGTTGAGTGAAATCCCTCAAAATTTAGAAGTATTATAAGGATAGCTATTATTATATAAATGATGTGAATATATTATTATTTATAGTATACTTATATTAAATAATTATAATAGTACTGTATCATATAATATTTCCAATATATTATTATATAGCTATTACATACATATTATATAAAAATGGAAAACTATAATCACTGTGGTATGCATCATGACTCTATGTAATAGTTAATTTCCAAAAACAAAAAACATGTTTTCAAAATAGCATGATAGCTAATATCTTAAAAGCAGATATTTTTAAAAATTCTGCTTTCAACTGTCTGCATGAAGAGTCAACAGGCTTCAAGTCATTATTCAAAAAATTGCATTTACAATTGTGACTAAAGATAGTGAAAGAATACCAGGACCCCCAACTCCAATCACTTCCAACATGAAACTAAAACCTCCAGGCATGACTCATACCGGATATACTGAGCAGGAGCCAGTTTATCAGCTGCTCGGACTGGCATGGCTGCAGCAACCTTCTGCGATACAGATTTTTCTAAGGCTACCCTTGTCTTTTCTGTTATCTGAAATAAGAAACACGACATTGAGTGGCTGGAAAGTTAATAAAGATGTAAACAGTCATCTAGAATAATTACATATATCAATTCTAAGTTACCTCTTTAATGGCTTCCTCATCAGGTCTCTGCAGGTCTGGGTCATCCGCATTCATGACTTCCTTGGGAACCAGGTCAGTGTACTTGCTATAAATGACCTAAAGTGTTCAAACACAAGCAGGCTTAAGAAAAGCAAAGAATGAAGAGAAGCAACCTCATTAAGTCATTTTAGAAGTCAAAATGTCCTCTCAGCACACTTATAAATTTAGGACACAGATTTTGTCTTTCAGATTTTAAAACCAAGGAAGCTTAAAATATATACACAAATTGCTGCCCTGGCTATAAAAGTTAATAATTTTCCTCTGACCTCATGCATTTAAATTATTTGAGATCTTCTAATCAAGTCAGTATCCAAATAAACTGTGCCAACAAAATCTTATGCATCAGTGATCCCTATTTTTGAGGCTCACTAGGACTTGAAATTAATGATGATATAAATCGCCTATAGCACCACTATCTTGGATTACAAGCTCACTGAAATTTAAGTCAGGTTACTGAATAATATCCAAATTCAGTGGGCCTAAAAAATTTCACTGACCTCACCCTACTTATGTTTGCCTTTTATGGCATCAACTCTATTCATAAACTAAGAAAATGAACATATATGCCATGGTCAAAAAAGCCAGAACACTTCCTTCAATGAAAAAAAAGATTCTATACAAACACCTTATTTTACACTCATTATCCAAATTTAGGGACTGTTATCTGATTGGCAAGTCTCTGCCAAACAGAGTATTACTGACTTTCATGTCCATCTATACCTCTTGAGTATTTCTATAAAAACTTACATGGCAAATTTTAGAGAAAAATAGAGGTACTAGAAATTTAACAAATAAGCAGCATTCTAGGTTTTGCTGCTTGAGTTAGGAATTCTTTGACACACAAAGAGAAAGGACAACTTATAAATATGAAAGAAAACCAAATTCCTGGGCACTTGAGATCTTTAAAAATTTTCTGCAGAAGAAAATGTTTACTACTGTAAGTCAAGGTCTTTTTTTTCCCCACCCCTGGCGGTGCTGCGTGCCATGTGGGATCTTAGTTTCCTGACCAGGGGTGGAACTTGCGCCCCCTGCCTTGGAAGCGTGGAGTCTCAACCACTGGACCCTAACAGGGAAGTCCTGTAAGTCAGTCATATCAATAATTGCATTCTAAAATGACATTCCTTAAAATAGCTTAAAGCAAATGCATGCTATTGCTAATTTCTCACTCCAAACAACAGAGCTAAAAACCATAATAGCCTATATGACCTGACCTGGCTTTGCCTACAAGCTTCAATCTTCCCCTGTACCTTGAGCTCCTTCATTCATTATGCTTCAGTCATATGGACTCTTCTGTCTGTTGAACACAACTTGCTTTCCCCCAATTCTGGGACTTTATACAGTATTGCTCCCAGTTCTCCAAGGAGGTTCTCAACCTGAGTCTTGGTTCAAAGGTCATGCATGCAAGGTTGAGGCCTCCTATGACTACCCTCACTAAAGAAGCAACCCCTCCCCACTGAATCATTCAGTGTCACAGAACTGTGTTTACTATTTTCAAAGCACTGCTCACAGTATGAAATTATTATCTATTTTAAATCTTTATCTGTCTTCCCTATTAAAGTACTAACAATAATAATTATAATAGCTAACATTTATTAAGCATTTATTTTGTGCCACTGTTCTTTTTCTTTATATATATATAAACTAACTTAACTTTCATATCAACCCTATGAGGGGTGCATGATGATTATACGTATATTACTGATGAGGAATCTCTTATTCATTAAAGTATCTCCACTGCTTATAACAATGCCTGGTCCACAGGAGGCATTTAGTCAATAGTTTTTGTACAAATGAATAAATGTATGACTTTCAGAGATGCTCTAGTCTATGCTAAAGGTACATACTGGGCCCGCACAATGTTCTATATAAGCTGTTGATTTCCTGGAAAAACTGTATCATGACTATAGATCGAAATCTCGAGCTTGTTTTTCTCACGAAAGAGAAAAGGGATCAGATAAAAAGTGTAGATAATTTACCACAAAACATGTCTATCAACATGAGAGCTACTAGGGTCACCATCCTCTCAGTGTTCATTTTTGTTTGTTTGTTTGTTTTCAGATCTTTATTGGAGTACAGTTGCTTTACAATGTTGTGTTAGTTTCTGCTGTACAACAAAGTGAATCAGCTGTATATATCCCCATATCCCCTCCCTCTTGAGTTTCCCTCCCACTCTCTATCCCACCCCTCTAGGTCATCACCAAGCACCAAGTTTCTCTCCCTGCGCTATGCAGCCGCTTCCCACTAGCCATCCATTTTACATTTGGTAGTGTATATATGTCAATATATCTCACTTCGTCCCAGCTTCCCCTTCTCCCACCTCCCCGTGTCCTCAAGTCCATTCTCTACATCTGGGTCTTTATTTTTGCTCTGCCACTAGGTTCATCGGTACCATTTTTTTGGATTCCATATATATGTGTTAGCATATGGTTTTTGCTTTTCTCTCTCTGACTTATTTAGAGTGTTCATTTTGGAAGGGACTCTAAAGCTCACTCTAGTGAGAAAGCAAGGCTCAGTGCATTAAGATCACATAGCTAGTAACTGACCTCAAAAGTCTTACTTCTTTTCAGGATGGAAAAATCTATACCATAAGAATTAAAAGTTATATAACAATCTCTAGAAAATAATACCAAGACTATGAAGAGTTAATTACTTTTACACAGCAATCACTACAGGAAGGGATTCTAAGTAAATGGCTCCCTGGTAGTCATACATGCTCAACAAAAAGTCTCAATACTAATTTAGCATACAAGAGTCATTTGCTGCTTCTTATTTGGGTATTCCAAAGTTAATAACCCTTTAAATGAGCATCAATAAGATTCTAGCATCTCACAAAGCTGAGTGAAGGACATTTGAAGAGCAAGATTCCTCCATGGTAATTAACTATAAAACCCCCAATTTTTATTGCCTGAGAAGCAAATGTGCTGAAGAAACTCAGTATATCTCAGGAGGCAAAGGGGCTGGGGAGGATTATCTGAAAAATACAATATACTTTCGAGGTATCAGGAGCACAAATGAGCTTTGTGAACAAGATAAAGTAATAACTCATCTGTGAAACAGAATTTTTTAATTACTGAAAACTGGCAAAGGACTGGACTGACTAAAAGGATAAGCTTGTCAAAATATCTACCACTTCAGAGGTAGAAAGAAAATGCTATCTTCAGGCATATATAGTTTGTGAAATCATATGAACAAGGCAATAACATACAATTTATCTTGGGGTTAAAGTTGTTTGGAGTTTTTTTTTGTGGGGAGGAGAGTTGAAGGCATTCTTTTAGGTAATATAATGTATGTAACATTTCCTATGTAACTATTTCAGATGGAAAAATGTAAACACCAGACTTTTTATTTCAAAATTTATGAGTGAAGTCAAAATTGCGGGAAAAAAAAAAAAGCATTTAGTTCTATTGAGATTTATTTAAATTTTTTTTCTCCTTTCCAATTTTGTATTACTATTAAGTCTTGTACACAGTACTTATATTTAGAGAGATAAATGGCCTTAGACTTGCCCTAGAATATTATCCCTTGGAACCTTGCCTTGTTCACTTCTTATACCTATGGCTAGCATTTTCCATTCTTACTCTTTCGCTATTAATATTTCAGTGAGAAGTCCGTGGTTTCTGAAGAATATCAGATCCCTCTGATACAAATTAGAAACCACTGCAATATAGTGCAAATTCAATAATCCAATAAACCATTTTCATCCTATGTCAAGGACCCTGCATATCAGCATTCTGAATGATAATGAATCCTTTTAAAGTCTCATTTTGTACACTTAGCAGCCAATTCCTACTTCTAAAACAGGAAAATCAGTGGTTTTAACACAGGCAATGCTAATACCTCCAACTCCCCTCCCAGGGCCTTTGAAAATATGTGAGGTGTTCTTGGTTAAAACAACGACAGGGGTGCAGATGGGGGCACTACCGGCATTTAATAGGTAGTGCCAGTTATGTTAAACATACAATGCTCAAGACAGTCCCAAACAATCAAGAAGTGTTCTCCTCCTCCAAATGCCAGCGCATAATGTTGAATTACTAAATGCATTAAAAAACTTCATGTATTAATCCACCCACTTTAAAAAAAATTTAAGAACACATTAATTAAATTTGTGTAAGGAATTCAAATTTGTGTAAGGGTATAAAGTCCAGCAAGGAAACATATTCATCATAAACAATGTTAGAATATTCCAGGTAGTCACTCTATTCAGTATCTTTCTTCTCAACTCATTGAATGCTGTACTCTTTTTTTTTAAAATCTTCATTGTGGTTATTTATTATTATTTTTTAAAGCAGTTTTGGAAGCAGTTTTCAGAGCTGTCTCAGGTTCACAGCAAAATTAAGAGGTTGTAAAGAGATTTCCTATATACCCCCCACCCCTACACATGTATAGCTTCCCCATTAGAGTTAGGGTTAGTATGAACCTGAGAGTGGTACTCCTATAAACTACTAGTCTAGGGTTCATTTCCAGTGGCTGCATTATAGACAAACATGTATAATGAACAATACTTTAGAGACCTTATGTAGCCAGAATACTGAAATCTAAAAATAAACAGTTCAGTTTTAACATTCCTACTCTACTTTCAATACAAAAGAATCACCAATATACATGTAAAATGGGCTAAAACTGTATTTCATTCAAAATTACACAACCTGTCAATGTCCAATTATTGTCCTAAAATGTTGCTTTTTCCTAATAAATGAGAGGAGAGGTAGCACATACCAATAAAGCATAGTTATTATGCAAAAGGAGATATGTACCAAAACAAAGGCAAGTGAAGGCCTTCATGGCACAGGGTAAATTTCCAGTATACGCCCTGTATGTATAGGCACCTATTTTTCCTTTTGCAGGAGTGGACTGTGCTTCCTTAGTGGCTTCAGGAAAAGCGGTTTTCTGTTATCCAATAAATACTGCTATAATACCTCCAACAAACACTTCTGAATGCCTATGTGTCAAGCTGTAAGGCACTAAGTTATGTGCCAAAAAAGGAAAATAAAAAGATATAATCTCTGTACTCAAGGAGCTTACAGTCAAGTGACATAGAACATTATTAGTGAATAGATAATTACAACAAAAGGTGATGACTGCTACTATACAGTAAACACAGGGGACAGGGAGGAAGGATATCCACCTAGCCAGGAAGGATCAGGGAGAATATCCTAGAATAGTGAAGAGCTATTTGAAAGCAATAGAATTTACCCAGAGAAAATAGGGAGAGGGCTTTCTCCAGCACATGAGGGCACCAAGGGGAAGCTCCCAAGGTAAGACAGGATGGGCCATCACAGGGGAGCTGCAAGAAGTTCCTCTTAGCAGATATTTACAGGGAATGCCTGAAAGTTTCCTCTTCTTTAACAAACACCTGCAATGGTGATTATTTTGTATTGAAAATAAACAGAATGGCTAAAACTGGACTTTTTATTTTTGGATTTCAGTATTCTGGTCATGAAAGTTGATGCTAGGCTAAAAAGGTAAGCAAGAGGCCAAGAGTGCCATAAGGTGCTTGGCTGGTTCTAATCCTAACGGCTATGGAAAGATTTTAAGCGTGCACACTTGTGTTTATGTGGGGGAGAGAGAGAGAAACAGAAAAACATGAAGGACTGCTTTTTCAGGCAGGCAAGACAAATGCCAAGGAGATGAGTTCAGATTCTGCTGCAGTAAATCAAGCAATAAAAAATAAGTGTCTGAACTAAGTAGCAGAGAAGGGACTATACCTGAGAAATGTTAAGGAAATAAGATAAATCATGGTGACTAACAGATGGAGGGTCTGAGGGAAACACAAAAGAATGCAATGATTGTCAAGTGAAGGCTTTTTAGAGAACATACTGGCATTATGTGTCACATCTGAAATGTGAATATCCTTTGACCAAATATATACACTACTAAGAATTTATTTATACAAATACTCATGTGCAAAAAGATGTTTACATATGGATCTTGAATAAAGCACTGTTTCAAAACTAAAAAATTGGAAACCATTAATGCTTAAAAAAAAATTAGAGCACAAGCACACCATGAAAATCTACATAGATTTTTCTTAATGAAAATCTTCAAAACATATTAAGTAAAAAAAAAAAAAAGGCATCTATGGGAGCTATGAGAATTAAAATCTCATTCATGTAAAAAAAGATGTGTACGTTTGTGTGTATACGTGTGTGTATATATATATAAAGTGGGAATATATGTAAAGGTGAGGTTACAAACGAAAGGGGAAGGGACAAGATCCAGGATACACCAGAATACACTTGGGAAGGTTAGGTTTAGACAGCAGAAAAGATTTGTTATAGAGACAAAAGGAACAGTTAAGACAAAAAGACAAGTGCAGGATAAAGAAAGCCGACAATTTTCTTCCAACAGTCTCATCTGCAAATAGATGGGGAGTCACTTGTGAAACTGAGAGGGGATGGAGAGGAGTAGGAGTTAAGCTTGGAGGAACACCAAAGGAGCCCAGTTGAAACCTGAGATAAAAATTTGCATGACTGCGTATCTGTTTTCCCCCAAAACTAGCAGCCATGATGGAGGAGCAAAGGATGGTTTATCATTAGTGCTGTCTTAGAGGGTAAAACGAAAACATTTGGGAGAGAGAGCAGCAGCAAAGGACAGGTACTGAAGGTTCTCTAAAGAGATCTTTTACCTCTATTTGGAGTATTTATTTACAAGGAAAAAAAACTAGGTCTTAAAAACAGTTCCTTGGCTCTGAGGATGGCTGCTCTGTGATGAGATTATTTTAAGTAAATTTCATTTTTGGTTTTTGGATTACTTTGTAATAAGCAGGCCCATCCTAAAACTAGCAAGTGTAAGTTCTGTACTTAATCAAGGGAGAAAGAAGTTTATATGATTAATTCTATTCAAATGAACCACTAAAATAATTAAGTATCTATGTACTTTGTAAGTACATGGAAGAGAAATAGAAGAGACTGCAGACAAAACTAATTTTTTTAGGGTGCTAGGATTGTAGATTTTTAAAAATTTGCTAGTATTTGAAAAAGTACTATAAAATTGTTTTCAATATAAAGAGCTGTACGTCAATTATCTCAATAAAACTGGGAGAAAAAAAAGAATTGTTTTTAAAATGTAAAACAAACACAGTACATAAAAACCCTAAGTATATGTAAGTTATCATCAATTTGGGGAATTTCAAAGGAAAAAGTCATTGCTGTTATGAAGTCATATACTGTTCATATTGTTATGAAGTCATCCTCAGTTAGCCTAAGTATGTCACTGTTACTTTTAACATAAACTAAATGGCCAGAGATTTATCATTCTCACACAATTAAAAAAAACTCCTTGCAAAATATTTATCAATGGGGAAAAAAAAATCAGTGAGAGGGTTACCTTGTCTTTTGACTGTCCTTGTCGAGCAATGGCATCATACTTAATTTTTCCTTCAGCATCTACCTGAATGGCCAGTGCATTTGACATTTTTTTCTTTCGTCCCATATCCAGGGGATACTGGGCCACATGGATCTCTGGAAAAGCACCTCCATCTCCAAAATCCTATATATGAAAAAGAAACAGAATATTTAATACTAGTTTGAGATTTAAGATACATTCACTCATTCAACAAATAACTATTGAGCCCCTATTATGCTAGATGCTAGAGAAATGACAGTAAACAAAACAGGTTTCTGATCTTATGAAGCGTACATTTTAGTGGGCAAAGATATAAAAAGCATAATTTGGGGCTTGTGATAAATGCCTTGAAAGCAATAAAGGGACTGGGAAGAGGGGCTATTTTCGATACTGTGGTTGGGATGACCTTTGTGAAGAGGTAACATGAGTTAAAGCCTGAATGATGAGAATCAGTCATGGGAAGATCCGAGGGAAGCATTTTCTAGGCAGCAAGTGTGAAGGCCCTGCGGCAAGAATGAGCTTAGCATGTTCTAGGAAATGAGTGTCCAGTGGGGCTGTAGCTTATTGAGGGCAGAGGAGCAGACATACAGGTGGTAAGTCTGCATGAGTAGACAAACACCAGATCATGAAAGGGCTTCTAGACCATGACAAGGATCTGGATTTTATGTACATGGCAGGAAGAAATTAAACAAAATGTTTAGCATAAGGAAAAGATTTTTCATTTCAGCATACATAATTTTCTTAGTGAAGGGCAGGTCAAGCTATAGTTGAGCAAAAATGTAAAGAATTAGGGCATTCCTTGGTGGCCTAGTAATAAGGATTCTGGGCTTTCACCAGCATGGCCCAGGGTCAGTCCCTGGTCAGGGAACTGAGATCCCACAAGCCACACGGTACAACCGAAAAAAGAAAAAAAAGGAAAAAAAAAAAGAAATGTAAAGAATTATACTTCTTCAGATTTTAACATGATACTATTTATTCAGTGTTCCATATAAGCATATAAATAGGAAGGACCCAGAAATGAGTTTACCACACTTCTAATGATGATTATATACAATTATTTTGAAGACAGAATTAAGACTTCTAAAGTAGAACAAGCTAAGTCTATCAATGAAGTTTAATATTACAAAAAAGGTATATTATCAAATTAACATATGAATATTAAACATAATTTAAATAATTGTTAAATTTAATAATATTTGCTTAGTACTTTACTAAAATTTACAAAATATAATCCACTCATATATTTTCATCTAATTCTTGTAGTTCTTCAACACCTCATATTTTAAGATAGAAAAAATTCAAGTTTAGGAAAGTTAAAAGTGATTTTTCCAAGGTCTCACGGATAACTACAAGGACCTGAATCCAGATCCTTTGACACCAAAAGTCTTTAAATTTTCTACTAAACTGAAATACTTTGGCTTGAAAGAAGGCAAATCATTTCACTAAGAAATGAGCGAAAACATATATTAAAATTAGTCATTTAGAGGGGGTTTGATGAAAAAAAATTATGAAAATAGCCACTTTTATATGACCTCCTCCTTCAAGAAATATTCCATTAGATCCTGGATACATGATTTCTAGGTTCAACATGCTTACTTCCTAAAGAAAGGTTTGACATTTTAAAAAACAAACAATAAAGCTGAAGGAAACGTTTTCTTGTAAATTAGGCAGAAAACAGTGAAAGCGTTCCCAAGAAAGGTCCTACCTGTACCCATGCCTTCAATGTGACCTGTACTCAAATTCACTAGAGTTCTTCAACTATAAGAAGCACTTCAGGGCTGTAGATGTGGCATTATGTGGTTATTAAGCTTGCCAGAAAATCATAGCTTTTACTTTAAAAACTAGAACAAAATGCTTTCTTCCACAGAACATTCACTCTCCTCAAGAAGCATTCACAGTGTTTCTATTAGCTGGCCATTTCGGTTTGACTTGCAAATAAACTGTTCTGCTCCACCAGGATACATGCAACCTTTGACAGTCAAGTAAGATTTTAAAAGCTAATAGTACCTGAATATCCTGATGCTGAAATGCAAGTAAGGATGAGATTTCTGTTGTATGTAAAATGATGCCTGCCACCCTCACTCTCATCTATTGAGAGGCCAAATGTATAGTATCTATAATCCCTGAAAAGACAGTCAATTCTTCTATTAGATAATGGCAAGTACTACCTTTTTGCCACAGATAAGACGGCATTACATCCTCCTTGATGATCTTTTATTTTGCTCTGCTTCTCACAAAATCAGTGAAAACAAAAGCAACAACCATAAACATCCCTTCATAAGTGTCGTAAGACTGGCCTTCACATGCTACAATTAATAAGGACTAGAGAGGATAGCTGAGTAAAAATCAACCAAACAAAAAAACCACCAGGGAATATGTTAGGAGAAGACATGATTTCTTTAGTTGGATGGTCCTCTTCTCAGCTGTACAAAGAGTTTGGGAGGCAGGGAGAGAGAGGCTGAGAATACAGTTGCCTTCTTATAGGTGCTAAGCAACATGTTTCAATCCAATGAATACTTAGTTAACTATGATTACCACTTGGAAGCATATGAAAAAAAGCTAAGGACATCCCCCCCTTCCCATTTGTAAAGTAAAATTATAACCATGTAAAGACAGAGCATAACAAAGTGATAAAATGAAAACAATTGGGTACGGGCACAGAGATTTTTAATAGGGCAGGTATATCCCTTGGAAAGTGGAGGAGGAAAATCTGCAGGAATCAGAATGAACACAGGGAGCTGGAGAAGAAACAGGAAACAGCCTTGAGGAGGCAAGTCTCAAATGTCTGCATTTCTCCCTAGATTAAAAAAAAGGGTCACCAAGCATGGGCAGTCTGCCCTGGAATTAGGCAAAGGAATATGCATTGAACTGATGTACAAGATCCTGAATAATTAGGAGAATAGGTGCTGCCAAAAAAGTTTGTTCTTTGGGAACAAGCTAGAGATATAAAAAGATTGTTTCAGATTCCTCCTTCTCCATCAAATTCTGTCTCTTATACCTTCCCCCCAATTTATCTATTCTGTATACTAGGCATATATTAACATTCTCAAATTGAAGATAAAGAAAACAGATGAAGAGAGCTTAGGATCTGTTCAGGGTCACACAACTAATAAGGAACACAGCTATAACGCAAAACAGTTAATTAAAAAAAAACTCCTTGTCAGTGTTCTATCCACTATACTTAACAGGAAAGAAATCAGTGAAGGAAATGCTGTGGGAGTCTTCCCTGGAGGAAAATTGTTTCTTCAGGGTGATGTGGAATTTTGCCCATAGGGAAGAGGGAGGGAAAGACACCTGAACATGAAACCATTCTTTCATTTTTTCCTCTTACTTTCCCATTATTTTCCATATGTTATAATCCCCAACTCATGAAGGGTATGTTAGTTTCTTCTGTCCAGGAGTAACAGGTTGACATAAGAGGAGACATAAATTGGTACACTTCTCCAGTGACCACAAAGCAGTGAGAATAAGCAAGAAGAAAAAGCTCAATCTTCTGAGGGAAGTATGTCTTGAGAGCTCACAACCAGAATTTCTATCATATTGACATTCATATGCAAAAGTTCTAGGGCTTAAGTTTATTTTACAAAGGTGCTATAATAAATTTCAGCCCAATTATTTACCTCTAATAACCGAGGTATCCACCCTTTCCGGTACCCGTATGGGGGAGGTTCTCTTCGGGAGGAGACCAGCGAGGTCTGTCGTGATCTCTGGGATCTTGCCTTTTCTTCAGCTTCAAGCTGGTCCTGAGACAGCTGAGTAGGTGCAGGTAAAAAGCTACAGCAAAGATAATAAAGTCAGAATTTTAAAAACTCTTACATTTGATTATTGCAATTTGGCCATCAGACACTATTTTCCTGTAATGCCTTTTCCTTGGAGCAAAAGAGCAAACTTTCTGATGATTTATGGCAGGATTAAATATCAGTCATTTTATTACACCTGAAAGAAATAAGTACTCAGAGAGATACAGTAAAAACATATGATCAGGACGCAAGCAAATGGTGCCCAGAATAAAAAGTTAACAGATATTTCACATAATAAACCATTGAATTTTTATGCTTCCACCTTTCTTTTCTTGTAACAAGCAAGCAAATTTTCTCAATTACCATGGAGTCAACTCTCTAGTATATGGTTTTCTTAGTGTCTTTACTATTCTTATACTCATTTTTAAGTATTTTACTTGTATGCTTCCTACTTTTAACTATTTTAGCATCAATACAAAAAAAAATAGCACTAAAAAGAGATGGATAAAAAAAGAAAACACGAGTTGCATATTTAAGTGCGTTTTCTCAAAGTATCTAGTTTAGAATGCAATTTAAAGTTTAAGAGGTCAAAGATTCAAAGCAGAAATTCTAAAGATGTAATTTGGTATTCTTTAGTCAAAGCAGCCTTTCTACTAAACCATTCTTAACTTTTAAGTATGATAAATGTTTTACAGGGATACCCCAAAGTACCACACAAGGATTCTAGTAAATGAATAATATATTTAAGGAAAAGTTAAGGTTCCCTTGTGATTCTTGGCCAGTAAGAATATTTGAATGAGCAGTAGAGTTTATTTACTCAAAAATATTTATTAGTCGTTGGGGTGCAGGCACTGTGCTAGGTGGGCGATGAGACAATGAACTGAGAAGACAACTGAGCCTTGCAGGGGAGAGAGACAATCAAAATCACACAAATCCATAGTAATCCACTTGCTAAGTGATAAGAAAACGTATAGAGTGTTAGGACAGCACATGTCAGAGGGATCTAATTCAGTCTGGCTGGTCAGGTAATGTGATGGCTAAGAACTCAAGAGTTCAAATCCTACCTATGCCACTCACTAACCTGGGTTAGTTGCTTACCTCTCTGAACCTCAGTTTTCTCATCTATAATGACAGACCAAAAGATTACCTACCTCATAGAGCTGTTGTAAGTATTAAACAAGAACACCCATGAACCACTTGGCACAGTGTCTAAATACCATTCAGTATGTGTTCCATAAATATTTGATTATTTGGAGCTGTTCCCCAATTCCCCAAGTTTGGGTTAGTTGCCCCCCACCCATGTTCTCACAAGACCCTCTGTGTACCATTATTACAGCATCCATCTTATGTATTGCAATCATCTATTCATTTACCTTTCTTTCTCTCATTAGACTGTGGGCAACTTGAGGGCAGGAATCAACGCCTTCTGTTTTTTATTCCTAACTCTTCAGGCACTGTCTAGCTAACTCACAGCAGGGCCTACTTAAATGTTAGCAAGAGAAATATATTCACTCTTCCCTTTGCACTCATCATTTTTATGTCACTACAACCTTACTGCCTTTCTTTAAACAAGCCATCTCAGCATCTTTACATTTGCTTTCCCACTGCCATTAAGTATTATTTACTTATTAAGAAAACTCTTCCCCAGATTTTTTAGTGCTTGCTTCTTAGTATTCATGTCCCTGCTCAATCACCCCTCCCTACAGCTGTCACCTTGTCCAAAACAGCATTCCACCCCACACTTTTTTTGAGTCACTCTCTATTCCTTTATCTGTATTTTATTCCTAGTACTTACTATCTGAACTTGCATTACTGATTTGTTTACTCCTACAGTCTGTCTTCCCTAGACTGTGAACTCTGTGAGGATAAGAAGTTTGCTTGACTAATTCAATACTGTAAAACCAACACTAGTCTGACACATAGTAGACTTTCAACACATGTGATTTACTAACTGAATGAATGGATGGATGGAGTCCAACATTTTGGTCTTAAACCACAGTTGTTTTCAGTAATCCATGTATACTCAACACATAGGAGGGATACAAACACAGTAACAAAGAAGTGAAAATAATTACTTATGTTTCATTTCTCTTTACCTTCTGCTGGAAGAACTAGTCACTAAAATGATCAAAAGGCAGGCAAGCCTGCCAAAGTAGTTTGGACAATCCTGTAAACAAGTAATCTGGCCTGGATTATGATGAGAACACACCCTAGCCTTCCAGAGGGTCTTAATTTTGTTGTTCCCTGTAAAGGATGAAATTCCCATAAGGTATACTCCTATGGTGGGGATGGGTTGCGAAAGACAGCAGAAGAAAGTCTACCTCAGTCTTTCTCAACTGGGGGCAAAATATCTACAATGTAAATATTTGACAATGTCTGGAGACATTTTGATTGTTAGACTTGGGAGGTAGGGGGTGGAAGGGGGGTGGGGGTGCCACTGACATCCAGTGGGTAGAGGCTAAAGATGCTGCGAAACATCTTAATATGTGCAGGACAGCCCCATACAAGAATGAATTATCTAGTCCAAAATGTCAACAGTGCCACTGTGGAGACATCTTAGTCTATTCTTTCCTCTTTACTAAAGAAACCAAATTAAATGTAAGTGATATTATTAGATACATAACCTTAAATACCACTTTAGAAAGTTAAATCAGTAGGACTTTAAATCTCTAGTTAGTAACAATCACTTGTGACACCAGGATTGTAGCACATCTGTAGGTCAAGTCCCTGCTGTGAAGAATCCCTGCTAGATCTTAGAGATAATAACACTTCACCTGGAAACTTAAGACCATTTCTAGAAAACAAATCAGCTAAAACTCAGCAAAATCAGAAAGCTATGTAAGTCCCCAAGACAAGCTATTTAAAGACTGCATTCTGCCACTGCAATTTTAAGGATTTTTTTTTTTTTTTTGGTGGCATCTGTAATCCTAGTTCCCCAATCAGGGATGGAACCCATGTTCCCTGCATTGGAAGCGCAGTCTTAACGACTGGACCACCAGGGAAGTCCCTGCCACTGCAATTAAGCACACAGTACTCACAATATCTCTGGTATTTCTCCTTTGTGCCCTTTTCAAATCTCATCTTTTCCACAAAGCTTTTCCTCGTAACTCTACTAGCCTTTGTCACAACTGCCTCCCACCCGGAGGGCACTCACTCAAATGTTCTCTAGCAGCGATATTTATTAAAGAAAACGCTCCAGTTCATTCAGCTCACTCCATCTAATTCTTTTTGCAGTTAAGGTTAGTACTACACAATAAGCATTCTGTGTTGTTCTTTGTTTCATATCTGTATGCCTTATAGCCCATCTTCCCTGCAGCCAAAGACTGTCATATTTCTTTCTGTATACATACAAGCCCTAGGAGAGAGCAAGGCACCCAGAAGTAGTTCCCAAAAGAATTTTCTGATTCAAATATTTTTAGGATTCATAACTATCATCAGCCAGGAAAAAACGTATGTGAGAAGAATGAAGGATGTTTAGGTGCTCAAGGTGATGTCCTAACATGATTACTTACTTTACCCTCTTTGACACTCAATTTTTCCTGTTGCGTTTGTTCGCATGGTAAGTTTTTCTACTTAGATGGGGCAGCAAGGTCGAGAACTAGTAGGAGTTACGTAACTCCTTGGAATCTCCCCCTTAAGCATCTTTTTCTTAAAGGCGGGGACCACTTTACTTGCGGTTGCCAAGGCAACCAGGACGGCAAAAATCTGAAGTGGTTGTATCTACGGAAAGAAATTCTAAGGCCCAAAGTTAAAGTGCGGAGCAGCGGCGCGAATGAGCAGACAGCGGCCACTACTGTGGCTGATTTTAAATCTCCGTTCAGTGCCGCCCCCCCTCCCCCCCCGGTTTTTTCCCCCCCAGGAATCCTTGTTTCAGGACAGAGACAAGAGAGAGACTTCGGCAGACAAACGGCCCTAAGCCAGGCAATCGCCTCCCGCCAGCTTCACTCCGCCCGGACAAATAAGCCACTGCCCTCCACACCCCCATCGCGCCCACCCAAGCCGCGGACCCGAGGGAGCGCTCTCCACACCCCCAAGATGCTTAAGCGAAAAACACGTGCGACCCCTCGACATCTTTGGCCAAAGAACTACACGCCACGCCGCGGCTTTCGGCCGTAAAGAAGGGACGAATTCAACCCGGGAAGTCGCTCAGGAAAGACCCCAGTTTCGGCGAGGCCTAGTCGTCCTAGCGCCCGGCGGGAGGGCCTAGCTGTGGCCTCGGCCTATGTCGCTCTGTGGCCCGGGCCGGGTTACTGCCCGGAGAGTGTGGGTAGAGAAATGAAAAAGCTAGGTACTCCCAGACCCTTCCGTATCGAAGACCCAAATCAACAACGCACCTGGTGAGCGCCATCTTCTTCCGCTTCTTCCAGCGCGAGCGACAGCACCGCGGGGCGGGTCTTTCCCGGAGGAGAGGTGGAGAAAGGAAGGAGCGCGCGGTGCGCAGGCGCTGTAACCGAACGGCCTTCTGGGATTTGTAGTTCTTTGAACAAGACTACAATTCGGTTCTATTCTAACCAGAGTTGTTACGGGATAAGCGCTTCAGTTAAGAAAAAACAAATGCATCACTCTTAACGCTATGACATGATAGAGCGTTCCCTAGGCAAAATACTAACGAAGATGAGATGCCTTTTAAGTCGCTTTATTTTATTCCACACTCAATCTCATTTCCCTTGTTGTGTTCCCAAGTATAAAAGCCTTCCTGGGGCGGCAACTTTAAATAAAAGGGTTGACGGGTTAAATAAAGGGATTGATGGGTTAAATAAAAGGGTTGGGAAATCGTGAGACTGGCGAAGGAAGAATTCTTGGACGCTCTGAAAACATTCACACTCAAAAATTTTTACGCGCTGTGTTCTTTCCCCACACTCCACATCCAAAACACTCTCGGGCGAGGGGGGGGGGGGGGGGTTGTGTGATCCTCAGTAAGTTACCTTTAGGACACTCCGTTTGTGTACTATGTATGTATGTTTTTAATGTACGTATGTGTTTTAGATAGTCTTTCACATAGATTATGGATTAAACATAGTCCTTGATGAAGTGATAGGATAAATGAAATCTTCAAAATATTGGGGAGAGGGAGGTGAGCGGGATATACTGTAGATGAAGCAAGAATAGCTAAGAGTTTTGTTCACTGTTGAGGCTAGATAATGGGGAAGTGAATATTCATTATTCTATTCTCTCTACTTTTGTATACGTTTGAAATTTTCCATTATATAGAAACGAACTTTTAATAGCCGTATAGCGCACATACATAAAGATGCATGCACTCAGTGTACGGTTCTTTGAATTTTCCCAAACCACACACACTAGTTTGAGCAGAAGCAGAAGCACCCCCCCACCCAGGATCACTTGACAAGATGTTCTAGGATAATTTAGTACTTTTTCTTCCCCAGATCTTGAATCAGTCATTTTTCCAAGAAGGTTTTCTTTAAGTGGAAATTGGTATTTAAAGAAAACAATCTGGATGCTACAAATGCTCATCATTACTGGGCGATTATTATTTGTAAGCCTTTTCAGTGGAAAGAGCTAAAAATTCACATATACACATGTTTTTTGAGAAAATGCATCATGGATTCATACTAATATTTCCAATGCAATTTTAGGATTATACAGATTTTATTTTGATTTTATATGTGTATCTCTTCTGAAAATCTTAGTGCCTAATGATGTTAACATGAATACTCATTTGCCTTATCCTACTATATATATATGTAAAATGGTTTCAGAATAACATTTTTAATATGATTACTAAACATATGCCTAATGATAATAGTTTCTGGATTTTTTTCAATTCTTTTTTTGTCCCCAGGGTCTATCTCTCTAGGCATGTACAGTCAAGTTGCATTGCTTTAGAGTGACTTGGAATAATTCCTCTGTGTGTGATTATGACACTAACTTGATACCCAGTTAGGTCTGAATATTTCCTTTTGCTTTTGATTTTTGGGAGCTGCTTTAAAAAAAAATGCTTTTGTGAAACAGTTATATGGTTTCAAAGCCAAAATTTACCAAGCAGGTAGTACATTTAGAGAAGTCTAGATTATTTCCCTGTCTCTTCCTTCTTTTTCCTTTCACCCTATAGATGACCTTTAATAATATTTTTTATAGTTTATTCTTCCATTTAAAAGTATACACAAATATGTGTGTATTTTTTTATATTTCTCTTTCCTTCTTAGACAAATAGCAGTTACCATATACACTTTTCTTCACTTTGCTTTATTCCACTTGTTAATATATATATACTCCTTTGCAGTGAATAGAGATTACATTGGAGATTCTGAGCAGAGAAAAAACTTGATCTGACTTATTTTTTAAGAAGATCATTATACTATTATGTTAAAAATGGATTCCAAGAAGCAAGGAAGGAAATAGACCAGTGGGTAGCTTTTTTTTTTTAAATTTCCGGTGGGTAGCTTTTGTGATAATTTGGGAAGAGATGCTGATGGCTTAGGCAGGAAGTTAGTTGTGGATATGGTAAGAAGTTGGAATCTGGATCTATTTTGAAGGTGTAAGCAATAAGCTTTTAATGATGGAATTGATGTGGGGTATGAAAGAGAGTAATCATGGATGACTCCAAGTAGGATAGAGTTGCCACTTACTGAGATGGGAGAACTGCAAGAGGGTCATGTTTGTGGGAGAATATCAGGAATTTGGTTTTGGACATGTTACACTTGAAATGCCGTGTTAGACAGCCAAGTAAAGGTGTCAAGTAGGCAGTTTGTACACACGTTTGACGTGTGGGGAAAATGATATAGGCTGGAGATCTTTGGAGACAGATGGTATTTACATTCATGATACCAGATGAGATTACTAATGGAGTTTAGAAGTTGGGAAGATGGGAAGAACCAGTAAAGGAGACTGACAGAAAATTGCTAGAGGTTTGATCAATGGAATTAGGAGGGAAAGGATATGTCTTTCTTTTGGATCAGAAGCTATAAGGTTGTAGATGTGAGTTACCAGTATCTATCTTTCCTGGCATAAAGCAAGAGCCTGTGATAGGGAAGAATGAAGCCACCATGCGAAAAGGAGAGACCAGATAGTAAAGAGAAGGAGAATAGTAGATTGATAGAGGTTGAGACCTCTGACAACATCACGGGAGTTCCTGGATCCAGCAGTGCCTAAAGACCACACCACCTTGAATGTTTTTAACCAAGTGAGCCAAGAAAGTATTTTGTTGCTTTAAACTAGTTTGAGTTTATTATCATTTGCAATGAAAATGTTATTTTCTGTGCTCCCATAATACTTGTTCTTCCCTCAGTTTTAGCATTTACCACACTTTATAGATTTTGATGGGTTATGTGACTGCAAGGGAGATTGAATCTCTCTCTTGTGCCTGTACAATTTTGGGCAAGTCCTCAACCCTCAACCCTCACTGGATTTCAGATTCCTCATCTGTAAAAGGACAGCATGGGCCCAGGTAATATCAAACATCCCTTCTAGTGTCAACATTCTTTGATTCTTTGTACTTTTCTCTAGTTTTTAAACTTCTAGATAAGGAGGTTTAAAAATATGCCATTCCAGGGACTATTGATACATACAACAACTTAGGTAAATCTCCAAGGCATCATGATGAGTGAAATAAAAACAGTCTCAAAAAGATTACAGATTATGTGATTTTACTTATGACATTCTTGAAAAGATAAAACTATAGTGACAGAGAACAGATCAGTGTTTGCCAGGGATGAGGGGTAGGGGAAAGATGTGACCCCTACAAGGCAGTTTTGGGGGAGATGGATTGTTCTGTATCCTGTGACGGTGGTTACATACAGCAGCTATACATGTGCTAAAATTCATAGAACTGTACACCAAAAAAAGTAACTTTTACTGTATGACAATTAAAAAAATAAAATTTAAAAAATGCCTGGTTTAGTGTGGAGAAAAGGGAACCCCCTTGCGCTGTTGGTGGGAATGTAAATTGACACAGCCACTATGGAGAACAGTATAGAGGTTCTTTAAAAAACTAAAAATGGAATTACCATATGACCCAGCAATCCCACTACTGAGCATACACCCAGAGAAAACCATAATTCAAAAAGACACATGCACCCCAATGTTCACTGCAGCACTATTTACAATAGGCGGGTCGTGGAAGCAACCTAAATATCCATCAGCAGATGAATGGATAAAGAAGATGTGGTACATACATACAATGGAATATTACTCAGCCATAAAAAGGAATGAAATTGGGTCATTTCTAGAGACATGGATGGACCTAGGGACTGTCATACAGAGTGAAGTAAGTGAGAAAGAGAAAAACAAATATCGTATATTAATGCATATATGCAGAATCTAGAAAAATGGTGCAGATTAACCGGTTTTCAAGGCAGAAATAGAGACACATATGTAGAGAACAAACATATGGACACCAAGGGGGGAAAGCTGGGGGGTTGTGGTAGGATGAATTGGGATATTGGGATTTCCATGTATACATTACTAATAAGAAAAAAAAATCAAATTGTACACTTTAAATATATGCAGTTTATTGTATGTCAATTGTATCTCAATAAAACTCAAAAAAAAAAATGCCTGGTCTAGTTCTTACTACCATACAGTTAGAAGGGCCCCCTTAGCCTCATTCAGCATCAGCAACATTTACTCCCTAATTGCCGTGATTCAAAGCACATCTTGGGTTCTTAGGGCCATAGAAGTGGTTTCATAAAATGTGTTTTCTTAAAGAAGAGTAAGGGAATATTAGCTGTATTTGTTTTCTATTGCTGTATAACAAGTTATCGCAAACGCAGTGGCTTGAAACAACACCCATTTATGAGCCCACGTCTCTGTAGGTCAGAAGGCTGGCACAGCATGAGTGGGTCCTCTGCTGAGGGTATTATCAAGCTGGAATCACAATGTTGGCCAGGTTGAATTCCCATCAGGCTGAGGCACTGGGGAAAAATCCATTTCCAAGCTCATTCTAGTTTTTGCAGTTGTAGGATTGAGGTCCCTGTTTTGTTGTGTGCTATTGGTGAGGATCACCGTCGCCTCCTACAGGCCGCTCTCAGGTCCTTCCCACATGACCCCTGTGGTTAGTTCACATCATGGGGGTTTGCTTTCTTCCTGTCCAGATGGAGCACAACTCTTTGACTTTCTCCTCTGCTATTAGCCAGAGAAAACTCTTTGCTTTTTTAGGGCTCATAGATTAGGTCAGGCCCACCCAGACAATCTACTTTGCCATATAACATAACACAGTCAGGGGACTTATATCTCAACATATTCACAGCCCCAGGGTTATTGCAGGGCATGTACACAGAGCTGGGGATGGGGAGAGGATCATGGGAGAGATCTTAGAATTTTGCCTGCCACAGGATACAAGCCAAAAGACAAAAATTATTTTGGTAGTAAAGCAATTATACTCCAAAACAGAGCTTAAAAATATTTTGGTAAATGCAGTATTATTGACTGTATTGTATAATGCACCAAGCATGATCTGGGAGTCTGAAGGTATAAATTCAGGTTATAGCTTCACCAGTAAGCTGTGTTATCATGGTCAAGACATTTAATTTCTTTGGCCCCCAATTTTATCAAACTTAAAATGCTGATTGTGTTACCTGCTTAATGTACATATCATAAAGTGATTGTGAGACTTAATTGAGGTAAGGTAGGTGAATATGTTTTACTCAAATCTAAAGTACTATGTAAATATATTAGTTATCTCCATTAATATTTTGGCTGACAGTGATCTGCTTTAACCTCTGCTCCAGGAATGTATTATTTCTAAAAAGAGAACAAAAGAGGAGCAAATTAGAGAAGGTCCTGAAGCCAAGACCAAAAAGCTTAGATTTAATTCAACAGGTGATTTGGAGCTGAAGGAGGACTTAGACAGAGGGCCTGGGTCAAAGAAACTGGCAAGAAAGACAGTTCTTAAGACAGAATGGGTTTCTATGGCGATGAGAGACAAAGGAGGCCACTGAGGAAAAGGTTAAAATAATTAACAGGAAACTGGTAAGATATAGACCAAGATCTGGGATGTAGGATTGAAAGAAAGGGGTGAAGAAGAGCTTTCACAATCCAGTCCCATTTTTCACAGAGGCATATTCTGTGAAGCATTTCTGTCATTTGTGGTCCCTTGCTGTCTGTGGGATGTACAGAGAATAGCAACTGACTTTAATAGCAATCTTAGCAAAACATAATGAAGAAGGCAAATCTACTGCAAATGTAATACGATATTATACCCCAAAGCCAAGTACTTTGTTCAGTTTTGTGGGGAGAGGGCTTGTGTTCAGCTGTGCTGGATTGTCCTTGTAGCATTCTTCCCTCATTATCACAGGCAATTGTCAGCTGCCTGTTTATAACAGACGGCCCAGTGCAGGCTAGAGTTGGTGATGCTCCAGGTTAGGAGGACCAATCAGTCACTCCACTCTTGGTATTCCAAGTAGAGGGAGGAATTCATCCTCAGGGAACCTAGATCCTAATTTGATTCCTAACTAGCTGTGGCCCCATAGCCACACGTGACATAACTTGTGAGGTAGAGACACACAGATTCTGGAGTCAGCTTTCCTGGGTTCCCATCCCAGCTCCCTGATTTATTAGGGAATTAGGGCAAGTCACTTAACTTCTGTGTAAGTTTCTTACTGGCCAAAAAAATGGGGAAAATAAGTATAATCTATTCTCATAAAGCTGTTGGGAAAATTAAATGAACTCATTAATTAATTTAATCACGTCAAGTACTTAGAACAATGTCCGGGATAGGGTAAGTACTCAAAAAACAATTATTATTTTCTGGACTTAATTTAATTGGCCTTAACATTTATTAAGTTTTTTGAGCTGCAGGTTTTGCATTTGTAAAATGAGGCAATTAAACTCAATTTTATTTCTAGGGTACCTTCCAACTAACATTCTATTCTCCCATATGATGCATGTTTTTATTTATTGCAATGCCAGTATTTTATGCTCTGATGCCATTATGCTTTAGTTATTGCTGCTTTATTTACTTATATTCATTCCCTGGTGAAAAGTAGCACTGTCCTACCTCACCATCTTTCCTTATTAGAACCCTTACATATGCCTTCGCAATCTTTAAAAAAGCTTTTTAAATCAAAGTACTGATTTGTATTGGAGTATAGTTTAAAAGCCTAGACTCACAGATTACTTAGTAACTGCAAAAGAAAAAATTGTACCTTTATGGTGGAGAAATCTGGATCGAGGGACAATCTGATTTTAGATGCTTCTGACAGGATATTCCCAAATTACCTGATCAAGCCAGACCTAGCTTTGAGCTCACAAGAAATTCAAGAGATAGAGGAATTAGTTAAACAGCATGAAGAAACAATCAAAAGAATCCAGAATGTGAGACATTTTACAGGACAACTGGCCTAGAATCTTCAAAATGTCAGTGTCATGGAGTCACACAGATTTCATTCCCAAACCCTTCAGCGTACATCTCCTAAAAATAAAGACATTCTCTTTGTAATCACATTGTCACTAATACTCCTAAGAAAATTAGCAAAAATTCTGTAATGTAGTCTACTATCAGCCCATAAACATGAACAACAAAAGAAAGAAATAAATTGGGCCTCACGAAAATTAAAAACTTTTGTGCTTCAAAGGACACCATCAGGAAAGTGAAATGACAACCTACAGAATGGGAGGAAATATTTGCAAATCATGTATCTGATAAGGTATCTGTAGTCGGAAGAACTCTTATACGTCAACTACAAGAAGACAAATAATCCAATTAAAAGAATGGACAAAGAATTTATTTATCTATTTATTTATTAATAAATTTATTTATTTATTTATTTATTTATTGGCTGTGTTGGGTCTTTGTTGCTGTGCGCGAGCTTTCTCTAGTTGTGGCAAGTGGGGACTACTCTTCATTGCAGTGTGCAGGCTTCTGATTTTGGTGGCTTTTCTTGTTGTGGAGCACAGGCTCTAGGTTCACGGGCTTTAGTAGTTGTGTCACTCAGGCTCAGTAGTTGTGGTTTGTGAGCACTAGAGCACAGGCTTAGTAGTTGTGGCTCACGGTCTTAGTTGCTCCATGACGTGGAACCTTCCCGTGTCCCCTGCATTGGCAGGCGGATTCCTAACCACTGCACCACCAGGGAAGTCTCAGGGCAAAGAATTTAAGTAGACATTTCGTCAAGTAAATATGTGAATAGCTAATGATCACATGAAAATTTGCTCTACATCATTAGGTATCAGGGAAATGCCAATCAAAACTACGAGATACCAATTCATTCTCATTAGGATGAGTAGAAAGAAAAAGACAGACAATAACAGGTACTGATGAGGATATGGAGAAATTGGAACCCTCATACATTGCTATTGGTATTAGAAAATGGTGGAGTCACCTTGGAAAACAGTTTGTCAGTTCCTCAAAAAATTAAAACATAGAATTCCTGTATGACCCAGCAATTCTACTTCTATATATACCTAAGAGAGTTGAAAATATTTGTCCATACAAAAACTTGTGCAGAAATGTTGATAGCAGCATTATTCATAATAACCAAAGGGTAGAAACAACCCAAATGTCCATTAACTGGTGAAAGGATAAACAAAATGTGATATATCTGTGTAATGGAATATTATTTGGCAGTAAAAAGGAGTAGAGTACTGATAGATGCTAAAACATGAATGGACCTTGAGTGAGTTTAGCCAACTTGCAAAGTCAGAGGGAGCAGTTTGTAAGAGATTACCTTCACTTCTAACACCAACAATGAGTTTGGGGATCCCTAAAGCCACTCTCAGTTTTGGTAATTCATTAGAAGGATACATAGAACTTACTGAAAGGTGTTATACTCATTTTATGGTTTATTACAGGAAAAGAATCTAGATTAAAATCAGCCAAGGGAAGGTGCATAGGGCAGAGTCCAGGAGGATTCCAAGCACAGAGAATCCAGTTGTCCTCTCCCTGTGTAGCCCAACAGTATTTCTCTCCTGGCATCACTGTGTGACAATAAGCAGGGAAGCTCACCTGAGCCTTGGTGTCCAGGGTTTTTATCAAACCTGCATCACGTAGGTGTGATTGATTGCCGGTGTGGCTGATCTCAGTCCAGCTCCTGCAGACATTTACTGATACTCTGACCTAAAGCCCCCCGTGCTAAATCACATTGTTGGTCTTTCTTGGCAGCCCCCACTGTAAGACTATTTGCTGTGGCCAGCTTCCCCCCTAAATCATATTATTAGACTATCTGGTGACTCAAGGAAAACAAAGACACTCCTATTAGGCATGATATTTCAAGAGTTTAGAGACTGCCTCCTCAAAGCTGAGGACAAAGGCACTGTTTGGGCAAGGTTAAATCCTTTACTACAGAATCTTTGAAAACATTATGCTAAGTGAAAGAAATCGGTCACATAAGGCCAGATATTGTATAATGCTATTTATACAAAATTTCCAGAATAGACAAATGTATAGAGAAAATAAGGCAGATTAATGGCTACCTGGGGCTGAGTTGTGTGGAAATGGGGGATGGAAAAGCTGAGTGATAGCTAATAGGTACAGGTTTTTTTTTTGTTTTTTTTTGAGTATTGAATAATTATAGAGAATTCCCTGGTGGTCCAGTGATTAGGACTGCATGCTTTCACTGCCGAGGGCCTTGGCCAAAAAAAAAAAAAAAAAGAAAAGAAAAGGAAAGAAAAATTATAGAGTGCTGATGTTGACACAACTCTCTGAATATACTAAAACCCACTGATCTGTACACTTTGAAAAGGTGAATTTTATGGAATGTGAAATATATCTCACTAAAGCTGTAAAAGCAAAGTCAGAATGCAAAATTAATAAAATGAATAAGTGAATAAAAGTATGATATCTCTTCATTTTTTTTTTCAAAATGAAATTTAGAATTATTTTGCTGAGTTCTTTTAAAAAAATCTGTAGGAATATTGTCATTGAGTTGATCATAAATTAACTTTGAGAGATGATATCTTTACAGTTTTGTGTCTCAGGAACACTGTTTAGGCTTTGATGTATTAAAATTGTCTTTCATGTCTTCCAATAACATTTTGAAGTTTTCTTTATATAGATTGTACACATCTCTCAGGATATTGATTCTTAGGTGTTTCATTTCTTTGTTTTCATGAATACAATCTCTGTTTGTATATGATTACTAAATATAACTGCAATTTTTTTTTATTAAGTAAATCAAAAGTGTTCTGAGAGATTTTCCTGGTGGCGCAGTGGTTAAGAATCCACCTGCTGGGCTTCCTAGGTGGCGCAGTGGTTGGGAATCCGCCTGCCAATGTAGAGGACATGAGTTCAATCCCTGCTCCAGGAAGATCCCACATGCTGCGGAGCAACTAAGCCCGTGTGCCCAAAAAAAAAAAAAAAGAATCCACCTGCCAATGAGAGAACATGGGTTCAATCACTGGGCCATGACATCCCACATGTCATGTAGCAGCTAAGCCGGTGCACCACAACTACTGAGCCTGTGCTCTAGAGCTCATGAGCCACAACTACTGAGCCCGCATGCCACAAGTACTGAAGCCCGTGCCCCTAGAGCCCATGCACTCCAACGAAGAGCAGCCCCCACTGGCCGCAACTGGAGAAAGCCTGCACACAGCAATGAAAACCCAACACAGTCAAAAATAAATTAAAAAAATTTTTAAGTGTTTTGAAATGCATCAATTTATGAATAGAATCAATTTTTCGACTATAGGTGACTTAACATTAAGGTCAACTTGAGGTGAGCTCCTATATCCTCTTCCTGGGACCAAGCAGTTCTTTGGGTTGCTGTGCAGGAAAGCACCTTTGCTGGCAGCTACTCCCCTCCTCCAGCTCTGAGACTTGCGGTTTGAAAGCACTGTGAGACCTGCTGACCCCATTTCTTTCCAGATTTAATTATTCTCTTTGAAACTTGGCTCTAACCTTAAGGGGATTTGAAACACAAGTCTCCAGTGGGGATGAAGCTTTAGACCTGAGATAACTATTCCTTTTTCTATTGAACAGCCTGGCAGGGGAACAGTTTGCCCCTTGCCCTAAGCACTGTCATTTATTTTGATCATTTTCATTCCTATCAAGTGCGCTGCTGGCTCAGAAGGCAGCCATCTGATACCTGAAGTGACTCCTTACATTACTTCCCTGCCTTTTCTCTGGATTTGTAACAAGATTTCCCATGACAATATGCCTGTTTGTGTACTAAGGAGCTGGTGAGGCTGTGGATCACTATGATTTAGTAACCCTAAGGGGGAAAATACAGGGGAAATAAAAATAGTTATTGTGTGTTGATGAGCTCCTGTGTGTCTATTTATTTAAGTCTTACAACAGCCTATGAGTAGTTAACTCCTATTATCCCCATTTTACAGATCAGAAAATGGAAGTTTAGAGATGTTATATAAGTTGCCCAAGATGACAAATGAAAAGTGACAAATCTGGAAAGTGACTTAAAGCCCACAAATATGGTCTTAACCACTATTCCATACTGGCTCCGGAGTGGAAGAGTACTTTTCTAAAAAACGTGGAGTCAGACAGACCTGAGTTTGAGTCCTGCCCCCCTTGCTTCCTAGTTCTATAGATTTTAGCAAGGCTACTTACCTCATAAAGCTTTGAGGGTGCTATGAGATAATAAATGTAAAGTGTATAAGTGATTGGTCTAGTGAGCACTAAATGTACATTAGGTGTTTTCCTACAAAAACATATCAAATGCTTTCTTTGTACCAGACCCTGTGCTAATTTGGGGTGACTTGGAGTTAAATACTGCACAACTTGAGTCCTGAAGACCAGGGGGTTAGTAGATCTGGGGCTTGTGGGCTGAATCTGACTTTCAGAAGTGTTCTGTTTGTCCACACATGCTTTAAAACTTTTGAATTAGTTGTAGATATTTAAAAATAGGGAGATTTTTAATAAAAATCTGTATTAGCAGCTTTTGAAAGCTAGTAGAGCTGGCAATACTGGACCTATATTCTCACATGGCAGCAATCATCTAGAAGGCAGTTTGCCAATGTGGGGATGTGGGCCACAGTTGCCACCACTCTGTATTGTATGTGAGGGGGGGTTCGCTGTTGCAGTTGTACACTGTTCTCTTTCTCTCTCTCTTTCTCTTTGGCTGCACCGTGCGCATGCAGGATCCTAGTTCCCCGACCAGGGATTGAACCTGTGCCCCGTGCAGTGGGAGGGTGGAGTCTTAATCACTGGACTCCCAGGGAAGTCCTTGCACTGTTTTCTTTAACTAAAAAAGTGAAATGCTTTATGTACCTATGATGTTCTTGAAAGAAAACAAAAG
Source organism: Hippopotamus amphibius kiboko (assembly GCF_030028045.1). Classification (NCBI taxonomy): domain Eukaryota; kingdom Metazoa; phylum Chordata; class Mammalia; order Artiodactyla; family Hippopotamidae; genus Hippopotamus; species Hippopotamus amphibius. The sequence continues at coordinate 162,986,132 of NC_080189.1, forward strand.
ATAGATCAAGGGAACTGTGTGATTTAAGAAAAATGGATGAATATTTTTTTCATTTAAAAGCCAGGATTATCACCATATCTGACTTGCTTCACTTATTTTTGTTATCTTTCTGGCCTCTGTAGGCATTTGCATTTGCAGCTCTTGGTGTAACCTCACTACAGTGTGGTCAGTGCTGGAGGTAAGCCCAAGATGCTTTAGAAGTACCAAGGAGAGGCAATTAGCTAAGCCTGGGGGTTCAGAGGATGCTTGCTGTAATGTCACCTGACCAAGATCATGTGGCATTAGTAGGTGAGACCCAGAAGACAGTGTCAGGGGTTTGGGGGATGGGTGAAGTGGGGGAGCTGTTTGAGCAGATGGAACAGCATGGAAAGAGCTCAGAGACAGCAGCAACAGCCTGTCTGTTCTTTGATCTATTGACCTGCTTTTAACTTTCTTACTCAGACCCCATCCCAGGGGCAAGTGGAGTCTCTGGCCCTCTCATCACTGGCAGAGAAAAGATGACTGAACCCAGTTGATGGTTGAGACTTCCTGGTTCCATATACTAGCTGCACTCATATCCCAAGGTTCTCCTTGACTCAACAGACACACATACACCCTTGGGGACCACCTGTCAAAATCCCACAGGCTCCTAATAGAAGGAGTCTTTACACCCATCACCCAGTTATACACCAGCAATAATATAGGGGTATTTCTTCAGATGAGGGGCTGAGAATATTTTAGTGTTTAAATAAGAGAAGTCAGAGTTTGTGTGGCAGGTAGAATCTATATTCCTCTACAAAATAACCACCCCTAAGTGCCCGTCCCTGATAAAAGCAAATTAAATTCCTCCCAGGGCAATAAAGAGAAGCCTCCAGAGGTGAGGTGAGAGTATTTCTGGAATAATCCAGAAACGTGGAGAGAGAAGGAATATAGCTCTTTTCAACATAAGAATGGAAGCCTGTCTGAATGGTCAGGGTCATGGTCAGCATCAGCCCATAGGAAAATACCGATCTTCATAGTGGGTAGACTCAGAACTTACCTTTTTTTGTTTTTGAGGGCATCAGGCACCCATTCTTATCAGGGGTCTGAGACACTTGGCAAAGGCTGGGTAACAGCTGAGAACGGAAGAGACTATTCAAGGTCAAGTTCAACCTACGTCAAGAAATTTGCTCCAGGGAGTGGCCTAGCGGTTAGGATTCTGGGCTTTCACCTCCATGGCCTGGGTTCAGTCCTTGGTTGGGGAACTGAGATCCTGCAAGCTGCACAGAGTGCCCCCCCCCAAAAAAAAGATAATTTTGCTCCAAATCACAATAAGATACCACTCCACACCCACCAGGATGGCTATAGTCAAAAAAGGCAGACAATAGCGAGTACCAGAGAGGATGTAGAGAAACTGAAACTCTCATACATTGTTGGTGGGAATGTAAAATGGTGCAGTCACTTTGGAATACAGTCCGACAGTTCCTCAAAATGTTAAACATAGTGTTACCGTATGACCCAGAAATTCCACTCCTAGGTGTACACCCAAGAGAAATGAAAACTTATGTACGTATAAAAACTTGTACACAATGTTCATAGCAGCATTATTCATAATACCCCAAATTGGAAACAACCCAAATGTCCGTCAGCTGATGAATGGATAAACAAAATGTGTTATATATGTTCAAACAATAGAATATTCTTTGGCAATAAGAAGGAATGAAGCATCCATAGGTGATACAACATATATGAACCTTGAAAACATTATGCTAAGTGAAAGGAGCCACCAGATATTATATGATTCCATGTATATGAAATGTCCAGAATAGACCTCTCTTTATAGAATGTAGATTAGCGGTTGCCTGGGGCTAGGGCCAGGGTGGGCAGACAGGAAGAGGAGACTGGGAAGAAGTGACTGCTACTGGGTACAGGTTTCTTTTCGGAGTCTTAAAAAAGTCCTAAAATTAGATAGTGGTGATGGTGGTACAACTCTGTGAATATAATAAAACCCACTAAATTCTACACGTTGAGTAGGTGAATTTTATGGTATGTGGAATTATATCTCAATAAAGCTGATACTAAAAAAAAAAGAAATCTCTGCTCCAAGTTTCCTCACACTCCCTCTGAGATAAATGAAAGCCATAAGAGGCTTTTACCTTCCTCCCCTTATTTTTTTTTTTTAATTCCTGCGCCTCTCTTTACGTATGAGCTCCTCATCTGCTGGTTTTTCTTAAAGTTCTGCTTTAGACCCTTTTCTAGTTATACTCCATGAAGTCAGACTCCCAACTTTTCCATTAACTAGTTGTGTGATCTTGAGCAAGTTAGTTAATTCCTTGACCTCAATTTCCTAATTTGAAAAATGAGGATAATAATTGCATCATTACTGAATCAGGTCCGGCTGTCTGCCACTGGAAACATCATTACTCAAGACAGAGACAGATGTTAGTAGAAAGGAAAGGTGCTTTTAATCAGAATGCCAGCAATCTGGAGAGATGGTGGACTCAGTGTCCCTCAAAACCACCTCTGAAGATTCTGCTCAATCATGAAAGTTTTTAAACGGAAAAGGGGAGATAATCTCAGTTAATTATTGAGACTGGGGGTCGGACTCGTCACCATCTCATACTGGGTGCATGCTTGTCGACTCCTGGTGATCTTTTTTAGACGCTATCTCATTCGCACAGCTTATTTGTGAGATTACTGAAGGGGAAGCTTGGTAAGAGATCTGGTCATCTGTTAATTACTTATTCTTCATTTCTACTTCCTTAATCTACGGAAAGAACCGACAAGGTAGGCAAGGTATTGTGTGATTAAAAGATCTGAAAGGTGTGCTAGAGCCAGAGATGGGTAGAGCATGGAGGTGCCTGGTTTAAGGTTAGTGACCAGATGAAAGTGTGCCTCCTGCAGAGAGCTCTTTCCTGCAAAGAGCTTTTTCCTGCCAAAAGCTGCTTACAGGGACTCCTTCATAGGTTATGTGTGAAGATAAAATGACTAAATATATGAAACCTATTTGGAAAAGTACCTGGTACATAGTAAATTCTGTATTAGTATTTTTAATGTTTATTTGTGTATTAAAACCCTAGAACAGTATTTAGCACATGGTAAGTGGCCAATAAGATTAGCTATTATTCAACAATACCTCATAAAAAAAGATTAGCTGGGACTTCCCTGGTGGCACAGTGGTTAAGAATCCACCTGCCAATGCAGGGGACATGGGTTCGATCTCTGGACAGGGAAGATCCCACATGCAGCAGGGCAACTAAGCCCTTGCACCATAACTACTGAGCCCATGTGTCACAACTACTGCAGACCGCGTGCCTAGAGCCTGTGCTCCGCAAAAAGAGAAGCCACTGCATTGAGAAGCCCGCACATCGCAACGAAGAGTAACCTCTGCTTGCCACAACTAGAGAAAGCCCACGCGCAGCAATGAAGACACAATGCAGTCAAAAATAAATAAGTGAATAAAGTATATAAGTATTAGCTATTATTAATTAATTAATTAATTTTTATCAAAGAGGGTAATAGCAAACTTGTCCAAGACTTTATTCTCCACTTAAGCTGTTTCCAATCTGGTGTTATTAATAAATAGTGCAGCTTTGAATATTTGTGCCTCAGTTTCTCTAGGGTACCCACTTGAGTAGATTGCTGAGTCATAGGGTACACAACTCTTCTTATTTCCAGATAATGCCAAACCGTTTTCCAAAGTGGGCGATTCAGTTTACATGTAAAATTTTACATCTGGTATGTAATGATGGCATTGATTTTAATTTGCATTTCCATGATTACTGATGAGGGAAGCGTTTTTAATTTCCTCTTTTGTGAAGATCCTGCTCAAGTCTCTTGTCCATTTCTTACTGGTTGATAAGTCTTTTTCTTGTTGATTTGTAAGATTTCTTCATGTGGTTTGGAGACCAGTGCTTTGTCTATTTTGCCTCCACCCTCCGACTGAGCTTTGCATGTTCCACTAACCCAGGTAGGTGGCGGGTGGAGGTGCCAGGCTTTGGCTGCCTCTTAGGGCAGAACACTAACCCGACCATGGCGGGCCTGCGGCGCTTGCCCCAATAAAAGCAATTCCAACCTTAAAAAAAAAAAAATTATTTTATTGAAGTATAGTTGATTTATTATGTTGTGTTAATTTCTGCTGCACAGCAAAGTGATTCAGTTATACATATATACATTTTTTAAAAAAATTATTTTATTGAAGTATAGTTGATTTACAATGTGTTAATTTCTGCTGTACAGCAAATTGATTCAGTTATACATACATACACATTCTTTTTCATATTCTTTTCCATTATGGTTTATCACAAGATGAATATAGTTCCCTGTGCTCTGCAGTAGAACCTTGTTGTTTGTCCATTCTATACATAATAGTTTGCATCTTCTAACCCCAAACTCCCAATCCACCCCCACCCTGTCTCATTGGCAATCACAAGTCTGTTCTCTATGTCTGTGAGTCTGTTTCTGTTTCATAGCATTGCAAGTATTTTCTATTGCTCTGCTTGTCTTTTTGCTCTAACAATGGTATCTTTTGATGAATAGAAAATTTTAATTCTTAAGTAAGCAAATTTGTGAATCTTTTCTATAATGGTAGTGCGTTTTGTGTCTTATTTAAGAAATTCTTCCCTGTCTCAAGGCCTTGAATATGCTTTCCAGTACTATTTTGTAAAAGCTTTATAGTTTTTCCTTTTGCACTTAGGTCAATTCCACCTGAAATTGACTATTGTGTATGAGATGAGATACGAGAAATTGAAAAAATTTTTCATTTTTTTTTCTACATGGATACTCAATTTTATCAGCACTATTTATTTAAAAAATCTGTTCCTTCTTCACTGCTCTGCAAGCCACCTCTCTCAGGTAGCAAGGATCCATTCGTGTAGGTCTGTTTGGGGGCTCTGTATCCTGTTCTTGTTATAGCAAGCCCTCTTACCTTGTTCTCCTTATTCAATAGTGCATGACTTCTTGGCCCTTTACCTTGAAAATCTGCTTATCAAGTTACACACACACACACACACATACGCACACAAAAAAAACTAAATAAAACAAAAACAGTTTTCTCAATCAGTATACAGCTCAAGATCCAACTGGAGGGTAGGGGGCAGGAGCTTTTTCTTTTTCCAGCTGAAAGGGAACAAAGAAGCACATAGATTTAATCGTGTCTCTTTTATCTGACAGCTGCCTTATTCTAGGGACATCAGTATGGGGTTGAAAACAACAGTCAGAGATGGGAAGAACCAAGGGAATCACTGAGGACAGTCAGACCACATCTTCTGAATCCTTCATACCTCTGGGGGCTGTAGCTCCATCGGCTTAACTTGGGCTTTCTTTTGGCTGCAACCAAAGGCATCGTAACTTATCCATAAGCTATCACATACAGACTCGAATGCAGGAATAAGCAAAAAAGCCTCTTCATGAGAAGGAAAACAGCTGTTACAAAAATATGAATTTTATTCTATAGGAAAGGAATATGTAATAACATTAATAATAATGATAATGATGATGGTTACAGCTAACATCTGTCAAGCCAGGCACTGGGCTAGGAAACTTACAGATAATATGTCATTACATTTATGACCTTATTCACAGGCTATGACCTCTCAGTGCTATTCTTTTCCCAGGACCAGAGATGTTAAGTAACTCTCCCAGTGTCACACAGTTAATAGGATTCAAAGGTAGGCCTATTTGGCTCCAACACACTTCTCAATTGCTCTTTTGACTTAGGATTTTTTATTAAATAGGGAAAATTAAATGCTTCCAGAAGAGTAGGGTTTGGGGAAAAAGGGAATTCTATCTCACTATTGGTAGGAATATAAGTGGATAACCTTTCCAGAAAGTAGTTTGGTAGCATGTATTAAACACCTGAAAATGTTTATTGTCTTTTAAACACTAACTCTACTTTTTAAACATGAGTGGTGCCCCCAAAGAAAGATTTTCAAGGATGTTCACAGCAGAAAAATTTTTAGCAGTAAAAGTAAAGTTTTGATTAAATAAATGTTAGAAACTGAAACACTATTGCAGCTATTAAGAATAATCTTTTAAGAGTTTTTCATGACAAGAAAAAAAATACGATGTTACGTGAAAGAAGCAGATTACAAAACAATATTCACAGCAGGGTTTCTATTATATATATTATTTAAAAGTCAAGAAGAATATACTGTTAAATGAAAGTAGTGATTATCTCTGCAGGGTGGGATTATGGATAATTTACATTTTCTTCTTTTACTTTTCTGAAATTTTCAAGTTTCAGCTGTGAACTTCCAGAATATTTTATTGATGAAAATTTCCAAGATATTTGAAAATAGAAAGAACAGAAAAATGAACCTGATGAACTCACTACCGACTTTAACAATTTTCAACACAGGGCCAATCTTGCCTTTGTTACCCTTTCCTGCTCCCTCTTCTGGATTATTTTGATGCAAATCTCAAACATCATATTTCATTTGTAAAACTTTCATTATGTTTCTCTAAAAAGATAGACTCCTGCTTAAAAACCACAACCAGAGACTTCCCTGGTGGTCCAGTGGATAAGACTCTGTGCTCCCAATGCAGGGGGCCCGGGTTGGATCCCTGTTTGGGGAACTAGATCCCGTATGCTGCAACTAAGAGTTTGCACGCTGCAACTAAGAAGTCTGCATGCCACAACTGAAAGATGCCTCATGCTGCAACAATGATCCTGCATGCTGCAACTAAGACCCGGCACAGTCATAAATAAATAAATAAACACCACAACCATAGTACCATTGTCACGCCTAAATTTAAAAAAATAATTCCTTGATATCATCAAACGTCCAGTGTTCGAATTTTCCTGATTGTCTTAAAATTATGTTTTACATTTTTTTAAATGTGTTCTTGGTTTTGCTTTACACATGTGCGCATGTGCACATGCTCTCTCTCTCGCTCACACACACACACACACACACACACACACACGCACACATGCACACGCGCGCAGTTTATCTGAATTGAGATCCAAGTAAGTTTTATCCATTGTGATTGGTTGGTATGTCTCACGGAACTGAGCAAAACCCTGTGGAGCCTTCCAAATACAAAGACCTTTCCATGTCCCCTGCCTCTTGTATGTGGAAAAGTTTAAGTCTTCCAGGCCTCCCTGTGTCACAAAAGAGTAGGCTAAAGCAGTTAATGATTGGGACAATAGAGTCACAGAATCTTTCAGCATCTGAGTTGTTTTATAGATGCTATACCTGCCACCAGAGGGAAAAAACTAACTGCATGATGACCAGACTGCAGCCGTGACATAAGCTGCTCCATCTTGAGCAGTACTGAATCTATTGCTAGCATAATTCTTGGAATTGTGGTAGTGATAAGAGAATGGCCTTAAGAGAATGGGATTAACAGGATTGCTTGTAATAATCTATACCTTTGTGGGCATCAAAATAATTGTAGCTTGTTCTGCCCATATTTGTAAGCAGGTAACTAAAACTGTCAGCAAAGAGGTGCTATGGACTCAGGTCAACATCTTCCACTCTGAGAATATGGTACCCTATGTCAGCACGAAGAAGTAACAGGAGACAGACCTTCACCCACAATCCCATAGAAACGGAAAGATGTTCTGACAAGTGGAGATCTGTGATCAGCTTTCGGCAGGAAAGAGCTTGTTGCAGAACAGAGATCTCTGCAAGAGGCCCTGTTTATCTTGTCACTTTAGCAAAGCTATATTGTAACTAACCTTAAGCCAGGCACCCCAATGCTCTACTCATCTCTGGCCCAAGCACACCGTTCAAATCTTTTGACCACAAAATACCTCGGCTAACCTGTTAGTTCTTTCCATAGATCAAAGAACTGGAAACAAAGAATAAGTAGTTAACAGATGACCAGCTCTCTTCCCCAGCTTTCCTTTTAGTAATCTTATGAATAAGCTGTGTGAATGAGTTAGTGTCTAAAGAAAGATCGCCAGGAGTCAACAAGCCTGCTCATAGTGAGAGATGGTGACAAGTCTGATCCCCTATCTCAAGGATTAACTGAGATTACGTCCCCTTCTTCCTTTTAAAAACTGTAATGGCTGAACAGAATCTTCAGAGTTGGTTTAGGGACATGAGTCTGCCTTCTCCCCAGATTGCTGGCTTTCTAATTAAAAGCAACATTTTCTGTTGCTACCAGCCTCTCTAATATTGATTTTCTATCAGTGAGCAGCTGGACCTGAATTTGGTAACATCATATCTCTTTCACTTATAGGTTCCCCCTCCATCTCTTATTTATGTATTTATGTGTTTATGTATGTATGTATGTATTTATTTATTTATGTATTTTTTCTGGCCTTGCCATGGCTTATGGGATCTCGGTTCCCCAACTAGGGATTGAATCCAGGCCACAGCAGTGAAAGCACTGAGTTCTAACCACTAGATCACCAGCGAACTCCCTTATATATTTTTTTGATGCAATATTTTGGTGAAGAAACCGGGTCATTTGCCTTACAGAGTTTCCCACAACCTCTATTTTGTATCTTTGTGATGTTGTTCCTCCTCTGCTTCCTGTAAATTCTTCATTAACTCTAAAGGCCTGATTAGATTCAGGCTTTTGTTTTGCTTTATTTTTGCAGTGGGGTCGAGGGAGGGATAAAGCAACTTCACAGATAGTAGTGTTTACTTCTATTAGGAAGATCCAAAGTCTGGTTGCCTTTCTTGTGATGTTAGCAGCCATTTATGATCATTTCTACACCCAGCAATCATTAATAATTGCAAATTGGTGATGTTCTATCATCCCTTTTCTATTTAGTGGTTGGAATACTTCCGTAAAAGAGAATTTTCCCTTCATCAACTATTCCACTATCCTTTTGAACAGATCACAAAGGAAAGAGAGAACGAATGCTCAGTTCTTTCTCTTTAATGACCAGCTTTTAAAATAATTAGGTGGTTTCCTAGTATTCTTCAGGGGTGACTTTTTTTTTTTTTTTTTGTCTGGAGTATCATTGTAAACTTTATGGAGTTAAACGCATTTGATGTACTTCAGTCCATTGATGATTTTAGCCAATTGATCAAATTGTTCCACCTTCAGCAACTGGGAGGCTCTTCATGTTGACTTCTGAATTATTCTGACCCAACCCCAGTATTCTTTGATAACTTCCATGCCTTCCAGTATGACAAGATATTCCAGGATCATCTTATACATTTCCATCCCCAGATCTGGAATGAGTCATAAAAACTACCCTTTGAGGAATACTGCCGGATAGATAGACAGGCAGATAGATATAGTATGGGTAGGAGGGTATATACCTCAAAAGGCTGCACTTTGGAGCTTACTTCTGAGAACTACATTTGCAAATTTCAGTGTTTCGCTTTTTCTGATTTCAAAAGGATTTTATTATCTGTGGACATCTGTAAAAATAGAAGAGCAAACAGAAGAAACTAAGTCACTCGCAATTCTATAACCCAGAGACAATTTCCATGAAGTTGGTGTATATCCCTCCAGGCTTCTAAAGGGCTTTTCAATAGCTCTTTTTTGCCAGCAGACACCATCAGTGATTTGCCTGGGGTCTCTCAGCAAGAAAGAGAGAGAGTCCACACTGGAACTCAGCTGCTGAATCCTGAACTTCACCGTGCTTCATCGTAGCAGGAACAGAGGCGCTCTCCCCTCCCCCCAGTACTACTTTACACATTTGTCTCTATAGCACTTTTAAAACTGGTTGTAAAATAAAAAAAATTCTGTGTCTACTACTGAACTGTGGACTTCTCAGTGGGGCAGGGACATCATCTTATTTACATCAATATCCTCAAAATAAGCTCTGGTGCTTAATAGTGACTCAGTACCTGGATCATGGTAGCCGTCCCAATAACTGTTCCTTCAGGCAGGGAGTGGGAGACAGCCAGGTTTCCATGGCCTCTCCCGGACCTGAATTGCAGGTGTCCTAGATTTTCCCAGACTGACCTAGTTTTCTCCCAAAGAAACTGTAGCACTCCAGTGTCCAAGATACAGGATATCTTCTTGAACACATGATGTAGGAATGTGTGAGGTGTAACCTTCCAGACATTTCCTGGTGAGGTACCTCCCTTCAGCCCATCAGTTTTCTGGAGGGTGAGGCAGCTGTGAGCTGTTAACAGCCAACACTCACAGCAGCTGAGTGATGGGCATACTGGTCTTGTCAAGGGGACCTGGGGCAGGACAGTAACCCTGTGCACCACACCACCTAAAATTATCTACCACTAGGGGCACTTGTACCATTTTTAGTTTAGAAAGTCTGGGTGTACAGAATGGCATAGTGAATGCAGTGCATTATGTTAGGTGGTGTTTTGTGGAGAGAAGTCTGGAGGAAGCGGGACAGGATGGAAGTCTGTGGAAAAAGTCTATCACAGATGTATGGGGAGCTGGACAATGTTTGTGGTGATAGGAATGCAGAGGAAGAGAAAGATGGGAAGAGTTATAGAAGGAAGTGTCAAGAGGCTGAGCTCATGAGGAGGGGTTGAGAAGAATGAAGGAAAAAGGATGACTTGGGTTAGCACCTGGGGGCCTGGGAGACTAACTGTGTCTGGGAAGGCATAGAGATTCTGGGTGAGGAAGCCAGCTGGGTCCTTCTGTTGAGACCAGGGGATCAATTCTCTAGCACAAATGTTTGTGGAAATATCCTCTCCTTTGCTTTTGTCTGGACTATCCATTGTTAAAAAGTAAGGATAAAAAAAAAAGTAAGGATTTGCTGCCCCCCAGATTTTAGCCAAAGGAGCAGGTTAAGTGGATGTCACACCCATCCGTCTCCTCTTCCTACAGAAATGCCAGCCATCATATCCACCTGCCCCATGAGCAGGGTAGGGCCAGGGAGGGTGTCAGGAACTCTCGGGTAAAGCTGCAGGGTCTTTTCCTCTTTCAGGAGTAAATTAGTCCTAGGCATGAGTCACATTTCCGATTGCCTTTCTTTCTGATGAGAGGGTCCTCGCTGGCCCTGCTGCCCTCCCTTTTTGGCAACAGAAGGGTGGTGTGAGATTTAATTTCTCAAGAAAACTAAAAAAGACACAAAGATCCCCAGTCTCCATCTCACATGAGCCAAGATATTCTTTGGGTGAAGAGGGTCAGTGCAGACAAAGGCTCTCTGATCACTTGCAATGCTTTCTCTCTGTAATTATAGAAAGTGTTTAGCTATTGTTTCCTAATTGCTTGCTGCAGTTGGGTTTGAGCATTGTGGGCTTTTTTTTTTTTTTTTTGACAAAAGCCTACTTTCTGATGAGTTGTTCTTTTTTTCCTCCCCTGCCTTGGTCCATTGCCGTAGCTGCCCCTGGCTATTCCACTGGAGAAATGAAGGAGTTAGTATGGTATTTCTGAAGAAGTCACTTTAACCCATTTAATTGTTCACTTTAACCCATTTAATTGTTCTCATGACTTCCCCTCTCTTCCTCCTAGTTGCCTAAGAGAAAGGGAATTAACATTTACTGAGCATCTATTTAGAATGTGCCTGGCATTGTACAAAACCTCCACATAGATTTTCATATTCAATCCTTGCAGCAAGGTTGAGAGGCAGATGTCATTTTCCTCAACTTACAGATGGAGACTTTAAGGCACAGGAAGTTCTCACAGCCTGTAAGTAGCTGAGCCAGGGTTCAAATCCCATGAGTTTGAGCCCGTATTCCAACCCAGGTCTGTCTGACTCCATGTCGCCTCTCTCCTAAGAGCCCAGGAGTTTTGTTTTTTTTTTTATAGACTTTGGCTAATAGAACATTGGTATGGATGCTTCCACCACCATAGGAGAATTGGAGAATCCTGCCCCTCACCCTGACATTGCCTATTTCTAGGCCCTCTGACTTGGTGAGAATGCCTGTAGGACTCGGAAAGGAGGTCTGGGATTCCTATGTTAGTTTATGACATGTGGAGAGATGGTGGCAATGACAAGGAGGAAAGCCACCCCACTCCCAGGGGCTGCAGCAGTCAGGGTCCTGTGGGAGACAGATGACATTCAAGGGTTTAATCCAGAGCGCTGGATGAATGGGTTGCTTAGAGGAGGTGTGGGAAGTTAAGGGCAAGCAGCTGGGCACTAGCAGAGCAGGAAGCCATGGCCATTCCTAAGTCTAAAGGGATGTGGTGTGGGAGTGGTGTTCCTGCAGCCCAGTGGGAGCTGGGGCGGAAGTGCTCCAAGAGGAGCTGTGGCAGGAGAGGAACCCAGCCACTGTCAGAACGCAGACAGGAAGGGCAGAAGCACATGTGGAAGGGGGCTGTGTGTGTGTGTGTGTGTGTGTGTGTGTGTGTGTGTGTGCGCGCGCGCGCATGTGCATGCACGCGCATGTGCGTGCACGTGCCCATGCCCACGCAGACATCGGATCTCTCTCTCCTTTGGCCTCCCTGCCTCCTACTCACACTTACCACTGGCCAAACTCAACTAGAAGATGGGGGCAGGGGAGCCCCAGGGATGCAGCCTGTACTGGTCAGCCTCCTGGACACGGGGCAGAGAAGGGTGAAGAGAGGACGTCTAGGAGGACACAAAAGATATTCAGCACAGGGGCTTACTCAAGTCTGCCCTTCATGTCAGTCTCTAGGGGTAGGACATTGCTTACGGACTCAAAGAATCATGGAATGTGAACGATGAAAGAGTCCTTAGAGTTCTGCCCATAGAATTCCTTTACCTTACAAAAAAGGATCCTGAATCCCAGGGAGGTAAAATGACAGGTCTAAGGTCAGCTGCTAATTAGTAGCACAGGCAGGACTGGAACCCAGCTCCCTAGCTTCCAGTCCATCATGCCTCTTAATCTGAGAACTGTGGTCCGTTACTAGCTGGTAATAAAGGATTACTGCTGAGCCAGTTTACCTATTTCCTGTAAAAAGTGCCCAAAGTCCCCAGGGTGCTTTTACATTTGCCTCAAATGATTTCCTCTGTAAACACATCTGTGATCATAGTGGGCTTCCCATTCCAGAGTGTGGGCTTTGGAGTCATACTCATGGGGTGGAAGCCCAGCTCTGCCCTTCAGCATGACCTTGGACGAGTTGCTTAACTCTCTGTGCCTTAGTTTGTTCAACTATAAAATGGGGATAATAATATCTATCTCATATACCATGAGGATTCTATGAGAAAATGTACATACTTAAAGCACTTAGGCTAGCATGTGGCAATAAGTGCTTGATAAATGATAGCATACATATGTATATATAATATTTATTAGAATATATAAATATACATGGGAAATATACATATATTCCAATAAATAGATTAGGAATTCTGGTTAAGAATTTATGTTTTTTTTCACCCTTACTGAGATATATCAGCTATTTTTCACAAGGAATTTTTCACTTCCCTTATGACAGATAAGAAAATTGAAGGCTACGTCCATTAGATTTCAATAAAGCTGGAAAACGAAAAAAACTGAACGGCCTGGGTGATGTGGCTTTTGTGAGATTTCTCAGTCAGTCAGACGCAGATAAGAAATCCCTGTTCTCCATATCACTCCAGCCCCCGTGTTGGAAATTAATTCCAGATGACTCACCTTGATGTACTTCCTCTCAGTATTAAAAAAAAAATCCCTTTAGCCTTCCATCAAGTCCAGGTCAGTCTGACCACCTCCTGGGGCAGGCCGAGCAGGTTTCTGCCCTTCCACTCTGCTACACAAATGTATACGGAACGGCATACGGACTGGCCTGCTGACCCTCTGGCAAATGCTACACTGCCGTCTGGGGGAGCTGGATCCTGACCTTCTGGCCCTGTGTCTGAGTTGACGTCCTTTGTCCTACTGGAACATTCTGTCCTGGGCAGGCAGGAACACGCGCTTTGGGCCTCGAGCCGATGCTTCTTTCTGCTGCCGCTTGTGCGGATGGACGCCTGTGAGGCATTGCTCCCCTTTGGGATACTGCCGGGAACCAGCACAGCTTCCTTGCTTCCTTCACCACGGGCCCTAAACCTTCTCCCCCGTGCAGAACACAGTTCTCTTATTACTTCCCCTGCAGTGCTCTTTTCTTGTTGCCTTAAGGAAGAATTTTGTATTTTAGTTTCTCTTGCTTTTCCTCTGGTTGGCTGTTTGATGCTTTCTCCCAGATGGTCCACTTCTGGGATAAGCCCCACAGCACCCTGAATGAATATTTCTCTTGGGCAACTTCTTTTCTTTTTAAAAAATATTTATTTATTTATTGGCTGCTTTGGGTCTTCATTGCTGCACACAGTCTTCAGTAGTTGCAGCACTCAGGCTCAGTAGTTGTGGCTCACAGGCTCCGTAGTTGTGGCTCACAGGCTCTAGAGTGCAGGCTCAGTAGTTGTGGCGCATGGGCTTAGTTGCTCCGCAGCATGTGGGATCTTCCCGGACCAGGGCTCGAACCCGTGTCCCCTGCATTGGTAGGCGGATTCCCAACCACTGCGCCACTGGGGAAGCACCTGGACAGCATTCTAAACACTCAGTGTACCAAGCCCAGGCCTTGCTCTCCCAGAAGAGTAACTGGGACTCTGGCAGGTTCTGGAATGATTTAGTTGCTTGCCCTAACGGCTTTGGTTGCTCAGTGCCTTCTCTATTTAGCTTCTCTGGTCATAAACCATCTCAATTTAAAACCCTTCAATGGCTTCCTAGTGCAGTTGGACTAAAATCCAAACTGATGAGCCCTCCAAAGGCCCCTTGTGGCCCAGCCCCTGCCTGCTTCTCCTACTTCCTCCCACACCATGCTCTCTGCTCAGTTGCACTGGGTTCCTTCCTGTTCCTCAAACATACCAAGCTCTTTCCTACCCCTGGGCTTTTGTACTTGCTGTTCCCTCTGCTTGGAACACACTTCCTCATCTTCCCCGTGGCTGACTTCCTCATCCATTGGGTTGCAGCTTCCTCAAAGATGACTTGTGTGACTACTCTCTCTAAAGATGCAATCAGTGGCCTCTGTCCTGTTACTCTTTACCACACCCCTGCTTCCTTCTTTCACAGGGTTTATTACATCATGCAACGATCTTGTTATTTCTTTGCACATCTGTTGTCTGTCTTCTCCTCCCCCACCTCAGTGAGATGACACTCTGTGAGGGCAAGGACTTGCCTGCTTTAGTCACCATTATATCCTTAGCACCTACTGTGTGGCAGGCGCTGTTCTAGGCACCATGGGTCTAAATCCATGCTCTCATGGAGCTTATATTCTAGCGGAGGAGACAGATAAAAGCCATCTTTTTTTTTTTAGTAAATTTATCTTATTTTTGGCTACTTTGGGTCTTTGTTGCTGCATGCAGTCTCCCTCTAGTTTTGGAAAGTGGGTGTGCAGGCTTCTCATTGTGGTGGCTTCTTTTCTAGAGCACGGGCTCTAGGCTCGCAGACTTCAGTAGTTGCAGCATGTGGGCTCAGTAGTTGTGGCTCACAGGCTCTAGAGCACAGGCTTAGTAGTTGTGGTGAAAGGGCTTAGTTGCTCTGGGGCATGTGGGATCTTCCTGGAGCAGGGATTGAACCTGTGTCCCCTGCATTGGCAGGCAGATTCTTAAGCACTGCACCACCAGCGAAGCCCTAAAAGCCATCTTAAACAAATGAATGATAAGATTTCAAGTATTGATGAGTAATAAATAAAGCAGTGGAAGAGGATTAGAATGTGTCTCAGGGAATGTGGAGGGGTAGTTGTGGGTGGATAAGGGTGATCTGGGATGGCCTCTCTGGAGGGATGATGTTGGAAGAGAGAACAGATTGCTGGGACAGAGCAGACCTTTGAAATAATGGGGGAACAGCAAGTGTAAGGGCCTCAAGGGAGCAGACAGATTGGCAGGTTGAGGAACAAAGGAAGCTGGTGTGACTAGAGTGAGCTGGGGGAGAAGGGTGAAAACAGAGGCTGGAGACAGAGGGAGTGATAAAGGCCATGGGAAGAATGGAGGGTTGGGTAAAGAATTTGTATTTTCTTCTAAGCGTGTTGGGACACATCTGTACAGCAATATTCAGTTTCCAAAGTACATACACCATCTCACGTGATCGTTACAAGAACCTCAGAGGTGAGTAGGACAGATGATAGTTAATATCTTTTATCGAGAAGGAAACCACCATTTTACTTTTATCCCTTTAGCATTTTATCAAGAAGGAAACAAAGTTCTGCCAAATTATAAAACTTGCTTTAAGTCACACCATTCAAACAAGATTCTCCAAATCCGTGGTATTAGCCGTGGCTGTGCATGGAAATCCTCTGGGGAGCTCTGCAAAATACTTCTATTTGGGTTCTGTCCCCAGAAAATGGATTTAAGAGGTCCAGAGTGTGGCCCAGGAGGATTGTTAAAGCTCTCCAGGCGATTCTGTGGGGGCTAGAACCACGGCTCTCAATCTACCCACTTTTCACGACATAAACTGCCTCCCTGACAGAGCTTTTCCACTAAACTGCCCATTAAAATCACCAGGGGAGCGTTCTAAGAATTACTGAAACCCAGACCCCAGACTAGATTCTAAAATCAGAATTTCTGGGGCTGGGGCTCAGGCACTCGCTTGTTTAAAAGCACCTTACTGGCCTATCTGCTTTGGAGCTTCCCACATATATTTTTAAATTTTGTCTATTTGCTGTTGTCTCCTTTTTCCTTTCAGGGTTTATGCCTTTTTTATTCCTTTCCTGTCATTTTCATGGGATTTTAGGAAGGCGTGGATGTAAATGGATATTCTAAACATACCGTGTTGAACTGGAAACCTGCTAAATCAAAAATTAAAAAAATTTTAAATTAAATTTTAATTTTAAAAGTTATACGTATATTCACTGTAAAAAAATTCAAATCTTACTGAAGGGTACAGTATAAACTGAAAGTACTCCAGCCCCACCTCCCCCATTCCCATTCCACAAGGTTAGCTGCTAACCTGCTGGTAACAATTTCATAAATACAGTTAAGGTCCAATTAGAGTAACCATATTAAGTTTTTTTTTAATTAATTAATTAATTAATTGGCTGCGTTGGGTCTTTTTTGTGCATGGCCTTTCTCTAGTTGCAGCGAGAAGGGGCTACTCTTCATTGCAGTGCATGGGCTTCTCCTGTTGCAGAGCACAGGCTCTAGGCACGCGGGCATCAGTAGTTGTGGCAAGGGGGCTCAATTGTTGTGGCTCATGGGCTCTAGAGCGCAGGCTCAGCAGTTGTGGCACACAGGTATAGTTGCTCTGAGGCATGTGGGATCTTCCCGGACCAGGGCTCGAACCACGTCCCCTGCATTGGCAGGAGGATTCTTAACCACTGAGCCACCAGGGAATTCCCTTAAGTTCTTTTTTTTAAAATTAAAAAAAAATTTTTTTTAATTTTAATTTTTTTAAGAACTTTTATTGAGATACAGTTAACAGACAATAAACAGCATATATTTATTTAATTTTAAATTAATTAATTAATTAATATATTGGCTGCGTTGGGTCTTCGTTGCTGCACACGGACTTCTTCTAGTTGCTATGAGCGGGGGCTACTCTTCATTGTGGTGCGCAGGCTCCTCATTGTAGTGGCTTCTCGTTGTGGTGCACGGGCCCTAGGCGCATGCACTTCAATAGTTGTGGCTCACGGGCTCTAGAGCACAGGCTCAATAGTTGTGGTGCACAGGCTTAGTTGCTCCGCGGCATGTGGAATCCTCCCAGAGCAGGGCTTGAACCCATGCCCCTGCATTGGCAGGCAGACTCTTAACCACTGCACACCTAGGAAGTCCCAAACAGTGTATATTTAGAGTGTACAATTTGGTATCCCAATCTCCCAATTCATTCCCCCCCAACCCTTCCTGCTTTCTCCACTTGGTGTCCATGTGTTTGTTCTCTACACCTGTGTCTCTATTTCTGCCTTGCATTTCCTCTTTCATAGTTGTTAGCATTTGCCTTATGCATTGAGGTGCTCCTATACTGGGTGCATATATATTTATAATTGTTATCTCCTCTTCTTGGACTGATCCCTTGATTTTTATGTAGTGTCCTTTCTTGTCTCTTGTAACATTTTTTATTTTAAAGTCTATTTTTCCTGATATGAGTATTGCTACTCCAGCTTTCTTTTGATTTCCATTTGCATGGAATATCTTTTTCCATCCCCTCACTTTCCATCTGTATGTGTGCCTAGGTCTGAAGTGGGTCTCTTGTAGACAGTGCATATATGGGTCTTGTTTTTGTATTCATTCAGCCAGTCTGTCTTTTGGTTGGTGCATTTAGTCCATTTACATTCAAGGTAATTATCAATATGTATGTTCCTATTACCATTTTCTTAATTGTTTTGTTTCTGTTTCTGTAGGTCATTTTCTTCTCTTATGTTTCCCGCTTAGAGAAGTTCCTTTAGCATTTGTTGTAGGGCTGGTTTGGTGGTGCTGAATTCTCTTAGCTGTTGCTTGTCTGGAAAGCTTTTGATTTCTCCATCGAATCTGAATGAGATCCTTGCTGGGCAGAGTATTCTTGGTTGTAGGTTCTTCCCTGTCATCACTTGAAATATGTCATGCCACTCCCTTCTGGCTTGCAGAGTTTTGCTGAGAAATCAGCTGTTACCCTTATGGGAGTTCCCTTGTATGTGATTTGTCGTTTTTCCCTTGTTGCTTTTAATAACTTTTCTCTGTCTTTAATTTTCGTCAATTTGACTACTATATGTCTTGGCGTGTTTCTCCTTGGGTTTATCCTGCCTGGGACTCTCTGCACTTCCTGCACTTGGGTAGCTATTTCCTTTCCCATGTTAGGGAAGTTTTCAACTATAATGTCTTCCAATATTTTCTCGGGTCCTTTCTCTCTCTTGTCTCCTTCTGGGACCCCTATAATGCGAATGTTGGTGCATTTAACATTGTCCCAGAGGTCTCTTAGGCTCTCTTCAGTTCTTTTCATTCTTTTTTCTTTATTCTTTTCTGCATCAGTGATTTTCACCATTCTGTCTTCCAGGTCACTTATTTGTCCTTCTGCCTGAGTTAATCTGCTATTGGTTCCTTCTAGTGTATTTTTCATTTCAGTTATTTTGTTGCACATCTCTGTTTGTTTGTTCTTTAATTCTTCTAGGTCTTTGGTAAACTTTTTGATCTTCACATCCAATCTTTTTTCAAAGTCCTGGATCATTTTCACCATCATTATTCTGAATTCTTTTTCTGGAAGGGTGCCTATCTCCTCTTCATTTAGTTGTTCTTCTGGGGTTTTATCCTGTCCCTTCATCTGGTACAAAGTCCTCTGCTTTTTCATCTTCTCTATCTTTCTGTGGCTGTGGTTTTCAGTTCCACAAGATGAAATACTGCTGATACTGCTGTCTGCCCTCTTGTGGAGGAAGCTATCTAGGAGGCTCATGAGGCTTCCTGATGGGAGGGACTGAGGTGGGTTGGGCTGGGTGGGCGGAGCTCAGTAAGGCTTTAATCTGCTTGTCTGCTAATGGGTGGGGCTGTGTTCACATCTGGTTGGTTGTTTGGCCTGAGTCTACCTAGCACTGGTGCTTACAGGCTCTTTGGTGGAGCTGATGGAAGACTCTGGGAGGGCTCACACCAATAAGCACTTCCCAGAACCCCTGCTGCCAGTGCCCCTGTCTCCTCGGTGAGCCACAGCCACCCCTCAACTCCACAGGCAACCCCCCAACACCAGCAGGTAGGTCTGATTCAGTCTCCTATGGGGTCACTGCTCCTTCCCCCTGGGTCCTGGTGAGCACACTTTTTTGTGTGCCCTCCAAGAGTGGAGTCTCTGTTTCCCTCAGTCCTGTGGAGGTCCTGCAATCAAATCCTGCTGGCTTTCAGGGTCTGATTCTCTGGGGATTTCTCCTCCCGTTACTGGACTCCCAGGTTGGGAAGCCTGAGGTGGGGCTCAGAATCCTCACTTTAGCGGGTGGACTCCTGCAGTATAACTATTCACCAGTTTGTGAGTCACCCACCCAGCATTTATGGGATTTGATTTTAACGCGATTGGACTCCTCCTACTATTTCATTGCGGCTTCTCCTTTGTCTCTGGATGTGGGGTGTCTTTTTTGGTGAGTTCCAGGGTCTTTCTGTTGATGATTGTTCAGTAGTTAGTTGTAATTCAGGTGCTCTCGCAAGAGGGAGTGAGTGCACGTCCACTTACTCCGTCATCTTAATCCTATCCCTTAAGTTTTTAATATAGTTTCTCTCTCAGTGGCTTAAAAATTTCCATTTTAATTTAAATGTCTTTATTTCTTTTATTGTATTCTGCATATTTATGCTTTTTTATATGACTTTTCCTGTGCCTGGGACCCTTCTCCTGCAGAACCCCTGTTCAAGTTTTGATTCTCAGCCTGTAAGTCAGGTCTTAGTTTACAAAGCATTTCAAAATCTCCTGGGCAAAATTAATACTCCCTTCTTTATGTTCCTATACCACTTTGTTCATACCTCTATTCTAACACTAATTACACCACTTGGAAATTATTCCTTTTTTAAATCTTAACACCTATACATTGTAAACTCAAGGTGGTGGCAGCTGTATTATGCGACTCTGTACTACTGCTAGCTCTGTAGTGTAGCTCTGTACTGCAAGTGTTTTCTCCCAGTTCGTGGGTTGTCTTTTTCTTCATGCCTTTTGATGAGGAAGTTTTTAACTTTAATGTAATCCAAATTTATCAAAGTTTTCTATACCATTTGTGCATATGTCATTTAATAAACATGTCCCTGGGATGGTAGGATATTTTCCTTTATTTTCTTTCAAAAGTCCCGATTTTACTTTTTCCTTTTAAATTCTTTAACCTATTTGGAATTAGTTTTTGTGTGGGAGGTGTGTTGGGGTCCAACAGATAACCAATTGGTTCAGCTCATGTACTGAATAATCTATCTTTCCCTACTGATCTATAATGACAGCTGTCACATATCAAGATTTCACATATGCCTGGATTGTTTCTGAGCTCTCTTGCTTGTTTCATTTTTTTCCCCTCTGCCTATCCCTGTACTACTATCCCATGGTCTTAATATTTATAGCTTCATAATGAATGTTGATATATGGAAGGGTAAGTCTTTGAAACATGTTACTCTTCTTCAAGAGTGTTTAGGCTATGCTTTGTCCTTTGTTTTTCCATATAAATTTTAGCTTATTTTCTCTGGACATATTTTCTCTGGAAAATTTATTAGAATTGCATTGAATTGATAGATTAATCTTCCACCCCATCTCTGTTTCCCCACGAAGTAGCTCAAGAGATGTTTGTAGGGTGAATGAAGTTCTGATGACTGTCTGTGAAGTACATCTTAGAAACAAACATTCACCACAAAGAGGTCAATGAATGAGTGGATGGGGGACAAAGATGACTAAGATTGATCAGCACTTTCTTACTATTCAGCAACTGTCAGTAAAATTCTTCCTTGCCTATTCTAATACAGAAACCCACAACTCCATCCTCCTACTGAACATAAATCTGTGACCAATTTGGAAAGCCTCTTGAAAATAAGTTTTCAGGAAGGCTCGTGCCCGCAGCGCAGGCAAAGAAACAGGCTCTCTGACAGGTAAAGTGTCTGGGACCCCTCTGCCTCCCTAGGTGGAGCGGTCCAGCGGGAAGGTGGTCGTTCGTTCAGCCCTTGTCCCCGCGGCTTAGGGAACCCAGAAGAACTACAATTCCCGGCAAGCAGCGCGGCGCCCCGGCTTAACGAAGCGAGATCCGGGGTGGCTGCAAGCAAAGTCCGCCGCGAACTCCCGCCACCGCGCTGCGGCTGGAAGCCGGGCGCCGCGT
Source organism: Hippopotamus amphibius kiboko (assembly GCF_030028045.1). Lineage (NCBI taxonomy): Eukaryota > Metazoa > Chordata > Mammalia > Artiodactyla > Hippopotamidae > Hippopotamus > Hippopotamus amphibius. Next base: position 163,007,558 of record NC_080189.1, read on the forward strand.
CTCCCCTTCCCACGAGGTGAGTAGGGACAGCTCCTCGGAGGCCCGCGCAGAGTCCAGGCTGCCAGGGCCGCAGGGAAGAGCGAGCGCGGGGAAGCCAGTACGGACGCGCCGGGCGCCCGCCTCTGCTGGGGCCGCCGGCCCGGGAGCGAACCCTGGGCCGATGACCTTGTCACCTGGGGCCCTGCGCGCGGCCACGTGACGAGGGTGACAGTGCCCCGCCCCTCTGCGGCGACTCTCCATCCAGCCTGGCTCACCGGTAGGCGCAAGCGTGGCGCAGTCTGGCGCGTAGGTAGGGCAGGAGCTGGAGGAAAGCAGCAGGTGGCTCACCCAGACCTCCTCCGCGCAGGCGCCCGGGGCTGGAGCGCGTCTGGGCCGAAGCAGGAGCGCGCGGATATCTTGCCCTCCACCTGGGCCTGCGCGCGTTCGGGAGCGCGCCTTATCTGCATAGAACTTGCAGGGCCCTCAGCTTCCGGATCGCACAGGAAACGTGTGCTGATGACAGCCGGTGTGTGGGGAGCAGCCTTTGGAAGACGCCTAGTACAGCTCTCTCCACAGGTTAAGGGGCATTTACTTTCTACTAACTAGGAAGTCATTCGATTCAACAAATGCTTATTGATCTCCATGATTCTTAGCACTTAGTGGGTGCTCAGGAAATGTTTGCAGAGTTGAAAGTGAATTAGACTTTATCTGTGCCTTCACACACTTTTCTTTAAGCAGTTCTCAAACTTCAGCGTGCATCAGAATCACCTGGAGGGCTTGATACAACACAGAAACCTGGACCCCACCCCCCAAGTTTCTGATTCAGTAGGTCTGGGATGGGGAGCAAGCATTTGCATTTCTAACATGCTCCTAAGACATGTGGGTGCTGCTGATCTGGGAACATACTTTTGAGCATCACTGTTTTATAGGAAAAAATCCCGTGAACTTAAAGCAGCAAGTCTTCACTCCTGGTCCTGGGCCTTTCTGTCCTGGTTTGCCAGTTTAGCTTTGGTAGTGATAGTAAACCCGTACATATTACTTTGTTCACTGCTTCTTCCCCCACACTATACAGACTTTCACGTAGTCTACACTTGTGTCAATTTTCCTGGGTTACATCATAGTCTATCTTACTGTGTCTTTGGCCATTTCTCAGTAGCCCTCAGGATGTAAAATTTGACCTCTGCTGGGAGAGTTTACATTTTTTTCCTTTCTGATATACACTTATTGTCTTGTCACACAGTGGACCTATAAGACAAGAATAGTGCTTGATTCATGCATTCCAGACCTCCTCCACCTCCCCAACTCAGTGAATAAACCACCTCAGTTTAGCTGTCCACATCAGAGACACTCCAGGGACTCACCTTAGGGCCTAGCAAGTCCTGTTTTCATCCACCTTGTGCTCTCATGGCTGGAGCAACACAGCTGTATTCAAGTTCTGGCTGCATCACTTAGTAGCTTCCCAGCCAGGTTTCTTACCTTTTCTAAAACTCAACTTCCTCATCTGTAGAATGAGGCTCTAATAGGGTGCACCCCAGAATGTAGTTGTAACAGTTACATGAGATGTTTAAGCACTTGGCACTATACCGTTCCTGTTAGAATCTCACTCACTCTTCTCCTCTTACCTGCTATTCACTCTTTGTGCTTGGTTTTCCACTGTTCTCCCTGAGTCCCCCATCCCTGGATGAAGTGAGTGGAGAATTCTATTCCTTGCTGGATGAGATTTATTTTTCCCATCTACTCTGGGACTTTGGCATCAGTTGGGGATTCCTTTAATCAATATTGATTGAATCACTTTCTGGGAGTCAAACACTCCCTAGGAAAGCGAGTGATTACATTTGGATTACATTCCTATCTACAGGGCACTGCAGGCTGTAAACCTGCTCGGGTCAACTAGATGGTCCCTCAGCATTGATTTGAGACATGATGGTATCATCCAGCTTAGTTGCTTTTTATCTACATCAGTAACCATTTTTTCCCCTAAAAGCCTGATCACTTTCTCCAAAGGTATTATTGGGTCTTTTCCAATATTGGGAACAGACCAAAAGAAATATTGCTCGTTTGTCTAATGGTCTCTCTAGGAAATGGGAGGAGGAGCTGTGGTTGCTTTATGGGATTAATGGGATTGGAGCCCTAAATTCTTTCCTCTGTGGCCATTCTCACCTGCGCACCAAACTGGGAACAGTGATTCTAGGCTTATTGTCCTGGAATCTGCCATGGGGAGGAGGCAGCAGATGGATGGTAGCTGAAAAGGCCTAGCCCTGTGAACAGTAAGTGCTTGGTTTCCTATTTAGTTCTGCACAGAGGGTGGAATTTCATTTGACCATCAACTTTTCATTTGTAGAACTTCCCAGACTCTCCTCTTGCCTTGTCTCATGGCTTGCTCGTATGTTTCCTGTGGTCCAGCGAGATGAATTCCATTCTCATCCTTGATTTGACAGTAACACAGCTCTCCTAAACATTTCATAGCCTGGAATCGGTGGTTTCTAGTGAGGTGCTTTTGTGGATCTTGTGACATGCTGTTGATTTCCAGGGTGCCAAACAGCGTCTTCCCTGTGCCTGGCACTGTTTGGTGGTGCTGGAGGGTCAGAAATCATAGTCCATCCCCACAGTGACTAATGCGGTTACTTGAGAATGGAGATAAGAACGTTGGTGACCAGAGGTCTCCGAGTCCCTGTCAGGGAGGTCACATGCCATAAAGAGAAAGGGCTGAAGCTCTACTCTGCCAGGTACTAGCTGAGCCATCTGGGGCAAATCACTCACCCTCTCTGCTCCTTGGTTTTACCATTTATACGGGGGGATAGTAGTAATATTTGTCTCACCTCACTGGGTTGTGTGGAATAACTAATGAGATAATGAGTGCAAAGGGCTGTGTAAAAGGTCAGTTATTGCTCATATTATTATCTAAGGGTTAGGTTTTAGGGACCAGTGGCCTCAGGTACCTCCCCTTCCCACTCCCCGACCAAAAAAAAAGGATGTGCTGGTATAAGAGACAACTCAGGTGAAAGTCAAAAAGCCAAGTAAACAGAACAGGGCAGGTGATTCATTAGCAAAAGGTTTAATAATGAAAGGTGTTTTTCATCGACAGACATATTTCACGGCTGACAGGGTCTTTTAAAACACCCCGAGGGAAGCAAATCATTTACATGTTGAAGACTCACTGACACCTTATGGAAAACTCCAGCTCCAGTCTATTTAGACACAGTTTGGCTCCTATATCATCTATTTTATGTTTTTCAATTTCCACCTCTTTTATTACTGAGGACATTTGCATGAACACTGGGTCTTGGGAGTTGTGTCTGCTTTGCTGTTGCTTCCCCGCTCAGAGGTAGGCTCAAGGCTGGGGTGGCCTCATTGCCTAGAGGGACAGGCCTGGAGGATGGTGCAGCCTGAGGAGGGTGGGGTTCAGGGAGGGAAGGCTGGGAGGTGGTGCTGGGGCTGACTGGGGGAGGATGGGTGTCGACTTGTCAGCCCTGAGTTTGTGATTCTCACCTGGGGACCTGTGTTGTTACTGGCTCTGTACAGGTCTCACGGGGTGTAGTTTATCCATTTGTTAATTCATTCGTTCAGTAAATACGTTTGGAGCACCTATTCCATGTGCTAAGCAAGGTTTTGGCCAACTATAGCCTGCAGGCCAAATCTGGCCATACCCATTACTTTACACGCTGTCTATGGCTATCTTTTGCCTTGCATTACAATGCAGAGTTGAGTAGTTGTAACAGAGACGTTGTCACCGGCAAAGCCAAAAACATTTCTGTATGGTCCTTTACAGAAAAAGTTTGCTGACTCCTATTCTAGGTAGAGAGAATAGCAAGTGCAAAAGCACTGAGGCTGGAAGGTGCCTGGCATGTTTGAGGAATAGCAAGGAGGCTGGTGCCATTACGGTGACGTGAGCAAGGGGGACGGTGGAAAGGCCTGAAACTCTGGAGGGAACCAGGGAGTCGGACCATGAAGGGCCTCTCAGGCCATGCCAAGGCCTTGGCTGTTTTGAAACCACATACCTCAGATTGGGACTTGAACCCAGTTGCACCTCAGATGGGATTCGAATCCAGCCAAAACCCAAGAGCTGGGACTCGAACCCACTGTCTTTATTTATTTAAAGATTTATTTATTATTTATTTATTTATTTTTGGCTGTGTTGGGTCTTCAGTGGTGTGCATGGGCTTTCTTTAGTTGTGGTGAGTGAGGGCTGCTCTGTTGCGGTGCATGGGCTTCTCATTGCGGTGGCTTCTCTTGTTGCGGAGCATGGGCTCCATGTGCACGGGCTTCAGTAGTTGTGGCACTCAGGCTCAGTAGTTGCGGTGCACGGACTTAGTTGCTCTGCGACATGTGGGAGCTTCCCGGAGCAGGGCTCGAACCCATGTCCCCCTGCATTGACAGGTGGATTCTTAACCACTGCACCACCAGGGAAGCCCCCACTGTCTTCAAATTAAAATCACTCAGCTGGTGTCAGGACTTAATGAAGCTCAGGCTCTTTATGTCTCAGCACAGAAGGAATTCAGCGAGAGGCAGGGTGACAGGCAAGAAGTAGATTTATTAATATGAGACGCTTGTGAGGAATACAAGTGGGCTGGCGAGGGGGCGCTGCCCTGAGAACTAAGTGGGGAAGCAGGTTTATTTAGTGAGATACACATTCCATAGACAGAGTGTGGGGTGTCTCAGAAGGTGAGAGGCCCCGAAATATGGGGCGGTTAGTTTTTATGGGCTGGGTAATTTCATAGGCTAATAAGTGAGAGGATTATTCCAACTATTTCAGGGAAGGGGTGGGGGTTTCCAGGAATTGGTCATCATAGCCTCTGTGACCTTTTATGGTCAGCCTCGCAACTGTCACGGCGCCTGTGGGTGTGTCATTTAGCTAATGTATCACGGTGCACATGCAATGAAGGCTCAGTTCCACTTAAATGTGACTCTTCCGCCATCCTGGGGCTAATTGGTACTGACTAGTTTATGTCATATCCTCAATGGCTGTGTCCTTCTTTTAAAGGCTGTGCCCTGTCGCTTCCTTCCCGTCTCACTTTGAGTGAGGTGGGAGCCATTGGAGAGTTTAGAACAGAGGAGTGCATAATTTGACTTAAGTTTCCATGTTGAGAATAGACTGAGGAAATTTTCACCTCATTCATTCAGTCTTTTTTTTTATTAGCAGACATTTACTCACTTATTATTTATTAGCTGATTCTGCCCTTTGCATTTAGTGGAAGAGGTAGATAGAGGACCAAGTTATTAGAGGTAAAAGCAGTGCACAGTAAGGCCAGAGAGGAAGGAACAAGAAGTTCTGAGTGATTGGCTGGCAAAACGTCATAGAGGGATAATGGGGGATTGAGTGCGGGAGGATATTTTAGGAGATGAAGCTGGAGAGGTGGGTTGGGATGAGAATGGGCTGGGCCGTGCTAGAGAATTTGGACTTTTTGGGAGACAGTGGGGAGGTGAGAGTGATAAGAATGCACTTGTGGGTCAGGGTGGTGACGACTTGAGTGGCAGAGAGAAGCTTGGCTGGGATGTGGGACAGTGTTTGGAATGAGGGATGGTTGAATGGTTCAGGCAAGATGTGATGGGCTTCTACCACCTCCTTTAAAACTGTACAAGGTTGTGCTGAATTCCCGTCCCTGAGAGCTAGTTCTTCTACATAAGCTCTTCAGCTTTTCAGAGAAGAAGAAATGAAGTTTAAAATGACAATAAGGAGAAGTCTCATTTCCTGAGCATGGTAGACATTCTGTGACAGGAGCATCTCATTTAATTCTCACAATGACCCTATGAGGTAGGTACTAGCAAGAGCCTCTTTTGTAAGTGGAGGCTCTAAGAGGTTGTGGTTTGCTCAAGGTCACACAGCTGGTGAACAGTAAAGCCAGGGTTCTTCCTGACTCCAGAGGCTGAGTTCCTGACCACTGCTCGCTCTATACCACCTTCTTAGTGTGGGCTTTTCTGCAGGCCCTACAACAAAGGTCCCTGAATCACCCTTTGTGGACCTTTTCGAACTGATGATCTTGAAGGAGGAAGGTGTGTGAGGAGCTGAGGGCATGTAGCCTAATTTAAGGCCTGATTCCGGGTCCAGCTGGGAACCTGTGTCCTGGCAGAAACAAGGTAGAGGGGACATTGATCGTGTTGCCCCTTTTGATGGAAAATACTACAGGCTGAGGGTGTAGAGAGCAAGGTGAAAAGGTAGGGTTAGGTGGGGGACTGCCAAGGTGTTAGAAGTGGGGCAGGCAGAAGTTGATAGGCAGGGGAGTAATAAGACCCTTTACTAAGCCTGGCTTCAGGCGAGGAAATAACAACGGTAGTGGTGATGGTGTTACTGGAGGGGTGGGAGCTTGTCTAACACGCGGGAATGAACTGTCCGAGGCAACACACATGCTGACAAAAGAAAAGCCTTTACTGAAAAGGGGCCACTCGAGCGGAGAGCAGCAGGGTGAGGGAACCCAGGAGAACTGCTCCGCCACGTGGCTTGCAGCCTCAGGTTTTCTGGAGGTGGGGTGAGCTTTCCGGGTTGTCTCCGGTCAGTCCTGTTGTTTGTGTGCATATTTGAGCGGAGTCCTTCCTGGTGGGGCACGCATCTCTCAGAGCAGACGGATTCCAGCGTGAGCGTTTCTGGGAGGTTGGCAGGACACATTAGGGGCCCTTTTCTTGGCTCCTCCCCAGTTCTTCTTTGGTAGCAGCTTGTCAGTGTCCTGCTCCTTATCGGGACCTCACGTTGTGAGACGACTCATAACCTCAAGCGGTTATTCTCCTGCCTGGCCGGGGTGGGTGGTTTGGGTCCGAGGTTCGCTAACAATAGTAGTTGCTACTGTGTTCTTTACTGTGTAGGTGGCACCTTGCTAAACATTTTGCACGGTTTCCTCATTTCTCACCACCTCATCGCGTAGGCACTGCTATGATCATCCCCATGTGAGAGACAGGGTCACGGGATTCAGAGAGACTTAGCAGTCTGCCCCTGCTTACCCAGTAAGGGACGGCCTCAGGACTCAAGCTCAGGCCTGCTGGGTTCTGGAGGGCTTATTCTCAACCACTGTGCTCTCTCTCATCTGAAAGGAACGAGGGATGGGGTTAGGGAGGTTTTCATAAAACAAAGAGGATGTAAAGAAAATAAAGGGGACACTACAAAGCAAGGTTTCATGGATTCTTTTTGTTTATAAACCCCTTTCTTGTAGAGTTAGGAGCTGATCCCAGGAGCTGGGCCAGAGCATTTGCATTTAGTGAAAGAAATGAGTTTCTTAAATTATCCCTTTAAAAATAATTGCTTGCAGTCATCCTTGTGGGGTGGATGCAGTCGTTTGGGGCTGTGAGCAGGGAGGATACACTTGAAAGGGGGGCGTGCCTTCACGGATGAATTTGAACCCATCAAGCCTTTTTTTTTATTAAAGATGAAGTATTTAGAGGAGTGGTTCTCAAACTTTGCATAAAAATAATCCATTATGTTTCCTGTTAAAATGCAGATTCCTGAGTCTTCCCCCGCAGCTTTGATGACTCAGTGGGCCAAGGGGTGGACTTCAGAAATGCGCAAATTTTTTTTTTTTTACTTTGTTACATCATTATTATTATTTTTTTGAAGTATAGTTGATTTACAGTGCTATACAGGTGTATAGCAAAGTGATTCAGTTATATATATATATATATATATATATATATATATATATTGTTTTTCAGGTTCTCTTCCATTATAGGTTATTATAAGATATAGATTATAGTTCCCAGTGCTTTACGGTAGGTCCTTGTTGTTTCTCTGTTTTGTATATGGTAATGTGTATCTGTTAATCTCAAATTCCTAATTTATCCCTTCCCCCACGCTCCCCTTTGGTAACCATAAACTTGTTTTTTATGTCTGTGAGTCTAGCAGAAATCTGCATTTTTGAAATGGCACCCAGATTGATATTTTTTTGCAAGTGTTCCTCTGACCACCCTTTAGAAATGCTGGCTAGGAAAAGAACACTGCAAAGAGAAAAGCAATGGGATTATAAAAAGAACTGGGTCCAGAAAAGTCAAGAAAGGAGAGAAAAAGAAACAGAACAGGTAGGAAAATAGAAAGCACAGAAGATGGTAAAATTAAATCCAAATACATAAGTGATTATATTAAATGCAAACAGACAAAATCAACTATATGCTATTTATAGAAGCAGTATAAAGTGTAAGTTGAAAGTAAAAGAATGGAAAAAGATGTCCCTGTGGATAATTTAAAATAATCTGTGACTATATTATGAGGCACAAGTCAAAGTAGACTTTAAAGAAAATGAAGACAAGGCTGTTCGGAACAATTGTTTCCATACAAAGGGGAAACGGAGGCACAGAGCAGGGAGGGGATGGTCACAGACTGAGTCCAGAGCAGAAGCAAACAGGGTGATGGCCTCAATTTTCCTGCTGCATCTGTGTACGGTTTGTAGGTACAGGTGGCTTGGTGGTGGCACTTCTCCTGGATGGGACTTCTCCACTGGCAGTTGCAGCTGTGGTCAAGGATTTTGGTCTGATACAGAATTCCCAGGAATTGAAGGAGAAGCTGCTTATTGGGTGCAGTGGCCCCAAAGACTAACTGTGCTGCCACCTGGTAGACTGAGCAGGACAAGTAAGGTGGGGAAGCGTATCAGGGAGCCGGGAGCCCGCTTGGTCCCACTGAGCGGGCGTGTGAGTTTTGGTTAAACAGAGCACATCAGCAGGTGGACCTTGAACCCCTAACCGTAAAGCAGCCTGGAGGACTGTGAGTGGACAAGGTAGTAACAGCCATGGTTTTGCCCTCAAGGAGCTTACAGTCTAGAAAAGGGGCTGTCCATTCTAACCAAAATAAATATTTTGAAAAGCAGTCAGACGTGGAGGGCTTACCTGGCTGCTTCTGGCCAGCTGCCATCTTGGCTGTGGCTACGTCTGACCCTGGCGTAGAGGGCTGATGACGCCTGTGTGTGCCTAGAGGTGTCAATCATAGGTTCAGGTCACAGAGGTTAACATGTACTCGCTTCTCTTATCTCAAACAACATCCTTCATCACGTATTCATCATCCTTCCTCTTACCACTTTGACTTTCTTGTCAGCACTGAATACCTGCTGCTGTTCTAACACATGTCTGTTTGCTTATGATCTGTCGTCCCCTCTAGAGTGTAAGAACTTTGTTGTCTTGGCTCTATCCCTAGTGCCTAGAACAGTGCCTGGCACTGCTGAAGGAAGAATGACTTTGAGAGTTGACTTATGCTGGCTACTGTGCTAAGCATTTCATATATATGATCTCATTTTATCCCAATAGCTTTTGAGGTAGGTGTCATCCTGTTTTACAAATGAGGAAACACAGGCGCAATGAGATTGAGAAAATGACCCAAGGTCATACAGTCTATTCAGTGGCAGAGCCTGGATTTGAATTTGACTACCTAGGAAACTCTTGACTGCTCCCCTTTCTCTGCTTTCCTTCTGCAGGGCCTGGAGACATGGCCAGGAGGGCTCTCAAGCTTGCTTCATGGACCAGCATGGCTCTTGCTGCCTCTGGCTTCTACCTCTACAGCAACAAGTACTTGGACCCCAATGACTTTGGTGCTGTCAGAGTGGGCAGAGCAGTTGCCACGGTACGTTCTTCTCTATTTGGGAGGGGCAGAGGAACTGCAGTATTACTTGCAGGTGTTCATATATGTAGAGGATGGACATGCTAGTCACACATAGGTAGAGGTACACATGTACCCTTACATGTGTGAAGCTCCTACCACACAGTTGCACACCATGTGTATCCACATGTACCTGTATCCCTGTTCACACTGCCTCTGCCATCCTAAAGATAAATAGGTCCAGTGGTAAAGAATCTGCCTTCCACTGCAGGGGACGTGGGTTTGATCCCTGGTCAGGGAACTAAGATCCCACATACCGCGGGGCAACTAAGCCCATGCGCCTCAGCTAGAGAGCCTGCGTGCCGCAAAGTACAGAGCCCACGTGCTCTGGAACCTATGCACCACAACTACAGAGCCCACATTCCCTGGAGTCTGTGTGCCACAGCTAGAGAAGAGAAAATCTGCACGCCACAACTAGAGAGAAGCCCGCGCGCTACAACAAGTAGCCCTCGAGCTACAACGAAAGATCCTGTGTGCCTCAACGAAGATCCTGCATGCGGCAACTAAGACCCGATGCAGCCAAAAGATAAATTAATTAATTAAAAAAAATAGAGTAGGATTGCATGGGGTCTCTGTTCTGAAACCTTTATTTTTACAGAATCTTCTGTATCTAATTTTAGTGACAGACTCAGGAGGCGGTCTTCTCCGCAAACATACATGGAAAGAGGGCTTTGCAGCTTTGATTAAATTTTACCAGAAAACTTGGTCTGCCTCCCGTGAGCTCGTGTGAATTGTTTGTGATGCAGGGCTGATACTCAGAGCATCTAGGCCTCGAAGAACTTTGTGGATCATCTCCAAGCCCCAAATTAATAGAATCTGAATTGAATATTTTACTGTTAGAGGCCTTCTCCAGTGGCTCGGGAATATCATTCTGATGTGACCATGTCCTCTTTAATCCTGTTGAAAGCAGCTCTTCCAGACACCCCTATGTAATTGGTGGGTAGATTGCCACATGCTTCATGCTTTCTTTCTGCCTTCGTCTGCTGCAGGAGAAGCTCCTGCTTTCCTCCCCTTGGTTTAGATATACTCTGATGCACAGTCTGTCTGGGCTGTTGTCTAATCATTTCCTTAATACTCAGAGTTGTTCAGTCTTCTTCCTAGCCTGGCTCAGATGTGGTGCCAGCTCCTTAAGGTAAACTGGGTCATAGACTCAAGATCGGCAAATGGATAAACAGGCTGTGGAACATATCGTGATTCCCAAGTGTTTGCTGAATGCCTGTTTTGGGCCCAACATTGTCTTATATACTTTAGGGGTAGAAACGAGCTGTCCCAGACAGATGCAGCTTTGAAGGAGCTATTGGTTGAAGAGTGTCTGCATGAATGGGTCAAAAAAATAATCTAAAGCCATGTATTGTGTCAAGTTGTGTGGCTCGGGTGACAGCTGCTGTGGACCTCAGACACAGGCTGAAAGTCAGGATGAGTGCCTTAGGGGAAGCAGGGTTGGATGGATCCTTAGGGATCTGAATAGTTGGAGAGGAGGGAGGAAGGTATAAATCAGTGCTTTATAAACCAGCCACTGGGCTGTGCATTCCTTAAAGGCCAGGGCTCTGGTATTTTTTTGGAGGGGTGATATTTAAAAAATTTTCTTTATTGAAGTATGCTTGCTGTACAATCTTATATAAGTTACGAGTGCACAATATCATGATTCACAATTTTTAAAGGTTATTCTCCGTTTATAGTTACTTTAAAATATTGGCCATATTCCCCATGTCATACAGTGTATCCTTGTAGCTTATTTTATACCTAATAGTTTGTACCTCTTAATCCCCTCCCCCAGTTCTGCCCCTCCCCACTTCCCTCTCCCCACTGGTAACCACCAGTAGGTTCTCTATATCTGTGAGTCTGCTTGTTTTTTTGTTGTAGTCACTAATTTATTATATTTTTTAGATTCCACATATAAGTGATATCATTCCGTATTTGTCTTTCTCTGTCTAACTCATCTCACTGAGCATAATACAAGTCTCTGATCTTGACTCCCTTTGTGCACCACTCAGGCCAGGTCTTGCTAGTGGTTGGTGCTCAGCAAGTCTGTGTGGGATGGAATTAAGCTTTGGGAGTACAGACAAAGGAATGGACTCCTCTCAATACCAGTCTTGTAAGCCCCTTAAATTCTAGGGTCCTCCGTTGCTCAGTTCTAAAAGGGAAGGTTTGGGCTTCGTAACCCTCAAGGCTCCTCTGTGCCTGAGACACCTGGGAGCCTGTAATTTTCTGGTTCACCAAACGTGAGGGAACCTCTCCTGGAGTCTCGGCCAAGGGACCAAGAATTAAACGTTATGCTATTAGAGCAGACATAAATAGGAAATGGTGTTTGTTTGTGATACGGAGAGGTGGGATGAGTTTATCCAACAGCATTCCCCCAGCTAGTATTTACTGAGCATTTACCTGTGTGCCTGGCACTGTGAAAGGTGCAGGAGATATGATGAAGAACAGGAAGGACACGTCCCCGGCTTGTAGAGCTTAATTTCCAGGGAAGCGGAGACCGTCCATGTACAGGGAAACAAATGAGCAAGGGAAGTTTAGACAGTGGTTTGTTACGATAAATAATTGGGAGTTCCTGGTGGGTGGGGTACCTTTAGATTGAGGGTCTCTGCAGGAGTGGCGTTTGTACAGAGCCTTGAATGATAGGAAGAAGCCAGTCAGATTGAGATCTGGGGGCCGAGCATCTTAGAGGTGGGACTACTTCTCTAGGCATACCACTTGTGTCAGGGGCCTGCCGCTGCAGGCCTTGGACAGAAGAGTAATATTTGATGTCTTGTGCTCAGCCTTCCTCTTCCTTGGTTCACAGACAGCTGTCATCAGTTACGACTATCTTACCTCCCTGAGGAGTGTTCCCTATGGCTCAGAGGAATACTTGCAGCTTCGATCCAAGGTAAGGCACCTGTGGGACCCATCTGAGCCAGACCAGGCCTGGATAAGCCCTGAAGTGGCTGCAAAGCCAGCAAGCTTCCCATGTGCAGCTGGAGGTGGGCTGGGGGCAGTGTGGGGATTGAGGCTGGGGGCGTGGGAGGAAGAAGGGGAGGTGTTTCGGAGCTGAGGGCTGGGCTGCCAGCCTGCCATCAAGCTGGACCCCCTGGTACTGAGGTTATAAATCTATAAGGTGCTGTTGGGGAGTCTGGTGTGTGTTTCTGGGGAGCGCCATCTGGGATGACTCAGGAGGGATGAAGGCTCTGTCCCTGAGACAACTCAGCTGGCTTCCAAACTGCCTTGTCAGGCAAAACCCAACTGAAAGAGGTTAATTGCTTTCCTGTCCTCTGAAGGCCTCTGAGTGGAGATGTCAACCGCACACTCTGTTCTCGTTTTGAACAGGGTAGTTGATTTTGATGCTACGTCTACCTGTCCCAGAGAGCTGGGGGATTAAGCAAGAGGGCACTTGTGTGGAACGTCCGTTGAGTTTGAGGTCAAGTGTAGATACCTTTAGTTCTTCCTTTTGTGATAGATCTGTATATCCTCACTCAGCCCGGAGGGCCCTTTGTCCTTTAGAAAATTCCTACTCATCCTTCAAGACTCAGCTCAAACACCTCTCCTCTGTGCTACTTTCCTCCTCAGCTATCCTAGGTGGCTGGAATAATTAATTTTTAAATGTCTATTTAAACTTTTCATTATGAAAATTTCAGCCGTCCACAAGGGTAGAGTAGAATGAACCTCTATGGAACTGTTATCCAGCTTCAGAAATTATCAGCGTTTTGCCAGTCTTGTTTCATCTACTCTCCCCTTTATTTATTCATTCCTTCATTCACTTCTTTATTCATTTATTTATTTATTATTATTTTTTGCTGAAATATTTAAAAGCAAATCTCCGGCATCATATTATTGCATTTGTAAATACTTCAGTATGTAACTCTAGTAGATAAGGACTTTAAAGAAACCTGAACTGCAGTATCATGATCATACCTAACAAAATAATAATTCCTTAATAACCTATGATAGCTAGTCCACATTCAAATCTTCAGTGTTGTCCCCAAAATTTCTTTCTTTTCTTTTTTTCCCCCCACAGGTGAATTCTAACCAACATCTTTTTTAATTGTAGTGAAATTGGTATATAATATTATGTTACAGATGTACAACATAGTAATTCAATATTTGTGTACACTACAAAATTAATAGACCATGATAAGTCTAGTTACTGTTATTACCATACAATTACCCTTCTTCACCCATTTCACCCACCGCCCCCCACCTCTTCACCTCTGGTAACCATTTATTTTGTATGAAGACATGGCCCATCTAAAAGCAATGATGTTGGTGTGTCCAAACCAGGTTTCTTCCTCTTCCCCATTGCAATTAATCTTTTCATAATTTTCTTATTCCTCTTAGCACATTCAGGGCATAACATGTTATCTTCTAGGTCTGGGGATGGGAAAGTGCAGGCAGGTAACATGAAGAGAGAGACCATCCTTCTGCGAGTGTCAGGCACCCAGGTCTGACCTGCATGGAACTGCAGGCGAACCCAGCCTTCTGTGTCTGCCAGGAGTGGTCTGCCATGGACCACACACCACCGGACACCAGAGGCTTGGGGCAGAAAGGACTCAATAGAGGTAGGAAGGGGCCTTGAATTCACAGCCTTGGGTTGAACGGCTCTTGCAGCAATTCTTGACCATGCTGCTAACATGGCTTCGTGAGCTGAAGTTATCGCTTCAACCATGTTAGTCTTTTCCTTGCTCTCACTCATCTTCCTTTTCTGAACGCGTGCTCCCTTGTGTTTCCTTGAACATGACTGCAATCTGGCCTCCCGTGATGATTCAGGAATATACTGATCTTCTTCAGGATAAGCATGTTTCTGGAGTCTCAGATAAACCTCTATTTTCTGACCATTGGTACTCAAATTAAGTTGTTGGCACCATTTCTGCAAAGTGTTCCAGCTCACATTGTTAAATGAAGGCAACATGGTCGGCAAGGGATAAATTGGTTTACTACAACTAGATTTTCGGCACGCTTTGAATTGTTCATTTGTCTCAGGAGGATGAACTTGATCGTTTGGACTTTGTGGCTCCGCTTTGACTTCTGAAGTTGAAGAAACACCTGGTTCTATTTGATGATCTTCAACAATTTCCTCATTAACTGGAACCAATGTAAGAATCACATCTTCTTCATCTAATGCCTCTTCAAAGAAATTTTTCTCATAACTTGGGTGTGTCATTTCGAGGAATTCTCAAAGAAAGGCAGAGCCAGCGATGTTAAGGATATCTGCAGTTTAATCCTCTGAGCCTCCAAAATTTCTTTTTAAAGTTGATTCAAATCTGGATCCAAACAAGGTGCATATATTATGTTTGGTTGACATTTCCTGAATCTTTTTAAGTCTAGAATACTTCCCCTCCCTCTTTTTTTTTTTTTTTGAGCTGTTTGCTTGTTGAAGAAACCAGATCATTTATCCTGTGAAATTTCCTACATTCAGGATTTGGCCAATTGCATCCTCAAAGTGTCATTTAATGGGAAATACATTCAATGATACACAATTCAAAATATATAATATTTGAACATACAAAATGATCCTCCTATCCCTGTTTCTCAGGTACCTAATTTTCCTGCCTGGAGGTGATCATTACTTCCTGTATATCCTTCCAGAGATATCTTCCTATTTGGATTTAATCACTCCATCATTATTCTTGCCGTAGATGACAGTTGGTTACGTGTCTTTCTCTCACTTTAGAATATAAATTCTCTACCTCTAGCAATGATGCCTGGGACTGAGTTGAGTTAATGTCTGTTTCAGTGCCAGGCTGCACTCTGCTAGCTCCCTGCCTTGGGAAGAGGCCCCAGGAAGAGAGTTAAGGGTCATAGTCAGAAGACCTGAGTTTGTGCCTTGGCTTTCAGAAGGTCGTTCAACCCAAAAGATTGCCATTTTCCTTGTCTGTGAACTACAGATGGTTATACCACTTACTGAGGATTATACGGAACATATCTGAGCCAGTGTGTTGTGAGTGTAAACGTAAAACAGGTATCAAAAATAAATCAGATGTCTGTTAGAAGGTATGTTCCTTGAGGACAGAGACTTGGTCTGTGTTGTGTATCTTCACGTCTGCGGCACCTACTGCAGTACCCAGGACAGAGTAGGCCCTAAATAAAGTTTGTTGAACGAATGAATAAACGAAACGTTAGTTTGTATTGGAAGATCTCAGAGTCCTTGTCTCTGAAACTTAATGCCTCCTGCTTTTCCCAGCCGCCCTTTTCTCCGTCTAACCAGTGCTGTGGGCCTTGGAGCCCACCAGAGCCACGTTCTGCAGAGAGGTCCAGGCCAGGGCACAGGCGCAAGCCCTCTGCCTTGGGGAATCTGCAGAGCAGACGGGGGACAGGTGTCGTGAAGACAGTTGCCCTTCACGTGTAAGTCATCTGGAACAGTGCTGCAGGTCCTGGAGGAGCTTTGGGGAGGCAGGAAGGAAAGTGCAGCCTGGCAGTTGACAAGAGAGCAGCGCGTGGTGATTGGCACCAGATAACAGGGGGCAGGCTGGTCCCCAGGAGTTACACCTGGGAAGGGGGAGCTGGCCGGCGCTAAAGAGCACAAGCAAATACTGCAGGAGTGTTTCCTTCTATCAGAACGCTTATCTGTTCTGGTCTGTGAGACTGATAAAGAATGAGTGAAGGGTAAAACATAATTATCTCACCTGTCAAGTCAGCGTCCCCAGGTCCAGGAGTGTGCCAAAGCCAGGAGATGAGCTCTGCAGGCAGTGACTTCGAGAAGCACTTTCAAGGTTGGTGCTCAGCTGGCTGGGATTGCAGTGACTCAGCTCTGCACTGAGAGGGGGTGGGAGCCAGTGTGAAGGAGTGTTTTCTAGGGGCACAGAGGCACTTTGCTAGGCAGTGAAGGCATGGGACAGGACCCAGATGCTTTGGAGAATGAGACTCCTGGTGCCTAGGATGCTTATAAACAGAGACAACGGGTATGAACTTGCCTGTGCATAAAGCAGAAAGAAGTCACTGCTGGTACAAACGTCCAGACAATGGGCTGGAGGAGGCGGGACTGAGCTGATTCTGACCAGGGTGTCAGGGTGTAGTGGACATATGTTAATTTTGCAGCCCAGGAGCCATTCTCATTTTAGGGCATCTAAACTTTCCTATGAGGAACCACCCCTATCTCATATACATGCCATGAGATTTGAATGGGGCTCACCCCACCCTCAGGATGGGCATATGATTTTGACTGTCAGTGTAGTCCATCCCTCTGGCCCCAGAGATTGATTCAAGGATGAGTATCTAAGCTAGTGCTGGTCAGTGAGCATCAATTAGCTCTAGGACTTTTGGGGGTGTCCCCCATGGGACACTGTCTTTTCTGCTGGGTTAGCAGATGGATGTTGGCTTAGAGCTGCTGGCAGCCATCTTGCCACCATGAGGGAAAAGCCCATCTGTGGCAAGAAAGATGTGGAGAGATGTGTCATTTAAGTCCCTAGATCTAGCTGAGCCTGAAGCTAGACTACCATGGGACTTTTCAGTTATTTATGCCAGGAAATTCTCTTTTTGTTTAAGATGGTTTGAGTTCAGTTTTCTGTTCCTTGCAACCAAATGAGTCCTGATACACTCCTGGGGAAGCATACTGGATCTTGAAGCATAATTAGGGTTTCATAGGTCACAGGAGGACCAGTAACTCAAGGGAAGAAATGAAATTCAGAAATTCCAAGGCCCATGGAGGATGAGGAGATAGAATGAGGGTGCTGGGTAGAATTTGAACCATTTTGGACTTGGAGCTCCTGGTCTGCCACCAAGTACCTCTACTTCCCTATCTGTAAAGTGGGTCTTTGTCCCAGCTGAGTTTGTAAGAACAGAGATGAGAAGCTTTACTTAATTAAATACTGTGGATTATTTAATCTAGCCAGAGAGGAGATCCAGAAGCACTGTTTGCCTCAATGTCTCCTTATCATTTTAACAAACAAGTTAATTATTTTCTATTTTTATTTTTGCATTTATTAATTAGAATTATTTGATAAGAAAAGGCTGTCCCTTCTCCCTGAGTTATTTATTTTGATCAGTATGAACTCATGCATATTTATTTTATTCTATGGGTTAGAGTCCAGAACAATTGTTTACTTTTATTGCTCAAACTGCTCTGACTTTGGCCCCTGGGAGCCCCTTCAGGTTGTCGCCTGTGTGCTTTTGATATGTCCCATCATTTTTTGAGCACTGTCTTAACTTTCTGGTACCACAAGATGCCCCAGGCTCATCTTGTATTTTCATTGCCCCAGCCCTGGAATCGGTCACTTCTCCAAGGAGCCCTGGTTCCTTTTATTGGAGAATGGTATTTAGAAACCAAGATGTGGATGCTAGCTATGCATATTGCTACTGGGGTGCTATTGTTTCTAGGCTCTTCCAGGAGACAGAGCTAGGAAATATATGTATGTATACTTACTCATGCATACCCACATCTGTCTGCTAAAAACTGTGAGTTCATATGGATACCTCCAATTTCAATCTAACATCACAGAGTTCTTTATAGCCTTTCCCCTTTCCTTATGTGTAACTTATTTCTCTGACAGTGAGAATGCCTCTTATTATCTACAATATAGTCACTTATTTATTCAACCCTAGTATACTGCAAATTAGTTAAGATACCTGAGGTACACAAGAGCAGAGAGAATGGCTCAGGATGGGTGAAATTGAATGAATTAAAGGAGCATTTGAGCTGGATTTGGAAAGAAGAGTAAGATTGAAACACTGGGGACAAGGTGATTTGGGCTGAATTTGATAGACTTACCTACCCAGACACAGATGTGGCAGGGCACGCCTCTGAGATGGGAGCCTGCCTCTCAGGGCAGGGAGGAGCTGAAGAGCAGTGCTCTGCTGGTGTGCAGATCCCGAAAGGGAGGAGAGAGGAAGAGGGGAGCTGGGTTTCTTCTCCTAAACTCACCAATCTGATGATTCCTCCTCCCACAGGGAGGGAGGTGGGGGGAAGAGAGAGGTCAGGAGCCTTACACCTCTAATGGGGCTCCCTCCAGGTGCTTGCCTGAAACTTAGAGACAGGAGGTTCATCGGCCGCACTTGCCCTCAGAAGGGAAGGTAGCTATAAATTTGCGGTAAGAACCTTTTGTGCCCATTAAATCCTGCAAACCCTTACACCTGACCTTGTTTAGGGACACAGGTTGCTTTGGACTTGAATATGGGATGACAATTTCAGCATTACTGAAATCTGTGTTTAGAGGGAGGAGTCATATGCTGTCTACCTTTAGAATTATGGCGTATGGTGAGGTATTTGGGGGGAAAATGGACTCCACTTCTGACCAGTGGGTATTGGTCAGAGGAGCAGAATAAGGGGTTCAGGTAAGGTGATGGCTATTTATAATCATTCCATTGAACTTGAGAAAGACATCTTTGGCATCAGCTAGCTCAAACCTCTAATGTACTGGAGAGCCCAGAGGCAAGGCACTATTTCTTCAGCCCCCTCTCTGGCCCTGCCCAGGTTTGTGGCAGATCCTGGACTTGGTCTTGGAGATCCAGATCTTGCCCAATCTCATGCTCTTTGCACTTTATACTTGGTTGTCTCCCTTTTTATCCACTTGCAACCTGGGGGAAAGCACCAACTTGGACAGCAAGTAGAACCAAATATGCTTGTGCAGCTTCTTGCCTGGTTTGCGCCTCTTGGTGCGAGCCCTGATGCTGTGGTGCTGCCTGGGGTGGGCTTGGGAAACACAGAGGAGGAGAGAGGAGGGCAACAGAGCCTTCTCCCTGGGATTCCTTTACTTATGTAATCCGTCACCCGAAGAGTTATTAATTCAACAAATATTTCCCAATGGAGGGGAGTGTAGACCCTCAAAAGGAATCAGTAGATGCCAGCCCTTTGCTTTGGGAAAGGGCTTTAACTCTTAAGCTATTGAACAACTGCAGGTTTTGAGGGTAACTACACTTCCATCTTGGTGAGGGTATGATAATACAGTAAGCGTTTTAAAGATCCTCTTGTTTTGCAAGGGGAAATGTAGCAGCATCTGACTCTTTAGGAATATTCTCTGAAATCTGGAACTGTTCTGGCCAAACCAGGGCATGTCTCCACCATTCTTCCATCCACCTGTTATTTTAACCAGCATTAACTGAGCCTGCTCTGTACCAGGTACTGCATGAGGCTCAGGTTCAGAGGATGTAAAGGGAAATGAGACTCAACCTCTGCCCTCCAGTTGCTCGCAGTCTAGTTGGCGGAGCAGGCGTGAAATCTCCAGTTGCAGAAGATCAGTGTGTTTTCATTCTAGCTCTGGCTCCTGACAGCAGCTAACTCCTGGCCAGGAGGACTGGGGGGTGGGGCAGGAGCCCTGCATGGGAGGGGCTGCTAACCCAGCCTGGGGGGTAGGGTACATGCCTGGAAGGCCTGGAGTTGTGTTGCTGTTCCTTTTGCACGTTCGGTGTCAGTCAACCTGGCGTGAATGCTTTTCGGTGAGTTTTCACGCACTCTGTCCCTAAGATCCCCTTTTGCTGCTTTTGTTTGTCATCATGGAATATTTGCCTGGGAGTATTCTGCATAGAGGAGGAAAATTGCATCCTTGCTGTCTTGGTGACTGGCTTTCTCAGTTTGTGATAATTTCTGCAGGAGCATGAGCTGCATTTAATTTGCTCTGGTTGGGTCATCTAAGGACCAGGCTTGTGGAGTAGGGAGACCAGAGTCTGCTACTGAGTCTAGCACCTCCTTTTCAGTTTTCTGCATACCCATATCTTTTTGAGTACTGCATCGCAAACCTACACAACTTTCTGCAGTGGCCCTGACCCCAAAGTCTTTCTGATTCAGAGAGAGTTCCATGGCAGGAGGCTCTTGGGCCTTAGTGTGGGCTGGGGAAAGCATTGGTGGGGTCCACTCCCATCAGTGGGGACCCTGAGGGGAAATGTGGAGTGCCTTGAGCTCCTTCCAGAGATTGGGCCCACTGTGTGGTGGCTTCTCTGTAGTTCCCAAGCAGATCATGCAAATACCAAGTTGTCTTCTTGGTTGCTCTAGACTTTTCAGTGACCTATGGACCATGGCCAGTAACAGTACCCACTTTGCCATGTCTGCATACCTTTTATATTTTTAAAAACATGTGAAATATATAAGGCCTAAAAAAGGTATACAAAATAATTTAGTGATCACCTTTACACTCCCTGCTCAATTTCTGAAAAGATACCTTACCCATACAATGGTAGACCCCTAGGTACTTCCTCCCTAATTCCAGCCTTCCTCTTGTAGAAGCGAGCAGTATCTTGAATTCCCTGGTTATCATTTCCATGCACTTCTTTATAGCCAACTATTTATGTATTGGTATGATATTTTTCATTTTATTGACTCTTTTTCCTTTACTTGGTTTTGTCCTAAGCAAACATATCTGTGAAATTGCAGGTTTGATAGACTAGCTTTCTTTTTTTGGGTCTAATGCATATGCAAACAGAACGTGTTCTGGGTACCACCCAAAATTGCCTCTTGTACCACATTTTTGCACACTGTTACCAGGTCACACTTGGAGAAACACAGGCTGTACCATCTGTAGCAGACGCTGGGCCAAACTCTGGCTTGCGCCCTCTGTTGCCTCAGTCTTTCCCCTGCTGGGTTTGGCCACTCTCATTCTAGCTTTTCTTTTCCCCTAGCTCACCCTGTTTATCTCCTGGGGCTGCTTCGGGCTTGAAGCTGCCTAATGGGATGGTAGTTGCTCATGCTGCTGAGAAGCAGTGATCCCTTGCCAGAGGCCACAGCTGAAATGAAACAGAAGAAGCCCCTGGGTTTCCGGTGATGGGAGGCCATTGCCTGTGCTGGGCATTTCTCCATCCTGATCAGCGTGATTATCACCATTAGCCAATTTCTCATTTGCAGTGTCTGCAGCTCGCTTGCCTACACGAGCTGCCTTGACACTCAGGGTTGGTTTCCTGCTGCTGCAGAGCTGCTCTCCAACTGTTCCTGCCACCTGGTTCTGTGGAGTGACCGGAGGAGGGCAGAGGGCCCTCCTCCCCAGAGACGGCGCTGTGTTGATGATTTAGCCTGCACCTAATGGGGCCAGGCACTGGAGAAACCCCACCTGCAGACTGTCTTTGCTCATTTCAGATCCTATCGCAGACTAACCATGGCTGGGCTTCTCTCTGCTGATTGCTTTTTCCACTGAAAACCTCCCTGTAGTCTCCTTTCTTGCCCTGGACTGGGTGCTTTCACCATGACTGAGCTCTTTCTACCTCTGCAGGGAAATGGGGTGAAGCTACATGATGGGGGATTTGGAGTAGGCAAAAGCTAGGACTTCCTTACCACTGAGGTAGTTTATACTGGACTGGGTTACCAAGGACAGTTGTGAAAAGTGTATCTGGAAGGGCAGCTTTTCAGAAACAGCAGAGACTCTGTCTGTTGTGGAGGTGGGAATGTGACAGCTCACAGATGGTTCCTAACCTGTCAGATGGTCAGAGTTACCTGGGGAGCCTTAAAAGTACAGACTGTTAGACTCTATACTCTAAAATTTGTTTTCAGTGATTCTGGGGTGAGGCCTGGAGAGCCATTTTTAAAAATGGGTTCCCTAGGTGGGCTTCTGTTGCTAAGAGCAAGTGTTCACATTGACTGAACACCACGGGACAGGCGCTGTGCTGAGAGCTCTCTCTGTTTTATCTCCTTTAACTTCATAATGGCCCTGGGGCAGATACTGTTATCATCCCTGTGTTACAGATGGACAAACTGAAGCACAGACAGGTTGAGTGACTTGTCCAAGGGCCCACAGCCAGTAAGCAGGTATATTAGTTTCCTGTGATTACCATGACAAATGGCCACAAGTTAGGTGGCCAATGACAACAGAAAGTTATTCTTTTACAGTTCTGGAGGCCAGAACTATGAAAACAAGGTGCCAGCAGGGCCACACTGCTTTTGGAGGCTCTAGGGAAGAGTCCTTCCTTGCTGCTTCCGATGGCTCCAGGCATTCCTTGTGGCTGCATCAGTCCACATCACTCTGTCTTCTCTTTTCTTTTCCTCGGAGGACACTTGTCATTGGATTTAGGGCCTATCTGGGCAATCTATGATGATCTCATCTCAAGATTCTGAACTTAATTACAGCTATGAAGACCTTTTTTCCAATTAAGGTCACAGTCACAGGTTCTGGGGATTAGGACATGGGCATATCTTTTGGGTGCCACCATTCAACCCACTATAGGGTCTTGGATTTAATCCCAGACAGTGTGGCTCACGAGCCTGTGCCTATAACCACGCAACTTCCTGGCTCCTTCCTGCACTGGATGGGCTTCTAGGCTTCCTCTAGGCCAGCAGTTGAGGCATGGATTAACTTGCTGCATCAGGGAGTTTGACAAACCAGTGTTTTCCTCTACCTCTCTTCTGTCCCCTCCACCCTCTGCCATTTCTCCTGAAACCCTTTGGGCTGTGCATCTCAGACTCAGAAATTCTCATACCTCGATGTGCTTGGGAGGTGAGGCCACAGGGGCTAAAAGGCCACACTCACACTGGCTTGGGCGAGATGCGTTTTTCTGGCCTGGGTGGCTACGTCTCCAAAATGGGAATCGCCGGAATAGCAGGGGTAGATGAAGGCCATAATACAACTAATAAAGTTGATGGAAGGCACTCTGCAGCTGTAAGGGTGATGGAGGCGCTTGTTAACAACAGTAATAATCTAATAGCCTGTTCTTGATTCCCTGCTTCTCACTGTCTTGGCCCCAAGCAGCTATTTTCTACCAAATTAAAATCCACTCAGCTCCTTTCCTGTTCCTGAATAAAACTACCCTCAGAGCTCTTGCCTGTTACAGCGAGACTCTTAATAGACTTTTCCTTGTAGAACCGTGAGACATATGTCCAATTAGCAGAATAACTTCACTTAAATATACAGATAAACTGTTGACAGATAATGGCAGGACATATGTGAGGCTAATTTAAGGCAACATGGTTTGGGGACTGGGGCACTGCCCCTCTCCCACCCCTAGTGTGTCTCCAGGCCTCTCCTTCTCTCCAATTTCTTGCTTTTGGGATGGATCTTCATGCCCCGCACTCTATAGGATGAAGAGGGATGTCTCCATGCTGTGCCACGTCACAGCCCAGAGTACCCGGACCACTCACCATTCATACAGTCAATTGTGCAGCAAAGATTCTCGAGCGCTATATGCCAGGCACTGTGTGAGGTGCTGGGTGTACCATGGTCTGTTCTTGAAGGGATAGGAGATCATTAGCACTCACAAGAGTGTCTGGTCCAGGAGGGCAGAGACTTGATCTGTTTTTCTTGCTGCTGTACCCTCAGCACTTAGAACAGTGCTTGACACACAGTGGGCTCAGTGAATACTTTTTAGTGACTCAATGAGGTAAGTAAACAAGATAATGTCAGCTCTTGCGGAGTGCCCTAGAAGAGATAAAAGGTGGTCATGGGATGAAGAGTGACTGAAGCTGGTCTTCGGAAAAGCTCTCTGACGTGGGGTTTTTCAGTTGAATCTGAAAAGCAACGAAAGAACCAGGAAGAGACGAGCTGGGAGAATATTGTTAGAGGAAGAGGTGGGGCGGGTTATGTAATTTCCAGGGCCCAGTGCAAAATGACAATGCCTGGGTGAGGAGTCATCTCTCCTTCCTGCGGCCGTGCTGCCCCAACCTGCAGTGGATGGGAAGCTCCCAAGAGATTGCAGCCTCTGTGCTGGGATGTGCTCAGGCTCTGGATTGGGCGTGAGTGAGAAGTCCTGCCGGGTCACCTGCTGAACTTGTCGTGGTGATGCTAGTCTAGGATGGGGAGGGATACTGCATGACACAGTATGACCCCAACCCTTCTTATGCCTGTATCCAGGCCTGCAGTGGGGACAAAGGGCAATGGAAGAATGTAGGCCTCCCCCACCAACAAGAGCTGGTTGCCATGCTGGGTGGAGAGCAGCTGTAATTGTGGGGAGGAGGAGGGGAGGCCAGATGGAGCCAGGGTACTGGGCGTAGGGTGAAGAATGGGCTGCTGAGAACCCACTGGGGAGGTGGGACTGTGTGAGCGAAATCCCCTAGTGCATGTTCCATTGTCCCATTCGGCTTCACTTGCAAAACACAAGTTCAAAGATAAAATTAAGAATTGCAAGACAGCTACTCTGTATTAGTTTCCTGTTGCTGCTGTAATGAACTACTATAAACTTAGTGGCTTATAACAATACAAATGAATTCTTTTACAGTTCTGGAGGTTGGTGGTCTAAGATGGTTCTCACTGGACTAAAATGAACCTGTCAGCAGGGCTGTGTTCCTTCTGGGGGCTCTAGGGGAGAATTCCTTTCCTTGTCTTTTCTAGCTTTTATTGGCCACCTGCATTCCTTGGCTCAAAGCACCTTTTCTCCAACTTCAAAGTGTCTGGCCAGGTCCTCACGCTGCCACCTCTCTGATTCTCTT
The DNA here is from genome assembly GCF_030028045.1 of Hippopotamus amphibius kiboko. Taxonomy (NCBI): domain Eukaryota; kingdom Metazoa; phylum Chordata; class Mammalia; order Artiodactyla; family Hippopotamidae; genus Hippopotamus; species Hippopotamus amphibius. The sequence continues at coordinate 163,032,346 of NC_080189.1, forward strand.
CTTGTGTCCCCCTTTTCCACTTAAAAGAACCAGTGTGCCACTTAAGAGAACTGGACCCACCTGGATAATCTGAGTGAATCTGTCTCAAGGTCAGCTGATCAACAACCTCAGTTTCTTCTGAAACCTTAATTCTCCTTTGCCATGTAAGGTAACATACTCACAGGTTCTAGGGATTAGGGTCATGGACATCTTTGTTGGGGGGCATTATTCTGTCTTCTGCATTAAACCACAAGTGTGGAGCCCTTTTGAGTGTAGGGTGCAGTCTGACTGCACTGGTCACATGTCCATGAAGCTGGCCCTGGGAAGAAGAGGCTATAAGCCTAAACGTCTGAGATGGGAACAAGCATGGTGTGTTCAAGGACCTGAAAGGAGGCTGGCGTGATGGACTAGAGTGGATGTCAGGGCATGTGGTACAAAATGAGACAAGAGAGGCTGGCCTGGGTCGAGAACACAGGGCCTCCTAGGCCACAGTGAGAAGTTAGGAACAGCAGGTAGGGAACTGCCTTAAATCTTAAACAAACAAACAAAAAACAACCCCCCCCCCCAACCCAACTCTATATGAAAAATTTCAAATTAATTAAAAAGTAGAGAGAATGAGATGGTGAACCCTATACCTGGCACCTGGATCTAAAATATGTTGCCATAATTCTTTCATTTATTTATTTATTTTTGCTGAAGAATTTTAAATTATGGAAATTGTGGCATTTCAACTGTCATTTCAATATGCATCTCTAACAGCTGATAGTTTTATAAGTATTCATGTCATTTTCACAGTGAATGAAATGAACAAGAATTCTTTAACTGCATCGAGTTCGTGTGTGCGCTCAGTTGTCCCTCAAATCCTCTGCCTGGTGATCTTCATGTTGTACCTGAGCTTTGCACCTTTTCTTCTTCTGAGGCCGGAATGGGTCTTCCTTTTCTGTATCTTTCAAGATTTTGTTTTTTGTTCCTTCCCAGTCCTGTCCCATTACATAGGCCCATGGCCTGAACAGGGTCAGTGGGGAAGGGAAGGGAAGCAGGCTGCCTGGATATGTTATTCCTGCTTGTGGCCTAGCATTTTTTTTTTTTTTTTGCCTGTAATTGCCATTCCAGAAATGCCCTCACTCTTCTAGCCACAGAGCAACTGTTGAGAACAAATTAATTATGCATCTTCTCAGTGTGTGTGATTAAGGGGCAGATGGAGGGAAGGGTTCTCTTCAGTTTTCTGGCAACTAGGTTCCCAAATGGATGCTTTCCAGACCAAAGAATGCGTGTCCTGGGCTCCCATGGGCATCTGGGTTTGTCTCTGTAGTGGCAGGCGTGCTCACTGGCAGGCAGAATCAGAAGTTGTCAGTAATAATATTATTAATCCCTTAAATTTGCAGCACATTTGCTGTTTGCTGAGGGCTTGCGCACTCACATCAGCTCATTTGTTGGGATTTCAGGGATGCTGGAACAACTTTCTTTGCTTAATACCTCCCTAAATCATTGCTGATGCTTGTAATTCCACCATTAGAGATTAATTCTTTTGGCCTCAAACTGTTCTCTATTAAAATGCAAGTATCCTTGGCAGCTGTGTAGCATGTTTTATTCATTAAGCTTTCTCAGCCGCTAGTGGTTGCCCTCCCCAAATGCCCCCTCCCGCAACTTTCTTTTTAGGATGGCCTTCTCTAAAATAGAAACTATGTTTGGAACCTATCCCATTCCATAGAACTCTGCTCTCGACTAGTTGCTAAAGCTGGAAAAACAGACAGAAACTCATGCCAGGGTGTCAATGACTGATAATATTTCCTGTGTTACCATCTCTGGGGAGTATTTGTATTTTAAGTGGAACTTTCTGGAAACACAATGCTTAGTACGAAAGAACCTGTACCCCTTCGTCCTATTATGTCTATGGCTTTGGCCTTAGGTCCCCCTTTTATTGGGTTCCCTTAGAGAGACAGAGGAGAGAGGGCCAGCACATCCAGTTCATGTAACTCAGATTAAGCATTGGCTTAGAGTGTCATCCCTTGTGGGTTGGGGAGAAAATGGAGCTGACCACAGTGTAACATGTCTATTTTGTAGAAGGAAGATCAAAGTATAAGGTCAAAATCTCGTTGGAGTGGGGCTAGAATTAAAATTTTGTCTTTAGAACCCAAAGTTCTAAACAACCCAATAATACAGTTGTAGATTTTTAGAGTCAGAAGACACCTTAGAAATAATCTAACTCTGGGAAAGCAAAGGCATTTCATTTGTCAATTCCAGTTGATACATAGCGGTTGAGAGCAGGGTGGAGAATGTGTGCCTGTTGTGGTTGATTAGTGATGTCTGATGGATGCCATGGTAATAGAGGGAGGCACATCTGCCACACCTGTATTCCTGATGCTCTGCAGCCTCTCCTTGTACACGTGGGCCAGCTGAGGTCCTAAAAGTTGGGATGATTTGTTCGGGATTATATAAGTAGGGGCAATACATTAGGGGCAGAATTGGCCCGAACCCAGGTCCCTTGAATCCTGGTTCGACTCCTTTTCTTTTGAAGTATCCAGGTATTCTAAGAAGCATTTCACTGTGGTTAAAGAGCATGCAGTCTCGGAGCCAGACTGCCTGGGTTCAGGTCTTAGTTAGCTGTGTGCCCTGGGCCAAGTTATTTAACCTTTCTGAGCCATCGCTTCTTCATCTGTAAAACAGTGGTTAAGAATCACACCTACCTTATAGGGTGGTTATGGAATTAAGTGAGATAATATGAGTATGACGTCTATGGATTAGGGCCTAAACATAGTAAGTACTTAATAAATGTTAGTGACAATTAAAAATTTTATTGCGTTGTCCTTCTAGATTACTGCTGGACACGGACGCAAAACCTCCCCAGGGTCACCCCCTCCGCGGTATCCCACAGAGTTACCCCTCAGACACCAGCTTCTCTTCCTTCCCTATTGAATGCGCTGGGATTTTCTGTGTTTAATGTGCTCCTGGAATTTGTAATTTGGTGATGAAAAGTCCCACAGTACTAACAGCCACGTGTGAGATGGTGCTGGCCCTGTCACTGCCCGTGTTTGGGGTGTCAGACTTCACACTCCACAGGAGTTTGTTTTGCTTTGGGGCATCGACAAAGCCCTGGAGGCCTGGTGGCGTTCCCTGAGGACCAGCTGCCAAAGGGGCCTCGGTGGTCATTTTGCCCGGTCTCTCCTCTGACCGGAACATTGCTATAACATCTCCCCAGGCCGTCCCTGCTCCCCTGAACCAGTATGTGCCTCCTGACCCCCAGGCTAGTTTGCAGACGGGACATCAGCGCCCAGCCGGGGCCAGTCCCCTCCCCTCGCAGCCGCCTCTCCTGTGGGCTTAGAAAGCAGGGCCCAGGCAGAGCCCGGACCCAAAAACGGTGCTGGGGTCCTCTTCATGTCTTAGTCCAGCCGTACAGGCCCTTGTCAGTGGTCCCTTTGGGTGACCTTGAGGGGGACCCAGGGAGGCCTTGAGAGCCAGGAGGAGTCGTGATAGTCCTGGATATCTGGCCTGGGGTGATGGACTTGGCGCTGACTCCTCTAGGACAGGGGTCTGCCCTCCTCTACATTATCCGACTTTGTCTCTTCGGGAGTGCTCCGTTCCTCGTGGAAGCAGTGCCTGGTGGCTCCTCTTGGAGGGTGTAGGGGAAGGGAGCCGCAGGGGTGGGGAGGGCTCTCTGGGTGCTGTGATGGGCATGTGGCTTCTGTTGAGTGAATCATCTGTGATTCCAGTCCTGACGGGTTGTGGGGTAAAGCCTCTGCTCTGGATTCTCAAGTGGAGGCCTTCTTAGGGTCTGCCTGTCTGTTCCCGGCAGAGAAGGCGGGGGTGGGGATGGGGCTTTGGGAAGGAGGCCGTCCCCAGTGGAGGACAGTTACATCATTGTCCCTAACATTTGGCAGCTCTGTTGCTCTGGGCCTTTCGCCTTGAATCACAACCAAATTTGGTTGCAACCTGGCCATGTCTGGGGTGGCTTCTCTGCTTTTCGCTCTCTGGGCCCAGAGCAGAGCAGGTGATCATGGCCCCAGAGCTGCAGCATGTGGAGGAGTCCAGTTTTTTCCAAGGGAGGTCCAGAAAAAGGGAGGATTGAGAGGCACACTGGAGATGGAGAGGAGAGGAGGATGGGCCAGGCTGGACTAGGAAGAGGTGAGGGGACTGAGGCCTGGGTCCAGGTTGAAGAGGGTTTTGACAGGTGAGAAGGAGAGGGGTGGTGGGGACGTGGAGGTGCCTGTGCAAAGGCCAGGGGGCAGGGGATGACTCAGGACTTGTCACTGTGGTTGGGGGGGATAGCAAGTGAGTGGGGAGGGTAAGAGTTGAGGCCAGAGGGCAACTGGGTTGCATCGTGATGGGCCTGGTAGGAGTCTGGATTTCATACCGAGGACAGTGGGGACTCTTGGAGGGTTATCATGGAAGGCTATTTCCCTTTTCCCACTGTGGCCTGTGTCCTGCCCCTTTGTGCCCTGCCTCCCTGGGCTGCACAGTCCTGTGGTCTTGTCCAGTGTCTGCACTGAGACACATTGTGCCGCCTGGGCCTCCCTCTTTTCCTTCTCCCATTGGCTCCCTGATTGCAGTTTGTTTGTGTGACTGGTGTTACCCAGGCCCCTGTGTGCTCATGAATTTTTTCCTGATCTTGGTGTTAGCCGGCTTACTGGAGTGGCTCCTGGGAGCCCAGACACGGCCAGGTGCCGTGGGGCCGTGGGCCCTCGTTGTGGGAAATAGCTGGGGGTGGGGGTGGGGGAGTCGTGAGCATGTGGGGAGGGCGACACCGAGGGCCCAGAGCTGACACTGGCCACCTGGACTTTTTCCTTCTGATTCATGAAGAATGTTCAACCGTGTGTTTGGAAGGGCAGCAGAGCCTAGCAGAAAGAGATGGGTTTTGGAGTCAGAAGACAGTGACTCAAACCCTGGATCTCCCATTTACTGGCTGAGTAACCCTAGCAAGGCCCCTAACTTTGAGCCTCAATTCCCGCATCTGTGCAATGGAGAGAGTGGTAATGCCCACCTGAGGGGCTCTTACCTGAATGGATCAGGTCAGATGTGTGTGACAGGTTTAATGTGCTGTAAAGGAAGGTGCATTTACCACCGAGGACCGTTATTACCAAGTGTGCAATGAACAAGATTTTGTTTCCCAGCAGTTTATATCATATGCTGGTATAGTGAATCAACAATTCAAATAGAAGCTAATGATTATGGAGATGAATGTGTGAAAATTATAAATCAGGGACCTATTTGTACTTGCATTGTGCTGACAAGTCATTTGGCGTCTTAAGTTTGAGCTTCATTTTAATATGAAATTATTAACTGAACTGGAGTGTTAGTAAAATGTAAGACAATGGGAAACTCAAACATACTGAGCATTCACAACCTTTATCATCTATTAATGAGTGCTGATAAATTGAATGAAGACAGTCTTCTACTTCAAAGACCCAAGATGGATGTTTATATATAGTGTGACTAAAATATTATAATTGGTTTTTAAAAATAAAACAATTTATATGTTCTGGAATTAGATAGTGGTGATAATTGCACAACTTGGTGAATATAGGCAAAACTACTGAACTGTATATTTTAAAATGGTGAATTTTATGGTGTGAATTATATCTCAAAAATAGAAAAACTTGATTTATTAAAGCAGTAATTATATTATAAAAATTTAGATTCAAGAAAAAATTATCTATAATTTCTCCAATTCAAACTCATTATGATTTTGATATGCTCTCTTCTAACCCTTTCCTATTACATCCATAGCGTTCTATCAATATAAGAGCTGTTTTTCTCCTTTAGCATGTTATCTTTAGCATTTCCCATGTTGTTACCGTAATTTTCATGGTCTTCATTTAAAATGGCTTCTTAATACTGCACTGTGTGACTTGTTCCATGTTTTTTTTTTTAGTTTTTTTTACTGTTCCGTAAATTATTTTTACCTTTTTCTACTTTTAGGATGCATCTACATATATGTTTTTCTATTACAGTTAGCACTGTGCTGAGCATCTTTCATGCCTTCTTTTGGACTGAATTTTTTTTCCATGGTTCTATTTTGTCTCCTTTGTTGGCTTATGAGCTATAATTCTTTTGGTTATTTTAGTGATTGCATCAGTTTATAGCATACATCTTTAACTTGTCACGGGCTACATTCAAGTGACATTATACTGTTTCACAGAGTATAAGAATCTCATCATAATATACTTTCATTTCTTTCCAGCTTTTATGCTATTGTAATACGTTTTGCTTTTATATACTTTTATATTATAAACTCCACGTTATACTGTTATTATTCTTGTTTAAGCAGTCACTTATCTTTTAAAGAAATATAGAGCATAAGAAAACTTTCTTGTATTGTTTACCTCTGAAGTTTCTATTTCTGGTCTCTTTGTTCCATTACGAAGATCCATATTTCTCTCTGGTATCATTTTCCTTCTGCCTGAAGGATGTCCTTTAACCGTTTTTGTAGTGTAGAGAGATGAATTCTATCAACTTTTATATTTTTGAAAGAGCTTTTATTTTACCTTTGGTTTTGCAAGACTTTTTCGCTGAGTATAGAATTCTGGGTTTTCTTTCAGTGCGTTCAGGCATGTTGCTCCACTAACTTCTGCTTGCCCTGTTGCCTGTGAGAGATCTGCTGTCATTCTTATCTTTGTTCCTTTCCCCATGTTGTGTCTTTTTTCTCTGGATACTTTCAGGATTTTCTCTTTATTACTGATTTTGAACAACATCATTATGTAGTTTTCTTCATGTTTCTTATGCTTGGGGCTTGTTGAGGTTTTTGTATCTGTTGTTTATAGTTTTTTAAAAATCAAATTTGAAAAAATTTGAGTTATTTCTTTAAATATTTTTTTCTCCACCATCTCCCATCCCCTCTTCTTTGGGGATTCAACTACATGTTTACAAGCCTGCTTGAATTTGTTCCACAGATCACTGATGCTCTTTTCATTAAAAAAAAAAAATTGTTTTTTTTTCTGTGTTTCATTTTGAATAATTTCGATTGTAGATCTTTGAGGCTCACTAATCCTTTCTTTGACAATGTCTAACAGCTATTAATTCCATCCAGTGTATTTTTCATATCAAACATTACAGTGTTTATCCCTAGAAGTTTCATTTGGATCTCACTCTCCTTTTTTATATTGTCCATGTCTCTGCTTAACTTTTTGAATATATGAAATGCAGTTATAACAACCATTTTAATGTCATCTTTTACTTTATAAGCCTTTACAAATATAGCCTTCAGTTTTGGGTAGGTTTTGATTGATTTTTCATCTCATTAGGTGTTGTATTTTTCTATTTCTTTGCATGCTTGGTAAATTTTTTATTAGGTGCCAGATATTGCAGTTTTATCTTTTTGGGTACTAGATATTTTTGTATTCTTATAAGTATTCTTGAGCTTTGTTCTGAGACACAGTTAAGTTTCTTGGAAACAGTTTGATTTTTTTTTTTTCAAATTTTTCATTTAATATTTGTTAGATGGGACTGGAACAGTGTTTAGTTTGGGATATTCCCTATTACTGAGGCAAGCCCCTTCTGGGTATTATAACAAATGCCTCAAGAATCTTGAGATTTTCCAGTTTGGCTGCTGGAAATAAACCCTATGTGAGCACTGGGTACTGTTAACCCTAGTCTTTTTGGATTATTATTTCTCTGGCTCTGGTAGTTTTCTCATGTGTATGTGCTGACTCGTACTCAGCTGAATATGTAAGATGGACCCTCTGCAGATCTTCAGAGCTCTTTCTTTGTACCGTTCTCTCTTCTCCAGTACTCTGTCCAGTGAACTTCGCCACTTTGGTGTTTTGGGACTCTTAATTCTGTCTTTCCACCTCAGAAAGTCTTCTGGGCACTGCCTGGGTTCCTCTGCCCTGTACTGTGGCCTGAAAACTCTCAGTGCAGTAAACTGGGGTAATTATAGGATTCACCTTGTTTGTTTTTAGTCTTTCAGGAATCACTCTTTCGTTGCCTGATGCCTAGTGCCTTAAAACCCATTATTTTGTAAATCTTGTCCAGTTTTTGGTTATTTCAGATGGGAAGGTAATTTTGGTCCCTGTTTGGCGAATAGATGTCAAGATGATTTATGGCTTTGGCAACTCCAACTTTAGAGTTGCAGTTTCTTAAGATGGGGAAGACTGAGGGAGGACCAGTTTCAATGGTGGTGGAAGTGGTGGGAAAGTCATGCTACGTTTTGAGGAGCTCATTGGACATTGGATGATGTCAGTTAGATATGTGAGTCTGGAGTCAGGGAGAGGTCTGAGCAGGGGATACACATTTGTGTACCATCAGTGTGTGGATAGTATTTATTACCGTGATACTGGGGGAGATTCCCCAAGGGAGTATAGCTAGAATATTGTATTGATCATGTATTTTATTTTCTGATACTTTGACATCTTGGGGCCTTGCTGACACTGGGGGGACTGCTGCTCTCAAGGTTAACTAGTTCCAAGAGATAGCAAACAACTCACCTGTGAGTATACCTTTCATAGGCAAACCAACCAATCTAGAGCCCATACCTGCCAACCACCTCTGTTACCGAGCTCTTGCACTCTGGGCCACTATCCTCCTGCCCTAATCACCCCAGAGCCAGGTACCAAACAGCCAGGGATAGCCCCTATGCCCCAAGGCCAACTGAAATAATTAAAACTAGCCATTCCTGGGACTTCCTAGGTGGCACAGTGGGTAAGAATCCGCCTGCCAGTGCAGGGGACACGGGTTCGATCCCTGCCCCAGGAAGATACCCCATGCTGCGGAGCAACTAAGCCTGTGTGCCACAACTATTGAGCCTGTGCTCTAGAGCCCGTGAGCCACAGCTATTGAGCCCATGTGCTGCAACTACTGAAGCCTACGTGCCTAGAGCCCGTGCTCTGCAACAGGAGAAGCTACTGCAATGAGAAGGCCACGCACCACAATGAAGAGTAGCCTCTGTTCGCCATAACTAGAGAAAGCCTGTGTGCAGCAACAGAGACCCAAAACAGCCAAATAAATAAATAAATAAAAAACAAACAAAAAACAACAACAAAAACCTAGCCATTCCTAAGCCTCACCCATTCTTTCCCATGGAATCCACAATAAAAGCTCTGCCCACATTTCTCCTAGCTCCCTCTGTCTCCTGGCCAACCCCGGTGCGTCCCTCTGTGGCTCTGTGTGGCATGCCAACTCTCCTGCTTGTATGGAATTGTGAGCAAAAACTTCTTTCGTTATGATAGTTAAGTCCACATCTGTGTGTCTTACTTTACCTTAAAACAAACTCTAGGTACCCTTAGAGCAAGTATAGAAATGCCAGCTCTGGCTAAGTGAAGTACATGCGTCACCTCATTTAATCTTCACAGCAGACCTATGAGGTAGGTGCTATTATTACCTTTCTTTTATAGATGAGCAGACAGAGGTAAACAGAGGTTACATAACTTGCCCAAGATCACCAGCTTCTGAGTGGTGAGGTTGGCATATAGACTGTGGCAATCTGATGCTGGCCCTGTGCTCTTAACCAGGTGGCCCTGTGCTCTGACAGGTGCTCAGAGGAGAGACAGAAGACGCTCCTAAGGAATGGGATTTAAATTTGTGGTCAAGCTTCTTCAAGCTCAAGTTTATAAACTGCAACTTTTTTTTTTATTCTCCCAGGACATGATGAGTTAGTTTTACTTTGTTGCTTAAATGACAGCTTAAAGCAAAGGGTGACATCCAGAAAAGAGACCTTGGAGGCCATCCTGGCCTGATTTCTTAGGGATGAAGGAGGAGTTACAATTCCATTTTCATGATGAAAAACACACATGTGGATCATAGCATCCTGCAAAAGTAGGCAAGAGATGCTGGATTCTGCACCAAGCTGGTCCAGTCTGCGTGGCAGAGTCCTGTTAGCTGCACTTTTCTCTTTCTGGAAGATGCTGAAGAAGGGATTATTTAAAAAAATTCTCTATTATTGATATAATACATATTAGTTTTAAGGAATTTGAAAGATACAGAAAAACCTGTAAAGAAAACCGCTCTTGTAATCTCACTGCCCAGAGATAACACTGTTTACACGTCAGTGCATTTCCTTTGGGTCCTGAGTCTTTGACTAGAAGAATCTGTCAAGGGGCTTGTCTGCTTTGGGGTCTGTCTCTGACCTCGTTTGCTGTCTCTTTCTTGCTGTGATGTGTGGGGTATATATGTGCATCTGTCTCTTTTGTCTCTGTCTCACACTCACACCCCTAAAGCCCATCGGAGACACTGCCCAATTCTGATGGGGAGCTCCTGTGATTCAGTCTGGCTTTGGTACCTTTCTTCCAAGTTTGGGGCCCGAGATCTCCACTCTTGGGGTTTTAGGCATGAGTAAAGGATTGCCCTCCTTGGGCCTTTGTTCCATCCTTCCCAGTCAATAATTACTCAGTACTGAGTTGATCTTGTTAGCTATTCACTGCCCCCCTCCCAAACCCCAACCCAAGCTGGCTGATGACAATGCTTTTAATTAATATGAGGCAGATTAAAACTCATTACAACAAGGTTATTGGCAATGAGATAATCATAAGGCAAATTATTCAGCTGGAAGTGAAAACGAAGTTGGAGGAGGGGCAGAGAGACTGTGCCAGCTGTTCCTGCCATGTTTTGGCAGGAATGGAATGGGGCGTGTGGGGGCTCTGCAGTGAGGACACGCTGGAGTGACACACCCAACCAGCTCATGAAACCAGGTGGCTGGGTAAGGGCAGGACTTGGGTCCAGTGAGCAAATGGGTGGGCCGTGTTAGGGCAGTAGCATGTGTTGAGAAGCCAGAGCTGGTGTATTGAGTTAAGAATATGTAGATTATGACCTGCTGAATGAGGGGCACAAGCCTCCCACATTGGGTTGGCTGGTAGCTCCCTCAGCATCCAAGCTCCTACCAGGGAAGTGAAACCTACTGGGTTGTTTTGATTGAAAGTGCAGGTTAAGTGCATCTGCAAAGAAGAAGTAGAGTCACAAGGTTTATTATTACTTACAGACCTCAGAAGTGAGGATGCTGGGTGAGCCAGGGAAGGGCAGTCCTCCATCCCAGGTCACCAGCAAGCAGGAGGTGAGTGCTGAAAGAGGGAGTTTGCGCTAAGCCAGTAGTTTCTTGAAATTCTGAGTGGGACCTGCCTTCTGATCCCAAAGAACAGAGGAGGTATAGGAGCAGGAGCTGGAGCTGGAAAGGGACCCTGGAGATCAGAGTGCCTGCTCTGTCATTCAGAGTTTGTGTCTTTCGGCCTTAAAAGAACATTTACATTAAAAAAAAATTTTTTTTTAATTTATTTATTTATTTATTTATGGCTGCATTGGGTCTTCGTTGCTGTGCGCGGGCTTTCTCTAGTTGTGAGCAGGGGCTACTCTTCGTTGTGGTGCATGGGCTTCTCAGTGTGGTGGCTTCTCATGTTGCAGAGTGCGGGCCTTAGGCACACAAGCTTCAGTAGTTGTAGCATGCGGGCCCAGTAGTTGTGGCACACGGGCTTAGTTGCTCTGTGGCATGTGAGATCTTACCCACCCAAGGATCAAAACCTGTGTCCTCTGCATTGGCAGCTGGATTTTTAACCACTGTGCCACCAGGGAAGTCCGGCATTTACATTTTTTGGTGAGTGGCAATGTCACTTACCTCCATGTGACTCTGTGTGTGTGTGTGTGTTTATTTAGAAGCTGATTGAAGGTGGCATGGGGGCTTCTTTGGTTGAAATGTGGATGCTATTTGCAGTAGATGCTGATTCAGTTTCACGGATGACAGTTTTGTGAGTGTATGACCCATGGTTGTCATCAGTCTACATTTATGGCTCATGCATGGCTTGCCCTGGGGTACACAGTCTACAGGAGACACACATGGTCTCTGTCCCCAATGGCTGATGTGCCAAGTAACCAGTGAGTCAGAGGTTTGTGTGACCAGAGACCAGCTTTCCTGGGCTTGTGTGACCAGAGAGGCCTCCCTGCATTGCCCAGACAGTGTCCTGGAGGTGACCATCATTTTGTGCCAAGAGACAACCTACCTGGGGCTGGCTCAGGCCACAGGTGAGGGGCAACAGAGCCCTGGCTCTGCTCCCTGGTAGGAGGGCTTTTCAGGGTGAGGTTAATGCTTTCTGAGGGCTGCCAGCAGCAGAGATAAATGCAGATGTGAAAAGAAAATGGTAGAGTGTAAAGTCTTTAGCATCACAAACACACACACACACACACACACACACACACACACACACAGAGACACACAGATGCATGTTGTGTTGGTCTCTCAACCTGAAATGTCCTCCTTTTTTATCCTAATCTGTTCAAATTCAGTTTCAGGGGGCAATCCTATGTATCAGCCAGGGCCTAGTCATACCCATAATTGAAACATAAAGACTTATTAACTAGGAAAAGGTAGTTAACTCCTAAAAGGATTAAAAGAAGATTCTAAGTGTACAGAAGTAGTAAACGCATAGAGCACCTGCTCCCTCTAGGGCTGAGGGGTGGTGAACGAGAACAGACCTTAAGATTCAGCTGGGGGCCTCCCACCTGCAAGGCTGGGATGCTGGGCTGCCCTGGTGATGAGGAGATGTGGTGGAGGGCAGGGTCCATGGGTACAGCCTGCCGGGTGGCAGGGAAATTTGTTGGAGGGTGCGACCTGGAGCTAGTATATAGGAGCTGCCTGCTGGGTGGTCAGAACACTTGCTGGAGGGTATGGGCCGGAGCTGATCCACAGGAGGGGCCCATCAGGCAATGGAGAGATTTAGGGAGGGTGGGTTGGTCTGTGAGGGCTACCAAAGTGGTCAAGCCAATGACCCACTGGCTGATGAGCTGAGAACAGCACACAGGAGCTGAAAACATATCCTCCTTGTGCTGCTGTGGCCTTGCAGTGTTCCCCCAGAGTCACCTGTTGACAGAGCCTAATAGCGACCCATCTGACAAAGGAGGAATGACACAGGGTCCAGCACCAGTATCACAGCACACGGCAAGGGAGGGTGGATTTGTAGCCAAGAGGCCTCGCGTTCATCAGCACCCATACCCTACTTCCCCCGCTGGAGCCAGGACTCTAATTCCAGCCCTCTTGTTTCTCCCATCTGTGAGCTCCGTGGTTCTCAGTGTGATCTTACTGCCACGTGTCATTCTCTGTGTGGGAGCGTGTCTGTCATGTCTCCCCACAACTTGGAGGGCACGGGACTCAGTCAGTCCCCAGTGAATACATGGAGAGGTGGAGACGATAGGGTGTGTCCTCACCCCGCCTTCCAGTCCTCTGCTTCCATTTGGCCTTGACCCTGCAGTGGCTTTGGCCTGGGGGCTGAGAATGTCTTGTTGGGGGAGCGGGCTGCTGGGTGCCAGGGCAGCGTCACTGGGGGCCTCTGGTGGGACCTGGGCTCCGGTTACACTGTACCTTAGCACTAATGGATCGTGGATGCCGTTCTGGCTGCCTCTTATTCGGCAGGGTTGGAATTGGGGATGATTAATTCCAAGCTGAGCTGGGGTATGACTGGGGATGTGCAGTCTGATGGGGGCCACCCCCGACTCTGGAAGGATAGGTAGGCATCAGGCTGCTAGTTAAGGCCGGCCTGGCCTGCCCAGCCTGCCCTGCTGCCTACCCCATGTACCTGATGCCCCCCGTAAAGTTTTCCTCCAGTTAATAGAGACCTCTGCTAAAGTTTGCTGAGTTAAAGAGCCCTAGGTTTCAAGTGTTTTCTAGACCTTCTTTTGACATTTATTAGCTATTTCTTTATAAGCAAAACATCTGAGTTTTTTTTTACCCTCAAAGATACCAATCCTTGCCTCCCTAAATTGCTGTAAGCATTAAAAAAATAATGACCATGACCATGTTGAAAAATTGTAGACCTCCAAACAAACAGCATCATTAGTATGGCTGAGGGGTGGGTGGCAAATGCACGAACTCGGTGTATCCTTGAACGAATCATAAGTAGATTAGAATTGGTCGAAAGCCTTGGACAAATGCTTGTTTTTGAGGGAGTGGGACGCGGTCCAGGTCAGTTTTGAAGGAAAGGCGATCAGAAGCATCGGGCCACGTCAGGAGGCTGGCTGCAGTGTGAGGTTGGAATTGACTGCTCTGGATACCAGGAGACTGAAAGTGAATGATGGTGAGTGTGTGTGTGTGTGTGTGTGTGTGTGTACATACACTTAGGGGTGAATCAGGGTGTCCAAGCAGAGGGAGCAGGAAAAGAGAAGAGCGTCCGGTGGACAGGGAGCACTCACGTCTCTCTGGCCCCTCCTGTCTCCCTGCAGGTGCACCTCCGCTCTGCCAGGCGCCTCTGCGAGCTCTGCTGTGCCAACCGGGGCACGTTCATCAAGGTGGGCCAGCACCTGGGAGCTCTGGATTACCTGCTGCCGGAGGAGTACACCAGCACACTGAAGGTGCTACACAGCCAGGCCCCGCAGAGCAGCATGCAGGAGGTCCGCCAGGTCATCCGCGAGGACCTGGGCAAAGAGGTACCCACCTCTGCCAGGAGGGATGGGCCCTGGGACAGGATGCTTTCGGAAAGGACCCCCAGAGTTCTCGCTGCTTGGCCCTAGGCCCTGGGTTCACCAGTGGCATGGAACTACGCTTCCCGGAAACTTTCAGTGTGAGATCAGAGAGGTTAGGAGGAACCTGAGAGGCCCTCAGTGAAAAATATTAGTTGGACTAAATGAAATAGTTGATGTTTGTTTTTGACCTGTAACCTAATATGATTCATATGATTCAGTCAATAATTGCCCATCAATTATTGAGGGTTTACTGCGTGCTCACAGCTGTGCACACATTATCCTCACTTAGTCCTTGTGGCAAACCTATGAGGTAGGTACCATCATTAATCCCATTGTTCGTAAGTGACTCCAGTGCACTGCTCTATCAGTGAGCTGTCCTAATCATTCAATGCAATGACTTTTCTAGAATGTCTCTGGGCCTCTGCTTGATTACCTCCAATGCTAGGAAGCTTATTCTCTTACCTGTTGCCTAAGGTGGTCCGTTCTGTTATCATCATCTCTAATTGTAATAAGTGCTTCCTTCTAAGGGCTAAAACCTGCCTCCTCAAACTTTCCTGATCTTCATTCCACCCCCCGGAGCAACAGAGGAAGGGGCTGAGGGCCCTTCCGTACGCAGCCCTGGTCACACTCCTTGGGACTCATGCCAGTGACCTACAGGATATATGGAACCCAGACTGGGCACAGTGGTGTGAGCCCTTGCTGACCTGTTCTGCTCATCTTGCTTCTGGGGATGGAGAGAGGTTGGAGCAGCCGTCTGTAGGGTGCCGATCTGCAGATCAGGCCCAGCCTTACAAATTATGTGCTGTAATTTTATGGTACCACAGACAACTCTACTGAAAAACTTCTATTCTCCCTTCACCTATTACTATATTTGAAATTCTCCTCTTAGAGAATCCTTTGGATCTTCTAGAATTTTTCTGAGCAAAATAATCTTAAAGTCAAGCTGAAATCACCTGATACCTTTCCTGAAATTATTTTATTACCTTTGATGCCTCCCATTTTTCCCAAATAAAGTCTTTAGCAGGACTTTCAAGGTCCACCGCATCCATTTGCAACTTGCGGTGGTCTCTGTCTGTCTGGAATCTCTTTACCCCGTCCTCTTCCTGTCAGGTGGTTCCCCATCTGTTTACCAAATGCCGGGCACTGTGCTGGGTGCTGGGTGTCCTGGCCAAAGCCCAGCTCTCCTGTGATGTCTTCTCTGACCCTCTGCACACCTTTGCTTGCTTGTGCCTCTCTCAGCTTGGTTAGTTGTGTCTAGGTGGTTTAACTGTAAGTCGTAAAGTCTGGGGATGAAGACCACGCCGGTCTGTTTACTCCTGTCGGCAGTCGCAGAACGATGTGTGGTGTATCGTGGTTGCTAGTGCTTGTTTACCAAACCAACGGCTGATAAGTGGCCGTTTCCTTAGGCTACTGCGGGCTGGGTGGCGAGTGGGGGCAGAGGTGCATAAAGGCCAGTTGTTCCATTTTCGCTGATCTGCGTGGAGCTGGCCCTGGCTGTCAGTCCCTTGATGTAGAGGCCCGGTGTCAACCAAAGGTGTCCCACTGCTCAGTGATAGCCTGGCCTGGGCTGGCCTCGTTAACTGACTCTCTGGGGGGTCTGGGTCACACACGAGGTGAGCAGAGAAGCCTCTGTGGGGAATTCCCTGGTGGTCCGGTGGTTAGGACTCCGTGCTTCCCCTGAAGGGGCCTGGGTTCGATCCCTGGTTGGGGAACTAAGAGCTCACAAGCTGTGTGGCACGTGCAAACAAACAGACAAACAAACAAAAAGAAACCTCTGTGGACTCCCTTCCTGCTGAGGAGGAACTTGTCCTCCAAGGGGACTGGGCGAGGCTGGCGCGAAGAGTGAGTGAAGAGTAAACCTGATTTAGGGCTGGAGCCAGGAGCAGGCCACAGGCTGGGAAGAGCATGGTTAGGATGGAGGGGCTGCGGGCAGAGGGGACGGGACCGGCAAGGCACAGCCCCTGTGTGTCTCTGCTTCTTGCCAAGACTATTGGCCTCCTGCTTCCTACAGCACGAGATGCACCCCCAAATTAAAACTAAATAAATCACTGTAATAACAGTGTGAAGTGCATTGTTGCTGGCATATGGCAGCTCAGTGGGGGCGGGGCAAGGGAGCGAAGGCAGACGATTAACCCTTGGAGGCCAGCTTGTCTGTGGAGAGCTGGAGGGGGAGGCAAGAGCGGGGCAGTGGCTTCCTCCGAGCCAGGGTGGAGTGAGATGGGAAGCTGGGGGTGTCAGCAGTCATGGTGCGCCCACCTGGCTGGCCGAAGGGTGTCTGGGTTGGAAGATGCTGCCTGCATCTTCAAAGCCTCTTCTCTAGGCCCCTCGGCCAAGTCGTCCTGAGCACGGTGGCCTGTGGCTCCTGCCCCACAGCTGGACTCGAGCCCTCTGAGGAAAGGAGGCTAATGTCAAGGTCATGGCTCAGAGGGGGCGTCCCTCACAGCTGGGAAGCTCAGAAACCTCCGGTTTCTTACCCCAGCTCCCCAGGCACACAATCAAAGTCTTCCCTCACCCCTTCTTCCTCCTCCCTCCCAGGAAGATGGCATTTGTTCCCGATGACACACTTTCTCAGCCTGTGGGTGGGAGGGAGGGGAAAGGGGACGTGTGGGAAGCAGGGTAGGTGGGTGTGGGGGCGTCAGGGCGGGGAAAGTCACTCACTCTGCACTTCCCTCCTCCACTACCCACCCTGTGACACTTCTCGGGGAGCAGCCCTCCCCCCCGCAAAGATGTTTGAGCTGGCGCCAGTGATCCTGGGCTCCACTCCTGCCCTGAGAGCCTCCATTTCGTCCCTGGTTCCAGGAGTGGGGTTTAAGGAAGCCGAGTCTGCCTTGCATCACCTTCTTTCTAGATCTGAGTCCTTGCATGGGCTCTGAGGTTACGTGGAGCTCAGCGACTGCATAGCTGCCCCTAAATCTCAGCCTGAAGAGAGGGGAGGGGTGGCCAGAGGAGCTCAAAGATGGTGTGTTCCAGCTTGCACTGACTGGTTCCATCTGTGCCTCTTGGGGACCCCTCCCATCAGCAGAGGCCTTGGAGGGTCACTCGTGTTCTCAGACCGATCCCTGTCCCAGGAGGATAGGGCTGGCCCCGAGGGTGTCCCCAGCATGGGGGATGAGGGTAAGGTTGCGGCTCTTCTGGATCCCATGATTTACATTTGGTTCCGGGTCAGTCCAAATCCCTGGAGAGCAGTCAATATAGAAGTGAGGGCAGGTGAAGGGTACCATCCTGGCATAGAGATTAGCCTCGGCAGGGAGTGGGGGGACCACGTTGCTAAGGGAGCAGCACGTGAGGGATGGGATGAGACCTCAGATCTCCTGATTTTCTGGCCAGTGCTTTGTCTGTTATGTAGCAGAGCTTCTGTTTGGCAGAAATTCTTTGGAAATCCCTTTTCTATATGCCTGGGTGTCTTTGCCTTGGAAGTTTCTGCTATTATTACCACAAAGAAACTTACTGTTTTCCTTTTATTTTTGAATGTTAGGCTTACGTCCTGAAAAGCAGACAGGTCCTGGGAAGCAGTCAGAAGGAGGTGGGGTCATTTCTGTTGCCCCCAAAGTGACTTGGGTCTTGAGTGGGTTGGGGATGGTTTCAACCTTGGTCTCCTGACTGCCTTTGGAGGTGTGGGTGCAGGTGCAGTCCTGATCTCGACCAGTAGATGGCACCTGAGCTTGAGCGTCCGGAAGGGGTGTTGAAGACATGGCCCTTCCTTGCAGAGGGGAGCCCCGACTGGAGGAGACTCAGGTTCTTTCTACTGCTGGGCATGGTCCATGCTGGGGAGGGAGCCTGGGGCAGACACAAGCCTAAGCTATGAGACTGTTGACCACACTGGTCCCCAGAAGCTCTAGGGTGTGTGCTGGAGGACCTGGCAGGGTTCTTCACGCTGGCCACCAGCCCATCCTTATGCCTTCCTTGTATGGAGCAGGAGTCCTTTCAGGCCCCCTGCCGCCTCTAACAGCATGCAGTTCTATTCTTTTCCTTCATTTTTCCATTTCTTCTTTCTCTTTGTTGTCTAAGCAGCTGGCATTTAGTGAGACAGGCACAGAACTGGAAGCTGTGGCTGCAGCCAAAATGGGTAAGACCTCATTCTGGCCCCTGTAGTCTGGGGTCATCAAGAGGTACACTCATCACTGTAATACCTGGCCATGTAAGTGCCTGAGGGGAGAAAGAGAGACAGAGAGAGTCAGAGAGACAGAGAGAGGGAGAGAGAGAGAGATATTTATATCTATCTTGCTAGTCTCCGGAAGCTTTCTGAAGGATGGAAGCTTTCTGAAGCAGGTGGTGTCTGACCCAGGCCCTCAAAGATGGGTGGGGTTGGAGGAGGTGGAGGTTGGAGGAGGGATTACTGATGAATGAGATGGGCCAGACAAGGATGCAGGCGGTGGAAAGCATGAAGCACAGACAGTGCATGGTGAGTAGTCTTGTTGACTAGTATATGGGGTTCAAGCTGGTGACTAGTGGAGTCAAGGTTGCAAAGTTGGGGCTGAGGTTACATTGCTAAGGGCCTTTGAATGTTCCTTTCATAACGTGAGCCTGAACGAGAGGAGGGCTTGGAGAGGGTCCTGAGCAAAGAAGGATGGAGTGGGGTTGAATTTTCTTAGCAACATGGGAGATGAGGTCATCTTTTACAGGTGGGGAAGGTGGAGGCGGGAAGTGTGAGGTGGGTGGAGAGCTTTGGGGTAGGAGTTACAGTGGGACTTACGAAGAGATGATAGAACTGTCAGCTGCACTGGTACAGTTAACTTTGGTCGTAGACACACACACATATCCCTCCTCCCTTCCCAATACATACACACAAGTCCAGTCTCTTTACAATATATTTCAGGGAATGATCCAGTTTTGTTTATTGTACCAGAACATAGTTGTATCAGATAATGTTCTTTCCAACTCTGAAATTCTATGAATAATCAAAGGAAATGATGTCAGGGGCTGGAGTGGAGCACAAAATACCTTTGTTAGGGGCAATGCTTATGCTGGTGTTGGGGTATTGGGTTTGGCTTCTGTACTCTGAAATGTGTTTTATCAGTCTTTTACCCCTGAGCTCCACGGGGTGGGGATCCAGACTTGACCTTGTTCTGTAGCTCTCCATAGCTCCCAGGGACAAGTGTTCAGTGTTTTTGGTGGACCATCTGACCAGAGTAGCTATGAGAATGCAGATGAGAACAATTGTGATTCAGATGGAAAAATGCCCGTCATTATTTCATATGAACCTACAGCTACAGGTGGAGGGTGATGTTTAAGGTGTAAGCAAAAGTTCAAAAAAGAGATAAACAAGCTCTTCTCCCAAGGACATCATTTGTTTGGTGGGGGTGGCATAGAGAAGGCACCGTTGACATGAGGACCAGGAGGCAAAAGCAGAAGGTGGGGAGATGAGGCAGGAGAACTCCTGGCCTGTGTGAGGGGTTCCTGGTGGTGGGGGCACCAGGTGGGGGCAGTGCAGAGACTGGAGCAGAGGCTTGGATGGAGGCCTTGGGGCTAGGGGAGGGGATGGTGGGCTTGGAGAGTGAGTGGCCAACTCTGGGGTGACCCTTATGATTCTCCACTCCTGTATACAGGACCTCTGCTGGCACACAGAGAACTTTGCAAGAACTAGGAAAAGGTGCCTGAGCTGGGCATCCCTTCCTCCAGATGGTGATAGCTCTACCAGGGCTGGATTTCATTCTTCTATTAGTCAGGGTTCGCCGTAGAAACAGAACCAATGGGATACATGTGTATTCTTATATATAATAAATAGAGTGATTGATTGATTGATTGATTGATTTTAAGGCATTGGCTTATGCAATTATGGAGACTGGCAAGTCAAAAATCTTCAGGGTGGGCCATCGGGCTGGAGACCCAAGAAGAAGAGCTGATGTGTGTGTGCTGACAGAATTCCCTCTTGCTTGGGGAGGTCAGGTTTGATTCAGGCCTTCAGCTGATTGGATGAGGTCCACCCACATTATGGAGGGCAATCTGCTTTATTCAGAGTCCGCTACTTTAAATATAAATCTCATCCCCAAAACACTGTTACTTCTAGAAACACCAGAATAATGTTTAACCAAATTTCTGGGCACTGTGACTCAGCCAAACTGACACATAAAATTGTCTCTTGTGGTTTCCCACACGGCCTGCAGCCGGGCTTGTGCATTTGTACCCTGGGTCCTGCTTTCACACGGCCCTTAAGCTTCTTATTGAGCCTTTTTAGGTGGGCAGGAGCCAGACTGCCTGTTGGTTTATTGGCTTTGTGACCTTCGACATATTACTTGTCTTTTCTGTCCCTCAGTTTCCTCATCAGTAAAATGGGGATAATAACAGTACCTGACTCCTAGGCTTGCTGTGGGGATTAAATGAATTAATGAATGTGGAGCATGTAGAGCATGCCTGGCACAGAGCAGGTGACCTGCAAATGTTCGCTTATTTCTGTGTGATGCTGGATGCTTTATATGTGCAAGGAACCAAGGTTCTGAGAGACTTTAAATGGTGGAGTTGGGTCTTTAACAGGGTTTTTCTGATATAGGGTCTGGTTCTCGGTCCCAGATACTATTTTGCCAGAAGAATCGGCCTATCTCTTCCCTTCCCTGATTGGTACCCAGCGTTCCACCTAGTGGCCACCTCCTTCCCTCCCACTGTTAGAAACCTCCCACAGGCTGCCTTGGAGCCCATCCCCTGGGCTTGAGAGCATCCCTCCACCCTGGGACCCCCTCAGCCCCCCGACCTTGGAGGCTGCCAGTAGCTCAGTGGGCAGTTTCCGCAGGCCCCTCAGCAGCACCTGCTGTGTGGTGTTGGTCTGACTCCGTGGTGAGAGGCAGAGGTGGAGCCACAGGTACCCAGGGTCCTGAGTGGGTGGCTGTGCTGTGTCCAGGACCCACCGTGCC
The DNA here is from genome assembly GCF_030028045.1 of Hippopotamus amphibius kiboko. NCBI lineage: Eukaryota > Metazoa > Chordata > Mammalia > Artiodactyla > Hippopotamidae > Hippopotamus > Hippopotamus amphibius. The sequence continues at coordinate 163,053,537 of NC_080189.1, forward strand.
CTCCTCACTTGCAGGAAGGCAGCTGGACTCAACTTCCTTTGTCCTGGAGGCGTTGGGTATGGGATGTGTGCAGGAATGAACGTGCCCTGGGTTGGACTAGGGCTAGAGAGGAGCTTAGGACAGAGGGCAGAGGTACCCTTCCTGCCTCCAGGGCCGACTCCACCTGGGGGCCCGTGGCTGGCAGAAAAGTTTCCTCCCCAGTGACGCACGCCTCCATGTTCTCATGTTCCTTGCTACCCTCTTTCCAATGCCAAGCCAGCTTCTCCCTGTCTGTCTCTTATTTACTCTCACTTATTCACGGAACACAGCTCTTTGCCAGGTACCATGCCAGCCCCTGGGGGTCCCTGCCCTCGGGGACTCCTGCCCTGTTCTTGCACACACTGGCAGGGGCTGGGCCGAGGTCGGCTCACCCTTTACCACCCCCTACTCCCCACCCTGGGCTGCCCCGCTGGCCTGGCGTTGAGGACCACCTTGAGGGCTTCAGCTGTCTGCAGAATTGCTTCTCTTGGTCTTCAGCACAAGCTTTTTTTGTTCTGGCGTCTGGTTTCTTTGTCTCCCCAGACACGCCCCACCGCAGGCTACCATGTGAGTGTTCTGGGGATGGGACAGAAGGAGCTGCACTGCGGGGAGACCGGGGGAGGGCGGATGGGGGAGAGATGACCCTCCCTCCCGACTTGAGCTCATCCAGCCTTCCCAGCGGCTCTCAATAAAAAATACATTTATATTAAAAACACAATGAAGAATAGAAAAATATTTTCCCCCCAATAATGCGGAACATCAAAAAGGAGATTTTTATCAATTATGAGAGAGAGACTTGGGCCATCAAATGGTAATTTAACGAGTGGGAGATGGATGGCGGGAAGCATTCCTGTCAGCCGGGACGGATGGCGTGCCATTAGTCACCGGGGGGCGACTGAGGCGGCCGCGCTGGCCCTTCCTCCCCAGACCGCCCGGCCGGCCCCGTCTCCGGCCCTGCACCCCTCTCCGGGCCTCCTCCTCTGGGGCGCGGGGGTGCCCATTCCGGCCTCTGGGGAACCTTCAGTCCGATTATTCCGTAGCTTCTGGGCGAAACTTACGCAGCCTGGGCCACGTCCCTCTCACGGCTGTGGGCTCCCCGCTCCTTCCCGCCCCCCGCTTTCTTTCCAGCCCCGCCGGCCTCTGCACTCTTCACACAGCTGCACCCTGGCCACAGAGGGTTCTCCCGTCAACCTGCATTTGTTCCTCAGGCCTGTTCTCTCGTTTCCCTCCTGTATTTCTCAGGCTCTTTCTCAACGGTTAAGCTCCAGGTCTAACAATAACACACACACACACACACACACACACACACACACACACACGTGAGTGCCTGCCAGGTGTCAGGCATTGCTTTAAAGCATTCATGTGTATCAACTCTCTTCTCACTAGAACCCTCTGAGTTGGGTACTATTATTACTTATTTCACATTAGGGAAACGGAGCTACAGGGTCTGTGAAGTGGTCCCCCTGGGCCCCCTCACGTACCCTAGTCAGGATTAACACCTCTTTTGTGTTTCTCCTGTTGCAGTTCCTGTGCAGTTGTTTGTTGCGTTAAGATTGGTTGCTTCTCCATCTTGAATCCCCCGTGGGGCCTAGTGTGGGCTCTGCGCGTAGTAGGTGTTAGTAATGTGGTTGGCTTGACTTGCAGAACTACTTCAGATGCCCCTGTCGCCTTGAACAGGGCGGCCCTCTCGCTTCAGGTGATCGTCTGCTCATCTCGGTTTATGTTCCTGGGATGGCAGGTCCGTTTCCACTCATACTGGGGTTTCCTCAGAGCTCTGTCCAGGCGCACAAAAGATGCTCACTAATGGACTCTAACGTGCACTGAGACACTCCATCTGACGCAGGACTTCGTGGCGTGGGGTTGTAGGGCCTGGAATCTTTGGGGTGGCCAGCTCTGTCCCTGCCTCGGTCTTGGTCCCATTGTTCCCTGGGACATTCCTGTACGAGCCTGTGGAGGGCTGTGCGGGGGTGTGTCTGGGGCTATCTAAACTATGGGCTGAGGCTCGGGCAGGGTCCAGCTTCTAGAAGGAGCAAAAGGATCATTTTTGAGGCAGCGAGGCATAAAGGTTAACAAAATAGGCTCTGGATTCAGTGGGCCTTGCACAAATCCCAAATGCTACCATATTCTAATGGGATCATTAGTTCTTTCTGAGCCTTAGTTTCCTCATCTATAAACAGGAGTAATAATGGAACCTTTGCATTCATAGGGCTGCGAGGAGGGTTGAATGATGAACCCAACTAAAATGCAGTGCCCGGCTTACAGTGAATCCCAGTAGCTCTTAGCTGTGGCTGTCGTGTACAGGGTTGTGAGGAAGAAATGAAGCAATGAGACAGGACCCTCAGATTATATCCAGCACCTCAGCTGGTACCTGGATCTTCCTGGGGTTTGACAAGCACTGGATCTTCTCGTTCAGCCCTCATTGTCTGGTGGCAGCTGCTTTAGACACAAGTTATCCAAGAGCATCACTAGCTCATGGGTAGTAAGGGTTTAGAAACCTTCTTGTCCAACCCCAGTTTTTCATAGGTGAGGAAACTGAGGCTCAGAGAGGGGAAGTAACTTGCCCAGAGTGGCGTAGCTGCTTGGTGGTAGAAGCAGGACTAGAACTTGGGTCGCCCGACTCCTGATCCAGGGCTTGTCCTCCTGCACTGCTCTGTTCAGGGCTGGAAGCTTAGTGCCCAGAAGGAGAGGCCCCGCACAGGAAATGAGGCCGGTTTTGCTCTCAACAAAACCCAGAGGGCCTCAGGTAGCTTCCACCCTACTTGGGACCTTGTGGTTTCCTGTGGGCTTTGAAGAAGCTGTATTTTCCTAAGTTCATCCCGCAAGGGCTAGGATTCTGTTCTTTGTGTCCTTCTGTCAGCCCTCCCCCTTATCTGTGGTTTGGGGTGATTATACCCATGTGCTCACCAGTTCACCTTCAGCCCACAGGCCACGCCTGGGGTGTTTCCCGTCTCTGGGATCCGTCCTGCAGGTGCTGCCCACACCCTCTGCTTAGCTGCTGTGTCTGAGCTGTTCCGAGGAGAAAGGGCCTCACTCACTGACTCGGGAAGGTGGGGGTGACCACTTGCTGCTTTGCTCACTCAGAAAATACAGGTTTGTGGAGCAGCTGATAGGTTCTTACCTCTGTGCCAGTGCTGTGGAGGATACAGAAAATGTCAAAGCCACGTCCCTCCCTCCCGCTCCCCCAAAGCCAGGCAGACAGAACAATACACACAGGGAGTAATTAGAGAGCAATTAAGCGCTCAGCTGTGGGGCTGGTGCAGGAAGAGTTCAGGGGAAGTTCAGAAGGGGGTTCTTGGAGGAAGTGGGCCTTGAGCTGGTCCTCAGAGGATGGGTAAGATTTAAGGAGGGAAAGTACGAGGGCACCTGAGGCTGGGCCACGTGGTGACAAGGCCCGACGGGGCGGTGGTGGTGGAGGGTGCTGGAATGACAGGGAACTTTGTTGGGGGTGTATTAGTTTGCTAGGGCTGTTGTAACAAAGCACCACGAATCAGGTGGCTTATACAACAGAAATCTCTGGTCATGTATTAGTTCTGGTGGCTGGAAGTCCAAGATCCAGGTGTCGGCAGGGATGGTTCACCTGAGGGCAGTGGGGGAGAATCTGTCGCATGCCTCTCCCTTGGCTTCTGGTGGTTGGCAGGCAGTCTTTGGTGTTCCTTGGCTTGTAGAAGCGTTGCCCTGATCTCTGCCTTCACTCTCACCTGGCGTTTTCCCTGTGTGTGTGTCTGTCTGTCTGTCTCTCTGTCTCTGTGTCTGAATTTCCCCTTTCCATAAATGTAGTCATGTTAGGTTAGGGGTCCACCCTATGCCAGCATGACTTCATCTTAACTAATTACACCTGCAAGGACCCTGTTTCCAAATAAGTTCATGTTCTAAGTACTGGGGGTTAGGACTTCAACACATGAATATTTGGAGGACATAAATCAACCCATAACAGATAGTGCATTGGGTCTTTTGTGGTTCTGAGGATCAGAACCCCAAGTTGAACTCGCTGAGGCAAAAAGGCAGATGTCTTGTCTCATGAAACCACTTCTTAGGAAGGCTTGGGTTGGAGTTGGGCCTTTGGAGAGCTCTTCCCGGACTCTTCTCTCTGTCTCTCCACATCTTCCTGCAGGTTAGCTTCATTCATGTTCCCTCCATGACCACCTGCCACCACCAGCTCTCAGCCTCACCTCTTCCCAGCTGTGGCCCCAGGGAGGATTCCCCCCCAACTCTAGTTTCATTTTATAAAATAAAATGTCCCCCTTCTTCCCCCCAATTCATGTCTATCTGGAACCTGAGACTGTGAAATAAGGTTTTTGCAGATGTAATTAGGCAACTTAAGATGAGTTTATACTGGATTAGGGTGGGCCGCAATGACTGGTGTCCTTATAAGAAGGCCATGTGATGATGGAAGCAGAGATTTGAGTGATGTAGCTACAAACTGAGGAACTCCAAAGATTGCTGGCAGCCAGCAGAAACTAAGAAGATGCAAGGAAGCCTTCTCCCTTGGAACCTTCAGAGGGAAGGCACCTTGATTTCAGGCTTCCAGTCCCCAGAACTGTGAGACCATAACTTTCTGTTGTTTTAAGCCCCCCAGTTAGTTGTAATTTTGTATGGAAGCCCTTGGAAGCAAATATAGTTGTCTGTTCTGTACAGATCAGTCATTGTGGTCAGAGGAGGTGGGGTCTGTAAGATGTCACCCCCCATCTCATTTAAAGGTTCGAGTTGGGGTCGGGTGGGAAGCAGCAGGGCAGAAGAAGGCATAAAGATGCGTAAGGCCAGCAGAAACGTAGATGTCCATGCCAGCAGGTGATAGTTACAGTTTCTGTTTATTTGGTACTTGCTATGTAGTACACATTGCCTGGCTGTTTTACAGATATTGTTTCTAACCCTTACAATAATTCTGCAAGGTTGGTAGATTTTACCATTCCAGTTTTCCATATGAGGAAGCAGAGGCCCTGAGAGGTTGAGTAACAGCCACAGTCACGTAGCTAAAGGAAGCAGAGTCAGGCTTTGAACTCTGTTGCCTAAGGCCCCGCACCTCCTGCATTCCAGCTACTAGCCCTGAGGAGGAGCTGGTTCCTGGAGAGCGTTAGAGTGGGCTTAAATGTTGGGCCTTGATGTGTAGGCTTTAGGGAGTGACCGTAGTCCCCAGGTTTTGGAAGTAATGTGAAGTCACATCCGCTAATAGTGTATGTGTATGCGTGTGTGTGCAAGCTCCCATGACTGATGGCAAAAGACATTTTGGGCAGAGTCAGCCAGCAGTGCAGGATGGATGGAGGGGCCCAAGGCAGGAGCCGCGGGAGGGGGCTCTTTCCATCACCTACATCTGGCAGAGGTGAACTCTCCTACAGAGCCTATTTCAGCCGTCTCCTGGGGCTCGGGCCGTGCCAGGTTCTCCCCTTGCCATCCCCCTGGAGCTCCGAGTGAGTGCCCTAAGCTGGACAGTGAGTCAGGGGGCTAGAAGCCAGAGGGTGAATGCCATGGTCCCTGCTCTCGAAGAAGCTGCCTGGACAGCTGACGCCATGCCCTCCAGGACTGCTGGAGGGACTGCAGAGTCCTCATCTTTTCCTTGAATGAAACTGTGGCCTTTCTTCCCCTTCCCGGGGAGGGGGGATGGGTCTCCACTTGTAACCCTCAGGGCTGGGCTTGGAGGTGTGGACAGGGTGGATGTGATTGCCGTGGTTTCTGTCTGCGTGTGAGCCAGGCAGTCGTCCTTACTGGTGAGGGCCGGCATAGACGCGACGATTTGGAGGAGTCCCAGATTCTGGCTCGTTCTACAGTGAACATAATTGCCAGCCGTGGCCCAGTGCTCATGGCGTGAGAGGTCCTCATCCTAATTGAGGGCTCCCAGAAGATCGACTCCAAGAAAACGGCTCCAGAGCAGGTGGTTTTGTGGGAAGCTCAGGTGCTTCCAATGGGGAAGTGGGAACGTGGTCCAGGGAAGAGAAGGCAGCGGTGGCTGTGCGCTCGTAAACCAGCTGCCGCAGTGCGTGGATGAAGGTTAATCCTGTGGGGAGACTGGGAAACGGTGCCCAACAGTCACCTTAGAATCATCCCACTCAGCAGCCAAGGGAGGAGGTAGGGTGTTTATACACCAGCTTTCTAACTTCTTGAGTGATGGCTGCTCCTGCAGGCTGTTAGTTCCCGCGGTTTTGGAGCAGGCGTCCCCAGGCACAAAGGCAAATATGGAGAATTGCAAGTCAGGCCAGAGCAGGAGGCCAGATCTGAGGAAGTGGGTGGGTCCCTGGCAAACTTTGAAGGCATCACCTCCTATCATCCTCACAGCTGCCCTATCACGGGAAGTGCTATTATTATTCCCACTTTAAGGAGGAGCAAACCAAGACCAGAGAGGTGGAGTCACATGCCTGAGGTCACACAGAGAGTATCAGGAAGAGTCAGGAGCAAAAGCTGGGGCTGCTGCAGAGCCCAGGCTCCTAACCCCTGCGTTCCCTTTTCTCTGTAAGGAGCCCTGTGCTTTTCCCAAGCTTTCATGTTCTGGCATTTGATGGCTTCTCCCAGCATTCCCTGGTGGGAGGCGGGACAGGCAGATGGGGAACCCTGGCAGATCAAGGAAGTGAATATTTATTGTCTTCTCCTTCCCTAGCACGTGTTAGATGTTTTCAAACACAAGGTCTCATTTAGTCCTCACAGTAGCTCAGTGAGGTAGGTATCCCTTTCCCCATTTTTCCCAGATGCAGAAACTGAGATCCAGAGACGCTAAGTAACTTACTCAGGATCACACAACAGGACAGTGGCTCAGCTGGGAATGGAACCTTAGTGTTGTCTGATTCCAGAGAGCCACACCCTTCACGGAGGCAAGAGGCCAGTTCAAGGCCACGCGGATGGGCCTGCGAGACCCAGTCTGCCTCTGAGGGCCGTGCTCTTTCCTCTGACATCACCCCAGTCCACCGTCTTGCCTTCAGCCCCGGGCTGGCCCTGGTCCTAGGTTGCCTCAAGAGCCAATCAGATGGTGGCTGAGGAGGGGCTCTAAGGGCCCTGCAGGGAGGTTGTCGGGCTCTCCTCTCCATCTCCCCTCTGGACAAGGTGCTGGCCCTCTGTGACTGTGGGGGGCTGGGGAGGGGGCTGGTGATGGGGGGAGTGACTGCTCTCCCATGGACGCCTCCAGGGAGGGGCCCTGCTCCCCCCCCACTGCCCCCGCTCGCTGTCTACCTCATGCTGCTTCTTGGCAGCAGAGGGAGGCAAGCCCTCCACGTCCGCCTGATTTATGTTCATCGTTGAAACAATAATGTTTAATCTGGAAAGGGCTAATCAATTTTTTATGCTGATTATGAATAGGCCAGCTGTGCCTGCTTCTTTATTCATGGAGCTTCAGGAACAAGCCTGTGTCCCAGGCCAGGCTCACGTGGTGATTTCTGCTGTAGGGGGCCCTGCCACAAGGAGAACTCCTTAGGGCCTTGCCCGTGCCACTTTGGAGGTGACTCGTGTGTGTGTGTGTGTGTGTGTGTGTGTGTGTGTGTGAGAGAGAGAGAGAGAGAGAGAGAGACCAGAGAGGGTGAGCTGACTGCAGGAGGAGAACCAGATGTAGTGTGTTTATGGGCACGTGTGCATGTATAGAGGGTGGCTGGGATGGGCTGGGGCACAGTCAGGGGAGTGTTGGATGGAAGGTACGTGTTACAAGATCGTAGAATTGGGAAGGCGATCAAGGATCAAGTACCCCGACACCTCATTTTACACGTGAGGAATTAAGACTCAGAAAAGGTGAAGCAGCTTCCCTAAGGTCATGCCACTGGTTGGTGGCAGAGGTGGGATTAGACCCTTTACTCGAAGGGCAGAACACTTTCCACAGCAGCACGAGTGGGGCAGAGTCAGAGGAAGGTACTGTGTGGGCTGCTCTCCTTGAGTTATTGACATCATACAACTCTGACATCTCGGAGGAACTTGTATTTTAGGTACAGAATGAGCTGTAGATGTAACTTAATAAGAGGGTAAGACAGGATAAGAGAAAGTTCTCTGAAGTTTGGGTTATAGTTTTCGGGTGTTCTTGGAATCCACAAGTAGGGTTGTAGGGAGAGGTGAATTAGGACACTTTCCGAAGGAGAAAGCTGAGTGGCACTTCAGTGCTGTAAAAGGAGAACAAGCAGAAAGGCCTGGAGAGGGCCTTTGGGCAGGTGGAGTGGCCTGAGCTGGTGGGCAGAGGCAGGGCCGAGGACCTCAGGGAGGTATCTGAACCTGAGCCAGACCAGGGGGCCTGTGCCTCCAGGGCCGTGTGGGGGTAGGTGCTGGGCCTGGACGGTGTGGCTGCCTCGCAGGCTGGGGCTCCTGTGTGTGGACCCTCCACGGCCCTCCTCCCCTCCAGGACTTCACCAATCATTGGCTTATTCATTTATGGGCTCAGCAGATGCTTACTGAGCTCTGTCATGTGGACGCCGGGGGTTGTGTGCTGAGCAAGCTGCCGTCATGGTGTTCGTGATCCAGTTGTGCGGATGGCAGATGCTAAACAAGCGATCAGAAAAGTGAAAATCTAATGACACTTGTGATAAGTGCCACGAGAGAAGAGCAGTGCTCTGGGTGTGGGGGCCTGGGTGGCCTTTCTGAGGAAGTGAGGATTAAGCTGAGACCAGAGGGTAGTTAGGGGAAGGAGGGGCAGGACAGAGAACAGAGAATGCAGAGGCCTCGTGGTGGGGGAGAGTGTGGATCTGTCTGGGGGCAGAGAAGGGGTGGTAGTGGCTGGACAGAGAGACACTCTGAAGGGTGAGGCAGGAGAGGTGCCAGGCATGTTCAGGAGATCCGCGGTTGGCACTGACCGGCTCCCTGCAGAGAATGGCGCAGTCTAGCCTGCAGGCTTGCAGGGGATTGGAGCGGAACTGGGCGACCAGTTACAAGGCTCTTGCGGTCGTCCAGGCAAGAGGTGTTGGTGACTTGGATGAGGAGTGGACAGATGTGCTTTGGAGACTGAATCAACCGGCCTCAAGGATGAATCAAATGGGGAGGGGCCAGGGAGAGGGAGGGGCCACAGTCGACGCCCAGGGCTCTGAGCACAGCACTGAAGGGGACGGTGGGGGGTGTGTGTTAGCGGGTCAGCCTGCAAGCAGTTTGGGGAAGGGTCTTTCTACAGGGCTGGGATTGGCACAGTGGCCCCCTCTCTCCTTAGTGGTCAGAGAAGGCTGGAGAGTCCGCGTGGGTCTGAGTCATTTGGGGTTCCGCATCGAGAGGCTGGGATCCAGCATTGGGTTCCTGGTTTCCAGATATTAAAAACACACCCTGATCTGACGAGAGCCCTAGGGCCGTGTGTGTGTGTGTGTGTGTGTGTGTGTGTGTGTGTGTGTGTGTAACGGGTTTTTTGTAGAAGAAGCTGGAACAGCTTCTGCAAATTAACTGTGTCATCAGTGTTGTGAGGAGGGGTCTCTCATGGGGCCCCCGCTGCTCCTCTCGTCTTTGGTGTGTGAGCTGATGACAGGTCGTCCTGGGTGAGGTCTGAGGCTCCTTGGGAAGAGTAGAAGATGCTGTTTCAGCCAAGCAGGTATGAGCGTTTGACCTGGGGGCTGGGAAGGAATAACAGGCAGGAGGCGGCTGGGAGAGCAGAGGATGCCTTGCGCTGGGAAGGGGGTGAGGACAGGACTGGTTCTAGGTGTGTCACCTGGCACAGCAGAGCTGGAAGCCGTGATGTGCCCTTCCTGGTTCCACATCTCAGGGTTTACACTTGACCTGTGTTGCCCACACTGCCAGGGCAGCCCCTTGCCACATTCCCCAGCCTTCTAGCCCCACCTCTGTCCTGGGAAATGCAGCAAAAGAATAAAACCCGACGTGTCCTGAGAGTGTTACACTAATGCTGTATTTCAGGGCCTGTTTCGGTTCCTATTGCTGCTGTAACGAATTACCACAAATTTAGTGGCTTAAAACAATATACATTTACGATCTTACTGTACTGTGGGTCAGAAGACCTAAAATTCAAGTGCTGGCTGGGCTGCGTTCCTTTTGAAGGCTCTAGGGGAGAATCTCCTTCCTTGTCTTTTCCAGTCTCTACAGGCTGTCTGTGTTCCTTGGCTGTGGCCCCTTCCTCCATCTTCAAACCGGCAGCGTAGCATCTTAAAATTTCGGTCTGTCTCTCATCCTTTCACCTCTGCTTCCTTTGTCATACCTCTGCTCTGACCCTGACCGTTCTGCCTCTCTTTTAGAAGGACCTTTGTGGTTCCATTGGGCCCCCATGGGAATTCGGGATACTCTCCCCATCTCAAGAGCCTTAACTTCATCACACCTTTGGGGATTGGGATACGGACATCTTTGGGGGGCCATTTTTCTGCCTACCACAGGGCCAGGTGGTAAATGTTTTAGGTTTTGCAGGCCACACACTTTCTGTTGCAACTACTGAATTCTGCCATTGCAGGATGAGTGGCCATAGACAATAAGTAATGAATGGGCATGCCGTGTCCCACTAAAACTTTATTCATGGGCACGGAAGCTGAATTTCCTGTAATTTGCACGTCACAAAATATGATTATTTTGAATTTTCTTTCTTAAAAATGTAAAAATGTATTCTTTGCTTGTGGGCTACACAAAAGGAGGAAGTGGCCTGGATTTGGCCCCTGGGCTCTAGTTTGCTGGCCCCCTGCTCTAGATGCATAATATCCTTTAATGTTTAAAACTCCCCTACCAATGGGTATTGTTCTTATCACTCCCGTTTGCAGAATGTTCGTGCAGCTAGGCAGCTTGCCCAAGGCCACTGGGCTAGACGCTGGCAGGTAGGGTTGCTACTGCAGTTGCTGGGGTCAGCCAGGGGTGTGCGTGGTTTCCCCCAAATGTGAGCTTGTCTTCCCCGTAGATCCAGCAAGTCTGGGTTTACCTCCCTTTAACATCCCTGGGCACTGCTGCTGTCACATGCAAAGTAAATCTGGGAAACTTCTTATTGGATGGAACATGCTCAGGTGTTATAGAAAGATCTCAAGGGCTTTGGTACCCGAACTCTCTTGTTTGGGGCTCTGACACATCGGAACATAGCTTGGGCTTGTTTGCTGTGTGGCATTTTGCCACCTCCCAGAAGCTAAAGAAGTCTCTCCTGACAGCAGATGGTGCTGCAATAAGCAAACAATGCTTAGGCTTTAGTTTTTTGCTTCCTATATTTTTGGGTGTAGGAACTTCTGAAGGTTGCTGGGAAAAGGCCTTTGGGGTTTTGTGAGCGTGAGCCCATCTGGTTTTAGAATTATGAATGCGAGTCCCTGTGGCCTGGTTTTCTCTGCCGGGGGCATGAGCTGTGGGTGAGGACCCCCCTCTCCACCAGGGGGAGACCTCGGGGACCCAAGTGAGCCTGAATTACGGGTTGGGAGTTGTTGGTCACCTTCTCTCTGGCTTTCTGCTGTTGCTGTAACTTATTTCCCCCTATTCATGGTCTGCACGGGCTGTCCCCTATGTCTGGAAGGCTCCTCCTTCCTTTTTTCAGCTAGTTAACTGGTTAACTGGCTCCTCATCCTTCAGAGCTCAGTTCTCTGTCACCTCTTCCAGGAAGTTCTCCCAGCCCAGGTTTAATCCTCTGAACATAGGCTCTTATTGTACCAGCTACCTCTCCTTTCATGCACTTATCAGAGCTGGCCATTTACCTTTCTTTGTGATTTCATGATTAATTCCTGTTTCCCTACCGGACTTCACGTTCCAGTAGTGACTTCAGAGGCTGATGGCCGTACCCAGTTTGAACTCACTCCCTATCAAGTCCCCAGTGACTAGCATAGGGCCCTGCACATACTAGTCACTCAATAAGTCTTTGCTGGATGAATAAATGAATGACCTTTAGGGAATATGTTCTCCTCTGTACGGTGGGGGCAATTATATCTCCTCTACCTAATCTCAAGAGAGGGTTGAGAATTACATAAGAGCAACAAATATTATGCAAATATAAGGAATTGCCCATGGTTGAGCATTCAGTCCCTGCAGAGCAAAGATATCTGGACATCCCTTATTCCAACCAAGCTCAAGTTCAAGGAAACAGTGGTGAGTCCTCACATGGGCAGGCTTGCAGTGGAGGGTGTCGATCTCAGCCTGCCCAGTTCTTAGGTCTGAGCTCCTGGCAGCTACCTGTCTGTGAGCCCAGGGAATGGGTGTGAGCACTTGGCCCCCCCGGCACTCACAGCGCTATGGACAGCTCATCACCTCTGTACTCTGGTTACCAAGGGGATGCCTGCTCTGGTGGGGCCCTGGCTTTTGGGGTCATCCGCTTCATCCTGCACTGCCTAGGATCTCTGGTCAGAGATCTCTGTCATGGGCGAGACATAGACGTGTCACCCTGTGTGGCTGGACAAGTTATTAAGATGGGAACGTTGAAAGATTAGATGTATGACAGCCAGCGGTGGATTATGAAGAGTAATTTATCAAATGTCAGCGCCTGCAGCTTACGGTTTACAGAAGGTTTGCGTAAACCGAGGCGATCTGATTGGACTGTGCCCTCCCCCACCCCTAATGAGTGACGGATCTAATGGATGGCTTCCCAGGCTGGCCAGCCGCACTGGGTGTTTATCTGCTTTTTATTAATCATTATTATTACAACATTTCCATAGAGTCCCTCCACCCACAGCTCTCGAGGTGCCCAGCCACCTTGAGGGAACTATAACCATTTCTGGGAGGTGTTTTATCTGCCCTGGACCAGCTGGAAGGCCTGGAGTCCCCTCACCAGGAAGAGGATGGGGAAATCAAACCTTACCTCCATTCGTTCATTAGGAAATACTTAGTGAACATCAGTTATGTGCCAGGTGCCTTGGATGCAATGCTGAGCAAAAACAGAAGTCTATCATCTAGAAGGAAAGAGGGAGCTGAAGCAAATATAAATTGAGGCAACAATGCAGTTGTGTAATGGCTCTTGACTTCCCTGAGGAGGTGACAGTTGAGCTGTGATTTGAAGGATGAGTAGGAATTCCCTTGATGCGGAATTCCTATCCATTCCTTCTAGGCAGAGGGTTTGGCATGTGCAAAGGCCCTGGGCAGGGAGGGAGTGTGCTGGTGGTCAAAAGAGGCCATCTGTTCAGGGCAGAGGGAACTTGTGGCGGGCATGGGGTGGGGGTGGGGGGGCCGAGAGAGGAGAAGGGGCAGGAGAGGTAGGCAAGGTCAGACCCTGTGGGTTGTGCTAAGGATTTTGGCCCTGGGAAGCTGGTGTAGTAGCTGAAGCAAGGAGAAGTGACATGATCAGCTTACGTGTGGAAAACTCACCTTAGCTGTGTATGGAAGGTGGCTTGGCAGAGAAGGGAACACAAGTGGGCAGACCATTTAGGAATCTTTGGGTGAAAGAGGATGGTGGCTTTTACTCACTGGCAGAACAGACCTGAGAGCCTCCTTGTCCAGTGCTCTTTTCATTAGACCACTCTGTCTTCTTTACGGAGGCGTCAGATGGGATGCCCAACACTCCTGCTACGATTATTGGGGGTCTTCTGTTGCCTCTATTCCAGACTCTTTATGTAGGTTGTTTCATACAACTCTATGGGGGTAGGTACCGAAACGTCCATTTCATAGATGAGGAAGCTGAGGTACAGAGGGGTTATGTCACTGCCCAAGCTGATGCGCCTTGGAGCCAGAATTTGAGTTGGGGCAGTTTGACCCAGAGCTTGCATTGGAATTACTATGCCTTGCTGCCTCTCAGATCCAACTGTCCAGGCCAGCAGGTGGGCATTCCCAGGGAGCACCCCCATGGCCATCCTAGAGGGTGGCTGCTCCTGGCTTCTTGCTTCTCTTTCCGTCAGCTATTTGTCACCACCCTGCGGGAGAAAAGAATCTTGATCTGACCTGTGATGCCCTTGGCAGAGCCAGGTAGACGATTATCCTGTACCAGGAGGCTCTTCAGCAAATTGGTAAGAGTTGAGCATTGTGCCAGCTTCCCTGCAAGAATTTAGACAGGAGTGCTGTTTTGGAATTTCTGGGGAGGACCCTTGTCGAGAAGGGCCTCAAGTTCTGCTACGGGCCCAGCTTGGCAGTAGCAACAGCTAATGGCTCTGCAGAACCAACATTTTGATCTTTTAGAACCCCAGAAAGAACACAGATTCCATGGAAGACAGGATCTAGGTGTCCTTGAGCTGTTATTGTCTTTATGATTTTTTTTAAGAACTTTTGAGATACAATTGACATACAATAAACTGCATATATTTAAAGTGTACAATTTGATATTTTTTTTCTTATTAGTAATGTGTATGGCAATCCTGATCTCCCAATTCATCCTGTCGTTATGGTTTTTAGTGTAATACATTGTTCTGAGTGGGAAGCTGGAGGTGGGAGTGCTCCCACCTTGAGGCAGGGCAGCTATTGAATGGAGAGAGGGAGAGGCACTTGGATGCCTTGTCCACTCTCCTGACACCCCCAGGGTCTACATGGTGATATTGGAGGTATCCCCTTCTTACCTTGCCAGAAGGTCCCTTCAGGACTGAGTGAAGCAGCACTGGGCAGGGGGCACTCTCTCCAGCAGATTCTGCTAAAATGCAGGTGTGTTTTTCAGAGGCTCTTGCTTTCTTACAGTAGGACATTCTGCTGGACCAAGGTCTCCTCATGACTAGGGACTGCCTGTTTTGTTGGCCCATGCTCCTAGCACGGTTTCTGTTGCGTGATGGGCCTGCCATAAATACTCATTGGCTGAGGCTAAGAAACAGCAAACTGGTTTCATTTCATATGTTAACTCTGGTCAGTTGGTAGTGGCTGCTTGGAACACTGGGCGGAGAGGAATTTTGAGGCATAATCTGGGCCCAGCAGGAGTGAAGGCTGTGATTGATTGGTGATGTCTGGCAGGGTGTACTTGGGGTGCATTAATTAGCTATTGCTGCATAACAAATTACCCCAAAACTTAGTGCCTTAAAACGGCAGACATTTGATATCTTAGTTTCCGTGGGTCAGGAGTTTGGGAGTGGCTTGCTGGATGGCTTTGGCTCAGTCTCTTCACAAAGTTCTAGTCGAGGTGTCAGCTGGGGTGCAGTCATCTGAAGGCCTGAGTGGGAAGGGAGCAGCTGCTTCCAGGATGGCCCGCTGTTGGCAGGAGGCCTCGGTTCCTTACCATGTGCCCCTGTCCACAGGTTACTTGAGTGCCCTCATGACATGGCAACTTGCTTCCCCCGAGCTAGCATTCCAAGAGAGAAAGCAAGGAGGATATCAGGGTGACCGTCTCGGAAATTGGACACTGTTACTTCCTGTGCTGCAAATAGTACCTGTGCTATTTATTAGGAGTGGGTCGTTAAGTCCAGCCCCTACTCAAGGGGCAGGAATTACAGCAAAATGCGGTATCACCTGATAGGGCGACTGTGAGATGTAGGGGTTCCTGGGGCGGGTTCCTGAGGCATGTTCCTGGGAAATGGTGCCAAGAGGGGGGTGCATTTCCTGCCCAAGGCAGATGTTCTACATCAGCGTTTTTGCGGAGTCCTCGCCAGCTAGAGCTCTGTTGTCTGCCTCAGGCTGGGGTGGGTACGGTTCCCTCTGGCCACTTCATTAGCACAGGGACTTGTCCTCCCCATCAGGCGGCAGCCGATGGCTGCTGGCACCCAGCCAGGTGTGGGGTGGGCCATCTCAAGACCTCGAGGACCAGGTCTTGTTTGCTGCTGATGTCATGGTAACCTGCTCAGGTGCCCTGGGCAGTCTTGCCGGCTCCTAGGTGGGAACTGCCTGGCCTTGGCCTCAAGGCCTAGATTTGCTTCTGTCTTCATTTGGAGCTGGCCAGTTCAAGGCTTGTTGGATTTGTTAGCATTATCTTATGGTGATGTAGTTTCTGAATCCAGAATAGGTCTGGTGTCAGTGAGGCTGGGGACAAAAGGATTTTTTTTTTTTCTGCTCAGGGTCTCCTTTGCGGCACCTAGGCGCTTCGTTGTGGGCTTCTTTCTAGTTGCGGCGCAAGGACTTCTCTAGTTGTGGCACGTGGGTTTAGTTGCCCTGCGGCATGTGGGATCTTAGTTCCCTGAGCAGAGATCAAACCCGTGTCCCTTGCATTGGAAGGCAGATTCTAAACCACTGGACCACCAGGCAAGTCCTGGGACAACAGGATAGAGTATTTGATATTGGGTCATCTTGGAAAATCTGGACATCCCTCATCCTGTGACTGAGTCATATTGAGGCTTCTCCAGAAGATCCTGACTTCCTGCCTCCTTATTTTGGGCTGAGTGAGGATCTGGCCAGTGCTTGGCTGCTTAATGTGGCATTTTGGAAACATTACCCGGTAACTTGGCTTTGTGGGAATCCTCCTGGCTGATTTTCTGGGGAGTCTCTCACTCTGCCCAGTACTAGGATATCATGTCATGTAGTCTCTCGATTCCTGGACCCCAGTTGAAGCCAGTATGCTGACATCTTTTTTTTCTTCCTGTTTTGTTGAGATATATATATAATTGACATCTATCACTGTATTAGTTTAAGGTGTACAGCATGATGGTTTGACTTATATTGTGAAACAATTACTGCAATAAATTTAGTTAACATCCATCATTTTATATACACCGCTGGTGTTAACCTGAGCCCCTGGTCAGCTAAGCTCCTACGATGTGACACATTTCTTCTTTCCCTTCTGATGTTCATAACTCCCCACCCCTTACACACACACAGACACACACACACAGACACACACACAGACACACAGACACACACACACAGACACACACACAGACACACACAGACACACATACAGACACACACACAGACACACAGACACACATACAGACACACACAGACACACACACACAGACACACACACACACACACAGACACACACACACACAGACACACATACAGACACACACACACAGACACACACACACAGACACACACACACAGACACACACACAGACACACACACACACAGACACACACACACAGACACACACACAGACACACACAGACACACATACAGACACATACACACAGACGCACACACACACAGACACACACAGACACACACACACACAGACACACACACACACAGACACACAGACACAGACACACACACACACACACACAGACACACTAGAAAAACCAGACCAGACAAAGCTACAGAAACTTTTTTCCTGATTATTTTCCCTTTTCCAGAGCAGGGACATCGATATATTTGAATCATGGGCCGACAGTAATTAAAAAGCACATAACTAGTCATTTTAAAATGCAGTTGTTTTACTGAATTGATTTTGCCGCCAGACCCAGAGAGGGAAAAAAACCAGGGGAAACAGGTTAGAAGGGGAGACAGGTTTCTGCGAGTGACTGGAGGCAGCTGAGGGCCCTGCTTGAATCTAATTGCTGCAAATGCTGCAGTTTGTTTCTGCTAATGGTTTTCTGCTGAAAGGGCTGGGGATGAGGCCTGATTGGAGGGGGGTGACGTTTGTTTCAGCTGCATGGGGGGTATAATTCTGCTTTCGGGACAGGGTCTATTTTTCCTTACTCTCTATCAGCATAAAGTACTTCCAACGAACACTTTGAATCAAGGTTCCATTTAGAGATACTTTATTCATATTTAATTACAGGCTGTAGCACCAATCTTTAATTACCTTTTTCTATAAGCCAGCTAGGAACATTCGCTGGCAGTCAATTATTGTGTGTGTGTGTTGTGTGTGTGTGTAAGCACAGGAGGGTGTGGGCGTGTGACTTGCTTACTGATAGAGGGGAAAAGGATGGCTGCAGGGGAACGGGGAAGGTGGTGGGCGGGCAGGGGTGGGCTGGGGGTGGGGCGGCGAATCTGCCCCACAGGTTCTCTGTGCCGAGTGAGCAGTGCATCCTTACTTCCCATGCCTCTCTTTGCGTCCACTGGTCAAATTGGGGATTTGGGCAAGTCTTCACTGCTGGGCCTTGTTCGGGGTGCTGAATTGGCACCTGGGCTTGCGTGGTATCTTGGGACCCCCCTCAGCCCCTGGTGGGAGCAGGGAATTGTGGGAGGCCCCCCTCCCCATTCCCTGGGGATGTGGGGACCAGTCTTCCTCTTACCCTGGAGATTGGGATATGCTCTCCTGGGCCTGTTCCTTCCTCCCCCTCCCCCTACAGCGCTCCTGGCAGCTGTTCTTGCCTCACAGCCCTAGTGATGCCATGTCACTCTTCAGTTGCAGTGACTCTGCAACGTCCCTGCAATGACACTGATTTGAAGACTGGTTGTCCTTCTCAGAGAATGAGCAAATGTTCCCAGGGAGCCAGGCAGAGGCCTGGGCTGGGAGTGGGGTCAGATGACCCCCAGGTCCCCTTGCAGTGGAAAGATTGGCGCATCCTAGCTGCCAGAGGTGAGGGTCTGAGTTCACAGATTTTCTGCAGAAAACATTCTCCTTGGTGCTTCTTCAGGAATTACCAGAGGGTTTCCAAGGAAGTGGTGTTGATCTCATTATGTAATGGACAGGAAGGTTGCTGAAGTTCCATCTCCCTTCTGTTCCTGGATCCCAGTCCCAGCAAGAGGGTGGGGAGGAATGGAGCTCACACGTACTGAGCCTCTTGGGGGTACCGGGCACCATGCCCAGGCTTCTTTCATCTGTCCCACCTGGGGCCTGAGAACACACTACGTCAGTCAGAGCCCCTTCAGTTGCGTGTGACAGAAAACAACTCAAACTGCCTTAAGCAAAAAAAGATATTACAGGATAGGCATCCAGGCATGGCTAGGACCAGGGGCTCAGCCGTTGGGACCAGGATTCACTCTCTCTCTTGGCTCTGCTTTCTTCTTTGTTGCTACTGTGTGACCCCTGGTAGCTCCAGGCTTCAAGTTCAATGTTCAGCTTCAAGTTGGGCAGAAAGGAAGAAAAGCCCTTCTACAGTTCAAACAACAGTAAAACAGTTGAGTTGATTGGACCATTTGGGTCACGTGTCCATCTCTGATCTAATCAGTGTGGCCTGAGGTACCTGGGGTTCTGACTGATCAGGCCAGGGTCTCACACCCACCCTGGAGAGACAGGTGGAGTCCACCTGGGTAAATCCCACTCACAACATGTGCTTTTACATTTGAGGCCTTTGGAGTAGTAGCAGTGTGGGAACAGGGTGGTCCAGCCATTCCAAAAGGAGGACAGAGTTGATTCAATCCCTCTCCAACAGAGAGAGTAGTAGATTCAGTCCTTCAACAGATATTTGTTTAGCACTGACTAGTTCCAGTCCTGTTCTAAGTGTAGGGAAGTCAGCACTGAACAAAACAGAAAAAAAGTGCTGCCTATTTGGCGCTGATGTTCTAATGAGGTATATAGGGTTGGTGACCCTTTGCCTCTTAGTCTAAGCCCAGGTCCAGGATAAAGGGTTCTTAAGTGGAGAGACCCAGGGTGACTCAGGGTGATGACATGGGAAGAATCTGGTCCTCAGGGAGCCCAGGACTCATGAGGGATAGAAGAGACAAGCTGGGGGGTTGGGGAAGGGGGCAATTGGAGGGGCACCAATAAAAACCCAATGAGGAAGAAGGGGGACAGGAAGCTGGTCTGTACCCATCTCCCGTGACAGGAAAGCGTAGGCCCCTCCCGTGTTGCCTGGACCTCTGGCCCCCGCAGGATGTTGATAAATGGCATGGAGTTAGTGAAAGCTACAAAAATGATGACAGGGCTGGAGGGAGTGATTTATGAGACGAGATTAGTAAAGTGATGGTGCAGCCTAGCAAACAAAGGGACGGGGTGGTGGCCGTGGGTCATGTGACCTCTGAAATCCAAGGAGAGGAGAGGGGCCGAGGGGCAGGGTGGAGTGGCTGCTGCAGAAGGGGGACAAAGGGAGGCAGCGGGGGCCTGGGCTGGATAGACGTCAGCATGAGCGGCTGGCGGTGTGAGAAGGAGGGGAGGTGTGTGACATACATAGGCACATTTGCACGCGTGTGTGTGTGTGTGTGTGTGTGTGTGAGAGAATGTCTGGCCTTTCCAGAATCGTGAGGCTCTACAGGAAGTTCAAGAAATGGAGGGGATGAGAATTTCAGCCCTGGAAACATTTTGCAAAAGGCTTTTGGGGCTCTCCTTCCCATCTGGTAGAATATTCATATCTGGACCATTTAGCTGACCACTCAAGTCAGAAAGATTTTTTTCCTTCAGGAGAATTGCAATGGCATTTCTAAGGGGGAAGGAGGGAAGGAAGAAGGGAAGAGAAGATGGAAGAGCAAGGGGTATATGCTCCATTTCATAGAGAAAATGAAGCACAGGAGGGGCAGGGATATGCCCAAGGTGCTTGGGGTGACATCACACATGAAGACCAAGAGTAGGGCTCTGGCTTGCAGCCCTGGAATCTTTGCCAGGTGACCGGGTCAAGAGTGGACTTGGGGACCCATGAGGCTCAGGCAGCAACAAGTGGTAGTTGTTGGCTTCAGAGCCTCTAGCCTGGGCTCCTTTGAGCTTTCCAGGTTGGCTGGTTGGAATGTCTTGCATCTGATCTCCGGTCTTGGGCTGCCCTGGGCCCAGGTGCTGTTAACTTTTGATCATATCCATATTTGAGAGCCTCAGAGGCACAGTGGTGGGTAAGTAAGTGGGTGGATGAGGCACAGTCCTGAACATTGTAGATGGCACTTTTTTGGCTTTAAATGGAGGTGCACAGGGTACCCATGCACAGGTTTGAGACACACCCTCCACATGCGTTTTCTGTCTCACTCCCTCCACGTGCCTGGTGTAAATTTCCATGGCAACAAAGGGCCCAGGCAAAGCAATTCATAGAGGCGAGAATCTGTCTTGGGGGCATCGGGCAGGGCTGGCCCTGGCCCATCCTCCTTGCCCCTCTCACTGAGTCGGGTCATCTTAATTGCTCTGTCCTCTCTCCACTCTTGACAGATTCATGATTTGTTCGTGAGCTTTGATGACACCCCTCTGGGAGCTGCCTCCCTGGCCCAGGTCCACAAGGCGGTGCTACATGATGGGCGGACGGTGGCCGTGAAGGTCCAGCACCCAAAGGTGCAGGCTCAGAGCTCGAAGGACATTCTTCTGATGGAGGTGAGAGCCTTCCGCCTTCCCTTTCCTTCATCCTCATTCTATATTTCCCTGGGATCCAGGCAGTCCTGGTGAAATTGGCTCAAGGCCTATGGGGTGGAGTGTGGCCCTTTGAGCAACAGAGTGAGAGAGGAGAGCTTGCGACCCCAAAGGAGGTGTCATGACAACAGTGTGACCAGGGGATCCATGGCTGGGTTGGTTGATTTTTGATTCATTCCTGGGAACTGTCTGCTGATGGTCTCGGAGCACGCGGGGCAGCTGCTGGGGCCAAGGAGACCTCAGGGGGATGTTGTAGAAATGAGACAACCCACAGGTGATTTCCTTGGGGGCAGAAAAGGTTACTTCCTAGTTTGTTAAATTATAACAAAAGGGAGCATCTGGTCAGCCAAGGGATATGAAAATGACAGGCAGATCACACAGAAATATTTATGCAAATTGCACACTTGCTTCTCTGATATTTGTTTTGAAAGAACAAACTTGGATGCCCTAAAATGGCCCTGAGACAGCTCTAGTGGGGACTGTGCCTCTGGACTTCTCTCGCTCCATGCCTGGAGCAAGGAGAAAGGGTGAGTGGCCACGGCTTGGGCGGTAGCCAGCACCCCCAACAGAGGTCAGCAGTCCGCTTACCCTGCCAGCGTGTCCCTCTCCTGCCTTTTCTCTTTCCCTTTCCTTGGTTCCCTTTCCTCACTCTGGACACTTAGTTTATTCTTTCAGCTCACTCTGACTAAACTTAACACGGACATAGAACACAAGAGTAAGTGACCTGCATCTTCATCCTCGGAGGAGCTCCCCATTTAGTGGAGGAGACAGGCCTGTACACAAACAACCCTTGACTGTGAGCTCCATCAAAGGAGTGTTTGCAGAGTGCCAGGGAGCCCTGTGCCTGGACTGTTCGGGGCATCAGGGGGGCTTCACCAAGGTGCCCATGAGACAGCCGGGCAGGGGAAGGATGACCCAGCCTGTGTGAAGGCTCTGAGTCTTAGGGGAGCAGGGTGTGCTTGGAGAGCTACAGCTGGTTCAGATGGTACGAGCTGGACATGGGAGCAGATGAGGCTGGGAAGGTAGGCAGGACAGAACATGAAGGGCCTTGTATTCCAGGCTCAGGTGCGGAATGGTATGCGTAGGAAGTATGTATTCACTATGTAACGGAGCAGATCTGATTTTCTTCTGTCGTCAGTGGGGAACCATTTAAGAATTTTAATCAGGGGAATGTCGTGATCAGATGTGCCTTAGAAATAAAAGTCTGTTGACAGTCTGGAGGATGTATTGGAAGGCAGAAAGACTGTAGCTAGGGAGACTGATTGAGGGGCTGCAGCATTGGTCTGAGAGAGAAAGGATGATGTAAACCAAGGCAGTGTAGTGGGGGTGGAGGACAGGCATGGATTCCTGGCGTGGAATCATCAGGACTTCGTGACCAGCTCTACATGGGGTGGGGGAAATACTGGTGTGAATGAGAATGAAAACAGATTGTAAGTTTCTGGCTGAAATGATTAAATTTGGGTGTCTTTAACCATGTGTATCAGTCAGAGAAAAAAGAAATTGCTCTAGGTATTTCAGAGGGAATTTAAAACAGAACATGGGGTTCACAGGGAATGGAATTGCCGAGAAGCCAAAGGGGATGGTGGGATAGTCACTGGGGGCAGGAAGCCACTGCCACCCTCAAGGTGGAGGGACAAGGAGAAGAGGTGGTTCCCTGGAGCCCAGGTGCTGGGGCCACCTGAGGGGAGTGGATCCCAGACACAGGGCCTGTCACTGGGGCTTGGAGCCACAGATGCTGTTTGAGGCTGTGAGCGTTTCACCTCCGGCTGTCCGCCTGTATCCCACCAAACCTAGGTGGAAGCCGGTTGGCAAGGGAGCCCGGGGAATGTGGTTTCTTATAAGATAAGGGGGTGGAATGGATGTCAGAGCAAGTGGAGCGGGCCCTGTGCTGTGGGACGCTGCTGTCTGCAGTTTTGGACTAGCATCTCTCTGTGGGTCTACAATTCAGGCTGGAAATACAGATTCTGGGTTTATCAGCAAGGAGACTCGTGGGAGCTGAATCTGGGGGAGTAGCTGAGATCGCTTAGGAAAGCTACATAGAGTAAAAACGAAAGGGAGAAGGCAAAGAAAGAACTGTGAGGAGCATCAGCATTGGGGAGTGTGCCTAGGAGAATGAGTTCCTGAAGGAACTAAGAAGGCATGGTCAGAGGGATTAGAGGAGAACCAAGACTGAGCAGCTATATCCAGTGAAAACAATGTCAAGAAGAGAGCACAGTTGGTTATCTAGCATCCTAACAGATATAACCACTAGTCTGCATAGTGAGCCACCTCAAAACGTAGTGGCTTAAAACACCAGTTGTGTGTTTTGCTCATGATTCTACAGTCTGGGCAGGGTGTGGTAGAGAGACTCATCTCTGGTTATGTGGTGCCAGCTGGGTGGCTTGATTGGAATTGGAGCTGGTTCTGGCTGTTGGCTGGGAGCTTCACTGGGGCTGTGGGTCAGGGCCTTCGATCCTCTCCGTGTAGGCCTCTCCAAGGCTGGTTGGGCTTCCTCAGAGCATGCTGGCTGGGTTCTAAGAGTGAGTGTCCCCTTCCTAACACCATACACAAAAATAAACTCCAAATGGATTAAAGACCTACATGTAAGGCCAGACACTATAAAACTCCTAGAGGAAAACATAGGAAGAACACTCTATGACATACATCAAAGCAAGATCCTTTTTGACCCACCTCCTAGAATAATGGAAATAAAATCAAGAATAAACAAATGGGACCTAGTGAAACTTAAAAGCTTTTGCACAGTGAAAGAAACCATAAACAAAACAAAAAGACAACCCTCAGAATGGGAGAAAATACTTGCCAATGAAGCAACTGACAAAGGATTAATCTCCAAAATATACAAGCAGCTCATGCAGCTTAATACCAAAAAAGCAAATAACCCAATCCACAATGGGCGGAAGACCTAAATAGACATTTCTCCAAAGAAGACATACAGATGGCCAACAAACACATGAAAAGATGCTCAACATCACTGATCATTAGAGAAATGCAAGTCAAAGCCACAATGAGGTATCACCTCACAGCGGTCAGAATGGCCATCATCAAAAAATCTGGAAACAACAAATGTTGGAGAGGGTGTGGAGAAAAGGGAACTCTCCTGCACTGTTGGTGGGAATGTAAGTTGGTACAGCCACTATGGAAAACAGTTTGGAGGTTCCTTAAAAAACCAAAAATAGAACTACCATATGATCCAGTAATCCCACTCCTGGATCTATACCCAGAGACAACCATAATCCCAAAAGAAACATGTACCGTAATGTTCATTGCAGCACTATTTACAATAGCCAGGACATGGAAGCAATCTAAATGCCCATCAACAAATGAATGGATAAAGAAGATGTGGCACATATATACAATGGAATATTACTCAGCCATAAAAAGGAATGAAATGGAGCTATATGTAATGAGGTGGATAGACCTAGAGTCTGTCATACAGAGTGAAGTGAGCCAGAAAGAGAAAAACAAATACTGTATGCTAACTCGTATATACGGAATCTAAAAAAAAATGATACTGATGAACCCAGTGACAGGGCAAGAATAAGGATGCAGATGCAGAGCATGGACTGGAGGACACAGGGTTGGGAAGGCAGGGGGCGAAGGGGAAGCTGGGACAAAGTGAGAGAATAGCATTGACATATATACACTACCAACTGTAAAATAGCTAGTGGGAAGTTGCTGTATAACAAAGGGAGATCAACTCGATGAGGGGTGATGCCTCAGAGGGCCAGGATAGGGAGGGTGGGAGGGAGTCGTGGGAGGGAGCGGTTATGGGGATATATGTATAAATACGGCTGATTCACTTTGGTGTACCTCAAAAGCTAGTACAATAGTGTAAAGCAATTATATTCCAACAGAGAGCTTAAAAAAAAAAAGAAAAAAAGAGTGAGTGTCCCAAGAGAATAAGACTGAAAGCACATCACAGTTTTATGACCTAGCCATGGCAGTCATGTAGATTACTTCTTCCTGACTTTATTGGTAAGAGAGAGAGTCACAAAGGTCCCCTTGGTTTAAGAGGCAGGGAAATAGACTCTACTTGATGGGGGAGTGGCACAGTTCCAGAAGAGTATTAGAATGGCAGTGAGGGCCCAAAGATGGAAATTCATCGATAGGTGAAATAAACACAAACCCAGAAGTCCCAGCGCCTTTATCTTCACCATATTGCAACCGATCGAAGCCCAATGAGTTGTTAGGTTAGAATTAGTTCTGCAACATGATAGAATTTTGTTACTAGGTTGATAAATGTACATTAATTTGATTATTAGCTATGATGGGTAGTGTTTGTAACAATCACTGTCTATAGGCTTATGATCTGGACAAAACAAGAATTTCAGTATGTTTACTATTGCTCTTACTTGAAAAAAAACTTTACAAAAGCACAAATTAACGTAACAGGTCCATTTCCATAGATAGGTCATTCACTCAACAAATATTTACTGAGTTCCTAATAGGTGAAGAACCACTTCTTAGATGACTGAGTAATTTGTATGAGTGTGTGTTCAGTGAAGAGAACAGGAAAAGGTCCTTCAGAAAGTACTTGAGTGTCTGTGTTGTTTTTTTGTTTTTTTTAAATATGCTCTCATTTTTCTTCTTGGTTTGGTTGTTAATCATAACAGGGGATGAAAACTATTCTTGAATTGTTTTTTTCATCTGACATAATAATGAAAGCCAAAGTATTCATATTTCTTAAAATAGCCCTAAAATGTACTCTTGAACTTCTTACTGGAACCAGGTTTGATACTCTAGGTATATAGGTTGTATTTATGTAATGTTTAGAGTGACATATTAATAAATAAAGCAATCTGTTAAAATAGGGGAAAAAATTTTAAAAAAAGAATGGGAGATGTTAATGCAGGCATTTTGGAAAATTTAGTCTGTCAGAATTACTTAATGTTGTGAAATGCAATATGAATTAGTAAAGCTCTGAAAAGAGTATTTTGGATTTGGTGAATTGGAGTTCTTGGGAAGAGCAGGGAGAGTGGGGTGAAAGAGAGTTGAGGCCCCAGGAAGCAGAGACAGTTAATGTAGACTACTCTTTCCATGTTTAGCCATGGATAGAGGGGGAGAGTGAGGGTAGTGGTTAGAGCAGAGCACAGGATTAGCAGTGGGGCCCTTGGGCAGGCTGTAGCTGATGGGGAAGGGGCAGTGGCGTCGGGGATTTGGAGATTCAGGAGAGAGAAGGAACTGATAAATCTGGTTCAGGAGGAGCCTGGAGGGAATGGGCTTCAAGGACACAGGTGAAAACATTAGGCTTTGGTAGCCTTTGTTTTGAGACTAGAGGAAGGTGGTAAGGCTGGGTACAGATGAGTGAGTGGGGTAGGGGGAAGGCGGGGAAGGTGGGCAGCTGAGTTGTACCAGCCTGATAGCCTCTATTTTTTCTCTGAAGTAGGAGGTAAGACCATCTGCTGAGAAAGAGGGGGTAGGAGGTGGCATGGAGGCTTGAGGGGGGATGAAGGTTTGGAATACTGCTGGGTGCAGTGGAAAAGAGAGCTGACCGGGACTTGGGAGCGGGGTTGCTGAGTGGCACTGGGCAGCTACCTGGAAGCATGAGTTTTCTGAAGCATCAGTCAGTGGCTGTGGGACAGCCATAGATGAAAGTGCGCCGCAAGTCTCAGAGGATCCCTGGGTGTCCCGAGACCCAGCAGCCACGCCTGCGTTGGGTGGGAACTTATCTCTGCCCCATGGTACCAGCAGGACCCACTGGGGCTGGGAGGACAGCTGACATCTTTTCTCTGCTCAGAGCCCTCGCTGCTCCCTAAGTAATGGTGGCCATAAGGTCAATAGCAATAATAGCAGTCATAAAGATTTGGCATCTTCCTCCCTGAGATAAGCATCAGATACTTTTCTTGGAAATTACTAGCCTTGTGGCTATGTGCAGAGTACAGAGTGGCTCCTTCACAGTTGGCTGGGGCTGGGGTCTTGAGGCAGATCAGAGGCCTGCACCCACAGCCTTCAGGAGAGAAGCTAGAAATGAAGCCTGAGGTCACCACCTCCGTGGACTGTCAGCATTAGCAGCAGCACAGAGTGGTCCTGCCTTCTCACGGGGCTTGGCCTCTGGTGGAAAAAAGTCTTACCTGGTCACCCTTCTCTGCTTTACAACTAAGAAGTGCCAACTGGAAAGCTCATCTTGTTTACATCTGAAATGAGTATTACTATTTTTTTTTTCTAAGTCCAGACCTAAATGGTGCCTTGATTTTAGGCATGACACTTGCTCGGGTGTGCTTGGCAGGAAAAAAATGATTTCTAGGAGGCATTCGTTCTATCGTACCCACCAGAAACTTGGAGATAGAGGGGAGGCAAAGCTACTTTTCTGCAGAGCCTTCTGGTGCTTCTTTTCATGCCGGTTCCAGGTATTGTGTGTCCTCTGCTTCTCTCCCTATGCCCACTGTTGTCTATCTCTCTTCTCCAGCCCTGTGATTAATCACAGCCCGGTCTCGAGAGGAAGAAGATCTTATTAAAGTAGTTCATGCTAAGGAGAGAGTGGCTAATAGGCTTAAACCTCTGGATAGTTGCAGTTTGAGAAGGGATCTTGTAAATCCAAAAACATGTCTGCTGTAAGGATAGAGGTCCGCAGGAGTGAGGCTTTTCAGAATAAGGAAGTGGGGACTACTGGCTATATCAGTTAGGATGCTTTTAGCTGCATGTATCAGGAAATCCAACTAAAAGTAGTATAAGTAATAGTAAGCTATATTATCTCACATTTCAAGACATCTGGAAGTAGGGTCAGCTGTTTCAAGGTTGACTAATCCAGCACTTCATGGTGGTTTTTAAGGGCTTAGGTTCTTTATGTCTTCCACTCTGTCAGCTCGGCTTCCTGGCTTGTCCTTCTAAGGTAGTACTCCTCATGGCCCCAAAACAGCTGCAGGGTTCCTGCTATTACAAGTAGATGATGTCCAGATGCCAGAGAGGGCCTGTTTCTTCCCTCATATTAAAAAGTAGCCCCTTAGTAGAATTCCTTTCAGTTTTCATTGGCCAGAAGCAGGCCCACATGCCCAAGCCTGAATCAGTCTTGGCAAGAGGATTGGGACCAGTTTGACTGGCTTAGACCAATTGTGATTTGCCTTCTCAGGCTAAGGCCTGCCTTCCTTAAAGGACAAGAAAGATGTACAAAATTGAGGTTCTTTTAGCCAGGAAAATGGGGTAAATGGCTTTTGGGTTGGCACCCAACATCATGTGCCACCCTGGTGTTTTGTGTCTGCTCTTCCTGGGGAAGGGGACGGTCTTGGGGATAGCTGTTGACCGGTGCCAGAGAAACAGAGACCGACTCTCAGTAAATGTGATGAACCTGATGTTGTCGGTGACTTTGCACAAAAGAGAAAGGCACAGCCAAGGGTGTTTTCAGCTTTGTCATTATCACCTGATACTGTCCCTTTAATAGTTGGGGCAACTCTACTTCTAGATGCACGGCCAGTGACTCTTATTGATTTGAGTGGCTGTCCAGAGCCAGACTAATTGGGCCCAGAGATTGGAACAATGATTCAGCAGCACGGGGTGAACTGACAAGGCAGAGTCTATCTGTCTGCTGGTGGGCGGGCTTTGCAGCAGTTCTTGCCTGCCCACAATAGCAGGGAGCTTAGCAGGCCGGGTCTCACTGCCACACTCACTGTTTGAGAACAGGGTAGGACTCAGTTGACCTGTGAGCCAGTGGTAAGACCATCATTCCCAGGTCCTAATAGCACTACCCTGTATCACTCCTTACTATCACTTAAGCTTCTGACATTAATGATGAACACCCCTGTGCCCTATCACCCCCTAAGGAATCTGACTCATGGCCAGGGGCCTTACCCTTCATGTACCATCTGTCCCCAAGTTGCTCTGCAACATTAGGGTGGGACGCTCCGGTTTGAGCGCCAGAATCCCATCCACCATTTGATGTCATCTGGCCCGTACCAAGAGTCTCTAAAAATAAAGACCTGTGACAGTTATGGTTTTGCTTTTTTTTTTCTGAACATTTTTGGTGCATGCTGTCTGTCATCTTGTTTCTTTTCTGAATGTGTTGATTGAACAGTGGGTGGCTAGGTAATGTTTGTGTTGGCACAGAATCCAACAGCTGATTTTATTTTTTTAAAATACATTTTTAAAAGCCCTGGAGATGTAGATCATCCCATGGAAACTTCTCTTCACCCTGTAATTCTGTTTTCTAAAAAGTATGCACTTTAATAACTTATCTGAACAAAGATAAACCCTGTGAATGGTAAGCTATTTACATCACCCTGAATTGATTTTCGATCCTTGTCGAACATCCATTTTTACTATTTCGGATCCGTGCAGGCATTCTATTTAGTGTCCTGTTTTCCCGTAGAACATTATTTCTTTTATAATATATAATGACTTGATAGCAGTAACTTGAATTTCGGTTGCATTTTACAGTTTACAAAGCTCTTTTTATGCCTTATCTCAAGCTTCCTATTGTGTTGTCCTGTATTATATTGCTTGAGACAGGGCTGCATAAAGAAAGAAGTGGAAAAAAACCCCCAAAACCACATGGGTCCAAGTCCTGCATTTGAAATTACAAGCTATGTGACCTTGAGAAATGCTTTAACCTCTTGGATCCAATTTCCTTCTCTGTGAAATGGGCAAGAAGAGGAAGAAATGAGCTCATGTACATAAAGTGCCTCATAGTGCAGTGCCTCTGCCTGAATAATGATAATTCCCATTTTTTTTCTGCTATTACAAATAGCAATTACTAGTTTTCAAACTTTTATGTCTCTCAATTTTTCCATTATGTTTCTGTATGGCCCATAATTTATTCCCCCCTGTGAGCCAATAGCCCTATAGGAAAATGATTTCATTATTCTACCTTGAAGGAAGTATTAATTGTTGAATATACCTTGATTGATTAACAATGCTCCAAATCAAGTAGAAAATTCTCAGGCATTTCAAATCTGTGGTTCCCCAAAATTCAGAGGTAATCCGTTTCTCCACCAAAACCTCAGAGGCATAAACATTTAATCCATTTGGGTAATGTACATGTGAACATATAATTATTTCTGGGGAGAGGGCAAACCTTTAGAATGTTCATTTATTCATTCACTCATTCATTCATGTGAATATTCAGGAAACATCTGCCGAGTGTGGAGTACATGCGAGGCACTGGTGAAAACATTGACTGTTGGAAGAGTTTTACGGAGAAGATAAATTTGGGAGGAAAGTCAAAAAGTCAAATTGATAACAACACCTGTTTTATTTTAGTTGATTGCATCTGTTGTCAAAAAAGAAAAACTTAAATGAATCTACTGAGGGCAGGCTCTCAAGAAGGGAATTGAATGAAAACAGAAGGTGAAACTGAGTTTTATTTTATTTTCCCAGGCCCAGAAAAATCTAAAGTGGCAGCAACCCAAACTGTTTTAGACTTGGACCAGATGACTCTTAACCTGACCGCTCTCCCCACCCCCCTTGAAGTTCAAGGAGTTTATAAACCTCCTGAATTATGCGCAAAATTATGGGAGTATGTATATTTTCTGGGCTTCATTGCTGGCATCAATTTCAAATTTGTGACTTCCTATAAAGGGAATGGTGTCCTGTGAAGCTAAGAACACTGACCTCCATTCAAACACACCCTCTCATTGTAAAGTAACCAAAGGATTGGCTTGTCAACCACCATAGAATGCTTT
Organism: Hippopotamus amphibius kiboko; assembly: GCF_030028045.1. NCBI lineage: Eukaryota > Metazoa > Chordata > Mammalia > Artiodactyla > Hippopotamidae > Hippopotamus > Hippopotamus amphibius. Next base: position 163,083,982 of record NC_080189.1, read on the forward strand.
TGAAACCAGTTTTATGAGTATTACAAAGTTTTTTGGGCATTATGAATTAGTTTGCTAATTAGTTATTAGCAATTAATAGCAGTCAATAAAATCTTTGACTTCTTTTATGATTAATGACATTCAGTATTAATAATTACCACTAGTACTAGTAATGACTAATCACATAATTGATTAGTAACAGAAAAATCTTTAAAGTGCCTTTCAGAGCTGTTTAGATATTAATGATAATTAAAAATTTCACCAATAACAGTGACCATACAATAAATGATGAGGAGTTATTGTATGGTGAGAAGCCTCATTGCCTGGTATAGACCCCACTGGGCTACATGTGGGTCTCTGTGTATACCTATGTCTAGGCCGGAGTCATTACTGAGAAGGTAATCAGTACATTTTGATCAAACAAATGAGTGAGACTCCTTGTGGCTCTTTCCTTTGTCCCTCCTGGGTGCGAAGCTCTGGAATCTTGGCTGGAGCAAAGCACCCAAGAGGGTTCCTGCTTGAACTCAGCCCAGAGACTGGAATTCAGGTGCCTCGGATGACAGGTGTGCCCTCGGCCTGGGCCGGGCAGGTGCTTCTATTTCCTGCACGCCAGCTCTGCCTCCCCTTTGGTGGCAGCCAAGGGCCATCTGAGGGCACGGTGATGAGACACGATGCCCGGGTCTGACACCTGCAGTCCGGGCCTTGCTGTTGCCACCTCTGCCTTCTTGTTTCGTGTGCCACTAACAGAAACAAAACATGAACTAAATCGATTATCATAAGGTCACAGGTCCAGCCCATGAAAGACTAGACAAGACTTAAAAGAAATTAGACTGCAGCCGAATGTAATTAGAAAGGGTTTGCGAGAAATTGAGTATAATAACCCTGTGTGATGATTCTTTTGAATGGCGTCTGGTACATTGCCTCAGACATAGGATTTAAAAACAAAGCTGTAAATGCCTTGTAGTTAATGGCCCTGCTTTAGATTTATTTCCTTGTGCTGAACGTGCCTGATACAGTGTCGGGCATCGTATCATAGACCAGGGCAAACAGAAGCATGAGACAAGGCTCATAGCTGGGGCTCAGTAAGGCCTTCTGGATAGACTGGGTGGGGTCTTGGTCAGCTCGGGCTGCCATAACAAAATACCGTAGACTGGGAGGCGTGAACGACAGACACTTACTTCTCATGGTTCTGGAGGCTGGGAAGACTAGGATCAAGGTGCCAGCTGATTTGATTCCTGGTAGGAGCCTCTTCCTGGCTTGTAGACTGTCTGCCTTCTTCCTGGCAGAGAAGAGGGGAGCTCGGGTCTCCCTTTCTCTTCCTGTAAGGACACTAACCTTGTCATAGGGGCCTCACCTTCATGGTCTCATCTAAAGATTACTTCCCAAAGACCCCACCTCCAAACACTGTCACCCTGAGGTTAGGGCTTAACATATGAATTTGGGGGCTACGTAAGCATTAAGTCCATGACAGGTGGGAAAGGTCTCTTGGTACCAATAGGCCCACGGTTCTTTAGTTCTTGCTCCTTGTCCTTCTGCTCTAGCCAGGGCTGGAGACGGGGATTCTCAGAGAATTTGGGCCGTAATCTATACCAAGAATTACTGGGAGGATCTGTCAGTGGTTCTCCCTAGGCCTGACTCTGAACACCGGCAGGAGGGCTTATAGAAGAGCAGGAGAGTTGCCTTCTGCGTTTCCCCCATGCCCCGAATGCTGGAACATCTCTCATGTCCCTGGCATCACCCTTGCTTACCCACTACAGAGCCATTGTTGGTGAACTTGTGACACTACCTCAAATTCAGAGCTCTGGTGGTGGGGTAGTCTCAGAACTGAGTCCCTGCCCATGGAGGGGCCATGGCATGCTCTGCAGATGTGTCTGGGCTCTTGTTCTCTGCCAGTGATGTTTGTTTCACATCATTAAACTGACAACTGAAATGCCAGAGAAGTCTTCTAAAACCCCCTTTCATCATGTCCTGACTCAAGAATCCACTGTGGGCCCAGATCACCAAAATTCCAAGCTTTTCATCCAAGTGGTCAAATCCTTTATTTCTTAATCCTCTTGTCTTGTCCAACCTTGGTTTCTTATTCCAATTTAATTTTTTATCTTGAAATATTTTAGATGTACAAAAAGCATAGAAAATAATATAAACGCACAGTTATCAACCACTCAGCCTAAGAAATAAACAAAACGTAGCTGGTGTCCCCTTCCAGCCCTTTATAAACAGGACCATGAAGCACAAATCTGGGAGCAGCAAAGGCAGCAGTTCAGCGACGTGCTTAAGAGCAAGGGTTTTGGGGCTGGGTAGACGCAAGGGGAGTTCTGGCTCTGGGCTTCCTTGCTGGGCAAGTTCAGGAAAATCGTATAACCTCTGAGCGTCTCAACTTTCTTCATCTGTAGAATGGGGATGATAAGAGTGTGTACCTCCCCGAGTCACTGTGAAGACTAAATGGAGGAATAAAATAGGTAATAGTGCTTCCCCAGCGCTAGGCAAGTGGGGGAGTGCTCAGCAGATGGCGGTGGTGGTTTCTGCTGGTGGCTGTTGAGTTTTTATAATCTTGGATTTGGACTACAGAGATGGGCCCCTACTCACCCTTACTCCTGGGGAGGCCCAGAGACTTGTCAATGCCCACACCCAGATAGGAGGACGGGGAACGTACCTCCCTTGGTGGGTGCCATGGACTGACTGTTGGAGTGCTTGGTGGGTTTTAGGTGCTCGTTCTGGCTGTGAAGCAGCTGTTTCCAGAGTTTGAGTTCATGTGGTTGGTGGATGAAGCCAAGAAGAACCTGCCTTTGGAGCTGGATTTTCTCAACGAGGGGAGAAACGCCGAGAAAGTGGCCCAAATGCTCAAGCACTTTGACTTCTTAAAGGTAGGAGGGGCAGGATCATGGGGGCCTGGTGGTTGGGTGGAAGAGTGCAGGGGAGCTGTTGGTGGGACTGTAAGTTGGTACAGCCACTATGGAAAACAATTTGGAGGTTCCTTAAAAAACTACAAATAGAACTACCATATGATCCAGTCATCCCACTCCTGGGCATATACCCAAAGAAAACCATAATCCCAAAAGAAACTTGTACCATCATGTTTATTGCAGCACTATTTACAATAGCCAGGACATGGAAGCAACCTAAATGCCCATCAACAAATGAATGGATACAGAAGATGAGGCATATATATACAATGGAATATTACTCAGCTATAAAAAGGGATGAGATGGAGCTATATGTCATGAGGTGGATAGAACTACAATCTGTCATACATAGTGAAGTAAGTCAGAAAGAGAAGGACAAATATTGTATGCTAACTCACATATACGGAATCTAAAAATGGCACTGATGAACTCAGTGACAAGAACAAGGATGCAGATACAGAGAATGGACTGGAGAACTCGAGGTATGGGAGGGGGCGGGGGGTGCAGGGGAAACTGAGACGAAGCGAGAGAGTAGCACAGACATATATATACTACCAACTGTAAAATAGTCAGTGGGAAGTTGTTGTATAACAAAGGGAGTCCAACTTGAGGATGGAAGATGCCTTAGAGGACTGGGGCAGGGAGGGTGGGGGGGGCTCGAGGGGGGGGAGTCAAGGAAGGGAGGGAATACGGGGATATGTGTATAAAAACAGATGATTGAACCTGGTGTACCCCCCCAAAAAGAAAATTAAAAAAAAAAAAAAAAAAAAGAGTGCAGGGGAGGACTGGTCCCGGCCCCAAGCATCCCCCCTTGCAAGACATGAGGGGGGACATCTCCTTCCCGAGTCTTCTCTCTGAGGGTGATTTATTTGTCCCTGGTGATGCATATTAAAGCCCTTGAAGGCACAGTTACAAATTAACAAAGGAGATTGTTGACCTGTCAAACAAATAGATGTTTATTGAATGAAGTACAATTGCGAGACCCTGAGCACTCCTGAGGGCCTGTAAGCCCCAGTCTCCGCCTCCGTGAACCATGGGAGGATATTTATGATGATGATAACAGTGATAGCTAATGCTCCTGTACTCTGGCACTGTTCTGAAAACTTTATGTATATTACATCAGCTCATTGAATACACAGGTCTGCATCACACAACCTATGTGTCCTGGAAATCTCCGCAGTATGCAAAATCGTGCAACAGAAACCACAGGGTTTATGGGCAAAATGGGGTTAGTTTTGCAGTTTTCCACGTTTCCAAGTATTTCTTGCAGATGATACTGCACATAAGCAAATGTGAAATTTGTGTTGTGATCAAATTGTTCCCTAATTTATCAGTCACGTTGGAACAGATTTGTGTTTTCAAGTATTTACCAGAACGGCTGGTGTGATAGGAGACACTTACTGTGGGAAACAGCATCAAATGACACAAAGTCCCAGCTCAGTGTGAGGTCCTACTCTAAGGATTCAGAAGAAGGGGATCCCACGGGGAGCAGGGCAGGGAAGGCTCTGCGGAGGAGTTGGTCTTGGAGCTGGTCTTCAAGGACTGTCCTGATGTTCCCCAGGGAGCCCTGGAGGTTGGAATGAGAGAGCTGCACGCCCACACCACTGCTCTTCCAACACGTTTTGTCCCTGGTGGGGCTTGGGCCCATTTTCTGGGGGAACCCCTTCATTATAGCAGTGCAGGGGTTGGACCCCTCTGGCAGTCTACCTGGAGGGCTTGGCTTTCCACTTTTAGAAGAGATCAATCCTTTGCTCTTCGCTGGGGAGGCCTGGAGAATGTGGTGGGGCGGGGGTGGGGTGTGGGGGTACCAGGGCTCCAGGTACTTGTTCTGGAGCAAATAGTCAAACGGGGCTCTTCCTGGGGAGGGTGTCTTAGCACGTGGACTGGAAGGTCTTGCTCTGGACTAAAGCATCCACGTGGCTTCTGAGGACATCCTGAGAAACAGAAGCCGTGTTTATACTTCTGCTATCTGGATTGATTAACAGAGATGGGGAGATTGAGGGTGTGTCTACACTAGCTGCCTGAGAATGCTGAAGCTCGGTTCATGGGAGAAAGACCCGCAACTGTGATGATCAGTGTGGTCTCTTGATACGCTGATTTGGTGGAAGGTGTAGCCACTGGCGAAGTTCAGCTCTTTGAGTGAGTTGGGGGTCAGGTCTGTCAAGATGCCCCCAGTGTGCTTGACTGGCTTTTCCTTATACAGCCCTATAAGGCAAACGCCATTATTTGTACAGGCCCTCTTACATGTGCAAATCCAGAGGATCTGGTAACACTGCCCCAGCTTGAGGTTCAAACCACCAATTCAATGAAAACTTGGCTTTCTCATGCAAGTGATAATATTAACTAAGTAGCATAATGCTGTGGGGTCTACGTTATGCTTCCACTTACATATTCCTTTTCTTTCATCCCGTTACTCCACATTCGTTGAGCATTTCCTGAGCCTGTTGCTGTGCTAGGATCTGGGGGTACCTAGACGAATAAGAGATGGTTGGCTTCTGTTTGGGAAGACTTCCCATCTAGTGGGGGACAAACACACAGCATGTTGTTACAGTATGGGTTGGTTAGCAGTATGCCAGCGACGGATCTATGTTTCTGTGGATGTCCAAGAGAAGTACTTAATTACACCGAGATAAGACGCTCAGAGGGGACTTCCAAGAAGTGTTGATTGTACAAAGGGATAAGCAATATTTATTGAATGTTTCTTCTGTGGCACTGAACACTGTGCAGATACTAGGATACTGAATCCTTCCCACAACCGTCATCCCATTTTACAGATGGCAGTCTTCGAGGAGGGGAGCTAGGGTACAAACAGGATTTCCTGACTTCAACTCTGCTGCTTGTCTAAGGACATTCTCTTGCCTCTTACCCAGCAGGGGTGGTCATCTACGCCAGAACTGTGAGCCAGACAAACAAAACCATCTCTTCCACCGTCCCCATGGAAACAACAAAACCGTCCCCTGGCTGGGGCCAGCTCGCGTCTATCAGACCAAGACATGTAATAATAATAATAACACAAAATTTTGAAACGGGGATGCCAAATGGGTAAATAATGAATGTAACGATTTGACCTGCTACTTCTAAAACCCACATACCACTCCTAAGAAAATGGTGGAATTAAGGCTCCTGAGTAATTAATTTTGCCTAAACACATAACAAGTGGGAAGCAAATTTTGCGTTGCGAACCCAGTTCAGCTCTTAAAACAGGAGATAGATTGCTCTTGCACACTGGCACCCCATCACAACATCTGTGCGTAATTAAGCCTCAGCAAAGAGTTTACCTCTCGGTGTGTGAGGCCTCTTCCAGTGGGGTTTAACAACCTCAGCCCTATGCTATAAATCTCCGAGGCTCAGACAAACACTGAATGCAAATGTGGTGTCGGGGAGACGGGGAGAAGATGAGGGGGGCAGCCAGGCCGAACGGTCGAGACCAGGGCATTTGTATATCTGGCATCAGTGTGTGTGTGCTGTGGCGAGGGGACAGGACAAGCAGTGAGGTTTGTGACTGACCTTGGGGACAACGGGGACAAGATAGAGGGAGAAGCCTTATAACCACAGGGTTTGGGACTGGAAGGGATGGGAGTGTGTCTGTATATGTGGAGGTGGGGCTTGGTAGGGGGTTGTCTCTTGAGCAGGCGCCCCTCCAGGATCAGGGGCCTGGGACTCTCTAGAAATTGTGGGCAAACCCTGAGGAGATGAGCATGCTTTTGATGACACACCATAACTTCCTAAGAATCTCAAAGACTGAGAAGCGCTGATGTCTAATAATGAGTATTCGTTAATATTTTTATTTTATTTTATAGTTTTTCCCCTCAGATCTTTATTGGAGTATAATCATTTTACAGTGTTGTGCAGTTTCCACTGTACAACACAGTGAATCGGCTGTTTTTACACATATATCCCCTCCCTTGTGAGCCTCCTTCCCCTCCCCCCACCTCCCCTCCTCCCTATCCCACTCCTCTAAGGTCATCACCATAGTTAATATATTTTACCTGCCTGTGCTGTGTTCGACATTTTTTTTTTTTTTTGGGGTACACCAGGTTCAATCATCTGTTTTTATACACATATCCCCGTATTCCCTCCCTTCCTTGACTCTCCCCCCTCGAGTCCCCCCCACCCTCCCTGCCCCAGTCCTCTAAGGCATCTTCCATCCTCGAGTTGGACTCCCTTTGTTATACAACAACTTCCCACTGACTATTTTACAGTTGGTAGTACATATATGTCTGTGCTACTCTCTCGCTTTGTCTCAGTTTCCCCTTCACCCCCCGTCCCCTCCCATACCTCGAGTTCTCCAGTCCATTCTCTGTATCTGCGTCCTTGTTCTTGTCACTGAGTTCATCAGTGCCATTTTTAGATTCCGTATATGTGAGTTAGCATACAATATTTGTCCTTCTCTTTCTGACATTTTTTAAAGTGCTTTATGTATATTTACTCTTTAATCTTTATACAGCCCCACGAGGGAAATGCCATTCTTAGCTGCATGTCAGCAGTGGGGAAGCTGAGGCCCAGAGAGATGAAGCCACTTGCCCAAGGTTGCACAGCTTCCTGGCAAGGGGCAGAGGCAGCCTGGCCCCAAGCCTGCGTGTTAAACCTCTGTGCTCTTCTCCCTCTGTAATATGCACAGGTCTCAGTGATGCACAACTGTCTGTAGCATTGGCTCTCAGCCCTGGTTGTGTTTTAGAACCACCTGTGAATTTCTGCGTGGCTGTCACGTGGCGGCTGCTGTGCAGAGCACTGGGATCTCATACATGCTAGTCAGAAGCAGGGAGTGTGGCTTTCATTGTAATTGTTGTCACCCTCTTACAGGTGAGGGAACTGGCACTCAGAGAGGTCATAAAACTTACCGCAGTCACACAGCTTGGAGGTGGCAGAGCAGAGGCTCCAGCTTGGCCGTCTGACTTCAGGTCTATGCTCTGCTTCACGGGGCTTGGGTGATGGGAGGACTGTGGCCCTGGAAGGTGGGTGCTGGCCCAGACAAGCCAAGACCTGCTTCCCAGGTGTGTTGACCAAGCACAGGAACAGAGAGGAAGCACGGGGTCAAGGCTCGTTAATGAGGCGAGGCCAGGGTTCGGGGCTGGAACTTTCCATAATCTGTGCTCTCCTTCTTGAGGTCAGGATTGGCTCTGGTGTGGGGCGCAGGCAGAGGCTACAGGAGGGGGGTCTCTGCTCTGCGGTGCGGAGGTAGACCCCCAGACCCAGAGGTCCCCATGGCCCCATGGGGTCAGCAGGCACCCTGGCCGGGAGCCTCACAGGGTTTGTTTTTGTTTGGGCAGGGGACAGGGTGGTTCTTATTGCCTCTTTAAAAATTTTCTCTTTCCTTTTCCATTCCTTGATGGAAGAAGCTGAGGAAGGAAAAGTGGTGAAACAGAGGTGTGGGTGTGACGTGAATTTCCCCTTACACCCCCAAACGCTCCTGCTCTCACAGTGATTTAGGGGCAAGTCGCTTGCCCCTGTGTCCCCTCTCAAGCCAGGCTTCTCCGAACTGAGCAGGAAGTGCTTTTGCATCTTGCAGTCATTTCAGTGTTGCATCCATCAAGGGGCAAGCGCAGCCCTCTCTGAGCCCCCACGACATACCCCTCTGCCTCCCATTTTTTGCTACCTCTGCCGTTTCAGAGCTAAGCCGCTGAAGCAGGCGCACATTCCGTTCCGTTGTGAGACAGGGTTGGTTGCATTTGGAGGAAGACTGGGGGGAGAGGTGGAGGAGGGGGAACCCAGCACACCGGTGACCCTGACTAACAAGCCCAGGCAGTCTCCTGATTTGGGGTTTTCTCTTTGCATTTGTGGCTTTTTCTTGGCTGTTCTCCATGTTGCTTCAGGCAGGCACGGGGTGGGGGGGCTCTGACCTCGAGTCTCCAGAGCCCCAGGTGCCCACTGACAAGCGTCTGTCCCAAACAAAGCAGGGGAAGGACTTAACCCCCAAATATGTCCCTTTCATTTGGAAGCCACAAACAGCAGCAGCGAACCCATATTTTTAAAGAGACTTTTTGAAAAATGCCAAGTGCGACTGAATTTTAAGTTCAAAGTAATATAGGGTCACAGATTTCTCTATTGGCCTAGATTTTCAAATGGCAAAAAGCGCAGGAAAGGGACAAACCAAAATGATACCTTGATTTCAGTAGGAACCTTGGTTCCAGGGAGCCTATAGTGTTCACTTGTATATATGGTCCCTTTTGTCCCCAGAGCTCCTTATTGAGATGGAGCAGAAACAGTCTCCTTTCTATGAGGGAAACTGAGGTGTGGTGGAGTTAAGTGGCTGGACTCAGACACAACAGTTGTTAGCAGAACCAGGAATAAGAAAGAGGTTTCTTGGCTTGAGGTTTCTTACTGCTAAGTAAGCTTTTGGGGGTTGGAATGAGGGAAGGCCTTATTCCCCGAAACACTTGAATTAGCTGCCCTTGCTTCTTTGTTTGTAAGTGGAATAAACCCATTAGGTTGTTGGAGAATCGTGGCGTGCTGAAGGCCTGGTCATTCCTCCCTCCTGGCCATGGTGGGACTGATGGGTGCCACTCACTCACATGGCAGCCCCGCAGTCCTCGGTGCAGCCCGATCTCTTGGCTCTTCCTGGGGAAACCTGTTCTCTTTTTGGCTACTGGGTGTCCTTAGAGTTAGAGGCGGTTGGAGAATGTATCAGCAAAGAATGCATTTGTCTGCACGTAACTGACAGCTCCATTCAAAAATACAAAAAGGATGTATTTTCCTCACATAGCAAGAAGGCTTGTAGCACTTGCCTGTTGATATTGTCTTGGTGGTTTGACAGTATCAGAGCTGGCATCTCTGATTTTTCTTAGACTTTTCCTCATGATTATAAGATAGCTGCTACTGCTCCAGGTATCACATTCACTCTCAAAGTAGGAAGAGAAGGGTACGAAGAGTTGCAATATTTACAGACATCCCTTTTTATTAAGAAAGTAAAAACCTTTCCACACCCCCAGCAGACCTGCTCTTATATCTCATAAGCCAGAGCTGCATCACATGGCCATCACTGTTGCAAGGCAGGCAGGGAAAGTATTTAGTTTTTCCTGTCTCTGGGGAAGAGGAGGACTGGGAAGAGATGTTGGGTTAGGCTTCAGCACTGTCTGCCACAGGAGGCTTGTAGGAAAGTTGCATGAGAAAACTCATGACTTCCTAATTGAAAAATTCATTCCTTCATAAGTAAGAAAGAGAAAGACAAATATTGTGTGCTAACTCACATATACGGAATCTAAAAATGGTACTGATGAACTCAGTGACAAGAACAAGGACGCAGATACAGAGAATGGACTGGAGAACTCGAGGTATGGGAGGGGGTGGGGGGTGAAGGGGAAACTGAGATGAAGCGAGAGAGTAGCACAGACATATATATACTACCAACTGTAAAATAGATAGTCAGTGGGAAGTTGTTGTATAACAAAGGGAGTCCAACTCGAGGATGGAAGATGCCTTAGAGGACTGGGGCGGGGAGGGTGGGGGGGACTCGAGGAGGGGGGGAGTCAAGGAAGGGAGGGAATACGATGATATGTGTATAAAAACAGATGATTGAACTTGGTGTACCCCCCCAAAAAAAAAAATAAATAAATTAAAAAAAATTCATTCCTTCAATCATTCGTACATAACACCCATTGCACAGGTCTAGAAACTGAGGCAGAGGGTTTATATTCACATGAGGAGCCTGATGTGAGAGAGAAATAGCTCTTAACACCAACCCTGGCTCAGATATGAGGGGTTCCATGCATTTTCCCCCAAGTCCCTGTTTGGCGTGGGCTCTCCATTGTGTCTGGAAGGTACCGAGGAGGGTAGGGAGGCCCTGCTCTGGTCCCCAAGCAGGAGGGGTCACTAAAGGAGGCCCGAGGCCTTGCTGGTGGAGGCGGAGCAGCCTGCCCTTCTCTCTTGGCCTGCCTGCTGCTTTCCCCACCCGTCCCTGCTGGGGTCCCTCCCGGGCCTTCCCTCTGGTTCCTGGGAGGAGCGTGTGCCGAGGTATGGCTCCTGCGCTTGTCTGCAGCCCTTGCCCGCAGCTCCCAGCCTCCTGGCTCCTTCTGACCTGCCCTTTCCTGTTCCAGGTCCCCCGCATCTACTGGGAGCTGTCCACCAAGCGGGTCCTTCTGATGGAGTTTCTGGATGGCGGGCAGGTCAATGACAGAGACTACATGGAGAAGAACAAGATTGATGTCAATGAGGTGAGGGCAAGGGTGCTCGGCTGCTGATGAGGGCTGCGGGCTTGGGCGGGGCTGCCCAGCGAGGGCAGGAGTGTCTGGATGAGGTCTCTTGGCCTTGAAGTGCGGCCTGTTGTCTGAAGACCTGTAACATCTCTGAGCACGAAGCAGCCTTCTGGGTCCTCTAGGGCAGCCCTGTGCCCGTGTCCTAGAGCTGGGGGGTGGCAGCAGGCAGTGGGGCGGGCATGTGCTGAGCGAACCCCCCCCCCCGCCCCCCAGCAGCGCCTGCCTGGACAGGGCATTACCATCTGTCCTCTTGTGCCACCTGAGCCCCGCAGCGTGGAGGAACCAAAGAACAGTGGTGCACATCTGTAGGACTTAATCCTCTGCCCTGTGGGGCCAGAACACACCTCATCCCTCTTCCTGCCCTCCCCAGATCTCCAGGTACCAGGCAAGAAGGGCACAGCAGCAGCCAGCTAGTTGTCATGGAGCTAAAGAAGGAGGGGCTTCTGTCTCCTGCCTGCCGCCCCCATTGGCCTCAGGGAAAACTGGCCGATGGACTAGGGCCTGTATCCCATTTTCTTCTTCTTGGTTACCATGGGGTCCCACAGGTAGGGGTGGGGTTCTAATTTTTCCATCAGCATTCATCGTTTTTTAGTCCCTATGCTGTGCTAGATGTGAGGGTTCAGAGGGGAACCAGACATAATTCCCTTTGTCAGGAGTTCCCAGCCTAGTGTTGGGAACGCAGACACAACTACATCCTCACAGCCATCTCTTAGGCAACGCGGGCTACGTACAAGCCAGTCCCCGGGGAGCTACAAGGAAGAAGCACTCACCTCTGCCCCACGTCGGCTTCCCCAGCAGGATGAGCAGGCATTTGCCAGGGTTGTGTGTGTGTGCACGTCAGGATGGAGAAGTTGGCGGGCAGAGATGGTACTGCAAAGAAGGGGAAAGGAGTGGTGAGGTTCTGCAGGGCTGCAGGCAGATGGTGAAGGCCTTGAGTGTGACCCCGATGTACTGGGGGTCACCGAAGGGTGAGGAGTGCGGTGACATGACCCCTCCGGCTGGTGGGACGAAGGAATGAAAGGGACCAGACCCAGTAGAAGTGAATGCTCTTCCTTGCTCCCTCCCGGGCAACACGCAAAGATAAGCCTATGGTCCCAGTGGCGGGATGGCCCAGAGGAGAAAGTCGCACGTTGGCTCAGCAAGTGAGCCCGTGGGAATGGCAGGGGAGTGTGCAGGTTGGGAGCCCAGGCCTTGGGTGCCTGTGTGGCCTCTGTCAGTGTGGGTGATGATGGCCCTACTTCTAAGACGGTTGTAAGAACCACAAGAGTTGTTGCACGAGAGTGCTTCGAACAGTGCCTGGTGGATGCTTAGCACTCCGGACTGTTAGCAAGATGATTGTTTTCACCCTTTGGGCTCTGGCCTTCTCTTCCTCCTCCTTTATTTCCTTTTCCAGTTAATGTTGCTGAATGCCTGACTCCCTGTGCCAGGCTCTTTTCTCCATAATAAACTCAGGAGGGAGGACTTATTGTCTCCATTTTGCAGATGAGGAGTCAGAGATTCAGAGAAGGAAGGTGACTTGTCCAAGGTCACACAGCTAGTAGAGCTAGGATTGAAACCCAAGTCTTTCTGACTCCAGTACTCCTCTTGGTTCATAAAAGGAGGGCCTGCATCAGAGGGTATGGAGCTGCTGTCAGGAGCATGTTTAGCCGCCACGCGCCTTGGATCCTGGGGACAGCTGTTGTCCCCTGAGTCAGGGAAAAGTGTTTCCTGAACCCTTCGGGGGCCCCTGGATGGGTGGGGAGGCTGGATGGGCCTCCTTACTCCCTACCCTGCTTCACCCAGGGCAGCTCTGCCATCGCCTGAGTTGTCTATTTGGCTTTCCTGGAAGAGATCTGCTGCTTGGGGGCTTGGAGGCAGGGGGAAGATGAGAAAACTACTGTTCCAGTTCAACCCTCTGCTTTAGAGATGGGGGGAAGCTCAGAAAGAGAGCAGGTGTCTTTCCCGAGGTCACTTGGCCGGAGCAGAACTTGGGGCTTCTGACTCTGCTTCCCCCACTGTTGGCTAGAGGGTGTCTGGGCAGGGCTTCCTGCAGAGGAGGGAGTGGTAAGACATGCTTACCCATCTCCTCCACTGTTGGTTGGGGTGCGGGTGTGTCCCTGAATCTAGGCAGGGATCCTTTGTCCTTTGTCTACCAGGACCCTTGAGTACAAAGTCTTTGGCGCCAGTGAGGAAGGGAAGGGAGGGGAGGGGAGAGCTGGGAGGGGAGGTCACCTCTTGTTTATCTTGAACAGTCTTAAAGGGGAGCAGGGTCTCTCTGCCTGCTGATCAGGAAAGATCCCGGGGGCCTCAGATTACTGGCATCTAGTTACTGCCATCTGCGGTGGGTGGGGGGGGGGGTTCATGTCAGCAGCACCCCTGAATTTATTAGTATCTTTGGATCCATGAGCCCAGGGCTGTAATAGCGTTTAATCAGAGGCAGGTTTGATTTTCAAAGACTGGTGCAAACAAAGATGTGCTCTGGTGTAGTTGCTTGCTCGTGGCTGAGTGAGTTACCTGGGAGGAGGTTGGAGGTGGCTGGTGGGAGCTGGGGCTGGGTGATGTCCTCTGTGGGCCTGGGCTCATCTGCTCCTGCTTCCTACCTCTTGAATCAGCTTTGCAGGTAAGGCCAGTGTTCTGTGCAAAGCAGACCCTTGGTGGACATCCTATGAGTTGGCGAACAAATTAAGCCAGCCTCATGCCCTGGGTTGACCTCTGTGAGGCAGGGTTGGGGTAGAGTGTTGGTTTTTGTTTTCTGTGGTCATACAGAGTTAGGCAGGCTTATATCAGAGGGGTTTGGAAAAAACAAAAGCAGTAATTATTATAAGCAACTAATATGTACCAAGCACGTGACACATATAATCTCTACTCCTTACAGATGTCCTGCCAAGGATATAGCATTAATCCCATTTATGTGTGAGAAAGCTGAAGCTCAGAGAGGTTAAACAACTTGCCCAATATCACACAGCTAGCAGCGGCAGTCAGGAGTCGAACACAGGTCTGCATGACTTCAAAGTCCTTGCTCTTCTACCTTCTGCGTCTCACTCCCAGGGATCTGCCTGGGGCTGCAGTGGAAGCTGGGGCCACCTGGTTGACAGCCACACCAGGAACTCCTCAAAGAAAGAGTTGGAGTACTGACGGAAGCTTTGCCCAGCTCCCAGGGCACCATCTGAATGGCAGCCCTTCTCTCTCTAGCTTACATGATGTTCATACAAACGTTGTTCCATTTTCTAAACATGGGAGGGCTGGGTGTGCGCTCCTAGCACAGCACCTGGTGTGTGGCTAGTGCTCTGAATTGGCAGCTAGTTGATGGTTGCTGCTGTTTTCACTATTTTTATCATCACTGGCCCTGTCCTCTCCTCCGTTACCTCGTTTGACCACTAACATTTACCGACTGCCTGACTCTGGGTGCCAGGCCCGTTCTGTGTTACAAACGTGGGAGGGAGGTCTTGTCTGCATTTCACAGGTGAAGACTCAGGGACTCAGAGAGGGCAGGTAACTTACTGAGGTCCTGGGTGTTCATGGTATGCCTCAGTGGGTTTTTACATGGACATAGCTTGTAATCACCAGCTGGGGAGAGGCACCAGCCATTTCCGGCCCCTGGCAGGACCCCTCACGCCCCTCCCCGTCCATACCCTCACCCCCACCAGGACTACCACTATTCTGACTTCTGTCACCATAGAGCACTGTCTCCCTTACTGAACTTCATGTAAGTGGCATCCTACTGTATAGTAATTTAAGCCTGGCATCTTTGTCATCAGTTGGCTGTGGGTCTTTTCTGGAAGCTCTATTCTCTTCCATTGGTCTATTGGTCTGTCCTTGCAATAATACCATACTGTCTTAATTCCTTCTTTGCTTAATCCCCGGCCCCTGGCTTCTAGGGTTTGTGTGAGGAGGCTCTTTGGTAGTATTCTGAGATGAGGTTATTAAATACTTCCACAGGAACCTCAGGCTGGGCAACGGGCCACGTGCTCTGCTGTGCTGGTGTTGACCATTGGAGATGTTGGGAGTAGACTAGGGACAGGCCCTACTGTGCAGAAATTAACCTGTTATGTCTCTCACCACCCAACCTCAAAGCCACCGGCTTCATGGAAGACTAGTGGCGTGTGTGTGTGTGTGCAGCATGAAAGACTACACATGACTGAAAGTTTATAAAAAAAATTCTGAGGTTCTAAAGCCTCCCTAGGACTGTGGGCCTGTCCCTGGAGTGACTCTTCCTCCTGAGGACAGCCTGGCTGTGAGCATTGCTTGGGGACGGAAGTGCAGTGGACAGATGGGGGCAAAGATCTCACCCCAGATCCTGGGGGGAAGGGTAGTTAGCAGCATCTTGGCTGCTACAAGTTGTTGACTCAGCTGGAAGATGGGGCTCAGCAGGAAGTGGCTCTGGAAGGAATTGCTCTTGTGGGTGGGGAGGGCTCGAGACCTCTCCCAACACTCGTTAGTCCTCCCCACTCCACTTTGAAGAGGCCCCCTCACCCCGCAGCATCTCAGCCCAGTTGGGCCTAGTGTGTGAGGACCTGAAGACCAGTCTAAGTGGCCAGTTCCCAATAGACTCAGGTAGGGAAACACCAGGTTGGGAGGCAAGAGACCTGGGTTCCAGCTCCATCTCTGCCAGTGGCCCTCTGTGTGACCTTGGACAAATGACTCCCCTCCTCTGGGCTTTAATTTTCTTACTGAAGGCATTGGGTTAGCTGGACTCTAAGGGTCTGTCCTGCTTGGATATTTTACAGAACAGTGACTCTCAGCTTGCTGAGAGATAAGACTTGAATGCAGATTCCTGGGTCCCACCCCAAACTCATCAGAATCTGGTGCTGGGAAGGGTTGTAAGAGTCTGTATTTTAACAAACTCTCCAGGTGGTTCAGACACTCACTGGAGTTCAGGAACCACCTGCCACAAGACCAGGAGGTCCCTGGCTGCCCCAGGTGAGCCCTCAGGCCTCACCTCCGCTGTTTCACATATTCAGGCATGAGGCAGCCCTGGCCTAGGTGTGCTCTCTGGCCGGGGCACATGGAGCCTGGGGAGCCAGTAGCCTGCAGGGGCCGTCATTTGTCTGTGCTCTAAGCCCAGAAGCAGCATATTATTGAGGGCCTGACCCGGTGATCATATTTGCCAGTCACTTTAAGAGCTGGTGACAGTGACTGTCACTGATTTCATTAAGAGTAAAGGTCGTGCAGGAGCGCGCTTTCCTGGGCTGGCTGGAGCCTCCTGAAGCCACAGGACGACTATTGATTGCAGGACCTTTATCGAAGGTTAATTGGATTTCAGTGAGTGTGTGTTTAAGACCCCACCTGGGCTGAGGCCCAATTGAATTTGTGTGAAATTAGCTGAGAGAAAGGCGACAAAGTCAGGAGCTAGGGTTGGGTGAGACGGGGACTGGAGGCCTGGTGGGCAACATCCGTAGTCTGTGAAGGATGGACTGTGAAGGATGGGTGCAGGGATGGGGGGCTTGCAAGAGACACTAGCCTGTCCATCCCGGAGGCCCAGGAGCCTGCTGGGGAGAGTGGGCTGGGCGCTCTGGAGTGGTCATTATGTGGACTTTGACCGGGTCCTCTGTCTCCTGGGTGGTCCTCTGGTCTGTGGTGTGGCCCGTAGAGCCTGTCTTTTTACTGCTCCAGAGAGTAAATCTTATCTTCCATCAGGATCGGAGGGGGATCTGGAGGTTTAGCTCTTACTGTGGACCCCAGCCATGTGTCAGAGGTGCCAGAGCCTGAGTTGCTGGCCTCCCTGGGCTCTGAGACAGCAAACATCAAGTTCCCCCACTGCCAGCTTAGGGTGCCCTGTCGCCTAGCCTGCTGGGCAATTTCTCAGTAGCTGTCTGCTTCCCTCTGGCAAACAGTCTTGCTAATCTCTTTGGGTGCTGTTGTTGGCCATTCTACTTTCTGTTGCGGTGGGGTCTCGGCCTTGTTTGTTTCTTTTAGAGTCATTTTAGTGGGGCTGGTGAGGGAATGCAGCCAGTGCCTGGGTTCCATCTGCCACGTGTAGCCAGACGCCCTTGCCGTGTTTCTTCTTTCCGTAGTTTTCCCATTTTCCCAGTTTTCCCATTCTGTGTCACTAGAGAAGCAGCAGAAGGGTCTCACACACGTCTTTCAGCAGACATTTCTTTTTTTTTTTTAAGCTCTTTATTGGAGTGTAATTGCTTTATACTGTTGTGCCAGTTTTTGCTGTACAACAAAGTGAACCAGCTGTATTTATACATATATCCCCATATCCCCTCCCTCCCACAACTCCTTCCCACCCTCCCTATCCCAGCCCTCTAAGTCATCACCCATCATCAAGTTGATCTCCCTGTGTTATGCAGCAGCTTCCCACTAGCTGTCTGTTTTACATTTGGTAGTGTATATATGTCAGTGCTACTCTCTCACTTCGTCCCAGCTTCCCCTTTGCCCCCCACCCCGTGTCCTCAAGTCCATTCTCTACATAACAGACATTTCTTGAGCATCTGCTATGTGCAGGCCCTGTACGTCAGGGCCACAGGAGAAGTGTAGACAGAGCATGGGAGAAGTCAGCTGCCCAGGCGTCACCGAGGCTGCGTGTGTGGTGGCAGGGCAGAGGGTTCAAAGCCGGGCCACCTGGGATTGTGCGTGTCTCTGCCATCTATTGGTCAGGTGCTCTTGGGTGAGGTACGTAAACTCTGAGTCCGAGTTTCCTTATGTCTACAGTTGGAGTGATAACAATATCTCCTTCACAGGGCTGTTGTGCAGCTTTGCAGGCTGTGAAGTTCTGTAAAAAAACAAAACAAAACAAAAAACGACTCACTTATAATTCATGAGGTTGTTAGTCGCACAGAGGTGTGTCTTCCTCCATAGAATCTCTGAGAATCTTCTTGCTCCTCTCCTGTCCCCCTACCTCTGTTGTCCATGAGTATGTAGACTTGGGGGTGATCAGGGGTCACTGAGCAAATGGTGAGCCCTTCCCCATCTCTAAACGCTGCGCTGCCCGAGTGCTTCCCCTGGCCCCCGACGCCAGTGCGGGTTGTGTAGGACATCGGTGCTCAGCATCATCTCCCACGTGGCGGGCGGCCCCGGCTCTGTGGTGGAAGGTGCTCAGAAGACCCAGGAGGAGAGGCCGGAGAGGCACAGAGACCCCGGTTACCGAAACCACTAGAATGAAAGCATCTCCTCCCATCGTCCACCCTCCGTAACTTTTTTTTTTTTAAACTAATTTATTTATTGGCTACGTTGGGTCTTTGTTGCTGTGTGCGGGCTTTCTGTAGCTGCAGTGAGTGGGGTCTCCTCTTCATTGTGATGCGCAGGCTTCTCATGGCCGCGGCTTCTCTTGTTTCGGAGCACGGGCTCTAGGCGCATGGACTTCAGTAGTTGCGGAGCACAGGCTCAGTAGTTGTGGCTTATGGGCTCTAGAGCATGGACTCAATAGTTGTGGCACACGGGCTTAGTTGCTCCGCAGCATGTGGGATCTTCCTGGAGCAGGGCTGGAACCCGTGTCCCCTGCATTGCGCCACCTAGGAAGTCCCACCCTCCGTAACTTCTCACACCAAATCTTGAGAAACCTGGGGAAGTTGGAGGGGTGCAGGTGCGCACGTGTGTTCCTGGAGACTTATTTCCCCAGCGGCAGGGGTGTCAGGAGTGGGGAACAGCGTCACTCTGGAGGTGGCCTTCCTGGCTTCTGGTGCCGGCTCTGCTGCTTGCCAGCTGTGCCGCCTCGGGGGAGCTCATCGCCCTTGGGAAGCCCCAGCTTCCTGCTGTAAAGTGGGTGCAAGAGAGTATCGGGGGCTTCCCTGGCAGTCCAGGGGTTAAGACGCCACGCTTCCACTGCAGGGGGCACGGGTTCGATCCCTGGTCAGGGAACTAAGATCCTGCATGCCGTGTGGTATGGCCAAAAAGAAAAAAAAAAAAAAGAGAGAGAGAGAGCATGTTGGATTGTTTGATGATTGAAACATGAAGCAGTTGGCTCAGTGCCCACAGTCCATGTGCAACACAGGCTATTTTGCTGAAATTCTAACTCCCGGTCCCCTCTGTGGTGCTGGCAATTACATATTTGCCAGAAGAAGGGGAAAAGGTAGGGAAGAAATCTTTGCTCATTTTTTAAAAATACTGATTCAGGTAAGGTGAATGTATGTGGCTGTATTTCTTTGCAGTGAGTTGCTGCTGGAGGCGGGGATGTCAGAGGTCAACATCTGTGTCTTCCAGCAGCTGTGGCCCGTGGGATCCACTCCTGGCCCCTCTGGTAGCCACGACCTTTGACTCTCACTGGCCAGGAGACCTGAGGAGCCCTTATTGGCCTGTGGATACCCCATGCCCTGGCTCTCAGGTGCTGTTCCGATTCAAGCCAAATCTAGAGATGCTTTCACCAAGCTCATAGAGGCTCTGAGATGAGAGGAACTCCTCCAGGTTCCTGTAATTAACCCAGCACCTCTTCTTCCTTCCTCACTGCCTCTCCCAGCACCACGTGTGGCTGAAGAAGTTCCCACTGCCTTCATACTCAGGGACTTCATCGCAGCGTTTGCTGGTCCAAGATTGACCCACTCCATGACTGGGCAGCAGCGAGTAACCTGAGGCTTGCATATCCCAGGGATGGTGCCCAGGGTTGGGGGTGGGGGCAGAGAGTAAAACGCTCTAGGCAGTGTGTGGTCTGGTCCTTGAGGCTGTGGTTCTGCCTCTAGAAACCTGGGCGGAAGCAAGGGAAGGGCAAAGAGAGCTTGAATTATTAACCTCCTTTTTACTTACTATCAGGCTGCTTGTATGATTATTAATATCCTGCAACACCAGCCTCCTGTTTCTTTCAGAGATCTTGGCCTTGTTTCCACGACACGCCCCAAGAACATAAATAGACTTTCCCTTGGGGGTGGGAATAAATTAATCCTTGTAATTATAGAATAATTAAAGTACTTTCAGCCAATTCAGGTTTTGAGAAAAATCCAAAAATAACTCTTTGATTTAAATATTATTTACTAAATTAATTCTTTACTCAGACTTTTTATAGATTCCTGGTTTTTTCCCTCCCTACTGTTAGAAACAGAAAGGCACTGAGTAATTACTGAAATCACTTATGTGAGCGGCACACTCTTTTTACATGGAACAATTAAAGACTTGTCACTGATTTTTTTTTCTTTTTTTCTCTAAAAAGAGCTGTACTATGGCTTTAGTTAACAGTATATTTTTGGTTAGGCAAACAGCTCTGGATTTCCCATTGTGATTCTTTTCTCCAAATGGAATACTTTCTTGGTTGCCGTGGGGACCTTCAAAGGTTTCTGGTGCAGCTCCTGCCTCCAGGAAGGAGCTTCCCAGTGAATGGAGAGGCAGGAGGGGCTGGCGATTGAGAGTTTGTTCCCTGGAGTCAGGCTGCCTGGGATTGGATCCCATTTCTCTAACTGCTGGCCAGGTGACCAAGCTTTCTCCCTTTTTTTTTTTCCCCCTCCTCTTTTTGTATCTTGCTTCCTTCACCTGTCTACTGCAGCGGTGGCTGCAAGTCCAGGGAAAGTGCCTGGAACGGTGCATGGCACAGAGCGTTAGCTGTTACCATTCTAAAAGAGATGGGATTCCTGTCTTTATGCGGATACTGCCGTTAACAGGGCCAGGAGCAGCCTTAGAGGAACTGAACCCACGTTTCTCCAAAGAAGACATACAGATGGCCAAGGGGAACGTGAAAAGGTGCTCAACCTCACTAATTGTCAGGGAAATATAAATAAAAACCACAATGAGCGATCACCTCACACCTGTGAAAATGGCTGTCATCAAGAGGACAAGAGTTAACAATGTTGGAGAGGATGTGGAGAAAAGGGAACCCTTGTGCACTGTTGGTGGGAATGCAAATTGTGCAACCACTATAGAAAACAGTATGGGGATTCCTCAAAGCACTGAAAATAGACCTACCATATAATCTAGCAATTCCACTTCTGGGCATACATCCGAAGGAAATGAAGTCAATTAAAAGGATACCTGCACTGCCATGTTCACTGCAGCCTTATTTACAATTGTCTTTCCTTGAGCAGGAGACATAGCTCAGTATGTGGAAGGGGTGAAGAGAGGTTTTGTGCCTTAGGTTTCTCCTGGGACTCTCGGTGCCTCTGTGAGTAGGAGGGGGCTGGCTGCCTTTCTCTGGGCGAACTGGTTCTCAGAGACTATTTACTGCAACTCTGATAGATGTTAAGAAAAATTACCAAAAATTTAGAAATGAGTATGCAGTTTGTCCTTTCAAAAGTCATTCTTCGACACTGTTCAAGCAGCCTACCTGAGGGTTTTTTAATATCTAAGGGAATGTACTTTTGTTTGACTTTGCTATTGACAATTAATTAAGGGCTCAGACTGAAGTCATATGTCAACGTATAGATCTTATCCAGTAGAGTTACAAGTAATTCCTTACCACCAGAAAAGATAACCCTAAAGGTTATGATTTCCTTATTTCCTGATAGGCCAATAACCAGTTTTGTATCTAATCCCAAAATCTCAGTCTCTTATTCCTGTTTAAATGCCCATAAATACCCAGTCCCTCAAAATTCTCTTTGAAGCAGCTCTGCCTTCTTACTTGCTCCTTTACTGATGAGTGACACAGTTTTTGACACGTGTTCATTCTAAGTTTATATGAGAGTCAAGTTTTTAACTTTTTGAAAATTAGTCTTTGATGGTGATACTGGGTATATATTTGTTCCAAGTTTAAAATAATAGGCTACCTCCTTTCAGAAAACAAACAAGCACATTTGTGTCGTAGTGTGTAAAGTGCTTTCCCACATGCCATCGCATTTTGGCGTTGAATCTCGAGGTTGCTTTGTGAGGAAAGAGAGCATGATGGCCCCAGAGTGAAGCCAGTGGCATAGGCTGGTTCCCCCTCCTGTCTCTGCCTTCCGCACCTGCCTGTCCTGGTAAAATGTGGTTAAAATGAACGTCAGGAACAGCCCCTGAAAGGAAAGACACCCAGGTAGGGACAGCCGGTTGGGGAGGGCTGCTCTGGTGGCTTTGCCTGCGTGCATGTGAGCCGCCGTTGGCAGCCTCTTCCTCCTCTTCCTCCTCTTCCTCGCATAGCAGCAGCTCCGTCCTCATGGGCCAAGGCTCCCCCAGCCTGAGTCCCCAGACCCCTAGGGGCCATCTTTCAGTGTGGTAATTGGGGGCCCACAGCGATTAGCAATATTTCAGAAAGCGTAAGGGAGCTCATACATCTCCCCATGACAGGTCTGCCTGGGCTAAATGAAATGCCATCGTTCTGCTTTTGGCTGGAATTCTGTCAGCTCAGTCTGGCTGCCCTGCTTATCTTGGGCTGATCAGGAGCCCTGATTGGACCTTATGTGCGTCCTTGACAAATAAAAATGAATTATTACTTAATAAATGCAATTGGTTTGGCACATACGGCCTTTCCGAGCTCTGCTCAGTAGAGCTCCGGAGAGAGAGCCTAAGGAAAGGGGTTCTCAGTGCCATCAAGGTGGGGACCCGCTGGCTCATCCAGGACCAGCTGTGGCTGGGCCCCCCTCCCAGGAAGCAGAAAACGGTGGCCCCGGGACACCCGACGTCTCAGCCTGAGTCTGAGAACTCGACACGGGGCAAAGTTCTGTTCCTGATGCCACAGACACTGCACTGGGCCTTCTTTTCCCCCAAGGGAATGTCAGGCGCTGGAGCGCGTGGTGGCAGGGCACGGGGTGACACAGTCTACGTGTCAGGACTTTAGGTAGCCTCTTTAGCCCCGATGTCATCATTTCTTAAAAAGGTATCTGTACAATGAGAGCTAGCTTGCCACCCCCCCCCAGGAGTGTTCTGGGGCATCAGGGGCACCGAGGAGAGGCCACTAGGTTCCAAGCACCATGATACTCTCACTGACCTGACAGTAGCCCATGGGAGTGGCACTGTTATTATTTCCGTTTTACTGAAGCTGAGAGTATGACTAACTTGTTTAAGGTCACAAAGTTCAACTGAGAAGTGCAGAAGTCAGTGTGAGCCAGTGCAGAATAGTGGTTATTGGAAGGCTTTGGGCCACACCTGGTGTGATACCTGGCTCCATCTCTTGCCAGCTAGGTAGCTCTGGGTAAGTTAAACCTCGACGAATCTCAGTTCCTAATCTGCAAAGTGGGGCTCAAATTGTACTTATGTTTAGGGCTTTTAATGAGGATGACAGCTATTGTTACTAAAGTAGAATTATTCTTGATGACTTAATTTGAGGCCAATTATCATCGATTGGGATTCAGAGAAGACTAATGGGGTTAGGATAAGCCTCAGAATCTTGGCATCTGAGAAAAACGCAGAGAGACAAGGGTCTCACTCATATTGAAGGCAGAGTCCTATGTTCACATGTTTGGCCTGTTACAGGTAAGGGGATGAATAATAGAGCCAGTCTATGATATGTAACTTAGACATCAATGAAGCTGTTTGGCAAAATAGAGCCAGTTTCTGCTGTCATAGGAGCTTATGATAGCAGGCTAGGTGGCTGTTAATCAAATAATAACATAAAGAGTGTGCTAGTGACAGAAAAATACAGCATCCTATGAGAGTGTATAGCAGGAGAACATCATTTAGTCTAGGAGGTTAGGGAAGGCTTCCCCAGGGAGGTGGTGCTCAGCTGGGATGGCAAGGAAGAGAGGAGTGAACCAGGTGAAGGGGAGTTGCTCCTGGGATATCATGTGCAAAGGACCTGAGGTAGGAAGGCATAGGGATTATTAGAGAAGAGAAAGAGAGCAAGTATGCCTGGAATGTCATTATGGTACAAGATGAGACCAGGGAGGGAGACTGGGCCTGGTCGTGCAGGACTTTGTAGGCCAAGGAAAGGGCTTGAGTCTTTATCATAAGACCCTAATCCTATGTTCCCTACCCCATGGGCCCCGTCTCCTTTCCTCTGGCTGTGATATGTTTGTTAGTGACCATGGAGTCCAGCCGAGGCTGAGGGATGCCAAGAGCAATATGTGTCCTGGGGCATCAGCTTTCTGGTTCGATTATCTCTTTGTCCTGTGGAAACCCATCAGCAGACCATCTGTGGGTCTGGGTCTGGCTCTATTCAGCAGCTGTTCCCTAGCTGGGAAGAGGCTTTTAGCTTTAATAAAAAGGGAGTAGAGATAAGGAGGCTGCCTCGGCAGGGAGAGCAGCAATGACAGGATGATTTAAATGGCCTCTCCAGTGTCATTTCTTTGGTGCAGACATCATAAATCAGATTAGCATTGGGCTCTGGCAGGGAGGGGAGTAGGGAAAGGGGCCTGCAGGGAGAGGGGAGAAGGGCTTGTGACTCTGGGTCCTCCTGGAGCTGTTGGGGCAGCCCCAGAGGATGGTGGGGGTCACCTATTCCTCGTCCTCAGCCCCTTGGCCTTGTTCTTTGGAGAAGGGGCAGGTAGAATGATCCCTACTCCCCACCCAGCTTTCCAACCCATATTCAGCTTTGGGGGAAAAAATGAAGAGGAGTTGATAAGAGAGAAGAGGAAAACTGGGGAAGAGTGGAGGGGCGGGTGTGGGAGGTAGGTGTTACAGCTTTCCCAAAACCTAGAAGCAGTGGTTCTCCTACCTTGCCATCCATTAAAATCACTTAAAAAAAAACTGCTGCTACCACCCCCAACATTTCTGAGTTCCAGCTGAATCTAACATGCAGCTGAAGTTAGCAAAAGCTGGGTTAGCATTCAGCTTCTACTGTAAACTCAAGAACTATGCAGTCTGAAGCCATTGCTTCTGCCATGATCGCTCGGGCCTTCCTCTTGAAAGTGGCCAGGTGGAGGGGCCAGAGTAGAGATCTCTGAGGCAGGTGGTAGTGCTGTGCAACTCCCATTGGCCTCCCTTCTCTTTCAGATCTCGCGCCACCTGGGCAAGATGTACAGCGAGATGATCTTTGTCAACGGCTTCGTGCACTGTGACCCCCACCCGGGCAACGTGCTGGTGCGGAAGTGCCCGGGCTCGGGAAAGGTGGAGATTGTCTTGTTGGACCATGGGCTCTACCAGGTAGGGGAGCCCTTTCCCACCAGCCAGCGCCTGAGTCTGGTCCTGCCTGATTCAGAGCCTGCTGAACTCCCCTATTGGCCACAGAAACAGGAAGCAGATAATAAGGTAGCTGGAGAGGGCCCTGCCATAGCCCTAGAGCAAGTCACGGTCCTATGAGCTCTCCATGCTCTCTGAGGCTCAGTTTCCTCCTAATAGAGTGAGAGTGATAATACCTTCTTTAGAGGCAGCTGTGACGGGTAGGTAAGATTGTGCTTGGATGTGTGAATGGACTTTGTCAGCTGCAAAAAAACCCTTCCTCCCAGGGAAGCCCAGGCCAACCAGACCCTGGGAGGTGGGCTCCCCTTAGATGAGCGGGACTTCAGGGGAAAGGGTAACTCAGCTCCAGTGAGGAAGTCGTGTGTAGTGGGAAACGGTGCAGGGAACTGACAGGGGTTGGAAGGCCCTGACTCTATCCTTTGGAACTTGGGACACAGAGCTGTGCAGTGAGCCATGTGTTCCTGCCTGGAAGTTGAGAAGTTCAGTGCCCATCCCAGGACCCAAGCCCTGGCTTGATTCCATGAGGTAGGTGGTCCTGGGGACATTTCCCCGATAGTCTTCTGCTCCTCCCCTCAGAGCCCTGATCCCACATCCCCAAATCTGGGCTTCCTTTAAAAGGCTCGGTGATGCTGGGCATGTTAGTTTAAGGTAGACACAGCTCTCAAATGAATGCTGGCCCAGACACAACAGATGTCTAATCGCCTGCCCACACTCCAGTCTGGGGTGTGTGGAGGGGCCCAAAGGCAGAAGCTGACCAAGGCTGTTCCTCTCAGGTCTCCTTGGGGGTCTCACCCACCATCTACTAGCAGCCAGGGTAAGGGCTCAGAGGAGCATGCATGGGAACGTTTTCATGGACCAGGCCTGGGAGCGGAGCTTCTGCCACATTCCATTGGTCAGAGCTCAGGCAGAGGGCTACATCTAACTAGGAGGAAGGCTGGGATCTTAGCCTGTCCTTGGGAAGAAGAGGGGAACATAGATTTTGGTGGGCTGTTGGTAGTCTCTGCCACTCAGGACCGAGGCTGGCCACATAGTAGCTCTGCACTTGGACCTTCAAGGGTGGCTAACTGTGGGGGAGAAGGAGAAGTTATGCAGGAGCCACGCTTTCCCTGTGCCCCCCTTTGCAGCGGTCACGGCAGCCAGGGACTAGGTCTTTCATGGGGAGAGGAGGCCCAGGCCCTGCCATGCTGCCCCCGCCGCAGGTGCTCACGGAAGAGTTCCGCCTGGATTACTGCCACCTCTGGCAGTCGCTGATCTGGACCGACATGAAGAGCGTGAAGAAGTACAGCCAGCGCCTGGGAGCCGGGGACCTCTACCCCTTGTTTGCCTGCATGCTGACAGCCCGGTCGTGGGACTCGGTCAACAGGGGCATCGGCCAAACTCCAGTCACCGCCACTGAGGTGGGTGGTGCCCCCCTGGTCCTGCCCTGTCCCGAATGCAAGGAGTAGGGCCAGGGATGGCCTGAGGTTCTACACTGGTGGGCTGTGGGGGTGGACGGGGGTGGGGAGCAGAATTAGAGATGTACTGGAGGAGGAGGTGGGGGGTGGAAACAGTGTCCTGGATGGACGGAGGGAAAGGGAATGGTGTCCCACTGTGTCCCTCCTGGTCTTATCAACCTGGAGTATACGTAGGTCCTGTTAAGCGTATAATTCAGGCTCTGTGACTTTCACAACAACCTGCTCTCCCAAGATTTCAGGCTTTCACCAGGTTCTCCCCCAGGACTTCTGGGAATCCCCAGAGACTGTCCCGTAAATAAGCCTGGCACCACCCATCGTCTCCCGCTGGGCACCATCTCGCATCGTGGGCTTCCTCTAGGGCACGCCATGGGGGAGGGGGCTTCCCTCCTCATGCCGTACTCAAGGACTGCTTGTCCCGTTGTCCTGTGGAGTTTTTAGTGAAGCAGCTCTTGTGGTCTTTGTTTGCAGCTCATTCCTCCACTGGGTCTAGATAAGAGTCCCCAGAGTCTGGGCTGAGGCTGGCCCTAGGAACACCTCCTCCCTGTGCTTGTACTCACCTCTGCGCCCGCAGCCGGGGCTTACGGGCTGACTCATTCTTCCTGGCTCGGGGTGAGCTCCCTCCCAGGCTCCTCAGTCCCTCAGGGAGTTGCCTTCTGTCTTCCCAGTCTGGCGGTTTGCAGACCTATGCAGACTTGCCTGTGTCCATATGGGGAGGGGCTTGTGCTCACCACAAGGGACAGGGTCCCGCTTGTGCAGTAGAAAGACCAGGGCTCCGTTTCCAGCACCTGCTTCTCCTGGTGGGATGACCTGGGTTGGTTCTCGTCACCTCTTTGAGCCTCAGAGTCCTCTCCTGCGAGCTGCCTTATGGTGGGGGCTTTAGGAATGGCTGGGTCCAGAGTCTCCAGCGATGTCACCAAACAGGCCACCTCTTGGCTCTGTTTTCCTCCAAGTGGACATCATTCCCCAGCAAACTTGGTGGCAGAGATGACCACCAGTTACCCTAGGCGTACACAGCTTTCAGCTCATTGTCTCAGAAGAAGAGAGACGATCTCCCCAGTTTGTTGAATATGGATGATAATTTCTGCTTTATTGATAATATGTGAAGCGCCTCCCCATAGTTTCTGAAATTTGTTCACTGAGCAAACATTTGTTTTTGCTGGACCCTGGACTGAATGCCTGTGGATCCAGTGGCTAACAGACAGACAGGTCTTCCATGTAATTTGCACTGTGGTAGAGGGAGACAGACAGTAAACAAGTGAACAAACAGGTAAATGGAATAATTGCAGGTTGGAGGTGCCAGGGGAGAAGCAAGCAGGGTGCCGTGATGATGGCTGATGGTGGGGGATGCTGTAGAGGAGACCCCGCCAGGGAGTTGACATGTAAGCTGAGGCATGAAGGACAAGCGAGGCACCCGCCACAGGAAGAGCTTGCAGAAAGCACTCCAGGCAGAGGGCACGCATGTGCTGAGCGGGCAGGGTTGGGTGGTCTGGAGTGTGTGAGGAGGATGGTGGACTGAGAAGCGTTTGGAGGGCTGGGCTGGGAGAGCATCACACAGGGAGAAGTTCAGGTTCATTCTCAGGACAGAGCAAAGCCTTTGACACTTAACATAGACTCACTGTGTTAAGTATCTCTGTGGAGGGAGGCGAAATGAGCAGGGGGCTGGGGCAGAACTCCACGTGGAAAGGTGATGGGGTCAGACTGCACTCATGGCCATTGGAGGAGGAGAAAAGCAGGTGGCGCCAAGGTGTATTTTGGACATAAGTGTGAGCAGCCTTTCTGTCGGCTTGGACATGGTGGGAGGAAAATGGAAGAGACAGAGTTGCCTCATAGCTTTTTTTTTTCTGTTTCTCAGAATTTTTAATCAGAATTTTCTTTTTTCTTTCTTTCTTTCTTTCTTTCTTTCTTTCTTTCTTTCTTTCTTTCTTTCTTTCTTTCTTTCTTTCTTTCTCTTTCTTTCTTTCTTTCTTTCTTTCTTTCTTTCTTTCTTTCTTTCTTTCTTTCTTTCTTTCTTTCTTTTTCTCTCTTTCTTTCTACAATAAACTGCATGTATTTAAAGTGTACAATTTGCTTTTTTTTTTCTTATTAGTAATGTATATATGGCAATCCCAATCTCCCAGTTCATCCCACCCCAACCCCCCCCGCCTTTCCCCGCCTGGTGTCCATATGTTTGTTCTGTGCATCTGTGCTCTATTTGCTCATAGCTTTCTGAGGTGAGTTATGGATGGGGGGTGCCGCTTGCTGACATAGGGAAGGCTGGGGGAAGGACACGTTTGGGTGAGGGGAGCCAGCAGTTCTCACGAGCATGCAGAGAGCGGTGTTGAGGGCAGTTAGGCCTGGTGCTCAAAGAAGAGATCCAGCCTCCAGATAAGAATTTGGGAGACTTCAGCCTGTAGATGGTATTAAAGCCACAGGGATGCACAAGGCTGCGTGGCACACCGTGGGCCCTCAGTGAACGATATCTGTTTTTATCAACTAAGTTAGAGTTTTATTCTTGCCATCGGGTAGGCATCCGGCAGGGTCCACGCTTGAAGGCTGTGCTGCTCGGAGAGACAGCTCCTCGGGGTAGCCTGGGTGGACGCAGGGGCTTCCATCTGGGCCCAGAGGGTCTGTGGCCCGGCCCGTCCGACCTTGCTGAGAGGGGGTCCCTGTGGTGGGCGGGGCCTTCACCTGGCCTTCGCCCCCGCAGGCAGGGTGACCTGCGGCTGTGGCGGGAGGCGGCGGGGAGGCAGACAGCCTCCTGGTGTCTGGCTTCGTGTTGAGATGTTCCGGCCTGATAGCTCCTGCCCGGGGGACGCTCCAGGTGTCACAGAGCTGCGTCGTCGGTGGCGCACACGTGCTCCTGAAGGGCCGGGGGTTCCGCTCCCGCTACGGAAGGCGGCCGGGGGTGACGCGCTTGGCAGCAGCCCTGTGACTGCGACCGGCCCCGCGCGCCTTCGCGTACCTTATCTCTGACGACCCTCTGGGGTCTGCTGGGAGGTGGGCACGGACGGTGTTAGCGCGCACGCTCTGTCTTTAGGGGAGGACCCTGGGTCACGCAGTCCTCTGTGAGATGACGGGCAGCGTAGCCTGGTGGTGAGGGTGCGGGCTTGGGAGCTGAACGGCCTGGGTTTGACTCCTGACTCACCCCTTACTAGCTGTGGACCTTGGGCAGGTGACGTAACTTCTCGGTGCCTCAGTTTCCTCCTCTCAAGTGGGGGTATACGCTCGCCTACTGCGGTTGTTGTGAGGATTATGTGAGTTAACACCTGCAAGCATTGTTGGAGTGCCCGGCTTACTTAGTGATGCTCAGTACGTGTGGACCGTTGTCCTTGTCACCACCATCACTGTTTCTCTGGAGACTGAGAAGGGATCAGAGCCTCACTCTATCCTCAGGACTCTGGCTGGAGGCAGTTATCTGCCCAGAACCTTGCAGAGCTCAGGGACGGGGAAGGCTGGGAAGCTGGATCCCAAACTTACCCATCAGCATGGGGCAAGGGCTAGCCCTGAATCCTGCTCTGGGGGCATGAGGACCTTGGACAATGGGTGGGATGACGCTGGCTCCAGCGCAGAGGACAGTGATAAGCGGTGGCCTTGTGGGCTGGTCTGGTGGGGCACAGGGTCAGGCAGGGGATGGGGCAGAACTTTGGATTTGGGTTTGGGGTCG
Organism: Hippopotamus amphibius kiboko; assembly: GCF_030028045.1. Classification (NCBI taxonomy): domain Eukaryota; kingdom Metazoa; phylum Chordata; class Mammalia; order Artiodactyla; family Hippopotamidae; genus Hippopotamus; species Hippopotamus amphibius. Next base: position 163,114,022 of record NC_080189.1, read on the forward strand.
GGAGCTCAGACCTCTCAACTGCACCAGCCTGGGCTTGTTTGGAGGGATGAGGGGACATGACTCAGCCAGTCCCAGCTTCCAAGGCTCCTTTCAGGCCGGGCCTGAAATTGGTGGCCAGCGAAGAAGCCTTGGAAATAACACAAGGAAGGACCCCTGGGCTGAGAGGCTGGCTAACTCCAGTCAGCCAGGTTGGTGGGGAGGTTGACTTCCTGCCCTAGTCAGTACGGGCTTGGGCCCGTGGGGGATGGGTATTGGTGACCTTGGCTGCAGGGAGCTAGGACGGCAGAGGCAGTAGACATGTGGCCTGGCCCCTGCTGCTGTGCTCCTGCTCCTATACGGTGTCCAGTGCTTGGCTAGAAGTTGGGTGAGATGTCCCATCCAGGTGTGTCCGGCCACAAAGCCCCTTGGGCCAAGCTTGCCTCTGGGGAGGGTTCCTAGTGCTGCTGAGGCAGCTGTGCTAGACGCTCCCTCATGGCATTTCCTCGCAGGCCCTCAGCTCACAGGCGGCCCGGACACCCGCCACCCTGGGCCCCACTTCCCACACCGACCGTCCGTTTGTTTCCTGTTGCTGCTTCAGGACTCAGAAATCCGCAACAATGCCGCCAGTTACCTGCCCCAGATCAGCCAGCTCCTCAGCCACGTGCCCCGTCAGATGCTGCTCCTCCTGAAGACCAATGACCTGCTGCGGGGTATCGAGGCCGCCCTGGGCACCCGCGCCAGCGCCAGCTCCTTCCTCCACATGTCGCGCTGCTGCATCAAGGCGCTGGCAGCGTGAGTGTGGGCTCCCGCCTCTCCTCCCCTCCAGCTCCCCAGCCAGCCTCCGGGGCCTGCGCGCCCCTAAGTTCTCCCAGCAGTCCCCCCCGCCCCTGCCTGAGCTCCCCAGTCTCCAGCTCTCCCTGCAGGAAGTTAGCGGCAGGAAACAGCTCCAGCGAACGGGCAGATGCCTTGGGGCTGTGTTTTAAGGTGGTCTAGAGAGCCACTTCTACTTGTTAAGATTGTAGGACTCGTTAAATTCTAGGACCTCACCCTCCTGGGCAGGCTTTCCAGGTGACTCTCACCCTCAGTAAAGTTTGAAATGTTTTCTGAGAATCTCACTCCTGTCCAAGTGTCCCCCAGACTTGGGCTCAGGATGCCCTGGTATATACCCCATCTCTAGCTGGTCCTGGGACTGTGTCCCCAGCATTGGGCAGGCAGGGAGGCCAGTGTTTCTTTTCCCTGCGGGTGTGGCTGTGACTCAGGAAAGTGTCACCAGCAGGCTCTCTTGGGATCTCAGGTCTTTTTCGATACCTCAGCACCCTTGAGGTATTGATGAGGAAGGGAAGGGTGTTTCCTCAGGGAGGTAGTGGCAGAGGTTCTAGGCTCTTCTACCTGATGGTAGCAGATTCAGGGGAAGGCTTATGCTCCGGCTGCATTTTCTCACCTGAGAGGGGAGGCCTGCACTGTGGTCAGCTCCGAGCCTACCCATCCCAGGTAGCAAATGGATCATTCTGGTAAATGGGTGAAGGGAGTTTTGACCACACACATCATGCACCCACTGTCAAAAACCAAGTTAGATTACAGAAAGTAGACTGCATATGGAAAGGACTGAACTTGATTTAGTCTTCCTCTGAGGTTCAGGAAACAAAGTCTTGGGGGTTCCCTGATGGTCTAGTGGCTAGGAATTGGCACTTTCACTGCTGGGGCCTGGGTTCGATCCCTGGTCGGGGTACTAAGATCCCACAAACTGCGCAGTGTGGCCAAAATTAAAAAAAAAAAAAAGGAAAAAGAAAAGTCTTGGAAAGTTGATAATCATAAATGCCGATTTTCATCGTGTCCTTTTGTTGGTGCAGAAGGGATTGAGCTGGGTTGGATCTATAATGGCCCCAGCCTCCCAGGACCACCTTGATTAGGTCTCCAGGTGATTCTTACCCTCAGGAAGTTTGGGAAAGCTTTTACATTTGAGTTTGGGGGACTCTGACTTAAATATTAACTATACTTTTGGACAAAGAGAAACATTGGAATGTGCTATCCAGTGAGTCCACTAGGCCTTTGATACGCTGTGAAACAACTGCTTTTGCTTACCCCACTTACCTGGAAAATGCCTTTGGAATAGTTGAGTTCCTCTGGCCCCTGACTGGGCAGTGGTCTGATCATGTAACCAGGAGTCGTCCACTGGGGCAGGGGGCAGGTGAGTCAGCCAAGCCATCATCTTCCTTTTTTCTAAATGATACTGAGTGTTTCCTACGCCTTTATCTCTTGTTCTCTCCTTCCTTCCTACCCCTCCTGCAGGCACGAGAAGAAGAACACGCGTTCGTTCTTCAGAAGGACCCAGATCTCTTTCAGTGAGGCCTTCAGCTTATGGCAGATCAACCTTCATGAACTCATCCTGCGTGTGAAGGGGCTGAGGCTGGCTGGCTGGGTCTTGGGCCTGCTCTGCTGGCTGTTGCCTGCTCCACACTGAGTGGACGTGCTGTCCCCTTCCCTGTGTGACCCTGTGGTGGCCAAGGGGTCTTTTCACTCCTCACTCTTCTATCATACCTCCGCCCGCTTGCCCCGTCTCTGCCAGCTGGTGGCCTGGAGCCCCACGGTCCCTGTGGGTGGCACCCTTATGCTCCACCCCTGGAGTTCCTCACCCTCGGGGCCCTCGTCTTGGGGCCCCAGGCCGTGCCCTGTGATGGGTTTCTCTCCGTATCCAGGGCGAAGGCACGGCAGTCTGCTCTCCTGCTCCCTGTGGGCGCCATTGGGTTGGATCCCTCCCCCCGGCCCCTGTCCCCCACTTCCATGAACGCTTCCTGTTGTCAGGATGGACCATGAATCCACTGAGGGCACCTTTAACTCATAGGAAGTTTGGTTTTGCTGGAGAGGAGCGTGGCCTCTGCACGGCTAGAGAACAGTTCCCTCTCCTTGCGCAGAGGTGCCGACCTTAGCGAGGCGGCTTGGCCCCTGAGCCGGGCTCTCATGCCGCTGTGAGTTCACCGCTGTCGTGGTGACCCCTTTGGTGTTCTGTGTACTGTGATTCAATAAAAACCTCTTCAGGGCTGCAGGGCAGACTTTGGTCAGTGGGATTTTTATTCCAGGTGGGGAGTGAGTCCGCTTTGGCCACTAGGTAGGAGTGGACCTGAATGCCACATGCCATTGTGATCTGCGTGGCCTCTTGTCCCTGAAATCCTTCCAGCCTTTCACTGCACGGCAGCTTCCTGCTTCTTGTGTGTTTCTCTCACTTTCTAAGACAGATCCTGGTTGGAGTTGCTTGGAAGCCAAAGGCCAGGGACTCAGAGGCTCAGCTGAAACCTCCGACTCTGGTTCCCCCAAGTTCTCACCTCGTTCCCTGTGACCTGGCACCTGCCTTGTTCTACTGATTGGCTCCTGACTTAGCCCTTGGATTCACCTCTTGATACCCCCAGTCCTGGAGACTGTCGTCTGATCCGCGGGCACCCGTGTCTGGGCTTCCACTCTGAAACCTGCTTGTCACCCGTCTGGACTCTGCTTCTACCTTATTGCCTGCTGCCCGCCTGCCCCTCCCCCCACTCGATCACCTGCTCCTGTTTTGGGGACACCCGCAATCTCTTGCTCTAACTCCTGTGTCTGTGTGGTCTCCAGGTCCCCAAGCTCTCACTGAGCACCAGGCTCACGGACAGTCATTGTGTTTGAATCTCTCTCTGCTTACTTCACCCCATTCATCAGGGCGGAAAAAACCCCAAATCTGAGTCTCATTTTCTGTCCTCTGTATTCATAATACAACAAGTAGATTTTTCACTGCCCAGAGGTGATTCACCATCCCTTTACTGCCTGAGAGAACTAACTGTTCTTAGTGACCAGTTAGATGCGCCCAGGGACCTGAGAGAATAATTTGCGAGATCTGTTATGAATCATGAGGGTGTGTGCTGCATATTATATTTGATGGTGTCTTTTATAGCCACTGAAGTAAATATAAACGTCCTTTTGTTCAAGGTAATGGTTACTTGCTTTTCACTTTTGGTTTAATGGTTGGCTTCCTGGTGCTTAGGATCTAAAACGTCAGCGTGTTGCCAGAGCCGTTATCCAGAGAGAGCTGAGAGGCTGGGAGAGTTTGGGGTAGAGGGCAGTTTGAAAATAGGAGGGGTCGATGTTTACTGAGTGCCTTCCATGTGTGAGAGAACATGCTAGGCTCTTTGTAAAGAAGTTGCATCACTGATTTGCCTCATCAGCTCTATGAGGGTGAGGAGTCCTTAGTCCCATCTCACAGACATGGGAACTGAGGCTCAGAGAGGTTTAGTAATTTGCTTGAAGTCACACAGCTGCTGAATGATGGGCCCTGCTTTGCTTTTTATTTCACAGTGCTGGAGAAATGGGTTACGCCTGCTCCTCGGGCGGTCATATGTGCCTGAATTGTGACTCTAACACCCTGACTTCAGAGAAAGTTGGATTTTCAGTGGAGGTGGGGGAATGGATGGGTAGAGGAGACAAAAAGTCCTGGAAAATGCAGGCTGAGTCTTGCATGTTCCTCGGGCCTAAGAGAGAATGGAGCTGGACCACGGTGATACTGCAGTGCAGTTCTGATGCTGAGCACCTGGCGTTAGTATAGACTCAGTTCCCATAAGACGGCCCTCACTTCAGACACAAGTTGCAGGCTTGGGGGCCCCCAGGCCATCTGCACTTTTGAGCAACTGACTACAAATTTGGGGGTTCCCGTACCCCTCAGATTTGATAATTTGCTGGATGACTCACAGAACTCAGGAAAGCACTACATTTGTGGCCAGACAAATGAAGAGACACATAGGGTGAGGTCTAGGAGGGTCCTGGATGCAGAGCTTCTGGGCTCTTGCTGTGGAAGGAACCTCTTGGCCTAGAAATATGTTCACTGAGCTTCAGTGTCCAGCGTTTTTATCAGGGTTTCATGATAGATGCACAATTGATTGACTCATTCATCGCATGATTGAACACTATCTCCAGCCCCTCTTCCCTCCCTGGAGAAGGTGGGGCACTGTCGCCCCCATCCTGAGTCATTTAGCATAAACTCAGGTGTGATCCAGGGGGCATACCATGAATAGCAAAGATACTCCCATCACTAAGAAAGTCCAGGGACTGAGAGCTCACCTCCCAGGAGCAGACAGAGGGACAAAGACCAGACAGATTCTTCATTGTATAGCAATCACCCCAGCGTCTTCTCATCCTGTGTACTTGGCCTGAGGTGCGGCTTCATCGACTGACTGCTGGTCTGTGCCAGCTACCCCACGGGGTGGAGCCATCTCTGCAGGGAGAGACATAGGAGGCTCTCACACTCTCTATTCTGCAGTTCAGAGAGCGCGCATGTGAGTTCAGTGCGGGACCTTTGCCCTGCTCCCTTCTCTGTCCTCTGTCCTGTGGAACTTGCCGTACATTGATTTGGGTTTGGTGCTTCCAGTAAAACCCTGTGACTTTCTTCTCCCAGCAATGACAATGCGTCAGGAAGTCAGCACCAGCTTACTTTGAAGAGTGCTTTCTCTTTTAACCCTCAGATCCTTATTCAGTTTAGGCGTTGGCTTCTTTGATTTGGGCAACTTGGCTATAGTTCTCCTTCCCTCTTCTTGTTCGTCCACCTGAGGAGAATTCCAATTTGATGGCCCATTTGGCCTCTCAAATATGTGCCCAGCTCATAGGAAGTGCACATGTCCTGGTCTGTAGTAAGTGCTCAATAAACACACAAATATTTAGACTCAGAATACTTTGCTATTTTCAGAGATGTTGTAATCTTTGTATGTATGTATGTATGTATGTTTTAAGCTCTTTATTGGAATATAATTGCTTTACACTGTTGTGCTAGTTTTTGCTGTACAACGAAGTGAATCAGCTGTATTTATACATATAGCCCCATATCCCGCCCCTCCTGCGACTCCCTCCCACCCTCTCTATCCCAGCCCTCTAAGTCATCCCCCATCATCGAGTTGATCTCCCTGTGAAGACTTTGTATTTAAAAAGAAGCTGCCCACGCCACTCTCCCTGCACCAGGGACGCTGCCTTGTTTGATTATCAGGTTCATTTCCGCAGTGCTCTGAGCCCACTGCTGGGATCAGGGATGCTCCCTCTCAGCATGATGGGCTGCCAGGGCTTCCCCCCACCCCCCATCACAGCTGTGGGGCTCTGAGAATGCTGACTTCTCATACAGCTCAGAAAACGAATGTGGCTCCGCAAGGCACACATCCTCAGGGGCAGCACCTGGGAGGTTTGGAATTACCCTCGGTGTAAGCACATGTGTGAAGGCTGGGACGCAGCCTTGCAGAGGGACACTTGGGGGCTTCAGTGGTCTCAGAGTGTGGCCAGGCTGGGAACTGGTGACTGGGCAAGATCTCAATAGACAGGAGGATCAAAGTCGCAGAGAGTTCTGGCAGCCTGGCCTGCTGGGGGTGATATTTGCTAGGCTGAATTGGGGGCAGGGAACCCATATTTAATGAGGAGACCTGAATGCCAGAGGACCTGGTGCTACTGCTGTTTGTAACTGGCCAAGGGGGACTGGGGAGGCCCCATCTCCTAGCCTTAATTGCAAATATTTTGGTAAAAACCCATTTGTTCAGAAAAGCTTTGTTCTCACCTCCTTCCCTCCCTCCCTCCCTCCCTCCCTCCCTCCCTCCCTCCTTCCTTCCTGTGAAGTAAAGCCTATTATAAAGCTTCTCTCTGCTTTTCTAAAGGAAGGATGAGGTCAGCCCTCAGCAGAGTAAATATTAAACCTTGGTCTGTGATGTCCATTTTCCTGCAGCCTGTGCCTCCGGGCCCGGTTTACTTGACTTCTCTGGAGGCTGCCTCAGCCCCCGTCATTGGCTAGCTCCCCTCCCAACCAGGTCATTGTGCCCCTGGCCAGCACTGCTGGGAACAGAAAGCCTTTGGCTTAATAGTAGCAATGAGCCTCTGATATTTTTTCCTGTTTTTCTCTTTCCCATGTGCAAAGGGAAGCCCAGGCTGGTGAAGTGGTGAAGTGACGGGTATCAGTAGCCCCCCGACCCCTGACATTTCAGCTCCCATTTCCTCATCCCTTCTCCCTGAGCAGTGCTTTTCAAACTTCCCTGTGAAAACAAGTAACCTGGGGTCCTGTTAAAACGCAGATCCTGCTTCAGGGGGTCTGTGTGGGGCCTAAGATTCTGCATTTCTAACCAGCTCCCAGGAGATGCTGATGCTGCTGGTCTGAGGGCAACGCTTTGAGCTGCAAGGTCCTGATCAGTGGTTCTGGAGGTGTGGTCCTGGGACCGGCAACATTAGCATAACCCAGGAGCTGGTTAGAAACGCAAATCTCGGACCCCACTCCAGATCTGCTGAAGCAGAAAATGGGGTGGGACCCAGCAATCTGTTTTAATAAGCCCTCCAGGGAATTCTGATGCACAAGCTCACAGCTGAAATCTCTGGTCTGTGGTTCTCAACTCTGCCTGCACATGGGGGTCACTGGGAGAGCTCTGAATGCCCACAATTCTGATTAAATTGATGTGAATGAAGGCTAGGCATTTAAAACAGTTTTTAAAAACTTTTTATTTTGAAATAAATTTAGATTTACAGTAGGTTTGTAAAGATAGTACCCAGCGGGTCCTCACATACCCTTCACCTAGCTCTCCCTAATTTTAACACCTTACATAACCATGGTACCTTTATGAATGCTAAGAATTAACAATAGTACTATAGCATCAACTAAACTATTCTGACTTTACCTATTTCCCCACTAGTGTCCTCTCCGTGTCCCAGGATCCAGTCTAAGACACATTTATATCCAGTTGTCATGTCTCCTTAGTCCCTGTTCTAGGACAGCTCCTCAGACATGCCTTGTTTTTCATGACCTTGACACTTTGGAAGAGCACTGATCAGGTATTTGTAGATCATCTCTCAAATTTGGTTTGTCTGGTGTTTTCTTGTGATGAGAATGGGGTTATGGGTTTGAGGAAGAATACCACAGAAGAGGGGTGTCCCCTCATCATGCCATGGCAGGAGGGATGCACTGATTTTGTTCTTTAAAGCTCTCCAGCCAAGGCTGGGACCCAGTGTTAGGCTCACACCCCTTCCAGGTATCTTTTGGAGAAGGAAGAACTGCAGCTTATGAACGCCACAGGTGGGTGGTAGGCAGAGCCTCTTTGAGATTAAGGGAGGCCTGGCTATTTCCAAATTAAAGGTTCTCAGGAAACCAAGAAATGCAGATATACCAACACAAGGTAATACAAATGGCTGTGTAATTTTAATGTTTACATTTACCACACATTAACATTTTAAGCAAACACACAGATCTGTGACCAATGGATGTGACATCAGAAGCACGAGTACCAAGCCCCTTCTGCAAAAGGTAGGCCAGGCACTAGTGATTTTGTTTTCCAGGTGTATTTGCAGTTCTAGAAATAGAAATCACTAGTGGGAGGTTGGCAGGGAGCCCCTGGTCAGTCACCCCTGAGTGGTGGCCCTGCTGTCCTCTGCATCAGCCTGGCCTGGCAGCCACCTCCCAGTGCCCAGAGGGGAAATCAGAGTCTCAGTTGGGCTGGTGGCTGACTGTTTCAAGCCCATGACTGACTGCCCAGGCCATGAATGACGGAAGTGGTGGGTGACCCTTCCTCTGGGTGAGTAGTGATGCAGAGGGAAGGAGCACGAGCTGCAGGACTTTCCTCCCTGCAAGGTGACACTGGGTGGGACATGAAGTCCTTTCAGGTTGATGAATTGGGGACAGAGGTCAGAGGCCCTGCCCTCCTGCAGTTTCCAGGGCTGTGTGCAGGTGGGGGTCTTCCTCCCTGGCCCCTGGGTACTTGCTCCTTTTTTGTGCCAAATTTAAGCATATGCCTATCAGAGTATCTACAAACATCTGTTGACAATGGCTGCTACCATCACGGAGGTGAAGCCCTCCAGCCCAAGGGCCTGGGCTCCACAGTTGGCCTGAGTTCAAATCCTGTTTCCCTTGGTGTTCTGTATGATCTTGGGCAGACAACCCAACCTCTCTGGGCTGCAATTCCTAGATTTGAATAGTGGGGATAATAGTACCTACCTCACAGGGTCACTGGGAGTATGAAGTTAGATAATATATGCAAAGTACTTGCAGAAATGCTTAGAGAAGAGAAACCATATAGGTACTCAATAGATGTCACTTATTTTTATGATTAGCCCCCATGGCAGACCTTATTCCCAACCCCCTTTCTCAGCCCTGCCCTCTACTTGAGAGGCTGAAAAAGTGAAGTCTTTGTTTCACCTTCCCTTGGAGCTGGTGGTGGCACATGTCATGGCAGATGAAGAGGAATCTTTTGGAGGGATTCTGGGGAATTTTTTTTAGATATTGATAAGGGTGTGGTTTGTTAGTGTTGCCCCTTCGTCTTCATTCCAGCAGGGGAGACTGCTGTGTGGTTTGGATGTCTGGAACTTTAGTAGCCATTTTGTGATCTTGAGATGGTAAGCACAACATGAGTTTTTTTTTTTTTTTTTTTTTTTGGCTGTATTGGGTCTTTGTTGCAGCATGTGGACCTTCCTAGTTGTGGCTAGTGGGAGCTACTCTTTGTTGTGGTGTGCGGGCTTCTCATTGCAGTGGCCTCTTGTTGTGGAGCACAGGTTCCAGGTGCACGGACTTCAGTAGTTGCAGCATTCAAGCTCAGCAGTTGTGACACACAGGCTGTAGGGTACACAAGCTTCATAAGTTGTGGCTCTCAGGCTCTAGAGCACAGGCGTAGTAGTTGTGGTGCAGGGGCTTAGTTGCTCCGCGGTATGAGGGAATCTTCCAGGACCAGGGATCGAACCCATGTCCCCTGCATTGGTGGGCAGATTTTTAACCACTGCGCCACCAGGGAAGTCCCAACATGGTGTTTTATTTGGGCACATAGCAACCTCTGCTGGATGTTGGGCAGTACCCCTCACAGGCACATGACAACCCTATGAAGTCTAGGGACAACTGTTATCCCCTTTGTACAGGTGAGTAGCCTGAGGCACAGAGGCTTAAGTTGCTTGCTAGAGGCACACAAGCAGTGAATGGTGGAGCCAGGCTTTGAGCCGAGGTGGTCTTCAGCCAGAGCTTGGGCTCTCAACTCCTGATTTTCCATTTTCCTCTGCTGGAGTGGACTGCTTCCACCAAGCCTGCTAGAGTCTGGACCTGTCCTGCCTTTTCACAGCCTCCTCGGTCTGGAGCTAGTGGGTTCCTGCAGTGGTGGGCTTCTGTGCTTCCTGCAGTGGGTGCAGCTCGGCAATGGCACCCCAGGAGTAGTCATTTCTCTGCAGTGAGTGGGCCTCTATGGCCCAGAGCTCACCTAGCCAGCAAGGCCTCACAGCAAACCTCTTGAGGAGCTCTGATGCTGGAATGCACCCCTTTCTAGGGAAAACCTTGTGAAAGGAATTGACATCGGCAGAGATTCAATTTTGCCCCATGGTAAGTAGGAATATAGAGGAGGTTCTGCCTTTTTCACTTCTTCCTCTCCCCCTAAGTGTGCAGGGAAAAGTGACAAGAGTGCTGCAGGGGGGAGGGTCGGGGCTTCCTAGGTGGCGCGGTGGTTAAGAATCCACCTGCCAATGCAGAGGACACGGGTTCGAGCCCTACTCCAGGAAGATCTCACATGCCGCGGAGCAACTAAGCTCGTGTGCCACAATTATTGAGCCTGCGCTTTAGAGCCCGTGAGCCACATCTATAGAGCCCATTTGCTGCAACTACTGAAGCCCACATGCCTAGAGCTCGTGCTCCGCAACAAGAGAAGCCACGGCAATTAGGAGCCCGTGCACCACAATGAAGAGTAGCCCCCATTCACCACAACTAAAAAAAGAAAGCTCGTGCACAGCAAAAAAGACTCAACACAGCCAATTAAAGAAATAAATAAATAAATAAATAAATTTATATAAAAAAAGAAAGACTGCCAGGGGATTTACAAGAGAAACCATAAACATTCAGGACATTATAATGAGCTGATCAGAAGTGAGTTCTGACTTGTGACAGTTTATGTCCATAATAATCAGATGGTATAATGTGTCCAGAATAGGCTCTGATCTTTTTCCTACCTTTGTCCTGGACCATAATCTCTGAACAGGGGCCAGTGTTGCCTACATTGAGCCAGGCAGCTGGAGGTCAGGCCCATCATCCTAATTCTGCTGCCACTGGTCAGGTTGTTTTGGTCTCTGAGCCTCTGGCTTCCCACACTGTGAAATGGGGTGGTTTTCCATAGGTTGCCCTTCTTGGAGGGCTGTGATGAATGTGAATAGATACTGCCAGTGAAAGTAACATGGAAAAGCAACACTAAGAAACTAACAGATACACAGCGTGCAAGTGAACAGTTTATCTACCCAGCATCCCTTGCAGCTTTAACAGAACTCCCTTCTCCTGCAGTGACACACATTCCTGCAAGGATGCTGATCCAGCATCTCCTACAAGCCATGGGGATTAGACAGTAGGCCATCTCTCTGGCTACAGACATTGGTTCCAGTATGGGCTCATGAATCCGAGGGCATTCCTGTGACTTTCAGCTGAGACTATGGAGAATGACTGTCTTTCCACTGGTTGCTAAGCTCCAGTGGCTATCTTTCCTGCCTCTCTTTTGAATTCCTAGATCCAGCCATTCCTGCAGGCCAGATCCACCCTTGGTTTTTCAATTAAATGAGCCAATAGATCTGCCTCTCCCTTTTTGTGTGTTGCTTTAAATTGGGTGTCTGCATTTTAGCCAAAAGTGCCCTTATCATTGCAGCCATTATCTTTAAGGGGACCCACGTTTGGAAGATGTGGAGAACCCAGGAGAAGTCTAGAAGAGAATAATAGAGAGGTCTACAGGGATAGAAAATAAAGAGACGATTATAGATTGGACACTCTCCAGAGAGCTGAGCAAGAGAAAACAGAGTTAAATTATAGTAAGTTCTTCTTGTTATTGCTGTTGTTGAGAAAATGAGAGTCAGGGCTGCTGATTGGTTAGTTCATATGTCGTTTTCTGGTCAAAACCAACACAAAGGCCATGCCGTTCTGGCTGCATACAGTTGTATGGATACACACATGGCTGTTTCTGGATGATCCATGGGGTATTTAGAAACTGGCGATTTGGCTGAAATAGGCTTAATTTCTGTTATCGATTCTGCTAGTTGCTGTCCACACAGGTTACCCCCAGAGAGCTGGCAGGAGCTCTTTCTTTAATCACAGTTTTAGTTTGAAAGAGACATCTTGGGAGAATTTAAGATAAAGACAGTCTCATGTAGGTGTTCTGCATTGGCCTGAGAGCTGAGCTGGCCTGTTCACAGAGCCCATGTTTAACCAGGGACAAGTTTGGGAACTGGACTGTGTATGTAGAAGCTTCTCTCTCTTCTGCTTTTCCTATTTCACATGTCAGGTTGAGTGAGATGAGAGCTCACGTGAAGGTTGTCACCCCTCTCTGCCTGCCTGGATTGTGAGATTCCTAAACAGGCTGATCTTGATATTTTATAGACAACAGGCTCACCCCATCTCCATGGTCTTGCTCTGGGTGTTCACTGTGCCCTTCTCAGCTTTTCCTTACATCCAAGCCCTCTGCTTTTCATAGTCTTGACAGCTCTCAAGTCCTGCCTTCTGTAGGGAGCATCCCAGGACCACTGCTCTTGTTGAGCTGCCTCCTCCTCCTCCCAGTTCTCTGGATACTCTCTCCACTCCCACCATCCACACTCGACTGTCTGCCTGCCCTATGCAGTCCTCGGAGGGTAAGGACCACTTCTCTGTCTCTTGCAGGCTCTTTTTTGTTTGTTTTAAAGTTTCTATGTTTTTAAATTTTTATCTATCTATCTATCTATCTATCTATCTATCTATCTATCTATCTATCTTTGGCTGCATTGGGTCTTCGTTGCTGCGTGTGGGCTTTCTCTAGTTGTGGTGAGCAGAGGCTACTCTTTGTTGCAGTGCGCGGGCTTCTTACCGTGTTGGCTTTTCTTGTTGCCGAGCATGGGCTCTAGGCATGCAAGCTTCAGTAGTTGTGGCTCATGGGCTCAGTAGTTGTGGCTTATGAGCTCTAGAGCGCAGGCTCAGTTGTTGTGGCGCACGGGTTTAGTTGCTCCATGGCACATGGGATCTTCCCAGACCAGGGCTCGAACCTGTGTCCCCTGCATTGGCAGGTAGATTCTTAACCACTGTGCCACCAGGGAAGTCCTTGCATGCTCTTTAACACCAGGACGATGGAGGCCGTAGTAGGCCTTTTATTGGTCACCACCCTCGTGGCCACTCACGCATGCCTCAATCCGTGGGTGTCACATGCATTCCTTCAATGCTCTTTTATTGGGGAGGGGAGTGGAGAGACAAGATGAATCAGACATGATGCTTGCCTTTAAGGTACTGGGGAATCTTTCACAAGGACAGCTGGCTTTGGGTAAGGAGAGAGGCTTCTGCTGGTGGGGGCAGTGGTGAGCCGGGAGTCTGTGGTCCAGGAGGAAAGAAAAGGATTTAAACAACTCTTGGGGACCAGTGATGCCAGTCAGCAGGTGTTGCTGCCTGGAAGCAAGATTTGATGAGACCATCTCTGTATTTTTCTTTGGGGCCAGTATTTCCCCAAATTTCATTTTGACCAAGGGGTCTGCATTCACTGTCTAAGAATGGTGCCACCAACAGTCACCCAGGTCCAAAAGCTGGGAGTCAGCCTTTGAAGTCAGGGTCTTGACCTTCATAGAAATGGTCCATAAACTATACCATCTTGTATGTCTTGTATCCACCAACTCTCCTTTCCCTCTCTACCACCAACATCCTGGTTCAGATCTGGTCCCTTATCGGTCTCCTTGCCTCCCACCATGTCCCACCAAACTGGCTTTTGTTCAATTCACCTAAAGCCAACTTGCCTACAGTCACGTGGCCAAAAACCTGTTTGCCCAAGGATCAATTCTCCCAAAGACCAGTTTACCTCAAATTAAGTATTCTTGAATGTTTTCAGATCCATTTAACCTCCCTATTATTTCTTGCCTTTTTTTTTTCACTTTAAAGATTTTTAAAACCAATTCAAGCAAGGGTATTTGACTTAATTTTGTATTTCTAATGAGTATTTATTAAACTGGCAGCTTTTTGAATGATTATTTTGTATTCCTATGGACGTCTTTTTCTAGATTACCTACTTTCATTAGCTTTAAAGATAACCAATATTTAGCCATTTTTTCCTAAAGACAGTTTCCTTAAAATATAGCTGTCCTAGCAAAAGAAAAATAAAAATTCAAGGCACTAATTACAATCAATTGCTGTGCACTGTGTCATCCTGATCCCTTAACTAAGGGTACATCAATTTCAGATGGAAAATGGCGAGTATTAATGTTGAGTTTTGTGTGGTGCATACTATTTTATGAATTAGAGACCTTGGAAAGGATGATTCTTATTTGCAATATGACAGGTTTGCTACATCTCCCCACTGCCAATGACTGGTACATAGTATATGCTCAACTCACATGTCCTGAGTGAATGAGTGAGATTCTGAGATGAGAGTCTAGTACTACCGCTTGCAATTTATCTCACGAGTGAACTGTGTCAACCATGAGGAAGGAGATGTTTCCCTCAAATTTTAAACAGAGAAGCCGCTGGCAAAACTAATGAGCTTTTGACCTAGGAAAATAGATTGGATTTGTTTACGGTTCTGAGACAGACATAGCAAACACATGGCCCTGACCGTGGCCAATGCAAACTCCACAAATTGATCATTGCAACTTCTCAAGTTGAACTGGGATGTGCCTCCCGATTCCTTCTTAACACAGCACACACGTCAGTTGCTCCTGATTGAGCAGTGTTGGCGTGTAATGCCCAGTTGATGTTTTGGGACTCAAAGTGGGATCCTTTCTTTACCTGCCATAGTTTCAGAGCTCTCATAAATGAAGACAGAAGGACCATCAAGTTAACTTCTCCACAAGACAGAACGTTCCTAGCTTTCTGGTGGTGGGGAGACATCATTTGGGCAGATTAATTTAAAGGTGTTGAGATGTCATTCCCTAACTTAGAGGACTTTATGCAAAACTGTATGGCTGTGTTTTCTTTTCCAGGGACTTTGATCTTCTTGGGGGTGTGGGGAGTGATCCTGAATCTGTGCATGGGAACGAAAGGAGTTCCAGCCAAGAACCTGATCTCCTCCTGCGCTGTTCAGCTTGGAAGCTACAGTGTGGAGGTAGGAGGGATCCTGGAGTGGGAGTCCACAGACTGGTGGTTGCTGACCAGCTGGTCACTTAGGGCAAATCTTTTCCTCCCCAACCCTATGATTTCTTACCTGCACATTAAGGAGACTGGGTTAAATGAGCGATTCTCCATGGGGGTACTACTACCCCCAGGCCCTTTCTGGAAATGTGTGGGGACATATTTGTTTATCATAATGACAAGGGGATTGCTACTGGCACCAGTCGGGTGGGGTCAGGGACGCTAGACATCTTCCTGTGGGCAGGGTGGCTTTACCCAACAAAGAATAGTCCTGTGACCACTATGGTGTCCAGATGTCCCACAGGATATTCATGTGCTAAAAATCCCAACTGAATTGAATCTACAACCTAACTTTGTTTTCCATATGGAGGCAAAACTTTTTTTTTTTCATGATATTAACATCTGTTGAATTTTCCAGGAATGCAGTTACCATGAGAATTGAGGGATGAGTTTTCCTTTAGGAACTATTGGTCACTGCTTTGGAAAAGCACATAACTGATGGCAATGCAGAGCCTGCATCTGTATGGCCAGTGTACCTGCATTAGTCTGACTTTCGAAAATTATGCAAGTAGGTTGATTTTTTTTTTCTTTCAATCTTTATTGGAGTATAATAGCTTTACACTGTTGTGCCAGTTTCCGCTGTACAACAAAGTGAATCAGTTGTATTTATACATATATCCCCTTATTCCCTCCCTCTTGAGCCTCCCTCCTACCATCCCTATCCCGCCCCTCTAGGTCATCACCCATCATCGAGTTGATCTTCCCGTGTTATGCAGTTGCTTCCCACTAGCCATCTATTTTACATTTGGTAGTGTATATATGTCAGTGCTACTCTCTCACTTTGTCCCAGCCTCTCCTTACCCCCCGCCTCATGTCCTCAAGTCTGTTCTATGTAGATTGGTTTTATATATACATAGATGGATAGTTTCTATGGATTTTGTTTCAGGATGGTCAGCGGCATTCCAAAATATTTGTGGTAGAAAGGGTGCATTAGATCTGATTGGGCTCAAAAGCACTCTTCTAAAGATCCTCAAAGAGCTTTTTTAGCTCTAACATCCTCTGAGTGCTAGAGTTGAGAGGAGACTCACTTGGCATGAATAATGAAAAACATGCAGCAGTAGAAATGGATCAAGGCAAGGATTAACATCCCCAAGTTGAGCAGGGTCTACTGCTGAGAGTGCCCACTGCTGCATAACCCTGGTACCAGGGGGAAAGTCCTTGATTTTGGACTCTGTGTCCAAATGGATTCAGGATCAGAATGCCCTAGTTGCGTACACAGTCACGTGGATCTTTTATTGTCAGCAAGGGGTCTGACCCCATAGGCAAGAGGAGGTAAGCTTCCCCATCGTGCGTGGAAGCTTACCTCCTCTCCTTCTATCTGTAATTCTTCCTCATGCCTGTTTCTCATGATGCAATTTTAGTAGAATTAAACTTGAACAGCCCAAAATTATATAATTAATTACATTCAGCTTCAATTACAATCACTAATTGACCCGAGCCTGCTAGCACAACACTTTCATTATTTGGCACACAATTATTGAGTGCCTACTTTGTGCTGGGAATATAGTAGGAAATGGTCAATTTTTCCTAAGGAGGGGGGTTAGAGTTGTTAAGACAGACCTCCCAGGGACAAGGGGTAGAGGCCAAGGCTTTCCTGGGGAAGTGGCAGGTGGGTATGTCCCACTGGCCTTCCAGTTCACTTATGAATGTTCATATGCTAAAGATCTCACGAGGGCCATGCTGGGATCCGGCAGGCTGGTTTTGACATCAGATGTCGCACATTCTACTCTAGGTCTCTCTGGTTTTCTTTTCTTTTTTTTTTTTTCCACTTTAAGAAATTTTATTGAGATACAGTTGACTTACAATACACTGCATATATTTAAAGTATACAATTTGATATTTTTTTTCTCATTAGTAATGTATATATGGCAATCCCAATCTCCCAGTTCGTCCCCTCCCAACTCCCCCCCGTTCCCCACTTGGAGTCCATATGTTTGTTCTCTACATCTGTGTCTCTGTTTCTGCCCTTGATCCACTTTAATGAAATGTTGAATACATAGCAGAGAAGCTATCCATTGTTTTTCAGAGGTGAGAGTTCATTTAAATTGAGTGGTATATCCTGAAATTTCTAGTGACAGTTTCAGTACATTCTTGTACCTATGTGTTTTCTTTCTTTTTTTTTTAACTTTTATTTTTTTATTTTTTACAATAAACTGCATATATTTAGAGTGTACAATTTGGTATCCCAATCTCCCAGTTCATTCCCCCATAACCCTCCCCGCTTTCCCCACTTGGTGTCCATATGTTTGTTCTCTACATCTGTGTCTCTATTTCTGCCTTCCAAACCGGTTGATTTCTACCATTTTTCTATAGTCCGCATATATGTGTCAATATACAATATTTGTTTTACTCTTTCTGACTCATGTCACTCTGTATGACAGTCTCTAGGTCCATCCATGTCTCTACAAATGTCCCAGTTTCATTGCTTTTTAAAGCTGAGTAATATTCCATTGTATGTATGTACCACATCTTCTTTATCCATTCATCTGTTGATGGACATTTAGGTTGCTTCCATGTCCTGGCTATTGTAAATAGTGCTGCAATGAACACTGGAGTGCATGTGTCTTTTTGAATTATGATTTTCTCTGGGTATATGCCCAGCAGTGGGATTGCTGGGTCATATGATAGTTCTATTTTTAGTTTTTCAAGGAACCTCCATACTGTTTTCAATAGTAGCTGTATCAATTTACAGTCCCGCCAGCAGTGCAAGAGCCTTCCCTTTCCTCCACACGCTCTCCAGCATTTACTGTTTGTAGATTTTCTGATGATGCCCATTCTAACCGGTGTGAGGTGATACCTCATTGTTGTTTTGATTTGCATTTCTCTAATAATTAGTGATGTTGAGCAGCTTTTCATGTGCCTCTTGGCCATCTGTATGTCTTCTTTGGAGAAATGCCTATTTAGGTCTTCTGCCCATTTTTTGATTGGGTTGTTTGTTTTTTGATATCGAGCTGGATGAACTGTTTATATATTTTGGAGATTAATCCTTAGTCTGTTGATTTGTTTGCAAATATTTTCTCCCATTCTGAGGGGTGTCTTTTCGTCTTGCTTATAGTTTCCTTTGCTGTGCGGAAGCTTTGAAGTTTCATTAGGTCCCACTTATTTATTTTTGCTTTTATTTCCATTACTCTAGGGGGTGGATCAAAAAAGATCTTGCTGTTATTTACATCGAAGAGTGTTCTTCCTCTGTTTTCCTCTAGGAGTTTTATAGTGTCTGGCCTTACATTTAGGTCTTTAATCCATTTGGAGTTTATTTTTGTTTATGATGTTAGGGAGTGTTCTAATTTCATTCTTTTACATATAGCTGTCCAGTTTTCCCAGCACCACTTATTGAAGAGGCTGCCTTTTCTCCATTGTATATCCTTGCCTCCTTTGTCATAGATTAGTTGACTGTAGTTTATCTCTGGGCTTTCAATCCTGTTCCATTGATCTATATTTCTGTTTTTGTGCCAGTACCACACTGTCTTGATCACTGTAGCCTTGTAGTATAGCCTGAAGTCGGGAAGCCTGATTCCACCAGCTCTGTCTTTCCTTCTCAAGATTGTTTTGACTATTGGGGGTCTTTTGCGTTTCCATACAAATTGTAAAATCTCTTGTTCTAGTTCTGTGAAAAATGCCATTGGTAATTTGACAGGGATTGTATTGAATCTGTAAATTGCTTTTGGTAACATAGTCATTTTCACAGTGTTGATTCTTCCAATCCAAGAACATGGTATGTCCCTCCATCTGTTTATGTCGTCTTTGATTTCTTTCATTAGTGTCTCATAGTTTTCTGAGTACAGTTCTTTTACCTCCTTGATCAGGTTTATTCCTAGGTATTTTATTCTTTTTGTTGCAATGGTGAATGGGATTATTTCCTTAATTTCTCTTTCTGATCTTTCATTGTTGGTGTATAGAAATGCAAGAGATTTCTGTGTGTTAATTTTGTATCCTGCAACTTTACCGAATTCATTGATTAGCTCAAGTAGTTTCCTGGTGGCATCTTTAGGATTTTCTATGTATAGTATCATGTCATCTGCAAACAGTGACAGTTTTACTTCTTTTCCAATTTGGATTCCTTTTATTTCTTTTTCTTCTCTGATTGCTGTGGCAAGGACTTCCAAAATGATGTTGAATAGTAGTGGCGAGAGTGGACATCCTTGTCTTGTTCCTGATCTTAGAGGGAATGCTTGCAGTTTTCCACCATTGAGAATGATGTTTGCTGTGGGTTTGTCATATATGGCCTTTATTATGTTGAGGTAGGTTCCCTCTATGCCCACCTTCTGGAGAGTTTTTATCCTAAATGGGTGTTGAATTTTGTCAACAGCTTTTTCTGCATCTATTGAGATGATCATGTGGTTTTTATCCTTCAATTTGTTCATATGGTGTATCACATTGATTGATTTGCGTATATTGAAGAATCCTTGCATTCCAGGGATAAACCCCACTTGATCCTGGTGTATGATCCTTTGAATGTGTTGTTGGATTCTGTTGGCTAGTATTTTGTTGAGGATTTTTGCATCTAAATTCATCAGTAATATCGGTCTGTAGTTTTCTTTTTTTGTAGTATCTTTGTCTGGTTTTGATATCAGGGTGATGGTGGCTTCATAAAATGAGTTTGGGAGTGTTCGTTCCTCTGCAATGTTTTGGAAGAGTTTGAGAAGGATGGGTGTTAGCTCTTCTCTAAATGTTTGATAAAATTCACCTGTGAAGCCATCTGGCCCTGGCCTTTTGTTTGTTGGGAGATTTTTAATCACAGTTTCAATTTACGCACTTGTGATTGGTCTGTTCATATTTTCTATGTCTTCCTGATTCAGTCTTGGAAGTTTATACCTTTCTTAGAATCTGTCCATTTCATCCAGGTTGTCCATTTTGTTGGCATATAGCTGCTTGTAGTAATCTCTTATGGTGCTTTTTATTTCTGTGGTGTCTGTTGTAACTTCTCCTGTTTCATTTCTAATTGTATTGATTTGAGTCCTCTCCCTCTTTTTTTTGATGAGTCTTGCTAGAGGTTTATCAATTTTATTTATCTTCTTGAAGAACCAGCTTTTAGTTTTATTGATTTTTGCTATTGTTTTCTTTGTTTCTATGTCATTTATTTCTGCTCTGATCTTTATGATTTCTCTCCGTCTACTAACTTTGGGTTTTGTTTGCTCTTCTTTCTCTAGTTTCTTTAGGTGTAAGGTTAGATTGTTTATTTGGGATTTTTCTTGTTTCTTGAGGTAGGATTGTATTGCTATAAACTTCCCTCTTAGAACTGCCTTTGCTGCATCCCATAGGTTTTGGGTCATTGTGTTTTCATTGTCATTTGTCTCTAGGTATTTTTTGATTTCCTCTTTGATTTCTTCAGTGATCTCTTGGTTATTTAGTAGTGTATTGTTTAGTCTCCATGTGTTTGTGTTTTTTACAGTTTTTTTTCTGTAATTGATTTCTAGTCTCATAGCATTGTGGTCAGAAAAGATGCTTGATATGATTTCAACTTTCTTGAATTGACCAAGGCTTGACTTATGACCCAAAATGTGATCTATCCTGGAGAATGTTCCATGTGCACTGGAGAAGAATGTGTAATCTTCTGTTTTTGGATGTAATGTCCTATAGATATCTATGAAATCAAGTTGATTTATTGTGTCATTTAAAGCTTGTGTTTCCTTATTAATTTTCTGTGTGGATAATCAGTCCATTGGTGTAAGTGGGGTGTTAAAGTCCCCCACTATGATTGTGTTACTGTCGATTTCCTCTTTCATAGTTGTTAGCATTTGCCTTCCGTATTGAGGTGCTCCTATATTGGGTGCATATATATATTTATAATTGTTATCTCTTCTTCTTGGATTGATTCCTCAATCTTTATGTAGTGTCCTTTCTTGTCTCTTAAAACATTTTTTATTTTAAAGTCTATTTTATCTGATATGAGTATTGCTACTCCAGCTTTCTTTTGATTTCCATTTGCATGGAATATCTTTTTCCATCCCCTCACTTTCAGTCTCTATGTGTCCCTAGGTCTGAAGTGGGTCTCTTGTAGACAGCATATATATGGGTCTTGATTTTGTATCCATTCAGCCAGTCTGTGTCTTCTGGTTGGGGCATTTAGTCCATTTACATTCGAGGTAATTGTCGATATGTATGTTCCTCTTACCATTTTCTTAATTGTTTTGTTGTTGTTTCTGTAGGTCCTTTTCTTCTCTTCTGTTTCCCGCTTAGAGAAGTTCCTTTAGCATTTGTTGTAAGGCTGGTTTGGTGGTGCTGAATTCTCTTAGCTGTTGCTTGTCTGTAAAGCTTTTCATTTCTCTGTCAAATCTGAATGATATCCATGCTGGGTAGAGTATTCTTGGTTGTAGGTTCTTCCCTGTCATCACTTTAAATATATCATGCCACTCCCTTCTGGCTTGTAGAGTTTCTGCTGAGAGATCAGCTGTTAACCTGATGGGAGTTCCCTTGTATGTTATTTGTCATTTTTCCCTTGTTGCTTTTAATAACTTTTCTCTGTCTTTAATTTTTGTCAGTTTGACTACTATATGTCTTGGTGTGTTTCTCCTTGGGTTTATCCTGCCTGGGACTCTCTGTGCTTCCTGGACTTGGATAGCTATTTCCTTTCTCATGTTAGGGAAGTTTTCAACTATAATCTCTTCCAGTATTTTCTCAGGTCCTTTCTCTCTCTCTTCTCCTTCTAGGACCCCTATAATGCGATTGTTGGTGCGTTTAACGTTGTCCCAGAGGTCTCTTAGGCTCTCTTCAGTTCTTTTCATTCTTTTTTCCTTATTCTTTTCTGCATCACTGATTTTCACCATTCTGTCTTCCAGGTCATTTATTTGTCTTTCTGCCTGAGTTAATCTGCTATTGGTTCCTTCTAGCGTATTTTTCATTTCAGTTATTGTGTTGCATATCTCTGTTTGTTTGTTCTTTAATTCTTCTAGGTCTGTGGTAAACTTTTCTTGCACCTTTTCGATCTTTGCATCCAGTCTTTTTTCAAAGTCCTGGATCATCTTCACCATCATTATTCTGAATTATTTTTCTGTAAGGGTGCCTATCTCCTCTTCATTTAGTTGTTTTTCTGGTGTTTTATCTTGTCCCTTCATCTGGTACAAAGTCTTTTGCTTTTTCATTTTCTTTGTCTTTCTGTGGCTTTGATTTTCAGTTCCACAAGATGAAATACTGCTGATACTGCTTGATTCTTCTGTGTGCCCTCTTGTGGAGGAAGCTATCTAGGAGGCTGGTGCATGCTTCCTGATGGGAGGGACTGATGGTGGGTTGGGCTGGGTGGGTGGAGCTCAGTCAAACTTTTTTCTGCTTTGGTGGGTGGAGCTCAGTGACACTTTAATGTGCTTGTCTGCCAATGGGTGGGGCTGTGTTCCCACCCTGGTGGTTGTTTGGCCTGAGGCGACCCAGCACTGGAGCTTACAGGCTCTTTGGTAGAGCTAATGGTGGACTCTGGAAGGGCTCACACCAATGAGCACTTCTCAGAACCCCTGCTACCAGTGCCCTTGTCTCCTCGGTGAGCCACAGCTGCCCCCCACCTCTGCAGGCAACCCTCCAACACCAGCAGGTAGGTCTGGCTCAGTCTCCTATGGGGTCCCTGCTCCTTCCCCCTGGGTCCTGGTGAGCACACTTCTTTTTGTGCCATCCAAGAGTGGAGTCTCCATTTCCCCCAGTCCTGCGGAGGTCCTGCAATCAAATCCCGCTGGCTTTCAAAGCCTGATCCTCTGGGGATTCCTCCTCCCATTGCTGGACCTCCAGGTTAGGAAGCCTGACATGGGTCTCAGAACCCTCAGGACTTCTGCGGTATAAATGTTCCCTAGCTTGTGAGTCACCCACCCAGCATTTATGGGATTTGATTTTAACGCGATTGTGCCCCTCCTACCATCTCATTGAGGCTTCTCCTTTGTCTCTGGATGTGGGGTGGTTTTTTTTTTGGTAAGTTCCAATGTCTTTCTGTCGATGGTTGTTCAGCAGTTAGTTGTAATTCCGGTGCTCTTGCGAGAGGGAGTGAGCGCACGTCCTCCTACTCTGCCATCTTGATTCTTCTCCCTCTCTGGTTTTCTTTTGATTGTTGAATAATAATTAGTTGCATCACCTCACTGTTCTCCCCACTCCTAACCCTTTCTCTTTCTGTAAGTGAAGGCCTTGGAACTCAAATCTGAATCAGTATTCTTGTTAAGTGCAGACTCTGATTCATCAGGTCTGGGTGGGGCCCGAGATTCTGTGTTTCCAACACGCCCCCAGATGATGTTGATGCTGCCAGTCTAGGGACCACACTTTAAGTTGCAAGGTGGCAGGATCACCAGGTTACCCTCCTTTCAGGTGCTCTCATTCCTTGAGGGAGAAGCCAAAGCAAAGTTATGAGACACCTAACTTCAGCCAAGGGTCTCCCAGAGCGGGACCATTACTCTCAAATTGCACTGGGGTTACTTCTTCCTTGTCCACTGTGTTTTTTATGGGGCAGGGCGTGTGTTCTTATTTCTTCTGGTAACGGCTGTATTAAGCAGCTCACCAGATGAATTCAGAGGTGGTAACAAAGGTGACATGTCCCAGAGGTCGGTTAGACATTTGTAATTTATTCACCGAATACTTCCTATCCCCCTTGGAGGAGCTGGATCTTATAGAAAAAGGAGAGACAGAGGAAAAAGAAAGATATCTCTTGGGGTGGGAAAGGCAGGCATGCAGACAAGCAGATGGTCTTACAATGTGATTGGTACCCCACGTGGAGCAACCTGTGTGGCGCTCTGTTCCAGGGTACAGCCATGCCCCGGTGTCGGGGGGATTATACATCTACTTTACCAGGAATGTTGGCAGCCTGGTCCACTTGGGAACCTGATTCAGAGGGCCCTCTGGGGACCAGCTGGGCAAATGGAAAGGTGTCCACTCCCAGAGTTCTTCACCTCTGTCTCCTTCCATTTGCCTCTGCATTTCTCCTTGTCCTCCGTCCGTCCTCAGCTTCCAGTAGCACCTCATCACTGGGCAATCAAAAAGGGAAAGGGATGTTGGCCATTGGCTGTTTCTCAAAGAGGAAGAGCTGTAATCACGTCTATTGTCATTGCAGCAGGTCTGATGATGTCTCATCTGCCTGAGAACCCCCGAGCTGTGGAACTCCCTTCTCCTTCTGGCTCAGCCTCAGCCTGCCCCTCTCTGCCTCGGCTCCCCAAACAGTGTTGCCTCTCTCACAAAGGAGGCTGGGGTCAGGAAGGCCTCTGGATCTCCCTACTTCAGACTCAAGCCCATTCAACCAGGAAGGAGAGGTTTCATCATACTCATTTCTCCCCTTCTCCTGAGTTCTGAGGGTTTCCATGGGGCCAAAGCGTCCACAGGGGCCAACTTGCCCCTGATGCTGTCTGACAACGCAGGCATTCACTGGGCTGGACCGGTCCTTGGCCAGTTTAAGCCACTGCTTACCTTTCCTGGAGATATTTACCTTGTGAATCTCTCACACCATGTTTGCTAGAATGACCCTTATTCCTCTCTGCTCACCCTGTCAGGGCAACTTCATCATGACTTCCGGGTGTAGCAGTCACCAGATGGACTGCTGTCCTGAGCCACTCTGGGGCACTAGCTCTGAGACCATAGAAGTAGAGACACTATGTGACCATTCTCCAGTCCAGAGGCAGCTCTACCTAGGAAATGCTCACAGGTGTAACTCTGACCACACACTCCTCTGGACTCCTGAGACCAAAAATAAGAGCAAGAAAGAGGATGTAGGGCTTTTTCTCTGGGACCCAGTGATGCCTCAGCTTTCGTCAATTTCCCACATCTCCCCTCATACCTCCTAGGGGAAAAATTTTTTTTGTAGATTGGATTGGATTGGGGGAAGTGGTGGAGGGTGCAGGGAGAGGAGAGAATCCTGCTCTTTATACTTAATGTTTTCTCCCAAATCCTTTGCTTAAGTTTTGAGCTTATTCCATTCCCTAAAGGAAAATCCAAATAGCGAGCTTTCTGAAGCAAAAGCCAGTAAGAGACCCTCCCCCTAGACCATTTTGCAGTCCTATCTCTTCCCAGCTAATAAAAGGGAGAAGCCTGGTTGCTGCTTGATGGTGGGGATGTGGAAAAGGGCGCTGAACAGGAAATTGGGGAGGGGGAGGATCACATCCCTGAACAGTACAAAAATCTTAATCTGTCACAATATTCTGAGTCTTCCCTTTGGTAAGAAAGTGTAATGAGATGCTTCTGATTTTTTAGTTCTCTTTTGGCTTGCAGGACCACCCTACTGCCAAAAGTTGCCTCTCCTTTCCTTTGGCCCTTTTTCTCCCCAGAAGCTCTGCCAATAGATTTTCCCAAGCTCACTGGAGCTCTGGTGGTGAAGCAGGAATGTGAAAGATTGCTCACGGGGGATTATTTTTTTTCTTTTTTGACTTAACGGTGATTTTGAAGTTTAGGCATTCTCTGTCTTCCAGCCATGCTGAGCGTGTCATTTTTGTGTAGCTCTAATTTTTCTTCTTGTTCTCTATTGTTTCTGGAGGAAATCTGGGGAGACAGATATGAGTAGCCGTCATCATCTCAGGAAAATGGAAGGGATGGGCGTCCTCTGGAAGGTGGGTGGCGAAGGGGATAAGAAGCAAAAAGAACCATTTAAGATCCCACAAGATCATAGGTGACCAACGAAAGTTTATTTGCATGGAATTTGCCAGACAGCTGGGTTAATTCTGGCTCTGCTTTCTACCAGCTGTGTGAGTCCTTGGGCAAGTCATTTGCCTTTCTATTCTTCTGTATCTTCCTCTATAATATAAAAATAAAAAAGATACCAACTTCCTACCTCTTGGTGTTATGAGGATTGAATGGAAAGGGGCTTGGGACATACTAGGTACTTAATAACATTAGCTATTATTATCATTACTACTGCTACTACTACTACTATTATTATTATTCATTCACTATCTCAAAGAAACTCGTCCTTGACAAGCATAAGCTCTGATAAGAGTGGTTTAAGGAGACATATTTCAGCATTGAACATTTTCCCTTTAATTCTCTTAGGAAGCAGCAGTAACAAGTTTCCAGTTTTGGTTTCTGATCCTGATTAAGTTTCTAGTCCATTGCATATAGTAAGTAGGTACTCAGTAAATACTCCTTGAGTGAATGGCACTCCATATTTTCAATTATAACACAAAAGTAATGAGGCCATGTTTTAAATCATTCTCTCTTTCTCTCTCTCTCTCTCTCTCACACACACACACACACACACACACACACACACGTGTGCACGCACACACACGTACGCGCTCAGGCACACCCTATTTTAAAACAGAGTTCAGCGAGGCTTGAAGCAGACATAGAATATATATCAGTTTTCTTTTTTTTTTTTTTTAAGAACTTTTATTGAGATATAATTGACATAAAAATAAACTGTATATATTTAAAGTGTACAACTTGATTTTTTTTTCTTATTAGTAATGTATATATAGCAATCCCAGTCTCCCAGTTCATCCCACCCCAACCCCCCCACCCCACCCCCTACTTTCCCCTGGGGTAAAGTCTTTTATTTATTTATTTATTTATTTATTTATTTATTTATTTTTTGGGGGGGTACACCAGGTTCAATCATCCGTTTTTATACACATATCCCCCTCTTCCCTCCCTTCCTTGACGCCCCCCCCCAAGCCCCCCCCCACCCTCCCCGCCCCAGTCCTCAAAGGCATCTTCCATCCTCGAGTTGGACTCCCTTTGTTATACAACAACTTCCCACTGACTATTTTACAGTTGGTAGTATATATATGTCTATTGTTGTGTAAAAATATCACAGACTTAGTCACTTGCAACAGCACACATTTCCCTCACACTTTCTGCAGGTCAAGAGTCCCACATCTTAGTTGGGTCCTCCGCCCATGGTCTCACAAGGTTGTGATCAAGGCTGAACACAGAGGCAGCCTGGTTGTGCTCTTTTCTGAGGCTTGAGACCCTCTTTCAAGTTCAATGAGGTTGTTGGCAGAATTCAGGTCCTTGTGGTTGTAGGATGGAGGCCCTCAGCTCTCAAAGGCTGCCCCTCTCCACAGGCGGTGTACAACATGGCTGTTTGCTTCTTCAAGGCCAGCAGGAGAGTGTCTCTCTAACCTCAGGAAGGACCTAGTGCCTCTTTTAAGGGCTCGCCTGATTAAGCCAGGCCCACCCAGGATAAGCTCCACTTTGGTTACCTCCAAATCAAGGATGCGGCAAAATCCTTCCACCTTTGCCAAGAAATGTGGCCAAATCACAGAGTGGCATTCCATCATGTTCAGTCTCACCCACATTTAAAGGGTGGGGATTACACAAGATATACAGGCTTGTGTGTGGGGGTTGAGGGGGTGGGAATCTTGTGGGCCCTCTTAGAATTCAATCTTTCACAATGTCTTTTTCAGCCCAGTAGATATTACAAGTAGAAACTCTAAAATGCGTTTCTACATTTGAGTTGATATGAACTGAAAGCAGGTGGGGACCTTCTTGAGGGCAGTCCCTGACTGAGGCACCATGAAGTCAATGATGGTAATAGTTTCTATATGCCAGGGGGTCTTCAGTACTTTAACACCCCTTACTCAGCCTAATTCTCACCACCACTGCATTTTACAGGGAAGCCTGGGGTATAAACCAGTGCATTCTGACTCTGGGGCCTGCTCTAACTCCTGTCCTAAATTGAATTTAGAAAAATATGCACTGACAGACAAACGCATGATAAATCATTTAGAATGACGATCGTGAAGGCCCATGCTTGCCCGTTCTCTCTCTTTCTCTCTCCCTCTTCCCTCCCTCCCGCTCTCTGACATTAAATGCTTGGTTACTCAAGGCCACAGTTACAGGATGTTAAGTAAACAGTCCCCCCGCTTCTTTTTTTTTTTTCCCCCCAAGACAAGAAAATGGAACAGAACGTTACGGGAGGAGGCTTTGCAGGCATCTTGGAGTGGCTGACTGGCCTGTGCAGAGGCCGTGAGGCCACCTGTGGGGGTGGGGGGATGGTTGAGGGGGGTGTGTGGCAGAGGGGAAGAGGGAGCCCTCTGCTCTTCTCTAACCGCACGCGCGCGGCTCCTCCCTGGGCGCCAGGATGTCCCTGCCCCGTGCGTGTCTGGAATAGGCAGTCTGATCAACACTGACTCTGGAGCACATCCCTGGCTCCTGCAGAAGGGGCTCTGAGGCACAGAGGACCGGGGAGGTCAGGCAGACGGGGCTGTCACTGCCTCCCTCCCCTTTCTATGCCGTCATCTCCCAGCAAACCAAAGCTCAGCTTTTGACCTCCCCCAGCCTCTCATGACTCCACCCGAACTGGCTTTCCTACCTTCTGCTTTGTGGGCAAATAACTATAGCACTGTGCCTGCTCACCAGGGTCGCAAAGTCCTGGCTCCCTCACCCCAGTCCAGGGGCCGAGGGCATTTACACGCATACACCTGGTGTTTGCATATTAATCCAATAAGAATCTATTCTTTTTGCTTCCATCAAGAAATACCAGCTCTCCTACGTACATTTTTTTTCTAGATATGTGCAACTGTGTCTTTTATTTTTTCCAACTATATAGAAGAAATAGGCAGCACTTTTATACTCAGAAAATCATTCCACAAGGTTTGGATAGAGCTAAACATCCTCCGCCCCTTCCCAGCCCCATAAGCTCAGGAGTGGGAACACAACTTAGGCCTTGCTAATCAGATCACCTCATTATTCTGGCCACAGCCATTGGATAAGGCATGGTTGTGTGAGCTGTGCTGGACCAATCAGAGTGCTCCCTGAGACTTTTCTACTCCTAATTTCCAGGAGGAGAGGTTTCTTTCTGAGGCTAAACTGGACTGTGGTGGCTGATAGCTGTTCTTACCCCAGAAAAGCTCTAGAGAAATCTTGTATGAGAAACGGAAATACAGGCAGAACCCTAGTGACACTGATTGAGCTCCTGGATCCCACTATGCCTGCAGCCTACATACTGCTTCACTTTGGGGTTATATGTACACACCAAAAAAATATCACCAGCACCCCTACTTCCCACCCTCACCACTCACACACCTTCTTCTTCTTTATTTTTTTTTTTCTTTTTTCTTTTTCTTAAGTTGGGATCATCTGGGATTCTGTTACTTTTGACTGGAGAGTCCTTACACAGGAACCAACATTCTGTAAATTTCTACCATGTGCCAGGCACTGTGCTATGCATTTAAAATAAGTTATCTGTTTTAATCTTCTGTTTAAGGGCCTTGCATGGTAGGCATGTGTGGTAGGCCTTGCATAGTAGGTACCTCAGTCTTACAAACTG
The DNA here is from genome assembly GCF_030028045.1 of Hippopotamus amphibius kiboko. NCBI lineage: Eukaryota > Metazoa > Chordata > Mammalia > Artiodactyla > Hippopotamidae > Hippopotamus > Hippopotamus amphibius. The sequence goes on from NC_080189.1 coordinate 163,143,262, forward strand.
GAAAAGGGAGGCTCAGAATAGGTAAGGAAATTTCTCATGAGTGTACAGTAAGTGGCAGAGCAGAAAACTGTGCTTTCTGTCCTGAACTTTCATAATACTTATCATCTTTGCTGTTCATTGGTATTTGGGCTTATATCTCCTGATCACATTATTTCATTTCTGCATGGCCTTACATCTGACTAAACCATTTAAACCATAAGATCCTTGATGATAGGGATGGTGACTTGTTTGTTGGCTCCACTGTCATCACCAGTACGCAGGCCCCTAGCACCCAGCATTAGGTGAGGCATCTCATGCATCTTGAATAAACCCTTGCTGAACTCATGACACGCCCATGGCGCTTGACCAAAGGCTTGTCATAACCCGATTCGTGGGAGAGGAGACATGGGGCAGATGTGCAGTCACATCTGCTGAGCTAAACATGGTCTTCGCAATCACTACAGCCAGTTCTCCCCAAGAGCTGACCCTGATGAGTCTCCATCTTTCATTCATTCAATATCCATCCATTCTTATATTCGACGTTTTCTGAACCTTCTTCATACACCAAACATGTTGTAAGACTCAGGATACTAAGTGACTAAGACATGGCTCCTGCCCTCAAGGACCTTATTTGTACTTGACTTTTAATTACCCTGCAGCAAATTTCCCAAATCTTGGCAAGTTGCTGTTAGAATTGTGGACCGCTTCTCTGGATTGTTCATCACTGGGGCTCAAGCATTGTTCAGGAGGGGAACATCAGGCCCCAGACTCATCTTCATCATTTAACGTGGCCCCACTTCCACCAACAGGGCTACCACAGTGTACAGCTCCGGGGGGCACCATTCACGTACACTAATGACAGTCTCAGAAGTTGAGCAATGCACAGCCTGTACAACTGTACACGGCACCCTTAATAACTCAAACAGGACCAATCAGTGATAGCCCTTCCCATTCGCAGTCGCATATGCGAAGTACTTTACAGTTTACAAGGAATATCACCTCCATTATGTCAGTTGAACTGAGAAATTCTGTTTTGGTTCCCATAATGCATTCTCTCTCCTCTGCCCTTCACCCATGGGATTCTCTGTTGGTTCCATAAGCTCCCTGTAGCCCCCTCTCAGATGGTGACAGTCCAGCTGAACTGTGACAATTACCAAGCACCAAGTCACATTACCAGCCCCAGGCTTGCTTCCACCCCACAGCACCTACCTGGAATTAGCTGCGACCACAGCTCGGCAGAGGTGACTGTGCTCGTGGTTACGAACGCGCTTCTTGTTTGTCTTCTCAGCCCTGAAATCCTGTCAGTGAGGAGAAGCGATAATAACATGTTATTAAGTTCTTTCTGGGTAATGTAATTCGAGTCAGGAGGCAGTTTGGTCATTTATGTCTTTGAAAAGCTTAGAATAATTTTCAGTATCATTATCCCCCATTTTAAAGAGCCAGGCTCTAATATATAAATATAGATCTGGCCACTCCTGTGGGTATATTTAGATACATATGTAGTCTTAGATGTGCACATGTGATGTGTATACAGGCAAGTACACAGAAGCACAGAATGTGGGCAGGCATGTGTAGAAGACAACGCAAACTTCCAGTTATTTATAGATCTATGTATATGCATAAGAACGCCTCCTTTTTAGCATCATGGCTTCTACAACCCAGGTTTTCAGAAATTATATTTTATTCCTAGCCTCTCCCTTGACATGTTTTGGAGTTTCCATTTTTGTTCATCATTATAATAATGAAAGGAAGAATTCTGTTTATAAACACACCTCCAAGATATGCAGTGCCAACATAGAGGGACAACATTTCAGTTGCCCAGTCCTCTCCATCACTTTCCAAGTCGTAGTCCCTAGTAACCTTCTTAGAGCTTTTGATTTCATCAGAAAACAGCTGTCTACCAGGAACCAATTATTTGTTGATTTTCTGCTAATGTCTTGTACCTTGTGTTACAGGAAAGGTGCGTCTATGGTATGGACTAATCTCCTTTGCTAATGGAGTTGGTGCTTATTTATAGACAGGGGTTTCCGAACTGGAAGGAACTTGTGAGATTATGTGAGTTGGCTCCCTCTTTGCACAATGAGGAAAGAGATGGTCAGAGCAGGCAGTAACTAGTCCACTGTTCCTGAGAGTTAGTGGCAAAGCCATGATGAAAACCCATGCCTCCTGGTCTTCCACCCAGAGCTCTTTCTGGTAACGTGTTTCAGCCCTCATGGACCACTTTGCCTCACTCCAAGTGTGCTATATTTCTTGAAGAGCACAGAGATGGGGACTTGCAGATGGGATCCTCCACAACCTTGGTGCAGTCCTAGTCAGCTCTTATCAAGGCAGTCACAGTGCAGTGGGAAAAACACAAAGACTAAAGCCCAGCTTCTAGCTGCAGCTTTGCCAAATGGCCCTGGCCAAGTCTCAAACCCTCTGTGCTCATTTAGTTACCTGTAAATTAGGAATACTACTAGTATCGAACTCTTAGGGTTGTTGTATATTAATACATATAAAGTGCCTGACATATTTTATGTGTGGCTATTATTATTAGCCCTCACCTGCCCTAAGCATTTTCATCTTATTCTTACTAAACTTCATCTCCAGTTTAGACCCCTAACTTTTTTCAATGGAAATATAGTTGACTAGACGCTTAACTCTTAACAAAGTTTATGACCCAGTACTTCCCATCTGCAGCTTTACCTCTTCCCTTCAAGTTAATTTAATGCACTCCCATTGCTCCTCAAATTTATATCTCCTAGTCCCATTTACATGAAAGTCCTGAAGGTCTTATATTAGCTTCATTCATTCATTTATTCGTTTAGGTACTTACTGAATGCCTGTTATGTGCCAAGAACTGTTCTAAGTGCTAGGGATTTAGCAATAAATAAATCAGCTTCAAATCCTTGTCTTAGTGGAGGTTATAATCCTAGTGGGGATGGTGGTGGACAGGATCTCAAGTCATGAGGTGCTATGGCAAGAAAGCAGGAAAGAGCATAGGGTGTTCTGGAGAGAGGGTAGAAGTTACTATTTTAAATAAGAAAGGCCTCCTTGATGAGATGGCATTTGAACAGCAAGGAGATAAGGGAACAGCAGCTTGGCTATCTAGGAGATTATTCCAGGCTGAGGTAACAAGTGCAAAACCCTTAAAGCTGGAATGTGCTTGGTGTTTTTCAGGTACAAGGAGGCCTGTATGGCTGTCATAGAGTGTATGAAAGGGAAGTAGTAGAGATAAGATTGGAGAAGCACTGGCCCGAGAGGGCAGATCAAAAAGCTTTACAGGCTATTGTAAGAGCTGGATGTCGCTTAGAATAACGTGGGAATCCAATGGAGTGTTTTGATTGAAGTAACTTGATATGACTTATGTTTTAATGGGATCATTCTGGTAGGCATGTCACCAGTAGATGGTAGGGAGCAAGGAAGTCACTTGGAGGCCACTCCAATAAGCTAGGGACAATGACAGGGCTGTGGACATGATGTTCGAGAAGAATTTTTAAAGTAGAGCTGATAGCTCACCAAGGGTTAGATGAGGGAGTGCAGAGATTGAGAGAGGAGTCAAGAACGACTGCTAGGTTTTTGGCCTGGGCAACTGGCAAGATGGTGTTGTGCTATTAACTGAGAGAAGACCGTGGCAGGAGGTTTTATTTTTTTGGAAGGGAGGCATTGAGTTTGATTTGGACATGATTCGTTTGAGCTGACTTTTAAACATCCAAGTGGGGATTTTGAATAAGGGAAAGATGGAGCTGGAGATATAAATTTAGGACCCTCAGTGTAGAAATGGTTGAAAGCCCTGAGATTAGATGAGGTCACGTGTGAATGGGTGTCAATGGAGAATGTCCAAGGACTGAGGCCTGAGGCAGCCCAATGCTGCAGAGGTGGGGAGGTGAGATGGAACACACAAAAGGAAAACAAGAGAGTATGGGTCCTAGAAGTCAAGTACAGTAAGCATCTGAAGAGCCCTGGCCATCTTTGTTAAATATTGCTAGTAATATAAATAAAATAATCAAAGACTGATCATAGGATTTGGCAATGTAGAGGTCTTTGGTGACCTGACATCAGCTGGGGGTCCAAGCCTTGTAATTGCAGCTGTGCGACATAGCAAGCTAGGGGCAAAATGCACAGAAAAAGAGATTCACATAATTTCTAAACATATGGGAGGATGGTCACCCTCCTTGCTAATGAATGAAATGCAAGCTAAAACTACACTAAGATACCTTTTTCACCTATCAGATTAATCAAAAGAGTAATAACAAACAAAACTTTAATAATATACTGTTACTTAAGGTACGAGGGAAACAGGCACTCTCTAACTTTGCAAATTGGTACAAACTCTGGAACAGTATATCAGAGGTCAGTTCGGGGAATCAGAAACCATTTTAGGTATTTCAAGCCAAAAGGGATTTAACATAGGGACTTAAAAAAACCATTGGCATGACTGGAAGGGCAAAGGTTAGGATTATAGGATTATGCCATTATTTTTTTTTCTCTTTCTTTTTGATCACACTGCCCAAAGCTGTGATCAAGAGGTCTGAAAAGCTATTGCTGCCACTCAGAGACTAGGAAGTCATAGCTGCCTTGCAGTTTGAAGCCCCTGATTGGCTGGTTACTACAAAAACTCACAGTGGCCAAAGATTTTGTGTGAATGGCTTCCACCCTGTTCAGTCTTTCGCATCTCATGTCAGCACATTTCATTGGCAAAAACTAACTGTATTCATAGCCGAGTTGGGAAGGAAGTCTGGGAAATGTAGTTCCCAAGTTTCTAGTCCCTGTGATCTATATCATATTTCCCATGGAAGAGTATGGAAGGGAACAGAAAGGGGTGCTGAGTGCCAGTGGATAGTATCTAATATGGACTAGCCCTCTGGCTTCTCAGTATCCACACATAACCTTTTCTTCATATTTCAATTTCCAGCAGCATCAATAAGGACAACATGCTTTCATCTAAAAGAAAGCATAATTACGTAAAATAATGCAAATGAGAAGAGAGCACCCTCTCCCCCAAGAGGAAAGACCCAAAATCTTGTCAGTCGTGTCCATCTCTGACTGATGTTCTTCTCCCTTCTACTTCTGTCACCATCCAATTTGATGTTCTAAAGACTAAATCATAAGATTGGCTGCCACTAATTCTCCTTGTATAAAATAATATGGGAAAGAAAGAGGAAGAAAACATCTAATAAAGCAGAGAAGAATATATGCGTATTTACTACATTTTTGCAACCAGTCTCTGTTGATTATCGTAACTGCTTTTTTCTGCCATCTATCCCTTGTTCCTTTTGTTCTCAGCCACCATTCAGCTGTTCAAGGTCCTCTATCTGATAGAATGATCCAAGCCTTCCTTCCTAAACAATGTGCTTTCTTAGTGGTTCTTCTTATATTACTGTAGTTTTTCATTAACTTTTACTAAAAGACATAGAGATACAGAAAGCTATAGGAACCCAATGTTCAAAATTAGTATCATTGATTGTGGAACAACTAGACATCATTTGCCTGCAGATGTGATATGAAGTTCAATAAGAAGGTCAAATCCTCCCTTTAAAGTATTTTGACTTTGTGTGTTAAACCTGAACCAAACCAAGCTTTTAGATTACATGACTGTTTGCATTTGCCAAAACACATGGAACTGAAAAGTAAAAAAGGTGATGTTTACTGTATATAAATTATACCTCAATTATTATGGCTTTAAAAAACCCAAGGCTTTAGATCTACCTCATTTCATGGGAACTTCTAGGGATTAAATGACAGCATAAGGAAATAGACACATTTGGAATTTGGGACATTCCACATGACAGCTGGCCTGATCTCTTCAAAGAGTCAATGTCGTGAGGGGCAATTGTCCTAGATGAGACAAGACTTAAAAGCCATAATAAGCACATTTATTGCATGAAACTTACTGGACCCTGGTTTCAAAGAAACAGGTATAATTTTTTTTTAAGACAATTACAGAAATTTGAATATGAAGTGAGTTTTAGGTGATATTAGGGAATTATTGCTATTTTTGTTATGTATAATATTGGTATTCTTAATTGGAGAAGTATCCCTACTCTTTGGAGATACGTGTTAAATATATAGGGATTGGCATGATGTTTTTAATTTACTAAGAAATGTTTCAGTTATGAGGCAAGAAAAGGCAAAATGCTAATGATGGTTGAAACTAGGTGGATGGTACATGGGCATTAATTGTATTCTTTTATTTCCTGCATGTTTGAAATTAGAATTAAAATTACATTGAAACAGGGCTTTCCTGGTGGTACAGTGGTTAAGAATCCACCTGCCAATGCAGGGGACACGGGTTTGAGCCCTGTTCCAGGAAGATCCCACATGCCGTGGAGCAACTAAACCCAGGTGCCACAACTACTGAGCCTGTGCTCTAGACCCTGTGAGCCACGACTAATGAGTCCACATGCTGCAACTACTGAAGCCCATGTGCCTAGAGTCCGTGCTCCACAACAAGAGAAGCCACCACAATGAGAAACCTGTACACCACAACGAAGAGTAGCCCCCGCTCACCATAGCTAGAGAAAGCCTGTGCATAGCAACAAAGACTCAATGCAGCCAAAAATAAGTAAATAAGTAAATCTTAAAAAAAAAATTGCATTGAAGCAGACAAACAGAAAAACAGGAGAAAGCTGCTGCTGGATCCACATAGCTGCCCTACACAGCCTGTGGACCCAAAGTGGGTGATAGACCATAGAATATAGAGCCTAATGGCCACAACAAAGACTCATACGCTGAAACTGGTGCTTCAGCAACTGTCACTGGCAAGGGAAGAAGGGCTTCTGCCTGCCTTTCAGGAATCATGGGTATGCGATTGACCAGATGAATCTAGAACCCTGCTGGCCAGGGGCATCTTACCATGCAGGTAATGGAGCTTAAGCCTCAGAGCCCCTCACTTGCACAGGTATCTTCTAAGACCCCAGAAGGCCTTAGCAATGTGTTCACGGGGTTATATGCTTTTGTAACCATCTTTGCAGAATTAAGATATGTCAACTGAAAATAGTTAAGATTGCAATTTTGACTCTGATTTTCCTTGTGTCACACTTTGCCATATGTTGTATGGTATTGGAATGGCCATGAGAATTTTGTTGATCTAGCTGAGAAGAAGTTGAACTGGAGGTGCATGGAGTCGGTATTTGACAATATCTGCTTTTGTGGTTTGTGGTCATTTGCAAGTCAGCCTGTTGTAGGGATGGCTTCCGTGAAGAACCTTACTGCTCACTGTGTCAGCTCCCTGGCTTTTATGATACCAAGGTGCAGAGCCAGAGGTCATATCATGATGTGAATGTGTCCTATGCCCAACATCAGAAGTATTCAGCAGTGGAGGGGAAAAAAAGGCTGAAATGTACAAAGCCAGAAGCTAGTCTGTATAATATTCTTCCATTTACGAGATGTATAAAATTGTAAATGGAGAATTAGGTACTCGCTGATGCCTAGTAAAATGAAAGCTTTCTCCTGTCAGGAACACGCTCAGTAACTTAGCTTACACATTTATAAACACACCAAATATTTTTGATGGGCATTATGAATCATAGAGTTTATCAGAATTCCTATATTTGTAGGGCAAAACCTGCAGTAGAACTACAAATAGTATGTTTCATATGTTTTATGCATATCAACTATCAACAATAAAAGTAAATTTTAATGAACCATGCTGAAAGAAAAATTCAATTATCTTTTTATTTATTTTCCATAAGATATTACAAAATCTTGTGGAAAAGTGATCAAAGATCATGTAGCACAAAAAATGTAGGAAAAAAACCTGTTACGAAGATATGTTGGGAAGTTGAATAATTATAATAATTTTCCTGGTGGTAGTGATGTTTGTGTTATTTCAGCTTTTAAAAATTTATAATGCATTATGATTTCTCCCTCTTTCTAAATAATTATTTGTAATTTTGTGTTCTTTTACTTAAAGAAGGCCTCCACAAATGTATAAGCTTTAGACAGGTGATGTCAGAGAAAAAGATAGAATTCTGGTCTCTATGTTGCTGAGAAGCCCATGGCAGCTCTGGATGGCCCATCTCCAGCTCCTTTTATTTGAGGGAGAAATAAATATCTATCTTGTTTAAGTGATTGTTTTTTGGCTTTTCTGTTATGAGCAAGCAAACAGAATCGTAACTGATATGCCCTTTGACTCAGCAGTTCCACTTCCAGGATTTTGTCCTACAGATACACTGGAACATTTGCAAAATGATGTATGGTCAAGGTCATTCATTGCAGCAAAAGAAGAGAAACAATCTTTATGCCCATCAATGGAGACTGGTTCAGTAAATTATGTACATCCATACAGTGAAATAGTAAGCATTGTATGCTAGGAGGAAGCTTGACATGATACTTCCCTATTGACATGGAACTGTCTCTAAGGTATGTTGTTAAGAGAAAAAAGTAAGTGCAGAAGAGAGTGAATACCATACTGTTATTTGTGTTAAAAGAAAAATGCCATTGGTTGCCTCTGGGGACAACTGAGTGGCTGAGGACAGAGTGAGAGGGAGACTTTTTACTGTGTTCCTTTTGAATAATTGTGAACTTTTAATCTATTCAAAATAAAATTAACATAAAAACTAGAAAACACTCATAATTAATACTTAAATCACAAAACATATTACTCGTTAACGAAACTTCTCAGATTAAAAAAAATAAAAATTCCTTAAGTCTCCCATAGAGATGCCCTATGCCTGGCTTGCCCAGGACTGTCCCAATTTATGCCTTTTGTTCTGGTGTAATTATCAATATCGCCTCACTTCACTCTCAGCGGTGTCCTGGTTTGGATGATAAATTGTCTGGTCAACCCACCCACAAATTACATCAGAGCCATTAAGTCCAGCCTGGCACGTGAGGAAACTAATCCCACCTCTCTGACTGATGACCAGATGAAGTAGTTGTCTTCGGTTTAGGGACCTTACGTGAAGAAAAATGTGTTTTTGATGATAAATAGATGTCAGTGAGGTGGGCAGTGATCACACCAAGAAAGCAATAAGGAGTGGAACAAGCTGAAGGTCTGATGGCTTCTCTTTATCACCTCGTGCTGATGCTGGGGCATTGCTTAGTGGGAGGAATGGTGGATGAACCACTGTGTTATTTCTCTATTTTCTCTCTCTCTCTCTGCTATATAATTATATGTTACATGCACATATAACATGACTCAACTCTGTAGAACTTACCATGCTCTATTTGCAATCCACCTGTACCTCCTGGACTGTGAGCCTTGTGAGGGCAGCAACTGTGATTTCTCCCTGTGCCCTGACACACAGTCAGACTCACTAAATGTTTGTTGAATGAATGCCTGAACTCTGCAGAGACCTACACCGACATCTGGCTCTCTCTTCCCCACAACCTCTGCTTGTCATATCTTGAAGACTGCAATATTTATGAAGGCAGGAGCTAAATTTACTTGAGTCAACACTGGAAATTCAACACAGAGCACCGGTACATAGAAAGTGCTAATAAATATCAGTACATGCCTGGTATATAGCAAGAAGTAACAAATGTCAGTTTAATGAATGAATGATTCAGTTTTTAAAAAATGTTATTGAAGTATAGTTGATTTGTAATGTTATGTTAATTTCTGCTATACAGCAAAGTGATTCAGTTATACATATATATATTCTTTTTCATGTTTTTTTCCATTATGGTTTATCACAGGATATTGAATATAGTTCCCTGTGCTATACAGTATGACCTTGTTGTTTATCCATTCTATATATAATAGTTTGCATCTGCTAATCCCAAACTCCCAATTCTTCCCTCCCCCATGGCAACCACAAGTCTGTTCTCTATATCTGTGGGTCTGTTTGTTTTGTAAATATGTTCATATGTGTCATATTTTAGATTCCACATATAAGTGATATCATATAGTCTTTTTCTTTCTCTTTCTGACTTACTTCACTTAATATGATAATCTCTAGGTCCATATATGTTGCTGAAATGGCATTATTTCATTCCTTCTCATGGCTAAGTAATATTCCATTGTGTATATTGTATATACCACATTTTCTTTATCCATTCATCTCTTGATGGACATCTATTATAGGTTGTTTCCATGTCTTGGCTATTGCAAATAGTGCTACTATGAGCATAGGTGTGCATGTATCTTTTTGTATTATAGATTTGTCCAGATATATGCCCAGGAGTGGGATTGCTGGATCATATGGCAATTCTATTTTTAGTTTTTTTGAGGAAACTCCATACTGTTTTTCATAGCGGCTGCACAAATTTACATTCCCAGCAACAGTGTAGGAGAGTTCCCTTTTCTCTGTACTCCCTCCAGCATTTGTCATTTGTAGACTTTTTTTTAAAAAATTGGAGTATAGTTGATTAACAGTTTTGTTAGTTTCATGTGTACAGCAAAGTGATTCAGTTACACATATATATGTATCAATTCTTTTTCAAATTCTTTTCCCATTTAGGTTATTACAGGATATTGAGCAGATTTCCCTGTGCTATACAGTAGGTCCTTGTTGGTTATCTATTTTAAATATAGCAGTGTGTACACGTCAATCCCAAACTCCCAATCTATCCCTTCCCCTGGCCCTTCCCCCCTGGTAAACGTAAATTCCTTCTCTAAGTCTGTGAGTCTGTTTCTGTGTTGTAAATAAGTTCATTTGTATCATTTTTTTTAGATTCTGCATGTAAGTGATATCATATGACATTTGTCTTTTTCTCTCTGACTTACTTCACTTAGTATGATAATCTCCAGGTTCATCCATGTTGCTGCAAATGGCATTATTTCATGCTTTTTAATGACTGAGTAATATTCCATTGTATATATGTACCACATCTTCTTTATCCATTCATCTGTCAATGGACATTTAGGTTGCTTCCATGTCTTGGCTATTGTAAACAGCACTGCAGTGAACACTGAGATGCTTGTATCCTTTCAAAACATGTTTTTCTCTGGATATATGCCCAGGAGTGGAATTGCTGGATCACATGGTAGCTCTATTTTTAGTTTATTAAGGAACCTCCATACTGTTCTCCATAGTAGCTGTACCAATTTATATTCCCACCAACAGTGTAGGAGTGTTCCCTTTTCTTCACACTCCTTCCAGCATTTGTCATTTGTAGAATTTTTTTTTAATTGGAGTATAGTTGATTGACAAAGTTGTGTTAGTTTCATGAATACAGCAAAGTGATTCAGTTATACATATATATGTATCTATTCTTTTTCAAATTCTTTTCCCATTTAGGTTATTACAGGATATTGAGCAGAATTTCCTGTGCTATCTATTTTATTTTTTATTTAATTAATTTATTTACTTATTTATTTATTTTTGGCTGCATTGGGTCTTCGTTGCTGTGTGTGGACTTTCTCTAGTTGTGGCAAGCAGGGTCTATTCTTCATTGCGGTATACAGGCTTCTCAGTGCAGTAGCTTCTCTTATTGCAGAGCATAGGCTCTAGGCACATGGGCTTCAGTAGTTGCCGCACATAGGCTCAGTAGTTGTGGCTTGCAGGCTCTAGAGTGCAGGCTCAGTAGTTGTGGCACATGGGCTTAGTTGCTCCCTGGCATGTAGGATCTTCCTGCATCAGGGATCAAACCCGTGTCCCCTGCATTGGCAGAGAATTCTTAACTGCTGCGCCACCAGGGAAGTCCATCTATTTTATTTTTTAAAAAATTTATTTGTTTATTTATTGATTTTTGTCTGTGTTGGGTCTTCATTGCTGCGTGCAGGCTGTCTCTAGTTGCGGCGAGTGGGGGCTACTCTTCATTGTGGTGTGTGGGCTGCTCATTGAGATGGCTTATCTTGTTGCAGAGCATGGGCTCTAGGTGTGAGGGCTTCAGTAGATGTGGCATTCACACTCAATAGTTGTGGCTTGTGGGCTCTAGAACGCAGCCTCAGTAGTTGTGGCACACGGACTTAGTTGCTCTGTGGCATGTGGGATCTTCCCGGACCAGGGAACAAACCCATGTCTCCTGCATTGGCAGGTAGATCCTTAACTACTGTGCCACCAGGGAAGCCCCCATCTATTTTAAATATAGTAGCATTTTTGATGATGGCCATTCTGACTGGTGTGAGTTGGTACCCCTCTGCAGTTTTGATTTGCGTATCTCTGATCATTAGTGATGTTCCTCATGTTTTCACGTGCCTCTTGGCCATCTGTATGTCTTCTCTGGAAAAATGTCTATTTAAGTCTTCTTTCCATTTTTCGATGGGTTGTTTGTTTTTTGTTATTGATTTGTATGAGCTGTTTGTATATTTTGCAAACTAAGCCCTTATTGATTGCATCATTTGCAAATATTTTCTCCCAGTCTGTAGGTTGTCTTTTAGCTTTGTTTATGGTTTCCTTTGCTGTGCAAAAGCTTGTAAGTTTGATCAGGTACCATTTGTTTATTTTCATTTTTATTTCTATTGCCTTGGGAGACTGACCTAAGAAAGCATTGGTATGATTTATGTCAGAGAATGTTTTGCTTATGTTCTCTTCTAGGAATTTTATGGTGTCATGTCTTATATTTAGGTCTTTAAGCCCAGATGATTGAGTTTTTACATCAGTCATCTGAGGACCAGTCTCTTATACTGATCATTCTCATCGCTGGTGTTATGGACTGAATGTCTGTGTCCCCCTCAAATTCATATGTTGAAGCCTCTAGCCCACAGTGGGATGGTATTTGAAGATGGGGCCTTTGGGGGATAATTAGAATTAGATTAGGTCATGAGGATAGGGCCCTTATGATGGGATTGGTGGCCTTATAAGAAGAAGCTTGCACACATTGAGGAAAGACCATATGAGGATATAGCAAGAAGGTGGCTGGCTGCAAGCCAGTAAGTGAGCTCCCCCCAGGAAGCCAATCTGCTGGAACTTTTATCTTGGATTCTCCAAGCCTCTAGAACTGGGAGAGAGAAACTTCTGTTGTTTAAGCCCCACAATCTATGGTATTTTGTATGGTAGCTGCACAGACTAAGTCAGGTGGTGTAGCTGGCCCTGGAGTAGGACAGGAGAGCTCTCTCACACTGGTGGAGACAGGGCATGCTTTATAAGCTACTGGGACCAGGGCTCGAACCCGTGTCCCCTGCATTGGCACACAGGAGACAACCTGAAGGAGCTCCCAGGGGCCAAAGTCAGAGCAATTTGGGCAATAAAAGTAAACGATTGTTCTGGACTCTAACCCACAGAATAAAATAAATATGCATGAGTTCATACTAATCAAAACAAACAAATAACTCAGGGAGAAGGGACAGCCTTTTCTTATCAAATAATTCTAATTAATAAATGCAAAAATAAAAATAGAAAATAATTAACTTGTTTGTTAAAATGAAAAGGAGACATTGAGGCAAACTGTGCTTCTAGATCTCCTCTCTAGCTAGATTAAATAATCCACAGTATTTAATTAAGTAAAGCTTCACTTATTAGCTGCATGGCCTTGGGCAAGTCACTTGAACTCACTGAGCCTCAGTTTCTTCATAAGTAAATGGGTTGGTCATAAAAGTTTCTATCTTATAGCTTTGTTGTATTAAAACCAATATAGTGCTTAACACAGCTCTTGGCATATAATAAGCCTTCAGTAAATGTGAGCTATTATTTTTTCTGTATGTTTGCTCATTCTAATAAACTGAAGATGGTATTAAAAGACTTTGGTTGGAACACTTCCTAGTCATCAATCACAGTCTACCATTCAGCTTGTTACTAGGACAAAAACCAGAATGAGTAGGCAGAGCCTAATACACTGTTGATCAGGGAGGCTTGCCTTTACCATCCGAGTAACATCTGGGATGCTCAGAGCATCCTGTGGATGCTGAGATCCTTTGAGTCCTGAACATGCAGGAATAAGGCAAGAGGTTAACCCTGAGAGAGGCTGTTGGAATCCAAAGCCCGAGTTCTAGAAAGCAGGAGTCTGAGTGGTGTCCCCAGAGCAGCCCTTTGGTGGGAGACCGGAAGGTGGGAGTGCCAGGCTACAAGGAGAGGGGTTTGACCATCCTACAAATCACTGCTTGCTAACACCGGGAAGCTGTCTCTCGCAGGACAATGAGCTGCGTGTGGTTGAGAGCACGGTGTGGGAAGCCATGCCTACAGCCTGGGATGGGCCAGATGGAGGCTCAGATTTTACCAAGCAAGAGCAACGAGCTCTGCATTTGCAGGCTTGCCACTCATCATGGGACCTTCACTCGGCCAAGGCACCTCTCTGGGTCTCGGTTTTCTCACCTGTAAAGTGAGAGAATAGATGGTCTCTGAGACATCTTGCATTGCTGACATTCTGTGGCTGGGAGATTATGAAGGAGGAAGAAATGGTTTGTCCTTGGTGGCCCGGCCTTACTGCCTCTCACAATTTCTCCCCCTTGCGACTTGTCTCCGGGTCCCAGGGACATTCTTGCTGCCACTTGATGGTCTAGGACACCAAAATGTGTGGTCCTCTCAATCACCAGTGTTGGTGACTATGACATTTTTCTCCTTATCTGCCTCTCTCTGTTCATCTATAAGGATGAGTTCCTCATTTCTCTTCTTACCCTTTGCTCACAACGATGGTGCCACTAGGTCATCCATTTGTTGCTTCATTCACTAGGTGGCAGGCACAGTGCTAAGGGCAGAGGCTGCCGTGAGAGGGAAGTAGGCATAGTCTTGTGCTTGTGAGCATGATGGTGGAGGAGACAGGGCTGGTGGCAGGTGTAATGAGAAAGGAACAGGCTCTGTGAGGGCAGGCAGGTAAGATCTCTTTGAGGGCGGGACATTTGAGCTGAGACTTGGTAAGTAGGAGCGAGGCAAAAGAAGCAGGCATCTGGCGAGAAGAGGCTGGGGGAGGAGAGGGAGGGATGTCAGATCCAGGAGGGCAAGATTTCTGACTGTGGTTTGCTGTGTATCCTGATGTCTGAAGCAGGAGGCACTCAACAAAGAGTCGTTGAATGAAAGAACAGACTAAGTCACACAGCAAAGTCCCTGTGGCCCGCAGGAAGCTGAAAGGCTGGTTGGTTCTCTGCAATGCTGTCTTTAGAAGCTCAAAGCAGCAAGAGCAGAAGCCCAGGAGCCAGTTAGGAGGCTCACCTAGTTTGGATTCCCCCGAAGGCAGGTGTTGAGACAAGGATTTAGGTGCTGCTAATTTTTACTTGGGAAGCACAAGTGAGGGAATGGGGGGACCTGAGAAGAAAAGCGAGAAAAGCTGATAAATAAAGAGTGGGGTAGTGAAAGGAGGGGCTGAATTCCACTGGAACCTCGGAGGAATCCTGTGGAATGTGCCTCAGCATTGTCCTCCCTGGGGGGTGGGGATGGGTAGTCATCTGAGACTCTTGCAGAGTGTCCCTGGAAGGCCGTCAAATCCCTAGCACTCTGGACTGTCCTGCTCTGGGCTGAGCAAGCTGCTGTGCTGTGGGAGAAAGCCCTGGGAGAAAGCAGGGAAGCCGCCTGAGGCAGGAAGCTGCCGGCTTCTCTGCAACCCTCCACCACGGCTGCAGCTGAACTTGGAGGAGGCTAGCAGGTCTGGGGTGGTCATCACAGCATCCGCTGCAGAGGAGATACAGGGCTCCAAATAAGAGTGGTGGCTTTAATTAAAGTGGTGGCATCAGACGGGAAGAGATGTAGGCAGATTTGAGGTGCTTTTGGGATATGGAAGATAACAGTAGAAAGTCAAAGCTCTTTCTCCTCCCCCCCCCGCCGCCCCCCCGCCTCTCTGCTTTCATTCCATAAATATGTGCTGCTGTGCTCTGCTTCCCTGGGAAGTGGACACTGAGGCTGAGTTTATCAAGCACAGTGGTAAGGAGTATCCTTGCACCAACACCTGTGGAAAGCAGGGAACAGATGCAGGTGTGGGCAACGGAGAACCACGCAGCCCCAGCCAACCCCACAGGGCGTTTGGGAGCTAGACCTGACCTTCAGAGTTGTCCTGGGTCTGGCCTAGATGCTGGACCTCCGTGAGTCCAGGGATGTGGGCCAGCCTGGGAAGGGCCTATGTGACTTTGGCCAGGCAGCTCTCTTCAGCTGAGGTGATTGCAATCGCAGCATCCGTCACAATTATTAAGTCTTTTGCAGGCCAGGTGCTGTTGTAGGTCCTGAGTGTATAGCAGTGAATCGGGTGAGGGAGAGACAACAAACAAATATCGGACCGTGAGACGCGCAGAGCAGAAAACCAAACAGGGTTTGGCTGGACAGGGAGGGTGAAGGTCAGGATGGAGGTGATGGAAGCTTGAAGGTAAAAGCAACCTGACCGTGACAGCTTCAGGGCTGGGCCGCCTCTCCCTGCCTGCACAACCCCCACACCTCCCCTGGAGCTGCAAGCTGCCCCATCTCTAGGCCATAATTCCCAGCCTCTACGTAGGCCGCAGGGGCAGCCCCACTCCCACGAGAACCTTGCCGTGGGACCCTCTTCTTTCCTGTTGGCCAGCAGCCTGGGGTTTTCGGAGCTGGGGATTGGTGTGAGGGGTGGTAGCTGGAGGTTGGCAAGTCTTCCCGCTGCCTCCACCTCCTTCCACCCAGAACAGCTGGTGCAGCCTGGGGCCTGATCATTAACCCGGGGAGGGGGTGGATTGGCAGACTGGATGGCTAGGCCCAAGTCCCGGCGGAGTCCCTGTGTGTGTGTGTGTGTGTGTGTGTGTGTGTGTGTGTCTGTGTGTGTGTCTGTGTGTGTGCACGCCCGCGCTCTCCCATAGGCAATCCTTCCTCAGCCGCCTCACCTGGGCAGCTGCCTGCAGGGGGCGCCACGCGGCCCCTCCTGGGGGCCAGGGATGGGGGAGGCCCCCCCAGCCAGGCCTGGGCCCGGCTGGCTGCCCTCCCCCTCTCCTGAGGCCCTTGTGTTTGCAGAGGAAGGTCGAGCGTCCCCGGGAGTCTGGCTGCAGTCACGGATCATTAGGGCTGGGAGAGCTGGTGCAGCCGCTGGCAGGGCAGGGGCACGGCGGCAGGCAGACTGGCGGGCGAGGGCCCAGGGAGTGAGCCCAGATCACCCGCCACCCTTGGACGCAGCTTCTCAGCCAGTGCTGCTGCTCCAGTGGACACGGAGGCCTGGAGATGGGTGCGCAGCCCTGGTTCTGGCCAGTGGCGCATTTAGCCTCGGAAAAAAACAAACCCAACACTGAGTTAGGTGGCGACCAGTCCCTCTGTTTCGGACAGCTTGGGTCAGCTTCCTGGTGATTGCCAGAAATGAAAACCCGAGGTTGAGGCTCTGTCAGTCTTTGCCTGGGTGCTCTCGGACAAGTTAGTCACTCTGAGCCTTGGTGTTCTCATCGGTGAAATGGAGGGATTCAACACGCTCTCTGAACATTTTCTCTATCTCTAAAGCACTCTCTGTTCTGTGGTCCTCTTCCTGTTGTGGTCCTGGAGGTCAGGAGAGATGCAGGAAGCTGGAATTGGAAGGACCTCCTTCTTGGCTTCTGCTCACCCAGTTGTGAGCATCTGGCTGGAGAAACTCTGTAAGGGACAGATTGCTGAGGAATAGGGAGGCCCTTAGCCCATTTGTGAAGAGCAGGAAAGGTCATGGTGGGTATGAGCTAATGGCAAGGGAAAGGGAGGTCTCAGAGAGCGTCTGAAGAGCTTCTGGCACGTAACTGTGGTGCTCACGGGGGACATCAGCTCCTTTGTGGTTTGTTCTGCATCCCTCCCTTGGGAAACAGTCATTCCCCAATACCTGTGTTTCTGGGGAGGCTATTAACTATGGAGCTCTGCCCATCCCTGCCCAGAAGTGGGGATTCTGAGTCATTTTCAGGGGCCGGTATGGATGGTGAGGGAGACAGCAGCACACTCCTTTCTCTGGCTTTGCTAGCTGTGTGGATGAGGTAAGTCTGGAACTGTTTGGAACATCTTTGATGCCACATGGAGAGACCTGAAAATGGGGCACACTCAAGGGAGAGCAAAAATTGAAATAGAAGGTCCTAGTGACATAATTTGAGCTCCTGGATATATCCATGCCTAAAGTCAGCCCAACCCTCGGATTTTCCCCATTTATTTGTACTAATAAATTCCTCCTTTTTGATTATTCCAATTTGAGTTGGAGTTCTACTGATTGTGGTTGACAGAGTTCTGGCAAATGTAGTGTCCAATAAATATAATAGCACTTCAGGATGATATGCTAGATCGTTTCTAGTCAAAGTGGTCCGAGGACCAGCAGCATGGGCATTCCCTGGGAGCGTGTTGGAAATGTGGAATCTCAGGTCTATCCAAGACCCATTGAATCAGAACCTGCATTTGAAGAGCAAGCTATTCATGTATACATTGAAGTTTGAGAAGTGGTACTCTGGACCAGTAGCTCTCAGCTCTAAATGCACACTTAAAAGGCCCAGCACCCAAGCCATACTCCAGGCCAATTAAATCAGCATCTCTGAGGATGGACCCTGCCATCCTCATTTTTTAAAGCTCCCTGGGAGATAACAATGTACAGCCGAGGTTGAGGACTGCTGCTCTGGTGTGATTTGCTTAATGGTAGCTAAAAGGTGCGATGCTTTGTGATTTAGCCTACTGCCAAAGCCTGCTTCTGTTGTGGGCAGAGCAAAGGGACTTTGGTAGTGGTGGGATCCCTTAGAAGTGAAGTGGGAGTTGCCCTGCCTGGGAGAGGGGCCAGAATGGGCTGTAGCCCACAGACAGAACTCACAGACACCACGAGGGGGATTTTACCAAATCCTGGAATACTTGCTTTTCTTATTACCCCAAAATATCTTCTATTCCTTTGAACTCATAATCCAGGACTACATAAATATCTCATAAGCTTTAAAAATTCAAGTCCCTCCGACACAGGAACTTGACCATAAGCACAACCTGAATCCCAAACTGAACCCAAATATTTTTTTTATTGAACCATGAACTACCCCCAAAATATGTTGTGAGTTTTCATTTTTCTTCTAAAAATCATTATTGTGGTAAATCAATTCACTCTGGAACTAATCCAGATGCTTTCTAAAATCAGTCAAGTAGAAGCAAATGGGGACATTAGAATATTCTCTAAAATGGACGTGAGCAAAATTCTTTGCATTGGAGACTTGGCTCTGACTGCTCGCTGCGGGAATTTGACCTGTGGCCTCATGTTTCCAGTGGTTGGTCAGATGCTGTATTCTCCTGCATTTCTATTTCTTCCTGAGTGAGGACCTTGCCAGGACCCATGGGGCACCTGTGCCCAATTATGTGTGGTCCAGGTGGCATCATTAAGGGGTTAGCAGGTGGCAGCGGTCAGTGTGCATGGAAACGTGAATAAGATGGAGGTATCCTCCTAGGGAGAGGGAGAGGAGGGATGGACAGGGAGTTTCTGGGGCCACTTTGTATTTGTTCTTTACGGTTTTAACTGCTGGCAAAGAACCCTTTCCTGCCTGGAGCTCTGCTTGGGAGCAGGGAGAGGTGAGGGACGGGTTGGGGAGAGAGCTGGAAGCTGGCCTTTCTCTGCTCATCGTCGTCAGCAGCTCATTAGGGATTCTCATCAGGCAGAAATATTTTCCCGTCAGCTCATTACAAACTCTAACAAGGTCCCAGCTCCAGGTTACGGCTGCTTTTCTCCTGCTGGGGATAACGATGGGCAGCTTGTTGGAGCCTTTGGTAACTCATTTGTTATAACATGCGATTCACAGCAGCAAGAAGGCTCTGGGGAGGAAGAGGCAGAGCAGAGAGCAGGAAAGAGATGGAGGGAGAGTCTCCTTTGCAGAGGACAGGAAGGCAAAAATGCCCAGTGCTTTGGGGAACCAAGATCAGACCCTAATGGGTACCTTGAGTCTTCTGGGAACCTGGGTCCAGCTCTGTGTGAAGTGCAGACAAGCTCCAGTTGGGTGTGGAAGCAGGTAGTGTGATGACCAGTTGTTGCCTGGGGAATAAAGGACAATTTTTAACCCTGTGGGGACATTCTTCAGGACCTCTGCTTTGCGTGCTTGCGTGTCCCTAGACGCCAATCCTTGAACTTACTCAGTGATTTGAAAAATATTTGCATACCATAATTTTCCAGCTCAAAGCCTATCAATGGCTTCCCTAATTCCCATTGTCTTACATGGAAACTTCTTTACTTGCCTATCAAGGCTCTCCATTAAATACCCCTACTCAAACCAGCTGTGTTTCAAGTATTTCCCTCATACAAAATCTTCTGAAACTCTTGAGGACTTGGTCTCTTCAATATCTTGTAAAAATTGTTAATTTTACCTTCTTCTTGATTGTTCTTCCTTCAAATTCAAGTCTTATCCATTCACCAAAGCTTAACCAAAGCATTATCTCTCCTATAAACCCTTTTGTGATTATGCTACTGGCTGCCTGCAGCATGGCTTAAAATGAGGATCTGTCAGATTTGCCCCACCTTTTAAAATATTAATTAATTAATTGGCTGCGTTGGGTCTTCGGGGCTGCACACAGGCTTTCCCTAGTTGCGGTGAGTGGGGGTTCTTCATTGCAGTGGCTTCTCTTGTTGTGAAGCACAGGCTCTAGGCATGTGTGGGCTTCAGTAGTTGTAGTGCACGGGCTCAATAGTTGTGGCTCTCGGGCTCTAGAGTGCAGGCTCAGTAGTTGCGGTGCATGGGCTTGGTTGCTCTGTGGCATGTGGAATCTTCCTGGAGCAGGGATCGAACCCATGTCCCCTGCATTGGCAGGTGGAATCTTAACCACTGTGCCACCTAGGAAGTCCCGGCCCACCTCTTTTTATAAATAAAGTTTCACTGGAACCCAGCTATGCTCACATGCTTACTTAGCTTCTTTTGCACTACATCAGAAGAGTTGAGTGGTTGCAACAGAGAATGTATGACCCACAAAGCCTAAAATATTTACTATTTGCACCTTTGCAGCAAGAAAAATTTTGCCTACTCCTGCTTAAACTATAATGTTTATAACAAATTTATATTATGCTTCCTTAAATTCTTCCAAAACACCTTCCCAAATTATGCATTTTTCCTCCTCTCCCTATCCACTCTGCACTCTTCCCATCTTCTCTTGCTCTGAAACTTCCATCACATTTTATCTGTTTGTTTCTTATGATGCTTTGCTCTTCCTAAAAATTGAAACAGTCGTTTATTTAAATGCCTGTTCCGTATAATCTCGAGTCTGTAACCCCTTTGTGGGCAGAATCTTTTCAGATCCATCTCTGCAACCCCTCAACTCTTAGCACAGGGTTCAGTAAGTGGGGGAAAGAACCTCGTTGGTTGCAGAGTCTGCCATGGCTCCTGAATGGCCTCCCTGGAATTGCCACGAGGGGCGTCAACAGCTTCTGGCAGTTCTGTGCAGGGTTAGACATCATGAAGAGCTGCATTCCTTGTAGACTAAGGCTATCTAATCCTGCCCTTGACCTGGGAGCCAGATCCTGCTTCCTCAGTAGTGAGATCACCATTTCACAGAGGGTGCAACTTTGTGGATGAGTTATGGGATGCTGTTGATCCTGGTTCATTTCCATCCCTCCCTTCTTTTCTAACATGAGCCTGTTTTATTGAATTTCAGGTGAAGGTCCCTCTGTTCTATGGAGAAATCTGAGAAAAACAAAAGCTTCCTATCTTTCAATCTTTGTTATAAAAATCACAGTGAAATTGTGGTAGGCCGAATAATGGCCCCCAAAGATGTTCACGTCCCAATCCCTGGGAACTGTAACTACGTTATTTTACAATGCAAATGGGAGTTTGAAGATATGACTAAGGGTAAGATTTTGAGATGGGGATATTATCTTGGATTATCTGATTGGGTCCAATTTAATAACCCAAGTCCTTAAAAGTAGAATAGGGAGGCGGGAGAGTAGGTCAGAGGGATGTGACATGAGAAGGACTCGATCCATTGTTGCTGACTTTGAAGATGGGGGAGGGCCATGAGCCAGAGAATGAGGGCAACCAACCTCTAGAAGCTGGAAAGAAAAGGACAGATTCTCCCCTAGAACTTCCAGAAAGGAAAGCAGCCCTGATACCACATTGATTTTAGCTCGCTGAGACCCATGCCAGAATTCTGACCTCTAGAACAATCAGATAATATATTTGTATTGTTGAAGACACTAAATTTGTGATAATTTATTATAGGAGCAGTAGAAAACTAATACAAATACCACCCCCCCCCCCCTTTTTTTTAGCCTGGAATGGTGACCTTTGCCACCTACACAAAATGGTTCAGTGACTCAGGGAGGCAGAGTGGGGAGCTGGAGGCCAGCTGGTATTTGTCTATCCATTCCAGAAAAAAAGCAGGGTTGTCCAGAGTCCTGGTGCCAAGGCTGGCCTGGTTGTCTTGGAAATCATTACCTTAACACCTAAGATTAAGTTAAATTGGGGAAATATATATGGCCTTTTGCTGGCAGTATATTTGGGGAAGGCACGGGGGTTTTTGTTGCATGTGTACAGTGTACAACCTTCAGGTTTTTAGCACCAGTTGGTAGAACTCTGGTCCTCAAAGAGTCAGGAACCCCAAAGTTCAGGGCCTGGGCTGATTTTCTGTAGGTATTGCTTTGGTTATTAAGACAATTGGATGAAACAATGTCGATGATCTATTGACATAATGATGCTGTATAAAAAGCTGCCCCCCTCCTCCAAACCTCACTGACTTCAAACAACAACCATTCGTCATTGCTCACAGGCTTATGGGTCTGCTGATCTGGGCTGGGCTCAGCTGGGCTCAGCATCTGTGGTCAGGTTGGCTGGAGGCTGATTGGTCCAGAATGACCTCCGCTGGGGAGACTTGGCTCTTCTCCACATGCTCTCTCCCCTCCAGAAGGCTAGCTGATCTTGTTCTCATGAGGGGGGAGGGAGGAAGGGGGGTTGTGGGGAGTGGGAGAGGGAGAGGGGAGTAGGTGAGGCCACTAGAGGCCTAGCTTGGAGCTAATATGTTGCTGCCCACATTCTATTGGTCAGAGTAAGTTACAAGGCAGCCTAGATTCAAAGATCAGGGAAATAGATTCAACGTCTGGATAAGAAGAGCTACCACGTCACATTGCAAGGGGTGTGGGAAGGATGGAGAATTAGGGCTGTTTTGCAGTCAGTCTGCCACAGACTCTCTGAGAAAGGAAAAAGGCCCTTCGTCCCAAATAGCTCCCGAGAGCTGAAGTGAACTGGGCTGTTGCCCACTCTGGCTCCTCTCCTGGCTGTGGGAGTCGTCGGAGCCTCCGGATCCTGTCCCCTTTCACTACATGTCCCCCTTTGAAAGAAAGCCACAATTCTCCCTATGAACTGCCAGCCGTCAGCCCCTCCCTTCCCTGTCTCTCCGCTCCAAGCTTGAGGGACGTCGTGGGCGACCAGCCGGCTTGATGAATGCCGCCTCTGTAAACCCTCCCCTGGCCTCTGTCACAGCATCAGCGTGAAATGAACTTGCTAATACTCTGAGAGCCACAAACCTTTTCCTCTTCCCCAGCACGACGCATCGAATCGATCTGGCTGGGTGAGCCGCGACAAACCCCACAGAAAAAGGCATCAGCAAATTTAAAGCCTCGTTCGAGGTCTTGATTCACCATAAACTAAGTTGCCGGCAGCAGGCATTGACACTTCTTCCACTGCGGTTGATACCGGGATTTATCGACTTGCCATAAGATGTTGATATTGACCAAGACTGAGTTCCAAATGAAAAGGCCTATGGCAGTATATCTTTATTGCTCAGATAATCCGAGGGCTTGCTAATCCTTCCTTGTCCCCCTCAATAGTGTTGCAGAAATTCTTTTGGAACGGAGAGACCATCACTGAGACACAACAAGATGCTCTTTCCCTACAAGGCCTTTGCTGAAACAGGGATGGAGGTACAAGCAGTGTGTTGAGAACATAACCAGTGTTGGAAAATCTATTCATGGCTGTGCCTGAGACCATAATACCTTGAACTTTTTAGAGACCCAGCTCTCTGCTTTTGAGAAACAGCCCAGAAAAAAAACATAACAAAATTTGGCGTGAGACCTGTTCACGAATAGTGTCCACTTCCCTTTCCCCACTGGTCCACTTCAGGGCCACAGGTTTGCCTACCTCCAACCCAAGCTAGTGAACTGCAATCCTAGGGGATACCATGATGTCACCCTTAGTGCTGGCCCCTGACAGTGAAATGAATGTGACATTTCGTTCTTGCTAATTTCAAGGCCACCTAGGAACACAGAGAAAGAAGGGACCATTTATTACCTGCCAATTTATTTTCTCATTGAAATACAGTCTGCAGCCCTCCCTTTAAGGGAGGATATGTTTGCAGTAGAGTCACATATGGTGACTTTTGAGATATTTTGGATATCGGGGTCCCTAGAAAAATCGGCAAGGAGAAGATAAGCAAACGGAACAGGGCCAAGGAAGCAGCCCAGAGTGTGTGGGTCAGGGAGCAAGCCAGAGGGGCAGACTTTCCAACCCCGCTCCCTTACCCAGCTCTGTTCCCCTTGATAGTCTGTAAGGGCCCGTTCAAAGAGGAAGATGGAGGCCAGTGGGGAAAGGCCAAGGAAGACAGAGCCACGGGAAGATGGAGATTTCGTGGACATGCTCTCCCCTGCCATCAGGGAAGCAGGTGCAGGACGACCCAGATGCTGATTCACAGTGGGACCCTTGCTCTGTTCTCCCTTCTGAGACTTGCGTTGTCATTAGCAGTGCAATCTCTACCTCCTGGCTTGCTGCCTCAGGGAAGGAAGGAATTGATCACAACGTCAGCTGCATCCCAAAGAGGTTCTAACAGAGGTTGAGAGCGCAGGCTTGGCAGCCAGTTTTGGGTTTGAAATCTGGCTTCCACACTTATCAGCTGGGTGACCTTGAGCAAGTCTCTTATCTTTCCTAAGCCACAGTTTTCTCATCTGTAAAAAGGAGGAAATACTAACTGTACCACGGCAGACAATGTTTATTGCCTCCTTTTCTTCCTTGCCAACAGAATATCAATTTTGTTCAGGTATCACTTCCCACAGTCTCTGGGGTGGTGGGCCCAGGTCCTGATCCTAGAGTGAACACATGATCCATTCTGGCCAATGAGATGACAAGGGAACATTTTTTTTGGGGGGGGGGCGTTAGTTCTGGTGTGTTTTTCCTCCCTGATATGAGAAGGCAGACAAAGAGTATCTCTCTGTTGTCTGTCACCTGCTTCCTTCTTGATGTGATGTTGGGGGGTGGGAGGAACTTCCCTGTTCATGCTGCGCCCTGCTGCCTACAGTGGAAATTTGTTGACTAATGCTGTGGCTTTGGCACCCATTTTATTGCCAAGAGACCAAGAGAACGTGGAGACACCTATTCAGGGTCCTGCCATTGTGAAATAGCTGAGACAAAGCCGTTAACAGCCCAAGTTTCAAGTGAGAAAAATGAACCCTTGTTTGTTAATACTGCTGTGAATTATTTATTCTGTTCCTTGCAGCCAAAGCATTCCAAGTACCTATTTCATGGTCTGATGAAGGAATTAAATAAGATAGTCAGAGGGTCTTCTGGACAGAGGCTTGAAAGCTTCCCTAGTTTCTCTGCAAAGTCTTGACAGTAGGTTTCTGATATTTCCTCCTTGAGAATAATGATAAAAGAGAGAGGCTGGGAAAAGGAACAGAGAAGTGGGATAACTCTCCACTTTTCTCTTTCTGTTTTGGGAAGAAGGCAATTCAGGCCTTAGCTGGATGATTCTCCGCCACTGTGTCTGTGATTTACCATATGCTATAGGGTTTTTGTAGATGTCCCTTGTTAGGTTGAGAAAGTTCCTTTGTATTCCTAGTTTGCTGGGATTAAAAAAAAAGTGATTATATATTGGTTTTGTCCAATGATTTTCTGCATCAATTGATATGATCATGAGGTTTTTCTTTTTAGATTGTCGATATAGTGGATTGTGTGGGTTGATTTTTGAATATTGATCCATCCTTGAATTTCCAGAATAAACTTCATTTGTTTGTACTGTATTATTCTTTCTATGTTCTTCTGGACTTAATTTGCTAATATATTTTGAAGAATTTGCATCTATGTTCATGAGGGATATTGGTCTCCAGTTTTCTTTTTTTTTTCTCTTCTCTCTTCTTTCTTTCTTCTTGTTTTAGGTGGGGAGTATTGTCTTTGATTTTTGGTATCAGCGTAATGCTAAATTCATAAATTGAGACAAAATGTTCCCTCTCATTTTCTGGAAGAGATTGTTAGAATTGTATTATTTCTTCTTTAAATGGTAGAATTGGCCAGTGAAATCATCTAGTCCTGTGGATTATTTTGGAGGGAAGATTTTAAACGATAATTTCTTTAATAGTTGTAGTACTGTTTGGGTTATCTATTTCATCTTGGGAGAGTTTGAGTAGTTTGTGGTTTTTGAAGAATCGGCCACTTTATCTAAGTTGTCATATTTACGTGTGTAGAATTGTTTGTATTCCCTTACTATCATTTTAATGTCTGTGGGGTTTATAGTGATGGCCCTTCTTTCAATCCTGATGTTGATAATTTGTATTTCGTCTCTTTTTTTTTCTTTTTCTTTCTAGAAAATTTTCAATTTGATTCACCTTTTCATATACCCAGCTTTTGGTTGTATTGATTTCCTTTATTTTTTTCTGTTTTCAATTTCATTGATTTCTTCAGTCTTTATTATTTCTTTCCTTTTGCTTGCTCTCTGTTAATTTTGTTCTTCTTTTCTACTTTCTTATAGCTGAAACTTAGATTTGACTCGAAACCTTGACTGTATTCTAATATAAGCACTTAATGCTATAAATTTCTCTAGAATTATGGCCTTAGCTACATCTCACACATTTTGTGTGTTGTGCTTTCATTTTTGTTTAGTTAAAAATGTTTCCTAATTTCCTTTAAGACTCTTCTTTGGTCTATGGATTATTTAGAAGTTTGCTATTTGATTTCCAAGTATTTGGAGATTTTTCCTTTTTTTGTTTTGTTTTGTTACTAATCTAGTTTAATTCCACTATGGTCAGAGAATATTCTTTATATGGTTTCAATTCTTTTAAGATTGTTGGTTTATTTTATTACCCACAATTTGATCTATCTTTGTGAATGTTCCAAGAATGTGTATTCTGCTATTCTTAGGTGTAGTGCTGTATTGAGAATGGTGTGTATTCTTCTGTTGTTGGGTGGAGTGCTGTGTAAATGTCAATTAGATCAGTTGTTTGATGATGTTGTTTACTTCTTCTATATTCTTGCTGATTTTCTGTTTACTAATTCTAATTATTACAAGTGTTGTAGTCTCCAGCTGTAATTATAGAGTTGCCTATTTCTCCTTTCAGTTCTTATCAGTTTTTGCTTCATGTGTTTTGAAGCTCTGTTGTTAGGTACACGTTTGGGATTGCTATTTCTTCTGGTGAATGACTCTCAGTAATTTTCTCATTTCTGAAACCTTTTTTGTCTGATATTATATATAGCCACTCTGACTTTTTGTTAGTGTTTGCATTGTATGCCTTTCCCCCTCTTTTTAGTTTTAATAAGTTTCTTGGGGCTTCCCTGGTGGTACAGTGGTTAAGACTCAACCTGCCAATGCAGGGGACACGGGTTCTATCTGTGGTCCGGGAAGATCCCACATGCCGCAGAGCAACTAAGCCCATGTGCCACAACTACTGAGCCGTGCTCTAGAGCCTGCAAACCACAACTATTGAGCCCACATGCCACAGCTACTGAAGCCTGCATGCCTAGAGCCTGTGCTTCACAACAAGAGAAGCCACTGCAATGAGAAACACTCAGACTGCAACAAAGAGTTGCCTCCGCTCTCCACAACTAGAGAAAAGCCACATGCAGCAACGAAGACCCAACACAGCCAAAAATAAATAAATAAATAAACAAATAAATAATAAAATAAATCTTAAAAAATAACTTTCTTGTAGATAGCACATAGTCATGTCATGGGTTTAAAAAATGTATTCTGACATTTTTCTTTTAATTGGTGTGTTTAGATCATTTTCACTTAGTGTAATTATTGATGTTTTGATTTAGGTCTACCATTTTATTAATTACTTTCTGGGCTGTAGTCCCTTTTGGTTCATCTGATTCCTCTTTCTTCTATTTAGACTATTTGAGTAACTTTTAGTGTTTCATTTACATTTCTTTATTTTTTGAGTCTTTCTCTTTGTACACTTTTTTAGTAGTTGCTCTAAGGATTATAATATACATCTTAACTTTTCACAAACTACTTAGAGTCAATATTTTCCTTCTTCAGGTGGAATGGAGACATCTTGCCACATCAGTCCCTCTATTCTCCCCATTTTAGGTTATAATTATCCTACATAGTGTATCTGCATACACTGGAAACTTCACAAGGTGATGTTATAATTCTGCTTTTAATCATCAAACATATTTTAAAGAACTTAAGAAGTGAAGAATAGTTTATTATGCCTAACCAGATATTTACCCTTTCCGAAGCTCTTCCTTCAGTATGATGTTCCGTATTTTCTTCTGGTATTATTTCCCTTCTGTGTAAAGAATTTCCTTTAACAATTCTTCTAGAGCATGTCTGCTGGCATCTTAGTTTTTCTTCATCTAAGGGGGTTTTTACCTTAAATTCTGAATGATATATTTGATGAGCATGAAATCTTGGTTGATAATGCTTTATTTTCAGCACTTTATTTATTTAAAAAAATCTATATTTATTTATTTATATTTCGACTGCACCAGGTCTTAGTTGAAGCACTCAGGATCTTCATTGTGGCATGCTGGCTCCTTAGTTGTGGCATGCGGACTCTTAGCTGTGGCATGCATGCGGGATCTAGTTCCCTGACCAGGGATTGAACCTGGGCCCCTTGCATTGGGAGCATGGAGTCTTATTCACTGGACCACCAGGGAAGTTCCTATTTTCATCATGTTAAAAATGGTGTGCCACTTCCTTCTCATCTCCATGGTTTCTCATGACAAATCCATAGTCATCTGAATCACTGTTCTCCTATAGCTAATGTGTTGTTTTTCTCTGGTTGCTTTTAAGATTTTTATTTTGTATTTCGCTTACAGCAATTTGATTATGATGCATTTGGGTTTATCCTTTTTTGGATTTGCTGAGCTTCTTGAATTTGTATGTTTATTTCTTTTTCCAGATTTGGAGGACTTTCAGTCATTATTTCTTCAAGATATTTTCAGCAGCGTACTATTTTTTTTCTCTCTGGGACTACTAACACAAATGTTAGATCTTCATTTAGTGTCCCACAGGTAAGTGTTTTTTTTTTTTTTTTTTTTTTTCATTTTATTTATCTTTGTTTTTTTTTATAATTAATTTCTTATTAGTTATCTATTTTATACATGTTAGCGTATATGTGTCAACCCAATCTCCCAATTCATCCCATCACCCCCACTACCCCTGTATCTTTGTTCTTCATTTTGGATAATTTTATTCATCTACCAGTTGGTTCACTCATTCCTATGTAATCGCTATTCTGCCATTGAAGCCATACTGTATTCTTCAGTTCTAGACTTTCCTTTCGGTTCTTCTTAACATCTTCCATTTCTTTGCTCACAGTTTCTATATTTACATTAATTTCCAGAGTGTTAGTAATTATTTGTTGGAGCATTTTAATAGTGGCTGCTATAAATTCTTTACCAGATAATTCCAACTTTCGTGTTATCTAGGTGTTGATGTCTGCTGATCCTCTTTTCCCAAATGAGCTGAAAATTTTCTGATTCTTCACATGTCAAGTAATTTTGAGTTGTACCCTGAATATCTTTAATGTTTTGTTATGCGATTCTGGGTCTTTTTAAAGTCTTATAGATCATGTTGATATTTTTGTTTAAGTAGGCAAATGATCTGGTCAGGTTTAGGCTGCAAGTTCTACCTCATTTTCTGTGGGTTGTTTCCCTGTCAGTTTGGTTTTTAAATCCTTTGTATGCTACTTGAATCTCTCCCATGTGTGTACCCCCCAAGTGGCTACTCTGGGACCTGGAGGGTGGTCTATACGTTAGTTCATTGCTCAAAGTCTTTGGTATGCTGATTGGGATCAGATCCATGCAGGCACAGCTTGGAGCAAGCCCATAATCAGTTAGATGGGGTCACTTTCTTAACCTGTTCCCTCTCCATGATCTCCCTATTATTTTCTGGGTCCCTAGGGCTTTTCTGTTCTCCAGTTAGAAATCTAGGATTTTATTTACACAATTTTGCCACCCACTTTCACAAGTGTGCCCATGTCAGGGTCCAAGGAGTAGAAAGAGAGAAAAAAAAGCATTGGATCACCCCATTCTTTTGGGACCATAGCCCCACCAATCACGGAGGAAGGTTCTTCTCTCTCTAAGTTTTGGTTCCTGTGGGATTCTGTTGCTACCAGAGGATTGTTTGAGAGCTGGAGTGTGAGAGAATGGGGGGAAAAAAATCTAGGGGATTTCTGCACTCCCTCTGAACTTTAGGAGTTCCCTTTCTTGATCCTTAAGCCAGAGATAGAGGCTTCTCCTGGAACTTACTCTCTGTTGCCCCAGTGCCTCTTCTGGGTTTTGGGCTACATTGAGTTCAGACTGGTGGGTCAGATGGAAAAAATGGTAAACACACTATTTACTTCTAAGAGTTCTCAAATAGCTGCTCCATGCATTCTTTCCAAGATTTACAGCTGCATTCAATAGGAGAAACAGGGTAAAGTGCACTTACTCCACCTTGCCTAGAACTGGAACCCCAGTATTCTCTTTCGGATTTAATAATATTATCATTTCTATACCTCATGTTACTTGTTTTGTGTTTTAACAATCTGACTAATGAATGGCCTCCTTTTAAAGAAAAAGTATTCTTTCATGGACTCCTAGAGTTGATTTAAGTTACTTTTATCATTTCGTTCCATAAAAATGTATTTGTACACAACTAGGTCTCAGATTCTTAGGCTTACAGTGTTTAAACAAATATGAAACAAAATGAAATTTATAAATTAAATGCAAACAAAAGTACAACAGAAAACAATTTAAATTAACATCATTTATCTGATGTGACAGATGACTTTTGTTGAAACTAAATAGCTGTTCACACTGTGAATTGTAGTGGATGACTGTGGTGCAGGTTCTTTAGTCACACCACTGCTCCCTCATGCTCAGTGATGACTCAGTTCTCCCACTAATTTCTCTATTTAACCACTGTATCACCTTGAAAATTCCACTTGTACAATGTGATGTGACATCATTTGGCCCATCTTTAATTCAAAGCAGCATTTACATATTAAGTGTCTTTGTGCCTCTCTCTCTGTGCCTCTCTCTCTGTCTCTCTGTCTCCCTCTCTTTATCAACCTAAGGTCATTACAATAGTCATTGGTGCCAACATCTGTGCAAATGACTTCAAAAACTTTGATACTGAACTTTCCTAGGAGAACTTAATATGAGGTAGTCAACCAGTTGATCTGGAATATGTTAATATTAGAATTTTATGCTTATTATCCAATTGAGAACTTGTACATTAAGAAATGTCGTTTTAGAAAATTTTTAGACTCAGAAAATTTTTTTTTAATTATTTTTTTGGGGGTACACCAAGTTCAATCATCTGTTTTTATACACATATCCCCGTATTCCCTCCCTCCCTCGACTCCCCCCCACCCTCCCTCGATTCCCCCCCACCCTCCCCGTCCCAGTCCTCTAAGGCATCTTCAATCCTCTAGTTGAACTCCCTTTGTTATACAGTAACTTCCCACTGGCTATCTATTTTACAGTTGGTAGTCTATATATGTCTGTGCTACTCTCTCACTTCGTCTCAGCTCCCCTTCACCCCCCGACCCCCTAAACCTCGAGTTCTCTAGTCCATTCTCTGCATCTGCGTCCTTGTTCTTGTCACTGAGACTCAGAAAATTATTTGTGGATCCCCATTTGAGAAACATTGCAATATTATTATTTAATAATTTCCTCCACTTCTCAATGAGGAAACTGAGGCTTAGAGAGAGGTTAAGTAACTTGGCCAATGTCTCATAGCTGATAAATGGCACGGTCTGGGTATGCTGAGAGCAGCTGAGTTTGTCCATCTCCAGAGTCTCCTTTCATAACTGTGGCTCAGTCAAGGTGACTGTTTTCTCCATAAAAGCTCGTGCCTTGATTTGTTTTTTCAAAATGGGCAGAGGCTACCATCTGTGAGGCAGAGGAACCATCCAAACTGCCTCACACAGTCTCCCTTCACTCCTTGATCTAAGTTCTCTATGTTCCCCTAACTGGAAGAAAGACTTGTTTTACTATTGCCCTCAAGACAAGGAAGAATACTAGGGACATAGAAATGTACTCATTTTATTACTTTGAATTCTTGTTATATCCTTGTTACAGCACAGAAATACATTTTCCCATAGGTGTGATCAGTGCACATGTTGATGTCTCCTCTGAGAAGCTTCTTTGTCTTCTCAGACACAATTAACCACTCCCTTGTCTCTTCAAGGTATAGCTCTTTGCTCATATGCCAAGTGTAGCACTTCATACATTGTATCATGCTTGACTTTCCTCCTCTCAAAACTGTGAGCACCCTGGGGAGGAGGCACTCATCTCCCTCATCTTTGTAACATTGGAAGAGCACCAACACAGTTCAATATGCATTTGCTGAGTTGAATTATGTCATGATCTCATATGTTAATTGACCGTATGTTAAAATAAAACCGATCTCTTGATTTTCTCCCTGAATGTTATCCTCCCTTAGTCTTCTTCATCACAGAAAAGGACATTGCATCCATCCTACTTTAAGCTACCATCATCTCTTGCCTGAATAACAGCAATTGCCTCTAAGTGGCCTCCCCACATCCACTCCAATCCATGGGGACCTCTGACTACCAAGTTTCCCTCTGTCATTTCTCCTTCTCTACGTGTATCTGCTTCATTCTCCTATTTCTTCAGCCTGGCTTTCATTTCTCCTTCTCCTCAGACCATGTATTGGTTGTCTGTTGCTGTATAACAAATTACTGCAAAACTTAATGACCTAAAATGTCATTTATTATATCACAGTTTCAGGTCATGCATCCCGGTGCAGCTTAGCTGGGCCATTTGCTTCTCATAGGCTACCATCAAAGATGTTAGCCAGAGCTAGTCACCTCAAGGCTCAACTGGGAAAGGATCTATTTCTAAACTCAGCACATGGTTGTTGGCAGGATTCAATACCTGGAAGTTGCCGGGCCACGATTCCTTGCTAGCTGGTGGCAGGAAGCCATCCTTAGTTTCTGGCCATGTGTGCTGCATCATAGGGAAGCTCACTATGTGTGGCAGCTTGCTTTATCAGAGCAAGCAAATGTGAAGAGCCAAAGAGAAAGGGAGCGAGATGGAAATCGCAGCTTTTTATAACCTAATCTCAGAAGTGACATCACTTTTCCCATATTCTATTTGTTAGAAGCAAGTCACTAGGTCCAGCCCACAATCAAGGGGAGATTATATAGGGGCACGAATACCAGGAGGTGTAGACCACTGGGAGCCATTTTAGGGGTAGCTGACCACAGAGCAGATTACAGGCCGGGAAACACGGCTGTTCCTCTGTTCTCACCTTTACACATACACACACAGCATCATGGAGAGATCCAGTTCTTTCTCATGGTCCCAGTTCCATATTTCTCAGGGACAGGTCTCTGATTGGCTAGCTTAAGTTGTGTGCTCACTCTTGGTTCAATCAACTGTGATCAGGGTAGTTGAATTAAGCTGAACAAAGTTGACGACTGGGAGTCCACTTCTGTCATGTGGACTGAGGGTGGGGGAGAAAAGAGAAGTTTGGTAGTTTAACTCTGGACAACCAGCACGTATCCACTATAGATGTCCTGGCCCCTAGGGTCTATCATCATTCTTCTTGTTCTCCCCAACTCCCTAGCTCCAACAGCATCTAAACAGGAGAAGACACTGACTATATTGGACTCTTGGGAACACAGTGTTACCAGCCCTCCCGAGTAGGTCCCCAGCAAGGGTCCTCCTGCTTGGTGTCGCTTAAGCCAACAGAATGAGACCAAGTTAGGTTCAGAGGCAAAGGAAAGCTTTACTCTTTCCGTGCTTTAGAGCAGCGGTCCTCAACCTTTTTGGCACCAGGGACCAGTTTCGTGGAAGACAGTTTTCCATGGACAGGGTCGGGGGGGTGGGGGCTAGTTTCCGGATGATTCGAGCACATTACATGTATTGTGCACTTTATTGTTATTACGTCAGCTCCACCTCAGATCATCAGGCTTTAGATCCCGGGGGTTGGGGACCTCTGCTCTAGCGTGCATGCTCTCCCCCCTCCCTACAGGCCATGAGCGGGGCTGCTCTATAGGCATCTCGGCAACAGGGGGAGGGGGCGGAGTTCTCGCAAGGCAGGTGCAGCGGTGCCGCTTGTGGCTCGGATGGCAGTGTGGGGTGCGGTGTCTCTGCACACGGCCCGCTGCCTCCATCTTGAATCACTGTGTTGTGAGCAGCCCTTCTGCGCACGGCCCACCGAGCCAAGGTGTGGGGGTAGCCGTTTGGTCTGAAGCACCGGGTTGGAGGCCTCTGCACGCGGCACCCTATAAGCAAGTGAAACTAGAATAAGCACCAAGGGGAAAAAAAGGTTAGACTTTATATTATTATCCAGATTCTATTTTTATTTCCCGGGAATTGTTCACAGGCTTTGTTGGTGATAACAGATCATTCTGGAATGTTCTCAGAAAGAGAAATCAAGACTACTGCCTCTAGGTTGCAATATAAGTTCCTGGCTTTGGAGAAGTTGGCATGTCCCCACAGGGCTGGGTTCTCTTGGTTCAGAGGAGTGAAGAAAGGAAGGCAGGATGGATTCAGAGAAGTGCCTCCCTTAGGAATATCTTGGGTGGAATCCCTTCTGCTTTCTGGCGTGTTAGGCCCATAGGAATGTGTCTTGTCCCGGGAGCGTGATCCTTCACGAGCTAAGTGACAGCTGCATTGATTTGAAAACTCTGGAGAAAAGTCTGTATTAAGCTCGGGCACTTAGAATGCTTTGTTCCTGGCGCGGTTCTTCCCCCGCCTCACGTTTCCAGTCAGCTACGGTGATCATATCCCAAAGGCAGTCCTTGAAAAAATACTCTTTCAGGGGTCCCCGATCCTGTCTCTTGGGGATAGTTAGATTGTGGGCTAGCAAACTTTGCAGACTTTGCCCTGTCTCTGCTGCCCCAGTATTGTGCTGTGTTGTCTCTTACCCCAGACACTGTGGCTGTGATGAGGCATAGGGTGGGCTCTCTGTACTCAACAGCTCACAATAATGTGGACAAGCTCCTTAGGGTGGGTCTAGGGATCCTTTATTTCTTTTATTTTTAAAAAATCGAGGTGAAATTCATATAACATACAATTAACCATTTTAAAGTGTACAGTTTAGGGGCACTTTGTGCAGTCACCACGGTCTTCCTCTGGTTTCAGAATTTTTTCATATGCTTTAAATAATCATTCCTCATTCCCCACCCCCTCTTCCAGCCTCTGGAAACCACTAACCTTCTTTGTGTCTCTATGGATTTGCTTATTCTGGATATTTCATATAAAAGGAATCATACAGTATGTGCTCTTTTGTGTCTGGCTTCTATCACTTTTCTGGAGTACACTTTTGAGGTTCACCCATGTTATAGCATGTAATGGCATGTCATTCCTTTTCATATTTTATTTTTTAATGAAGTATCTGCACCACATTTGACACATTGTAACATACCTCTCCCACATTTCTCCTCCTCTTCCTTCAATCTTTCTCTCTTCTTGAGGTGGTGGGGGAAGTACACTTTTAATCTGGAGAGGAACACAGAAAGATTGAATATTGATCTCGATCAGGATTTGTTTTAAAAATGTTGGACTAGATGATGCAGCAAAATTACACAACAGTGTTTCTGAAGTTCCTTCACTAGGGACCCTGGAGGGTAAAGTTCTCGTTTGATCATGCAGCAATTTTTATTGAGCACGTACTATATGCTGCTAGGGGATGGAGAACGTGTTGGCTGGATCTATGGGTGAGGTAAGACACTGGCCCCGTCCTCATGGAACATGCATCTCAGAGGGATGACAAAGACATTAGCCAAGCACGACAGTGCGGTGCAATACATGCTTCTGTTAGATGTTTGCTTAGGGGGTTGTGAAAACACAAAGTCAGGGTGTTTGATTGGGAAAGGCTTCCGGAAGAGACTGATGTTTGAGCTAAATCCTGAAGCCTAGAAAGAATTTCCCAGAAGGAGCAGGCCAGGAAGAGAACAGCTTGTGGAAGGTCCAGACATCACAGTGAGCCCTGTAGGCTCATGAAGACACCCAATGAAACATCATAAAAAACAAGAAAAATGCCAACCAGTCCTGACTTCTCTGTAGTGAGACAATATAGGGAGACCCATTCGTTGGCTGGTGAGCTTCTTTCCACCAAATGGTCCATGGGACAGGAGTATGGGGTGTATACCCACAGGACTGAAAACACAGGTTGCTGGTGTATTCTATTAGAGGTAGTGGAGTGGTCGTGAAGAGCTGGATTTTGGAGCCAGGTGATCTGAATTTGAATCCTGATTCTGTTGCTTATTAGCTGTGATCTTGAGCAAAATATTTAACATCATGGTGCCTTGGTTTTGTCATCTGTAAAATGGAAGGCATAATAGTTTTAAGATTGTTATGAGGATTACATGAGTTAATACAGCGTACATATAGCACCCGAACAGTGCCTGGCACAGATCAGTGCTGTTGTTAATGCAAGCTCTCAGTGAGGCTCAGCTTTTATTGTTCCTCTGGACTGATCACAAAAACTGCTCATTAGGGGCAAGAGCCATTATGGCTACTACAAAAGGCACTGGGTGATTTATACATCGTATCATTTACCACTCCTGGTGAGGGAGGCTGAAAAGAGAGAGACTTGACAGATGAGTAATCAGGCTTGGAGAAATCCTCTCCCAAGACCCATAGCTAATAAGGGATGGAGTCAGCATTTGGACCTGGGTTTGCCTGATTCCAGAGACCTGCTCTTAACCACTCCACTATACTGCCTCTCTTAGCTGGGGGTTCCAGAACACCAGTGGTGCACTTGCCTTGGGGCTGGGGATTGTGTGTTGGAGGTCATGTGGTATTTCAACACAAATTTGGGACATTTGGGAATTTATCCCTTTCTCTTACAACTCGAGCAGAAATCTTCCGGTCTGGACATGCCCCACTAATATACTCCCTGCTCTCTCTGTGTATCAGATTAATTTCATGTTTGTCCCATAAACTGAAATGCAGGGGAATGTCTTTCTTGGGACAAAATCTAGCTGGGCATAGGGGCCATGTTTTGATTCTGCAGCAGGAGGTGGGTCATGTCAAGTAGATTCAAACATCCCCTTTGCTTCTAATTATATTGTAAGTGGAAAACGGATCCTTAGCCTGCGGTCATGGATTGGCCTGAGGAGGAGTGGCTTTAGAAGGGACGCCTGTGAGGGTTGTGGAAGCATACTCTGGGGTGGGGATACCAGCACCTTTTGGGACCCTGGGCTTTTCCAGCTATTAGAGGTCTGGGTCAGGGTCTGTGGGCTCCCAAGAGTTAACTCTGCAGACCGTGTGCTGCAGAAGTTGGCATTCATTTGTGGCTGCTGTTTCTGTCTTTACCATGATGGAGAGGTAATTTTTGCTAAGAGCTGTTAGAGTGCCCGAGCCAGTAATTGGCTGGAGAGAGTGGCCATAATCACGTTTCCTGCTTCTATCAGGACCTTGGATCCTGCAAGACACCGAAGCATCCTGCTAGAGGCCTTCCCAAGTGGGAGCTATCAGGAAAGGCCCAGAAACATGGCCGTGCCTCCTTTGTGGTCTGCAGGGTGTGGGCTGAGAAGGCAAAGCTCTTTAGGAATTTGGAGATTGAATTCTGTCCATTTTGTTATTGTTGATTTTGGAGTTAGAGGAGGCAGAGAAGTGGGGGATCCATGAAGGAAGTTTACATCTGCCTAGAGAACCAAGGGTTTTGGTGTATCTGGAACAGAACATGTCATGAGGGTGAGAGAAAGAAGAAAGAAATGAAGATACACAGGACCAACTTAATGCTTGACTTGCTACAAGTTTTAAGGTCTTTTCTTTTTTTTACTTTTTATAATGGAAAAGTCTCACACAAAGTAGAAATGAGTATAAAGGAGGCTTACATACCCATAAGTCAGCTTTAATAACCACTGACTTTTTCCATTGATTACTTCCAGATTCCTTTTTAATTGCTGGAGTATCTGAAGCAAATCCAGTACCCATGGTTCCTTCAATATAATTTCTTTAAAAGAATATGTAGTCACAAAATTTTCTTTTAAAAATAGAACTACAGGGGACTTCCTAGGTGGCACAGTGGTTAAGAATCTGCCTGCCAATGCAGGAGACATGGGTTCGATCCCTGCTCCAGGAAGATCCCACATGCCACGGAGCAACTAAGCCTGTGAGCCACAGCTATTGAGCCCATGTGCTGCAACTACTGAAGCCCACGTGCCTAGAGCCTGTGCTCTATAGCAAGAGAAGCCACTACAATGAGGAGCCCGCATACCACAATGAAGAGTAGCCCATGCTCGCCATAACTAGAGAAAGCCCGTGTGCAGCAACGAAGACCCAAGACAGCCAATAAAAAATAATTAATTAAAAAAAATAGAACTACAATATAATTTGCACACCCAACAAAATAAACAAAAATTCCTTAATATCATTTAAAGTCTGGACCATTTTCAATTTTCCCTTATTTTCTCAAAAATGTCTTTTTACAGTTGGTTTAAGTCAGAATCCAGATAGAGTGCAAATGTGGCATATGGATAATTTGTCTCTTACGCCTCTCTTACTCTATACTAGTTCTCTTCCCATCCACCTCTTGATTAAAAAAGCCTTTTAAAATTAAAAAATGGTTAGGAAACAGTTGTTTGTCCTGTAGTAACCGCAAAGGTTGGATTTAGCTGACTGTACCTCCTGGTGCCATCTAGCAAGATCCCGGCATTTCCAGTGACCTGGTGGTTGGAGCTAGAGGCTTGATCAGATTCAGGTTCTCTTTCTTTTGGCAGGAAGACTTCATGGGTGGTGTTGTGTGTTTCCCACTGAATTATTAGTCAGTGAGGTTAACTTTGGTTACTGGGTTCAGGTGATGCCAGACTAATCCATTTGTTAGAGAGTTTGTATTAGGTTTTAAAGCAGGAGTGGCAAAACCAGATTTGTTTGACAAAGATCGCCCTGGTGACTATATGAAGAATGAACTAATGAAGAGATCTTGGAGGTAGCGAGACCAGTTGAAAGCAGTTGCAGTGGTGTAGGTGCAAGATGAAGATTTTTGACTAAGAGGGTGGACAGGAGGTCCACATTTGAGATTAAAGAGGAAGTATCTACTGGATGTGGAGGTAAAGGAGGAGAATACAGTCAAATCAGTTAGTCTGCTGTCTTCTTTCCTCTAGATACATCATACCTTAGGAGACCTCTCCCATCCCCAAGGCTTTAATACCTTTATATGCAGTTGTGTCTCTGGCCTTAAACTTTCATTCTGAACTTCACACTCTTATAGCCAATTGCCTGATGAACATTCCCACTGGGATCTTATACTTCCATGTCCAAAACTGTACTCTTGTCTTGTCCCCAGCAACCTGCTTATCCCCAAGTTTTCCCTACCCTAGTAATGGCACTCCTACTTGTTCAGACAAAAACCCTAAGAAGCTCTTTGTTTCTTACCTGTCCTTACACACTACCATCAAGTTCTGACAGCTTACCATCAAAACATATCTGAATCTGAACAATTGTCACCAATTTTGGCCTAAGCCAAAATATAGTCATCTTTCAGCTCACTCTAAGTCTCACTCTATTTGTACACCCATGTTCACCGCAGCATTTTTCACAATAGCCAAAATGTGTAAGCAATCCAAGTGTCCATAGATGGATGACTGGATAAACAAAATGTGGTCTATACATACAATGGAATATTATTCATCCTTTAAAAGGAGGGAAATTCTGACACATGCTACAACAAAGGTGAACCTTGAAGATGTTATGCTAAGTGAAATAAGCCAGTCACAAAAGGACAAATACTGTATGATTCCACTTATGTGCAGTACCTAGAGTAGTTAAAGTTATAGAAAGTAGAATGTTGGTTGACAGGGGCCGGGGGAGGGAAAAATGAGTAAGTTTTTAATGGGTGCAAAGTGTCAGTTTTAGATGAATAAAGTTCTAGAGCTGGACAGTGGTAATGGCTGCATAACAATGTAATTGTTCTTAGTGCCCTTGAACTGTACACTTAAAGAGGGTTAAAATGGTATATTTTATGTTATATATAGACAGTCTCAACTTTTAAAAATGGCATGGAAAAAAATTCCTTAGGCATTTAAGATACATTTTAATATCTTCTTTTGAACAAATCAATAATATAGCAAAAAAAAAAAGGAAAAAAGAAAAGAAAAAAATTCAGGCATAATAAAATAAATGTTTGGCCTTTTTTTTTTGGTTTACTGTAAAGAGGAATATCTATTTTAAGACTGTTATTCTGTATCTAGACTCTATTCTATATTCAGGATACATTATAGCTTTTTAACTCCCTTGTTACATCTAAGTTATTTTCCCTTCATATGAAGACTGACTACAGAATGTGCTTCATGACTGATTAGTCATCTCATTTTGTATAATTTGATCACAGTTGAACTTAGGTTAAACTTTAAAAATTACTTAATATTTGACATGTAAAATAAAATATATGCATTTTACATATAACATGAATATCTATAATATATGAATATATATGTAAGTTATGAATGTGTTATATAAAAATATACATTATATTTTAAAATGTAAATGTCAGATCATTTCTCTCCCTCATCAAAAAGCCTTCAGAGACTTCCTTAGTCCTTCCCACGGCCCTCAGGTGCTACAGAACCCTACTTGGTCTATCTTTCCAACTTCATCTTTTACTACCTTTGTCTTAGCTCATTTTGTTCTGGTGTCCTTGGCCTTCTTGTCTGGACTCAAATCCCCAAGTCTGGACATGCCTCAGGGCCTTTGTATTTGGCATTCCCTCTGCCTGGAATACTTTCTTTCCAGATATCTGCATGACTCATGCCCTCGCTTCAGTATGATCTGGGCTCTAATGTCAGTGTTTCAGAGAGGCCTATCCTGACCATTCTATCTAAAACAGACCCCTCCACTTCATAACTCGCGACGCGCTACCTCCTATCCTGCTTCCTTCTTTTGGCTCTCCTTTCTGCATAAGGTTTCATCACAAACATCCTTCATCTATCCCTGTCTTTCATCTCTCTGTTCCCTGTGGTACCCCTAGCTCCTGACACACTAATGATGCTCAGTGTTTGTTCAGTGCATGGACTCTGGAGATGTTCACCAAGTCCCTTCTGTGTGCCAGACACTGTGGATTTAGTTTTGGCGTCTATGTGGAAGATTATACTGTTGAGTGACGCAAGGTGTTGAGATAGGGAAGACAGGGGACAAATAGGTTACCTTGGGACTAGAAGGTAGAAATAGAGAAATGCAGTTGAAGCCCTGGTATGGAATTCAAGGCATCTGAGAGACTGGCAGGAAAGTGTAATAGAACATACAGAATTCTACCCTGGGACTCACTACCAGTCCATCCAGTCTGGTGTTCTGTCTCTGATGGGGGCCAAGGGGCCACTGAGGGAAGAATAGTCATGCTGGTCCATAATAGCAGCAGTAAGGTCCATCCTAGACAGAGCCTTAAGGGATGTGGCTTCAGGAACTATGAAGACATATCTGCTCCCAAAACCGCAGGCTTCTCCAGCTCCCAGTAGGAAATTCTCTTGGAGCAAAGTTGTTCACCTGGCCACTAGAGAGAAGCTAAAAAAGCAAGCACTCCCCTGAGAAGGCCCCTCCACTTCAAGCCCGTCCGCAGAGATATGTAGATGACTCATGTTGGAACTTTCCAGAAGTCAGGTTTTGGGAGTTGGGTAGAGAGAGAATCTGAGGTCTGGGGCAAAAAGCAAGGGAATTAGAAGATGAATATACACTGAATATGTCTAACTTCTTACTTCTAAGTCATTGCCCACGAATTTCCTGCTCTTACATCTGTCTAGCGCTTCATAGTTTATAAAATATTGCTGAAATATTATTGAAAAGTCAGGGCTGCTAAATTTGAATTCCACCTACTACTTAAAACCTGTGGGACCTTTGGAAAACTTAGGTAACTTCTACAAATGTCCTAATTTGTAAACGGCAGGTAATGATATGTTTATTACAGGGTTAAATGAGACAATGTATGTAAGGTACTTAGCCCACTGGAGCACATAAACATCACATTAAACATCAGTTTCCTTCCCTATTTTTTTTCTTTTTTCTTTTTTTTTTAACTTTATTTCATTTGAGCCTTACATCATCTCTGGGAGGTAGGTTTAGCAGGAATTGTTATCATCCCATTTTACAAACAGAAAACTGAGACCAGAGAGATTTATTCTGACTTTCCTAAAGCCATAGAGCTTTCAAATAAGAGAGCTGGGATTTGAATTCAGGTCTTTGGTCCCCATATTGTCTCCACACAGCATGTTGCCACTGGCTCTTTTATGGTCAAGCTGTATTGATGTTGTCATATGGTGCTGACACTGGGGAAAATAGGGTCTAAACATTTACCACATGGTCTGTTCCATGGGCCAGGAGGACACTGCCGCCTTTGCTTTTGTTTTAATATACTCTTGAACACATGTAGAAGGAGAATGTCTGAAAGCCAGAATAGACTTACATGTTATCAAAGATATTTTGATCAAATTATATAATCGCTAATTACATCTTGTCTTCTTAAAATTTTTTAAAAAAATTTATTTAATTTATTGGCTGTGTTGGGTCTTCATTGCTGTGCATGGGCTTTCTGTAGTTGTGGAGAGTCGGGGCTACTCTTCATTGTGGTGTGCGGGCTTCTCATTGCAGTGGCTTCTCTTGTTGCAGAGCACAGGCTCTAGGCACACAAGT
Source organism: Hippopotamus amphibius kiboko (assembly GCF_030028045.1). Taxonomy (NCBI): domain Eukaryota; kingdom Metazoa; phylum Chordata; class Mammalia; order Artiodactyla; family Hippopotamidae; genus Hippopotamus; species Hippopotamus amphibius. The sequence goes on from NC_080189.1 coordinate 163,185,662, forward strand.
TTCAGTAGTTGTGGCTCTCAGGTTCTTGAGCGTAGGCTCAGTAGTTGTGGTGCAAGGGCTCAGTTGCTCCTCAGCACGTGGGATCTTCATGGACCAGGGCTCAAACCCATGTCCCCTGCGTTGGCTGGCAGATTCTTAACCACTGCACCACCAAGGAAGCCTGCATCTTGCCTTTTAGACATAACCTTTGTTGCTCTATTTCAAGCACCTCAGAATGCCTTTCATTTCACTTTTTTTCCTCCATGATTGAACACAGACTTGGCTGGCTGGAGGATGCTGGGTGGCCAGTCACCTTTGCCTCCATTGTCCTATGAGAATTTTATCTTCTTACTGGTATCAACTATTTTGCCATTTCCTTTGCTAGTTATTAAAGCAATGGCTAATTCAAGATAATACTTAGCTAGCTGTCAGCTAAACACGGCCGTACAGACAAGGGCAGGGATCTTGCTGACCCTAATTGTTAAAGAGGCAGCATCCTTATGCTATGATTCAGTGGAGTCTGCTAACTTCCAAAGGCTAGAAGGGGCCATGGGTGACTGTGGTATAAGCACCGAAGACTGCTAATGTTGCCCTTCGGAGGGTGTGACTTCGTAGTCAACTGCCTGTATTGGGCCTAAACTTGTATCTGGCCAGGAGGTGGCGCCCTTTCTGCGCCCAGTTGGTAGTAGTTGGTCGTTACTGTGGGGAGGGAAAAAAGATGAGCTTCGTAGCTTGGACTGCCATTTCAGAGGCTCTGAGGTGCAGCAGCCCCTGTTTCCCTCTTCTGAACAGACAGCAGTTCCCTTGATGCAGGATACCGTGTGGGGCTTTTCTTCTGCAGCTGCCAGAGCCATTTCTTTGCCCAGGGTATGACCTGCTTTTCTCTTCCTTTTGGAGGTGCCACTAACACCTCATTTCTTTGGGGTTTTCTCCCCTTAGAATGAGCACTGGGTTCCAGGAGAATGATCAGTACAGAGGATTGTAATGAGGGTAGAATGGAAATGGAAAAGAGGATAAGGTTGGTGAGGGGCTGCTTTTTTTTTTTTTTTTAAATTTTGGTGTATTTTTATTTTTATTTATTTATTTATTTTTATTATTTTTAATTTATTTATTGGCTGTGTTGGGTCTTCATTGCTGCACACGGGCTTTCTCTAGTTGCTGCGAGCCGGGGCTACTCTTCATTGTGGTGCACAGGCTCTAATAGTAGTGGCTTCTCTTGTGGAGCACGGGCCCTCGGTGTGTAGGCTTCAATAGTTGCAGCACATGGGCTCAGTAGTTGTGGCTTACGGGCTCTAGAGCACAGGCAGGCTCAATAGTTGTGGCGCATGGGCTTAGTTGCTCCGTGGCATGTGGAATCTTCCCAGGGCGTGGCTCGAACCCGTGTCCCCTGCATTGGCAGGTGGATTCTTTACCACTGTGCCACCTAGGAAGTCCAAGGGGCTGCTTTTTGAAGAGATTTCTTCTCTCTCTCCCTATTATGTGCAGCCCTTCTGCTCTTATTCCTGGTGTAATAAACTTGTCGCGCATTTCTGCACACAGAACCCAATCCCCAGTCAGGCTTGTCACCTGGGCTGCTATTTGCCCTAAGCCCTTTCTTTTGTTTTCGATGGATTATGGGGTATCTAAGATCTGAACTGGGAAGAAAGAAGAAAGGAATCAGAGATATGAAAATCAGAGAAGAAAACAGGGGGAAAGAGACAGTCAAACAGACATCAGGGAGAAAAAAAAAACAGAGAGACAATAAAAGACAGTGACACATACACAAGGGCAGGGACAATGGTTTGGAGGCAGAAGAACGGATTTGCATTCCAGCTCATCTACTTCAAACTCTGTGAAGATGGAAAGGTCATTTGGCTGCTCTGAGCCTCAGTTTTCCCATCTGAGAATGGCAATAATTGAGCTCCATCTACACCACTGTGATGAGGGTTGTATGGAATGCATGGAGGAGGTCCATTTGTAAGTGATAAAGCTCTAGTTAAAATGGATGATATTGGATCTCAGCCAGACCTTAAGAAAGAGAATGTGGTCCTGGCCCATGCTGAACCAGGTGTGGGGGCATAGGTGCTCTCAGGAGCTCAGGAAGGAAATCCTAGCCCCCTGCATCTGAATTTTAGTTTCCCAGAGGACTTCATAAGGGGGGAAGATTGCTTGCTTCCAGCTGCTGGGCAGAAAATCCTCCTCGCCCAGGACTGCATTGGTCTCTTTGTGTGTATAAACACTTCTAGATTACTCTTGCCCAGAATCACTACACATAGCTAATACTGAGTTTACAATATGCCAGGTGCTTTTCTAAGTACACTGCATGGATTAACATTTAATCCTCACAACTGCCTTATTAAGTAGGTACTACTATTAGCCTCATTTTAGATGTGGGGAAACTGAAGCACAGATTAAAGGAAATTGCTGGAAGTTACACAGGAAATTGTAGAGGGGATTAAAACCCAGGCCATCTGGTGCCAAGTCCTCATCCTAACCACTCTGCTACACTGCCTCTCCAGTTAGGTCCCTGTCCCTCACTATCTCATCCGGCAGTGAGCAGGAGATGTTCTCAGAGGAGCATTTCACAGGCATGTGCAGGCCATGTCATTCTACGGGCACACTCTGGGCGCTTTTCCTGCACTCAGGGTATTGGGGGGGTGTCTTAGCTTGCAATGCCTCTCTATCAGGCTAGACGTGCTTTAATTCTTTTTTCTTGCAGTGAGGTGACAGTTTCAGCACTTCAAGAGACAGATGGAAAAAAGAACTTCACATGCCCTTTGTTCCCGATCAAACACAGCACCCAGACAGTGTCTAGACACTGCCAGCCACCCTGCTTCCAGCCTTGTTTCTGGAGTTGTCTGAAAGGTCCTGGGCTCCAGAGCCGGGCTTGGTTATGCAGTGGCTGGGAGCAGACAACAGGGTTTGCAATGAAGTTGTCCCCACCAAATGAAGGATCATCCATGATTTTAGTCACTCTCTTTAAGGCAGAAATTGTGGGCCCAGAGTGAAATCCAATGACATCTTCATCTTGCCTTATTTCATATCAGAAAGTGATATGAAAGTGACCAGGTGAGCAAGATTCCAAACAAAGAGACAGCGATTACAGGCTTTGCATATAGTCTCATTTTGCTGCCATGCAGATGCACTTGAAACCCAGTGACTGAAAACAAGGCTCAGGTCTATTGGTCTCACTTTTCCCCCAGAGAAGGGAAAATCTCCACAGAAGCCCCTCAGCCAGAGATCTAAGTCTCCTTTTAGGGTATTTTCCTCAGGGTTTCTTCTAACATACTCATTGCCCAGGTTTTCTAATTTCATTAAGTAATTTTTAAAAAAAGTTGCTGAGGTGCTCTACTCTCTTTGTTCTATCGCATTTGGGAGCATCTGACTGTAACCTTATGTTTGTACAACAATCTGTTGTAATTTGCAGTTGTATCAAATTTACTTTTCCTCAGACCTTTGCGGACATCATTTTAGTGTTTTCTGCTATTGAGTGTTGCTGTGAGAAGTCTGAAACCAATCTGATGTTTTCCTTCTTGCTTTTTCTGTTTATTCTTTCTTTATCTCTGAGGTCCAATAATTCAACTAGGATATGTCTTCTTGATATCTATTATGACATTTATTTTGATTATTGTTTTCTTTGATGTTCAATAACATAAGCAGGCTGTATCTTTTTTTTTTAAGAACTTTTATTGAGATACAGTAAACATACAATAAGCTGCATATATTTAGAGTGTACTATTTGGTATCCCAATCTCCCAGTTCATTCCCCCACAACCCTCCCCGCTTTCCCCACTAAGTGTCCATATGTTTGTTCTCTACATCTGTGTCTCTATTTCCTCCATGCAAACCGGTAGTTTGTACCATTTTTCTATAGTCCACATATATGTATACATATACGATATTTGTTTTACTCTTCCTGACTCACTTCACTCTGCATGACAGTCTCTAGGTCCATCTATGTCTCTAAAAATATCCCAGTTTCATTGCTTTTTACAGCTGAGTAATATTTCATTGTATATATGTACCACATCTTCTTTATCCATTCATCTGTTGATGGACATTTAGGTTGCTTCCATGTCCTGGCTATTGTAAATAGTGCTGCAATGAACACTGGAGTGCATGTGTCTTTTTGAATTATGGTGTTCTCTGGGTATATGCCCAGGAGTGGGATTGCTGGGTCTTATGGTAGTTCTATTTTTAGTTTTTCAAGGAACCTCCATACTGTTCTCCATAGTGGCTGTATCAATTTATATTCCCACCAGCAGTGCAAGAGCGTTCCCTTTTCTCCACACCCTCTCCAGCATTTACTGTTTGTAGATTTTCTGATGATGCCCATTCTAACCGGTGTGAGGTGATACCTCATTGTTGTTTTGATTTGCATTTCTCTAATAATTAGTGATGTTGAGCAGCTTTTCATGTGCCTCTTGGCCATCTGTATGTCTTCTTTGGAGAAATGCCTATTTAGGTCTTCTGCCCATTTTTTGATTGGGTTGTTTGTTTTTTGATATCGAGCTGGATGAACTGTTTATATATTTTGGAGATTAATCCTTAGTCTGTTGATTTGTTTGCAAATATTTTCTCCCATTCTGAGGGGTGTCTTTTCGTCTTGCTTATAGTTTCCTTTGCTGTGCGGAAGCTTTGAAGTTTCATTAGGTCCCACTTATTTATTTTTGCTTTTATTTCCATTACTCTAGGGGGTGGATCAAAAAAGATCTTGCTGTTATTTACATCGAAGAGTGTTCTTCCTCTGTTTTCCTCTAGGAGTTTTATAGTGTCTGGCCTTACATTTAGGTCTTTAATCCATTTGGAGTTTATTTTTGTTTATGATGTTAGGGAGTGTTCTAATTTCATTCTTTTACATATAGCTGTCCAGTTTTCCCAGCACCACTTATTGAAGAGGCTGCCTTTTCTCCATTGTATATCCTTGCCTCCTTTGTCATAGATTAGTTGACTGTAGTTTATCTCTGGGCTTTCAATCCTGTTCCATTGATCTATATTTCTGTTTTTGTGCCAGTACCACACTGTCTTGATCACTGTAGCCTTGTAGTATAGCCTGAAGTCGGGAAGCCTGATTCCACCAGCTCTGTCTTTCCTTCTCAAGATTGTTTTGACTATTGGGGGTCTTTTGCGTTTCCATACAAATTGTAAAATCTCTTGTTCTAGTTCTGTGAAAAATGCCATTGGTAATTTGACAGGGATTGCATTGAATCTGTAAATTGCTTTGGGTAGTACAGTCATTTTCACAGTGTTGATTCTTCCAATCCAAGAACATGGTATGTCCCTCTATCTGTTTGTGTCCTCTTTGATTTCTTTCGTTAGTGTCATAGTTTTCTGAGTACAAGTCTTTTACCTCTTTGGTTAGGTTTATTCCTAGGTATTTTATTCTTTTTTTGGGATTGTTTCCTTAATTTCTCTTTCTTATCTTTCATTGTTAGTGTATAGAAATGCAAGAGATTTCTGTGTGTTAATTTTGTATCCTGCAACTTTACCAAATTCATTGATTAGCTCAAGTAGTTTTCTGGTGGCATCTTTAGGATTTTCTATGTATAGTATCATGTCATCTGAGAAGTGACAGTTTTACTTCTTCTTTTCCAGTTTGGATTCCTTTTATTTCTTTTTCTTCTCTGATTGCTGTGGCAAGGACTTCCAAAATGATGTTGAATAGTAGTGGCGAGAGTGGACATCCTTGTCTTGTTCCTGATCTTAGAGGGAATGCTTGCAGTTTTCCACCATTGAGAATGATGTTTGCTGTGGGTTTGTCATATATGGCCTTTATTATGTTGAGGTTGGTTCCCTCTATGCCCACCTTCTGGAGAGTTTTTATCATAAATAGGTGTTGAATTTTGTCAACAGCTTTGTCTGCATCTATTGAGATAATCATGTGGTTTTTATCCTTCAATTTGTTCATATGGTGTATCACATTGATTGATTTGCGTATATTGAAGAATCCTTGCATTCCAGGGATAAACCCCACTTGATCCTGGTGTATGATCCTTTGAATGTGTTGTTGGATTCTGTTGGCTAGTATTTTGTTGAGGGTATTTGCATCTAAATTCATCAGTGATATTGGTCTGTAGTTTTCTTTTTTTGTAGTATCTTTGTCTGGTTTTGGTATCAGGGTGATGGTGGCCTCATAGAATGAGTTTGGGAGTGTTCCTTCCTCTGCAATGTTTTGGAAGAGTTTGAGAAGGGTGGGTGTTAGCTCTTCTCTAAATGTTTGATAAAATTCACCTGTGAAGCCATCTGGCCCTGGCCTTTTGTTTGTTGGGAGATTTTTAATCACAGTTTCAATTTCCGTACTTGTGATTGGTCTGTTCATATTTTCTATGTCTTCCTGATTCAGTCTTGGAAGTTTATACCTTTCTTAGAATCTGTCCATTTCATCCAGGTTGTCCATTTTGTTGGCATATAGTTGCTTGTAGTAATCTCTTATGGTGCTTTTTATTTCTGTGGTGTCTGTTGTAACTTCTCGTTTCATTTCTAATTGTATTGATTTGAGTCCTCTCCCTCTTTTTCTTGATGAGTCTTGCTAGAGGTTTATTAATTTTATTTATCTTTTCAAAGAACGAGCTTTTATTTTTATTGATTTTTTGCTATTGTTTTCTTTGTCTCCATTTCATTTATTTCTGCTCTGATCTTGATGATTTCTCTCCATCTACTAACTTTGGGTTTTGTTTGCTCTTCTTTCTCTAGTTTCTTTAGGTGTAAGGTTAGATTGTTTATTTGGGATTTTTCTTGTTTCTTGAGGTAGGATTGTATTGCTAGAAACTTCCCTCTTAGAACTGCCTTTGCTGCATCCCATAGGTTTTGGGTCATTGTGTTTTCATTGTCATTTGTGTCTAGGTATTTTTTGATTTCCTCTTTTATTTCTTCAGTGATCTCTTGGTTATTTAGTAGTGTGTTGTTTAGCCTCCATGTGTTTGTGTTTTTTACAGTTTTTTTCCTGTAATTGATTTCTAATCTCATAGCATTGTGGTCAGAAAAGATGCTTGATATGATTTCAACTTTCTTGAATTGACCAAGGCTTGACTTATGACCCAAAATGTGATCTATCCTGGAGAATGTTCCATGTGCACTGGAGGAGAATGTGTAATCTTCTGTTTTTGGATGTAATGTCCTATAGATATCTATGAAATCAAGTTGATTTATTGTGTCATTTAAAGCTTGTGTTTCCTTATTAATTTTCTGTGTGGATGATCAGTCCATTGGTGTAAGTGGGTTGTTAAAGTCCCCCACTATGACTGTGTTACTGTTGATGTCCTCTTTCATAGTTGTTAGCATTTGCCTTCTGTATTGAGGTGCTCCTATATTGGGTGCATATATATTTATAATTGTTATCTCTTCTTCTTGGATTGATCCCTTGATCTTTATGTAATGTCCTTTCTTGTCTCGTAACATTTATTTTAAAGTCTGTTTTATCCAATATGAGTATTGCTACTCCAGTTTTCCTTTGATTTCCATTTGCATGGAATATGTTTTTCCATCCCCTCACTGTCAGTCCGTATGTGTCCCTAGGTCTGAAGTGGGTCTCTTGTAGACAGCATATATATGGGTCTTGTTTTTGTATACATTCCGCCAGTGTGTGTCTTTTGGTTGGGGCATTTAGTCCATTTACATTCAAGGTAATTATCGATATGTATGTTCCTCTTACCATTTTCTTAATTGTTTTGTTGTTGTTTTTGTAGGTCCTTTTCTTCTCTTATGTTTCCCACTTAGAGAAGTTCCTTTAGCATTTGTTGTAGGGCTGGTTTGGTGGTGCTGAATTCTCTTAGCTGTTGCTTGTCTGTAATGCTTTTGATTTCTCCATCGAATCTGAATGAGATTCTTGCTGGGTAGAGTATTCTTGGTTGTAGGTTCTTCCCTGTCATCACTTTAAATATATTGTGCCACTCCCTTCTGGCTTGCAGAGTTTCTGCTGAGAGATCAGCTGTTAACCTGATGGGAGTTCCCTTGTATGTTATTTGTCATTTTTCCCTTGTTGCTTTTGATAACTTTTCTCTGTCTTTGTCAATTTGACTACTATATGTCTTGGTGAGTTTCTCCTTGGGTTTATCCTGCCTGGGACTCTCTGTGCTTCCTGCACTTGGGTAGCTATTTCCTTTCCCATGTTAGGGAAGTTTTCAACAATAATGTCTTCCAGTATTTTCTCGGGTCCTTTCTCTCTCTCTTCTCCTTCTGGGACCCCTATAATGTGAATGTTGGTGCATTTAATGTTGTCCCAGAGGTCTCTTAGGCTTTCTTCAGTTCTTTTCATTCTTTTTTCTTTCTTCTTTTCTGCATCAGTGATTATCACCATTCTGTCTTCCAGGTCACTTATTTGCCCTTCTGCCTCAGTTAATCTGTTATTGGTTCCTTCTAGTGTATTTTTCATTTCAGTTATTGTGTTGCATATCTCTGTTTGTTTGTTCTTTAATTCTTCTAGGTCTTTGATAAACTTTTCTTGCAACCTTTTGATCTTTGCATCCAATGTTTTTTCAAAGTCCTGGATCATCTTCACCATCATTATTCTGAATTCTTTTTCTGTAAGGGTGCCTATCTCCTCTTCATTTAGTTGTTTTTCAGGTGTTTTATCTTGTCCCTTCATCTGGTACAAAGTCTTCTGCCTTTTCATTTTCTCTATGTTTCTGTGGCTGTGGTTTTCAGTTCCACAAGACAAAATACTACTGATACTGCTTGATACTGCTGTCTGCCCTCTTGTGGAGGAAGCTATCTAGGAGGCTCGTGCATGCTTCCTGATGGGAGGGGCTGATGGTGGGTAGGGCTGGGTGGGCAGAGCTCAATAAAACTTTAATCTGCTTGTCTGCCAATGGGTGGGGCTGTGTTCCTGCCTTGTTGGTTTTTTGGCCTGAGACTACCCAGCACTGGAGCTTACCAACACTTTGGTGGGGCTAATGGTGGACTCTGGGAGGGCTCATGCCAATAAGCACTTCCCAGAACCCCTGCTGCCAGTGCCCCTGTCTCCTCAGTGAGCCACAGCTGCCCCCCACCTCTGCAGGCAACCCTCCAACACCAGCAGGTAGGTCTGGTTCAGTCTCCTATGGGGTCACCGCTCCTTCCCCCTGGGTCCTGGTGCACACACTATTTTTTGTGTGCCCTCCAAGAGTGGAGTCTCTGTTTCCCCCCGTCCTGTGGAGGTCCTGCAATCAAATCCTGCTGGCTTTCAAAGTCTGATTTCCTGGGGATTCCTCTTCCCGTTGCTGGACCCCCAGGTTGGGAAGCCTGATGTGGGGCCCAGAACCCTCACTTTAGTGGATGGACTTCTGTGGTATAACTGTTCTTCAGTTTGTGAGTCACCCACCCATCATTTATGGGATTTGATTTTAATGTGATTGCACCCCTCCTACCATCTCATTGCAGCTTCTCCTTTGTCTCTGGGTGTGGGGTGTCTTTTTTGGTGAGTTCTAGTGTCTTTCTGTCAATGATTGTTCATCAGTTAGTTGTAATTCCGGTGCTCTTGCAAGAGAGAGTGAGCACACGTCCTCCTACTCCGCCATCTTGATTCCTCCCTAAGTAGGCTGTATCTTGATGTCTATTATTCTGGAATATTCTTCATATATATGATGTATCTTTTTGAATTGCTGATTCTTCTTTTCAATGAAATTTTCCTGTATTATGTTTCAGAATATTTCTTGATTTCTATTTTCTAAAACTTAGAGGCACCAATTATTCTTGCATTTGACAATCTTTGTCTTCTACAGCTGTAATTCCCTGTCTGGTTGCTTTAATCACTCACTGTGATTACATCAGGCCTTCCCCCAAACCTGTTCGTTCTGTTTTTCAGTCTATTTCATTTCATTCATTTCTTTCTGATTTATTTCTTAGATTTGTAGAAAGTTTATTTTGGTTCACAATTTGTTTCCTTAGCTCTGTGAAATTCCTTGTAATTTCATTTTATTATTCTGTCATGTCCTGTTTATTGATTTTGTATTTTTATTAAGTTCTATAGAATAAAACTCTCATGGGGAACCTAGTTCTTTTCCTTAGGTTACTTTTTTTTCTTGACTGTTGGATTGGGTTTTTCCTGTTGTCTCACTCCCTAGAAAGATGGTAAGCTCCAGTGGCCCTTCCTGCCTCTGCAGAGGCCCCATGGTGGTATGGAGGGGCTTCTATTCACTGGGATTTGCCCACAGCTTTTCCTAGATCTGCCTACTTGCTCTCTCAGGTCACATCTCCTCAAATTGTAGACTATTTGTGAGAATGCTCAGGACTCTTTGGACTGAATTACTTTCTTGCATTCTACTCTTGTCAAAAATGATATAGACAGTCATTCTCACCAGAATATTCTGTTTCTTTTCTTGGCTGCCATTTTGGAATTCTATGGTATAAGAAAAGTCTACTACTTTTCTTTTTTAAATATTTATTTATTTATTTGGCTGTGCTGGGTTTTAGTGAAAGCATGTGGGATCTAGGTCCCTGACCGGGGATGGAACCTGGGCCCCCTGCACTGGGAGCGCAGAGTCTTAACCACTGGACCACCAGGGAATTCCCGCTCTCCTTTTCTTAATTGGTTTCTGCTCATGACTTTTTGCTGGTTTGTTTCACATTGTTTGCTTTATTTTATTGAGTGCTTGAAGGCAAATTTCTGTGTTTTTACTCTACTCAGGTGATTCCACCCAGAAGTCTGCACTATTTCTGTAATCAGAAAAAATGCTATAAGACTAATAAAATAAAGGAAAGAGATCTCAGTTATCTCTAGTGACTTGACCCACTGTTCTAGTATGCTTTTGAGTATATTAATATCTGCTTGTATGAATAAGTTTAATATGACCCACACTTTTTTGCTTGATTGCTTATTTGGACACAGATTGGGACAAAAATATAGAAAGCAAGGTTGTACCACATTTTCTGTCATTACATAAGCTTCACTTTCACAGACAGTTCTGAACCTGACCTCACAAAGTACTTCAAACAATGTTTAGATTTGCTTATTTGATTTTGCTTTTCATTATATTGATCCTAGCTAACATTTCTTTTGGTGTCAAACTTTGGAGATTTTCTTTCAAAGTTTGTTTTTTGTTTTTGAATGTTGTTGCAAGAGAGAGGGTTACATGCAGTCATTGCTCAGGGGTTTCTCACACAAGAAACATCGATATGTTTCTTAATCTAAATTAAGTTTAGATTAATTTCATATTGTGTTTCCACAACAATAAAACCTATATGATGAACCTATATAACGAACCCATATGATGAACCTAAGTAAATTTTACACTCTTAAGACTGCTGTTTATGATTTACTGTCATTGTCAAGGTCATTAATGGCAGCCTAAAGGACAATACCATGTCTGTCACCACCTTGGATGATTTTTGGAATGTTCTGAATATGGTTTTTAATGTTTCAAACTTAGATTTTGTCTATCTATCAAAGTTCTGAGTTTCAATTCAAATTTCACAATATTACACTTGGAAAAGATACATACAAAATTCCAGAATTTTTGGAACTTTATATTATTGAGGAATTTACTCCAACAGTATGTGGGGTTAGCTTTGGCTTACTCTGGTAAACGAAAATAGTTGGCGTGGCTCAATTGGCTTATTTGATTGTAGGTAAGGCCAAAATTTATAAATTTATAAATGCTGAGTAGGCCGGCAGACTGGAAAACTCTTGGGTAAGAGCTGCTGCTGCAGTCTATAGGCTGAGTTTCTTCTTCTTCAGGTCTTCTTTGCTCTCAAGGCCTTTCAACTGGTTGGATGAGTCCAGCTACATTATCAAGGATAATCTTTCCTTAAAGTCACCTGACTGTGGTTGTTAACTATATCTACAAAACACACTTGGACATTGCACCTAGATTAGCATTTGACTGGATAACTGGGTGCTATAGCCTAGTCCTGCTGACACAAAGAACTAACCATCACAAATAGGGAGCGGGGAGTGGAAAGGGCAATGGCAAAATATTGATAGCAGGGTTGGTTTGGTGTATTACTCTCTCCAGAATTTAATAGGCTAAAAACACGTTCCTACTCTTGGGCTTTGGCAGACATGGCCCACAGTGAGAGTCACATTTATGTAACTTAGCAAGTGAATTCCTTGGAGCCTCTCCACCATGAACTGTCCATGTGAAGATGCACTATTGGCACCTCCACATGCTATATCCCCTTGTTGGAGATTCATAATGTGAATCACCATATTGAAAACCCAAAGACAAAAAGAAAACCCAAAGAAGTCCCACAGCAAAGACACTTGTTCATCTTTTCTAAAACTCTGGCTTTTTCTAAACTCATTTGACCATGAAACTTTTTCTTTCTTTCCCCCATGTAACATCCATCAACAGAGCATGTTTAGGGAAAGGCTGGCTTAATCTTCTCTCTCTAAAGTAATAGTCCAGTCCACTTGGATACCGCTGAGATTTCCCTGATAACATAGAAAGAACAACTTTTTCAATCACTCGCTGCACATAAACATTTCCTGCTTTCCCGATATTCACGAAAAGTACAAGATTGGCTGACGTAGGAAAGTGGAGTTTTGCGGCTTCTGTCTTGTGCATATGACAAAACCTTTTAAGAGATAAACTATTCAAAACCCTTTTCACCAAATCTTTGAGCAAAATGGTCTCTAGCAAAGTGCTGCTTTGTATATCACTTGGCATACCACAAGGTACCCTCAATGGTATCAGAACCCTGTGGAAAAGCTTGCTCTTGTACTCTGGTGAGCTAGTACCCCTGGCAGCAAGGAGCAGTGATGCCAGTAATGTAATACAATTGATCTCATCCAACAACAAATTCCTTGACTAATTCTTGAGTATTTATTGGGGGCTGGGCCACAGTGTGTGTGTGTGTGTGTGTGTGTGTGTGTGTGTTTGTGTGTGTGTATGCACACAGAAATAAAGAGCTAATAGCTTAAGTTAATGGACTTTTGGGGTAGGATTTGATTTAGTAACAGAGACCCTTCTAATAACAGTGTCTTAAATAAGACCAGAGTTTGTTTGCCAGGGTCTATTAGGCAGACCATGCTGGAATGGGGTTCCAAGGTGCAAGGGACCTGGGTTCTGCCATTTCTAAGGTGTTTCTCTTATCTTATCATCCAAAATGGCCCAATACCACACCCTTATTCCAGCTAGGAAGAAGGCAGAAATGGTGCTAAGAAGGACATGTCCTCTGCTTTTAAGGATGCAGCTCAGAAGTTCCATACACCACCCACTGTACATCCCATTGGTCACTTAGCCACATATAGCTTCAAGGAGGGGGAGGCTGAGAAACATAATTGTCATTCCAAGAGGCTAGTAACCTGGAAATATCATGGGTCTTAACATTCTGGAGAATGGGAAAACAGATTTTTGGGGACAAATAACATTTGCTTCCACAGGGTGATATAAAATATGAAAAGACATTTATTAAGCCTTTGACTTTCCTAAGCAAGGGTGTACCATAGACCTTTTATTATAAGGCGTGGACTAAGAGATTTGGATTTTAAGAGCTGAAAACCATGAGGTGAGAATCATTTATACCTATGAGTGGATAGGAACCATCCCAGAATATCAAACACTTAAGGCTGACATTCTTGTTTCCAAAGTCTCCCAGAGTACTTTTATTTTTAATAGCAACTTAACTTTGCATTATAATTACTTCTGAGTGTGGATGTGTCTGCCTCCCCAATTATACTGTGCTCCTGTAGGGCGGGGACTCTGTTCTGTGTCTGACTCATGGTAGGTACTTAGTAAACATTGTCGAAATCCATTGTGGGGAGTTGACACCCACTCCCATTCCCACTTCTGCCTTCTGCCTCCACACTTACCTGAACTCTGACCTTCTCTTAAGAATTAATTGGAAACGCTGAGGGTAAATCCAAGAAATAGCTGAGGACTTGGATTCATGGCATCAACTTTATTCTTGGGACCCCTGGTTGTTGGTTGCTTGCTTAACTGAATCTAACTTCATATAGGGAATATCTGCTCCAGCTTCTGGATACCATGTGTTCTGGCCATCCGTTGCCATGTAACAAACTACCCCAAAACTTAGTGGCATAAAAAAATTGCTCACAGACTCTGTCAGGAATTTGAACAGGACATAGCAGAGATGGTTCATTTCTTTCTTTTCTTAAAAAATTAATTAATTTATTTATTGGCTGCATTGGGTTTTCATTGCTGCACACGGGCTTTCTCTAGTTGCAGAGAGCAGGGGCTACTCTTCATTGTGGTGCGCAGGCTTCTCATTGCGGTGGCTTCTCTTGTTGCAGAGCTTGGGCTCTAGGTGTGCAGGCTCAGTAGTTGTGGCACATGGGCTTAGTTGCTCTGCGGCATGTGGGATCTTCCCGGCCCAGGGATTGAACCCGTGTACCCTGCATTGGCAGGCGGATTCTTAACCACTGCACCACCAGGGAAGCCCAGAGATGCTTGTTTTTCTGAAATGTTTAAAAACCTATGGCATAGGAATTCCTAGGTGGCGCAGTGGTAAAGAATCCACCTGCCAATGCAGGGGACACGGGTTCAAGCCCTGCCCTGGGAAGATTCCACATGCCACGGAGCAACTAAGCCTGTGCGCCACAACTATTGAGCCTGTGCTCTAAAGCCCATGAGCCACAACTACTGAGCCCATGTGCCGCAACTATTGAAGCCCATGTGCCTAGGGCCTGTGCTCCACAAGAGAAGCCACTACAGTGAGGAGCCTGCACACCACAATGAAGAGTAGCCCCCGCTTGCAGCAACTAGAGAAAGCCCGTGTGCAGCAATGAAGACCCAACACAGCCAATAAATAAATTAAATAAATAAATAAAAATAAATTTATAAAAAAAGAAAACCTATGGCATATAGTTTGTATGTAAATTACATGTTGGGTTCTAGGACTTTTTTCATTTTTTTCTATCTTCATTTCCCACTTACCCTTTAGAGATGGTTCATTTCTGTTCCACAATGTTGGGGCATCAGCTGGAAGAGTCAGAAGCTTGGGGTGACTCAACATCTGGATTTAGAGTTATCTGAAGGTTTCCTTGCTCTCATGTCTGACAGTTGATGCTGGCTGTTGGCTGGGACCTTTACTGGGGCTGTTGTCGGAACACCTACAGGTGGTTTCTCCATGTAGCTTGGGCTTCCTCACAGCATGGTGGCTGTGTTCCAACAGTGAGCTTCCCAAATGAGAGAGCCAGGTAGGAGCTGCATTGCCTTAGTTCTAACTCAACTTGGAAAGTCATGCAGCATTACTTTCATCATATTTTGTTCTTTGTGGCAATCACAAAGTCCCTTCCAGTGTCAAGAGGAGAAGAAATAGATTCTAGTTCTTGATAGGGTGTTGTTGGTGGTGATGGCAAGGTTCTGGGAAGAGCACACGGGTTGGAAATATAGTTGCAGCTATTCTGGGAAATGCACTCTGTCTATCAGGGTCATCCAGAGAACTGAGGAGCGAGGATTCCTGGATTCACTGAGGGCTTCTGGCCAGATAATGCCATCAGCCACATTCCCTTCATTTCAGAGAGTCCCAGGAAGAGTTAGGAGCTTTGGCAAAATCCCTGGCATCCCCCTGACACCCTGACGAGCAGCATGGGGTGGTGAAAATCTCCCTTGACTGTGAGTTAAAAGGCCTGTGATCTGATTGTCATGTAATTTGGACAGACCACTTGATCCTTTTAAATCTCAGTTTCCCCTACCTGACTGATGAGAAGTTGTTCAGAAGTAAATCAGTTGTTTTCTAATCCTTTATAGATGGATATTCTTTTCTTTTTAAATTTTTATTATTTTCAAACAGAAGTTCAGGTGGAACCCAGTATATGAACTATCACTAGATAAAGGTCGCTGAAAGGGTGTTAGTGTTACATATGCCCACTTCTCCCCTTCCCCACGGACATCCTCCGTGGAACCTCAGTGCTCCTCAGAGCACATTTGGAAAATCCTTGAGCTATGATTCTGGTCACTGATTCTGATGCGTGGGTTTTCCCCCCACACCAAGCAATTCTTCAAAACCAGCTGAGAGTCTTAATTTAACTCAATTCCGACTCTACCTACTGGAGGTAGCATCAGACTCCACAGCTTAAGGGCTCAGTCCCACCAGACTGCCCTCCACTTCAGATGTCAATTACAAGCCTAGGTTATTACTTGTGCTTCTTCTGTCCAACTGGCTATAAATCAGAGGTTCCCATGACCCCCTCTTTGCATTCATTTAATTTGCTGGAGCTGCTCACAGAACTTGGGAAACTAGTTTACTCACTAGATTACTCACTAGATCACCGGTTTATTAACAAAGAATATTGAAGAGTACGAATCAACATCCAGATGAAGAGATACATAAGGTGAGGTCCTGAACAAAGGCTCTTCTGTCCTCGTGAGGTTTGGGGTCCGACTCAGTGGCACACGGAAGGGTCCTGGTACCCCAACTCAGAAACTCTCTGAACCCTGTCCTTTCGGGATTTTATGACAGGTTTCATTACACAGGCATGATTGATTGAATCACTGGCCACTGACAGTTGACTCAACCTCCAGCCCCTCTCCCCGCCCTGGAAGCCAGGGGGTGGGACTGAGAGTTCAAATCCTCTCTTCACATGGCTGTCCTCCTGGCAGCCAGCTCCCATCCTTAGGTGTTTTCCAAAAGTCAGCTCACATTAACACACACTCAGGTGTGGTTGGAAGGGGGTTCTTATGAATATGGAGACAGCTTTATGGCTTTTACCACTTAGGACATTCCAGGGGTCTTAGGAGCTCTGTGCCAGAAACAGAATAAAGATATATTCTGTATTACAAATCACAATATCACAGCCAGGATATTTCCTAAGCGTCTCCAGGCTGCGACTGGGGTGAGAGAGAAAAACCTACCACCCAGCTCCCAAATTTTCCTCTTGAGTATTTTCTGCTTCCTTCCTGATTCCTACTTGAGCCCTCACTCCTGCCTCTCAGCCCTCAGATGCTGAAGGACTGGGCAGGTGTTCTGGATGAGCCAAAGTCCCACAAATACCTGGGAGAGCAATATTGAAGGAGCAGGGATATCTACTGGTATTGTTGGAAGTTGGGGCCCTTCCAGCTTCCTGCCACTTGTGCCAGACCAGCCTGGTCTGGGGGACCAGCTGGGGACTCTGTGGAAAGGCCTGTGGGCTATGGAGATGGTGGTCTCCACCGTTTCACCTTCCGGGCCCCGGGGTGACTTTGGCATCAAGTACTCGCCCCTGGAATCTGAGGGAGGAGTGGGGCAGCCTAATCCAAACCACATGGATTCCCAATGGGGAGGAGTGGTTCCTCAAAGGAAAATAGAAGAACACGGCAGAGATGCTGCACAGGTGGAAACAGCAGATGCCTATTGCTGGCTCAGAGCACCCAGGTGAGGGCCCAGTCCCTGGAAATGCCCTGTATCCTCCCATTTTTATACTTGGCCCATCCTCCATACCTGACCCTTGTCCACAGCTCCATGAAGCCTCCTCACCTGAGCTAGGTGCTCCTACAAGTCCTTTCCTTTCTCTGATGCGCTCGTCGGCTTTGCCCACCACTCTCCCTCAGTCTCCTCCCCTCCCCCTCTTCTCAGCCCACTCCCACCCCCACTTTTTCTCTCCCACATTCTCTGCTCCCTATCTTTGTCTCTTTATCCTGTTCTCTCTTTTAAAAAAAATCAATCCACAGAGCGATTAGATTTGCAAATGAGCGGGCAGGAAACTGGGAACAAAGGGAACCAGAGCCGAAGAGAGAGCAGGTATAATTACTGTAATTAACTCAAGCAGCAGGGACCCAGCCCCTCGTCTGCAGCCGCTGCTGCGAGGTGCTGTGAGGCGCCACGGGGGAGCCGCACGCCCCCAGGAAGCGCAGACCACTCCCCCTGCCCAGGGCTGGGGTGCTTCCAGGGGGCCCTGGCTGGGAAGCCCCTCCTGGAGCAGGTACCTGCATGAGGACCCTTCTCATCTCCTGTGCTGGGCTCAGAGGAGGGATCTGGGCCCGGAGGACGTGATATGATCTCCTGCCCGCAGAGTGGGGCCAGAGAACAAAATCACCTCTTTCCTCTTTTATCTGGACACTTAGCTCTTTACCTGCCTTACGACATCCTGAGAGCCTGCTCTGGTTTTCCTGGGATCCAAATATTTCTAGAGACCTTGGAGGAGGAACATGTCATGAAACGGTCATATCTGTGTCCCTAAGTATCTGCTAAAATGCACCTCTAGGTGCTTGGGGCCTTCCAATGCACCTTTGCAACCTGACCTCTCAGAGTTGCCCCTCATATCTTCGTCCTCTAGCCAAATCTGACCTTGCAATGCACCCCGAACGTGCCCTGCATTCTTCTCTTTCTCTGCCTTCACCTGTGAGACAGTCCCTTTCCTCTTGTGCTGCACTTTCCCATATGCCAGGTGGTAAGATGGTATCCACCTTTAGAGATGCATTTGAAACTAAAGCCATTTCTATGAAGTCTACACTGATCTCACCCTTTATAGAAGCCCACAGCCCTTGTCTCTTTTATGGACCTTACCTTACTATACCTCCTCTCCAACTTGGATCCTTTGGGGATGGCAGATAGACCCCGACTTTGGATTCCTGGAGTTTATCACCTCTGGGGGTCTGTATTAATCAGACCCCTTTCACCTGCCAGTGACAGAAACCCCAAGGCAAACTGGCATAAGCAACAAAGGGAATTTATTAGTTGGAGTAACTGAAGAGTCCAGGGACGTTTGCAGTCAGGCCTGGCTGGATCCAGGGGCCCAAACCTTAGCATCAGATCTCTCTCTCTCCTGTTGCATTTCCTCAGTGTGGATTCACCTGCAGGCAGACCTCTATACAACGTGGCCCCCAGCATCTTCACGCTAACATCATTCCTAGAGCCAGCTATCTTAGGAAGAGAGTTTCTCCTTCCCAAAGTTCCAGCACACACCTGAGATGTGAGATCATCAGGCTGGATTGGGTTCAGAGCTAATCACTGAGTTGGGAGAAATGAAGCCCAAGGATTGACCAGACTGGCATCAAGTGCTTGCCCTGGCATCTGAGGGAGGAGTGGGCCAGCCCTATCCAAACCACGTGGATTCCCAAGGGGGAGGAGTTGTTCCTCAAAGGAAAATAGAGGAACACAGCAGAGATGCAGCACAGGTGGAAACAGCAGATGCCTATGGCTGGCTCAGAGCACGCAGGTGAGGGTTCAATTCCTAGAAATGCCCCATATCCTCCCATCTTTATACTCAGCTTGTCCTTCAGTACCCAACCCATGTCCACCAGCTCTTGGACACCTCCTCACCTGCTCTAGGTGCCCAGAGTCTGTACCGCTTAGCCAGGCGCACACCTTTATTCTGCCTGATCATGATCATTGTGTTTTGGTTTGTTGTAGCCTCATCTGAGCAACAGGATGAGACACCCACTGGGAGCAGGGATGTGGCCATCCTTGTGTCTCCCACTCCCACCCTGATACCGCCCTGGGCACCCAGACACCACTATCGTGGACCAAGCCTAGAATGCAGGTGATGTGCAGGTCTGAGAAATGGCTGGGTCATTTACTAGCTGAGTGATCTTGTGGAGTCCCCTGACCTCTCTAAGCCTCTGTTTCCACATCTAGAAATTAGGGCTATGAAAACACCTATTTTACAGAACTGCGAAATATAAAGGATTGTATGTGTGGAAGTGCCTCACATCTTTTCTCAGCTAAGCCTGGCCTGTCTTCCTCCAATTATATGACTGGGTATTTAATTACCACTGAGGTAAGAAACAGGTATTCACCTTCCTTATTTCTGTCACACTGAATTCTCCAGGCTTCCCTCTGTCTTCCTAGTCATTTGTTTTTATTTTCTTGGCCAGGTCCTCTTACTTTTTTGTCTACCTTTTAAACAATGTACATGTGCATGGCCAATAGCACAGGCTTGGGTCCTACGTTGCCCCTATTGGGGTTGCAATTATAATACTTGCTAGAGTGTAACTCCAGACAAGTTATTTTACCTCTCAGGGACCCAGTTCCTCATCTGTAAAATGAGGAATCTCGATAGTATCTACCTCATGGTGCTGGATTGAGTTAATTTGTGTAAGGCACTTAGAACAGGATGTGGTATGGAGTAAGTGCTATAAAATTGTTAACTATTATTCCTATTTTAATGTTCAAACTGAAATACACTATCCTTCAGCATCAAGTCCAGTCAATTCTTTCTCCTTAAAACTTCTCAAAGTCTTTCTTTTTTTTTCTTTCTTAAATTCATTCTTTCACTCTCTCCATCCCTGCTCCTAATTTCTAAACTTAGTCCCTCATCATACCAAGCACAGATTACTCCCACATCCTTTTAATTGGTCTTCCTTACCTGTCTTGCCTTCTGATCTATTTCCCACACAAAAATATGATCATATGTTTCCACTGTTTTAAGTCTTTGAATGGTATCCCACAATGATCAGGATACAAAGTCCAAACTCTAGGGCATGACATACAAAGTGCTTTGTGATTTTTTTTCCTTGCTATTTCTTTAGCCTCATTTATTTCCACTGAGCCCTCATGTCTGAACGCATCTGCTTTCCCTTACCTCTTTGTCTAGAATGCTCTTACTTCCTCTTTCCTCATGGCCACTCCTTTGGCTCCATTTGAGCCTCAGTTTAGGCGTCAGTCCTCACAAAGTCTTTCTAGATGTCTAGCCCCCTCCTCCCAGGATGGTCTAGATGCCTCACATATAGCACCCCGGGAATATCTCTATCCTAGCAGTTGTCACTTTGTGCAAGTGTCTGTCTCCTCCACTAGACCATGAATTTCTTAAAGGCAGGGATCTTATGTTCAAATGCCTCACTCTTGGCACAGTTTCTGGCACCTCACCTGGGTTCAGCGCCCGTTGAATGAGTTGAATTATGATGATCACTGCTGAATTTGTCAGCCCTCTTCTGGTTACAAATGACAGAAACTGGCATTAGGCATCACTGGATCCCTGTACTCAAATGACAACATCAGGACCATATCTCTCTCCAACTCTTGGCTTCATTTTCTCCTGTCTTGGTGTCATTCTCAGGCTGGTGCCCTGAAAATGACCATCAGCAGCTTCAGTCTATTCACTCTGAACCCTGAAAAATCCTGAAAAAACAGCATCCCTTTCCGAACATTTTCAGCAAAAGTCTGGATACTACTCTCATTAGACTAGTTTAATTTAGTTGCTATCCCAGGGGATGAAATGTGGTGATTGGTCAGAAACAACAGGAATTTATTTCTTATAGTTCTGGAGGCTGGGAAGTTCAAGATCAAGGTGCTGGTAGATTCTGTATCTACCCACTTCCTAGATTATCATTTTTACTATAACCACACATGGCAGAAGAGATGGTGAAACTCTCAAAGTTCTCGTATCTAAGGGCACTAATCTCATTCCTGAGGGCTCCACCCTTATGACCTAATCACCCCCAAAGGCCCCACCTCCTGAGACCATAATAACATGCCCATCTCTGGAGCTAGGGGACAGATGGTCATGGTCCCCTGAAACAAATGGATGAGTGGGGCAGGGATTTTTCCCCCAAAGGAAAAATGGGGTGCTTTTGCCAGAAACATGGGTTAGAGGTAAGCAAAACCAGTGCTTGTACAGAAGTGCCAGGTACTGCTAGCTTTTATATAAACATTTCAATTAGTCTTCACAATGATCCAAAGAAATCCATTCCACCCATGAGGAGCCTGAGGCTTGGAGTGTTTCAGTGATTTGCCCAAGTTTACACAGCTTACAAGAGATGGAGCCAGATTCTCAGACAGTCTGACTCCAGAGTCTTCCCTGTTTAGAAAAAAAAGTTTAAAAAAAGGAAATACAGGGGGAGAAAAGATGGCGGCGAAGTAGAGAGACGTGGAGTGCATCCCTCTCCACAGATGCATTGGGAATGCACGGAAGGACGCAATAATTCCCACAGAGAACCAGCTGAACACCAGCAGACGGCCTCGGACACCAGAAAGGACTGCGGGGAGCCCAACATAGCTGGTAGGGAGGCATCTACGATGGCTCAAAGAGGGTGAAGCGGCGGAGCTGTGGCAGATGGGAGGGAGTGAGAAACATATGGAGGGTCCGCAGCGCAGCTCAGCGTTCCTGGACCGAGACATCGATCCGCGGCTGAACGGAGGGTCCAGGAGCGGGAGCTTGGGAACCGAAGAGCTGGTTCAGGGTGAGAAACATTGTTGCCGGTAGGGTGACGGACCGAGAGGACAGGAGGGAGGAGGTCCGCGGAGAGGAGTGCCCGTCCCTGAGAGCTGCCCGGCCATGATGGCGGCTGGAAGCTGCAGGCTCACGGGCGGGGGGGAGGAGCCACGCGCATAGCCTCTCTCTCTCTCTTTCAGTGCCTCTGCAACAGGCAGTGGAGAGACGCCCGCGGGCCAACTAAGGCGCTCCGGGATAACAAGCACCCTCAGGTGCTCGGGCGGGGCTAGATTAAAACCCCTTGCAACGCCAGCAGCAGGGAGGCTGCCGAGAGGAAAAAAAAAACAACAACAACAACAACAGCAACAACAAAAAAAAACAAACCCAAGAGAGGCCCAACTCTAAGACTTTCTGTTTACGCCTGAGCCACTGGCGTCCCTCTGCATCAGGCACCTCCAAGCCCAACTAAAACAAGAGTGTGCCACTGCTCACTCACTCCCAGGAGAAGGAGCCACTATTGTACCCTCTCCCTCCCCACACACCGACGCTTACAGACGAACAATAAAGGAACCTCTGCTGGTTACAGAATAATGCAAAAAATCCCAAGGCAAGGAGAAGGACACTTACAGCTGAGACGCTAAGGAAACAGAAATAGTAGTATCAATACCTATTGAACTGATCCATTCTGGGATCAGTTCTGGAGTTTTTTTTTTTTTCTTTTTCTTTTTCTCTCTCTCTCTCTCTCTCTTTTTTTTTTCATTATTAAATACGATCTTAGCCCTAAGGGATCTACAAGTTTTATAACACAATTTTTTAATGATATTTTTTATTCTTTTTTTGCCTTTTTATATACTTCTATATCTAGCTAAGTTTTTGGTAGTATGGACAATATATCTCTCATACTTTCCTTTCATCCCTATCTTTTATACATTTCTATTCCTTTCTTTTTCTTTGCATATTTCCAACCACATTACGGTCTTCTGTTTCCCTTTCTTCCAGCCATTTTAAGTTTATTTTATCTTAACACACTTATAAGCAACACTATCGGTCTGCTCAGACTCCTTGCTCTATTCTCCAGATGACGCACTGCCTTGGTATTTAATATTAGGCTTTTGTCTTTATCTTAGTTCTTAGTACAGTTGTCTAATTACATTCTGAGAATCTCCATTCTCTCTGGTGGTACTCTGGCTCTTTTCTATATTTGATCCTAGCTTACAAAATCTCCCTGGATTAATGTTTGTATGTGTAAGGTGTTATTTGTTTGTTTGCTTTTGCTTTTGTCTCTGATTTGTTCTGTTTCAGTTGTCAATTTCTGTTGGGTTTCTCTTTGAATATCTGATAGCACACTGGGGTTCTGTCAGGTTTTTCTAGAGCCTTATGTCCTAACGGATTCAGTAATTGTGTGTCTTATACATGTATGTGTTTCCTAGACTTAATATTCATTTAATCCAATACTTGGACATTAGTCTGAGGCTTGGACAGTCTTCTATAAACACCTCTATCGCCAGGACAAGCAACCCCAAAAGTTTGGACAACCATGAGGAAACAAAGAAACACCATGCAGGCAAAGGAGCAGGAAAAAAAACCCACAAGACCAAATAAATGAGGAGGAAATAGGAAAAATGCCAGAAAAAGAATTTAGAGTAATGATAGTAAAAGTGATACAAAATCTCAATAACAAAATAGAGAAAGTACAAGAAACAGTTCATAAGAACTCAGAAAAACAAACAGCAATGGATAACAAAATAACTGAAATTAAAAATACTCTAGATGCTATAACCAGCAGAATGACTGAGGCAGAAGAACGAATAAGTAAGTTGGAAGATAGAATGGGGGAAATAAACGCCACAGAGCAGGAAAAAGAAAAAAGAATAAAAAGAATAGAAGACAGTCTCAGAGACCTCAGTGATAACATTAAGCGTACCAACATTTGAATCATAGGCATGCCAGAAGAAGAAGAAAACAAGAAAGGGTGTGAGAAAATATTTGAAGAGGTTCTAGTGGAAAACGTCCCCAACATGGGAAAAGAAATAATTAACCAAGTCCAAGAAGCACAGAGAGTCCCATACAGAATAAACCCAAGGAGAAATACACCAAGACACATATTAATCAAACTAACAACAATTAAACACAAAGAAAAAATATTAAAAGCAGCAAGAGAAAAGCAACAAACAACATATAAGGGAAAACCCATCAGGATAACAGCTGACCTCTCTACAGAAACTCTGCAGGCCAGAAGGGAATGGCAGGATATACTGAAAGTCCTGAAAGAGAGACACCTACAGCCAAGAATACTCTACCCAGCAAGAATCTCATTCAGATTTGAGGGAGAAATCAAAAGCTTTCCAGACAAGCAAAAGTTAAGAGAATTCAGCACCACCAAACCAGCCCTACAACAAGTGCTAAAGGAACTTCTCTAAGTAGGAAACACAAGAAAAGGAAAACACCTACAAATACAAACCCAAAACAATTAAGAAAATGGTCATTGGAACACACATGTCAATAATCACTTTAAATGTCAATGGATTAAATGCTCCAACCAAAAGACACAGACTGGCTGAATGGTTACAAAAACAAGACCCTTCTATATGCTGCCTACAAGAAACCCACTTCAGACCAAGGGATACATATAGACTGAAAGTAAAGGGATGGAAAAAGATATTCCATGCAAATGGAAGTCAAAAGAAAGCTGGAGTAGCAATACTCATATCAGACAAATTAGACTTGAAAGTAAAGACTATTACAAGAGACAAGGAAGGACACTACATAATGATCAAGGGATCCATTCAAGAAGAACATATCACAATGGTAAATATCTATGCCCCCAATATAGGAGCACCTCAATACATAATAAGGCAAATGCTAACAGCTATAAAAGGGGACATCGACAGTAACACAATTATAGTGGGAGACTTGAACACCCCACTTACATCAATGGACAGATCATCCAAACAGAAAATAAATAAGGACACACAAGCTTTAAATGACACATTAGACCAACTCGACTTAATTGATATTTATAGGACATTCCATCCAAAAACGGCAGACTACACTTTCTTCTCAAGTGCACACGGAACATTTTCCAGGATAGATCACATCTTGGGTCACAAATCAAACCTCGGCAAATTCAAGAAAATTGAAATCATATCAAGCATCTTCTCAGACCACAACGCCATGAGACTAGATATCAATTACAGGAAAAAAACTGCAAAAAATACAAACACATGGAGGCTAAACAATTCACTCCTAAACAATCAAGGAATCACTAAAGAAATCAAAGAGGAAATAAAAAAATATCTAGAAACAAATGACAATGAAAACACAACAACCCAAAACCTATGGGATGCAGCAAAAGCAGTTCTAAGAGGGAAGTTTATAGCAATACAGTCCTACCTTAAGAAACTAGAAAATGATCGAATAAACAACCTAACCTTACACCTAAAACAACTAGAGAAAGAAGAACAAAGAAACCCCAAAGTGAGCAGAAGGAAAGAAGTCATAAAGATCAGAGCAGAAATAAATGAAAAAGAAAGGAAGGAAACCATAGCAAAAATAAATAAAACTAAAAGCTGGTTCTTTGAGAAGATTAACAAAATTGATAAACCATTAGCCAGCCTCATCAAGAAAAAAAGGGAGAAGATGCAAATCAACAGAATTAGAAATGAAAAAGGAGAAGTCACAACGGACACCTCAGAAATACAAAAGATCATGAGAGACTACTACAAGCAACTATATGCCAATCAATTGGATAACCTGGAAGAAATGGATACATTCTTAGAAAAATACAATCTTCCAAGACTGAACCAGGAAGAAATAGAAACCATGAACAGACCAATCACAAGTACGGAAATTGAGGCAGTGATTAAAAATCTCCCAACATGCAAAAGCCCAGGACCAGATGGGTTCACGGGTGAATTCTATCAAACATTTCGAGAAGAGTTAACACCTATCCTTCTCAAACTCTTCCAAAATATTGCAGAAGGCGGAACACTCCCAAACTCATTCTACGAGGCTACCATCACCCTGATCCCAAAACCAGGCAAAGATGTCACAAAAAAAGAAAACTACAGACCAGTATCACTGATGAATACAGATGCAAAAATCCTCAACAAAATACTAGCTAACAGACTGCAACAGCACATTAAAAAAATCATACACCATGATCAAGTGGGGTTTATCCCTGGGATGCAAGGATTCTTCAATATACGCAGATCAATCAATGTGATACATCATATCAACAACTTGAAGGATAAAAACCATATGATCATTTCAATAGATGCAGAAAAAGCTTTTGACAAAGTTCAACATCCATTTATGATAAAAGCTCTCCAGAAAATGGGCATAGAAGGAAATTACCTCAACATAATAAAAGCCATATATGAGAAACCAAAAGCCAACATCGTTCTCAATGGGGAAAAACTGGAAGAATTCCCTCTAAGAACAGGCACAAGACAAGGGTGTCCACTCTCACCACTATTATTCAACATAGTTTTGGAAGTTTTAGCCACAGCAATCAGAGAAGAAAAAGAAATAAAAGGAATACAAATTGGAAAAGAAGAAGTAAAATTATCACTCTTTGCAGATGACATGATATTATATATAGAAAACCCTAAAGACTCTACCAGAAAACTGCTAGCACTAATTGATGAGTTTAGTAAAGTAGCAGGATACAAAATTAATGCACAGAAATCTCTTGCATTCCTATACACTAACAACGGAAGAGCAGAAAGAGAAATTAAGGAAACTCTCCCATTCACCATTGCAACCAAAAGAATAAAATACCTAGGAATAAACCTGCCTAAGGAGGCAAAAGATCTGTATGCAGAAAACTTTAAGACATTGCTGAAAGAAATCAAAGACGACACAAACAGATGGAGGGACATACCATGTTCCTGGATTGGAAGAATCAACATCGTGAAAATGTCTGTACTACCCAAAGCAATTTACAGATTCAATGCAATCCCGATCAAATTACCAATGGCATTTTTCACAGAACTAGAGCAAGAAATCTTATGATTTGTATGGAAACGCAAAAGACCCCGAATAGCCAAAGCAATCTTGAGAAGGAAAAATGGAGTTGGTGGAATCAGGCTTCCTGACTTCAAACTATACTACAAGGCCATAGTGATCAAGACAGTATGGTACTGGCACAAAAATAGAAAGGAAGATCAATGGAATAGAATAGAGAACTCAGAAGTAAGCCCAAACACATATGGGCACCTTATCTTTGACAAAGGAGGCACGAGTATACAATGGAAAAAAGACAGCCTCTTCAATAAGAGGTGCTGGGAAAATTGGACAGCAACATGTAAAAGAATGAAATTAGAACACTTCCTAACACCATACACAAAAATAAACTCCAAATGGATTAAAGACCTACATGTAAGGCCAGACACTATCAAACTCCTAGAGGAAAACATAGGCAGAACACTCTATGACATACATCAAAGCAAGATCCTTTTTGACCCACCTCCTAGAATCATGGAAATAAAATCAAGAATAAACAAATGGGACCTCATGAAACTTAAAAGCTTTTGCACAGCAAAAGAAACCATAAACAAGACTAAAAGGCAACCCTCAGAATGGGAAAAAATAATTGCCTATGAAACAACGGACAAAGGATTAACCTCCAAAATATACAAGCAGCTCATGAAGCTTCATACCAAAAAAGCAAATAACCCAATCCACAAATGGGCAGAAGACCTAAATAGACATTTCTCCAAAGAAGACATACAGATGGCCAACAAACACATGAAAAGATGCTCAACATCACTCATCATCAGAGAAATGCAAGTCAAAGCCACAATGAGGTATCACCTCACACCAGTCAGAATGGCTATCATCACAAAATCTGGAAACCACAAATGTTGGAGAGGGTGTGGAGAAAAGGGAACTCTCCTGCACTGTTGGTGGGACTGTAAGTTGGTACAGCCACTATGGAAAACAATTTGGAGGTTCCTTAAAAAACTACAAATAGAACTACCATATGATCCAGTAATCCCACTCCTGGGCATATACCCAAAGAAAACCATAATCCCAAAAGAAACATGTACCATAATGTTTATTGCAGCACTATTTACAATAGCCAGGACATGGAAGCAACCTAAATGCCCATCAACAAATGAATGGATACAGAAGATGTGGCATATATATACAATGGAATATTACTCAGCTATAAAAAGGGATGAGATGGAGCTATATGTAATGAGGTGGATAGAACTACAATCTGTCATACAGAGTGAAGTAAGTCAGAAAGAGAAAGACAAATATTGTATGCTAACTCACATATACGGAATCTAAAAATGGTACTGATGAACTCAGTGACAAGAACAAGGATGCAGATACAGAGAATGGACTGGAGAACTCGGTATGGGAGGGGGCGGGGGGTGAAGGGGAAACTGAGAAGAATCGAGAGAGTAGCACAGACATATATATACTACCAACTGTAAAATAGTCAGTGGGAAGTTGTTGTATAACAAAGGGAGTCTAACTCGAGGATGGAAGATGCCTTAGAGGACTGGGGCAGGAAGGGTGGGGGGGACTCGAGGGTGGGGGAGTCAAGGAAGGGAGGGAATATGGGGATATGTGTATAAAAACAGATGATTGAACCTGGTGTACCCCCCAAAAAAAAAATTAAAAAAAAAATAAATATTAAGGAAAAAAAAAGGAAATACACACATGGTAAAAATTCTAAACAGTGCAAAAAATGTGTACAGTGAACATGTAGTTATACTTCAAGCCCTGACCCTGATCCCCAGCCTCCCCTTTTCTGCCCCCCAGTCGTCTTCCCAGGAAGCTTCACTTCTATGCTTTACTATGCTGATCCAGGATAGTCTTTTGTTTAGGTCCAATTTATCCCCACTTCTAAGGATTTTAGCCCATGCCCAGTTTATTATGACGGAGTTCCAGCCCAGAGTGAAGTCGGGAAATTGTTGGGCTTTCTACTTTGCAGTGGTTCTTTCCCAACCAATGGTAACTTCTCACACAGGTGCTGACTGGTACTCAGGCAATGAATAGAGGGGACCCCTCTGCAAGTCTCAGGAGCTCTCTCTTCTCTGACACTCTGCCCTGTCCATCTAGCTGCTTTGTCCACCCTGAACGCAATCTCTGCTCCTTAAATGAGGGAGACCACTGGATTCCACCTGGAAAGGACCTCCTAGCAGTAAGCTGGGGCAGTTGTATGGCCGCTTCCTTCCTTTCCCAGCTTTTAGCCATCAGTGACCCTTCCAGCACTGTCTGCTGCACAATGTCTTAAACCATTGTTTCCTCTTGTCTTTTTTTTTTTTTTTTTTTAAAGCCGTTTAAGGGAGGAAGGTAAATCTGTTTCCTATTACTGCATCTTGGTCAGAAGTAGTGCTACTTTCACCAGGATTTATGAATCCTTCCAGAGATGTGAAGTGTGTAAACAAGCATATATATCCTCTCCTCTTTATTCAACACGGTAGGTTTTGCTGCACAGTTTTGCACCTTACTTTAGTCGCTTATTATCCTACAGATTGTTCCGTATAGATTGGCCTCACTCTTTTAAAGGCAGAGCCTGCACTCCTAACCCCTACTCTAGTCTGCCTCAGTGAATGACAGCTGAGTTATTATTGGCTGTAATTGATGCTCGTAAATAGTTGACGAGTTGAATAAATTATGTTGAAACTGCACCCAGGTGGCTGGACTCTCATGTTCTGATGACTGGAGGAAACAAGATACACCATATTCAAATTTGGGGTCCTTTGTATTCCAGACTGCTCTGTCCTCTCCTTTCACGTCTCTGAAGAGGTTCTTCTTGCTTTTTGATCTATGGGAGGCTGAGACATAGTAATATTTAAACCTCAGCTTTTGTCTCATCTCCCATTTGATAAGAATCCATTTTACATGACAAAACCACATCCACTGTATAAAAAGAGGCACACGTGTGCCTTTTTGAGGCGGCATTGTAAGGTGATATAGAAGTGTGCCTGGACAGTTCTTGGCATCTAGAAGCTCAGCGAATACTTTTTGGATGAACTTGGGGTTCACTTGTGTCTTATGCAATTATTATCTAGGCCTCCTCTCCCTGAAGGGGTTTTCTGGTTTTCTAATATTTATTTAGGATCTATTAAGTGATGCTGTCAAAGATGAGCATATAGAGATAATTCATTGACTCATTAGTTATAAATGGAAACTGGAAATACCCTAAATATTCATAGCAACAAAATTTCGTTGTTAAATTTGTGAAATAAAGTTGTTGAATAATGGTGAAAGATTAGTATATAGCATTAGTATTGTCTTAGTCTATAACAAAAATATCACAGACTGAGTGGCTTATAACCAAAAGTTTATTTCTCACAGTTCTGGAGGCTAGGAAGGCTGAGATTAAGGCCCTGGAAGATTAGGTGTCTGGTGAGAACCTGCTTCCTGATTCATGGATGGCCATCTTCTTACTGCATTCTCACATGGCAGCTGGGCTAGGGAGCTTTCTGAGGCCTCTTTTTTAAGGGTACCAATCCCATTCATGAGGGCTCCACCCTCATGACTCATCACCTTCCAAAGTCCCCACCTCTTAATAGCATCACATTGGGGCATAGGATTTAATATATGAATGGGGGGTGGCACAAACATTCAGTTTATAGCAAGTATATAGCTCTTAAATACATGTGTTAGCGTGTGTGTGTGTAATACAGGTTAACATGGCCTCCAAATGCAAAGCTAAAGCCTCTGGGCTTTAGCCAACTTTTTCTTAGCACCACTTTGGAAGCTAACGCTCAGACTGAAGTACGAGTTTACTATTTAACATCTCTTCTGGTTTTCACAGTAGCTAGACAAAGTAGCTTTATTTGTCTCATTTCTATGGAATTAGTCAAGGCCACGTCGCTACTGTGTGGAGGAACTAGAATTTGACCCTAAAGCCTGAGCTCCAGCGGCCCATGGGGGTTAAAGCATTGTTCCCAAAGTGTGCTCTGCAGAAATCTACTCCTACTGATTGTTACACACGAAATATCCCTGAGAATAGGGATATTTACATGTGTTCTTGAGGTATTTGCATTTCTGTTGTGATTTAAAGTGGGAGACAGGTCACACAGTATAGACACACCTCATTTTACTGGTATTTATTTGCAGATAATGCATTGTTTTTTGTTTTTTTTTTTGCCTTTTTCTTTTTTTTTTTTTTAACACATTGAAGCTTTGTGGCAACCCTGCATCAAGCAAGCGTATTGGTGCCATTTTTCCAACAGCGTTTGCTCCCTTCGTGTCTCTGTGCCACGTCTTGGTAATTCTCACAATATTTCAACTTTCTTCATTATTGTTATATTTGTTATGGTGATCTGTGATTAGTGATCTTTGATGTTACTACTGCAAAAAGATTTCAACTCCCTGAAGGCTCAGATCATGTTTAGCATTTTTCAGCAAGAGTATTTTTTAATTAAGGTATGTACATTGTTTTTTAGACATAATGCTATTGCACACTTCATAAACTACAGTAGTATAGTATAGTGTAAACCTAACTTTTATATGCACTAGGAAATCAAAAATTTTGTGTGACTTGCTTTATTGGGATATTAGCTATATTATGGTATTCTGGACCCAAACCTGCAATATCTCCAAGGTGTGCCTGTATTTTCTGGCATCTGCCTGTGGTTGAGACTGGAGTTTTTAACAGATGGTGGCTGGGTTGACACCTTGGTATATAAGGCAGCCATTTCTACAAACTGCCTGCATCATAGAAATTGGAATATCAGGGTGAGGAGGGCTCCAGTAAGAATGATTTAGGCCCACCTCTTCATCTGACAAATGAGGAAATCCAAGGATACCACCTGCTTTGGCTGAGAGAGAACTGGAACTTCCTGATGCCTAGTGCAGTTCTTTTTACTCCTTCTGTGAATAAGAGCGTTCTTTTCTAAATATCCTGCAATCAATGAATAGTTTTTTTTATGTATTTCCCTCTGTTTCCGTTTCCCTGTATTTTAGCTTGTGTTCTTGCTCTTTCTGTCTCAGGCCTCCTCCTGATTGTATTGATATTTAGTCACCGTGAGATGACAGGTTGGTCCATGGAAAAGGGGGCTAGAGAGTTGAGCAGAATGGCCTTAGGATGTAGGATTACAGCCTTGCATCAACTCTGATAGGGATAGTTGCTCATCATTACACACCCTGGATTTGCGACTGAAAAGCTATGTGTTCAGGTAAGATTTTACAGGTGAATCATATTGGATGCTTCCTACTTAAAGACTACCATGGCCACTCTTTGCCTTATCCGTTTCATCTAGAGATTTAACTTACAAAGATATATGCAAAAGGATGTTTTGAAAAACATCGTATACAATAGCAAGAGACTATAGACAACCTGAATATCCGCTGTTGGGGGGATGGTTATAAAAACTGTGGTACATCCATACAGTGGAGTATATACGAGATGCAATGTGGCAGATCGTATGGGCTAATGTGGTGCAACCTACAAAATATATTAAGTTAAAAAATATAAGGTGTGTATATGTCTTGGTTTGGGTTCCCTGAAAAGAGAGCCTCAGACAAAGACGGGGGTGCAAGTAGTTTATTTAGGAAGTGATCCCATGAAAAATAAATGAGGGAGCGAAGAGAGTGAGACAGAAAATGCAAATAAAGAGTGTGTACTGAGTTGTTGCTGTAGCGAAGAGAAGCCCACATATGTCCAGACCTTAGAAAAACACACAGAATGTCTGCCTCCTGGAATTGTCTCTCTTGTTGGTAAGAAGCAGGGCTGGGGCATTTATTAACGAAGCCCATCCTGCATTGGTTAAAGTCATTCCAGGGTCTTAACTGCCTCCTACTTCCGGCTGCATTACCCTGTGGGCTAAGCAGGCTCCTGTGGCTTTGAAGAAAGTGCTACTATTCAAGGTGAGACTCTGTCAGTGTGCAAAGAAGGGACTGTCCATGGGAGGTGCAGCAGAAATCAGTGGTGGTGTGAGAAAATGGGATGCCAGGCACCAAAAGCACCTGCTATAATACAAAAGATGTCATTTGCATGTAAACAAAGTATATCTGTGTGTTTGTATGTGTGTAGCTACATAAATATTTATATACAAATATCAGTATAGAGGTGTATTCACATATACACACAGACAATTTTTTTTTTTTTTGGGGGGGTACACCAGGTTCAATCAACTGTTTTTATACACATATCCCCATATTCCCTCCCTTCCTTGACGCCCCCCCCTCGAGTTCCCCCCCACCCTCCCTGCCCCAGTCCTCTAAGGCATCTTCCATCCTTGAGTTGGACTCCCTTTGTTATACAACAACTTCCCACTGACTATTTTACAGTTGGTAGTATATATATGTCTGTGCTACTCTCTCGATTCTTCTCAGTTTCCCCTTCACCCCCCGCCCCCTCCCATACCTCGAGTTCTCCAGTCCATTCTCTGTATCTGCTTCCTTGTTCTTGTCACTGAGTTCATCAGTACCATTTTTAGATTCCGTATATGTGAGTTAGCATACAATATTTGTCCTTCTCTTTCTGACTTACTTCACTCTGTATGACAGATTGTAGTTCTATCCACCTCATTACATATAGCTCCATCTCATCCCTTTTTATAGCTGAGTAATATTCCATTGTATATATATGCCACATCTTCTGTATCCATTCATTTGTTGATGGGCATTTAGGTTGCTTCCATGTCCTGGCTATTGTAAAGAGTGCTGCTATAAACATTATGGTACAAGTTTCTTTTGGGATTATGGTTTTCTTTGGGTATATGCCCAGGAGTGGGATTACTGGATCATATGGTAGTTCTATTTGTAGTTTTTTAAGGAACCTCCAAATTGTTTTCCATAGTGGCTGTACCAACTTACATTCCCACCAACAGTGCAGGAGAGTTCCCTTTTCTCCACACCCTCTCCAACATTTGTTGTTTCCAGACTGTGATGATGGCCATTCTGACTGGTGTGAGGTGATACCTCATTGTGGCTTTGACTTGCATTTCTCTGATGATGAGTGATGTTGAGCATCTTTTCATGTGTTTGTTGGCCATCTGTATGTCTTCTTTGGAGAAATGTCTATTTAGGTCTTCTGCCCATTTGTGGATTGGGTTATTTGCTTTTTTGGTATGAAGCTGCATGAGCTGCTTGTATATTTTGGAGGTTAATCCTTTGTCCGTACACACAGACAATTTTGACCAATGCATAAAATCACTGGGAATAGTGATTACCTTTGGGTAGGGAGATTGGGTGTTTGGAAGTCTGGACATTTGGTGTGAGAGAGGACTAGTTTTTCAGTGTCTAGCTTTTCGTACTAGTTGCTGTTTTTCAACCATATGAATGTATTTTTTTAAACAATGTTTTAATTAATTTTGTTGAGGTATAACACATATAATAAAATGCATCTGTTTTAAGTGTACAGTTGAATGAGTTTTTTGAATGTATATACCCATTCATTTAGCCACCACCATAACCAAGGTATAGCACTTTTCTGTTGAGTTCCCAATTGGCCTTTTGCAGTCAGTCCTCTCCTCTCACTCTAGGTAACCACTGATCTGCTCTGGATCACTTTAAATTAAATTTGTCTTTTCTAGAGTTTCTATAAATGAAATCACACACTATATACTTTGTGTATCTAGCTTATTTTGCCCAGTATAATGTTTTTGAGAATGATCTATTATGTTTTTTCAGTGTCAATAATTTGTTCCTTGTTACTGCTGAGTAGCATTCCATTACAGGAATATAACACAATTCATTTACTGTTCACTTTTTTATTTTTTTATTTTTTAAGCTCTCTGTTGGAATATAATTGCTTTATACTCTTGCACCAGTTTTTGAGGTACACCAAAGTCAATCAGCTGTATTTATACACATATCCCCATATTCCCTCCCTCCTGCGACTCCCCCCCGCCCTCCCCGACCCGGCCCTCTAAGACATCACCCGTCATCGAGTTGATCTCCCTTTGTTATACAGCAACTTCCCACTAGCTATCTACTTCACAGTTGGTAGTGTAAATATGTCTTTGCTACTCTCTCACTTCGTCCCAGCTTCCCCTTCGCCCCTTGCCTTCCCAACCCTGTGTCCTCCAGTCCATTCTCTGCATCTGCATCCTTATTCTTGTCTTGTCACTGGGTTCATCAGTACCATTTTTTTTTTAGATTCCGTATATATGAGTTAGTATACAGTATTTGTTTTTCTCTTTCTGGCTTACTTCACTCTGTATGACAGACTCTAGGTCTATCCACCTCATTACATATAGCTCCATCTCATTCCTTTTTGTAGCTGAGTAATATTCCATTGTATATATGTGCCACATCTTCTTTATCCATTCATTTGTTGATGGGCATTTAGGTTGCTTCCATGTCCTGGCTATTGTAAATAGTGCTGCTATAAACATTATGGTACATGTTTCTTGTTGGATTATGGTTTTCTCTGGGTATATGCCCAGTAGTGGGATTACTGGATCATATGGTAGTTCTATTTGTAGTTTTTTAAGGAACCTCCAAACTGTTTTCCATAGTGGCTGTACCAACTTACAGTCCCACCAACAGTGCAGGAGAGTTCCCTTTTCTCCACACCCTCTCCAACATTTGTTGTTTCTAGATTTTTTGATGATGGCCATTCTGCCCAGTGTGAGGTGATACCTCACTGTAGTTTTGACTTGCATTTCTCTGGTGATCAGTGATGTTGAGCATCTTTTCATGTGTTTGTTGGCCATCTGTGTGTCTTCTTTGGAGAAATGTCTATTCAGGTCTTCTGCCCATTTGTGGGTTGGGTTATTTGCTTTTTTGGTATTAAGCTGCATGAGCTGCTTCTATATTTTAGAGATTAATCCTTTGTCTATTGCTTTGTTGGCAAGTATTTTCTCCCATTCTGAGGGTTGCCTTTTAGTCTTGTTTATGGTTTCTTTCACTGTGCAAAAGCTTTTAAGTTTCATGAGGTCCCATTTGTTTATTCTTGATTTTACTTCCATTATTCTAGGAGGTGGGTCAAAAAAGATCTTGCTTTGATGTATGTCATAGATTTTTCTGCCTATGTTTTCCTCTAGGAGTTTTATAGTGTCTGGCTTTACATTTAGGTCTTAAATCCATTTTGAATTTGTTTTTGTGTATGGTGTTAGGAAGTGTTCTAATTTCATTCTTTTACATGTTGCTGTCCAATTTTCCCAGCACCACTTATTGAAGAGGCTGTCTTTTTTCCATTGTATATTCTTGCCTCCTTTGTCAAAGAAAAGGTGTCCATATGTGCTTGGGCTTACCTCTGGGCTCTCTATTCTGTTCCATTGATCTTCCTTTCTATTTTTGTGCCAGTACCATACTGTCTTGATCACTGTGGCCTTGTAGTATAGTTTGAAGTCAGGAAGCCTAATTCCACCAACTCTATCTTTCCTTCTCAAGATTGCTTTGGCTATTCGAGGTCTTTTGTGTTTCCATACAAATCATAAGATTTCTTGTTCTAGTTCTGTGAAAAATGCCGTTGGTAATTTAATAGGGATTGCATTGAATCTGTAAATTGCTTTGGGTAGTACAGTCATTTTCACGATGTTGATTCTTCCAATCCAAGAACATGGTATGTCCCTCCATCTGTTTGTATTGTCTTTGATTTCTTTCATCAGTGTCTTATAGTTTTCTGCATGCAGGTCTTTTGCCTCCTTAGGCAGGTTTATTCCTAGGTATTTTATTCTTTTTGTTGCAATGGTAAATACCATTCACTTTTTGATGGACTTGTGGATTGTGTCTAGTTTTGAGTTTTATGAATAAAAGTTATCATGAAAAAGTCATGAATGCTTGCAGCAAGTCTTTGTGCAGACACACATTTTTATTTTTATTGTGTAAATACCTAGGGGATTGCAAGATCATATGGTAAGTTAATATTTGACTTTATAAGAAATAGCCAAATTTTTCCAAAGTGCTATATTATTTTGCATTTCTACCAACAAATATAAAATTTGCAGTTGTTCTACATCCTTGCCAACACTTGGTACTGTTTTTCTTTTTAATTTTAATCATTCTAGTGGATGATAGTAATATCTTGTGGTTATAATTTGCATTTCCCCAACAGTGCTGTGTGTATTTTCTTCACTTGTGAAATGTCTGTTCAAGATTTTTGCCTAATTTTGAGTTAGTATCTTATTATTGAGCTATAGGAGTTTTCATATATTCCAAATATAAGCCATTTATCAGATATATGTATTGTATATATATTTTTCTTGTCAATGGCTTGTCCTTTTTTTTTTTTCAATGCTGTCTTTCAAAGAGTAGGAAGCTTTAATTTTGATATACAGTCAGGCTCTGTATCTCTGAATTCTGTATCTGCACATTCAACAAACTGCAGATGGAAAAAAGTTTTGAAAATTCCAAAAAGTTCCAAAAAGCAAAATTTGAATTTGTTGGGCACTGGCAACTATTTATATAGCTTTTACATTGTATTTACAACTATTTACATAGTATTTACACTGTATTAGGTATTATAAGTTATCTAGAGATGACAAGTATACGGGAGGATGTGTAGGTTATATGCAATACTATGCTATTTTATATAAGGTGCTTGAGCATCCTCAGATTTTGGTATCCACAGAGGGTCCTGGAACCAAGTCCCCATGATACCAAGGGACAATTATAATCCAGTTTATTAGTGTTTTTTTTTTTTTTTTGAGTACATGCTTTTTGTGTATTGTCTAAGAATTCTTTACTTATACTAAGGTCATAACATTTTTCTCTTATGTTTTCTTCTAGAAGCTTTTAGTTTAGCATTTACATTTAGGTCAATGATCAATTGTTTTAAATTGAAGTATAGTTGTTATACAATCTTATATAAGTTACAGGTGTATAATATAGTGATTCACAGTTTTTAAAGGTTATGTTCCATTTAGAGTTATTATGAAATATTGGCTATATTCCCCAAGTTGTACAATATATCCTTGTATCTTATTTTATATCTAATAGTTTTTACCTCTCGCTCCCCTATGCCTATATTGCCCTCCCCCTTCCTTCTTTCCAACGGTAACCACTAGTTTGTTCTCTATATCTGTGAATCCGCTTCTTTTTTGTTATATTCACTAGTTTGTTGTATTTTTAAGATTCCACAAGTGACATCCTACAGTATTTGTCTTTCTCTGACTGACTTATTTCACTTAGCATAATGCCCTCGAAGTCCATCTACGTTGCCGTAAATGACAAAATTTCATTCCTTTTTTTATGGCTGTCATTCCATTGTGTGTGTGTGTGTGTGTGTGTGTGTGTATCTTGCATCTTCTTTATCCATTCATCTGTTGATCAACACAAGTTGCTTCAGTGTCTTGGCAATTGTAAACAATACTGCTATGAACATTGGGGTGCATGTATATTTTCAAATTAGTGGTTTTGTTTTTGTTTTTGGGTATATACCCAGGAGTGGAATTGCTGGGTCATATGATAGTTCTATTTTTAATTTTTTGAGAAACCTCTGTGTTGTTTTCCGCAGTGGCTGCACCAATTTACATTTCTACCAACAATGTACAATGGTTCCCTTTTCTCCACATCCTCACCAACATTTGTTATTTGTGTTCCTTTTTTCAAAAAGAATATTTATTTATTTGTTTAGCTGCACCAGGATCTTTGTTGCCAAGTGCAGGATCCTCGTTGTGGCATGTGGGGTCTTTAGTTGTGGCATGCAAACTCTTAGTTGCAGCATATGAGATCTAGTTCCCTGACCAGGGATTGAAACCAGGCCCCATGCATTGGGAGCGTGGAGTCTTAGCCACTGGACCACCAGGGAAGTCCCTATTTGTGTTCCTTTTGATGATAGCCATTCTGACAGATGTGAGGTGCTACCTTGTTGTGGTTTTGATTTGCATTTCCTTGATGGTTAGCAATGTTGAGCATCTTTTCTTGGCTATCTGCATCTCCTCTTTGGAAAAATGTCTATTCAGTTTTTCTGTCCATTTTTTAGTTGGGTTGTTTATTTTTATTTATTTATTTTAAAAGTTTTTTTAAAATTAATTTTATTTATTTATTTGCTGTATTGGGTCTTCGTTGCTTTGAGGGCTTTCTCTAGTTGCAGCGAGTGAAGGCTACTCTTTGTTGTGGTGCGAGGGCTTCTTATTGAGGTGGCTTCTCTTGTTGCGAAGCATAGGCTCTAGGCATGCAGGCTTCAGTAGCTGTGGCACATGGGCTCAATAGTTGTGGCTTGCGGGATCTAGAGCTCAGGCTCAGTAGTTGTGGGGCATGGGCTTAGTTTGCTCCACGGCATGTGGGATCTTCCTGGCCCAGGGATCAAACCTGTGTCCCCTTCATTTGCAGGTGGATTCTTAATCACTGTGCCACCTGGGAAGCCCATTTATTTTTTTGATGTTGAGTTGTGTGAGCTGTTTGCATATATTGGTTATTAATCCCTTATTGGTCATTAATCCCTTATTGGTCATATCACTCACTTGCAAATATTTTCTACCATTTAGTAGGTCATCTTTTTGTTTTGTTGATGGTTTTCAAAAGCTTTTAAGTTTTATTAGGTCCCATTTGTATATTTTCCTTTTGTTTCCTTTACTACGATTTATATCAAAGAGTATTCTGCTTGTATTTTCCTCTTTTACATGTAACTGTCCAGTTTTCCCAGCACCGCTTATTGAAGAGACTGTCTTTTCTTCATTGTATATTCTTCAATGATCAACTTTAAGTTAACTTTTGCTTATAGTGTAAGGCAATATTCAAAGTTTATTTTCTTTCTGGGATATTCAATTGTCCTAGCAACATTTGTTGAAAATCCTTTCCCATTGGATTACTCTGGCATTTTTGTCAAAAAGTAATTGACCATATATGAGTGGGTCTGTTTCTGAACACTTTATTCTGTTCTACCTATTTATATGTCTATCCTATGTTAATAGCACACTGTCTTTATTATTGTAGCTTTATGGTAGATCCTAAAATAGTGTAGTTCTTACACTATTTTGGGATGTAGTGTAGGAGGTAGTCTAAGTCCTCCAACTTTGTTCTTTTTCAAAGTTGTTTTGGCTATTTTAAATCCTTCACATTTACATACAAATTTTATTATTGGTTTGTCAGTTTCTATTAAGGAAAACCTGTGGCATTGTGGTTGCGATTACATCGAATCCCAGCACACTGGGAAATAGTAACATCTTAATAATATTGTGTCTGACAGTCCATAAACATTGTATATATCTTCTTTCATTTAGGTCTTCTTTAAATTTTTCAGTAACTATTTTGTCATTTTCAGTGTGGAGGTTTAGCATATATTTTGTTAAATTTATCCACAAGTATTTTATATCTTTTTGGTGCTGTCACAAAAGATATTTGTGGTAGTCAGCCTCCAGGTTGACCCTCAATGCTCCTTCCCTCCTGGTATTCATGCCCTGGTACAGCACCCCCTGCAATGCACACACATGGTACCAGGTCTGTGTGACCAATAGGATATGGCAAAGTTATGGAATGTCACTTCTGAGAGTAGGCAGTAGAAGGCATCATGGCTTCTTCCTTGCCCTCTGTTGGACTGCTTGCTCTGGAAAACATGAGAACAGCCCTACTGGAAGGTCAAATGTGGTGAAGAACAGATACCATCATAAACAAGGAAGTAACAAGATGTGATGTGAATGAGTGATCTTGAAAGTGGATCCTCCAGACCCAGTTGAG
Source organism: Hippopotamus amphibius kiboko (assembly GCF_030028045.1). Taxonomy (NCBI): domain Eukaryota; kingdom Metazoa; phylum Chordata; class Mammalia; order Artiodactyla; family Hippopotamidae; genus Hippopotamus; species Hippopotamus amphibius. Next base: position 163,226,112 of record NC_080189.1, read on the forward strand.
CCTTCAGGTGACAGCAGCCCTGGCCAAAACCTTCACCGCAACCTCCTGAGAAATCCTGAGCCAAACTACCTGGTGAAACTTCTCCCAGGTTCCAGACTCATAGAAACTGTGTAAGATAATAGATGTTTGTTGTTTCAAGCTGATAACTTGGTAGTTCATTATGTAGCAATTGAGAACTAATACAGTACTTAAAAAAATTAATGGTATGTATTTTATTTCAATTTCTAATTCTTTGTTTCTACCATTTAGAAATTCTTTTTTAAAAAAATATATATAGACTTTGTATTCTGTGTCCTTGTTAAAAATCAGCTCTTTTGCAGATATTTTAGGATTTTCTACATAAGCAATCATGTCATCTGTGACAAAGACAGTTTTGCTTCTTTTCAAATCTGGATGCTTTTTATTTATTCTACTGCCTTGTTATCCTGGTAGGACTTTTAGTATAATGTTAAATAAAATGATGAGAGCGGATATCCTTACCTTTTTCTTGATCTTAAGGGGAAAGCCATTCAGTCACTCACTGTAAGTATGATGTTAGTTGCAGTTTTTTCCACAATGCCCTTTATGAGGCTGAGGGAGTTTTCTTCTGTTCTTAATTTACTGAAAGGTTTAAATTTTTTTTCTCAATTTTTCTTGTCATCGGTACTAGATTTATAGTTTTATTATATTAAAAATAGTTGTTACAGTGAGATCTATACACATATATTGAATTACATTTAAATTCATATAGGACAACATTTACATTTTAAGTTATACCTGAAATTAGAAGATGAAGTACAGCTTAAACTTTACAACTAAGAAAAATATATGAGGTAAAAATAGAGTTAACAGTAAAAATAGAACTACCTGTTCTTGATACAACATGTAGGAACTTTTTGTCAGAATGCTACATCTTTTTTTAAATAAATTTATGTATTTAATTTATATATTGGCTGTGTTGGGTCTTTGTTGCTGCGCATGGGCTTTCTCTAATGGTGATGAGTGGAGGCTACCCTTCATTGAAGTGTGCAGGCTGTTCATTGCCGTGGCTTCTCTTGTTGCGGAGCACAGGCTTAGGCACACTCGGGCTTCAGTAGTTGTGGCTTGTAGGCTCAGTAGTTGTGGCGCACGGGCTTAGCTGCTCCGAGGCATGTGGGATCTTCCTGGGCCAGGGATCGAACCTGTGTCTGCTTGATTAGCAGGCAGATTCTTAACCACTGTGCCACCAGGGAAGTCCCCGGAATGCTACATCTTCTTAATCTGATTGTCTAAACCATTAAAATATGGGCAGCTAATTTTTATTTTGCCAGCAATTTGACAGATTATAAACTAATGTTTTTGAAAGCAAATCCAAGCCATTTTCAACCAAGTTTTTGACATGGGATGCCAGGCTTCCTGGTTTTCACTTGGGAAATGTATTCTTATAGTCCTGTAAGAATGCCACTTCTGGCCATGCTTCATTATTGGGGGTGCCCAAAGTTCTGAATATTTTGAAGAGTTGATGAACTTCTGAATTCCCATGGAACAGTGGCTTCTTTGTTGTTAATTCTGCAAATATGGTGTCTATACTCCAAATGTCAACTAGAGTTGAGTAGTAAGTTGACCCCAGCAATACTTCTGGAGATCTATACCAGAGTGTTACTACCTCATGTATGTATATTCTAATAGGTATGACAGAAGCTCTGGAAAAGCCAAAATCAACTTTTTTAATTGTTCCTTTGTTATCAATAGATTTTGAGGTTTTAAATCTCTGTGAAGAGCTCTTCTAGGCTGACAAAACACAATCCCTTGTAGGGATTGGTACAAATAACTCTCAAGTGAAGAATCCATGAACAGACCTGGAGGGATAGACTCCAAGTATTTTTGAGATCCAAGGAATTCAAACATGTAACCTGCATAACCACATTTGAAGACTGACTATATTTGGCTGACAGAGTTCTAAAAGAGAAATTTCCTGAATTGTGGCACTGGAAACAGTTCCTCTTTACTTTCTAGTCTGATTATTTTTATGGATACCACTTGACCTGTAGTTTTGCAGCTACCCTGATACGTAACTTCATAGATATCTTCTCTAACTTTCTCTATTTTGGAATAATCATCCACAATTACTCAGCAGGAATGGTAGATCCTGGATTATTATTCTGTGATGGTGGAGGATGCGGTTGGGCGTGTCAGAGGGCTGGTGGAGGCAATGATGCAGCTACCATATCTGTGTCAACTTCCAAGAGCCCTGAGAGCTTTTATTATGAATAATTTTCTAATAATCTTTCTCAGTCTATTGGGATAATTATGTTTTTTTTTCTTTTTTGTTTTGTTAATATGTTGAATTACATTGATTGATATTTGAATGTTAAACCAGCCTTGCATTCTTGAGATAAAACCCATTGGATCATCATGTATGAATTGTTTCTGAAAATATTTGATGAATACTTTACTACTATTTGAAGCACATTTGCATTTCATCTGAGAGAAGCTGGAAGACTCTGCTCCCATTGGCTGCTTTTGGGATCACCGTGCTTCCTTGGTGCTTGAAACTTGGAGAAGTGGGTTTTTGTAACCCTTTGAGATCCTTGGGGGATGTGTCCAGACAGAGACATGTGGGAATCTTGGTAGACTGTTGATAACTTCCTGCCCCCTTGAATCAATATATTTGTTCTATCAAAATGTTTTTTCAACTTTAATTTGGAGGAGGAGCCGAAAGCTAGGATAGTGAAAAAAAAGAATGGAGAAGGAGGACTGCTGGTAGAAACCTCAAAATAGGGAGACTATTAAGATATTAGCTACTTTAAATGACAAATATTCACCATTGAAATCATGGCCCTTAGGGGTCTTAGCCACAACTTCAGGATCATTTTACAGTTTTCCTTTGACCACACATTCTACTTTCCGGAGAAGAGTTTTTAAATTGCATTTTCCCTCTGTCTCCTTGACTTCCAGTGACATACCAGCACCCAGTGATGTTTGAACGTAGCTTTCTTTAGGTATTGGTGCTCCATGCAGCTGCCTGGCAGGCCCACTCCTTAATTTGACTCTGACGTATTTCTTCTTAGTGCTTTGAGCTCAGTAAGGGTTTGATCAGCTTTGCTGAGAGCTCAATGTCCCCTTCTTCGAGACTTCAGGGAGAGGGATATGAGATATTATGATAATTTACTTTCACTCAAGGGCATGAAGACCAGCAGAAACCTCTCTTGGCCTGCCTCAGAGGTTGGGGTTGGTGTCCATGTGTTATGAGTAGCAAGACTGAGACATGGGATTGTGAAAACAAAACTTTGAGTGGGTGAAATGATAGGAGAATCTGGGTGGCTCCATCAAGTCCCACAGAGCTGCCAACATCTCAAGGTTAACACACTGAGAAGGGCTAGAACCTCTCCGCTTTCTTCTGCATTCGGGTGGCTATGGATGTTGAGAGTCTGTGAAAATAGCTGCTGAGCCCAGTAGAGCAAGGCAGTCTCTCTTTATCCTCTGTCTCATTTTTCATTCTCTCTCCTCGACCCCCCTCTAATCTAGACCGGGACAATCAGATGACAAAAGAGTTCTACTTTAAAACAAGCACACGCAAGTATTTATAGTAAGGAGATGGACTGAATGAGCCAGCTGCTAAAAATAGAAGGTCTGACTTAATCCATTCAGGAAGATTGTGGCCCAATGCATTTAGGGATAAAATAAATCAATTCAGATCTAATATTTAGAAAACTTATCCCAGATGGGAATGGTTGGCCTCTTGTAAGAAATGTTACAGATTTTTCCAAATTGGCAGCGATAGTGGGGATGGACTTTGCAGGGAAAAGGCTTGACATCAGCCTGGACATCAGAAGATCTTCTCAAGTCTGTTTTAGTTTTCCTCCAGAAAAATTTGTCTAAGTCCTCTAAGCTCTGCACTACACAAATGTCAGTAAAGCTTGCTGAGTCCTTAAGGGAGGTGTGGGGCTCTGACTTATGTCTGGGGAATACTAATTCTTTGTCAATTGTATGGTAGATACTCATCCAGTTTTCCTACGTGGGTAAGTTCTTTGAATAAATAAACACAAGTATAGCATTTATCGAGCACTTACTGACTGCCGTGCACCATACTAGGCCCTTCTTATTCTATTTTATTTAGGCCTCACTGTAACCTTGGCATATGCTCTCCTTTTTGCTGTTCAGCTTCACATCTACTTTACATCATCCATTGTATCAGTTAAGAATGTATTAAGTTGCAAGGAAAAAAAAACCTCAACCAATGTAGTGTTTAACAGAAAAACGGTTGCAAATTCTTTTATACACCTCCAATTGAGAACTGGCATTTGTGTCTCCTCTCCTTGAATCTGGTGACTGCTTTGACCAGCTGAGTACTGCAGAAATGGCACTGATACCTACATGAGGCTGGGTCATAAAAATCCATGCAACTTCCTTCTGGGTCTCTTGGAATGCTTGCTTTCAGAACCCAGCCATTGTGCTGTGCAAAGCCTGAGCCATATGGAGAGGCCACGTGTGTTGGCATTTGGTCAAGAGTCCCAACTGAGTCCAGTCTTCGATCATTCCAACCTCGGTACTAGATACATGAGTGAAGAAGCTCTCTTGGAAACGGATTCTCCAGGTCCAGCTATTCTAGTTCCTGGGTGTTTGAGTCACTCACCTGGTTGAGTGTTCTCAACAGAGGCTTCAGATATCATGGAGAAGAGACAAACCATTCCCTGTCTGAATTCCTGACCTGCAGAATCTGTGAGCTTAATAAAATGACATGTTAATGTCACTAAGTTTTCAAGTAGCTTTTACATAGTACAAGTAACTGGGATATCCAACTAGCACTGGTTTACAGCAATTGAAGCATGTTCATACATGTATTTAATGTAGTGAAAGATCTAGAGGTAAGCCCTTGTTGGCATTAGTTCACTGCTCAGCTATGCCATCAGGGACCCAGGATCTTTTCATGTGTCCATATTGCCATCCTTAGTGTGCTGCCTTTTGTCCTCATGCTTGCTGCCTCATAGTTTTGGCATAAATGCTGTGGCTCCAGGCATTGCATCAGCATTCAAGTTAGGAAGAAGAAAGGACAGGCAGAGCTAGCCTCATCTATATGGCTTTATTAGGAAAGTGAAAGCTTTCCCAGAAACCCTCAGATCTTTACTTATGTCTCACCAGCTAGAATTCACTTCTAACAGGAAAGGAGGCCGAAAAACTGCATATTTACCTGGCATACTGCTGTCCTAAATACAGTCTGGATTTGCTTAGCAAGGACCCCGGAGACCATGAACACCATGTGGGCAAGACCAGTGTCTGCCACACCACATACTGCAACTGCTTGCATCGTTTTTTTCTGGTTGGTTCAATTAGGTGGTGAGTTATTGAGAACAGAGACAGTGATGATTACATCTCTGGAATGCTTCTTAGCATCTAACACGGCACTGAGAATGTAATTTCTGTTTAATACGTTCACCTATTGAAGAAAGAGGAGAATGATAAGGAGGAGATTTTCTAGAGCAGAGGTCTTCATATTTTTTCCTTGCATATCCCCTGAAAAAATTTTGAGACAGTGTACCCCCTTGTACATTTTTAACTTGGTATCTACAGTTTTCATTATGACTTTACATTAAAAAAATGACAAAGAATGTAATTTTTGGCAAATAGTAAATACTGAAATTTTAAAATAAACCTTTACATTGCTCTTTTTAAAGTTTCCAATCTAAATACCATAATGATTTAATACTACTGTCTTCTGTTTAAAAATACACAAGTGAGCTTTTCTTTAGTAGTCAGAAAATTTTACATCATTCTTTTTTCTCCTTGAGCTCACATTTTCATTCCACTTTCCCCACAGAATTTTCTCCTAATGTAATGTATTTTTATGCTTGAAAGTTTTTTTTATTGATTTCTGTATCATGCTTCTCTGCAACAAAAACATACATATAAATTGAAGCAACATTTTAAAACATTTCATGTGACTAGAAGGCTTTAAGTATTAAAGCATTTCTTCTGGATTGAATTATCATTAAAAGTATTATATTATGTAATTGAGAAAAGCAACATAAATATATTATACATTTTGATATGGAATTATTAAACACAGAAGTGAAATTCATCGGAAATGTGTCTGCTGTAAGATAGACGGCATTTTAAAAACCTGTATCATGTATCTGTGGGTGAATATTACTTATTGCTTGATTAAGACAGTTTGGCATCAATTGCAAGCCTATTTTTTGTTTATTAAGACATAAGTGCTGACAGATGTTAACTAGACCTATTGTGGTCATCATTTTGCAATATATACAGGTGTTGAATCACTACATCGTACACCTGAAACTAGTGTAACATTATATTTCAATTAAAAAAAGGTGAAAGTTCTGAAACGTTCACATAGTAAATGGAAATGTAAGGAAAGTTGTTACATTTGAATTATTTGAACTACTTCCAAGTCATATATTAAAAGTCACGTAGTGGTCTATCATCAAAAATTATTTTTAATAATCTATCAGCTGACAGCTCAATTAGGTCCCCATTCGATTATGTGGAAAACACCTGACTTAGGGAAAAGACCTGTAACCAGTCATTTGAGTTTATTTGTAAATGGATTTTCCCCTCTCATTAGAGACATTCACGACCTCAATATTTCCATTTACGCCTCATTTGGCACCCTGGAAGTTTGTACTCCAGGACTTGTTGTAGTAAGATTTGAGATGTGTGAGCACTATGCCTTGCTTTTGGTGAGTGGGAGGAGGGCTACTGTGAAAGAGAAGATAGGGAAGGTGGGGAAGGAGGACTTGCCTGATGCCCCAGCTGCAGGCAGGTCCGTTTTAGGGGAGTCTGTAGGAAAGTTGAGGATTTGGGAATGGATCCTCTTCAGTCTGTCCATGTCCCCAAGCCATACCCCCAAGGCATGTGCACCCCAACTTGAAGGCTGCTGTTCCAAAAGCTGTTAGAACTCATAGAGATGTTATCACTCTTGGAGAGGAGGAGTTTGCTTGAGCTCCCTTTTAGGCATGCTGGCTCTCACTTAATGAGCTGCTCGATGCATTGCCTCATAGGTACCATCTTACCACGTCCTGAGAATAATCTTAAAAGGGAGGAATCATTATCTCTATTTTGCAGGTGAGGATGCAGTGGTTAAGGGAAGTAGCAGTCATTAGGCACAAAAACTGGGGTTCAAACCCAGGGCGATGTGTTTATAGAGCCTGAGCTATTTAGCCACTGGGTTAAATTGTGCTTAGCTCTGGGCACTGTGGGCACAGCTCTTCACACAAGTTGTTGCCTGGACTGCTGTTCCTTTTATCTTTGTTTCCTTCTTGGCAAATTTCTCTAAACCCAGATGGCTGGGCCCCACTTCTAGAATTTCTGATTCAGTAGGTCTGGGTGAGGCCAAGAATTTGCATTTCTAACGAGTTCCCAGGTCTGGGAGCCCACTTCTCTAAAGCATGTTTACCCTCATGGGAGAGGTTCCTGTTTCTAATGTATTTAGGGGCTGATGCTTTTCCCCTTAAGTTTCTTTTAGGGCTGAGGTTTTCGCTTGTCTAGACGTGAGTATATAGAAAATGCACATTGCATACGTAGTTCAACGCCTGAATCAACTTTGGAAAAACTTGTGTTCCAGGAATTTCTGCTGGAGGTTTTTCCGGTGATATTGTACATGGGCATGCCTGTATCAGGGGAAATTGTGTTTACACATTGGTATTTATTTGTATATCCCTTGCACACGAAGGTCCTCTGTGTCTCTGCCAAGTTGTTCACCCTGTCTGTCTGGATGGAATGTCTTTGCCTTCATTCTTCACCTGTTGGTTCAATCCTCAAGACTCATCTCAAAATAATGTCTTCTCTCTGAAATTTGCTGGTTAACTTGAGTACCTCTTCCCTGAAGTCCTCTGGCCTGGTGTAGCCTTCTGTAGGCACGGTCTTGCTCACGTGTTCTCTCTCGCATTGGTTGATAAATTTGATACTAGTAAGTGCCCCATAAATAATAATAGTTAGCAAACATTTAATGAGCACTTACGAAATAGTAGGCATTTGCTAAACACCTTACATTTACTATTTCATTAAATGCTTACACCAATCTTATGAGGTAGAGACTATTATCCCTATTTCATGGTTGAGGAAACTGAGGCACAGAGCGGTAACTTAGACAAGGGCGTACAGCTACTCAGCGGCATTTCTTTGTGGAAGTCTCGGTGGCCTAGCCTGACCCTTGGGCTTGTAGCCCCCAATACTGATCCGTCAGCCCACAAAGCTCATTGGTATGAGTGCACATAATTTATATCGAGAAAATGCCCAGCCCTTGATCTATGCGGTGAGCAGTGCCCAGGGGAATGGATACTCTGGGCAGTGTATTCTGTCTCTTAGGGCAGACTCCTCAGGAAGCCAAAGTATAAGCCTCCACTTGATTAGCCGGCACAACCAGGCAGACCAGGGGCGTTAGTGACACAGGTCCAACCCGTAGGGGCCTCGGGTTAATACAATTCATTGCTGCAACAAAGATATTGTTGGGAGCAGTAGGGCAAGTCATTGAGCACTATTGCTTGGTGGATAAGAGCAGAGATTCTGCAATTGATTGAATGGTTCAAATTGCAGCCCGGCCACTTACTTGCTGCTTGTATTTAGCTCATTTCCTCAGCTTTTGATGGCTGACAAGGGTGAGTAGGAAAAGGTGCTGCTGGAGAACTATGTTCGGTGGGGTGGGGTCGGGTGGGGTGAGGTGGGCTGCGGTGTGCTGGAAAGAGAGGCTGAGTAGAGCAGGTCCTGATGTGTGCTTAGAAGTGTACAGACTCTAGGGCTTCCTAGGTGGCACAGTGGTTGAGAATTTGCCTGCCAATGCAGGGGACACGGGTTTGATCCCTGCTCCAGGAAGATCCCACGTGCTGCGGAGCAACTAAGCCCGTGCGCCACAACTATTGAGCCCATGTACTGCAACTACTGAAGCCCATGTGCCTAGAGCCTGTGCTCTGCACCAAGAGAAGCCATGGCAATGAGGAGCCCGTGCACCACAACGAAGAGTAGCCCCCACTCACCGCAACTAAAAAGAAAGTCTGCGCACAGCAAAAAAGACTCAACACAGCTAATAAAATAAATAAATAAATAAATTTATTAAAAAAAAAAAAGAAGATGTGTACAGACTCTAGACAGAGGTGCCCTTTTGAAAGGCACTGGCCTGGGCTCCATTTGCCAACCTGGATTGTGCTCCCCTGTCTCTGGTCACTCTCGGTTTCCTCGGGTGAATGGCAAGGACAGAATCTTTGGGAAACTTTCCTAGCCATCAGCTTGGTTCTTTTCAAGGCTTGTGTATAAATGCCACATGGGATACTAGTTCAAGTCATAGCAGAGGAAAGAAAAAGGCTGCATGGTCAGGGGAACTCAATGTGTCAGTAATGATACTAACAACGGCTGCTTCTATTTACTGAGCATCTCTGAGTGTTGATACAGTGGATTCTGCCTCCTGATTCGAACTGGTAACTGCATCTCTGCTTGTATCTTGTGGTCCAGGAGACCTCTATTCATCTTTGTTTAAATGTTTTAAACTCTTTTCCATTGTTTCTTTGAAATGCTAAAGCTAGCTTTCGTAAACATGGCCATTTAGGGCTCTTGTTTTTTTTGGCTTAGGAGGGTGGAAACCTCCACCTGTCTTCCCGCACTCCTGTCCCTCTGTTCTTTGTTACTTTTCAAAAATGTTAGAGCTTTAGCATATTCCCACCCAAAAACACAGTAATGCAGACTCTTAAGATTTGCTGATTTTGTACGTGTTCACATTTTCCAAGTATTCCCTAGCCTATTTAATGCTGATAATTATTTTTGCAAAGTCTTCATTACTTCCTAATAGTTTAAACGTATTTCTTGGTCCCCTCCCTCTTTCCTTTCCTGTACTTTCACTATTCATTCACTGGGTCATGGATTTTTGGATTTCATGGAGCAAAAGTTAAAAAAAAGAAAGGCAGGGTAACTTATGTAGGGTTGCTATCTTTTAATTTTTTCAAAAGAAAACAAATACCATTTACTTTTCACTTCATAAAAGAAGTTGCCCAGTGAAGTCCTAGAAGCATGGCACTTGCCTTTGTGGAGATGAGTTCTCATGGACGCTCTGCTTCCTTGCTGATTCAAGTTCAGTGCAATCTCTTGGGCACGCACTGTGTGCTCAGCTCTGTGGTGGACATAAAAGAAGGATTGGAGTTTGCCTTTACCCTCAGGGATCCCACAGAGGAGATGAGACAGGCAGCTGTGTAGGACTATAACTCTGGGTCTGCCTTCTCCACGAGAATGGACTCTACTTAAAGATCATATGCTTATGTCTCCTACCTCCCACTGTACCAGCACATCTGACACTTCAACCACGCTATATCAGTGTTTGCTCACTCATAATGAATTACAGGACAGTACAAGATCAAATATGTGTAGACCTTCGATTGAAGTCACTCATGTACCATTACTGTATCATGAGTGGTAGGACAGACCAGGAAAGGGGTAGGTCACAGCCGACTCAAGTTGGCAGGAAAACTTCATAGCAGGAGATGGTGAGATTTGAGATGGGCCCTCAGGAATGATTAGACGTCAGACAACTTGGCAGTAAGCTGTGGGGCTCTGTTGGAAAGCAGCTTGAGGCCCAAGCAGTAATATCTGGAAGAGGTAATGTCTTTGTTTTGCAGGGTAATTGCTTATTTGGAGTTTATGGTAGCATGGGTTGGTGATGGATGCCAAAGAACATGTAGGGCAATGGTTCAAAACTGGGGGTGATTTTGCCCCCAGGAGACATTTGGCAACATCTGGAGACATTTTTGGTTCTTAAAACTGGGTGAAGGGTGCTATTGGCATGTAGTTCTGGCACAAGGTGCTAGGGATGCTGTTAAACACCTTACAACGCACCAGGCAGTCCTTTTCCCCCACCGAAGACTTGGCTGGCTCCGGATGTCAACAGCACTGTAATTTAGAAACTCTGGGGAATTCCCTGGTGGTCCAGTGGTTAGGACTTGGCACTTTCACTGCCAAGGGGCCCAGGTTGGATCCTTGGTCAGGGAACTAAGATCCCACAAGACATGTGGCAAGCCAGAAAAAAAAAAAAAAAAAAAACAACAACAAAAAAGAAACTCTGATGTAGGGGGATTAATATGAAAAAGGAAATAAATATATGCTACCCATAGCATTTCATGACCATGAGTAGTGCCTGGAAGCCAAAGCTGCTATTACAGGGTAACATTTACTTCTCACCTTCTCTCCAAGGAACTTGCTTTTCCCTACCTCCACCTGTCTCTCTCCTGACTTGTGTTGCAGGTGTCTTTCTCTTCTTTCATTACCTCCTCTTTTGTTTCATACCTTTGGAACTTCTACTGGCCTCCTGCAAGTCAAGACCTCAGAGCTACCTGGGGAACTCTGGAAGGCTGTTTGGGCAAAGAATAGAATTTGGAGATGAATGCAGTAGTCTTGGCCCAACATATATCTTTACTTTTCTGTCATCTAGGCTAAAAGTCCTTCTGTTAAGCCTCATAGATTATGTATTTATTCAAAGGGACATTTTTGGCTTTGTCACATTTCTAATCTGTCAAGTTTAGGTTAAGCTTTTTTTTTTTTTTTTTTTTCCGGAGTGTGATAGCTACATTGGTTTACCTTAGGGATGACAGCAGGATATAGAGGTGAGTTTTCCAAAGTACAATCCCTGCAACAATAATTCTCTGTATTAATAAGTATTCTCTGAAAAAGGGTTCAGAAAAAATATTTCAGTGGTCACATATCTAGGACATTACAGGGTTAAACAGATACTTTATTGTAAGACTTCTTTGAGCCTTTATTATTCATATGGGCATTTTGAATTTCCAAGAGAAAGAAGTGGCATTCCATATTCTCAAGCTTAATTGACCATGGGACGCATTTTGTAGAACATGTATCAACAACTTGGTTTGGGAAAGTATGGGCTTTGGAGCTTTGTCACCCGGAATTCAAATCTCTGTCTCCATGACTAACTTGTTTCTTGGGATAAGGTACTAGCTTTTTTGAATCCTCAGCTTCCTCATCTGGAAAATATAGTTACGTGTAGGAAAGTAATCCCTCCTCACAAAGTATTGAGTGTTATCTCGTAATCTCATGCTTTCACTGTTGTCACATGTTTCTGCATTTTACTGTTGACACAAATGTCTTTCCTACTGACCTGAAATCATTGAAAATGGTATATAATGATCTTTATATTCTCAGTTCTCCCCCCAATTCATGGCACATCATGGCCTTGGTAAAAGCCAATTGAATGAATCAATGTATACAATGTATAGAATTCACCTTGTGCAGTCTCAGTGAATGCTGGTTCTCACCTGGCTCCTTCCCGTATCCCTCCTCAGTGTGTAAAAGCTTTTTGGAAGAGATAGGAAGGAGGTGGATTGGAGCTGTATAGTGATGGTGACTTTGACTTCGATATTTTGATCTGCTGAAGGCTTCATGAAGTTTCATGCTTTATCCGTATGACAACAAGCTAGTGTATATCAGAGGCTTGCTTAAGGAAGGTGTGCTCATCTATTTGTAAGTCTGTGCCACACGTAACATTGGTTAATTCTCATCTGGAGCATTCTATTCAATTTGGGACATCAACTCTCAGGAGGGAGGCGCTATTGGTTTCCTTAACGTCCCTCACCATGACTGTTTCTGGAAAGGATTGTGGAGAGGGCAAGGGGAACATTCACAAGCTGATGAGGGTTCTGGTACATGTGGATGCCTCAAATTATGATGGATGGTGAAGGAAATGGCAATGTACACAGGGACCCTTGTTAACCTTCTTAAGAGCAGCATGCTGTAAAGAAAAGGGCTTTGGACTGGTGTGAGCAAACCTGGATTTCAGTGTCTCTGTGACTGGGGTGGGGGGTTTCCTGCCTCCTAGGCCTGAGTTTCTTTCCCTGGCAGTCCAGTGGTTAAGACTTCACGCTTCCACTGCAGGAACTAAGATCCCACATGCCATGCAGTGTGGCCAAAAAGTAAAAAAAAAAAAAAAAAAAAAAGAAGTAGGTTTAGGACCAGAAGATTTTTTTTTAATACAGTATAACTCTGAAACATTTGAGGGCTGTGTTGGAAAGTCCAGACTCCAGATTTTTTCTGTAGGTTTCAGAGGGCAGAACTCAGACCAGTAGGGTGGAAAGAGAAGAGGCCAGCTGGCTGCTCAATAAGAAAAAGTCATTTCAGAGGAAGGGAGAATGCTTATTGCCAGAGGTGCTACTGGAGCTACCTTCCTGGAGATGACTGACCCTTAAGAGCCTTGCTGTCCATGGCAGAAGTTTTATTTTAGAGTAATTTTAGATGTATAGGAAATTGTGAGGATAATACAGAGAATTCCCATACACCCTGCATCCAGTCTCCCCTAGTAGTAACATTTTGTATTAGTGTGGCACATTTTTTATAACTGATGAACCAACATTGAAACTTTGTTATTAACTAAAGCCCACACTTTATTCGGATTTCCTTATTTTTTTTAAATAAATTTCTTTACTTATTGACTGCACTGGGTCTTCATTGCTGCACAAGGGCTTTCTCTAGTTGCAGCGAGTGGGGGCTACTCTTCATTGTGGTGCGCAGCCTTCTCATTGTGGTGGCTTCTTTTGTTGTGGAGCACAGGCTCTAGGAGCACAGGCTTCAGTAGTTGTGGCACACAGGCTCAATAGTTGTGGCTTACGGGTTTAGTTGCTCCGTGGCATGTGGGATCTTCCTGGGCCAGGGATCAAACCTGTGTCCCCTGCGTTGGCAGGTGGGTTCTTAACCACTGCGCCACCTAGGAAGGTCCCAAGAGTTCCTTAGTTTTTACCTAATCTTCTTTTTCTGTTCCAAGATCCCACCCAGAATATCGTGTTACATTTTGATTCCTCTTGGCTGTGATAATTTCTCAAATTTTCCTTATTTTTGATGAACTTGATAGTTTTGAGGTGTACTGGTCAGGCATTTTGTAGACTGTCTCTCAGTTGGGGTTTGCCTGATGTGTTTCTCATGATTAGACTGGGGTCCTGGGTTTTGGGAAGGAAGACCACAGAGGTGAAATGCCCTTCTCATCACATCATATCAATGTGACTTTTCACTGATGATACTGACCTTTGACCACCTGGCTAAGACAGCATTTGTCAGGTTTCTCCAATGTAAAGTTCTTATTGTTTTTGCCCCTTTTATACCGTACTCTTTAGAAGGAAGTCACAATGTACAGCCCACACTTATGGAGTGGGAAGTTAGGCTCCTCTTCCTTGGGAAGAGTCTTTAGTTTTAAATGAAAAAAATTTATTTTGACTCTTGTTTGCCTCCCAAGTCTCTTGCAGAGCCTCAGGCGCAGTGAGTGAGCACATTCTCATTTTTTCCTCAACATCAGACAGCTAATCAAGGCATGGGGATTTACTTAAACTTACAAATGATTATCCTTCCCTGTAGAAGAGTTACCAGAATGCTGAATTTGCTAATTACTCTTCTCTCTGCTTCTTTCAAGCAGTGATCTTGAGAGAGATGAGACAAATCTATCTTCAATGAGGGCTGCAACTTGGGAAACTGGGAGGCTGAGGAAGAGGGAGGGGTGGCCACTCACCAAAAATGAAGTGGAGGGAGGTGGATGCAGAACTGAAGTGGCCTAAAGGGAAATGATGCGGTTAAGAGGGAATTAACGGGGAGTTTGGTCACTGGGCCTAATTGAAATTTCTCAGTCTGTGCTATCCATCAGCACTTCTTCTGGATTTCTAGTTGTATTGATACCTCTGCTAATGGGGGTTGAGCAGAAATGTTTATCTTGGGACAGTGGCTGGAAGGAAATTCTGCTTGGAGTCTCTCTGGCCTTCTGTTCGCAAATTGCTGCCATTTCCTCCACATCAGGTCTTAGCTGCTGACATCCAAAGCTGAACGTTTGTGTTCAATTTTGCCATTGCTGTCTGTGTGATCTTTGAGCTCCCATCTCCTCATCTGTAATGTGATGTATTAGTTTGAACACAAAAGGGTAAGTATAGGCACTAGTGATGCTTGATCCCTTTTCATACTTTTGGCAGATATTACTAACTGATCACACCGCTCTCTCCTGCTAAGAAAGATGTGACCTCAGAATCTTTCTCAACACAGTGCTGTAGGTATTAACTATTGATACCTATCAATTGAGGTGGGCAACAAGTAGATGATTTGCCATTCCTGGACTAGACATTTTTTTTAGGGTCTTAAGATACTAAGATTCAGGTTTATACAATTCATTCATTATTCAGTCAACAAATATTTCTAAGTGCCAACATGTGCTAGGCGTTGTGCTAGAGGCTGGGTATGTGTTAGGGAATAAAATAGACATGGCCCCTGCCTTGGTGGAACACAAAGATTGTGAATTCTTTGGTAAATGTCATGTATTATATCTCAGTAGCTCTTAGCAGAGTTCAGGGCAATCAAACTCAGCTGATGGTGGAAGGGGTAGAAAGTAGATTTCATTAAGCACCTTGGGTAAGGTTCAGACATATTATCTTATTTTTATCCTCACAACCACCTTGTAAGTTAGGAAGCGGTAGTCACAATTTACAAATGAGAAAAGCAAGGCATACAGAAGAAGTTGCCCAAGAGCCAAGAGTGGTAAGTGGTAGAGCAGAGATTGAACCTTTGTCAGCCTGAGGCCAATGGCAATGGTTTTTATATCACACCTCACTCATTCAAACTTCGTTCTTTAATAAAGAGGGAATGTCTTCAGTAAGGAAGGAGGGCAGATTAGAGTTCATGCTAGGGAGAAGGGGAGAGGCTGGGCCTGGGTAGATGTTGACCTAAGGCTGCTGGAGGCTCTTGTTGAGGTTGCTGTGCAGGGCTGATGCAGCCAGTCAGCCCTGGAGCAGGGCTCAGGCTGGAATGATGACACAAAGGAGGCCAGCCCAAACAATGTGCCTCTTCCTACCCCCTAGATCATTTATCATATCACATCAGCCTGATTTCCTCCTAGGCCTACCTTGGACTCGCAATGCAACCAGTTCCCTCTCAGTTCCTACCAGCTGCTTAAAGCTCTAACATTTCTCCCTGTGCTCTTGTGTTGCCTCGAGATGGGTTGCGCCCTGGAAAGATGTGTTGAGGGAAGAGGAGGAAAGGGGGCAAATATTGGGCACAGTGGGATGAAACTAGCTCTCCTGCGTGTGGGTCCACTTCAAGCCTAGACATCTTTCAGGGCCCGAACACCCAGCCTGGCCTTGCTGTGTTCTCACATTTAACACAAAGCTTTCCACCAGCCATTGGTAATTCCGCTCCTGAACGCCCAGTGTCATTCGTGGAGACTGATGATGTTCAGAGTTTGGGCGCCCAGAAAGTCCTCCTTGAATAGTAGGTCCAATATGGGTGAAATGAAGGACTTTTCCTGGAAAAGAAATAGGGAAGAAAATCTTTGAGGCTTCACTTAGTTTCCAGAGACCTGGAAGACCTCTTTTCTCCTAGAGAAGCACTCCTTTTCTTCTTTTCCTAAATAACAACCTAGTGGGCTGTGGGAATCTCTCCTCCCTTATAAGTGAACTAAA
Organism: Hippopotamus amphibius kiboko; assembly: GCF_030028045.1. NCBI lineage: Eukaryota > Metazoa > Chordata > Mammalia > Artiodactyla > Hippopotamidae > Hippopotamus > Hippopotamus amphibius. The sequence continues at coordinate 163,242,503 of NC_080189.1, forward strand.
CATCCTAGTTGGTCCCTGTTGTTTTCATTCCAATTTCCCTGAGAGCAAAGCCTGAAGTCAGGACTTGGGGGCAGGTAGTTTATTTGGGACGGTGGTGGATGCTGGGTGCACCATCAGATCTTCCTTTAGGAATGAAGGGCTGATTCCCCATCTGCTGGGGGTGCTGTGGCTGAGAGCCCTTGGCTGTCAGCCCTCCCAGGGTGGCCTCAGTTACAAAGAGCCACCCAGATCCAGGTCACACCCACTTCCAAGGGTGCCTACGACCCATGACTGATGGAAGCCAGGGTACAAAACTCTGGTACAAAGGAGGGTATAAAGTTACCTCCCCCCAACTCAGAATAACCTGGAGGTGTTATCTAAGCTTCAAAACTCCTCTAAGGGTCGGTGGAGGCTCACCTGGTGTTTATTTCCCTTCCCCTCCACGGGTGTTGATTCCTGGAACCCTCCATAATGAACTGACCTGTGACTGTAAGCTGCCTAACGTAGTCTGGGAAAGCAGATGCCAGAATGGGGTTTGGGAGCTGGATCACCATTGCCTGGCTGGTAGTGAGGACCATGTTACTCATGGTAGGTGGGGCGGTACAAGCTTTAGTTTGTGGTGATTTGGGATGTATACCAGTGGAAAAGAATGGATTAGCCGGTGCAGTGTATCAGCAGTTGAGAAGTATGGGATAAATAGTAGCCATAGGACAGGGAAATTGGGTAGGTGTTGTTAAGCTCAAATGATGCTTTGGAAGAAGATATTGAAGCATTGAGAGTGATCGATCACAACTACAAAGCTAAGTGTGAAGGCCAGAGGACTTCCTTGTGGCACGTAAAAGGGTTCTCATCACCAACAGAAGGAGAGCGGGGGAAATCTGAGGCCCAGGCTGAGGACTTAATCATTAGAAAGAGGAGGTGACTTCAAAAACAGTTAAATTATCACCATAAGCAAGTGCTTAAGTTGAGTCTAACTAAGGGCAGGACCCTGGTTAGGACAGAATGGGACCATGACACATGGAATGAGGACTTCCCTTGATGTGCCTGAAAATCTTGAATCGTCAGATTTTCCCATACCCTCTGAGCCTGCAGGAATGACTTTTCCTCCCAATTAAGGGCTAGTGCTCCCCTTTCCTTGAAGACAATGCAAAGATCTCTGCAAGACAGCGAGTGCCTCCCCAAGAATGCTGCACCTCCCCTCCTGGCCACTGTGTCAGAAATTAGGGTACACTCATAACACCTGGCTAGGGACAAACTAGGCCTGATAAGAAAGAAAGGGAACATTCTTCAAAGGCGCTATTGGATCCAAACAACATATTCCAGCGGGAGCCAAGAGAGCATGCTTGGGGCTGGGTTTTGAGATGCTTAAGGTGGGATGGAATGTAGAGTTGGTTGAGGGAGTTTATCAATTTGGGAGTAAGTCCTCTGCATGGGGCACTCTGCTGGGATAGGTCCTAGAAGCTTGGGAAAAGTGTTGGCTCACACTAGAAGATGCCCGGATTTTTCTGATGCGTGGTAGGAGGAGGGGTCCAAAGGTTGAGAGAAATGAGCATGGTAGAGTGGATATACTAATAAAGCCAGAAACCCCACAAAGGGTGATGTTCCATGGAAGACCCTGAGGATTTATGGAAGCAGTAAGGAATTTGCTGGTAAGAGGAATACCCTCCTTAGTGAGGTGGCTCTCCTCCAGGGACCAAGAGCGGGTGGCAGGAGTTGCCTGTACAGAATAGGGCTCAATGAGAGCAATGGGTCAGGTAGGAGCCTGAGGCAATAGAACCCAGGCGATGGGGCTCACCTTCAGAAGCCAGGTGGACACAATTATTGTAGTGAACAGAAAGGTCATGGGCAGTCAGAGGGACCCTCAGCTGTGAGTGGAGGGGTGGTGAATTGAACATGGCATCTTTAGGGGCAGCCGACGAGGCTGCTCCTCGATCTGCATAACGAATCAGCAGGAGGATCCTCTACGGCTGTTTGCTCGGGTAACCGTACACGGAGGGCAGGAGAATGACCTAAGCTCATCAAGGACTGGTGACACAAGGTCGGAATTGACACTGATACTTGGAGACCTGATGTGTCATTTTGGACTCTGGCTGGTTGGAACAGGAACTCTTTGCCGACCTTTGGGGATTACTTTGCCTACTCCTTTTCAGAGGGTCTTTCTCCAAGTCTCAGGTAGCTTCTTCTCACGGTGTGCACATTGGTGCTCAGCAAATGACTCGAGCAGAGCTTTCTGCAGTATCTCCTCTCTGGTACTCTGCCCCACAAAGTATAGCCATCATGGGGTCCTTGAGCTTTGATTTCTGGCTCCCCACTCAGAGAGACCACCAGGCTCTGTTTGTGCACCCTGTCCTTTTGTTGTGCTCAGAAACTGCCTCTATGTAAGCCGGTGTGATAGCAGGGCCCCTCTGGCTTTTCTTTCCTCAGTGATCACAGTCCTGTGTTGCCTGTTATCTCTGAAAAACTTATTTTCCTATGTTTTGTTGTTTTTCTGGGTTGTTTAAGGTATGAGAGTAAATCTAGGCCCTATTATTCTTTCTGTCCAGGAGTCAAAATCCTCTGATTTTGTTCCTTTATTTGTTTGTTTAAACTTACCACTCAACCCCGACGCAAAGGATTGTAAATGACAAGTAAAATACAGTGCTTGGTGGTTGTGGTGAATGATTCCTTGGACAATAAAGCAGTCAAATTCTATAGCTTAGCCACGAACTTGACCAAGACTTGCCAGGACTTTTCAGCTGAAATTGATGATTTTTCTGCCCAGCGGAAGTGTGTCACCCTTTTACTAATGAACCACGTTAGAGGTTGATTGCTGGTTCTGTAATTGACTTGAGTATCCCATTGGTAGGTTTGAGTACCCACCCTCCGCCTCCAACAGGGGGCAGCTGTATGTGCTGACATAAGAGTATTTCAAGGTGAGGGCTGTTTGGTTTGGGTAGTGGCTACCAGAGATCTCTGATGGAAGCAGGAGCAAGGGAGCGTGTAAAATCGGGGAAGCCAGAGAGGTGAGTGTGGGATGTATAAGGGAAGAGAAATTTCAATGGCCAGGGAGCCAAATAAGAACACAAGGGAAGGAAGGGGCCAAAGCAGAGGTGGGAAGCAGGGATTGAGGCCCCACGGCTGTTGCCTTGCCCAAGCCTGGAACACCAGAGGTTCTTTCTAAGTGGGAGGGCGAGTGAGCCCAGTTAAAGATGCAGAGTCAGGGGGATGCTGGAAGGATAGTTTGAGGAGCTAGGTTTAATGAGGACATCCTTTCATTCCTTTCCTTCTAAGTCTGACCCCTCCCAGAGAACATCGGATTTTGGTTCAGAAGCTCATGAGCAGCTTGGCCTTCCACAGGAGAGCCAGGAAGGATGTAATTCCAGTGTCTAGTGCCACTCTTCCAGAAGTGACTTCCTCAGAGCTCAGTTCGGTGAGGGGCTTTTCCTCCCTTGTCAAATAAATTTGGGAAACACTGCATCTGCATCCCCATCTTGAAGAGCCATTAGCATGTTAAAAGTTCTTAGAAACCCTGCAGTGAAGGAAGCTGTTTAATTTTACCTACCTTTTCCTCAGTGTTCCCTGCCACAGGACAGGGGAAGCCCCACTGTGGTAACCACCTGGGCAGTGGTGGGGCACAAACATTCAGTCTGTAACAGGAATTGTGAGTAGGAGGTTGTGGAGCGTTCTTTATATCACACTCACTACCGGTCCAGCCATTCTGGTCTTTGTTTCTGCAATCCGTCTAGGTATTCTAGCTAGATAGTGCCTCCGCATGAGCAGCCTGGCTTGTTCCTTGTCCTAGAACCCTATCCCCCCATTCACCCCCGTTGCCACCTGGTTCTTCAGCGGCTGCCTCATTCTTGCCTCCACACTCTCCTCACCTGCTCACAGAGGCTGTCCTGACCACTCTGCCTGAAGTTGGCCTCTGCAGTCATTTTATTTATAGGGCTTCTCCTCTTCTGAAATTAACTTACTTGTCCTTCTGGTAGAATGAGAGGTCCAGGAGAGCTGGGATCTTATCTCCTCCACTGTGGCATGCCCACAGTCATCAGCTGCTTCATACATGATAACAGCTAAGGGCCATCAGGTCTGATTGAGCGCTCCCTTGGGACAGGCACTGCTCTTGGAGCCTTCCCTGTGTTTTCATGCTTTTAAGACTTGTTGACTAAATTAATGAAGGGAGCCCTCTCCCTACCCCTCTGTGGCCCATGGCTAGCCCTACCTTGACTATTCTGGTGGGCACCAGCCCTCTTCCTCCATCACACCACTTACTGCGTGGGAACCTCATTTCACGTGCAGATCATAATTTACCTGTTGATTCCTCCCCTTTATTTCCCCTTAATTTTATTGGAGTATAGTTGATTTACAATGTTAGTTTCAGGTGTTGATTCCCTTCCTAACAATGGTTAAAATTAATTGGGTGGTTTTTTTTTAAATACCAATCTTACAACTTGCTTTGTAATAATTATTGTAGTTTTGTTGCAAAAAAAGTTTCTGAACTGTGTTACAGTGTTGCTGAAAAGCCCTTCACTTGCCTGGTAACACCTAAATAGGGGCTCCTTGGCCGCAGGAACTCACTCACCTCCATCACCAGGTGTTCACTGAGCATGTGACATGGGCCAGGCAATGGGCAAAGTGCTGCAGACAGTGTTGAACAGACAGGCACCACGCTGGACCCCTGTGCTTACATCCTAGGGGAGTTTTATGGTGGCTCTGCACATCTCATGGTGTTAACCCGTACCTGAGCGTTCATTCAGTCGATCACCTGTTCACTCATTCACCAACATTTGAGCACTGACCAGGTTCTAGGCACTGTGTTTGGTGTAGGTGTACAACAGTGAATACCAACAGACACGTAGCTCACCAGACAGGGTACGGGGGAAGGGAAAGATAGCTACAAGGCAAATCAATTTGTATAAGGGGATTTGATATAGTTTGGGGTACCAGGGAGGTCTTCCTTGATCTGAAAGATGAGATGTTCACTAGACACACTGCTTTTGCTGACACTGGGAACAGAGGTGCCCTGAGAGAGGAGGAATCTGTGATGTTCTGGAAACCCCGAGAAGGCCAGTCAGCTGGCAGCCAGCAAGAAGGGACATCTCGTGGGTCCCTGTAGACAAATAGGAACTCTATGGGTTTTGTTTAAACAAAGACTTTTTTCCAGTGTAACTCAATCCTAGGCCTGCAGCAAATGGTCCCCCTTCCTAGGGAGAGTGAGGCTGGAGATGGACATGCCCTTTGAAAGAGGCCTCTAGCGAGGCCCTGCGCTGGGTGTCTGCAAGGAGCAGAGGGTTGGTGCGAGGGCTGACACTGATCGCTGCAGGCTTGTAGAATAAATACCACCAGGAATACATTGTTATCCACGGCCTCCTATGAATCCCTTCCCACTTGCAGTGAGGTGACTGTTTGTACGCGTCAAACATTGATTCAGCTGCTGGTGGGGAGGGGTTCTGGGGTGGAGGGGGAGGGGCCCACAGCAGGGAGTGGGAAGGGAGGGGGGAGGTGCAAACTGGCTGGGGATGAGAGTTGGGAGGGGCCCACTCAAGGGTTAATTCCTCCTGCCTGGCTCTGCCCCTCTTTGCTAGCAGGCTGTATTTATAGACGGGATAATTGCAGAGGCTTTGAAACCAGTGCACTGGAAGAGAGGGGCTGGTGGGTGGGGGCGGGGAGGCCTGGGTCCCACCTGCTTCTGGGAGCTGCCCCTCCCCCATTCTCTCTTCCTTTTTCTCAGGCCTCCTTAGGAGACCCAGCTTTGACCACGGGGCAGGGGGTGGCCAACTAGTAGCGTCCTCGCAAGGTGTTAAGTGCCTCGTATTTAATCCCTCATACTACCTTAGGTGGTGAGTACCGTCCTTTCCCCAGCTCTTTGGTGAGACCTTCCCCTGACCACCTTAGCTACAGGGGCCCCTGCACCTGAACCTCCACCAGCCACTCTCTAGAACCTCACCATGTTTTTACTTCTTTCATAGCACTGATCATAATTGAAAAGTTATTTTTTCCTTGTTTTTAGTGTCTGCTTTGTCTATCTTGTTTGCTGAAGGCCTGGTTCAAAAAATATTTGTTGAATAAATGAATGCTTATTTAACAGAATAGGAAATTGAGGCTCAGAGTGGTGAAGTAATTCTTGGGGTCACATGGAGTGTAAGGTAGCTGAGCTGAAATTAGAGTCCAGGTCCAATTGTCTTCAGAGCTTAAGGTCCCACCAATGGACCAGGAGTCTCAAACACAGGGCCCAGGCCACTAAGGTGAGTGTGTGAGTGAACAGGGCTCTGTGTGCGTGTGTGTGTGTGTGTGTGCGCGTGTTAGAGGAGAGGTCTCTGTGTTTGGGGTGCTGTCTCTGGTGCTTGCAGCTCCCTCCTGACCCTGGCTCGAGGGACAGATATTGTTCAGCTGTGGCTAGTTGTTGCTGAATCTTCCAATTTTTAGGACAAGTCAGAAACCTGGCTTTTTATGTGAAATGTCCTGGATTTTAAGTGCTGGCAACAAATCCACATTTAACAAACGTACCACACAGAGCACAGGCAAACTCTACAAATCTGTGGGCTGGATGGGACCGTGGCTTGCAACCTCTGTTCTCAACTCGCCTGCCTTGTATTGAAAAGCACCATGAGTACTGCTCATCTCTTCCACGGACACTGCACATTGGACATTTCATAGCCTTTCTTTACCTAATGTTTCATTTAATATTCACGATGTTTCAGGAGAGAGATAGGGGAGATTGCTGTACGAATTTTAGGGATTAGCAAACAGAGGCCCAGAGGGACCCTTATGAAGCCACAGGGAAGTGGCGATGACCTCTCACTCTTGGGCCCTTTGCTTTTTAGCCCAGTGTTGTCTATCCTTCCCAGGACCACCTCTCCCCATGGGTTTCATCTCTCCTTCTCTACTTGAGATATAAGAGAGAGGCTCTGTGTGGTGAATCCCACGCTGTGCCACCCACAGGTTTGGGGTACCCCCAACAGGATTTATTACCAGCCCCGCAGAGAGTGGCCTGTGCTGGTTCTTGTTCGGAGATGCAATTATTAAAATGCTGTCACGCTGAGTAATGATATAGCTCCATCAACACACTTTAATTCTGATTAGGCCTTAACAGTCGTCAATCGGCCCAACAGGAGAAGGGGAACCCTTGGCTAGTCTGCAAATTCTGGTACAGTGCAGTGCCTCCGCTATTCAGCTCTGGGCCACCCTGAGAGTGGAAGGGCAGCAGGACTGTTGAATGAATGAATGAATGAGTTCCCAAGTGCCCATGGGGTGAGGGGAAGAGGACCTCTAATTATGCTGTCATAACCACAGCTAGTGTGTATCGTGCACCTACATATTCCAGATACCGCTTTAAGCCTTCTCTGTGTCTGTTGGGGTAGTCTGTGAATAGAGCAGTGACGGGCCCTCTGTAAGTGCTTGGAAAACGTTGCCCATTAATGCTTCGTGTGATCCTCCCAGCAACCCTGGTAGGAGGCATTATCACCCCGATCAGTAGATCAGGAAGCCAAGTCATGGGGAGGTCAAGTGACTTGTCCAGGAAATCCAACCAGCAGTGGTGCACCCAGGGCTTGGACACACAGCTGTGGGACCCCAGAGCTCAGGCTGTCACCTGCTGGGGAATCGCAGAGGAGGGAGATCGTTAGAGAGACCAGAGGAGACGAGAAGTGTGGAAGAGCATTCAAAGAGTCAAGAAAGGAAGGGTGCGCTTGGGAACCAGGCTGACACAGGGCAGTGAGTGGGGGCCTCGGGCAGGAAAAGGGCAAGTGTGAGTTGGACTGGAACTGGTTTAAGGCCCCTGCCCCCCTGCCCCGCCGTGTGTCCCACGTGAACATGATGGAAGCTGACAGATCCGGGATTAATCTGAAGGCTTCGGTTCTTTGAGTACCAGGTGAAAATTTGCCTCAAGCCAGGCCAGAGTGATTTGTAAGCAGGGCTTGACCTTGGCTGCCAGCCAGGCTTTGCACCCTCCACACTTCTCCACAGACGCTGGAAGGGCCAGGGGCTGCCTGCTGAGACAGGTCAAAAGGGTTTAAAAACAGGCAAGAAACAAGAGAACTGATCAATTTTTTTCAGTGAACTTAATGCTCTGTGAAGGAAATGTGTAATTACACGAACTTATGTGTATGGGGAGAGACACATAGCTGTCTGTGTCTCACTCACCGTGTACTACCCGTGGGTGGTCTGGAACCTTTTCCAATACCTGTCTCCACAGCTCGTGCATTTGGGTGAAGAACGTGAGGAGGTACAGGTGCTTTTAAGTTTTTTGCCCATGACCCATAGTAAGAGAAACTGTTGCTATCATCACAGTACACGAATACAAAACGGTGGCACCGATCTCCATGGTCCCATTGGGGCCAGGCCTGAGAGCCAGAGCTGCTGGTGGGTGTGGTGGGGACCACATAAAACCCCAGCCCTCACTTCAGGGAGGCTGAGCTGGTGTGGTCATGTCAGGAGATGAGTTGAAGATAGTGGTGGTTTGAGCCCTCTCCTTGAGCAAGCCAGGCCAAGTAAATCAGGGAAGGTTCTTAAAGTGGGATCAGGGTAGGCTAACTCCAGCTCTCCTTCTCTGTTTGATAGTCTATGGTGACCAAGTTTTGGCCAATAAGCTGCAACAATAAGGCTGTTGGGGGCTTCTGGGAAAGATGTTCCTTCCTGTTAAGTGAGAAGTGTAAGAGGAAAAAGCCACTTTTGTTGTTATTTTTTACAAAAATTGTTTTTTATACATTTTAAAGATTACTGTCCATTTATAGTTATTTCAAAATATTGGCTATATTTTCCATGTTGTACAATATATTCTTGTAGCTTGTTTTATACCTAAGAGTTTGTACCTCTTAATCCCCTCCCCTCTTCCCTCTCTCCACTGGTAACTGCTAGTTTGTTCTCTACATCTTTGAGTCTGCTTCTTTTTTTGTTATATTCGCTAGTTTGTTGTATTTTTAAGATTCTACATATGAGTGATATCATACAGGGTTTGTCTTTCTCTGTCTGATATTTTCACTTAGCGTAATGCCCTCCAAGTCCATCCATGTTGCTGCAAATGGCAAAATTTTATTTTTTTATGGCTGAGTACTCTTCCATCGTGTGTGTGTACGTGTATCACATCTTTATCCATTCATCTGTTGATGGACATTTAAGTTGCTTCCATGTCTTGGCAATTGTAAACAGGGCTACTATGAACATTGGGGTGCATGTATCTTTTCAAATTAGTGTTTTTGGCTTTTTTTTTTTTTTTTTGGATATATACCCAGAAGTGGAATTGCTGGGTTATATGGTAGTTCTATTTTTAGTTTTTTGAGAAACCTCCCTAATGTTTTCCATAATGACTGCACCAATTGACCTTCCCACCAGCAATGTACAGGGGTTCCCTTTTCTCCACATCCACACCCACATTTGTTATTTGTGTTCTTTTTGATGATAGACATTCTGACAGGTGTGAGGTGATATCTCATTGTGGTTTTGATTTGCATTTCCCTGATAATTAGTGATGTTGAGCATCTTTTCAGGTGCCTGTTGGTCATCTGCATTTTCTCTTTGGAAAAATGTCTATTCAGTTTTGCCCATTTTTCAATTGGGTTGTTTGTTTTTTTGATGTTGAGTTGTTTGAGCTCTTTATTTATGCTGCTGCTTTCTTTTCTGAATAGTGTTTTGGATACTGTTGTGTGATGATATGATGGTTGGCATATGGCAGCCATGATGCGACTACCAGGGGAATGAGACATAAAGAGAGTAGCAGAGGATTGATGGAACTAGGTCCCAGAGATGTGGCTGAGCTGCAGTACTTACCCTGGGGCCACTTACCTCTACTTCTTGTCTAGTAAGTAATAACTGTATGGTTTAAGCCACTGTTGGTTGTATTTCTACTCCTTGCAGCTGCAGTAATCCTAACTGATTTAGAAGCATAAACTTGGGGGCTGTATTTCTGGGTTTTAGGCGGTCCAGACTTTTTGAAGTGAGTCCTAGAAAAAATTTTGGATGATTCAGGCCAATGGATTGGCTTGCATGTTACTTCTTTTGTGTGAAGAAATTTAGTGTGGCACCTCCTAGCGTTGTCTCAGGATGCCTATTCTTTGGTGTGTTTTGCTCTATTTGATTTCTTTGCTGCTTTTCCCTTTTATAAGAAGAAAGAAAAATCACTCTGAATTGACAGGTGAGTTTCAGTTTCACTTTCAATCAAAAAATACCCTGGCTAAGTGCACTGGAAGAGTCACACATAAGAATCTAAGTACCCAAGGCTGATGGTGGGAAGAGAATGGGGAAGAGGACCTCTAAATAGCTAACATTAATTGCACATATATACATACTAGACATAAAAAATTGAATTCTGGACTCTCATTTTTATTTCATTGATATATAAGTATATTTATCCTTATGCCAGTGCCACAATGTCTTGATTACTGTAGCTTTGAAGTAACTTTTGAAATTGGGAAGTGTAAGTCCTGCAACTTTGTTCTTTTTCAAGATTACTTTGGCTATTCTGGATTCCTTGAATTTCCGTATGAATTTTAGGATCAGTTTGTCAATTTCTGCAAAAAGGCAATAGGGATTTTGATATATTGAACCTGTACATACATTTGGGGTATACTGCCATCTTAACAATATTAAGTCTTTTGATCCATGAACATGGGATGTCTTTCTGTTTTTAAAGTCTTTAATTGACTTCAACAACGTTTGGTGGTTTTCAGAGTATAAGCTTACACTTCTTTTGTTAAGTTTATTCCTAAGTATTTAATTCTCTTGGCTATTGCAAACTGAGTTGTTTCTTAATTTCATTTTTATTTAGATTGTTCATTGCAAGTGTGTAGAAATACAATTGATTTTTATAAATTGATCTTGTATCCTGAAATTTTGCTGAACTCATTTCTTTTGGGTAACTTTTTATGGGGTATTTTTTTCCCTCTCCTTAATTCTACTTGTTGCTGATCTCCAACCTGGGCTTCATAAGTGTTTTTTCCACTTTTAATATAAGTAGACAGAACATTTGAAAATCATGTAAACCTGGTGAGACTAGCCATTTCTCCCTTTGTTATTAGTTTCACTTTTGCTTAGAGCCTGAGATATGCAGCAAGATGGGGAATAATCTTAGGTATTTGGGGAAGAAAGGAAAAGGAGATCCATTTACCCAGGGAATTATTATTATATTTTTTAGCTCTTTGTTGGAATATAATTGCTTTACACTGTTGTGCCAGTTTTTGCTATACACCAAAGTGAATCAGCTGTATTTATACATATATCCCCATATCCCCTCCCTCCTGTGACTCCCTCCTACCCTCCCTATCCCAGCCCTCTAAGTCATCACCCATCATTGAGTTGATCTCCCTATGTTATGCAGCAACTTCCCACTAGCTATCTATTTTACATTTGGTAGTATATATATATGTCAATGCTACTCTCTTACTTCGTCCAGCTTCCCCTTCACCCCACTCCCACCCCATGTCCTCAAGTCTGTTCTCTATCTCTGCATCTTTATTCTTGCCCTGTCACTGGGTTCATCAGTACCATATTTTTAGATTCCATATATATGAGTTAACATACAGTATTTGTTTTTTTCTTTCTGGCTTACTTCACTGTCTATGACAGACTCTAAGTCCATTCACATCACTACAAATATCTCAATTTCATTCCTTTTTATGGCTAATATTCCATTGTATATATGTGCCACATCATCTTTATACCCAGGGAATTAGAAGAGAGGGTTTGAGCAGGAAAAGGAATAAAGGAGAGGGAGCAAGAAAGGGGAAATAGCTAGCACCAAGAAGTAAGTTCCCTGAGGGAGTGTAAACAAATCCCAAGGAGATTAGAGAAGGAGAGAGAGATGAGGTGAAGGCAGGGTTCAGAAAAAGGCATGTCAATGTATCTGTCACTAAGCCTGGTTGCCCAGGCGAGGGGGTGCCAATGACTTGCTCAGGAAAGTCTATTCATTGTTGGTGTGGCTAGGAGTAAAGAACACAGTTGCTACCCAGTTCTCAATATTTGCACTAACTACTATTTTTTTTTAATAAGTATCTTATAGAACTTTTTTTTTTTTAAGTTTTGGCTGCATTGGGTCTTCATTGCTGCACTCAGGCTTTATCTAGTTGTGGCGAGTGGGGGCTTCTCTTCTTTGCGGTGCCCGGGCTTCTCAGTGCAGTGGCTTCTCTTGTTTTGTTGCAGAGCATGGGCTCTAGGTGTGTGGGCTTGGTAGTTGTGGCACGTGGGCTCTAGAGCGCAGACTCAGTAGTTGTGGTGCACAGGCTTTGTTGTGCCACCGCATGTGAGATCTTCCCAGACAAAGGATCGAACCTGTCTCCCCTGCACTGGGAGGTGGACTATTAACCACTGCATCACCAGGGAAGTCCCTGTATCAACTACTATTGCATGTGTGCTGTGTGTTTGGCACTTACATGCATAACTGCTTAAAATGGCTCTGGATGGTAGATGATGGTATCTCTATTTTACAGGCAAGGGAATTGAGTCTTCGGGAAGTTCATGAACTTTCCTAGTTAGTGAAGGACAAAGTCAAAAGCTGAGAACTGGCTTCTTTGACTTCCTAGTCTGCCTTCTTCCTGCTGAGCCACATAGCCTCCTGAACCCTGGGTTGGGGAGGTGTGCTCTGTAGGCCTGCCCTGTTCTCCCTCCTGCAGTGGTGCCTCCCAAGTCTCCTCTGAGAATTCTCAGAGGGCAGGGTGGATGTGTGCATGGTGCTCCTAGATCTGCCTTGTATCACCTTTTTTGCAAAGTATCTTCAGCTCAGCTCTAGCCCCAATAGCCAGCGTTTTCTCCTTTATAAAACATTTTCCTAGGTACAGCTGGGAGAGCTGGGAATGGGAAAGGTAAAACACACATTCTCACTTGCCCCCAAAGTTCTACAACCAGTTCTTTAAATAGGTTGGGAGATAAGCATTCCCCTTTGTGTTTGGGCAGACTGGCCTGTTGGATTCAGTTCTGTGAATATAGGAAAAGCCCACCTAGGCTTGGCTAGTAATACTTGGCCACCTAGAAATGCAACTGGGACATAGTTGGGTCTCAGAAATATTTGTTGAACGAATGGATTCTAGTCCTTGCGCAGCACCAGTGTTATTGGGGGCTGAAATCTATTAATGATTTTCAAAATGGGAGATAGTCCAGTTTAGAATGTGTGGTAGGACTCACTGTTATAATAGATCCCACTTTCATAAACTGATCTGTCTGTTGAGTGAACAAATATTGCTTTCTAAAGAGGTGACAGCACAGACCAGCTGGTGAGTCTTGGTATTCACGGGATTCAGAATTTAGAGGGGAAAACAGACATAAAGGAAGCAGTTCGTTGCGAGTACCCAAATCCTGTGCTCTGCTGTCTTCTGTTACTACGCAGCTTTTCTTGACTAAACAACACCATCATCTTGCCTGCTCCTTTCTCCTCTCCTCAGCTTTCTGTGTTACTTCCCCACCTCTGGCCATGCTCTCCACCCTTCTTCCTGAAACAGAGGCTTCCCCTCCTCTTTTCTGAGGAGCTCCAGGCAAATGTTCCACACAAGGCTCTTGTTAATCTCCTTCTGTGGGTAACTTTCCTGCCCATCTCCACCCATAAATGCTGGTGGAACATCCCTTGGCCAGGATGGACTCTGCAGAACACTTCTAACCACCTGAAGGACAGTTCCAGGGAGAGATGCCACAGAAAAACATCATTTTAGGCTTGATTCTTCTTGGGTGAATTGCTTGTGACCGAGTTCCTACCCTTGGAGGGAAAGCATTTTTAATGCTCATTTCCATCACTGTCCCCTTCACTGAATGCGTCTTTTAAGGGTATTCGATGGGCCAGATATAGAGCCAGGTGCTGGAGATGTGTGTGGTGATCAGTCCCCAACCCCCTTGTCCTTTTGGGGAGACAGAAAGTGCCTATCAAATGATAGTTAATAAGATATGAATCACAGAATCTCAAGGTTAGGAGCGACCTCATTTATTCCAATACTTTTCAAACTTCTTTGATCATGACTAATGATAAAACAATTTTACATGCTTTTTACATGACCCAGTATGCATGCATATACATTATTTGTACATGTGAACATACACATTAAATAAATGATGTATAACAAATGTTTTATAAAGCCAAATTTGTAATTTCCCTTAATATGCCTATATTTTCTATTTTATTTCATTTAGAAATGCTGACCTTACAACTCACTAAATTAATTTTTATGACTCAATATCTCAATATGAAATTTTCAAAGTGCAGTTTGGAAAGTACTAATCTAACAGTGACCTGGAGCTTAGACTCTCTCCTGTTGTCAAGTAGTTGTTTAGTCTTTGCTGGGATTTCTCTGGTGATTGAGCACTCAGTATCTACCTAGGAAGTCATTTCTATCTTTGGACAGCTTTGTCTGTTAAACAGTTTCTTAAAATGACCTTAAGTCTGGTCTTCCACATCTGACTCATTCTTCTTCCATGTAACATCCCCTCAGAACAGCAATTGCGCCGTCTTCCATTCCTTGGTCTTGTATAATGTTGTAACTCTGGATCAGTGTTGTGCTTGAGCCGGTGTGTAGCAGCTTGTGCCAGCCAATTTCCAAATTTTAGGAGTTTTGTGAATCAATTATTACAAGTCATTATTAAAAATTCTATGACTTACAAGTTTATTAAAACCAAAGGTAATAAGGATGTAAAACTCATCACTTTATTTTAGTACATTTGATTATTATCTATGGTCTCGAAGTTATGTCTGTTGAACTTGTATGGTAGAAATACCATATGTTGGTGTCTAACTGCCCATCTCTTCCCAGCTCTGTGCTCAATGACATCACATTAGTAGTTTGAAATTGGCCATGGTGGGGGTATTTACACCGTGAAAATCAGCAAATACAAAAGGGTTCCACCCCCAGGGAAGCCAGTTCTTAAGTATTTACCAGCAAACCACTGCTCTGCAGTTGCAACACTTGGGTTGACTCTCAGCTGCAGCACTTGCTAGCTGTGTGACTTGGGTAAGGCAATGACCATCTCTGTGGTTCAGTTGCTTTGCATAATGTCCATCTTTCTAGGGTTGCTTTGAGGATTAAATGAATGAATGCATATGAAGTGCTTAGAACAATGCCTGGCACATGGCACCTTTGTAGGTGTTAGGTGTCATCTATGCTAACTGTTGCTAAATTATTTCATTCTCCCTGGAAATATATGGTTTTCAGGAGTCGCTCAGCCTGGTCACCCTCCCCTAACTTGCCTTCCTCTTTAGCATATGGGTTTGTCTTCTCTTCCCAGCCAGATCATAGGCCCCGAGAGCAGGGGTGGTTGGCTTTTCTTTGCAACCTCTACATCCCAGCCTTGAGTTGGGTGCAGGCTGGATGCTCAATCTCATTGACAAATGGGAACCCTCAGGTGGCCCTTGCAGTTCCCAGTGTGGTGCCCTTCTGCTGGTGGAGGGCTCTGGCCTTGGCTGGTTGATTTGAAAATGAATAAGTATTTTGGTAAGAGGCAGTCCTGAGCTGGCTAGCAATTTCAGACAGCCCAGCTGCCACCAGATGGTTGGCCTATAAATCACTAAGCCTTACCCTCCCTGCAACTCAATAAGGCTGAAGCATTAACAGTATCTTGTGTCAGTGATGAAGCATCTGGCTCCTCCCTCTGCTCTGGACAGGCCTTATGGAACGGGTTAGGCCCTGATTCTTTCCTGCATACGGATGCTGTGCTGTCTGAAGAAGTCGGGGGACACTCCTGCCTCAAAACAGCT
This sequence comes from Hippopotamus amphibius kiboko, assembly GCF_030028045.1. Lineage (NCBI taxonomy): Eukaryota > Metazoa > Chordata > Mammalia > Artiodactyla > Hippopotamidae > Hippopotamus > Hippopotamus amphibius. The sequence continues at coordinate 163,258,122 of NC_080189.1, forward strand.
CCACTGGTGCCTGTATTTTACCATTAGGGATTTATTTTTTGAGGGTAAACAGTGCTTTCTCTGTAAGGTTTTATTTTGAAATGGTGGTGCCTTGGGAGAGTGATGTCTTATTAAGCCTCTAAAATCTTAGTGTGAATGTACCCGTCAGCTACATTGCTCCCTGCTCCTCTGCCATCTCTTATCAAAGTGGGCAGTGATTCCAGAGAAGTGCTGGAGGCAGCACTGTGTAGTGTCGATTCCCAAACCTGGCTGCACTTTCAGAATCACCAGGACATGCTTTCGCTTAATGAGAAAAATTTTAATTTGGTAACTATTGACACCCTCCACCCCCAAAGTAAATGTCACTCATACAACCTCATTATTTAAATATATGTTTCTGATTATTAACAAGAAACAAAAATTTCCCCCTCAACTCATCCACTTCCATCTTGGGGAGTCTTTAAAAGGCAATGATTTCCTGGGTCCCTTCCTAAACCTACAGAAATGGAATTTTCTGGAATGGGAACCAGGAATCCTTATTTTAAAATATTCTTTCCCGGTGATGCTCATTGTACAGACAGGTGTGGGAACTAGTGGAGTAGTGGATTGATGTTTCTTGGTGAGAGGTACCATATCTGGTCCACTTCCATGTTCCTGCATCTCCTTGCCCAGGGCTTGGTGCATGGAAGCACACAGAGCTTAATAAGTGATATTTAAATTAAACTGGAAGAGGCTAGGAGTTGGGCAGACCTGGGTTTGAGTCTAAGCTCTGCCACTTCCTGTGTACCCTGGGCGGTGGCTTCCTCCTCATCTGGGGAATCAGGACGATACTGTGCACAAAAATTGAGTTAAGGGCCAGGGGATTGTCCCATCCCTTGTCGTGCCTCTCTTTCTTGGGCCATCAGGGAAAGGAGGCAGTCAATTAGGGAACAGGGTAAGTTCCAGGAGGTTCTGTTTCAATTACTCAGGGTGCAGCTATAAGCCTCCTTCAAGCTCTGGCCTTACCCTGCCGCCACAGGTCTTACAGCATTGCCTGTGGGCTGCGCAAAGAAAAAGCTAGTGACATTGGCCGGGCTGGAATCGATCCTGCGTCTGCCTGCCGGTGGCTGGATTGATCCGATTCCTGCTTGATATCTGCAATTAGGAGTCGAACTGAAGCCAGTTTCCAGCTCAACCTGCCTTAGCTCCTGAGGATTGCGGAGGAGGTTGCCTTAGAGGAAGGCAAGAGACCAGAGGGAGCTTGCAGCGGAGGGGGAGCGCACTCCTCTGGGGGTGGGACTGTGTGTGTGTGTGTGTGTGTCCCCTGCCGTCTTCACATGTAAGGGAGGGAGCTATGACCGCCTTCTCCACCGTCTTACTGTGAATTGTTGACACCTGCTTCTCCCAATCCTTTTCCATTCTAGTTTCAATATCATCATACAAGTGCAATTTTAAAAATGTTTAATTGAACAGGGGGACTTTGGAGTGCTGAGGGGGAGGGACAGCATAGGCAAGAGCAAGTATCTGCATCTGCACTTCGTGGTCTCTCACTTTTGGAGGAAGCGAGTAGGCTTGTGTCACTCCAGGGATTTGGTTTCTGGCTGAGGTCTCTGGTGGAACCCTGGAGCCAATTCTTGGAGTGGTGAGAGGTAAAAAAGTGTGCTGCTCTGGATTTGGTTATTTGGAGGCTCAGCTGTTCTAGGAATTGAGGCTTCCTAAGTTTGTTTTTCTATAAAATGGAATAACTATTTTACAGAGGGGTAGGGATTCAATGAGAAAACCCAGGAAAGGAACTTAGCACTGTCCCTGGAACATAGTAGCTGCTTGATAAATGGTAACTATTGTGGCTATTGTAATTTTTCTTAGTTTCTCCGCTATGCTGACCCCTCCCCCCCCATTTAAATGTATCTGAAATCATGTTGTCTTGCAGTCAATATGTACACTTTATAGTGTTTTGCTCCCCTCCTCCACCAAGAGCTGTTATTAAATCAATGACGACTTTTATAACTAAGAGTTTCTCAGACCTGAGAAAATGTGCTATCAGAGTTCTGTTTCCCAGCCCTCAGCTGGGATTGCAGGGATACACAGATTTGTTTGGCCAATAACCTCTTTTTTAAAGAAATTTTATTGAGATATAATTGACATACAATAAACTGCATATATTTAAATGGTACAACTTGATATTTTTTTTCTTATTAGTAATGTATATATGGCAATCTTAATCTCTCAATTCATCCCATCCCAACCCTCACCCCCCGCTTTCCCCCCTTGGTGTCCATATGTTTGAATAACCTCTTTTTAAAAAGGAAAATTAGCAGGAGTTAAAAGTGTAATAGCAGCTAACTGAGCAAAATTAAGGTGGCATTGAAGAAAGGGGAAGATTTTCAGAAAAGTAGGTAACTGTGTAAAGCTTCACATGGAAGGGAAAAATTTTTAGGGACTTCTCTGATCTGGGCATCCCCAGAACCTGTGTTTCTTGTTGCACCCTGCTCACCTGCCTGCCTCTTTAGAACAGCCTCTCTCCTCCTGTGGGGTTATCTGCCTTAGGGACCCTGGCAGAGTCTGCAGGATGAGGTGTTTGCCCATTTGTGACAGGGTATCTTGGTTCTCCCCACACAGTCCAGTCTACAAATGCACTCAATTAAAATAAAAAAAAAAACAATTTAAAGCCTAATTCCTAAGACATTAGGAAATAGCAAAATGTGGTATAATTCTAGCCTCTCCATTCATACCTACCACATAAAGAATGTGAAGATGTCCTAAGTCTTTTGCTTTTTGTATATGTGTGTGCACGCATGTGTTCTATGCAATTAAGGGAACTGATGTTCCTAAGAGAATCTTTTATTGGAATCATTCCAGAGAATTAACACCTTGCTGCAGACATGCAGCAGCCAAAGGAAGCTTCCAAGCCCTCTGCGGGTTCCAGGTGCTGGGCTGTGAGCAAAATCGTTCTGGGGTCTTGCCTTTCATTCCCACGTTTTTGGCAGGGTGGGAAGTAGACGATGCTTTCACTATAGTGAAGCTGTGTAGGCTGATGATAAAACTATTACTTATTCTACCACCACTGCCTTAGCTAGGAGCTGACACTTGTTGAAGACTTGCTGTGTGGCAGGTACTATGCTAAACATGTAGCTTGCAATTCCTAATTTGATTCTCAGTGTTCCTATTAGAGAAATTCTATTATGAACACCATTTTGCAGATGAGGAAATGTAATCCCAGAAGCCCTGCTTTACGAATCCCAAGTCAGCCTGACTCCACACTCCACACGAGTTTTAAGTTCTCTGCTAAGATCTCTGCCTTCTGGTAGCCCTGGAGAAGGGTGCTGAGTGTGTAGGTAGATGTCCTGAGCTGTGTGTGCTCTATCTGAGCCCTGCTCTGTCCTGGGTAGCCCCTGCCTTGACCTCCCTTAGGGTTGCTCATCACATGACTGCAGGAAGCATCATACACATCTTGGTCTATGGCAAAAGATGGCAAACTTTAAAAGGCCAGATACCAGTTTTGGCTTTTCAGGCATTACAATCTCTGCTACAGATACCCACCTCTACTGTTGTAGCATGAAAGCTGCCACTCGTAAATGTATGGACTTGGCTGTGTTCCAATAACAAAGCCAGGTGGTGGGATATAGATTGCTGACCTCAGGTCTGCAGCAGTCAAAGGGGTGACACTCACAGACAAGCAGGTGAAGGGTGCCCTCTGGAGGGGTGCAGTGAGTGAACCCTGCTTTTCGATGACTGACGAGTACTCCTGAGGGGGAGAGAATGATCAACTGGGTTGAGCAAAGCTTGTGTGTGTGTGTGTGTGTGTGTGTGTGTGTGTGTGTGTGTGTGTGTTTGGGGGTGGGGGTATGGGGATTATATATATGTGTACTCACATAAATGAATCACACTCTTTATTAAAATCCTAGTTTCATAATCCTTATTAAAACAAAAGTAAAAATGTCAGCATTGTAGGAGAGCCTTGCAGGTAGGGAGGGATGGTGTGACTCAAAGGCTCCCTGAGTTTCAGTTTTCTTTGATGGAAGAGGGGTTCCCTGTGGTCACTGAAATAGTGATTCCAGGGATGTGCTATTCCCCCCTTTAAAGGTCAGGCCCCAGTGCAGGCAAACATTTTCCTTAGTCCTTTTTAATGCAGCCAAAAAATGCAGAGATTTGAGATTTTTCAGAGCAATCAGAGGAAACCAAAGGGATTCACGCATATAAGACACAAAAATACTTCCAGTTTACCATATATAGATTTCTGACCCTACCCCAGCCAGCTTGTCTCCATGGGTCTGAGAGTCTCTTATTTTATACTCTCTTTTGGTACCTTCTTAATTAAGTCTTGCTTCAGGCCCAGGGATACCCCCCATCCCTAGGTAATCAATGGCACATGGGTTTGTCATCATGAATGACCTACCTGGAGGACCTCATTCTCAACATACAAAGGAGGCCCACAGCCATGACATGCCCGTTAGCTTTAAATGAATAAAAAAAGCAAATAAGTAGTACAAGGAAAATAAAGTACATTTAGAAAGACAGAAAATAAAAATCAGGTGTAGTCCTTCTACTCAGGGACGACCACCGCACATTCTGCTGCATCGTTCTCCACGCCCTTTTGGTAACACGTTCGGTGTTTTTCTTGAACCACAAGTATAAACCCACACAACAGTGATGACAGCGCAGTAACAGAAGGGTCATTCCGTCACAGCAGAATAAGCACTGAGAGATGTTTGATGAGGGGGAAGGGAGGGGAGAGAAACGATGGGGCCGTGCAAGGTGCCGGGCGGGCAGCTGTGCCTCTGTTGCTTTCTGGGTGCTCAGCATGGGAACCGTGGTGGGGAGGGGGCAGGGTGGGTATGCACAGCTGTCTGAGGTGTCCTTGCCCTCTCTTCCCATGGAAGGGAGGTGGTAACTGTTCTGTGGGTGGAGATGGGACGGGGGTGGGAGCTGGTGCCGCCTCCTCGTTCTCTGTGGCTGCCCATCCACCCTGGTCAATGATGCTTGTCCATCACTGCTGAGATCCAAGTCCAGCCATGTGTGAGGGGAACATCTGTTCCCATGGCTGCAGGGCCTTGCAGTCCTGAAGCTAGAGTGACTGCAGAAGCCAAACATGCGGTCACTGGTAGTGTGTGTGCTGTGGGAGTGCTGAGAGGGTACAGAATGGTGCAGAGTGGAGGGCAGTGTGTCTGGTATCATTGGGGGCACTGCCTGTTCCTCTCTGGGCAGCTGGCACAACCAACTCATTGGACGTTGGGGCTCCTGGGTCCCCTGGGGCAGGGTCTGGCAGACGGGGGGTAGGCAGTTGCTCCTTGGGAGCTCAGTAGGCTGTGGGTAGAAAGTGGAGCATAGAAGGTGCTCGTCTCTTGATTTCTGTGCCACTCAGCATCAGCAGTGTAATAGAGGATGAGTTTCTCCTGTTACTGTGTTACGAGGGCTTTATGGACACAGTTCCTTATAGCCTCAGAGACGGGTGTTCACAGCAGGACCTGCTTCCATCTTTTTCATTAGTTCTGCCACCAGAGCTACAAAGGTGGCACAGGGGTTAAGGGCCTGTGCTCTGGAGTTAAACCAAAGTGTGTTCAACTACAAGCTCCTGTGTGTGCTGGCTGTGTGACCTTGAGCAAGAGATGAAATCTCTCTGAGCCTGTTCCCATACCTGAGAATGAGGGTAACAACGCCTGTGTTTGGAGGTGTGGGAAGGATTAGTTGAATTAATCACCCAGTCAGGTCTGTAGCCGCCAGTGGGGTAAGTGTTGATGGCTTCCTTTCTCTCTTGGTTTCGTTCACATCTATAGACTGTGTGACTGTGCTCTTCGAGGTACCCAGGGCATCTGCCATTCAGGAAAGGATCAAGGTCAGTGCCTTTAAGCTCCCTGTTTGATCCTGTGATGGCCATCTGGTCACTACTGCTCACTGTTAACCCCAGCGGCCTGTTTCCCAGGCCTTCAGGGTATGAGAGTGGTAGCAGGTCACGTGGATGGCCATGACCTGTTTCCCTTCCTGCAGCTTGACTTTACCTGATTACCCGGGACCTCAGCCCTGCAACGTTCCTCCATCGCTAACATACCTGGGAATGTCTGGGGTCAGGGGTCTTAAGCTATTGTGTCGGAGCTGGTCTGCAGCCTCAGGGCTCTGCAACTTCTGCTTTGGTTCCCCTGAGTCCACAGGCTCTTTCCCCCACCAGGCTCCCCCACTCTTTGCCACTGGATACTACCACCCTTCCCAAGATCTCTCTCCAGGCCTGTCCATCCTTTCTCTGAAGCTCTTGAGCCACCAAGGCTATCCCTGAATCTGTGCTGAAGCATGCCTTGGTGGGAGAAGGGTGAGGGCAGAGAACTGAATGTACTTTTGGGGTCACACTCAGCTGGGAGGTAGTGTCCTGAAGCCATTCTGCGTCTGCTCTGATCTCAGCTATTCTCGAGATGTCTCTCTTCACTTGTTATTTCCAGCATCCCCCTCCCCGTAGCAGCTCTGGACTTCAGACCTGGTCCCCTTGAGGATTAGCTAGGACTAGGTCTGAAAGCCTGTCTAGATTCATCCCTCCTTCCTGACCCTGGGCTTCTATGGATTGCAAGATCTCCCTGAAAGATCCTAAGACCTCACAAAGAGGCTCTGGCAGGCCTGAACGGCTGGGCTCCATGCCAAGCCCAGATGCCCAGGCTCAGGCAGCGAGGCCCCATGCCCACATGGTCATTCACCATTTGTTCGGAGACTATCATGGGTCATCTGGCCTTCTCTTTTCCAGCTAAGTAATCATGTTTCCTACCACTGTCCACTTATGCACTTTGTTATACCCTTCTGATCCTTTCAAGTTCAGCTGGGTTTTCTTGGTGTAGGGGCTCAGCTATGGTCCTGGGGACAGTCTGAGCTATGCTGAATAGTGTGGGTGGTTGCAGCATTTCCTGCATGCCATGTACTTTGTATTAGGTGATATTTATGGGGCTATTCCCTGGTCAGGGCGCTTCTCTGGAGTCATGCAGTGTTCCCAATGGTCAGCAGAGCTCTCGCCATCCCTCCTCCCCACCAGCCCAGAGGGCTTTTCCTTCCCAACTACTTGTAATGCAGGCTTGCCCTGGAGATCACCCTCACTCCTCTGAAGGCCAGTGGTCAAGGTTTGGTCTGAGGACCACGTCTAGGGTCACCTTGGGTTTCTCATTAAAATGCAGTGTCCTAAGCCCTTCCCAGATTCACCATCATTGTATCCATTCAGTGCTTCAGGCACAGGACATGGTGGAAAAGCTTATAAGCTTTTCAGGGGCCTTTGTAAACACTTGAACCTGGAGGAGGAAAAAATACTGGCCACAATATATAAAAAGAAAATTGCAAAATCAAAATTAATACAAGTTTAATTAAATCTCTAGAAAATGGAGCTGTCAATTCATTGACCACAAGTCACTTCACTCTCTCATAGTTGCATATCATCTATATATATCGTGAGAGGAAAATGGCTTTTAATATGTTCCTTATGAGGTGGGCTGGAGCCCCCATGGTAACAGTACCTGGGGTCTCCTACAGTCTTTTGATGGCTCTGTCCAGATTCTTCGAAATCTGAATCTCTGGGATGGGACAAGGAATCTGCATGCTCATCAGGTTTGCCAGGTGATTCCCAAGAATGTTGGTCTCCTGGCCTTCCTGATATTGCCACAGTGCTGATTGCAAGGATGGTTATTGAGGGACAAGAGCTGTATACTGGAGGGTGGCAGATCCCTAACCTAGGTGATCATAAAAGCCTCTAAGGAAATTAGAAATAACACAGTGACCTGGGCCCACTCCAGACCTATTCAATAGGCTCATGTTGGGTGGAGCCAGGGAATCTACATTTTAAAAAGTTCTGGGGTGGGGATGCCTAATGATTAGCTAGATTTGGGAACCACTGGAATTAAGGAAAGGGACCAGAACAGTGCATCTCAAACGTTGATGTGCACAGAGATCAGCTGGGGCATCCTGTTAAGCCTTGGATTTTGACTCAACTACTCTTGGTTGGCGCCCCAGATTCTGCATTTCTAACAAGCTTAGCAATGCTTCCCCTACTTGTTCACAAACCACATCAAGGGTTTGAGCATCAAGGACCTGGACCCTGGACTGCAAACCTAGTTTAGCTCCTTAACAGATAGGAAATCTTCAAACATTTTAGTAACATCTGAAAACTCCCGGAAAAGAGATTGCAATCAGCTTGTTCTGAGGTCCTGGAGTTTTAATACAGGTCGATGGTGAGGTTTGGATGGTTCATTTCCCTCTCTTGGCTCTCCTCTGGATTAGAGTGATCTCCCCAAGGCCAAAGCCAGCCTGTGGATTTCCTGGATTTTCCAGATAATAGCCAGGGACTGGTTTGCTCAGCCAGCAGAATCCGATTTGTGGCTGTTATTTTTCTTCTGGCTTTTTAAAAAAAAATTTACTTATTTATATTTTTGGCTGAGTTGGGCCTTTGTTTCTGTGCACAGGCTTTCTCTAGTTGCGGAGAGTGAGAGCTACTCTTTGCTGTGGGGCACGGGCTTCTCAGTGTGGTGGCTTCTCTTGTTGTGGAGCGGGGGTTCTAGGCACGTGGGCTTCAGTAGTTGTGGTGCATGGGCTTAGTTGCTCCACGGCATGTGGAATCTTCCTGGAGCAGGGATCGAACCTGTGCCCTTGCATTGGCAGGCAGATTCTTAACCACTGCGCCAGCAGGAAAGTCCCCCCAAATCTCTTCTTAAATTAATCAGAGTGGATTCTGTTGTTTGCAATTAAGAACGCTGACTAATATGTGTATGGAGGTGCCAGGGATCAAAGCCATAGAAAATGTGAGACCTGTGCTCAGTCAGGCAGCTGGGAATTTCAAGGTCTTCTCCAAGTGCCTCTACAATTTATTTCTTTATATTGTGTTTGTGTATGTGTTTTGTCTTGATAACTTAATTGAGGGTAGGATTGAGGGTTCATTTATATCATCATTTATTCAGTCAGTCAATACACATTTATTGAATGTCAACCACGTGCCTGCCAGGTACCTGCTGTCTTAACCTGGGCTTCCCAGAAAGCAGAATCTGAGACAAGTAGCTTATGTGGGAGTCCTTTTTGAGGGGTGATCCCAGGGGACAGGAATGTGGAACAGGAAAAGCAAAACAAGGAAGGAGGGAGAGCCCCAACAAGGGTGTACTACTGAGTTGGCCACAGCTATAGGTGTCTGGGTGATAGACACCATGGGACATCGGAGAGGCCAAATGAAACATACCCCAGGAGCACCTGTCCAGGGTGGGCACGGAAGAAGCATCTCCACTTCTATACCCCATGTGTATTCATTTTGGGGGGCTGCCATGACAAATTACCACAGAAGCAGAAATTTGTTCTCAGAGAGTTTTGAAGCTGAAAGTCTGAAATCAAGTTGTTGGCAAGGGCAATGCTCTGTCCCAAGGCTCTAAGGAAGCATCTTTTCTTGTTTCTTCTTAGCTTCTAGTGGTTGCTGGCATCTTTAGCTTTCCTTGGCCTGTAGCTGCCTCATTCTAATTTCTGCTTCTATTTCACATGGCCTCCTTCCCTCTCTCTATGTCTGTGTGTCTCCAAATTCTTTCCTTGTAAGGACACTAGCCATTGAATATGGGAACCACTCTGATTAAGTATATCCATATCCTAACTTGATTACATCTGTAAAGACCCTATTTCAAATAAGGTCACATTTATAGGTACTGGGGTGATAAGGGAAAAATTCTGTTCCTTCCTGGACTCATAGTACTACTCTCAGTACTTCGCTTCTGACACCAAATGTGTGGGTGTTTTTTCTTAAACCAAGCAATTCTACAAAACTAGCTGGGTGTCCTACAATTTAGCTCAATTCTGACACTACCTGCCTGGAGACAGCATTGGATCGCACACAAGTGTTCAGTCCCACGAGACTGCTCCGACTTCAGATACTAATCACAAGTCCAGGTTGTCACCTGTACTTCTGATTGGCCAGCTATAAATTAGAGGTTCCTACAGCTCCTTCCTCGAGCTCAGTAATTAACGAGCATGGCTCAAAGAACTCAAGAAAACAGATGACTTGCTAGATAACCAGTTTACTATAAAAGGATACTACTCAGGAGCAGCCAGATGGAAGAGATGCACAGGGCAAGGTCGGGGGTAAGGAGTGCATTGTTTCCATGCTCTCTCCAGGCACGCCACCCTCCAGAAACCTCTAGGAGTTCACCACCCCAGAAGCTAGTACTTTTGAGATTTTTATGGAGGAGACTTCATTACCTAGGCATGATTGATCAACTCATTGGCCATCAGTGATTAACTCAATCGTTAGTCCCTCTCCTCTCCCTGGAGGTCTGCGGGTGAGTGGGTGGGGCTAAAAGTTCCAATCCCTGTGTCATCAGACAGTTGGTTCCCCTAACAACCAGCCCCCATCCTGAGGCTATCCAGGAGACCCCAACCACCAGTTATCTTGTTAGCATACAAAAAGACACTTAGGACTTCAAAGATTCCAACAGTTTTAGGAGCTGTGTGCCAGGAAACAAGGGCATATGTATTTCTTAGGTCACAGGGGTTAGGACTTCAACATAGCTTTTTGTGGAATGCAGTTCAACCCACAACATCATGGCTAAAGGTTCTCCCTAAGATGCTAACTCCACTGCAGTTTCAGGTTGCATTTACATGGGCGCCAAGGTTTGGCATGAGCAGAGAAGCCTTAGGGTGGGAGGTGAAGAGTCTTAGACATGGGCCTAAGGTGAATGGACTGTCAGGCTGTTACCTGTGGGAGCCTATCAGTGGCCACCCTGAGCTGTTGGCTGCAATAGGGGCTAGAATAAGAAGAAAGGCCAAAAGGATTTAAGTGCTGCATACAAGGTGTCCTCACTGGTAGTGACAATGCTGGGAGCTGACATTCAGTCCTTACTGAGTGCCAGACCCTGTGCTAAATACATCAGAGGAATTGTCTTATTTAAATTTCACAACAACCACATGAAGCAAGTGCTATTATCCCCATCTTACTGATGAAGAATCTGAAGTTCCAGAGGTGTGTCTTACTTGGAGTTAAACCTCCCCTACTGTAGAGTGTAAGCTTCACAGGAACAGAGACTTTGCTCAGTGCTGTAGCCTGAGTACCTAGAAAACGTTCTGGTATACAGTTGGTGCTCCATAAATGTATGCTTATTGTTTAAGTGATGGAGCTGGGATTTGAATCCAGGTAGTCTGATACCCAGGCCCATGCCTTTAACCTGACTAGGAGAATTTGTGATGATCGAAACAGAGAGATGCCTTCCCTTTCATGAGCTACAACCCCATTCAGGTGACAAACCTAAATAAGTAATTCTAAATATTCAGTCCTAGGTTGGCCCTTGCTCAGGTGTCAGGCATGCAGTAGGTACTGCACACACGTTTGATGGGTTGGTGCTGGACTTGCATTTTACAGGATTTGTACTTTCTGTCTGGTCTGGCCCATCCTCAGCAATTGCACTTTGGTCTCTTCTGCAAAGGCCAGACTTTGCCTACCAGATGCATTTCATGACGCTAATAAACATTCACACCTACTTAGAACATTTAGACAGAAAATGGAGCCTAAAAGCTCCATGCAGCAATATGCTTCCCCTCCTGCAGGCCGGGGGAACATTAACTGAAACGCATACGCTACGGAAACTGGCTGCATCATTATTGGAACTGATGCACGCTCACTCTGACCAATCTATTTTTATTTGAAGCACTTACGTTGCATGAAACCGAGCATAATAACTACAGTCAATAGAGATGTATTTGTTTTTATTTAAACTCATAAATGTGCTAACGTCAAAAAAGATTTTTTTCCCTCTGAAAAGTGAGACATGTATGGAGGAGATGGAAATTTACACATCCATCAAGCCACGAAGGCCCATTTTCTCAGAAACCATTTTTTGAATTGCCAGTGATTTATGGTGGCAGACTGAAGACTGTGTTGGTGAGGCTGGGGGAAGGAGAGGGAGAAAACCCATCAGTGTAGTGAATTTATTTCAGTGCATTTAAAGAGCAGAGGACTTAAGACTGGAGAGTGGAGGGCGGAGATGGGGTACCTGAGTGAGCGTTGGATTCTAGGAATAAGAAGACAGTTGGATCCTCATTGTCCTCATTTTTGTTCAAATATACTTTGGGAACTTGGCAGTCAGATGGATTGGTGAGAACAGCCTGGCTTTAGAAGACCTAGATTTGTTACTGTCTAGCCATGTCACTGTGACGTGAGTCTTAGGCTTCCTCATCTGCAAACAGGACATTAATATGAGCCAAGCTTTGAGGTTAATGAGCCCTGGTTCCCTAGATCCAGACTTCTGGACTCAAATCCTGGCTCTGGCTCTCCCACTTGTAATTGTGTGACCTGGGCAAGTTACTTTGCCTCCCTAGGTTCTGGTTTCCTCCTTGATCTGTGAGGAGATGCTAATACTACAGACCTGTGTTATTGTGATTTATAACAAGAAATATGTGTTTGATCTTTGTCCCATTTCTGACACAGAGCTCCTAAAACCCTTGGAAATTCTTATGTGATGAGAGCTAGAAAGGTGTCTTTTGTTATGTTAATGGGGTGGCTTTTGGAAAGACCCTAAGTAACCTAAGGATGGGGACTGTTGCCAGGGGACCTAGCCCTGTGATTGGAGGTGTGGAACTTTCAATCCTACTTCCTGACCTCTGGGAGGGAAGAGGGGCTGGAGGTTGAGTTAATCATCAATGGCCAATGATTTAATCAACTGTGCCTATGTAATGAAGCCTCCATAAAATCCCCGAAATATGGAGTTTGGAGAGCTTCTGGGTTGGTGAACACCTGGAGGTGCTGGGAGCACAGCCTACCTGGAGAGGCATGGCAGCTCTATGCCCTTTCCCCATACCTTGTCCTAAGCATCTCTTCCATCTAACTATCCCTGAGTTATACCCTTTCATAATAAACTGATCACCTAGTAAGTAAAATGTTTCTCTGAGTTCTGTGAGCCACTCTAGAAAACTGATCAAACTGAAGGGGGAGTTAGTGGGAACTTCCAATCCATAGCAGGTTGGTCAGAAGCACAGGTGACAACTGGGCTTGCAACTGATGTCTGAAATTAGGGGAGGAGGAGGCAGTTTTGTAGGATGGAGCACTTAACCTGTAGGATCTGATACTCTCTCCTGGTAGACAGTGTCAGAATTGAGTTGAATAGGAAGACACCTCTGGTGTTAGAGAATTACTTGATGTGGGGAAAAAGCCCACATGTTGTCATGGGGGACCAGAATCTTACCACTGAAGGGGAGCAAAATTTTCCATCCTGAAATGTTTTCCTCTGGCATGAGGATTATTTAGGCTGATTATTATTTTTTTAAAAACTAAATTTATTTATTTGCTGCATTGGGTCTTCATTTCTGTGCACAGGCTTTCTCTAGTTGCAGCAACTGGGGGCTACTCTTCATTGTGGTGCGCGGGCTCCTCATTGCAGTGGCTTCTCTTGTTGCAGAGAATGGGCTCTAGGCACATGGGCTTCAGTAGTTGTGGCACATGGGCTCAACAGTTGTGGCTCACAGGCTCTAGAGCGCAGGCTCAGCAGTTGTGGCGCACAGGCTTAGTTGCTCTGCAGCATGTGGGATCTTCCGGAAGCAGGGATCGAACCTGTGTCCCCTGCATTGGCAGGCTGATTCTTAACCACTGCACCACCTAGGAAGTCCCTAGGCTGATTATTTTTAAGAAACAGAAGACTTGGGAAGTTTTTCTTTATACCTCCCCCTTAACTGCCTAAAAGAATTTAGATAAGGAGCCTTCACCAGAAAGAGAGCTATCATCAAAGATAACTTTGTTTTACATAAGGAAGACTTCTCAGATTGGCAAGGCAAACATTTGTCTACCAAACATTTGCTCTTCCCATCTTCCTGTGAATTGTTTTCCTCCCCCTTTGAAGTCGCTGGTGTGGAGCTGGGGCCCTGCTGTGATACAGCCAGGGTGTGGAGGGTGGGCGGTATGGAAGAGGGGCTCACTCAGCCTGGGTCTAATGGGTCAAGGAGTGAGTGGAGGGTGAACAGAATCACAGGGAGACTCTGGAAGATAAGTCATTTCTAAACTTCATCAGCTATGGCTTTTTTCAAAGCACATTCATTAGAGTGGCTACTATATAAAAAAAAAAACAAAACAGAAAATGACAAGTGTTGGTGAGGATGTGGAGAAGTTGGAACCCTTATACACTGTTGGTGGGAATGTAAAATGGTATAGTCGCTGTGAAAACAGGATGGCAGTTCCTCAAAAAATTAAACATAGAACTGCCATATCCAGCAATTCCATTTCTGGGTGTACATCCCAAAGAATTGAAAGCAGGGACACAAATACTTGTACACCCATGTTCATAGCAACATTCTTCACAATGGCTGAATGGTGGAAGCAACCCAAGTGACCACTGATGGATGACTGGATAAACAAAATGGGGCATATACATATGATGGAATATTATTCATTCTTAAAAAGAGAGGAAATTCGGACACATGCTGCAACATGGATGAACCTTGAGGACATTATGCTAAGCAAAATAAGCCAGTCGCAAAAAGACAAATACTGTATGATTCCAGTTATGTGAGGTACCTTGAGTCATCAAATTATTAAAGCCGAAGGCAAGAGCATCCTCAGGTGGCCTGGGGCCCAGCTGGCCTGCAGTTCACACTCTGCGTCTTCCTTGGCTTTATCTCCCGGCTCTGCACTTCAGTAGATAGTCTCCACCTAGGTAGGACTGTGGCTTTCTCTTCCTCTGACTTTGATCTCTCCTTTCTCTCTTTCCCCACCTCTTCTGAAACCTTCTTTCACCTTCTTCCTCTGGCTGGTCCCTGTGGGCAGACAGCTTGATCATATTGGCTGCTGGGATCCAAACTCAGCCAGAGTGGGTTCTGAATGGGGGGCTCGGTCATTAGCTCTGGAAGATCGAACCACACTTTCTCCTCCCGGGTTCCTGAGGCTGCCCTAGCCTGCGCCTCTGACTGCTGAACCAGGTGTTGGTTTCAGCAAGCTGGGTAGGAAGAGGGGCATGGGAAGCAATTGGCGATAGTAAGAGCACCTCACCTGTATAAAGGTTCAAGAAATAGCTGTCATTAGGCGGTATACAGAAAGGCTCCCATGAGTAATAGACATAATATTATAGCAAACGAGAGATAAGAGCCATGGCCACATCCTGGAGGATTTTGAAGAGGAGTCAGGGACTAAAAATGGGCCATGAGGTGTAGGAGGATGTATTATCTTTTGGTTGTGAGGGAAAAAAAAGTTCAAGCAAAAAAAAAGAAAGATGTTATAGCCCAAACCTCCAGATATAGATGTAGCTTGAGGCTTATCTCGCTTCTTAAGTGATGTCATCAGGAATCTTTCTCTCCATCTCTCAGTCCTGCTTTCTCTGTGTTGGCTTCTTTTCCCCCACATGTTGGCAACATGGCTTCTAGAAACTCCAGGCTTGGACCCATCTGCTCATCAGTGAGGCGGGCGGGCAGGCTGCTTGTGTGAGAGTAGAGGTTTTATACAGGAGATAAATTTGGAAGATTCAAGATAAAAGTTTAAAAAAAAATAGATTGGGTTCAAGTTGTGGGTGTTTTTGAATGCTAAGCTAAGGGTTTGGGCTTTATTGAAGGTTTTGAATAGAAAAATAACATGGTTAAGTTGGCATCTTGAGAAGCTAGTACTGGTATAGTGAAGTTTGACAAGAGAAGCAAGAGGTTGGGCCTGAGAGATTCTTTAGTAAGGTGTTTTAGAAGTCTAGGGGTCAGTGGAGAGCCTGGAGTGACCTTAGAGGGTTGTCCTACTCACCGTGTTGCTGAGACTGGCACAGTCACCTAGATGTAGGGTCTAAGGCCCAGCCAGGGGCTCAGTGCATGTTAAAATGTGAGTGGGTGGATGGATATGGATGGAGGGATATTTGGGTGAATATCCCACGTCCTAGACTAGGCCATGCAAATAGATGGAGGTGGCATGGAGAGAATGTGTAAATGTGAGGCGCCCCAGTAAGGACTTACATGCATGAAGGTTCACCTGGGGTAAGCAGATCCCAGCAAGACAGAGAAATGTCTGTTGCCTCCAGCCTGCTCTTGGCAGCACTGAAAATTCCACCTATAAGAGAGATTAGGACCCAGTACTTCCCTCCTCTGAACTCCTGGGCATCTGACATCAGGTAATTGTTTCTACCAGAAAATTTTAGCATGTCTTCCCCTTTCGGGGAAAAGCAGAAGCAGAGTCTTTGTATAATTTGTTGTGTCAGGAAAGGTTGGTACCAAGGAATCTTTTCCTGTCCGCCACAGGACATTCTGTCATTCTTCTTAATCTTATCTCATGTACAGTGGCAGAGGGAAATTGGGCTTTCATAAGTTTAAAACAAAGTCATTGACTATCTACCATATGTTAAATCTTATGGTAGGTACTGGGACTAAAAGATGAATAAAAAGAAATTTTATCATTTGTGATTCTTTTGACTGCAATTAATAGAAGCCAACCCTGGCTAACATAAGCCAAATGGGCAATTAATTCAAAGGATATTGGGATGGTGTCAGAATCTGCAGAAGCAACTAGTCACCCCTCAGGAAGAGCAGGAACCAGGCCTGCCTAGAGCCCCCAGGTGTCCCCTTACCAGGAGTCTGAGGGACAGCAAAGGTCTCCAGCCTCAAAACTCCGTAAGTCTCAGATTCCAGTGTGAGAGAATCTGATTGGCTCAGGCTTGGATCAGGTGTCTTTGCTGGAAATGATAAGCCGCGACAGGAGGTTCAGAGTCATGTAGCAAAGACACAGCTACCCTTGGAAATGGACCAGAGAAAAGGAAATAAACTGCTGTTGTGAGTCAGGCAGCTACCCCGATATGTCTTTACTACAAAAGCCCCTGTTTCAAAGGCCAGTAGGCTAATCCCACTCATTCCTGGTTCGGGGTGGATGGAAAAGGCTGATGCAGTATCCGTCTTGATTCCCTAGTTCTCACACTTGTATAATGGGTCGTCCCAACCCTTGGCAGGAAATAATTTCCTCCAGACACTTGGAGATGCTCATCCCATCTTTGAGCCAAACAAGGTAAACAGACCTATTTCACTGATTTCCAGGGCACTTACAAGGCTGGAAAACCTACAGAGTGCTTTGATGCCAAAGGGGCCACCTGGGTATTGCCCGAATCTCCTTAGTAGCTCACCTTCAGGACATTTGCAGTAGCATCTGCAGTAGGTAAATCAGTGAAGGTTACTTCTCCATCACTCCCTTTTATTCACAATCAGTTAAATTTGTGGTCATCTTTTTTGTGTTGTTGTTGTTTTTCCCTTCTGGATAGTGTTTGTGGTTGGTTTTTCTGTTGTAAGTGGGTCAGAGCCTAAATAGGTCATGTTGGCTCTCTGCATGTGGTAATCCTGAAATGAACAGGGCAGGGGAGAGGGAGGGAGGAGTGCTTAACTGGAATGTGAAGGGAGCGGGAAGGTCAGCTTGGGGCTCAGGGTCCCACTCATAGGGTCCCACGTGTATGGAAACCTCTGGTAATAGGGGCTAGAAATCCCTTTGTGAACAGGGGGAGAAATGGCTTTTTGAGGTTTGGACAGAGTGGAAGATTGTGTGGGAGCAGCTCTGCTTCTCTCTGACCTGATCCGTGAGGATGATAAGAACTGGCTGGGATTCTGGATATTTCAGCACTTGGCAATTTATGGGTGAAGGTAGAAGCAGGAGGAAGAATGTGAATTGTTCTGGGCTGAACTCTTTGCCCCCTAAATTCATGTTGAAGTCGTAACCCTCAGTACCTCAGAATGTGACTGTATTTGGAGTTAGGATCTTTACAGAAGGAGTTTAATTAAAATTAGGTCATATGGGTGTGCCCCAATCCAATAAGACTGGTGTCCTTATTAGGACACAGACATTGCGAGGGGAGACCACATGAAGACACAGGAAGAAGATGGCTATCTGCAAGTGAAGGAGAATGGCTAGAGGAAACCAACTCTACTAACACCTTGATCTTGGACATCCAGCTTCCAGAACTGTGATAAGATAAATGTTTAAGCTACCTCATCTGTGGTACTTTGTTATGGCAGACTAATACAGGGGCCTTCTGGGAGGTGATAGGGTTGTATTCCTCTCTGCTTCCTCTCCCATGATCAGACGTGTCTTTTTGGATTCTCTAGGTTTTGGGGTGCAGTGTCTGCTCTTGGAACTTACTGGCGCAGAACCTCTGGGGGCAGATTCTGCCTTTATCCTCAGTCTTCTTTCTCCATGGCTTAAGGAACTTTCCTATTTGACAACGAGGCAGCTGAGAAAGACTGTGCAGAGCTGACATTGAGCCTGACCCTGGGATTGTCTTCATGTTCTTTCTCTGCAGTCCTAGCATACTCTCCATTTCAGTGCAACTATAGGAGGGAGGGCAGAGGTCACATCATTTTTGTAGATAGAACCATGAAGGGACCTCACTTACCTGTGAGCTAGGAACCCTACTGAGACCAGAATCTGGGCCCCTTGACTCAGCGTGGTGATCTTAGAAAATTACTCCAACATCAGAACTTGCATCTCGGGCACTGCCCAGCCCAGGCAGTTTGATTTGAGGATGCTGGGAAATGTGCCCCTTGTGAAACTTGTCTGAAATTCCATGTTTATTCAGTTCTTCTGGTTAAAGGCTTCAAGAGCCTTGTAAAATTATCTGAGAGGGCCACAAACTTTTTTTCTCCCAAACAGTTTTCTAAAAAATAAAAATCAATATGATTGTTTATTGCTAGTATGTAGTACTATCGATTATTGTATATTTATTGTGTATATTTTACATGTGTGTATTGTGTAACATTGGTTATTAGTCCTTGTAGATTCATTGAATTTTCTCTATCACCAACTATGTTGTCTGTGCATGAAGACAGTTTTACTTCTTCCTTACTAGTTTAGAAAGGCCTTTTTCTTTTTTTTCCCTTGCCTGATTGCACTGGCTAGAACCTCCAGTAAAATGTTGAAAAGAATTCTAAATGGGGACATCTTTTCCTTATTCCTGAAAGTTTTGTAAAAAAGATTTCAGTCATTTACTATTAAGTATGATGTTAGCTTGTGGATTTTTTATAGACGTCCTCTATCAGGTTGAGGAGATTCCCCTCTATTCCTAATTTACTGAGAGTTTTATTGTTTTAAATTAGGAATAAATGTTGGATATTACCAAATTCTTCTGTGTCTATTGAGATGATCATATAGTTTTCTCTTTTAGTTTGTTAATATAATGATTTCATTTATTTATTTACTTATTTTGGAATATTAAACCAACCCTGCATTCTTGGGATAAATCTTACTTGGTTATGATATATTTTATTGTTTTTCCATTGTTATATTTTATTTTTATTACATTGTTGGATTCAATTTGTTAAAATTTTGTTTAGAATTTCTTCACTTACATTCTGGGAGAATATTAGTTTGTAGTTTTCTTACAGTGTATTTTTCTGATACCTGGATACTGGATAGTGGTATCTGGATACTGCTCGCCTAATAAAGGAGAAAGAAAGATGGAAAGATATGGGAAATATTTCTTCCTCTTCAATTTTCTGGAAGAGTTTGCATGTAATTATAGTATTTCTTTTCTAAATGTTTGGTCCATTTCACCAGTGAAGCCATCTAGGACTGAAATTTTCTTTGTGGGAAGATTTTTCATTACAAATTCAATTTCTTTAACATATAGGGCTATTCAGATTACCTATTTCTTCTTGAGAAAGCTCCAGTAGTTTGTGTCTTGAAATAATTTGTTCATTTTGTCTGAGTTGTAGAATTTGCTAGCATAAAGTTCATAATATTACTTAACATTTTAATATCTATAGAATCTCTAGTGATATCATCTCTCTCATTCCTGGTATTGGTAATTTCTGTCGTCTTTCTTTTTTGTCCTGATCAGTCTAGCTAGAGGTTTATGAATTTTATAAATTCTTTCAAAGAGCCAGCTATGGGTTTCCTTAATTTTTTGCCTTTTTTTCTACATCATTGATTTCTACTCTAACCTTTATGTGCCATCCCACAAATTTTGATACGTTCTATTAGCATTTTCATTCAGTTCCAAATACCTTCTAATTTTCATTTTGAGTTCTTTGTTGCCCATGGATTACTTTATAACTATGTTATTTAGTTTCTAAATATTTGAGTATTTTCCAAAGATAACTGATTTCTAATTTAATTCCATATGGACCAGAGAAGATACTTTGTATGACTTGAATCCTTTTAAATTTATTGAGGAACTGCTTTTATAGCACAGAATATGGTTTATGTTGGTAAATGTTCTGGGTGTACTCAAAAAATTCATAACCTGCTGTTGGGTGGAGTGTTCTCTAAATGTCAGTTAGGGCAAGTTGGTTAATATTATTGTTCAAAACTTCCATATTCCAACTGATTGTCTGTCTTCTTGTCCTATCAACTATCAAGAGAGGGGTATTAAAATCTCTGACATCTCTGACTATAAATGTGTCTTTGTTCTTCTTGCAGTTCTATCAGTTTTTGCTTCATGTAGTTTGAAGCTCTATAATTAGTTTTATTAATGTGTAGGATTATATTTTCTTGACAAATTGACTCCTTTAACATTATGAAATGATCTTCTTTATTCCTGGTAATGTAGTTTACTTCAAAATCTATCTTGTCTGATATTAATATAAGCCACCCAAACTTTTTGTTAGTGTTAACATGGTATACCATTTTTTTCATCCTTTTACATTTAACTTATTTGTGTCTTTATATTTAAAATAAATTTCTTATAGCAGCATATAGTTGGGTTTTGCTTTTTCATCCAATCTGAAAATCTCTGAATTTTTAGATAAAAGGTGTTTAGACCATTTATACTTAATGCGATTATTGTTCTGGGATGCAGCTAGGTTATTTGAAAATAGTGTGATCCTTTCAGGTCTTGATTTTAAGATTTGTTACACAGGACCTGAGCAGTGATTAATCTAGAGCAAATTACTCCTCACTACAATACTGAGTATTTTATTCAATGCCTGATGAATTTTGTACTTTGGTGGGAACAGGCACTATTCCCAGCCCCAGGTGGGTATCGGTTGCTGTTTCCTCTAATCCTATGGGTGGTTCTTTTCCCAGCCTCTGTTAGTTTCCCAACTTACATAAAGACTTGAGGAGGACCCTTTGCAGAATTTTGGAGTTGTCTCCCCGAGGTTCTCTCCTTTATGGTAGTCTGACTTTCAGATGGTAGCTGCTTTAGGATTCTCAGCTGTCTGCTCAATGTTGGGAGTCTTTTGGGTTCCACTTGCATCATGGCCTGGAAACCCTCAAGGCAGTACGCTGCGGCAATCTTAGGGCTCACCTCATTTGTTTCCTGTTACTCAGGTGTCACTTGCTTTCATTGTCTAATGTCTAGTGTCTTGAAAACCATATATATATATACATATATATATATATATATATTTTTTTTTTTTTTACAAAAAATTGTTTTTTAAACCACATTGTTGAAGATCTTTAAAGGGGGTTTGAATTCTTAAGTTGCCAGAATCCCTGCCACTTCTTATTTCAATACTTTGGTTCACTTCTTTTATTTATGTTACTTGCTGGTCCCTTAGCCATTTTAAATTGCAATGCTTGAAAGACATGGAGCATAGAATAGATAACTTTGGTGATGGTAGATGTTGTAGAGGGTAGACAGTGGGTTTCCTGAGTGGGGATAACAACATGACATTTTAATGTCTGTGTCCTTAGTGCCTGGTACATATACATTTTTATTTTTATTGTAGGAAGAAAGGAAGGTTCAGGAAAGACTGAATTGTTGCTTGGGTGAGCCAATGGGTTTTTGGACTTATAATTTAAGCAGATATTTCTAAATGCCCTCCAAAATGTTCATAGTAATTTATACTCCCACCAACTCTGTGTGAGACTATCCCATATGTGAAAATATTGTTGGGTCTCTTCCTGAATCTTTTCTCCTTTAAATTAAATCTCTTGATCTCTGCATAGGGTTGTATACTGCTAAATCCCCTGGGCTCACCCTGAGATCACTTTAATGGTGTTCCTAGACATGGTGGCTTCCTGGGTCTCTCTGCCTGCAGACACTCTCAGGCCTCAGAAGCACACTGCCCTTGCGCAACATGTAAATGCTGGCAAAATAACACCCCTAGAATGTCCTTCAACCAGTGAGGAATGGGAATTGGTGGATCAGTATCCCTACCTCCTCCCCTGTTGGGGGATCAATCCTGCTGTGTATTCTACTCACTTACTCAGAGGGTTCCCTGGTGGGACTGAGCTCTAGTTTTCCCCACAGTGGTGAACTGTTTGTTGACACACCTTTAATTGGCATTCTTCCCATCCCTGTTTTACTTCCCTATGCTCTCGCTGTGCTTCCTGGGATCATCTCCTTTTGGCAGATTCCTGTTTCCAAGTCTGCTTTTGTGGAAAAGTCCAAACTAAGGCAGGTGGTTTTGGTAAGGAATCTTCTTGGAACTCAGAGTGCCCTCTATGCTGTTCCTACCTTATGCCCCCAATACAAACACCTGTGTATGGTAGGGGAGGTGGCAGGAGAACGTGCTTGGCTGGCAGGGGGTCTTGTTTGACAGTGAGCTCCTATCCACAGTGGCCATGTTGACATTCTCTCTGTGTTCTAAAGATGGACAGATAGTGCAGCTTGGAGGAGGCCTGGCTGGGCCCTTGATCCTGAGTAGCCTTGCTACGTTTACATACATAGGTGCTGACATGGGATGCTGCAGGCAAGGAGAGATGTGGCAGCACTGAGCTGCCACTGGATCTGATGATTTCATTTTCTGCTTAAAACAAGGGTTCTTATTTCTAGGGAATTATTAAGGAGAGCTACACTAGATCCTTTTGTGTGTGGATATATATGAATACTGATTGGTACCCTGTGAGTTAGGATCTGTATCTTGTTTTCTTAGTACCTTTTGTAAGTTAAAATTTTTAAAATAGGTAATATATTCATGTGGTTCAAAATCTTCTTGCTCCTGCCCTCATCCTGGGCATCCACCCAGTTTCAACTCCAATCCCACTCCAGGCACCTTTGTCCTTAGTTTCTTAGACAAGCCACCAGAGTTTCTCTGGCAAACAAATATGAATAAAGATTCTATGCTCAACCTCCCTACCCTGCTCTAGGGTATATAAGTGTACCTATGCAATTGTAACTATATAATTAGTTATATAGCACCTAGTTTTCTGCTTATTTCTTCTCATATCTTGGAGATCCTTTCATATCTGTGAATAGAAATCGTCATCATTCTTTGATAGCTTCACAGAATTCCATGGTTTGGGTCTGTAACTCATTAAGCCCATCCTTATTGGTGGTGATTTGGGTCATTTCTGATCTTTGCTATTACTTCATTATTGTGCTAATGAATAAACTTGTACATGTGTCATTTTGCACATGTCAACATATTGATAGAATAAGCTCCCAGAAATGGAACTGCAGAACTATAGTGTTCATTCATTTATAATTTTGATAGATTTTTTAAGTCAGTTGTCCTCCATTGGGGTTGTATGAGTTCATATTACTACCAGGAAGTAAGAGAGTGTCTGTATCTCTATGGCTTCATCAACAAAGTGTATAATCAAACTATTGGAGTTCTGCCAATCTGATGGGTGAAGAATGGCATCATAGTATGTTTTAATTTGCACTTCTCTTATTACAGTGGAGATTGAGCATCTTATCATATGCTTAAGAGTCATTATATTTTCTTTGAACTCTAGTATTCTTTTCCCATTTTTCAGTGGCCTTTATTCTTATCCACTCTTTTTCCTACAGATTCTGACAGTTCTTCATTAAGGAAGGTAAGTTCTTTATCTGTGACATGAGTGAAAATTTTATATATATATATAATATATATATGTATATATGTATATGCTGTTTATGTTTTTGACTCCTCATGGTTTTTTTTTTTTTTTTTGCCATGATGGGGTTACTTTTATTAAAAACTCATGTAGTCATATTTATTAATTTAAAAAAAGCCTTCTGGATTTTCAAGCATAGTTAGAAAAGACATCTTCCACTCCACTTGGTATACTTAGCTAAACTGCTTCTGGCAGTATGCTATCTAAGAGAGTGCTGTAATTAATAGGTCACCAAGTCCCTCCTCCAAGTGCCTTTGTTCTAAAATCTCCACTTTTCCTCCAGCTTCAAATTAGGCAGTTTGATCACATGAGTAACAGTAATTCATACTCAGGTATGACTAACTGGTAGACTTAACTTTCCCAAAGATTATTCTATTTATATAAGGAGCTGAATCAACTAAAATGACGTTCAGTTTGCTAGAAAGTTGGACAAAATGGGAAAGAGGTCAAGACTGCTGCAATAAGCTGGAATGATGGCTTCGGTTCCCTCATTTCACCAGTCTAGAATTGCAAGAATATCTCAGCCTTGCAGGGGAAATGAGTCTTCCACCTTGGGCTCCATTTCTGATAGTAGTAGCTGTTACGCTTATGTGGGCTGGTATCTGATTGGAAAGTAGGAAGACTGGGCAGCACTGGGAAAAACGTTGATTGAACTGAATTTGTCTTCTATAGCTATCACTGCCTGCGTGTCTCCTTCTCCTTCCCTCCATCCTAATCCTGCCCCCTAGACCAGGGGCCCAGTGGAGGTTACTGCATAAGAAGGGGCTGGGCAATAAGACTATTTGGTAGCATTCCACTAGAGGAGCGAATCCTATATGTATCTGGGCCCAAAGTCTCTCATAATCACCTATGTGTTTGTATGTAAGTTCCTTGATCTCCCTGCTCTCAGTTTCCTCAGGTGGATGAGAGGGCACGCATTGTTAAAGACCCTGATATTTTCAGGCTTCCAGATCAGGTGGTTCAGGTATTTGGATTCTTTTGGTTGAAGGTGGGTGGGGAAGAAGTTGAAAGCCCTCTGAGATGCCTCGGGCTTTGTTCCTCAGACCTTCCCCCTTGATTATGACCCCGGAGAGCCTGATCAGTCTCAGCATTTTTTCCCACTCCCTGTCCTCCTGCCCCCCGCCACCCCAGCTCTGCCCGGCCCCAGTGGAGCCAGATAGTCATTTACTACATGAATAGTTTATGCAGTTCATTGCATTTATTAATTTGTGATTTCACTGAGCTACAAGTAGTAACCGAAAGTTTTAATAGGAAAATCAATTCCATTAGTGTATTTTGTGCTTGAACGTTAAAAAAATTATTTAAAAAAATGAAATGAGTTTATTGGGTCTTGGCCACTGGTCTCTCTTTCCCCTACCCCCACCTTGTGCCCCAGAGATTGGTACTGCTGATGCTCTAGCTTCAAGTTACAAAGTGTTTTTCAGAGCAGAGGGCTGTGTAAATAAAGCAAATTATAAGTCTATTTTATGGGTACATTTGCTCTTGAGTTCCTAGGAAGCCATGAGGACAAAGAGTTTCTGCAGCTCTCTTTGACTGCAGAGCTCACCCTTAGAATCCATGAGAGCCAGTTCTCAGTACTGGCTGTAAGCTTTTTGACCATGTGACTTGTACAGGAGAAGTGGAGAACAACTTGGGTTTTGCCTGCCCTCTCTCAAGCCTTGTTGGTATAGAAAGCTTCCAAAGTTAGGATTAGGAAGAGATTTGTGAAAGAGAAATGATTTCCTCAACTTAGCCAATCAGAATTCCTGGTTTTGCTGTCTAAATCCACAGACTATCAGCCAACCTTATAGAGCTCCTTCTATTTGCAAAGCAAGGATTAGGTCCCATGGGAGACAACCCTCCCTTTTTGAGTTTCTGTGGAGCCAGGATTCTTTTCCTGGAAATATGCCCCTTTGAGGCCTCACTCTAGAACTGAGACTGCTGTTGGGTCTGCCTCCAGATCTTGGATCTGAGGGGAGAACACCCTGGTGGCCCCTCCCTTGCTTACTTGGAAAGGAGGGAGCAGGAGAGGTACTTAAGAAGGAAGATTTATGCCTAAGTGATAACAGGTCCCAAAGAATAGTCCCCTAGCTGGACAGAAACAGAATTATTGCCACAAGGATGGCCTATGGCTGGCATATCAGTGGCTGAAAACTTACAAATCATGTTGGGAACAAGGGAGAATGTTAACTCCCAACAGCTTGGTGTACAGTCTTTGAGATAGGCATCCACGCAGATAGGCCAGGCAAACAGGGTTTCTTGTTGCTGGTTTATAACTGCTCTCTGGGCCCTCTGCAGATATTTGATTAAGGCTGGTATGGGTGGGGCTGCAACCTGTGAACTGTTGGGGTGCTTCTGGGGATAGTCTGGGTGCAAAGAAGTAGAGGCTGCAGGAGGGCTAAGGTGTTGGGTTTTCCCCCAGAGGACAAATGGCCAAATTATCCAAGGCTCTTTGTGCTGAGGACCTTTAACCTGAGTCTTCAGAGGTTGATGGATTCCCTGACTCCTGTCAGTAGGTAACCTCAGAAACCTTGGTGCTTTCCCTTAAATGGATCTGTGCTTAGGGATGTGTGCAGCCCAGGGTTGACTGTCTCCTGACTGAAGGTGCATCCCACTGGGGTAAACAGATTGAACAATATTGAAACAGGACTTTACAGAGCCTTTGATAGCAGGTGTGGTGTACATATAAAGTATGTAGTATTTCCCAAACCTACTTGAGCTTGACCATAAGATTTTTTTCTTTTTTTAAAATTAATTAATTAATTAATTAATTGGCTGTGTTGGGTCTTTGTTGCTACACATGGGCTTTCTCTCTTTTTTTTCTTTAATTTTATTTATTTATTTATTATTTTTTGGGGGGTACACCAAGTTCAATCATCTGTTTTTGTACACATATCCCCGACAGGCTTTTCTCTTGTTGCAGAGAGCGGGGGCTACTCTTCGTTGTGGTGCGCGGGCTTCTCATTGTGGCAGCTTCTCTTGTTGCGGAGCACAGGCTCTAGGCATGCGGGCTTCAGTAGTTGTGGCACATGGGCTCAATAGTTGTGGCTTATGGGATCTAGAGCACAGGCTCTATAGTTGTGGTGCACGGGCTTAGTAGCTCCGTGGCACGTGGGATCTTCCCGGACCAGGGATGGAACCCATGTCCCCTGCATTGGCAGGCAGATTCTTAACCACTGTGCCACCAGGGAAGCCCCAGTTTTTTGTTTTAAGGAGCATCATAAGGGGTTTATATTCTGCAAGCACATTGTGAAAACCTTAATCTTGCCCACTTGCAAGACTTATGAACTAATAGTAGAGCCATGATTTCCTAACCCATGGGCTTTCTGCTTTGTCCTTGTTACTCAAAGTGTGGTCCATGGACCAGCATTATGGGCATCACCTGGGAGCTCCTTAGAGCTGAAGAATCTTGGGCCCACCCTAGGCCTACCAAGTCAGAATCTGAGTGTTGACAAGATCCCAGGTGACACCGAGAACTGAGATGCCCTGCCCTGGTCCATGCTGCTGCCTCTCCTTCAGAGCCTTCCTAGGCAGTGAAAATAGTTGTGCTAAGTCTGGATTTGGATAGGGAGGATTTCTGGGCCTCTTGGTCCTATTGGGATGTCCTGTTTTTGGCTTCCAGGTGGCAGTAGTAACCTACAGCAGGGAGAGAGGCCAGCTCTATAAAAGGATTCAGAGGTAACAGAGAGAAAATATAGTGAGACCATAGGGAAAATATAAAGAGATTTTTATTAAACCCAGAAGGAAAAGGTCCCTGGATGGGTAAGCATGGACAAAATTAGGAGGAATTTTAGGCAGATTTATGCCAAGGACTGTGATGTGTTAGGGTTGGTGGTGGAATGATACTCTAAGACCTGCCACCCCCATCCTCTGTGATGGGAGGCTGGGAGAGGAGCTCAAAAGATATCTTTTTTCAGCTGAATGTGAGAAGTTCCTGCCAGATCAGATGTTCAACTTTAAAACAAATGGAGGAAAAACGATCAAATGCAGTCAACTAGAAAAATCCACTTTTCCTATTTCATAAAAAGCAAGAGCCCATATGATAATCTCTCCCTTGGCACATGTTAGAGATTTCTTTATCGTTTCTGTGCTCGCGGCCAATTCTGCCACACCCAGCGGGGGTCTGGGCTACAGTGACTTCATTTGTACCGGGTCAGCATGCCAGTTCCAAGCCAGTGGGTCTAGAGCTGAATTCTAGCAGTTTTCCAGGGAGAAGGGCATGCCTGCTTATGAATGAGAGGACGGGAAGAGGGAGAAGGGGGGAGAACAGAAGAGAATGCATTGCCTCTTCCCTCCCCAGACACAAAGGAGTGCACTTCCCAGCATGAACAGCAGAGGGAGGCTGGGTCTGTCCCCCTCCTGAGCCAGGACTGAGAGCTCTTTCAGTGCCAGGATCACGGCTTTCCTGCTACATCCCAAAGATAAATACCGTGCCTGGTATTTACCCTAGAGATGCTGAGTAAATGTTTGTTGAATGAACTTTGACAAAACCAAAACCATTGAGGTAGTAGAAAGCTCATGAGATACGCAGTCAGGAGATCTGGGATCTAGGACTAAATGCTGTGTGACCCTGGACTAGGTCTTCATCTCTTTGAACCCTAGTTTATGAAATGGTGATTGTGGTGCTTTCCTCCCTGAGGTGTGGGAAGGATTAAATGAGATCCCCTGTGAGCAGTGCGTAATCAATGAGAAGGGCTTCATTTTCCCCTGTACGTCGTAATCCCTACAACTACCCCAATTCATACTTACCATAAGGAAATGAAACAAAAATGTGAAGACATTTTATTCAAGGGGGCTTAGACTTGAGGGCTTTGTAGAAACTGAGCTTAGAGCTCCGAGTTGGGTGTGACTAATCTTGGAGTTGACCTTGACTCCTCTTGCCCTCACCTCCACATCCAGTCCTTTGGCCAATTGTGACTTAGCCACTTATTACCTCCACTGCCACCACCTAGACCCAGGTCCCCATTGTATTTCACCTGGATTTCAGCTGAATTTCTGGCTGGTCCCCCTGCTTCCTCTGTTATACCACTCAAGTCTGTTCTCAGCTTAACATCCAGAATGATGCTGACCAGACAGACATAAGCCTCTTCATGTCACTCCTCTGCCCAGAGGCCTTCAGTGGTTCCCCATCTCACTCATATAAAAGCTGAAGTTCCCTGATGGGCTCAGACCTCCCCACCCTTTGACTGCTCTGACCTTATCTGTTTTCTCCTTGCTCACTAGACCCGAATATGCTGGCCTTGGTGCTCTTTGACTATGCCAGGCATGTTTATGCCCCAGGGCTTTTGCACTTGCTGTTCTCACTGCTTGAAAACCTCTTCCCCCATTGTCCCCTCACCTTCTCTGGGTCTGCTCATTGTCACCTTTATGTGAGGCCTTCTCTGACTTTCTATGGAACGGCAGGCACTGTTCCCATCCCCCACCTGATACTCCCTAAGTCCCCTTTCATACTTTATTTCTCTCTATAGCACCCGTGGCCATAAAGCATACTTTATATTTTACTTATTTGTCTCCTCTATTAGGTGTTAAGGCCTGGGAGTGTTTCGTGCATTGCTGTATCATCAGCTCTTAGCACACTGCCTGGCACTATGGTATACATATTTGTTGAATGAATGAATTTCATATACTCTTGTTATATAATCTTGTTATAGGGCTTGGGTCAGAGATATGGAACACAAAGGGCTCAGGCTTATTTGGAGACACTACAGATTTTATCCTGAATCGCACAGCTCCTTTAAGATGTCATAAAGTAGGACTTGGTATTGTGTTTGCTCAGCTTGCCTCAGGGGCCCTTGAGTGAGGAGTAGGCCACTGGGCAGCATTTATTACATTGCCCTAGCAACTGCTTCCTGAGTTTCTATTTTCTAAAAACTTGCTAATTTGCCTTATTTCCCTCTTACTCTCAATTACGAGAGTCTCCTCCTTTCACCCTCCCTTCCCGCTTTCTTCCTTCACTTCTCCATTCACCATTTTCTGAGCACCTCCAAGCTGTCCCTCCACCCCCACCCACTACCCAGCCTCCTGAACTGGGAATGGGAACAGGTGCTTATTTTACTTGGTTTTCAAAGTACTGACTCTGCAAGCTCCTAGTTTCCACTCTTCCAGCCCCAGTGGGAGTGCGCGTGATGAGCTCCACCCTGAGTCTGGGGAATCCACGTACTGATTCCCCAGAAGTATTTGCTTGGGATTGTGTTGGTCCTGGTGGGCCAATCAAAGAGCAGCTCTGACTGATGTTAGCACTCAGCAGGGACCCCGACTCTTGTCCTGAGGGTCTCTTATAGCTTTAGTATGGACATGCACCTGCTATCCATGGCTTTTGGTTTGAATCCTGACTTTGCTTTCTAGCTCTGTGTCTTGAGCAAGTCACTTTACTTCTTTGAGCTGCTCTAAGCCTCAATGTACCTCTTTATAGTAAACGAGGGCAATAGAACCTACCTCACAGGGTTGCGATGAAGACCGAGGGAGGTCATGTAGGTTTGGCACTTGGTGTCGAGGCTTACATGAGGGAAGCACTCACTGTATTGTTCTGTCCCTATTGCCATTATTATATTGTTGTTGCTGACAAAATCAACTCCCCGGCTTACCTTGCCTACTAGGCAGCATGTGTGTGTGTGTGTGTGTGTGTGTGTGTGTGTGTGTGTGTGTGTGTGTGTGTGTGTAGGTAGATAGGTGTGGGGGAATTTACAAGTTGTCATTGTAAACTCATCAAGAAATAAATAGGAGATTTATAGCTCCAGGGCAATTAATTCTGCAGCTTTGCCCAGCATTATCTCAGTTCCGGGAACAAATACACCCCTATAAGGGATTATAATCTTTAGGTATTTGGAATATAAAACAGCCCCTTAGGTTCCCTGTTGTGTTATGAGAAAACAATAACAGTTTAAAATGCAACCCACAGGCAGCCCTCCGGATGGGGTCAGCTCTTTTGCTATTGGTCTGTGTTGTGCTTCAAAGAAAGTTAGTGAAACAGATATTCTTAACCTCCCTACGGTGTCACAGGAAGAGAAAGAATCTAAATGCTGGTGATGAACTTGACAGTGGTGGCAGTAAAAGGTTTTCAAGTTAGATGGAAATCTTCACTCTTTCCCCACACCTGGCAAACTCCCATTTAACCAGCAAGATCCAGATCCAATGGCCCGACCCTTCCGTGGCACTAGGCTCATGCCTCTCTCACTGCACGTGTCACCTTTTGTTGTAATCCTGTTTCTGTGTCTCCACCCAGCTCTGCAAGGCAGGGAGATCCTTGAGGGCAGGAATGATGGTTAAGTAACTTTGCATCTCGCATCTCCAGGGCCAACACAGGGTCTGGTGCTGTGATGGTGGGAAGAGATGAAACATGCTGGTTGACTTTCTACCAGGTTCTCGGACACTTGGTACTTGGTATATTACTTCATCTTCATCTCAGTCGTGCTGGGGGGCTGTCTCTTCTACACAGAAGCAAACTGTGGCTCAGAGATCTTGTACAGCCTGCTAGTTACATTACTAAGTGGTAGAGCCAGGATTTGAACTCAGGTCTGTTTTCCTCAAAGCCCGAGCTCACTTACCTACTTTCTCTGTCTTTTGTTTTTTTCTCCCCTTCCAGTGCAGTGCATGGTCAAGAGCATGGACTTGGGTCAGACTGCTTGGCTTCAGATCTCAGGCTCCTCATTATACGCTGTATGGCTTTGGGCATGATACTTAACTTCTGTCTCAGTTTCCCATTTATAAAGTTGAATGAAAGTAGTACTTCCCTCCAGGATTGTGGTGTGAGTTAAATGAGATAATATACATAAAGACCTTAGAACACTGCCTGCTAGTATGTAAAGGCGTGCTATTACTATTATAATTTTCCTTCTTCCCCTCGCAAGTCATACTTCATGTGCTCTTCATAGCTGCCCATGCTATTCTTCCCACAGCCTGCTGGCTCTGGTGTTGAATAGATGGATTAGGATGATGTCTGAGTGTGTCTGGCAAGCACCTGGGCTCTCCTCCCAGGTGGATCTACCAGGCAGCTGTGGGTACACACTTATATGATTTTTCACCTGGCAACTTTTGTCTCTCCTGGCTTCAGAGGCTATTGAGAATCATTACCTAACCTCCAGGAGGTCATGGTTAAATATGAGAACACGCTTGACATATAGCAATAATGTGGCTCTCTAAAACATGCCCCCTCAGACTGACACCTTCCCCTTGCAGTACAACAAGAGGCAGTATAGCATAGTGGACCCAGCAAGGACACTGGAACCAGACTGCCTGGGTTGGAATCTCAACTCTGACATTTGGTAGCTCTGTGACCTTAGGCAAGTTACTTAATGTCTCTGAACCTTGGTTTTTTAATCTGTAAAATGGAGATAAGAATATGCCTTATAGGGTATTGTTGTGAGGATTAAATGAATTAATGCCTCTAGAATTTTGAATCAGATGCCAGGCTTAATATAATTGCTTACTTGTTTTTATTACTGTTGTTGTTATTGGAGCTGAACCTGGTAAACTTACTGTATGAACAAGCAGAGAAGAAACTATCTAGAGGTCAGGGCTCCCTGCAAATGAGGGAGAGAGGGGTGGAATGAAGATTATTCAATTCCTTCTCCCACACTCACTGGTCTGATAAGTCTCTTCTTTTGCAGGGAGGAGCAGGGAGGTGGGAGCAGAGAGAGGTGGGGGGGTGCTGTTCTGCTGTATGGAAACGTGATACCCCTGGCCAGGGTTCTCCCTACATCTCCCCTGGACCGGGTGCTCTGCTCCATCACAGCAGAGAACGTGGCAGGGATGCTCCCTGCTCTCAGAGTTTATGTGAAATGCAAAGTTACTCGTTTCAAGTTATTCTCTTTTTTTTTTAATTGAGGCATAATTGACATTTTAGTTTCAGGCGTACAACATAATGATTCAATATTTGTCTATGTTTCAAAATGATCCCCTCAGTCAGTCCAGTTAACAGCCATCACTGTACAGAGTTACAAAAATTTTTTTCAAGTTATTCTTGCACAAAGTATAAAGTTACTCTGACTTTTAAATGACTTAAGACTAATGAGTGTCCTGACCCAGGCAGAAGACCTGAGCTATGGAAAATCTGGCTTATTGTCACGTGCTTATCCAGGGTGGCTTGTGTTTCGTTATTTACCCAGGTCTGTCTCTGAGGATTAGGCTGCCCAGGGACTGTGGAGGGGCCTACAATAGATGCTGATTTCATAAGCCTCAAGTGCAAGCAGAGGCAGCACTGGGGTGGGGGTGGGGGTGGGGGGGCTGGCTCTCTCCACCCAGCCTGGTATGAATCACCAGGAAGGGAGGGAAGGACTATGATTTACTATATCCATTCCAGCTGGGAACTGTATTTCCACTTCACAGATGAGGAAACTGAGGTTCCAGGTGGGGTTTAAGCCACTGAGACCCAGAAATCGTATTCAAGGTCACTCAACTAGTGAGCACTAGCTGGATTAAACCTGGATCTGTCTGATGCCAAAGCCACATCCTTTGCACCATGTCCCCTTCTGCTTTCCTACCCTGAGCAGCTCCCCAGTGCCCCTGTGCTGTAGACAGGAGTGAGAGTTATTACAGGTAACTCTCCATCATAGCAATCAATTAAGCAACTAATTTTGTTGTTCTTACTGGCCCAAATGGAAACATATTTGGGCAAAATCGTTTTACCGTGAGAAAGGTAAGAATAACGACTCTAAAATACACTGTGCTTTATGTGAGGAGGGTATCAGCATCCTACTCTCCATCGTGTTCCATGGCTGGTTGTGACAGAGGTGGTTTGCAGGATCTAATGCCCAAGGGACCAGCTAAATTTCAGGGAACTGCTTGTGTTGGCAGAAAAGATGTGTAGCTAGCTTGAAAATCTAGGTTGCCACCTGATTTTATGTCCTGGAATGATGGCTCTCATCCACATAGAATGGTGCACAGAAGCAAGCGTGCTTAGAGTGGCCCTGGCAGGCTACTAGCCTAAATTCAGGTCCTTTACAATGATTTGGAATATATTTGTAAATTATCAACCATATTCAAGCCACTCTTCTTGGGGCTGTGATGTGGGTTACATGGTCTGGATTTCCTGTATCCGGGAGTGTTTGGCAGGAAGAAGAGTATGAGCCAAGATCGGCTTAGGGAAGAGGGGTCCAAACAGTTTTTAAATTGTCAAGCTTCCAAGGTTTAGAGAGGTGGCTCTCAAAGTTTGATGTCAGAAGACATTATCTGGGACATTTGTTAAAAATGCAGATGTTGGGGCTTCCCTGGTGGCGCAGTGGTTACGAATCTGCCTGCCAATGCAGGGGACACGGGTTTGATCCCTGGTCCGGGAAGATCTCACATGCTGTGGAGCAACTAAGCCCATGCGCCACAACTACTGAGCCCACGTGCCTAGAGCCCATGCTCTGCAACAGGAGAAGCCACCACAATGAGAAGCCAGTACACTGCAATGAAGAGTGGCACCAGCTCTCCACAACTACAGAAAGCCTGTGCACAGCAACAAAGACCAACACAACCAGTAAATAAATAAATAAATAACATTTATAAAAAACTTTAAAAAAAATGCAGATGTCTAGACTCTACCTTGCAAGGGTCTAGGGTGAGACTAGCCTGGGGATCTGCATGTAGCAAGCATATCTGGTGATTCTGATATGGGTGGTTCATGGACCAATTTGACAACTGCGGCTCAATGTCTGCTGATGGTGAGCATCAAAATGTTAGGGGGCTGAAATTCTGAGGT
The DNA here is from genome assembly GCF_030028045.1 of Hippopotamus amphibius kiboko. Classification (NCBI taxonomy): domain Eukaryota; kingdom Metazoa; phylum Chordata; class Mammalia; order Artiodactyla; family Hippopotamidae; genus Hippopotamus; species Hippopotamus amphibius. Next base: position 163,292,414 of record NC_080189.1, read on the forward strand.
GGAACAGGGATATTCCAGCAAGGAAAAATCTTGATATTGGGAGCAGTCAGCACTAATGATCACAGGGCAGCAGGGTGGTCAGTTGTTGCTGGACTTCAGGACTGGGCTTCAGTCCCAATGGGTGAGCTAGAGTAGAAAGGAAGAGCCAGGGCAGAAAGCCAGGCAAACTGGCTGGTCACATGGAGGAGTTAGATTAGGTTTCCACCTACAGCTCATGGGGTCTGTAGGGGCCGAGTTCAACTCTGGCATGTTGAACATGCATGTGAGATCAGTGGACACCAATGGAGAAGACCTCACCATGCAGCTCATGGCAAGAGGCTAAAAGAACAGGGTTTGGGATAAATGGTGTGGACAGTCCCAGTTGAAAGAGGGCACTACGTCCAGCTTAGAACCCATCCGTGGCTTTTCCATTACACTTAGAATGTAGGCCTGAGCTACCTGGCCCCTGCCAGCCTCCCTAATCTCCCTTGAGCCTCTATTTCCCTCACTTATTGTTCCGGCCAACCTTTGAAGAACATGGCTCTTTAGAAATGCCACAGTCTTTCCTCCTGAGGGGCTTCCCAAGTCTGTTTCTTTGCCTAGAGACCTCTTCCTACCTCTTTCCCCTTAAGATATGTTTTACAAAAAAGCTGATGACCCGGAGTGCCTTCTACCCCTCCTCATTCCCAGCCCCGTCAAAATCAACCAAAGGCACAGTGACGTGGGTCCTCCAATCCTTGCCAGAACCTGTCCAAGGGGACTCTTGTGGCTTTCACTTCTGTTCCTGGGCATAGAATTTGGGGTGGTGATGGAGAAGGAGGGCACTGAGTCCAGTTAAAACTGACACAGTCTTGGGAAGTGTGGGGAGGTAGAGGCCAACTGAGCTCTTCCTAAAGAATCAGAGATGTCTCAAGGATTGGTCAAATTCAGGTGACATTTGGCCTCACTTCATGATGACCATAAATCCAGGATCAGTTTGTGGTTAAGCGGCAGGGGCAGAGAATGAAGAATGGTTGGTGGTTAAAAGAGGCTAATTTGAGCATCTTTGTATCCCCTAGTATCCCCTAGCACACACACTTCTACCTCCTTACAGCTGCACTCATGCAAATGCCCATTTGTGCATGTGTGTGCATGTGTGTGCATGTGTGTGTGTGTGAGCATATATAACATACAAAGGGTTGGGACAGCACAGGAAACATGCTCAGGAACTTTGGGGATATCTCAGGTTGGGTTCCCAGCAGGTCTGGGAGAATCAACAGGCAGGGCTGCCAAAAGGGTGTGTTCTCATGGTCACTATTATTTGGCTCTAGATATTTATCCAATGGCTGCTCCATCCATTGATTCAACCACATCTGTGATGGACAGGCAGTCCATTTTCACAAGGATAAATCATTTTATCCTTGCAGAAGGGTCAGGTAAATAAGGACATCAAGTGTGTGGTATCTTCATTTTGGGGGGTGGCTGCTGCTTTGTCTTTCTGTACTCTAGTCTCAGGAGGGTGGACTCTGCTTTCCTCTCCACTCCTCTTATCTTCTTGGAGGCTTCATGATTCAGTCTCAACTGGTATAAGCCAACTCTTTCTTCAGCACTCAGCTCCAATTTCACTACTCCAGAGATGGCTTCCTACTCTAAAGGGAGTACCCTAATAATCTTCCTCTTATTTCAAAGAACCTCCTGGCCCTTATCACATTTGTAGATACTACTTTAGTTATATTATTTATATATTTCTTTATCTCTCTCCTCCACTAGCCTGTAAATGCCATAGAGGAATGATTGTCTGCCTTGTTCACCCATTGCCTCCCCAGCACCTTGGGAGAGGCACTGTGCTTGTCAGTAATTCCTTTTCGAATGAGGGAAGGATGAAGCAATGAAGAGCTGGTTCTTAGAGAATCAGTAGGGCTTTGACAGAAGACAGTCAGGAAGTCATAAAAGACAAGGGCAACAACAGGAAGGAACTGATGTATGACATCTACAGGCTACTTTGAGTGAACCTGTTGGTTAGAGCACAGGGCTCATTTGGGAGACCTAGTTAGGAAGGTAGACTGAGACCAGCACACAGGGTTTGAATTCTGAGCTTAGGCTGAACTTTATTCCTTAGGCAATGGGGAGCCCCTAGAGGTTTTTGAGCGGGGGAGTGATAAACATAGTGAGAAGACTGGTAATACTTTGGGTGAATGAAGAGGGAGAAGCCAGAGGTAGGAAATGCAGGAGGTGGGTGTTGCAGCAGCAGCCCAGGCAGGAGGTTCGAGTCCTGAACCAGAGTAGTGACAGTGGGAGTAGAGAGGGAGAAAACAGATGCGAGAGACATTGGGAGGGAAGAAATGACAGACTTTGGTGGCTGATTGGATGTGGGGGCGAGGGAGTTTCTCAGCCATTCAAGAGAAAAATGCTGCCTCCCTCCTCTTGCTAACTTCAGCTCAATGGCAGGAGTGTATCACTGACAAAGAGCTGGCGTGATCTGAGTCTGGAAGCATCTGTAGAAAGTAATGAAGTTCAGGCAGCTGAATGTGAATAGGAAAAAATGTGTGTCATCAAGTGGTCCCACTGCAAAATGCAGGAGGAAATGAGTATTTATTTGAAAAAAAAAAATCTGCTGGGAATGCGGTGCCCCACCCCTTGCAACGACTGAGTTGCTCTGGAGGAATTTGCTCCCACCCACCTGGCTGTGGTTTTAGTGTCCTTGAAAAGAGAATTAAAATAGTGGCAAGAAACATGCCCAGGAGACTTTCTTTGAGCTCTTTTGATCATTAGATCAGCCTGAACTTCAGCCATGTGTGAGGTGGGACATGCTGTCCTGCTAAAATATATAGGCTTTCAGGGAGATTAAAAAAAAAAAAAATGAATCCATTAGAGCTACAGTTGGCCAATTCCACATCAGGGTCCCCCTAACTGTATGAAATTCCAAGTCACTTGGCCATTTTGGATCTCAGTCTCTTTATTGTAAACATAAGGGTCTGGAAGAGATGGAAACTCCATTGTTTCTTTGTGGGTTAATCTGTGATTCTGTGACCCAGTCGCACCTGTTGAGGGTGGCTTAAATCGGGGGGAGGGATTTTATAGACTTTTTAATTTAGGTGCCAAGTGTCTGGAGTCAAAACTTAGGGGGGTGCATCTTCTTCTTCCCACTTAACTTCAGTAATACTGGAGTTAAACAATGTTTTATTCCCACCCACCTGTTACCTATCTATTAAACAGAACTACTCACAGATTGCCTTGTCTTTAGGTTGAGGATTTTTTATCTTCATTTTCCACTGGGTGATATGTAGGGTTTCTGTAATTTTGGTGTAAATTTACATTCATTGGAGTCATTGCTGTTTCTCTGGTGGGTAGTAGAGCATTACTGTTAAGAAGCCAAGGAGACAGTTAAGTTAATAAGTGTGAAGCCAGGATTTGAACCCAGGAAGCGTAGCTCTGAGACCACACTATTTACACTTGTGCCTTTGTGCTAGTCTGCTCAGGCTGCCATAACAAAATACTGCAGACAGGGTGGCTTTAAAAACAGGAATTTATTCCTCTCAGTTCTGGAAGCTGAAAGTTCAAGATCATGGTTTTGGCAGGTTTTGTTTCTCCTGAGGCCTCTCTCCTTGGCTTGCAGATGGCTATTTTCTTAATGTGTCTTCACTTGGTCTTTCCTCTGTGTGTGAGCATCTCTGGTTCTCTCTCTCTCTATGAAGGACACTAGTTTTATTGGATTAGGGCCCCACCCCTATGACCTCATTTAACCTTAATTACCTCCTTAAAGGCCACATTTGGGGTTAGGGCTTCAACATATAAATTTTGGGGACCACAACTTAGTCCATAAACCCTTGCTCATGAGTTTGTTGAAAGGATGAAATGAGTTTGCATGTAAAAAGTACATACTTAGTACAGTAGTACTCAGGATACAGTTAATTCTCAGAGCTATTGTTATTTTTTGATGTGGATATAAGGAAGGGACTAAAATTATTATAAGGTGCTCAGAGGTCCCAAGGAGAATTTTTCCTCTTTTCTCATGTCCACCACCACGCTAAGCCATCAATATCTCTTTCCCAGAGTCCTGCAACAGCCTCTTAACTGTTTTCTCGGGTTCCACACTTATCCCCTGTCTTCTGTTAGCCACACAGCATGATCTTTTAAAATAAGTCAAATAATGCCACTCATTTACTTAAAATCCTCAGGCTTTTCATTAAACCTTAATTAATGTCCTAATTCCCAACTCCGACTTCCAATCCCTGCACAGTCTGGCACCTGCCCTCCTCTCCTACCTCACCTCCTTCCTTCCTTGCTATGGTCCAGCCACGCTGGTTCCCTTTCAGTTTCTTCCTTGGGGCTTTTGCATTTGCTTGTCTTTCATTTCCAAACCCTGTTTCCCCAAATATCTGCTGGGCTTGCTGCCTTCTCTCATCCTAGTTTAGGCTCAAAATACACCTCCCTGCCACTCTACCCAAAGCATCTGCATCTCCCAGTTACTCTCTACCCTATTACCCTGTTTTATTTTCTTTAAAGCACTTATCATTGTCTAAATGACCTCATCTTATTTATTTATTTACTTATTATCTTTCTTTCTCACTAGACTATACACTCTATAAATGAAGGGATCTGTTGTCCTTGGTTCACTATTATAATTCCAGTAGATAAGCTCAAAGTGCATCATTTGAATCAATGGATGAGTAAGTGAATGATTTGGAATCTGGAGGTTCAAGTAGGAGGGGGCTGTCCAGGATGAACATCCCCAATGTAGAATGAAGAGCACAGTGGCAAAGTGGAGAAAGGGATTTTTTTCTCTCTCCTATATGTCTTATTCAGAATGTCTTGGGGGCAGGTGCAAGCATGCATATCTTGATCTCTGGTGCGAGGGGCACTATATGATGTAAATAAAATTTCCCAAAAATTAAGATTCAGACTACTCTTGGCCTTTATTGGATTTAATCCCAGGACCCCAAAGCATTACAGCTACTGAAAAATATCCTGGCATCAGTGACAGAAACTGGGTCCTGCCTTATCAACCTTTGCCATCTTGATTCATCCCTTGGCCCTGATGGGTTTCTCCTACATGCCTAGCCCTGCTCAGGCCCGAGAGCCATGCTGTCCATACCAGTGAGTACTTTCCAAAGTACAGTACCCATTCTCCCTTGGGTGATATTCTAAATAAATAACTACTGGTATAGCAACGGCACCAACCTTTCAGCTGTAAACAACCAGTATAGCTGAATTAATGTGCAATGGCCAAATGTCAGCTCTGCCTTTCCTATCAATCCCCTCCCCAGAAAATGGGATATAGAGTTTATCCTATTCCAGTGATGAAGTGGCTGTACCTACATGCCCATCAACCTTCCCCTTTCCACATACAGTAGCCCAGTCTTTCCTGTGGGATGCTTCACTTTTCCCATTGCAGCTGAAGCCCCTTGTGTATCTTGGAACCTAATAGCCTGCCAAGTACCCCATTCATTGCACGAGTGTTTATTGAACAACTTTTATGTGAGACACTGTGCTGGATGCTGGGGACAGAGTAGTAAACAAAAAGATGCAATTCACCTCCCTTATGGAACTTATATTCAAGAGTATTCCAGTATTTCTGTGTAGTTCTTTATAAAATACAATATTGAAGTACAAAGTTATTGAAGTGTTAGGGATGGGGTAAATAAGGAGAAACCACTCTTGAGATGAAAGGGGAGCATCTCCTGCTTAGTTCTTGCCAATCTCAACTTCTGCCCCAGGATGTGGGATATTTTCCCCTGTACCTCTCACCTTGCCTGGGTCCTGCCCCCAAGTGGGTTACTCACCTGGAACCACACCAAGTCATTTGTCTGACTGCACGTATTGCTGCTACCTAGAAGCACTTCCCCCATTGTGCTGGACACTATAGATACTGATGCTGCCTTAAGTCATATTGTGCTTTTCCAGGCCTTTTGGGCAATGGTTTATGATTTTCATCTCCTAAGTCCTGCCTTCCTTTTTACCTCTTTTGATTTTCTCTCAGCAGAACACTGAATCTCAACGTGACCCTCAGTGGAGTTGCTGCACATTTTGACAGATGTAGAGTCTCAGAAGCTTCCTGCTTTTACTTCTTCCACATAAGACATCCTATGATGCCAGTAGGATGGTGAGTGGCTGATCTTTTAAATGTAGACGTGAACCAGCTACGTATAGTGGAATTATGTCAGATCTCTTTCCATGAGGCCTGCCCTGCTAGTTCTTTGGGTAATTTTGTCTCCTGAATCCTGACTAGTTCTGGTACGCACCCTCATCTGGCTCTTAATATGCTCATCCCAACAGTCAGCAAAGTGCTTCAGTTAGGAAGTTTTTGGTTTCAAAGAATGGAAAACAACCTAAACTGGCTAAAACTGAAAGGGGGAATCTATTTGCTTTGTAGCTAAATGGTTTGGGTAAGGCTTGAATTAGGACTCAAATGAAGGGACCAGAATGTGGCTTCTCTCCCCATTTCTTGGCTCTTACTCCTTGATATTGGCCCTATTACCAAGCAAGCTCTTCTCTTGTGTCTGAAGATGATTGTGAACATCTCCCTGGCAGTGTCCTCATTCATGTCCATGAGAAAGAGAAACTTTACTTCTTCTGTGGTTTCAACCAAAAGTTGAGTCTTGCTGGTGCTTGATTGGTCTGATTTTGATCATGTGCTGTTTTGGTCAGTTGAGGCTACTATAACAAAATACATAGACTGGGTAGCTTATAAGCTGCAGAAATTTATTTATCGCAGTTCTGGGGGCTGGAAGTCTGAAATCCGGGTACCGGCATGATCAGATTTTGGTGCGCGCTCTCTATTGGGATGTATCCTCATGTGGCAGAAAGAGCCCGCTAGATCTCTGGTCTCTTCTTATAAAGAAGGCTAATCCTGTTCATGAGAACTCCACTCTTATGGAGAATTAACTCCCAAAGGCCCTACCTCCAAATACTATTACATTGGGATTCGATTTCAACATATGAATTTTGGGGGGGGACACATTCATTCCATAATATGTGCCTTTTCCTCAACCAATCATTGTGGCCAGGATAGAGGGACAACACAGGATGGCTTAGGCCAGTCAGGACTCAACTCCTCTTGCTGGGGGTGGGGTTGGTTTCAGCCAAATCGCTGGGCTGGAAAATTCAGAGTGGTGTTAGGAAGGGCAAAATGGGAACAGGTATCCCCCATAGCAAGCAACTTGACCTTGCCTCAAAATTCCTCCTTTGCCTCCAGAATTGATATGGCATTCAATATGATTTCTCTGATAGAAGTTTTGTGCATGTTTTCATTTCCCATCTTGCAAGTCCTTCTAATCACCCCTCCTCCACTCCTTTTTTCCTTCTTGGGAGTGTGGCCTCAGAGATGTTGTGCCGTAGCCGGTCATTGCAATAGCCTAGATTTTTTAAATGTGAAAAGTACTCCTTCTGCAACAGTAAGGTGACAATCATGGTAGAAATGACACAGGTTAATAGTGATAGGTACATTGAAAGTAGGCAACACAGTTCAAGTTTGCCTTGGAGATATTCTTATTGATTTTCCTTGGCTTGATATCTGTGACATTTGTCACAATTTAACAGTTATCCCTTTAAGTTTTATCCCTATAGAAGTTTTCTTAGAATTAGTGGACTTACAACTTGGTAGTGATCTAAACTAAGACTCTCATTTTTCTTATTAGAAAACAGACTCAAATAGGTTATGTGACCTGCCCAAGGTCACACAGAAATATCCATAGGTTGGGGTTCTAGTTCTTAGTCCACTGTTCTCATTGTCCTTGTGGACAGAGAGGTGGTGGGGAGTGTCCACCAAGTGGCAGTAGATGCCACGACTAAGTGTTCTGAGCTCCAGGTGCTGTGTATGCCCTGGCATTCTCACTGCCGTTGCTAAGTCTCCCGTTACAGATTTAGAGCCATTCTGTCTCTTTTAAGAGAAAATATATAATTTTGTTATTAAAACTGATGAAGTTAAACACCATATTTTTCCAGCAGATTATAAAAGAAATACAAGCCAAAAGTACAATTACATATTTTCTTGCTATTCATTAACTGTAATTTATGGCTAAATGAATTCTAGCCATATTTCCAAATTTTGACTAAAATTTTTGGTTTCTGCATTACCCTTAGATATCCATTCTGAGATTTAAAAGATTCTTTGTGACTTTGGAACTTTGGGACTTTCTTTGACTGATGGCATTCATGCATTCATTCAATAAATATTTGGTTAGGTTCTTTAAACTAGGAAGTCATTCATATAAGTGTTTTTGTTATTCGTTTGCCAAAAAATCCCTGGGAACTTGGATTTTCTTTTTCTTTGAACCCCTAGTCTTTCATTTTATGTGATCATGGCTATCACAGTAATGATAACATATGTGTATATGCATGTGTGTATATGTGTGTATATATATATGTACACACACACTTCTAAGCACTTTACATATATTAGCTCAATTAATGTTCACAACAACCTTCCTAGTAAGTATTATTATTATACACATTTTACAGATTGGAAAACAGAAGTCCAGGGAGATTAAATCACTCATCCAAGGTCACACACCTGGTAAGTGGTGGAGTTGAACTGGCTCCAGGATCCATGCTGCAAGTGTCTGGAGGTAGAGAAGGTTCTGTACAGAGACAATATGGGCTGCATATACAATGAACTGCCATTTGAAAGATTTTTCTCTAATAAGAGGGCAATTTTCTACTTTCTTTTAAAGAAGAATGAGACCAACACTGCTATTTCCAGCTTACTCTGGGGAGATTGCTAAAATAACTTAGTAAACAGTTGTTTCCAACTTCTGGGTATAGAAGCCCATGAGCTTTTTTTTCCTTCTTTCTTTTTTTTAAAGTGTTCATTTCTCTTGTAAGGAGTATGTTAACAGTTTTTGAATACATCTCTGTCCAGATACTGAGTCCAGCTTATTCTCTCACAGAGTTGCTTCTATCTCGTTATGAGAAATGTTTCTCTCTCTAGTTCATTCTAATCTTTTACTCTTTAGGGCAGACACATGGAATCACAGAAAGAGCTCTGGACAGGGAACTGAAGCACCAGCTTTGTGACCCAAGGCACATCTCCTCTCTTGTCTGCTCTTTGGTTTCCTTATTTGTTTAAAAAAGTGTTTCAATTAGATGGTCTCTACATGTCCGTTCAACTCCAAATACCCTAAGTCTTGGTTACCTTTTGTTAGGGTATCCAAAAAATGTACTGGCTCTTTAAAAAAGCTCTTTGGTGGAAGATAATGGAAATCATGATGACAGTGGATTAAATAAAAGATTTTTCACATAAGGGCTGCTCACAGGTGGGGCAGGGTATCCACAGCCAGCATAGATGCTCATGGGTATCACTGAACACCATGACTTCTATTTCGTTGCTTTATCATTCACAGTATGTGACTTTCATTCTCATGATTGAAAGATGGTTGCTGTATCTCCAGGAGTTGTGATCACACTCCTGACAGAAAGGAAGAGGGAGGAGGAAAGGAGAGGAGGAAATACTCGTATCAGGAAGACAGGTGCTTTCCCTGGAAATCCCCATCGACTTCTGCATATGCCTCATTGGCCAGAACTGGTCACATGACTATTAGCTATGAAGAAGTCTGGGAAGGTTAATGTTTTCACCTGAGTATATTGTAGCCCTGAACAAAATGAAGTTTTGCAGTAAGGAGGAAGTAGAGAGTAGAATGGGGGAACAACTAGCAGTTCTGGAGTGTGTATGAGTCTAAGTCTTTGTTTTTTCTAAACTTAAAAAGAGATGATAAACAAACAAATCCTTTCATTCTCTGTTTTCTTCCTTTCTGGCTGGGTACTAGAGTTCCTCCTTGACTGACTTTTATTAGTATAAAAATAATGACATCATTACTAATAATATGTAATTATTCATCACACTATTAACCACTAATTTATACACAAAGACATGAGCAATTAGACTAAGGAGTTCCTGACTTCATTTGTCAAGGATGAGGGAGGGGCATGATTTACCCAGTGGGCAGAAGAATGTGGAGAACAAACATGGGCTGAACCAGAAGTTCTGAAGGATGGAGCAGGGTTTAGATTCTATTTTCAGTTCAGTGTGTGACTTGGGAGATATAACTTCATCTGTGGGTCACAGGTTAGCCTACTTTGTTATATAAAAGTAAATGAGATGATGGACGAACACCACTTGCATTCCTTGGAAAAGAGCTATTTAAAAGAGTCAATACGAAGGGGAAACTGAGAAGAAGCGAGAGAGTAGCACAGACATATATATACTACCAACTGTAAAATAGTCAGTGGGAAGTTGTTGTATAACAAAGGGAGTCCAACTCGAGGATGGAAGATGCCTTAGAGGACTGGGGCGGGGAGGGTGGGGGGGACTCGAGGGGGGGGCGTCAAGGAAGGGAGGGAATACGGGGATATGTGTATAAAAACAGTTGATTGAACCTGGTGTACCCCCCCAAAAAAAAAATAAAAGAGTCAATACAAGATAAAATATATATTCATTAATATAAACCCTACTGGGGGACAACTAATTTGGAATTTATCATAACTCAGGCAGAAGCTGGATTTCAGAGGGACTCTTTCATCTTCTTAAGAGTATAAACTATTTGCAGGCACTGTAGAAGCACTTTAATTTGCAGAAAGTAAAAGCAATAATGAATACAATTTTTCTTGACATTCAGGATTTTTACTCGGCAATACATTGTTAACTTAGGTCTAGTTATGTTTTTTCTTAAAACTGAAAAAGATAGTATTTCTTTAAAAACATTTCATAATTCAGACCTTTTAATGAATTCAGATGGTCCTTATTATTTACATATTTCAGTGAGTTCTTTCTGCATTATTGTCTCGATAGGAAAACCCATCTTGATACTGTCTCAGGATCCACTTCCGGATCAGCTGAAAGAAAGATGGCCTTCTTGAGGGCAGTGACCTGTTTCCTTCCCACTTAGGAAACATCTTGGCATGGTGTATGAAGTTAGTCCTCAGTAGACTAAAGAGCTGCTGAATTACTCACCTTAACAGCTTATGTTATGAGATGACATATGTAATCAGCCCATCATTAAGCATGGCATGTATTGAAGTGTTCAATAGATGGTAGCTGTAATTGTTAGAAGGAAGATAGTAGGGTGATTAAGGGCACAAGACTTAGAGTCTGAAACTCTAAGATTGGAATTCCGATGCTAACACTTACCAGCTAGGCAACTCACTTCTCTCAATTTCTCATCTCTCTGATGGCGATAACAGTACCTACTCCATGGGGTTGCTCTGAGGATTAAATTAGATACTGCAGGTCAGAGGTCTGACTGACTGAGGGTCTGGCACATAGTAAATCCTCAGTAAATGATAGTTATCGTTATTTTAGTTTTCTTTGCTGATGTGGATGTGTGTCTCACTCAGATCTCAGTAGATTCAAAATTGTCTGCACAATCCAAATCTGACCAACACAGGATATGCTCCTGTGTTCCCAGACCAGACTTGGGAATGTTTGGAGTCAAGAAGCCCAACGCTGAATCCCCCCTCACTGTAGAGGATGTTGGCTAACACAGCCTTCAGGTCGTTTGGGAAGAGCATTATTTGCCCTGCATGGAGGACAGAGAGAAAGGAGCTTTAGCTGTTAACTTTCTAACACCAGGTGGCTCAGTTGTCTTGAGAAACCATGACATACATTTTGCAAAAGTCTGTGACAGAGCCTTTGCTTGTTCTTGGCCGCTGTATCCCTTTTAGATTCTGTTTGTGCCCTGTCTCCTTATCGTAAAGGAGATTGAGGCCTTATAGGAAGATTGAGTCCTCTTCTGATTACTAACACAGTTTTCAGCAAAGAGACTGTGAATCTTTGCACATGCTGCTGAGGGTGAAAGCACTCTGGTATCACCCTGAGAAAGAGTTATAGATCTGCTATTGATTGCCCACATTTCCCCTTCCATATTAGGCAGTTAGCTAGGTGAGCACCACTCCCAATAGGATGGCTGTTTAACATTGGTATCGCACTTTGTGTTTTTAAAAAGCTTCAAAAATCAATTCCTCACTAACCTGATTGAAAGAGAAGTTATGCCTCCTCTGCTATGTTCTGAAAAGGACATAGATCACTGCAGGTGCTCAATAAATATTAAGCACTTAATCCTCACCATCCCTCCCATCCAAATAGGTCACCGGAATTCATTTTCTTAGAGATGAGAGTCTTCACTTCTAGACCAATGTTGCTTTCTGTAAATCTCAAACTTTCCAAAATATGAGGACTCTCATATAGATGATATAAACCAGGCCTAGTGGTCACCTGGTTCACAAGGTAGTGGAGTTCATGCTCTCTGCATTCTCACTAGTAGTTTCTGAAAAGAAGGCTGAGCAATTGACTTACTTGGAGTTATGTGATGTGTATTACCTGTTGTTGAGCAGCATCTCACCTGGAAGGAAGAAGCTTGTGTTAAGGTGGACAGGATCATAGGAAGTTAGGGTCCATCCATCATAGTGCTGCCATTCTTTTAAGACCACACACACACACACACACACACACGCACACACACACACACACACACACACACACCACACACAATGGCACAGACATGTCCTATCTTGTGTTCCAGATGGAATAGCATTTTGAAGTTTAGAATATCGTCCTACATAAGGAACCATGATGTTCATTTTATTTCTTTGACGTTTGCACGATGGGATCTCTCTGTTTGGAACCTCTCAGAAAGTTTAACTGTAGAATAAAGATGTGCTTGTGCAGAAGCCTTAGAGGGTGCTGCTTAATCACACTTGCTGGCCCCCAATCTTCATTTCTCAGGAGTAGGTTAAGAGGGTGACTGAGCTGGTGATAAGACCCAATCTGGAGGCAGAAGATACATCTGGATAAAATGACTGCTTGAGGCTTAACTTCTCCAGGGAAATGCAAAAAGCTGTGCTGCTAAGGCATTTTCAGGCTGCCTCTGTGGTGCAGCCGAAACAGCATGTAATACAGAATAAGTAGTGTTTGGTTACAGAAAGAACACTAAGTGTCTGGCCGTTAAGTTCAAACCATGGAGAAGGAAACAGTACACAGCTCTGAAGCAACCCGCTTAGAATTTAGCATCAGACAGGGACAAACTCTTACAGTCTGCATAATGTAGTTTGGACAGAACTTGAATTCAGCAGATAATATATTACAGTAAAATATTACAATTTGTTTTAAGCCATTTTTTTTCTTTGCCTGCCAACTGGGTCTACCCACCTGTTTGAAAAGAGTCAGAAGATACTGTAAATTCTTTACCATAGGAGCCCAAGAATATTCTAGATTTTGATAATGACATCATTTCCCACCGTAATGTTTTGCATGTGAGGTTTTTTGAGGACTATCTGAATGATAATTAAACGACACAATATCCATGTGAGCTTAGAATTTCTTTTTTTTTTAAGCAGATGGAAGAAGAAAGGGATAGGTAAGGGTGATTAGACTAGTCAGTGGTTCTGGATGTGTAGAGATGACTTAGGACCATGACAGCTAGACATCTCTCTCTAAACATCACAGCGTAACTCCTTTTGATATCCACTTTGCCATGGACTGAATGTTTGTGTCCCTCTGTTCATATGTTGAAGTCCTAACCCCCAGTATAATGGTAATAGTTGGTGGGGACTTTGGGAGGTGATTAAGTCATGAGGATAGAGCCCATATGAATGAGATTAATGCCCTTATAAAAAGACATTAAAACTTTCTCTCTCTTTTTCTCTCTCACAGCTTTGTAAGGACACAATGAGAAGATAGCCACCTGAAAAACCAGGAAGTGGGCTTTCACCAGACACTGGATCTGCCAGCACCTTCATCTTGGACTTCCCAGCCTCCAGAACTGTGAGAAAGAAATGTTTGTTGTGTAAGCCACCCAGGTTATGGTATTCTGTTATAGAAGCCTGAGCAGACTAAGACACCAATCTTCCCTCTGCAATTCTTTTTGATCATCCTTTTCCTCTGGTCTCATGGGACTGTCATATATTTCTAAATAAGGCTGGAGAATTTTTTTTGCCAAGGGACTCATATCTGGAGCCCTTCTTCCACCCACATTGGACAGGTGTTCACTCTGGGTCATTGTATGGAATTAAAATGACCATGAACCTTGAGTTCTGTCCAGGGCCAGGACTTCTGGAGCTTTGTAATTGACCCTCTGGCAGTCATTATGCAGTCATGCCTTTGCTCACACCACAATACCTGCCTTAAATGCTATTATTTCTCTCTTCTTCTACTGAAATATTTTACATTCATGAAGCTTTAGTCTCACGTCTCATTTTCTTTGTGAAGGCAGGCCCACGGCCTATATCACCCATACTGTACATTTGTCAGTCATCACATCCCATGCTATGACACCTCTTGTGCTGTTGTTTTATATTCCCTAATTATAACACAGTGATTAACACAGACTTCTTAGGTATATAGGAGGGATTGAGTTAATTTCTGTGAAAGTGATGATTGTAAACTGTTAAACTCTTAAAATCTGTGCAAAGTAAAGTATAAAAATTTTTGAAGTATTCAGTTTTTAATGAGTAGGGTATCTCTCCAGCGATGATCAGAAATTACCAAAGGCAGAAACTCTCTTTTATATTTGGTCTCCTCCAGGGGCTAGTACTGTGTCTCAGAAGAACATACGCTCAAAACCTGTTGGTTGGTTGGTTGATTGTTTTCCATATTTAAAGTTCTGCCATCTGCTGAACTATTACCAGACATATCCCAGGATGCTTTCCTGGTGTTTAGATAGACAGGGAGCCCAGTGAAGTGTGGATGAATTCTTTCTAAAAGGTTAGATGTTGATTGACTGATTAGCTCCTTGGCAAGGAAAGTATTTCTCCCTTACATCATTATAGATGCACAGTTGTACCTCTTCGGAGTCTGTTTTTGAGAGGTATAGAACAGTTTAAAGTTGTTTCACAGTAGGAAGGCTTTTATTACCATGGAAGACATTTAGTGGCTTCAAGGGTCCATTAGATTAGCTCGATACCCAGGCCAGCTGCAAAGAGAGCACTCATAGGTTACCCTATGATACTCGTCATCTATGCGAAGCCCAAGCAGCCCAGAGTTGGCTACCTTCCTCTTCATTACCATGAGTTAGTTACATGGGGAGAGGGGGAAATTCTGTAGGAGAATTTCTTAACTCTCTGCATTTGTGTCTCCTTTTTTAAAAGTCAGGTTATCGAGGTGTAGTTTACATAAAGCAACATTGCACATCCCCTTTTAGCGCTCACCTTATCAGCTAAAGTACAAGAGATATGATGAGGCTGGGTGGGTTCTATATCCCTTCTTCCTAGTCAATTCTCTCTGCCCATACAGTTTTCCATGGAATCTCAGGCTTTTGTGAAATTTTTATAGATGAAAAATAATTAAATTGACAGATATATCGATCATTCCTCTTCTGCCTCTTCTAGGCTCCCCCTGACTCCACAGCTGACCTGAGCTGTTTTTAGGCCACATCAGATGGGACAGAGGTGCCCTAAGTTCAAATTTGCCAAAAAACATGTAGGGCATTCTGCAACTCTGGTTAATAGTCCCTTTCTTCCCTCTGTGCCCTTTTTTCTCAGGAGTATTGAAGACTTTGTTATTGAGTATTCTTGGTGATTCCACATCAGAGAGATTGGAGGAGATGATGTAGTGAATTGGGAAAAAGCAAGGTACCAAGAAAGGGAAATTTTGGTTCCTCTAAGAAAATGTGATTTGCTGGAAATCTGAAGAACTCATCTCAGGAATCCAAGTGCTCCAATTTTTTTTATTGCAAGAACCTTACCTCTTTCTTCTCAGTGTGGTCAAATCAGACCCTACCTCACTGCAATTCCTCTGCCATCCCATGTGGTAGTCAGCATCAATGGTAACATCATAAAGTGTTTTGGACCTGGGACCAACTGGTCCCTGAAAAGATGCAGAAGTTCCCATTTGCTTATAGTACCTGAAATACCTGGGAGCACCCTGTCCTTACAGCCACTGTTGCTGTTATTGTTGTTTCTTGCCAATACCCTTGGATATCTTGTGCTACAGAACGCAAGAAATTACATTTCAGATGGGGTCATGCCTTTTCTTCTTCTCCTTTAGAAAGGTTTCTTGAATGTGGTGCAGGAGTTTTCAAAGGAAATTCCCTGGGGCCTCCCTCTGGACCATGACCCTATGTAGGAGAATGACGTTTGGCACAACACAGGCCTGTCGTGGGCCCTGTCCATGGGGGTTAGTGACTGCACGTGTTGCAAAGTCTGCATTACAATGCTTAGTTGCCAGTGGCACAGATGGAAGGACATTATACAGTGTGGTCCTAAGTTAATGGAGAGTGATTTAAAACAACAACAACAACAACAAACATAATAGAAGTTGTACGTCTAAATGTGTTGTGCCCTTCAAAAGTTGTAGCATGGAAGGCAATGCATTTAATCCACCAATGCTTTCCTGAGCCAAGCATTGCTGTAACTTCTGATGTGAAGTTGCCTTCAGGGTCTGTGGCACATTAAAAATATATTTATGAAATATTTATTGTGCTTTTTTCTCTGATTACAAAAGTTATATAGGCTTGTTGCAAAAAGTTTGGAAAGTACAGGGAAACAATTAAAAAATAAATCATCCGTAGTCTTAGCACCCTGAGAAGACCCCTGTCAAAACGAACGGATATCTTCTTGGTAATTGTTTATGCATCTGCACACGTGGGTGTAAACACACGCGCTGACATACGCATGTTTATTCACTGAATTGAGTCAATAATCTTTAGGCTGTCATTTAGGCTGCTTAAAAATATATTGTGGCACATTGCTTTGAACATTCTCAGTGGTCCAAATATTTTTATTAAAGGGGATGGGTTTTATTTTTGGAAACAGCCAGATGTCATTTAGAGCCAAGCCTAGGTACCTCCATTGTCAAACTGGCTAATATGCTTTGGGAAATCCAACAAACTCATGTGACTCTACAGTAATAAATTTGGCTTCCTTGGGTGGATCAATCTGACTTAATGTTATATCCAAACGCAGAGGTCTGCAGGTGTGTCAAGCCACGGCAAAGCACTGGGTAAAGTGTCTAAATTTCAATGGTGAATGATTGGAAGGAGAGGGGCACACTTTTTTGGACATAAAACTTCTGGTTTTATATTTAAGGAACATGAACCACTCCCTACAAAGCAAGACAGGGAGTTTTCTCCCATGATCTTGGAGCTTATGGTAGCCAGGCAGCATCCTCACTGTTTTGAAAGCCATCTTTTGCAGGATCCTGAACCTCTCTTAGACTGGCCAGGGTGTCAGTCTGAGAGTTAAGACTGCTTTTTACTTCACGGATGTTAGCTGGGCTCAGCTGTCCTCTACTTTATGTAAATGTCTGGTTTCCCCTTGCCTTGGGGCAGCCACAAAGAGGGGCTGAGGGAGATGACAGTTTTCAAAGTAGCACCAGTTAAATACATTAGCATTTAACCATTCTGAAATAATGAATAGTTTCCAATAGGTGAATAAATATGCATTAATAATTTAATGCTCTTATGAAAGAAGGCAGAATCCATCAATAATTAGGACCTTGGAGTTCTCTTTTCCATTTCCATCCGCCACCAGGATCTGTTCTACTGATGATGGTCTCCTTGCTGACCTCCTGGACGATTACTGAGATCCTAGCAGGCCAGGTAGGGCTTCATTAATGCAAACACACCAGCAGCCTCTCATGTGTCACGAGTGATTTAGCACCAGAAATTAATATTTTGGTCCCCAACCTTGCCAATCCCTATATTGTCTCCAACAGATGTAGATAATAACTTGGGAAAAGTGGGAGTCGGGAGCTGGCTGGGCTCTGGAATCCTTCTAGACTAAGAAGATAAATTACCCTTTCCTAATTGAGCAATCAGATTCTCTATAGACTCCTTCAACCAGTTCTTCAGTTCTCAAACTCCTTTGGCTTCTCTTCATGGGGCTGATACTTTGTGGGAATCCAGATTCAACTAACATTTATTAAGCCCCTGTTATGTGGCAGATAGTGTAAAAGGCCATTTTACAAGTATTCTATTTTATTCCCACATCAATCCATTTCTGCATATGATTATGTATTGAGGTTCAAAGGGGGTTAGTAATTGGCCTGAGGTCATACCATTGATTAGTGGGGAGGTGAGATTTAAATCTAACTATTGGGATTTTAAAGCTGTATGCATTTGTTACTTACTTATTATCTGTCTCCTCCCATTGAAATGTAAGTTCTGCAAAGGCAGGAACTTTGTCTTGGTCACCTCTATTTCTAGCACCTACAACCATGCCTTGCATGCAGTAGGTGTTCAAAAATGGTTTTGTGTTGTGTAGTGGAGGGAGACCACCTGTGTTAAAAATCCTGGCTTAGCACTCTCTAGCTGTGTGGCCCTGGGTAAGTGACTCGACCTCTCTGTTCCTGTTTGGAGATAATGACGTGCTGACGTCACTGGTGGTTGTGAGGATTAAGGTGTTTAGAACTTGGTTCATGTAAAGTGCTTAATAAATGTTAACTATTCTTATTATCTGTTGAAAAAATGCTTGAGTGTGTATTATATGCTAGACTTGGAATAGAGCAGTAAACAATGTATTCATTGTCCCATTCCTCAAGGAACTTATACAGCCTTGTGAAGGACAGGATGGAACAGCGAGATAAGTGCTGTGAGAAGGGAAGTGTAGGGTGCTGGCGGCGCTGATGAGAGAGGGCCAGGGAAGGCTTCCACGAGCCAGTGACATCCATATTGAAACCTGAAGGATGAATAAGCCTCCAGGTGAAGGAGGATCAGGGAGGAAAGAGGGCCCAGGTGGAAGGAGAAGAGCATGTGCTAAGGCTCCAGAGGTGAGGCAATATGTGTGCTTATCAGTTTGAATGTTTTCAGAAGCAAGTAATATAAAACCCAAATAGAAGTGGTTTTAACAATAAGAAAAATATTATGTCATTTCCAAGAAGTCTAGATGTAGGCATTTCAGGGTTGGTTAATTCTGTGGCTCAAACAAATCCTTTCTCTTATTCCAGTCTACCATCCTTTGCATCTTGGCTTATCCTGTTAGGTTGGCCTCTCCTCACGGCCTCAGGATGGTCCCAAGATGATATCACATGCAGACAGCCTATGCCTATTTTTGAGAGAAAGCTTCACAGAAATGCAGGTTTTCCCCCAGGTTTCACTGGTCAGAATGGCATCACACACCATTACTTGCAAGGGGAGTGGGATTACCTTGTTGGCTTGAACTGATCAAGATTCATTTCCTAGGGCTGGTGCCAGCCTTCCATAAAGCTTCAGTTGCCTGATTGCCATGATTGCCCCCCCCCCCCCAATTGGGCTTACTTTAAGAAAGAAGGTGTAATGTGGGGTGGGAATGCTACTGGATAAGCAACTAACAGGAACCCCGAGTCCCCTCTGTGCTCTGAGTTGCACTGCTCATGTATCACGTAGGGTAGCACCTTGAATTGAGGGAGACACTGCTGACCTGGAAGAATGTCTTTTCCCCCAGTGAGGGCATAAGAACACTCAGATGGTTATAACTGAGGGAAAGAAGACTGCCTTTGCAGCTCCCCTTGGACCATGGAAGATTAACGGGTTTTTATTTGAGAGGATACATACTTGCATTTTTGCACACTTTTGTATACTTGCATTTCCCCTCTATTATCCAAATGATTTCTCTTTACTAACTTGATGACATGGGTAGTTGAGGGTAACTGTGTGTATGGGGAGGAGGGTAGGGTATAGGGTGGGTAGAAGAAGAGAAATGTAATGGAATCATGAGATCTTGTAGGATTGCTGCCTCCTTGATATAGAAATCTCTGCCACTTAGATGCTACTAATGCTACTAATACTGCCATAGACAAGGGGCTTAATATCTCACAAAGCCTCCTTTCTATTAGAAGTGTAATATTCTATCCCTTTGTTCTCTAAGTTTTTAGGAAGAAAAGACCCTTCATGTCTCACGATGCTCATACTTCCCCTAGACATCCGTAGTCCCACCTGCATCGACAGCCCATAAGTTCATTAATTCACTGGATCCACTGTCCAAACCTGAGAGTTCAGACTTGCTCCATTCAGTCACCAAGGCCTGCTGAGTCTGCTGTGGAAGTCATGCTCTACAGCCTTATCATCTGCTTATGTTCACTTACTTGGTCCGTCTGCCTGGACTCTAGACCTTTCCTGGTTTCAGGCTTGGAGCCTCACATGCCTCTTCAACTCTGCATTTCTGACCCTCAGCTTGTTTCGACCAGGCCACTATGACTCTAAGGTTTTCCACTCTGTTCTGCTCCCTCCCCCTTCTCAGTTGGTGTGTCCACACTTCTCATTTACTGCCCTCTATTTAATGGAAGAGGATGCTGAAAGTATAGTGTGCATTTTACTCTGTTTCTCCTTTATCAGCCACGGTCCTGAATTGTGTTTCTTGCCTTCCCCATCCTCAGAGCTCACTGAAGATTTCATGTTGAGCCATGCCTGGCCCGTGGAGCAGAGACATTGTGGCTGGCCCACACTCTGGTTCTCCAGTTTCACTCCATCCTCCACCTTTCTGTCTCGTCCCCTTAATGACCAGTGATGTGCATTTCAGAGGAAGTGGGCCAGGGTGACAAGTACAGTCTGGTCAACAAAACAGAGCCAAGCTCCCACACACAGGCCCTGTGACCTGTGCCTGCTGCCTTGACTCACCAGACCTCAGAGATGAGATAAAGTGCATCCTTTTACCCCATGTTCTTTCCTGGAAACATCTGGTGTGTGGCATATTGGTGTGGCATGGCAGTGTCACCCACTAAGCCAGGGAGGAAAGAGCCCTCCTGTCACAGACCGGCTTTGTGCCTTCTTTACAGCATATTTTAATCTCACTTTCACTTTTTTCTTTTTTCCTCCATTTCTGAAATTTAAATATTTGATGTCAGTTCAGTTTTTTTTTATGACAATCCTCTTTCCCTTCCAGAAACAGAAAGTGAAAGAGATGCAAAACCCACTGGGGCATCTACCTCCCACTTTTAATTCATCCCTTCCCCTCTTGCGTGACACTAGCAGCAGTAACGGCAGGGTGTTCTGCCCTGACCCCCCGTGCCAGCCCCTCACCATTACTTCCTCCCCCACCTGGGCTCCTCTGGTGCTCCCAGCCACCCCTGGGTGGTCCTGCTGAGCTACAACTGAGGACAAGATTGCAGGGAGGATCCTGAGTCCCTCTTTGAACTGGATGGATGAAAGCCCTGTCCTGTAGCATGCATTTTCTTTTCTGTCCGTTAATTCATTGTAGGCAACCCCCTCGGTTGATACATTTCCCTTAAATGAGAACTACCTCTAAATACTCCTCTTCAAGACCTAGGTTCTAAGGGAGGGAGGCTGGATTAGAGGCCAGGATCTGAGTGTTTCTCTCCTGATTTTCTCTCCTGATTCAGTAAGCTCCCTGTGCCCCATCTGGTCTGCAGAGGGAAGGCTCTCGCTGACCCCCACCTTCCGTGGCGATTAGAGATTGTAAGGAAAGAGCTCTGTGCTCTCTAGTGGAAGGGAAGGTGGTGACTTTCAGTGAGATTATTTTGATGATTATTGCTCTCTGGGAGCACATCTCCTCTTCCTCTTTGCTCTTGTTTAGTAGAAGGTCTTCTGTTTCCTTTTCACTGGTCCCCTTCTACTGTACTGCCTGTGTCTCCTGGGCCTGTGCAAAAAAGGCCTGAGTGTCCAAGCCCTGGCTGCCCCCCAGTCCTCAGCTGAGCTGAGCTGAGAGGAAGGTGCTGCATCTGCTGGTGGTGGCCCTTTCTCGCTTTCCTATGGCTCAGCGGCCAGAAAAAGTTGAGGCCCTTTCCCTGGAACACACCCTGCGGACAGGCATACAGGCGTACCTTGGAGTTATTGTGGGTTAGATTCCAGACCACCGAAATAAAGCAAATATTGCAAAAATAGTGAACTTTTGAGTTTCCCATTGCATGTAAAAGATGTTTACATTGTACTGTAATCTGTGAAGTGTGAAATAGCATTATGTCTATAAAACAATGTACATACCTTAATTAAAAAATGCTTTATTGCAGAAATGCTAAGCATCATCTGAGCCTTCAGCGAGTTGCAGTTTTTTCACAATAGTAACATCAAAGATCACTGATCACAGATCACCATAACAAATATAATCATAATGAGGAAGTTTGAAATATTGTGAGAATTACCAAAATGTGACACAAAGTAAGACACGAAGTGAGCAAATGCTGTTGGAAAAACGACACCAACAGACTTGCTTGACACAGGGTTACTAAAATCTTCAACTTGTAAAGAACGTAATATCTGCAAAACACAATAAAACGTAGCATGTGTCTTATGTTGAGATGGTATGTTCTAGTTTTAATGACATTTCATACAACCTGCTTTACCTTGTTTCATCCCTACAGTAACCCTGTGAAACAGGAGTAATAAGGAAGGACATTTAGTTTTCTTTTATAGAAAACATAATTGAGGTTCTAAGGGGTTAAATGATGTGTTCAGGTTAATGCCTCTACTTTAGTGGCTGAATCTGGTGAGACTCAGGACTTTTGACTCCAATCCAGGCCTTTTTTCATTGCGTCCTACTGGCTAACGGGCCTGCAATCTCAAGAGTGGTCTCTCTGCTGTGTCCCCTTGAGTCTGCCATGGCTTGGCCTTCTTACATCCTTGTCTTCTGAGGCTCACTCAAGTTCTGTGTCTCCTATCATATCAAGCACTGAACTTCAGCCTGGGCAGGTGGTCTAGGGAGTGGACCCCCAGGTGTTTGTGTGAGGGAGAAAGGCATGGGTGGTGGGACGTGTGAGTGGGAGGAGGCTGAGGAACACATGTTCCATATTAATCTTTATTTCAATGAAGTTGTTTGAGTTCATGCTTTATTGCGGTGCTTTAAAATAATGTGTTTCTAACGGTGCCCCCGGGGGTAGCACTTGCACTTTTGAGATCCTATTGCTCGAGTGGCTCACGAGACCAACCACAATAATAGAAAATGAGGCACCCCCTGGTGCACCATCTGAATTTATAATGGCAATTTCTGCGATGCCCCGAGGCCAGCTCTGTTTGTATTTGAGAACATGTGAGAGCTCAGCACTGAGGAGGGCTCCTCCCTTCCTGCCCTGGTTTGATCAGAGCCCCCTCTGTAAAGAAAGGGTCTCCTTCAGCCTCCTGCATCTGGCTCTCATCACTGGTCTCCAAGGAAAGGATCAGCCCTCCCCCACTTTGGTTGTGGTGTGGGCAGGGAGGGTGATGGAGGGGGTGTGGTCTCCTCCTGTCAGTCACGTCCCCCCTTCCTCCTCCTGCCTCTCTACCCGGTGTGCAGAGCAGAAAGGCCCTCTGGGGTCTCCTGTGCCTTCACCGTCAAAGCAGTGAAATATAAAATGACAACATAATGAAATGAACTTGGTCTCATTAAGATTCCAAATGGCCGTCTTTTTTTTTTTTTTTTCAATTCAGCCAAAGACCCACCCCATGGTGCAGACGGCAGAAGTGGGTCAGTGCTTCAGGGGGTGAGGAGAGTGTGGCAGGAGAAGCCTGGATGAGGGGCCATCACAGTTCAGGCTGGGATAGCAGGCCCAGGGACAGACCAGGGGACTTAGGAAGAGCCGAATCATCCATCAGAATTTCTGGAGACAAGAACACAGGCTTTGGGCAATGAGGCTGGAAATGCACCCATGCAGCAAGCCTCCCTCGACCCAGGAGAGTGACCGGGGTGGGGTGGTTGCACAAAGACAAGAAATCGCCACTTTCTTCTAAACTAGTGAGTGATTGTCCTGCAAGTACTTGATGTGAAAAATGGGCAACAGCACCCCCTTCCCTTCAGCCAATAAAAGTAAAGCCTGCTGTACAGAGTGCATGAGCAGTGTTTGCACTCTGGCCATGCATTCTCCGTGGGGCTGTATATGTCATTTAGCCTCCTGACAGAAGCCCGTGGAGGGTCAGTGCTCTTCATTCATCATCAGACATTACTGACCCCCTGTGGCATACCAGGTGCTGTGAGAGGCACTGGAGGGTCAAAGACAGAGGTAACATTGTCCCTGCCCTCAAAGACCGTGGAGTCCTGTGTGTGTGTGTCCTGTGATCACAACCTCATCTCCTTGCTTGTTTTTCTAGTGCAGAGAGCATCTTAGGTCAATTTGTCTGTGAGCTGTTCTCATTCACAAAGGAGTCTTCAGTCACTGGACATTTACTCAGAGGCAAAGTCTAGCCCAATGGTTCTCCCTTCTGGCTGCTTTTTAAGCATATGGATAACTGGGCCCAGGCTTGGGTTGACATTCAGCGTGTACATGCAGGTATGGTGTCCTGCCAGCATCCATCTGACTGGCTGGGCTCGTGCCTTACTGGTCAGTAGATGTTTTCATCATTATTCCTACCCTGCCCCAGACTAAGAAGATAAAAATTTCTGGAGATGGAAGCTTGGTCATAGATATGTCTTTTAAAAGCTTCCCAGGTGGTACTAATGTGCAACTAGGGGGTAGTTTTGGGGGGCAAGACTCATTTGAGGCACGTACACTTTTAAGGCCTGAATCCCACCAAAGCCACAGGAGTCGATGCTGGGAACAGTTGAACTCCAGCTCTAATGCCCCATCTGGGGTCCCTGGCTGTAAGGTGATGTCATCGCCACAGGGCATCACACAAAGTGGAGCTCCCACCTAGCACATGGTGAATGAAGGAAAAGCTTTCAGCTTTAGACTCTGAGAGGCTTTAGAAGAAGAAAAAGGGCCCTATCCAACCCCCTCTTTTTACATATGATGAAACAGTTTCAGATGCCTTCATATTTCTGAGGGTGGACATTTGACACCTGCCCCAGGGTCCTGAGGCAGCCTATTTGAGAATTACTTTTGCAGCTTGGGAATAAGAGACAAGGAAGCTGCAAGGATGAGCTTTTTAGCAAGTGCCTCAAGACAGAGGCATTATCAGGCCAGAAGAAACTCTTAAATCTTTATAGTTCAGCTAAGGATATGAATTATTATATATATAAAAAGTTTCCCCCAACAAAATAGTTTTGCTGATGTGGGCTGCCTTTGCTGAGGCCAAGGAAAACCTGTTTCCAGTGGTGCGACATTTCTGAGAAGCTGCTACGGGAGGAAATCTCTGTAACTGCAGGTTGTTGATCTCTCTGTCTGGCACCCTCAGGCTCCCCAGCTGGCATGGCTGGCTCTGTAGTGCCAATTCTCTCATGAATTCTTGACATCTTGACCTCATGACCCTAACAACCCACTTATCTCAGGTAGGCCTCTGTGTACCTACCTGCTCTCTCTCCAGTATTTCTTTAGTAGAGGACCTGACCTGTCTTGAGATGCCTGCTCTTGGAACCTGTCTCCCAGAACCAAGAATTCGGAAGACTTGGGCCTCTTACCTTGTCTTCAGCTCCCCCAGTGGCCCTCTGCTGCCCCCACCTGCCAGAAGTCCACACTGACCATAGTATCCTTGAGGACTGCCCCATGGAGCTCAGAAACAAATTGTTTCTCTTATGTGCTGGGCATTGTCCTGGGCATTGTCCTGGACATTTTCACTTATGCTACCTGGTTTAGTCATCAGAGTCCTGGGTTAAGTATGTTGCAGGTGGGGAAACTGAGGCTTAAGATAGGTAGGTCCCAGAATTTGAAGAAGTAGAAATAAGTTCAAACTCAGAGTTATGCTTCTTCCACTACATGTTGGCTGTTTCTTTAACTTCTTTGATTCTGGCAGAAATAGTGCCTACTGAAGAAAAAATGAGAAATAATCTTGGGGCAGTGGAAAATAACCACTAAGTTTTTAGAAAGTGATTACAGTGAGACAAAATGATCATTCAGGATGCAGGACTGTTGAGTCTATTAGAGCATGGTGTTGCTTTTCCCTTCTCTTCCTTCTCAAGTGCATTGCGTGTTCCTCATCTTGTCAGGGGCAGGAAAAGTAATATTCTTGGACTAACCCAGAAGACAGAGCCCACTTACAGCTCAAGACTCAGGAAGCATGTAAATGAAAATCAAAGGACACAGACTCCAGTGGGCAGAGCAAGGTGGGAACATAATCCACCTATCAAGATTCAGCCGAGAAATCTGAAAGGAACTGAACAAGATGTGGGGGTGGTACATGAAGAAGCCAGTGATGGGAGATGCATGGAGTGGGGAAACTGGAAAACAAAGCTCAGCACCACCTCTTCCATAGGATGCTGGTGATGAGGTAGCTCCATCTGAGACTCGGCAGCCTTCACTCCCTCCTCCCATGGGTCAGACTCAATCCTAAGAGTGCTGGATGTGAAGGATGCAAGTCCTCAGAACTGACAATCGCTCCCAGGTAGAAAGTTAATGAGAGAGGCAGCAGAGGCATTTCTCTGGCATCATATTTATCAACATTCTTCCCATGAGGAGTTCCTAATAGGAGTTCCTAATGGGAGTATGTTCCTACCTTTGTACAATGGCACAAAGAATGAAGCTGAGTGTAAACAACTATACACACATGCTGCTGTGTCTAGTCATGTTCACATCGACACTCACACATGCAGCTACTCCAGGCTGATACATTGGCACTTGGCACAGAGGTGCTTTGAAGGATCCAGGCCAGGGGGTTGATTGGATAGCAGAGAGCTGGTAGGAAAGAGTATGAATTTGGGGGGTGGGGGAAGCTAGGACTTGTAAACTCAGAGAGACTGTAACTCTTAAAAGTCTAGAAGTTAAGTTCAGGTAAGTCTGCTAGGGTAGGAAATATCAAGGAAGCACCTTGGAGTCAAAAGTAGTGTCCAGAATCTGACCATCAGTTGGAGAAATGTCACCAGTGGCACAAGTAAGAGTCACTGAGGTGTGCTCTGATCTTAAGGCAAAGGATCCATCCTGTTCATTGTTGGGGACTGTGGATACAGCCCTAGCCAGGCATGCTAGAGGCTTCAGGTCAATTCTTTTTCCTCCTTCTCCCAATTGCTAAGCTAGTGAAAGAAAATCAGCAGCTGGAAAGACTTGGCCATTCATAAGTTATTTACGGTAAAAATATCCAGCAAAAAGTGATTGAGGAAGATATTCTGGCTTGCACTTTATATTGTTACATTTTGTTTAGTCATTCATTTACTCAGAAGTGTATTATGATGTACCTATGATCAAAAACTGCAACGTGCTGCCATGAATACAAGGATTAAAAAGACTCCTGCTCTCAAGGAGTTTACAATTTAGAGGGGTAGAGAAACACACAAGCTAATAGCGCTAACGTGAGTTAAAATAGCCTGTTGTGGGACTTCTCTGGTGGCGCAGTGGTTAATAATCCACCTGCCAATGCAGTGGACATGGGTTCGATCGCTGGTCTGGGAAGATCCCACATGCCTTGGAGCAACTAAGCCCTTGAGCCACAACTACTGAGCCTGAGCTCTAGAGCCCATGAGCCACAACTATTGAGCCCATGTGCTGCAACTACTAGAGCCCGTGCTCTTCAACAAGAGAAGCCACCGCAATGAGAAGCCTGTGCACACAATGAAGAGTAGCCTCTGCTCGCCGCAACTAGAGAAAGCCCGCGTGCAGCAATAAAGACCCAACTCAGCCAATAAATAAATAAATAAAAGTCATTCAATTAAAAAAATAGCCTGTTGTGAAGACAAAGTTGAAGAAGTGAGTGATAATTATGGGGGAGAATTAGGGGTTAGTGTTGTTGAGGAGTGTTGTTGATCTGGGCCTTGAAGCATGAACCTGGTTTTAATTGGGTGGGGAGATGGAGAAGAGGAAGTAGGAGGGAATTTTGGGAGGGGGAAGAGCATGAATAAAAGCATGGAGGTGTAAAAGTATGTAGCAAGTCTGAAGAAAGGCAATTAATCCAGTGTGGCTAGGATTTAGGGGGCTGCTGAGGAAATGAGACTGGAAATACTTAGTATGTCCAATTAAGGAAGATCCAGGTAATTATATAATCCTCTCACTTAAACTAGCTATTGAGTAAGGGACCTAGAGGGTCTAGGTCTAGATATAACACATTATTTAAAGCACACACAGTTGCTTTAACACATTTTCCCTCCGCTCTACCCCTTGCAGCCATACAACCCTATTCTTTGTGAGAGCTTGTATGCGTTTTTGTGCCTGTAAGCTCACACCTTATACCTACATACTCTCAGACCTCCCTAACACCTGTACTCTCCCACCTGACCTCCAGTGTGTGTACTCCTCACACCAGCACCGTGGAGCAGGCAGGGGGCCAGGTGACCATTAAACAAACATCACTGAACTTGGTAGGGGGAAGCAGAAATGGATTGCAAATCAGGTGCAAAGTGATGCATTCTGTAAGTTGGCTAGAATAATTTCAGACCCCGGACCTCCTGCTAAGTGAAAAATAACACTTATAGGAGGGAAACTTAGAATTAATCCTCCAAAATGATAGTAAAGTGAATTCTTTCCTGGCTCTGCTGTGATTGTTCTTCCTCCCATTTCTGTCCCTCCTTATTATTGTAATGAGTTCTGCTCTCCAAAGTGGATAAAGTCACCATTCAGATAAGATCAGTTTTGTCTGGTGCAGCCTCATAGATCTGATCACAGTTTGGGCTGCGGGGTTTGAATTCACCTTGGGCATTTAACTTCGGGGGGAGGGGGAAAGGGAAATGAAATTGCCAACCTGGCACAAAGTAGCTGCAATCATTTGTCTGCTGTCTTCAGGTCCACTTTGAGCTGTACCGCAGGTTAGCAGATGCTTTGGCTATTTCTTAGACTTTAGGACACTTTTTACCCCAATCACCTTTGCCGTATTCTAGTATTTGAATTGCAGTGGAGGTGGTTTCACTTGGGATCGTCAGTCTGCAATTCCTGGTGGAGCTCTCAGTGATTGTGAAAGATGCAAGTTCCGCACACCTGCTGAGCTGCACGGGCGCTCTCCGTGGTGCTGAGAAAACTGAGGCTGCTCTGCCGAGAAGGAAGCTGCTGGGAGCTCTCCATGATTCTGCAAGCAATACGCTTCTGTAGGGAATTTGAGGGGAAACTGTCCATAAACAGCTCTAATAATGATTGTCCCACAGGAGGGTTGAGATAAAACCAGAGTAGCAAGCTGTTGAAGATTTGCTGAATGAATGTCCACCCTGAAAACTAATGACCAATTTCACATTTGCTCTTATTCTATGATGCCAGCTGATTGTTTTTAGAATGCTTCATTTATTTAGTTTTCTTGCCAGTGATGAGGGAAAAAAGCAGATGCTTATATTAATTATAGGGTGTATATTATTGTTCACCTGAAGTACAAGCAAATAAAAGAGCCACAATTCATAGATTCCACAAATATTTTAGGTGCACTTTTTATATGCTAGACAATGTGCTAGATGCTGAGCTTTGGACAAACTTATAGCTCACACAGGAGTTAGATGAACTGTGACTTCAGGACGGCTGCCCTTTCCCCCTACAAGTACTGATATCTGGTGACTGATAACTCTGGACTTCAGGTAGTAGTTGTAGCCAAGAAGAGACCTGCGGAAAAGTCATGGGAATGCGGGGGCTCCTTTTGAGGCTTCTATGAACCACTGTGTGACTTGAGTGAGTTCTAAGGGCCTCTGCAAGTCTATATGAACTAAATCTCCATCTCTGATTTTGTAAAGAAAAAAAGTCTCTTCAGGCTGAATCAGCTTCCTGCTGGGATCTAGATCTCTCAATTTGCATAGGGGTCTCTGCACTGATTGCCCTGAGGAGTGTGCTGTGAGAATGCCTGATGCTAGTGTGTGCGTGGGTGTTCATAAAAGGATGCACCTGGCAACATGATGGTACTACTTCTAGAGCACATACTACATTCTGTGATTTGTTATGAGTGCTTTACATATATTAAATTATTTAATTATCACAATAACATTTTGAGGTAGGTACTATTATTATAACTACTTTATAAATCAGAAAAATGAAGCACAGAGAGGTTACATAACTTGCAAAAGATCACACAGCTGGTAAATTGCAGAGCCAGGATTTGATACCATGTAGTCTGCTTCTAGAGTCCATTCTCTTAACCACTGTGCTATAAAAACCTGAAGTTTATGAATTCCTGGGAAGTGGTTACATGTTCCCTGAGGTAAGAAAAATATCTGGATGGCTTGATTCTCCCCTGCTCTCATGTTCTTCCTGTAACAAATGTCTCTCACCTCATTTTATAGACTGACTTCTAAGAATGATGCACCTTAATGCCATTTCTGAAATGTTACTTACCTTTTAGCTGAAATTTTACCAAGTAATATTTATCCTATCATCCTGAAAAAAAATTTGCTTGTGATGGGATACTTCTTACCAGTCAAGATTTACGTCAAAAAAAATTTTTTTTTCAGAAAAGCCTTTTAGACCATCCAGTCTAAAACTGCTGTTCTTTCCCCTAGCCACTTTTATAAAAGTCTATGATTTTGTTTTCTTCATAGTAATCACTCTCTGAAAGTATCTCATGTGTTTATGTGCTCTATTATTTTCTGTTCCTCATCCCTACTAGAATATAAGGTACATGAGGACAGAAGGTTTGTTTGTCTTGTTTACTACTGTATTCTCTCTACTTGGAATATGATATGACCAGCAAATGAATCTATGTTCAAGAATAATTTGGTAGACTCTTGGAGGAAAATCTAGAGGGGGAGAGAGTTAATAAAGTCCTCTGGATTAGGAGAGATTTGCAAGAGCAAGTTTAAAAGGGGGGAAAAGCCAACATATAGCAGAAAAAAGAGACCCAGATGGGGGACCACTTCCAATCAGCAAGGGTCACCAGCTCTTGAGAGCCAAAGCAAAGAGGTCTTGGTAGCTGTATTTGCAAGCCTGATATGTCTCACCTTCCAGCAGAGTTGTTCTGCCTGTTAATTCACACTGGAGATTGACATGAAGGAAGATGGGGTGTGACTTAGGAGAGGGAGGAAATTAGCTTGACCCATGAGCATGTCATTATTTTTCCTTGACTTTTCCAGGAAGCAAAGGGGGCATCTTGTCTTTTTACCCCCAGATGTCTACAATAGAGATCTTACGCACCCCCAGCAACATGGCCTTCTTGTGCGTCAGGCCTACCTAAGCAGTAATACTAAGAGGGGGTGGGGAACATCAGTTTTTGAAGTGACTCACACTTGTTACGTGAGTTAGAAGATGAATTGGAGATAAGGTGGTGGGGCATGGAAGAGCAAAATGGAGAGTTAATCTTCAAAAACTAAAAAAGTGAAGCTGTTGATATATTTGGATGCTTCAGAAGTGATTTATCCATATTTGGTTGATTTTCTAGACTTTTAATTTTCTTTCCAGTGTTTGGCATTGATAGTGCCAACTTATTACCAGAGGCTGCAAAGCAGAGAGAATACTTGAACCAGTTAATTCAGTTTAGAAGCAGATGCATCAGAGCATTTGGTGAGGGAAGAGGTTGATTCCCTGGTCCCCATAGTTACATGCCAGATTTTCACATTGTGAGATTTTCTTAGTCAACAATTGCCTAAAATCTATTTTCACCTCCAGTGTGTATAGAACATTAATCACTGAAATCTATTTCTCACAGTTACCCTTCACACGGGGCTCTGGTTTGCTTCCAGAGCAACCTTTGGTACAAAACTTTTGTTTGCTAATGCCTGCCTCTGCCACATGTCCAATAGGGAGTGAAGAATGGGAAGGGTGGGAAGGGCTTCTCAAAGAGCTGTGGACAGGGAAAGGGAAAGTCAGAGAAGAGGAGAACTACTGATTAGAAAGGAGAGAAAGAAAGTAGGGAACTGAAACTAATATCTATTAAAATGAAGGACCTGGGGTTGGACCCTTTCGGTGGATAACTTTGGGGGTGTGGAGAGGAGGGGATTGCACAGGTATGGAAGCCAGAATGCCCTAGATCTGAATTGCTTCTCTGAACCTCTTTTTTCCAGCCTTATAGAATCATTCCAAATATTAAATGAGATAATATATGTGAACTGTCTGGCACAGAATAGATGCTAAACAAGTGGAAATCATTATGGGCTTCATAAGTGCCCAAACTTTAAAAAAAATTCATTTATCACATATTTGTTGAGAACTTTTAAATGCTGCTTATGTTTACATAGATGTGATCACTGCCATCCTTCCTAGTGAGTAAAGGAGCAGCAGTCATCTTTAGGAATACTTCTTAGTGACCTAGTACTATTACTCTGCATTTACCTAACCCCTAATGTGTACCCAGACCTTAACTTCTTTATAGGGAGGGAGTATGCTTGTAGGAAGAAGGGCAAGTGGGCTTATGTTCAAGAATATGGGAGGCCAGGTTGGCAAAGAAGAAGGGCAGAAAGGAAAAAAACCTCATTTATTTATTCAGCAGACATATATAGCCTAGCAGCAAAATCTTCACCCAAAGCGATGGGCTTTGATGGAATTTCTAGGTTAGTGAGGTCTTGGCACGAGAGAGAGCGAGAAAGTAGAAGATTGTAAGCATGCAAGCTCATGAAGTTGTGGGCTGAGGAGGTGAAAGAATGAGTGGACGAAGACTGTGGAAAGGGAAGAAAAAGGGAAATCACAAGTTGCAAGGAGAGTGGCCCAAGCAGTGGGTTAGGAAACCAAGCAAAGTGCTGGAGGCGGCTGAGTGGTATCAGGAAAGCAGATGGTGATCCTTGAGAAGGAGGGTGCAGATGGCATTGGTGGTGAGGAGGCAGCGTGGGGTGAAGAACAGTCCCAGCTCGGCCACTCCGGGAGGGGAGAAGCTGGAACACAACGCCCCACGCTGGGTGAGCCCTGTGACTCATCTGGCCCCCAATGTGGCATGTGAAAGGGGTACCAGGAGGAAGGATGTGGGAGGCTGTGTGATTCTCTATGATGGGCCTTGGAGGTTAGACATGAACCTCAAACACCCAGGAGCTCCTGGTGAGGAAAGAAAGTTCTCCTACCAAGAGAAGAATACAAGCACCCTGTTATATTCAAATCTGTCTCCTAGGTTAACTTTCCACTGCCTGTTTGATCTTGGGCAAGTAATTTGATTGCTCTTGGACACGGTTTTCTCATCTGTAAAATAAAAAGGTTGAGTTACGTAATACTTAAAGTACTTTTAAGCTCTAAATTCTATGATTCTGAGAAATATTTGAAGGTCTGGACTGCAGAGAACAGAGCGGACATATTAGTCTATCACTACTAAAGTTGGTGTGAAGGGTAACTGTTAGAAACAGTGATCAAATCCCTATGCACTCTGGTGCTGAAGATAAATTTTAAGCAATTGTTGCTCAAGATGTTACGAGATGGATTTTGGCTTCATGTAATAACATTTCTAAATATTGGAGACATCCAGTGATGAGTTGGGTTGCTTTGTGTGGTAGTGAGCTCCCTGCTGCAGGAAGTGATCAATCACAGGCTGAATGATGACATTTTGGGGGCTGTTATAAAAGAAACTCCTCCCCCTGGACCCACCTTTATGAAACATCATAAACACGAATGCTTTCCTGCAGACTGTTTGAGCATGCGATTCAATGGTAAAAGGTGGTGAATTCCAACAAGTATTTCTCAGAACATGATGTTATTCATATTAACAGGTCTTCTGTGTGGAAAAAAGGGTTTTGTGGTAAAATAACTTTGGAAAACATTATATTAAGCTATGTTAAGGAAGTTTCTCTTCTGCAAGACTTTGCAGAGACTTAAATATACTAGTGTGCACTATGGATTTTCTGATCATATTTGACAACAGAGTCTTTCACAGAGTATCTGATAGGTACAGTGACCTCCTGAACCTACTTGGAGAAATGTTGCTTTAAGCTGTTGTTTTATGTTCTAGGTCCTTTGCCCCCAGAAAGAAAGCATCAGAAATTCTTTGCTGTCCTTGACTAGGTATGATGATGAAGCCTAATGTGGGACTTAAAGCCCTAGGGGAGGGGATGGAACTCTAAGTGACACTGTTAGATTGACTCAGCTGGTGACCTTAGATGAGTCCTCCCTTGTGTCTCAGTTTCCTCATAAGTAAATGGGGAGAAATATTTTGAATCCAACCCTTTTTTAGGGTTAAGGTGTCACGATAGAGTCCAAGATAGCACTCATGACATTTTGAATTTGCGTTTGAATCACCTGGGCATCTTGTTGAAGGGCAGATTCTGATTCAGCGGCTCTGCTGGGATTGCATTCGGGGTGAGGGCTGAGATTCTGCACTGCTGACACACTCAGAGGCAGTGCTGGTGCAGCTGTGGTCACGCGTAGGGTGGTAAAGGTCCAAGAAGCCACAGAGTCTGGCTCATATCAGGAGTATATCCTCACATGGAGCAGCAACAAGCTGATCTGTGTTTTTGAAAGGTATTATTCATATGGAAAAATAAACCAAGCATCTCTCTTTCCTTGGGCCCCTCTGAAGGGAATCCCTCTTCCTCTTCAGCTTCCCCACCCCCCACTGCCTACGGCTCCCCAGTCAGTTAAGCTATTTTTTGAATTTGAGTTAAAACGATTTCAGACATATTTTTAACTGCGTCCTGTTTGAAAAGCTGTTAGCATTTGGCAATCATTCCATCTTCAGCTTGAATCCTGGGGAGGGTGTTTCTTTCTTTCTTTTTTTCTTTCTCCACAACCGGGCAAACGTATATCATTTAAAAATAGTTCTAGTGCGTGGGTCAGAGAGACTGGTTGCTGGGGATGGGGATGGAGATGGGGCGTGCTTTGGACTCCACTAAATCATCACCGTTGGTGCTGCCTTTCCTGCCTGTACCCAGGCTGAGCTGGCTTTACAGTGTGAAGGGGTAGGGATGGTATGAGGGCTGTCCAGCAGAGGGAGAGGGAGAGGCAACGGGAAGCAGGGGCTAGGGAAGGACATGGGGCAACAGGCGCCAGAACTGGGGCTGATTGAAATTCTGGGAATGATAGCAGAATGGATCTCTTTCCTGCCCTTGATCCTGAGATATTCCAGAACCAGCACATCACTACTGCCATTGTTATGAAGCTTTTATTAAGGGCCTCCTGGGCAGTAGTGCCCATGGGAAGTTGTTTTATTTTTTATTTAATTAACATTTATATAGCCTCTACACTGTGATGACCACTGTTTGAGCACTTTAAAAATATTAGTTCATTTAATCCTCCTAACAACTCTATGAGGTAGGTCCTATTGTGATCCCCATTACATAGAAGGGGAAACTGAGGTGCAGAACAGTCAAGCAACTTGACCAAGGTCCCACAGCTTGTGGGCAGTAGAGCTGGATTCCAGCCTGTGCAGCCTGGAGCTGGAGTTCACGCCCTCTGCCACTACACTATGCAGAGATGTAGGTCCTGCCCTCTTGGCACTCGATCCAGAAGTGGCTGTGCCAGCCACCTGCTCTTCCCTATCTGGTGGGAGGAATGAAGTTTAAAAGAGACAAGAACTTCCATCATAAATGGAGCAAATGACGATTTTTTTAAAGCAACCATCAAGTATTAATAGGTAACTCCCTGCCACTCAAACATTCAAATCCATTAAACACTCCAAATACACCTGGACCACATTAAGATGTGATCTCCAAGCAGGAAATTCTAGAATTTCTCTGAAAATTGTCGGCGTGGGAGGAAATAGTTTCCTTCTAGCTTTTCTCTTGTAAAGTTTTTTGGAGAGAGATTCTGTCATCATCCGTCTAGACAAGGTGCTTGCTCCTGGGTGCTCGGGGGAGGGAGCGTGCAGTGCCTGGGTGCCATTCCACGTCCTAGCCAGCATCTCCCTGAGGCTGGAGTCGGCGGGCCTGTCCCAAGGGCTGGTTCCCCTCCGCTGGCAATGGCTGCTGAATTCAGGGAGATGGCTCAGAGGCTTCTACTGCTGCAAGTGCCTGAGAATATTTGATTTCCATGGAATAAGCAGGAAAAGAAAATGAGGGTAGAGGGTTCCCCACTGGAGTTGGAAGTTAAAGACTTTTTGCCTTCCTGGGAGCTAGCATTTCCTGTAGCCTCCTTGGGGGTGGAGTGGGGGTGGGGGTGACTGTTACCCTGGTGGAAGGGATACCTTGAGGTAGAAACATTCCACAGGAACTCACCCCCTCAAGGCCTGAATGCTTAGGCTCCCCTTTGGGCTTATGTCCTCACGTGCCTGTAAATCTCACATTCACGTGTTCTCCTTCCATCCTATGACAAATGGTTCTCTAGATTAGGTGCTCGGCTTTCAGAATTTGGAGAGTATTGCTCTGGGCTCCCCCTGACTCACTGCTGGCCCTGTGTCCTCTTGCTGGACTGCAGGTTTAAGTCTTTCTGTATAAGTTCTCTCCTTGGAGGTGCCAGGCTTCTCTGTGTTACTGTCTGCATTGCACAGTGCATGTCTAATAATACTAATTAATAAGCAGTCACTTATTAATAACACTGGAAACATCATCACATGGGTGACAGAAAGTCAAATAAATTCCAGAAGGCAGCAATGCAGCACAGCTCTTGTGTGGGGAGAGGAGAGAACAGGGTAAGGGATGTTTGCAAGGGGCGTTGGACAAACTGCTTTGAGCCAACAGCACCTGAGGCTGAATTTGAAATCGCTCAGGAGCAAGGCAGGTGGGGACCTGAGACCTTGACTCAACTGAAGGGCTGGCTGGGGATTAGAAGAACTGTCTAATGCCCAAGTTTTGTGACTTGGCCTTGGCTTGAGAAGCCTCTGATGTTCTTAGGGTTTGTTAGGGTAGAGCAGTGGGAACTCACAAAGAGAGAACAGTATGTATACCTATTTAATGGATGAAGAAACTGAGGCCATTGACCATTATCATTGTTTTCCAAAGATTGTTGAGAAAATCAGTAAGTAAAAGAAAGAACCTACATGATGAAGGCAAAAAATTCTCAGAGCAACCTGAAATTCACATACCAAGAAGCATTAGGGCAGCAGAAAGGTAAATGTTAAGTCTGTTTATCAAAAAGCCTGATTTTATAGGCATAGTCTTATTTATAAATATGCAATTACTTATATTACAATAAATAACACAATAAAGACAACTTGCTGTAAAGATTAAATGAGATGATGCATGCCAAGCACTTACCTTAGTACCTGGCAGGTGGAAACAATGCCAATGATCAGAGCTGATAGCTGGTATGTCCTGTTAGGATCAAACCAGTTGCTTATGGCCAGCCTCCAGTCTGGTTGGCTGCTGCCATGCCATCTCAGATATTAAATATTTAAAATCCCACTCTGATAATGACAACTGATATTCCATTGTGGACCTTCCAAGTGCCATTTACTATTACAGGTGCTTCTGATATAACTGTCATAGGAATTGTTTGAGGATGGTATCGTTATCATCCCCATTTCACAGATGAGGAAGCTGAGGCTTGAAATGTTAGTAACTTGGCCAAGGTCTTGTGACCAGCAAGTGGTGCAGCTGGGATCTGAACCTTGATGTGCTCTTTGCAGAGCTTTGGGATCTTGACTATGATGCTACCAAGTGGAGGGCCAGGCTTGTGGCAGCGTTTATGATAATTACTGTCATGATTACCATTATATCAACTTGACTTCTGCCCCAGAATGTTATGAACTACTTATTCTTTTGATTGGTGATACAGTTGTTCCTTGTTCCCTTCTGAAAGCATTGGTTTGGCACATTTCAGAAAAACTGGAAGAGAGCCCCTGTCCCATTTTGTTCTTCTCCTGAACTGAGTGAAGGCAGCAGCCCCACAGCCAAGTGAAGGACGATAGGTCCACAAGAGAACCTTCTAACATAATGGCCTCTCATCATGGTCCTCAAAGCTCAGGACTGAGAGCAGTGAAAGGCCAGGTCTCTGAAGGCTTCAGTTACCTCCACTGAGTCTCCCTTCAAAAAAAATCAGTACCGTTGCTGATGTGGCACCATCATTTGGGCAAACACCTGATATTCCTTTATGTTTATGGTTGCATTACGTCTTATTGTCTTTACTGTTGTCTACCTCTGCTCTTTTGTACATGTCCATCCTCATACATCCAGAACTATCTGAGGGAATGCTGGATCACTGAGAATGGGCAGGGTGGTCGTTAGCTAAAATGCTGTAGCGGAATGAGCCCCAAGATTTCACAATAAAAGGCAGACTAAAACGATACACCAGAATAATTGAAAGATAAATAATGCTTGAGAAGCCCAAGAAGCTACTAAATGCAAGAAAGTGGTAATAACAAGTGTATTCAAAGTACGCAGGTAAAGCAGGTAAAAAGCAAAAGGGCTAAAAACAAGTAAGTGATATACCTAAGATATCATAGTAAGCTAAAATATTAAAAGTGAAGTGATGACATAAGGGAATGCTAACTATAGGGGCAGTCCAAAATTAATAATCCCACGCAGGGGCAAAGGCAGACCCTTGGGCCAAGCTACTGAACATTTGTTAAACATTTCGGTGGGGCAGGTGTTCTGCATGTATTTTATCACTTAATTCTTGAAACAATTCTATGAAGTAAGTATAGGCATTATCTCTGTTTTGTAGGTGAAGACACTGAGACTTGGAAAGGGAAAAAGAATTATTCACATCACACGAAATTTAGGTGGTCCAGTTGGGATTGGAATCCAGGTATGTGTTTTAACCCTAGATTGTCCTGTAGACATGCAGTGGACTTCTTGAGGGAATGTCCTTCCAAAGATGGTGTTTACTGCAGGACTCCCATGGGAGTTGACATCTGCAGGACAGTGAGTCCTCAGACCCTGGGGCCCCTTAGGTCTCTTCTTGCTCTTCCCAAAGGTGAGTCTGTTATCTGCCCTGGCTATTTCCAATGTCCTGCTGGATCACGGTGATTCTTTTATATCATTCTTCCCCCAAGAGCTCTAGACAGCTCCCCCAATCCCATGCACTGTGCCCTCTGAAATTCCCTTCCACATTCTGAAAACAAATAAGGTACATGGACTTCAGAAAGGAAGGCCAGGTAAAGAGGATATAGATGAGGAGACAGGGCATTCCAGGTCTAGCATAAACTGGTGAAAGGTGAGGTATCATGCATGAAATTAATCCATTATGTGCTGGGTACAATGGAGGTACTGAAGATTGGGGACCCAAAGAAGCATAAGAAAATGAGATTATTATGTGAAAGGTAAAACAGAAGTGTAGACTGATAATGTTGAAACTGCATGTGTCCATTTAAGTCCAGACCAAATGCCACTTTAGTCTACCAAGCTTGCCTTGATATCCCAATCTCCAAAAAAAATTTATCATTTGCTTCTTGACAATCCCATAGAGCTTCCTTTATATTACTTTCATGACTGTTATTTTTCCCTTGCTTTATAGGAACACACCTCTCTATCTTCCACCAAAGCATAGAATACTCCTTGGGGCAGCAAACTTGACCTACTTGTGTGGTTTCCTGTGAGAACATGCTCAGTACACGTGCTGTCAAGTTTGCTAGAATGGCTGGAAGGATGTCCAGTAAGGGGCAGAAATATAAGAACTGCTACCCTCCCTGAAAGGGAGGCAATCTAACCTAAAGTGAGGCTGAGCAGGCGGGCTCTGGAGTTGGATACACCTGAGTTCAGCTTCATTATGGTTATTTCCTGCTGTGTGACCTTCAGGGATGCTCCCTAAAGCTTTGATTTGCTCAACTGTAAAATGGACCTCAACAGTCAACGGGCACCAGCCTCACTGGACTGAATGAGATGACCCATGTGCTGGCACGTGGTGAGTGTTCAACAGCTGTTAGCGGCTATTCCTGCCATTGGTGCTGGTGGGGGGAAGGACCATGAGCCATATAGCCCTTAGAAAGGGGAGGCAGGAGAAAAAAGGGGGAGCGGGGCTGTTTATCCCACTGTGAGGCACCAGGGCCTGATGAACAAAATCTTGTGTTTGGTGCCACCGACCGTCATCTCCTGTTTAGGCTTGAATGGGGAAATGTTTTCGCAGATGTGGACTAGTTTGGCAAAACTGGGGATGGATTTTGAAGAGGTTTGGGGGTGCAGTGGCAATGCCTAGGCCCTGAGCTCAGGGTGTGAGCCACAGAAGGGAGCACCTGATTCCTGCCTCTGTCTCTCTCAGCATGCAGCCTCCGAGGTTAGGATGGGCTGTGCCTCTGTTTACCTTCCCTGCCAGGAGCCCTTGGAGGGGAAGCCCCATTTGTCACCTTCATTTCTCTGTCCCCAGTCCCTCGTTGTATGTCTTGTTCTAAGCAGGCGTTCAGAGGGCTTGCAGAAGGAATAGTTTTGTGTCCTAGTTACAGCCCTAACCTCCACCAGATGCACAGGGATTGCCCTGATTTTGCAAGGAGGAGCGACTGCTCGGGGAAACTGAGGTACACTGCTAGGTCAGGGTCCTCTCCACTCCCTCATTCTGCAGTGAGACACATGCATCTTCAGCAGTGAGGAAGTTGTAAATAAGGATTTTGTCTTGTCTTTAATTCCTGCTCCAGTTCTAGCAAAGAACCTTCCTAGGCTGGGCTGAGGGGAGAAATGAGCTCCTGACCCTGCATCTTAGTTGCAGGGGCCTGCACAGTGCCCCTCCCTGATGCTGTCTTCTCAGCTGTTTGCAAAACAGGCAGGGAGGAGGTGAGCCCTGAGCCAGGCAGCCTGGCTGTCTCTTTAAATGCCGGGGTCTGTGTGGGAGAGGGAGGGGCCGGCTCTGGAGTGCGTGAAATTCCTGGGCTCCTCCGGCAGTCTCAGGCTTAGAGCTCAGTCCTACACATCTCCTCTTGCATGCAACTCACTGAGAGGGAGAGGCGAGCGTGTCCTCCCCTCTTGCAGCCGCCAGCCAGCATCTCGAACCACCAAGGACCTGCTTTTCGCACCTCCAACACCCCCTCCCTTCTTCCCCACCACTCCCTCCCGAGAGGGAGGAAAAGAAAAGGAGACAGAAAGATTCCGGAATTTGAACCTCCCCAAAGAGGAAACATACCCAGCAAACTCAGTTGATTAAACATCAAACAAACAAACAGACAGACCCCAAATCTTCTGTTCAACTGGAAAGGTAAGATTTGGGGGGAAAAGAAGGCAGGCAGGATGTGAAACAACTCAAGCTTCTTGTTCGTTCTGGGAAGAGGTATCTCCTGAGAGGGTAGAAGTTTTCAGTTGGGAGCGACCAACCTAGATTTTTTTTTTTTGAAGGCTGGATCGGAGAGCCTTGGCTGACCATGGGAATGGCTTTTCAACTGCCTTTCTTTTCCTTCAGTTTCTCCTAGAAGTTGGGTCCTTTTGCTCCAGATGTTGAAAAAGTCAGAGAATGTTTCAGATTTTTAGTCTGTTTTAAAGTCTTTCTCCTATTTGCTTGGATTGTTAGTCTGAAATGATGTGTACCTATCACTTAATTTTGGGCAGATACTTTTTTTGCATTTTGTGACCACTTTTCCCCTCACTACTATTTTTTTTCCCCTGGGGAAGGGGCTAGTTCAAATGAGAAAGAGGAGAAGGGAAGCTCTGAGGATCACAAGAAGACAAAATTGAATTGAGATAGGGATTTCCCTAGCTGTTGAGGAATTGAGGTGTGTGTGTGTATGTGTGTGTGAGTGTGATTTTTTTTTTTTGGAAGATGTGTGAGGAGGTGGATCTT
This sequence comes from Hippopotamus amphibius kiboko, assembly GCF_030028045.1. Taxonomy (NCBI): domain Eukaryota; kingdom Metazoa; phylum Chordata; class Mammalia; order Artiodactyla; family Hippopotamidae; genus Hippopotamus; species Hippopotamus amphibius. Next base: position 163,333,449 of record NC_080189.1, read on the forward strand.
GAGTCTGAAGATTCAGGCTGGAGTCCTGCTATCTTGTTGTGAAGGTGGGCATACTCAGAGAAGGTGAAAAGGGTGTGTGTGTGTGTGTGTGTGCGCGTGTGCGCGTGTGTGCGTGCACTCCTGTTTGGATCGCTTACAAGGGAATCTTCCTCCTCTGCCTTCCATTTGTTTATATTAATGATTTAGTAGCAGGCTTGCCTGAAAACTTCCACTCTGTGTAAGCACTGTGGGTTTTGCAAGCTCTCAGTGACCTTAAAGGCTGGTTCGATGTATTTTTTCTAGGCATTGTGTTGTACTCAGAGTTTTAGCTCCTTCCCTCTCTCTTTTTTTTTAACCACAAAACTTAACCGCTTTAGAAACATCACCCTGATGACAAGGGAAAAAAATCTGTCCCCCCCTTCCCCCATCCCTTCCTAGGCCAGTGATGTAATACCAACCTATGGGCTCGGCTGCTTTGCAGGTGACTTACCCTGCGATTACTTGTTAAAAAAAATAAATTTCTCCCTTCCTCCATTAAATGCATTCTTCTTTTGATTCAGATCTAGAAATATCGTCATGCAATGAGAAAATTGTATTTTTGATTACCATTATCGGGGTTTAGGTAAAGTAGGATTCCTCTTCCCTGATCATTATTATTATTATTTTTCCTTTAAATACAAAGGTCAGAGATCATCCAGAGCTAGGCTAGGATGGAGCAAGACAGAGTCGGACAAGATGGGAGAACTGGGAAAAGGGGAGCTGTCATTTCCCTGCTTCCTCCGGTCATTCCCGCTTTGGGAGATAGTTTTCTTTTACCTCCACAGTCCACCCCAACATTCTTAATTCTTCCTCTGCCCTGGGTCCTGTGGATGGCCCTGGAGGGAGAGGGATGCTCCTTGTTGCACCTGGAGGACTGTGTAGTTTCGGGGGTCAGATGACCGTTTGCCTTTGTGATGAAGGTTCCAATGGAAATTTGAACTCCCAGTGTGCTGAGTGACTTAGTCCTTGGGATAGTCTATCTGGGGGCACCTGGAGGTTAGGTCTGGGGAGCCAGAAGAACTAGCCTTTATGAATTTGCCATTCTGGGTAGAGCCTCCCTTCATCGTTCAACGGCTTCTGCATCACCTTTCAAGTTAAAATGGTCCCGCTGGTTATGATGGGCAAGTTTACCTAAGGGCCACTGGGTACGTGGCTGAAGGATGGAGGGGAGAGAGAGACACAGCAAGGCTGGTATTTTTTTTAACCTTCTGGCTTAATCTGCCCAAGTCATATTGGGGCGAACGATATTTCAGACGGGTGCTGGTTGTGCAGAGACATTCCTATTGTTTGATTTTTTTTTTTTTTTTTGGTTGGGGAGTGGAGAGTAAGGGCTCTTGGCCCATTTTCTGCAGCCTGGGGTTCATCTGGCGAGCCAGTCTTCCTTCTGGAAGAGGGGAAAAAGGCTGGATGCTGGAAGTTCGCTATTAAAGTGAGCAACAGGGCTGGGTTAATTTTTTAAAAACAACTGGACTGTGCGAATGCCCTTTTCTGGAGCTTTCCAGCCCTTTCTAGTGAAATAATAATTTTTAAAAATTGCCTCTTAAGATGAGAGGTTCAGAAATCAAAGGGATTCTAGATTTGGAGAGACAACTATGTCTTTGCTTCTCTGGTAGCTCCCTATTATTAATTATTAGGGGTTTGACGGAGGTCTGGCCTCCTTTTTTGTTGATTTTAATGCTGCGTTTCTACTGAATATGTTGATGATTTGCTGCTTATATAAGGGAAAGGATGTATCGAGGTGATTTGATGCTTGGGGTTTTGAGATCGGCTACTGAGATTGGGTGGCGGTTGATGTATTTGTCGATGTGCATGGTAGGAAGGTCTTTTCTTCTGGGTGGTGGGGGATAAGGGGATGGTTGGAAAATGGTAGATGAGATGCTACAGCAAGTGGGGACATGAGGAGAGACAGAGGTGAGGTCGAAAGTCACTGGTTTGCAGAATTTCTGTCCTGCATCCTCCTTTCTCTCGCTCCTTCGGAAAAAAATCCATTATCTCTAAAAACACATTATTTTTCAATTGGCCTTTTAGAGAAAAAAGGAGAAGGAGGGGAGGGGTTAATTTGGTGAGGGGGCTTGGTTGTAATTAGCCCACTGCTGCAAAACTGAGATACAGAAATCCACCGGCACCAGCTTTGGGGGCACAGAGAGGCAGCAGAGAGATGGGGGACGGGTTGTCAGTCTTGGATGCACAGTGAAGCGGTGGGGTTGGCGTTTGGGTATTGTGTGTATTTGTGTCTCTGTGTGCGTGCAGTTTTTTCCGCCCTACCACCAATTTCCCTCTCCATCCGCCCCCAGTTCTGCCATTCTCTTGCTTCCATTTGCACATAGCGTTCTCCCCTACCCCATATACCCCCTCCCCCTTTCCTTTAGTCCTTTCTGTCTGGATGAGAAAATTCTGATTCTGATGGCTCTGCGGCTCTTTTTTTTTTTTGCAACACAACAGTGGTGCGATGGCCTTTCCTACATGCCACACGGGTGCAGCCTTCTGATAGGAGGGCTCTGTCGGCACATCTACACACGCACGCACTTTACACACGCTCTTGCACACACACTCTCTCACACGGACACAGGCGATCAAGGGCTGGATTTTGTTTGGTTTCGTTCCCCTTTACGGCTCTCCCCACCCCTACCTCCACCATGGCTCCTTTCCACCCGTCTTCATACGAGAAATGCAGTAACGATACCCACATCTTCTCCCCACACCGCTCTCTTCTTTCTTTTCGCCATTATTCTTTCCCCAAAGCTGTGGTGTGTCGCAGTTCATGGGATTAGCATGTTGGAGAGTCTTTGGGGGAGGGGACGTCATAAGAAGGGGATTGGAATGGGGGTAGATGACATTAATGATTCTTTTTTTTTTTTTTGCCAAATAAGCACCCGGTGATAATGATCCAGTGTAACCATCCGTGTAATACATATTTGCGGCACATTGGAGGAAGGTTACATGGGGAAAGCAGAGTCTGGACTGGGTTACCTCTGGGGAGATTTGATGCCTGGACAATAGAGACGCAGATGCCCCCTCCCCACACACACACGTGTATGCTCTCACACACACCAACACACAGCTCTGCTCGGTGGGCTGTGTCAAGCCAGAGGGCACTGCAGAATCTCCCAGAGTTGTCGTGGTTCGTTGGAAGGCCGAGTGATGTCTTTGTCCTACCCAGCTCTTGCTCTCCGGATGATGTCTGGTCTTAAAATTCTTGGTGGCCTTTGTGTTGCCTTCTGGGTGGGGGCTGGAGGGCTGTTTGTGTTTTGTCAAATGCCGGTGTGCCTCCAGTTGGACAACATAGATTGTCAACATGGTGTGTGTGGTTCAAACAGGGGGCTGCTTGCCTGTTTGTGCTGCGTGAGTGTGCTTGTTGGACACAGACATGAGCGTGGCTCTCGGGAGGTGTGGGGGTGACAGGGAAGGGAAGCTTCCCTTCCCTCACTTGCGGGGGAGGATGGCAAAGAGCGGAGGTGTCTGGTTGGGGAGAGAAGGCGATGGAGTTTTCAAGGTAGTTGAGAAGAGGGTGGAGGGGAGAAGGTGCTCCGTCCCCAGCGGGAAGCCTCATGTGAGAGCCTCATTCCCCGCAGCAAGCCCGTGGGTGGGAGTGCTCATGGATGACTGGTGGGTGGATGCAGACGGAAAGGGGAGAAGGGATGAAGTGGGAGAGACTGAGGGCTTCCCTCGCCACCTCAGGAGCCCTGGGCAGAGCGCGGGAGGACGGCCTCCCTCTCCCCGGCATCAGCCGCCCTTGGGTGGCTTGGTCTTGCTGGAGGCTGCAGCCCCCAAGGAGCTGCAGTTGCCCTCGGCCGGGATAGCATCTGAGCCCCTGTGCTTTCCTGGGCTCCGGCTGTCTTAACGACCAGACGCCATTTTCCCTTTTCCTTTGGCTAAAGGTGTGTCTCTCTTTATTAGCAATTACATATGAAACTAGAAAACATTTTTCCTAAGAGAAAAAAAAAAATCCTCGGAACAAAATGCTGATTGTCATACATTTCTTATGTTCCTCACCCTTCCTGGGGCTGACCTTGAGGAGTTAGGGAGAAAGGGTTACGTCATTGCCAGAGAAAGGGGACAGATGAGGGGCAGGATGCCTCAGGGGCACATTATTGTGCCCAACCCCGAGAGGAGAAGGCTCTTGGGATCCCCCTGCTGTGTTCTCCTTACATGACCATCTCGTGTGTGGATGGGAGACTTGCAAAAGTAGAACTGTCCCTTCCAAAGCTCACTGCCTAGAAATTCGCCGGCCTGGTGCCTTGGTTCCTGCTGCCATCAGGCCCTGCCTCCCGCAAGTACGTACCTGCTGGGGCGAAACTGCCAGCCTCACCGCAGCTCTGACCCTTGAGGGCCAGCCCTGGCTGCTCTGCAGATGACGAGGTGTGACTGGGCCAGCCACAGGTGGCAGTACTGGGCTTGAGCAGGGCTCTGCAGGTCTCTGCTCAAGTGAGACCTCCTCAGAGAGGCCTCTCCTGAGTGGACTTCTAAAGTAGCCCCCTCACCCTGACCCCCTGGCTACTTTCAGCCCGTTTCTCTGCCTTTAATTCTAATCGGCTACTCACTACCTAACACTGCATTACATACTGAAGTGTTAAGATAATCCTATCCGTGTCTCCCCCTCAAGAATGCAGGCTCCACGAGGTCAGGGTCTTTGTCTATTTTTGTTCATTGCAGTGTTGTCTGTGACTAGGACATTTTCTGGTGTGTCAAGGTGCTCAACAAACATTTGTTGATTGGAAGAAAGAGCCACATGGATTTGGTGTTGAGGTTCTAACCTTGGAGCCTGTTTTCTGGGAACGCTGAACTTGCCTCTGGCTGTCCCCGCCTGCAAGTCCAGATCTGCTAGAGGAATTGCAAAGTGCCACTTCTGAGTTCAATAGAAAGGCCCTCTCCATGCCTGGCTCAGAGTGACTCTGCCTCCTTCATGGTCCCACTGATACTAGTGAATCATCATCTTCAAGCAGTAGTAATGGTAGTGATATAGCTATCATTTCTGATGTACTTAGTATATACCAAGTTCTGTATCAAGTTTCTCTTCCTTCCTTCCTTCCTTCCTTCCTTCCTTCCTTCCTTCCTTCCTTCCTCCTTCCTTCCTTCCTTCTTCCTTCCTTTCTTTCTTTCTCTTTCTTTCTTTCTTTCTTTCTTTCTTTCTTTCTTTCTTTCTTTCTTTCTTTCTCTCTCTCTCTCTCTCTCTCTCTCTCTCTCTCTTTCTTTCTTTCTTTCTTTCTTTCTTTCTTTTTTCTTTCATTCAGTATCTCTTTTAATTTTCCAAACAACTCAGTGCACTATACAGTCGGCCCTCTGTATCCGTGGGTTCCACATCCTAGGATATAGAGGGCCAGCTCTGCTACATCATTTTATAGGAGAAACTTGAGCATCGCAGATTTTTGTATCTGCGAGGGATCCTGGAACCAATACTCCACAGATACCGAGGGGTGACTGTGCTATTATTTCCTGCCTTTAACAGAAGAGGAGACTGAGACTTAGATGAAGGAAGGTAGTAAAATGGCAGGTCAGGGATTTGAACTCAGATCTTTCTTACCCCAGAGCCCAGGTTCATGACCCTTATGTTATACTGTTAGAGGTAAATGGGAGCTGAGCCATTGTCTCATTCAGTGCTCCCAAATCCAGATGAGAAAACTGAGGCCTGGAGAGATTAGATGGCTTGTCACATGCCAAGTCTGATGCAGAGACAAAGCTGGAACCCAGGTTTCTGGCTGTCCGGGCAGTGTTCTTTCTATACCATCATGCTGCCTGTGGGGCGTGGGCCCTCTCTCACAGGGGCTTGTGCTGGAGGCTGCCTGAGGGGCCCTCTTAGCTTTCCTTCCTTGGTCAGAGGGCAGTGGGGTCTTGGTGAGGTGGGAGGGAGTAGGTGTGCTTTTAATGAGGGCAGACAGTTCCTACAGAGCTGGAAGGAGACTGGGGGAAGACTGGGGGCGATACTCCAAGGTCATTCAGAGTCACTGGGTGCCGGTCAAGGTCATGCCCTGAGTGTGCTGGAGGAAGGGAGACCCCAGTGGGGCGCCCCAGGTTCTCAGCCCCACATACCCTTGCCCAACACCGTGACTCGCAGATGCAGCAGGGGCTCCACGCAGAGGTCCACGCAGCTGGGGTCTGGCTCCTGATAGCCTGGGAGCTGGTGTGCTTCTCCCACACTGGCTTAGCCCTTGCTTCTTAAGAAAGCAAGGTGTGGGCCCAGGCACTAGCCTCAGTGTGTTTCATTTCTGTTTCCAGAGGCTGGCTGGGGAGCTTGAGGTCATGAAATATGGGGAGGGACCCCTACTAGTCCCTCTGCTCCACCCCTAGAGTTGGCCTTGACCTCAACCCAGGGAGAGGTTAGACATCCTAGTTCTGTGTGTGTCTGTGTGTGTGCATGTGTGTGTGTGTGTGTGTGTGTGTGTGTGTGTGTTGTGCTAGGGCCAGGAGGGTGGGGGAAGTAGGGGACCAGACTAAAGTGTGTTCTGAGAAGCAAGAAAGCCTTACCTTCTTCTAGGACCTTGAGACAGGGTGAGAAGCCATTTCTGTGTGACTTTGAGATGGGGTGGCCAGATGCCCTGGTTTGTAGAGACAGGCCCATTTAGGCCTCTGTCCTAGTGTAATTATTAGCTCTCAAAAATGTCCTGGTTTGGATGATAAAATATATGGCCATCCTTCTTTGAGATGACCTCACTCACTTTCTGTTTGTGGGATAGAGAGAGGAAAGGCATGTCAGATAGGGAAATCAAATTTTAGGGCAAGAAGGTGGTTGGGAGAAGAGCCTTCCCCCAGAGACACTTCCATTTGTCCCCTATTTCTAAAGGATTAAGACCTTAATCTTCTGACTGCACCTGCTACCAACATGACAACTACTAACCTAACTACCTTACTACAACTACTTCTACTAGCCAACATTTGAGGCCAATGTGCCAGATACTATGTTAAGCACTTGACATGCATTGTTCCATTTAACCTTCCCACCGCCCCATGAGGTGGGTACTGTAAACACCTCGGTATGACAAATAAAGAAACTGAGCCCTAAAGAAATTACGTATAACATGTGCAGGTTCACGCAGGTAGGAAGTGATGAGGTCACGTTCAAACCCAGTGACCTTGCTCCGGTGCTCTGATATTCACACTGTGTCACAGCACCTCCGTGGGCCAGTCCGCTGGTCCCCGCGGCTGGAAACTTGACTCTGAGAGCTGACCCGCTTGCTGGGCTGGCTGCTCGCGGCCCTGGGACCTGCTGAAGGTGCTGTTGCCGGTCAGTGGCATGTTAGGCTTAGGGAGAGGAAGCTGCTGGCCCAGCAGTGGCGCTGCCAGTGGTCCTTTTGATGGCACTTTAGAGACTGTTTCCCATGGTGACTCTGTTACCTTCTTCCTGCTTTAGGCACCTTGTCAGAGGAGGGAGCTTAGGTTGTTTGGGATGGTGGTGGGTGGGCAGAAGGCAGAGAACCTGCGACCTGTCTGTCTCTGCTTCGCTCTGTAGCCCTGATCCCCGATGGGCCCACTCTCCCCATGGCCCTTGCAATAGGGACTGGCCTTCAGTGGGAGATTCTGGCGAACGGACAGTCATCTAGCGCCTGCTCTTCGCAGAGCATCGTGTTCTGCTGTATTTCCTGTAATGGGTAGGTCCTCACTTGTCTGACGAGGAAACTGTTGGTCAGAAGGGTTGAGTAGCTTGTCTAGGATCACAAGTGAGAAGTCGTAGACCTTGGACCCAAGGTTGGCTCTGACTCCGGAATTCATGCTGTTTCTGAGTCCTTGCACTGCCTGCTATGCTGAAGCCTGGAGAGGAGGGCGTGGGAGTTGGAACATTCAAAGTGGGAGGCAGAGGAGGAAATTCCCCAGGAGGAGGTCTTCAGATCCGCTCCTGAGTTGCTCTGAGGGCTGGAGAGGGCGTCTGGGGCTCACTCTCCGGCTCAGCTACCCCTGGGCCTTCTTCCCTCCTCCAGGAAGACAGCTGCCGACCTCTCAGCTTGCATGGGTGCCGGCTCTGGTCTGGGGGGAGTGGGGAAATGGGCCCATCCATGCCTTGCATGTGTAGGCTGTGGTGTCCAAAAGGAGGTGCCTCTTTCCCCCATGGAGCAGTGATATACGCACTGACACCGGGTCCCTCCGCCTTCCCCCTGTGTCTACTTCACAAGGTCAAAGGTAAGAAGGGTTGGGTGATCTCTCTGCCTAGAGACAGGGAGGGAGGATACACAGTGGGGAGAAGCTGGGATTCCCCAGCTAGAGGACTCCAGGGAGAAAGGGGAATTTTTTCTTGGTTGAGAAGCAGAGACCGGGAGAAGAGCCTTTTCTCACAGAGGGGATGGGCTGTGGCCCCCAAGCTGAGCTGCATTAGCTTCATTGCAGTCCCGTTGAAGACTGTGTTTATTTTTCCAATAATGTGTTAATTAAACATCGATTTCCGGGTGGAAGAAAGGGAATTGGATTGCCAGAGCTAAATGGAGTGCGGAGGATGGGGAGCCGGTGAGAGGGGCCCGAGCTGGAGTCAGCATTCTTCAGCGTCACCCCGGGAGGGGTGGAGAGGAGGCACGGCTGCCTCTTCCCCTGGCTCCAAATTTGGAATTTTCAGCTCCCCATGAGCCTTCAGGAGGCATCTTTTCTACCCTTTGACTGCCAGAGCCGATGGAGGTGGCTCTTTGCTGAACCTCAGTTCAGGGTGGGGTGGCGGTGGGGGGGGGACAATCGTTCTTCACCTTCTCCAGCATCTTTTTCTTTTTTTTGAGTGACCCTGTGCCAGGTCTCGTACTTGGCACTCTACGTAGTGTAGCTCATGGGTTTTTAGAATAAACACAGCGGTAGTACTTTTTTTTATACCCCCACTTTGGAGATGAGGAAACTGAGGCTCAGAGAAGTTACGTGGCAAATTCAAGAGCAGAGAGCTGGACAAACTTGGCAAGAAAAGGGGTCCTAGAAGAGTAGAAAATATCTGAGGTTGGCAGAATAGCCGCCAAGGGTCCAAACCCCTCTAAAGGCAAGAAAGAAAAGAGTGAAGCAGCAGAGAATGCGGTGTCATTTTCTCATCGGCTAAGACTGATTGAGCTTTTACTATGTTCCAGCAACTGGGTTAACTGCTTGGCATATACGGTTGTGAGGATGCAGTGAGTAAGTGTTAAGTAATGCTATTCCCATTTTAGAGGTGAGGAAAGTGGGGCTTGAAGAGGTTAACTAACTTGCTGAGGTTGCAGAGTTGGTAAATAGTGGCGCTGACATAAAACTTTGGTAAAGAAGACTTCGAGATCTCTTTACAACTGTGTTCTATTGTCTCATTCACACTGAGGACACAGATGCCTGCTCCGCAAGTCACCTATAACTTCTGGGAGTTGAAGACTTGGGGCTTTTAGGATGGAGTCTCTGACCCGATCCGGAGCCCCAGCGATCCCAGAGTCTTGCAGTCTGAGCCCCACTGTCCCTCGCTTTCTTAGCCCATGACAGCTCAGGCGGAGCCTCTGGTTGGGTGAAGGCTGTACTGGGCGCTTGTGGTGTTTGGAGTCTGCATGAGCGCGCTGAGCGGGAAGGGTAAGTTAGAGCAGTAGTTCTCAGACTTGGCTGCGTATTAAAATCACCCTAATAAAATCCCAGACCTATGCAGCAACTCATTCCAATTAAATCAGTCTTTAGGGGTAAGACTCCAGGATCAATATATTTAAAGCTTTGCAGCTGATCCATCAGACGTGTGAACGGGTGGTTCAGAATAGCCTCCGCTGCAAAGCAGGTGTTGGCAGGCTAGGCCAGTTTCTGTTTCCAGAGTTAGGTTAGATGTGCAGAAGTAATTGGTTACACATATCCAGTATCCACTTGGTAAACATTTATATTGGTAAATTTTCTTCTCTTTTGAATGGCAGCTTTCATACTTTGGTATGCATCAAAACATCTGGGGAGCTCTTACAACATGCATATTCTCAGGCCCTGCTGCAGATCTGATTTAAAAGTTCTAGGGTGGCCCCGGAATTTGCATTAAAAGCAAGCACTTTCTGTGGCTGGGTGAGGTCATGATATCCAGGGCCAGCCCCACAGCCCCCTTTGTTTAATGCACATACATGTGAAGTCCTCTTTCTTTGGAGGGGTGAAAAGGCGAGGACAGGGACTGCTGTGGTCACCTGTTGCTCTGTGAGGTTTTGTCTTCTTTGCTCAGGGCTGGCTGTCCATTGCACACACAGGAATGCCTGCCTGCCTGCCTGGCCTGCGTCCCTGCTTCCCACCACAGAGGCTTGTTTAGTGTCTTGTGTGCAGGCAGCCCTGAGGGAGGAGAGGAGGATCCCAGCCTGGAAACTCTGCAGTCTTTCTTCTCAGGTTTAAAAAAAAATCAGAGTAAATCTCTGCACAACTTGAGTGTTCGGGAGTCTGTCAGCAGCAACCATCCAGAGTCTTCCCCCCGGGATCGGTGAACAGCTTCTTTGGGGCCCATTTTAAAGTTTCCTTCCAAAGCTGTCAAAAAATAGAGAATAGTCAGAGACTCTCAGAGCTGGAAGGGACCTTGGTGATCATCCATGCCAATGTTAATATTCTATTCATTTATTTATCCAGAAGATGTTTATTAAACACCTACTACATCCAGGCACTGTATCAGATGCTGAGAATACAGCCACAATCCAGAGAGACGCTTAGTTTATCCCTCATGGAACTTAAACTTGGGTGAAGGAGCAAATACTAAACAACACAAAGAAATATGTAATTATAGATTATGATGAATGCTCTGAGAATTCTGGAGACCTAATTTAGAATGATGGGATCAAGGGGGAAAATGATAGCTAAAATTAAGTTCTCACCATAAGTAGACCCTATTGTAAGGGCTTCACATGTATCACCTCACTTAATCCTCACAATGAATCTTAGAGGGAGGGAGGTATGTTATTATTGTTCCCTTGTTACAGATGAGGAAACTGAGCCACAGAGAGGTGTCCAGGCTGGGCCTAGCACTGAGGTCTGACTCTCCTACCCTCTCTATCATCCCATCTCAGAGTGGGGAGGTGGCTTGGAAAAACTGGTGTTTGTGCAGAGAGCTGAAGGATGAAGTGGGGGTGAAGAAAAACCAGAGAAGTTAAGAAAATGCTGATAATCCTGGCCACGTATGGAGCTCTTAGATGTTAAGCACTGTGCAGAGTGCTTTACCAAAATTATCTCACTGCATTCTGCAACAACTCGAAAAGTAAGAATTATTATTCCCTTTTTTGCAGGCAAGGAAACCGAGGCTTTGAGAGGTAAAGTTCACAGATGAGGGACACTCTGAGTCCTGCTCTGTCTGGGCTTCTTGCATCTCCCCTGTTGGGTGTGCTCACCTGAGCAGTGGGTGACAAGGGGGATTCCTCCAGAGCCCTCAGGTCTGCTTGTTCTGGGCTGGGGAGAAGCCAGAGGGAGGAGGAACAAAGGACGTCTTCGGGGCATGGCTGCCCCTCTGTGCTGTGAGCTATGTCCATTTATCTTCCTTCTGGCAAGAGCCCCCAGGCCAGCCTTCTTCTAGGTCTGTTGGCCCAGGAGCCCACAGCAATTCCCCCTTCTTTCTTCCTCTGCCTTTCACCTGTTGCTAATTAGTGAGTTGCTTGTCACCTGCAGTTCCATCCTTCATTTTCTGTCTGTGCGTCCCGGAATACCCTCTTTGTATGTTCACATGAGGTTGCCTCTGCCCTTGAGGCATGTCGTCCCACTGGCCCACCTTGAGCTGATCTGCACTGGGCAGATGTGAGTTGAGGTGGGAAGAAGGACAAAGACTCAGGTCACAAAATTGGTCTAGAACCATGAGAGATTGACAAGAATATGTGAGGAGAAGAAGGATATGTGTTAATGGGTCATTGAAAAACATTAAATTCCTGAAAAGCTTGCCAGGACATGGGAGTTCATTTCTTCAGCATCCTTTCCCTGACCGGCAGGTGAGTGAATCCGCACACATAGACAAGTGCCCTGTGAGATGGCAGCTTCTTTGTGCCTTGCCTGGATTCGCTTCCAGGGTTGACGAGATGGTTCTGGCAAAGTGGGGGAATACTCCAAATGAGCAGGCTAGCTTTTTGCCTGCTTTCTTCCTGGCCCTTGAGTAATGGGGGTCGCCTCAATGCTGGGCTCTGATTCTGATGAGGCTAACACTTGAAGGCAATCGCTTGACTCCCCAGATGCCTGGAATCAAGACACAAAAGAGAAGGCGGGGAAGCTTTCTCCGAGAAGGGGTGGGATGTGTGGGAGGGAAGAAGGGTAGCTTGTGTGTGGGTTGTGAGTTTGGATGACAGTTACTCTTTCTTTTTTGGTATATGTGTGGTTTTTTTTTTTTTTTTTTAACAACAATTAACTCCTTATAAAAGTGACTTAGTGATTTTCTTGTTGCAAAATATTATTTGTTCATTATAGAACATTTAGAAAATACTGGAAAAAACACCTCACCTGTAAATCCCCAACTCCAAAAATAACCAATGGGGACGTTTTGATATCTATTTTTTCCAGCTTAATTTCTAAGCATCCACAATCCAGGCTGTGCTATGCTGTTTCTAAAGACATTCACTCACTCATTTAACAAATACTAATTGTGTGGCTGCTCTGCACCACGCACTGAAATCACATTTTGGAGGCTGTCACACTAGCTCGGTTTTCACTTAAAGATGCATCATGAGCACTTTTCCACAACAGCCACTCGTGCTGTTGAGCTTCCAGATTTAGATTTTGGGTGTAATGAGGCAGTTGGCAAATTTTGGCATCTGAGATCTCATGTTTTAAGAAGGAAGGAAAGATTGCTGAGCCTCTCTCCTCAGTACATAAGGCAGGTGCTGTGTTAGTCTCCTTGGGAGAAAATGTGTTCCTTTACCTAGGAAATAAGGAAGGGACAGAAGAAGGTTTGGAGGGTGGGGAAAACTTTCACCCTTTATTAGTGTTAGAGTCTGGGATTTCTCCAAATGAGGGGTTTGGAAAGGAGAGATTCCATTCTCCTGTATAGAATCCCAGCATCTTACAGAGTGAGTGGCACGTTAGAGCATGGCTAGTTCACCTTATTCAAGGTAGAGATGAGGGCCAGCGGCAGTAAAATGACTTGCCCAAGGACACGCAAGTGGTTGATGGCACAGGTGGGACTGGTACCTGGGAAGCTGTGCTAGGGAGAGTTGCACAGTGGTTGCAGATGGATTTGATAGAAGTGGTTTAGAGAGACCCCTTGCTGGGCAGATGAAGGGACTCCATTGAGTTTAGTTACTGTGTTTAAAAGATGTTTGCAATACAGGTTTGATTTGCTGACCTCCTACTTATCTCCTACCCCATTCCTTATCCACAGTGTACTGCCTGCCATCATCTCTCAAATGCACATCTATGGTTCTGCAGAGGCCTGGGGCAGGGGGGTGGCGGGGAGAAAGAAATGCCCTCTGGAAAGTCAACACTACTCATAGACCCAGCTGGTCTGGTGCAGGCTTCCATGAACTCAACTCAGCAAATAGCTCCTGTGCCCTTCCTTTGCTTGGGGCCTTGCGTTTAGTGCCAGGGGTATAGAGAAAAGTGATGGTTGACATTGTAGGCAAAGGCATTTAGACTTTAGTCTGTGTGTTCCTGGGAGCATGGGATGAATGAGAGCAGTGGTGTCTTGTTCATGCGTGGTGTAGGAGCAGAGCTCTGGAGGCATGATGGAGAAGTCACTGGATTTGGCAGAGTCAGGGGCAAGGAGGACACAGCCTGGCTGATACTGGCTCTACTGGCCACTGAGCCAAGTCCAGAATATGGTCCACGTGGGTGCATCTGACTCCTCCTGGCACAGGGCAGGGAGGAGGAAAGGCAGAACAAGAGCGTAACTATAAAGGACCAAGCCAGTCTTCATCTGTCAACATTGTTCTCCTGTAGATTTTGTCATTTTTCAGAGAGAAAGGGCTAAGAATTTTTTAGAGAAGCCTGAGGGTTGGTGCTTCTTGCAGAATACTTCAGAAGGGCCCATGGTTTCCCAGGCAGAGCCTGAGGTACAGGAGCCTGAGTTCATGTTTTGTGGATCTGAGTTTTTTATGCCTTTTGCAGCTTGGACATGCATGGCTCCTCTGGGATCAGCTTTGATTGATAGGTGACTTTGCAACATCACCATTTCTTCAGGGACCTGATGGCTTCAGAGCTGCTGTGCTGGTTTCCCTTTATGTTCAGCTGGCCCTTGCTGGGCTGTTATGTGCTCTGGGTTATGCTTGGAGAATTAATTTGCTTTATGCTGCAAAGTCAATAGGATGCTTTTTTGTTTCTTTTCCTTGAAATGGAGGTGGAAGCCTTTTTACTAGGAGATCCCTTATGAGCTGGCAAAAGGGGGTTTTCCTGACCTGGGGATTTCCCTCCTGTCTGTGAATCTGTACAGGTAGCTGAAAACTGAGCCAGAGTCGGGGGGATAAGAGGGGCAGGCTGGTAGTGAGAGCGTGATGCTCTCAGGTTTCAGGATAGTCAAATGGCTCTGGTTTTGGGGAGAGCCCTAGACTTGGGGCAAAAGAGCTGCGTTTGAATGTTAGCTTCGTCATTCACAGCCACGTGGCCTTGGACACTTGGCTCTGAAGCTTCAGAGGACAGCTATGGAGGACCTGCGGTACCACAGGACTGCCTTGGCTGTGTGATTGCTTCTTATGTTGAAGCAGCCCCAGGTAGCAGTGAGAATGGAGCTCTGGGTCTCTGAGGGGCTGCTTCGTGCATGCCCTGTGCCTAAGCTGCTTGCGTGCTCTCCAGGTCCTCACGATGGTCCATGAGGCAGGTAGCAGTGTCTTCATTTCAAAGATGAGATAAATGGAAGCTCAGAGAGGTTGAGTAATTTACCCAAGGCTTCTCAGCAAGTGAATGAGATGTAAATCCAGTGGTGTCTGACTTCAAAGCCTATAGGGCTCCGAGTATCACAGTGTGGCAAGGAGAGCATCATGAGCTTTGGGGTCACACATGCTGATTTAGGGTAACTCCCTGCTTGTTATTTACTAGCTGAGTAGATACTTCACCTCCCGAGCCACTTGAATTTACAGCTCCATTGCGACTGCTACCTCAGGGCTACTTCCAAATGAGAAATTCACAGGTCCAAGGCAGCCTTGGAACATAGTAGGTCCTCCATCGCTGTTCTCTGAAACTTCAAAGACAAGTGTTCAAGGGCATATGAGTATTAATAATGAAGCTAATATTCAAGTATCATTATCCATAAATCAGAAGTAATAACATCATATTTGTAGTTGGGGATGGCTCAGAATCCAGTGACTTGTCTGAGGTCACCTAGTAGTTGGTAAGGTGATTCAGCTGAGATTAGAACCCTTGTGGTCTAGTCCACACGCCACTCCCCTTTCTACACTACTTTGTGTTCTGCCTGGTATATAGGAGCCATGGGCACAGTCATAAGGGAGGAGATAACCATTATTTTCTGTTGGTCAGATTCTGCTAATAGGAAGCTTCTGCTTCTGGTGATGGATGGGACAGGCAAGGAGGTTTTCCTTTTATCTTTCTCTTTCCCTCCCAATCTGTCTCCCAGGGTTTTCTTGGGAGTAGGAGTTGAAGAAATGAGACTAGGGCCAGGTGGAAAGGTGAGATGTTAGGATGTAAGATTTTGAGGGATGTGAGGTCTGTCAAGGCAGGAGGTGAGAGAAATCAGATAGCTGGGTAGAACATGCTGGAATCTTTTATATGTGCTACGGAGGAAGAGGAGTCCCTAGGAAGTGGTGTTGGGGAACTTGGGCTCACTGTGTGTCCTTGGACTTTTCTAAAGTATTATTCGGTATACTAGTGTGTAGAGACGGCTATGTGTCATATGACTGTTTTCCTCCCACCCTGTGAGGGTGATATTGTCACCTCGCTGAGGGTTGGAAGAGTTAAATCGCTCATGACTCCCCAGGCAGTGAGCCTCAGAACCAGGATTCCAAACAGGACTGCAGGATCCAAGGTTTTTCCACTATAGAATATCTGTATTTGGAAAAACTTGCCCTTTCTACATGTTTCACAGACTCTTAAAAGATTCTAGTTTAACTTCCATCCTCTGATGTTGAGGAAATGGAGGCTTAGAGGTCAAATGATTTGACCAAGCTCCCACAGTGGGAGGAGCCATCTGAGGTCAAGGTCATGAGATCTCCAGGTAATGGTTACTTCAAAATGTATAGTGGATACCTGGAGTGTCTGCCCAGGCAGGGAACTGACAAGAAGCGATGGGTCATTTGGGCTACAGTGCTGTAGGCTTGTGTTTAGAGCCTGACTTCGGGTCCCTTGGAGGATTCAGGACAAATCAGGAAACCAAGGCAGAAGCCCATGCAGAAGAGCTAGACATTACTTTGGGGCCTAGATGCATGGATGCTGAGGCAACAAGAACAATTGCAGATCTCCTAAGGAGGTGGGCTCAGCTTACTGAATGGGGAGGGTACAGGCTGCCATGTTCCTTGAGTTATCGGCCATGTGGTTATTATAATAAGGCCTTTCTTAAGGCCTGATACATGGGCTCTGGAATCAGACTGACCCAGATGTGAATGTGGGTGAGTCTGTTCTTGAGTACAAACTTTGGGCAAGTTATTTCCCCTCTCTGAATCTCAGAGTTGTCATTTACAAAACAGGAGTAAAGTCACACCCACCCCACAGGTTGGTTAGGAACAGTTAAGTGAGGAATTGTAGGTAGACTACCTAGTTTAGAGATCTCAGAATTCTATGTCTGGCCTGGACCTCTCACTTGAACTCAAATTTGTATATCCACCTGCTTGATCCTCAGTTCTACCTGTTGGTTTAATACTAATTCGACTCAAATTTTACATGCGTTAACATCTTTTGATTACACCTCCTGCCTCCACCTGCTCTTCCAAGGCTTCCCCATTTTAGAAGTGGGCAAATCCATCCTCTTAGCTGCTCACCCCTGACACACTTAGAATTGTTTTTGACTCCTTTCTTGCTCTCATATCTCACATTCCATCTATCAACCAAGCCTGTAGCCTCTCCCTTAAAAACGAGATCCAGAATGTGTCCAGGCTTCTTATCCCTGTGGTCCAAGCCACTGCCACCACCTCTCAACTGCGCTATTGCAATGACCTTCCTACTGGACTCCTGTTCCCACTCTTGACTCTATACTTTTTTTCCTTTACACAGCAGCCTGAAATTATCCTTTAAAATGAAAGTCTGATTATGTCATTGCATTCAAAATTTTCTGGTGGCTTCCAATGCCACCCCGAGTGAGCCCCAGAGTCCTAAGTGTGACCTGCAAGCCCCACCAGATCTGGTCTCATCACCTTTCTGCCCTCCTCTCCTTCCACTTTCCTTCTTACTCACGCTGCTCCTGTCACACTGGTCTCCTTGCTGCTCCTTGGACTTGATAAGCCCAGTCCAACCCCCGAGCCTTTGTCCTGGCTGTTTCCTCAGTGGTTTCCCTTCCCCGGGTCTCTGCAGGAGTGAACCTCATTGGACAAGCCTTCCCCGACAGCCCTTTCCAGAACAGAACTTGCCTCCCCAACACTCTCATCCCCCTAATCTTACTTTCCATAAATCTCCTACACCCATCTGACATGTTACACATGTGTTTGTTTTGCTCATTGTCTGCCTGCCCGAATAGGACCTCCTCACCCCGAGGGCTGGCTGGGACTTTGTCTTGTTCACAAATGGCACCTTGCATGGGGATGAATGAGCATCCTCCCTCTTGCTTCTACAGTTCAGGTGTCTTGTTACACTGGGCCGCTCTTGCCTAGTCCTTGAGGGTCAGATGAGAGTGATTCCTCATCCTTAGTTCTCTTTCATGAACTGCATTTAGAGACAAGGCCTGGAACTTGAAATAACTTTACATTCTTTCTCATTTTAAAAAGGAATACATGTGCTATGTATATTGTGGGGGGTAAAAGGAAAATAAAAACAGAATTCAGTAGACCGAGAAATGCACAAAGAAGAAAATAAAGCTCACCTGGAATCCCTCCTCCCAGAAAGAACCAGTGTCTCGATGCCCACCCCTCAGGCTTTCCTCCAACTCACAGGTTTTCATTCTTGGGGAGAGGGATGAATTGGGAGGAGGAGTCCACAAATGAAGGCTCTTATTTAGGAAATGGGTAACAAAGTGACAGTGACACCAACAGTGTTGTCTGGTGGAGAGTGGTGTCACTAGGAATTGGGAGAATTTGGCCTCTATCAGTGACTCTCTTTCATGTATTAACAAATCAGTTTGTTTCTAGTCAGACAAGGGTCTCACATAGGGAAGAGGAAGAGACACCTCAGGAGAGGTACGAGGGAAATTCATTTCCCTTTATTTTGCTTGTATTTCAAAGCATCTACTTGGATGGAGGTTTCTTTAAGGCCATGAAAACTGTGTGTTTCAGTGCAAGAGAAGTCATAAGTGGCAGGGTTTGTGGGGCTGACTCGGGAGGGTGGGAGCTGACAGCAATGGAGGGACCACTCATGTGGTGTCGGGAGCTCTACGCTAGTTAACTCACTTCATTCTCATGGCAATTGTGTGCAGTAGGCATTGTGAGTCGCCTTTTATGGATGAGAGCACGGAGGCTTGGAGAGGTTGGGGGACTTCTCCAGGTACACCCCTGGGGAGTGGCATATGATCTAAACCCAGGCTGTTGGACTCCAGAGCCTGTGTCGGTAAACATGCAGTCAGAACGGACAGGCAGGAGGGCCAGCATGGAAGTGCATTTGATGAAGCTGAGGGAGGAGGCTGGGACTTTCTGGGGATCCACCAGCCCCAGAGTTGCTCTGCCATGTGGCCAGATGGGATATGAGAGCCTGGTTCTGTATCTTTGGCTGGGAGGTTAACTCCCAGACAGGTCCAGTGCTGGTGTGACGGCTTTAGAAATTTGGAGGTAGTGCCACCCGTGTGAAATAAGGAGGACAATCTTGAAAAGGACATGACAGGGAAACCAACCAGCCAACTGCATCACTCTCCAGCTCAGGACTTCTGTGGCAAGTGACTCCCTACAGATGAATGTGGCATTCCAGAAATTTGGAGTAAATGGGGATATTAAATCATTTCTTCTCCTCTTTGAGCTGTGAACTCTTAGTATCTGGCCCTGTGATGGGGACTGGAGATTGGGGTAGGAGGGTTTTGTTTTTTTTTTTTTCATAAAGACCACACCAACGCCAGTGAACTGAGGTGTAGACTCTTAAAATTCCTGTGGGGACGGTGCCGTGGGGTCCCAGCAGAGGATCTGAGTTATAGCCCTGCTCTTTCCCGCTGCGGGAGCATGGGGGATGTGTGTATGTGCATGCACACGTATGGATGCAGGGTACGTGGTGTTTGGATATTGTTACACTGCCTAAGGGCAGGAGATGGCTCCTGGGAAGTAACGCTGCTCAGATGGTAAACCGACACTTACACTTAGATCTGATCCACCCAGTGAGGAGATGCCTGTGGTTTCATTGTCACTCCTGAGTCTTGAGACCTGAGCAGGAAGGAGGATGAGAGGGATTCTTCACTCAAGTGGTGGTACAGGGTTAGAGGTGGGCTACTTCTTTATGCTTTAGCTGGGTAGGAAAAGTTGAACTCACTGTTGCCCTGCAAAATAGCCCATCTCTCAGTTCTGTTTCTCAGGGAAAAAGAAGTCCTCTTGGATTCCATTCATTCAACAAATCATTATGGAGCACCTGCTGTGTCCAGACACTGTGCTAGGTGCTAGAGATGGAGTGGGGGCAGCAGTGTGGGTGACAGCTGGCAGAGTGGAGATGTGTTTTGGCGGTACCGGTGACTGGAGTTGATGAGGAATTGGATATGGGGATGAGGGAGAGATCCGTGTGGAGAACGACTCCCAGGGTGTTGATGTGAGTAGCCATCAGAAGCTTGGCATCAGAACTCCTCTCCCAGGGAGGGTGGCAGGGCTCCAGATTGCTAGGGCAGATTTCACATATTTCAAAGAGGGGCGGGGTAGGAGAGGCCCCGAGAGGTGTCAGCCACTGAGCCTGAACATGTGCATTTTTCTTCTCCTTACAAGAAGTTGGCACTCACCAGTACTTCCCAATTCCTCCTCAATCTGCCCAATGCCTCCCACCTTCCTGATCCCTCGTCTCTGTATGCAATAAAAATACGAGGAGAGGAAATTGACTTATAGAACATTTACCAGGCTAAGGGAAACTTCAGAAAACCTATTCAGCTTTGGACCCAGAAAGGCAAATAGGTTCAAATCCAATTCTGATAAAGTAGATATCATTATCACAGATGACTCCAGCTGATAATCTTTGAAACAATTATGACATTGTGGAATATTAGTGCTAAAATGAAACTTTGGAACTTTTGTCTAATTTAACCCTTCATTCTATGCACAATCTGAGGCTCAAAGAGGTTAAGGATAGCATAAAGTCACATAGCAGCTTGGTATGACTGGACATTGGGACACAATATAGCTTAAGTAACTGTAAAGCTGGAGAGAGGAAGCCCGAAAAACAACAGACAAAGCAGTCTGAGAGTCAGGGCAGTGTTATTTAGGAAGTGCAGGCTATCCCAGGAGTCTGTTGGAGTGGAGGGTAAGAACCCCTGTCCTGTAAAGACATTAAGAAACTTGGGTGTCAAGTGAAAATGGGACTGAAGGGGTCAAAGATACAGCTGAACAGTCTTGAAGACAGAGTTCAAGGTCATCTGTCAGTTCATGCCCTTGGGAAGTCCTCTCCCCAGGCTCTGTGACCATTGATGCGTAGTGGCTTGAGGGCCACCCTCTTTGTCTCTCTCTCCCTGCCTCACCTGCCTGTTCTGCTAGACTTGGTATTATAGTGCCTATTTTCTGTAGCTGGCTCTCAGGCTAATTCTCCCCCTCTGCCTCTGGAATTTGCCTCATAGGGATGGAGAGGAGCCCATGCTCTAGTCCAGTGGAGATGATGCAAGCTGGTTTTGGGGCAAGGGCATAATGCCCATGTCAGTCTGTCTGTTCCACGTGGGAAGGGTTTTCTGGGTGAAATGGGCTGAGTACAATAGTCGGAAACCACAGATTAATCCCATTGTGGCCCTGCATTGGCATTTTGATAGGCATTGTGGTGTTTGAGTGTAGAGAACCGCAGAGCTTTTCTTTGATACTTAAAACAGAACTTCACATCTGGCATTTCTCACATCTTGTCCTGCAGATTTGTGAGAGGGTTGAGGCTATGAGTTCTGGCTGGCATTTAGAGTTCAGGCTCAGCCCTTTGGGAGAGAACCCACCGGGGAGACAGCCCCGACAGCCACCTCTGTGAGCCTCCTGACCTCTGATGTGTTGCTTCGCTGAGCCCTGAGGCAGCTGTGGCTCAGTTGCTCAGGATGTAGATGCCTAGAATGTGTGGACAAGGTGCGGTCATTGCCACCTTTGCCCCCTGCTGGTCAGGGCCTGGCCTGAGATAGTCTGGCTGCACGTGGCAGGAGGAGGGAGGACAGACACAATCTACCGTGTTGGCCTGGGACCTTGGGAAGAGTAGGGGAGCCAGCCCAGCTGGTGGGTTAACAGGAGGTTAGCGTGAGATGTGCCAGAATGAGCAGAGGGGCTGCAGAGATGGATGGCAAGAGGAGGGGCTGGTAGTCACAGAGAGGGGCAGAATGCTGCAGTGTCCTGGGGTGACTGTCTCGGTCCCCCTGCTGGGCGATGCCTGACCGGGCCTGCATTTCACCCCCACCCTCTCGGGGGCCCAGACTGCAACCTACACCCTGGCTGATCCTGACCCCGTGGCACTGGTTTGAGCGCCATTTGTCTTTGTGTCTGATCTGCGAGGTGTGCACATGCCGTCGTGGCTCAACGGATGACCTGTCTTCTGGAGTGCTCAAGGGACGTGGGGAAGCTCGGTTGCTCTGACGTTTCAGAGGTGTGAAGAAGCTCTTGGTGGGGATTTGCGTGGGGAGGTTAATTATGGCTGCTCCCCCTCCCCTCTTTTTTTCCCCATCTGGTAACCTTGGCTCAATTTAAGTAAGTTTTAAATCTCAAGCTGAGATAATATTTAGGGACTGTAGTTCTTAAAAAATAAGTTCACAGGAGAAAGCAGGGAAAATGAACATGAAGAGGCTACTGTGAAACAGGCCGTGTGCTCGGCACTTTCATGTGCATTATCCACGTGTATCTTCACACTGATCCTGGAGGGTGTTCACTGGTTCATTCACTCATTCTTTCATTCAGTGTTTGTTGAGCACGAAATATGTGCAAGGTAGCATTCTAGGCTCCGGTGATACAGCAGAGCATAGCGCAGATCAGGTTTTCTGCGCTCAGAGAGCTGAGATTCTAGTAAGCAGGGTAATAGACAATAAGCACGTAAAAATTAGACAATTTCAGGCAGAAGTGACTGCCAGGAAGGAAATAAAATAGGATAAAGGGCAGGTGGGTGAATTGGAAGGGTTGCAGGGAAAGCCATCAGGGAAGATGACATCTGAACCAAGACCTGAGTGATGAGAGAGCCATGGAAATGCTGGAAGGGGCCTCCCCACAGGGAGCAGCAAGTGCAGGTGTCCTGGATGGGTGGGAACTTGGCCAGTGTGAGGAGAGACAGATTTGTTTCCTTCATTTTCCAGATGAGGATACTGAACCTTAGAACCCAGCTTGTCCACTATCAGCCAGCTAACTGGAGTAGATCTTCTTAATTCAAGCCCGTGATCTTTCCACTGTAAACTGCTGCCATCAGTGAATGGCTAGCTGTGCTCATTTGTAACAAAGTCCTTTTCACGCATCGTCTTAGTCCATCCTTGTAAACTGTTGTTAGCCCTATCTTACAGATGAGCAGACTGAGATTCAGGTACCTTATGCAAGGTCCCAGCTGAATATCGGAGGAGCTGGGACTCAAACTTGGGTCTGTGCGACTGGCAGCTGTACTTAGTCACCACAACGTGGGATGGTAGATTTGATACCTGTGGGCCAGGGGCAATTTCTTCCACTTGCAGAGATGAGACAACTGCACACCAGGAAGTTTGATGCTTTCTCTATGTCATCAGCCAGAAAGTATGGAGGGGCGGGGTGCTGATACTCAGCTCTCCCACCCTCTGGGTAGGTTCCTTCTGCTCTAAATACGGCCTTTGTCCATTTCTGGTGGCCATGAGGGCCTGCTTGGCAGAGTCACCACCATTCAGGGCCTACTTGCCACTGTTTGGCAAGAGGATTGATTCCCAGTCTTAGGTGTGGGCTCCGTAAAAGGTAAATCATCTGAAAATAGCTGAGCACCTGTTATGGGTTAGGAATTACGCTAAGCACTGTGAAAGAGCATGAGGTGAGCTGTTTGGTTCATCCTGGTGATGGGAAATAATCGCCCAAGGGTGCCAGAATGCTTGACCCTACCCACTCCCCCACCCCCCCGCCACCACCTTGTTGTTGTGCTCGGGAGAAAAGACCAATTAGACACTGTCCTTGCCCCAAAGGATCTCACAGTCTAGTTGGGAGGAAAGAGCAATGAATACAACCATAATGCATTGTAGTAGGACTCATTCATTTTTTAAGTCACTGTCTGTTGAGTTTCTACGCAGGCCAGGTACTGTGGCGGGTGCGGAGGGGTACAGTGGCAGAAAGGGCTGACAAGTCGCTTTCCTCATGGAGCTTATGTTTGGGGGGTGGGGAAGGAAAGTGAGCAAAGAGGTACTGAAAATCCACGTACACACTGGAATAAAGCTAAAGGAGGGGTATAGGGAGCTGTTCGAACCTAATGGGGGATTCGTCTCTGTCAAGTGCATTGGAGAAGGCTTCTCTACGAAAGAAATCTCTGAATTGATGGATGAGTTAGAAGGTTCTGATGGAGGCAGCCATAGGTTATCAGAGGGGCACCAAGGAGGTCACCGTGCCTGACTTGGGAGTGATGGTCAGGTGGTGACACTCCCCTGGTCCTGAAGGAGTCTGCCAGGAGATTCGGGACTGGGGGGTCTGTCGTAGGCAGCGGGAGCTGGGTACCCCCACCACACACTTTTTGGCATCACTCTGTGTGATCTCCTCAGGAGACCTTTCTGTTCCACCCAAGAAGCTGAAGAAGTGTGGCGGTTTGCTTGTCTCGAATGTCTGTTCTCTCTCTCTTTCCTTTGAACTCTGCCCACGGCTCTGTGGATGCCAATGCCAGGATATCAGTTATCCAGTGGGCCTCAGCCCCTGCCCAGCCAGACTGTTCGCTCAGTGGCCCCCATGAATAATTGATATGGGAGGCTGCCCCTGCTTTTAGCTGGGGTGCTGGAGAAGACCTTCTGCTTTCACTGAGCTCAGCCACACGCGGGGTTTATCCTCCCCTGCCGTGCTCCTGCGCCTTCCTTCCTCTGCCTTCCGCCTGACTCTGGAAGGCTGAATGGCAGGGTTTTGCAGGTGGGCTACAGTTCCTGCAACTGCCCCAAACCCTCATATCCAGCAGCTGGGGAGGTGCTTGGTTGTACCTCAGCTCAAGGACTCCTAGGCTACTGGCCTGCTGGGCCTTTCACTTGGCTTTTCCTCTTGCTCTTCTTGGCACTTCTGGGCCTTCTGATCACTTTTGAAGTGTCCAAGTCGTGGCGGACAGGCTGGCACGAGAGGGTGCGAGTACCCATTTCCTTCCTGGCTGGGCATTTACTAGGTGGGGCAGGCTTACCTTCTCCTCTCTTGTTAAGAAGAGCTAGGTCGGCCCTGACATGCCCCTTCCTGGGGTATCCATGACCCAGCATTATCCCTCTGAGACATTACTGGTGTCATTTCCTTCTCATTGCTTCCTCCTCTCCTGCCCAGATCAGGGAGGAGAGGGGGTGACTTCTAAAACACCTCCAAATGGTGGGAGATGTGGTTGTCTCATCGGACACCTTCCCCACTCCATCCCATCCTGCTGTCCATCCCAAAACGTTGCCTGAGTGCTGACTGTATAGTTAGAGGAACATGACCCACCTTATAGCTCCCCAACCCAGAGCAAGGGACATTTGACAGTGTTTCCAGTTGAGAAGTGAATATGACTCAGATTCAATCTCTGCCCGCTTTGTAAAGCCCTGGGACCAGTCTCCACTCTTCATACTTGTCCTTTGCCTGCTGTTCTGCTGGTCACAAATCTAAGGTCTTGGCATAGCTTTGGATGGGGAAGTGCTCTGCTGGGCTGGTTCTGCCTGGCACAGGAGTTTGATTTTCTTCTTTTGTTTCCTTCCCTGCTTAGCCATACCTTATTCTGAGAGAAGCTGCCCATCCCATCATCCCTGCTGAGTAGACAGCAGTCCTGCTTTGTATCCTGTGACCCTGCCCACCCCTACCCCATAGCCGTGGCTTTTTGTGCCAGAGGTGAGCCCCCTTGGCTGCCCAGCCACGTCCTGGTCTGCAATCTAAAGCTTGAAAAAGATGTCAGGCTGATGGTTCTGCTCCCTCAGGAGTTTGTAATTGGGAAACTGAGCTGGTCGTGGGGGTTCCTGAGATAAAATATCATTATTCAGTCCTAACTGTGGTTAGCAGATGGTGACTGGCAGAGAGGGAAGGTGGAACATGATGCTGAAAGCAAAGCAGTGGGGCCATGAAAGAAAGAAAGAGGGGAAAGAGGGTGTAGCTCCTCCTTTGCTGGTGGCTTTTTGGTCCCAACCTGTCCTATTCCTCATATCTTCCCAACAAACCCTTATGCTAATCATACTTGGAGAGAGCCTTTTTTCTTGCAAATCTCAGCTTTCTTAAACAATCCAAGTCCTCTGAGTTGTCCAGCACTTAGGTGAGGGCAACAGAACAGACTTTTGTCAAATAGTTGGCTGGGAGTAGGGTTTAGAGTGTGTCACATTTCAGGTGACCTCAAGTCAAACTTTAGACACCAGCTCATTTCCTGTAGTTTGGGGGAAATTCCTGGAAGATTCTTTAACTTGGTTTATAGCTGGAAGATTCTTGTCAGGGCCAGCTGATGGGCATGTGATGGTCAAATGGTGACTGAGGGAAAAAACCTCTGGCTGGTCCCTGGCTATAGGATGGGGTTCCTGGCTCCAGGGAAAGTTCTAGTGATGCCAGCAATGGGAGAAGCATTGAGGCTGGCAGAAGTATTTTGTCAGAGCCTGCACTGTGGCTTAAAATGGACATTGATGAGAGGCCATGATGAACTATCTAGAAAACTGCCAAAGAGGCCTCATGTGAGAGAAGCAAGTGCACCCCATCTGGGGTCAGATCATGGCCAGAGCTTTTGGAGGTTGGATGGGCGACTGGGTGCCTGGGGGGCCCACAGAGGTGTCCAGTTTGTCTACTGAGGCCTGGTTGAACCTAAGGTCACACTCCCGATAGCCTTTGAAATGTGGCAGTTGAAGCCAGGTGTCATGCCTTCTGATTTTCCTTAATCATAACAATACTAAGAGCAGCTAATGTTTATTGTGCTAGGTTCTCTGTTAACCATCTCACAGGCTTTATAAAAAAATTCCTGTGAACAGAGCTATAAGGTACGTATCACCTTTCCCTGTTTTACCGATGAAGAAACTGGGGTGTAGAAAACTGAACTGACTTTCCTAAGGCCACATGACTAGCCCCCAGTGAGCAGTCCAAGGATCCTGGCCTTTGACCGCATGGCCATGCTCTTAAGCCCACTCTGCTACTTTATTGGTTAACTGGAACCTCAGTTGGGGTCCCATTTTCTTGCTTTGACTGTGTCCCACTGAGCAACCAGTGTCCCAGGAGGTTTGCCAAGCCCTGGAGGCTCGAAGACACCTGTTGATGTGAACAGCTGCCTTGTCCTTTCTGAAGCGGAGGCAACCCAACCTGCTCTGAGCCAGGGAGGGACCCAATATATTATGTAGGAGTGGCTGTCCCCCCGGAATGATGTCATAGACTTTTGTACCTGTAGCAGGAGAGTGCCAGCTGCTTCTGGAATTGAAGCAAAGCCCTGCAAGTTGGAGATGGATGGAGGAGACCAAGGGTGTGGCCTTTGGATTCTGATAACTCCTGGAGTTCAACAGTCCCTGGCAAAGCTGGTGTAACGGAGGCATTTCAGGAATGGTTTACTGTCAGGACAGTGGC
Organism: Hippopotamus amphibius kiboko; assembly: GCF_030028045.1. Lineage (NCBI taxonomy): Eukaryota > Metazoa > Chordata > Mammalia > Artiodactyla > Hippopotamidae > Hippopotamus > Hippopotamus amphibius. The sequence continues at coordinate 163,360,181 of NC_080189.1, forward strand.
TGGAAACCCCTCAGTGGTTCATCTGCTCTGTCTGGATTGGGGGAACTTGTACAGCACAACGGCTGGCTGGAAGGAGGCCAGCCTGAATCTTCAGCCATCTGTTTTTTTTTTTTTTTTTCTTTTTTTTTTTACACTTATGTAAATAATCAAGTCAAATTTATTGAAGCCAGACTTATGGGGCAATAGATTATGTTGTAGCATGAGCGAGTCACCATAACTGGGCAGAACCATCAAATAAGGTTGCAGCTGTGGGAGGAGACTGAGCAAGTGCATATTAGCTGTGGATGTGTAGCTGGGGGGATGGAGTGGGGACTGTGGAAATGGAAATGTTCATCTTAGTGACACTGGAGTACATGATTCTCAAAGTTGGTCCCAGTGTTACCTGGGAACTTGTGTGACATACACATTCTCAGGTCCTGCCCCAGGCTTCCTGAGTCTGAAACTCTAGGAGCGGGGCCCAGCAAGCTGCATTTTAAAATACCTTCCAGGTGATTCCGATGCATGCTAATGGTTGAGAACCACAGCTTTAGAGTAAGCTAGGGTAAGTAAACTATAGTATCCTGGACACAGTCTGTAGCTCTAAGGCTGAGAAAACCTTGAACTTGCTGGATTTATATTGTTTAATGAAAAATATACTTAATAAATCCTCTTTGGATTTAATCTGATTAACAACAGTGGTTCTCCAGTGATTCAGGCAAAGTTCCTCATGGTCCAGACACTCCACCTATCCTTGTCACACAAAAATCCTTCACTGAACTTGAGGGGAGGAGGTCTATGGTTGATAATGAATGTTTCCTTAAGGTGGTTTGGGGTAGGTGAATGAGGACCTGCATTGGGGTTCTATCATTAGTTTCATGGGCTGAGGCATGGCTCTTCCTGGCTCCTGAGCTTAGGCTTTTCATCTGTGAAATGAGGATAGATCTGGAACTCTCTAAGGTCCCTTGTGGTGACAGTCCATGGTTTTTAGAGATGTCCCAAGAAAAGGCCATGGTTACATCATGCTGGAAACAGAAGTGTTGATGCTGTCATATTTTAAGCATTAATATTGGAAACGACAGCCTGCTGACCATCTGGAAGAACCTTCCAGGGTGCCAAGGGCCCTGCACCCTGATTTGAGAACTGCTTAGGACGGGTGCCTCATTAATAGAAATGACTTCCTGAGAATGTAGGCAAATAGCCTCCCTGACTTTGTACCACACTAAATTCTCTACACTGTCAAGCCTTTTGAGCACAGAGGTCAATCTACATGAAAAGGTCAGCTGCCCAACCCCAGGTCTCCCTCTGTCTGACCCCCTGATGGCTTCTGCTGGGTGACTTGAACAGATATGTGTGCCGCGCTTTGGAGCTCAAGCTTTTCTTTGCGAGGAAGGTGGTGGGAACACTCAGGCTGTAAACGTCTGTCCTTCCTTGGCTGAAGACACTGTTCAGGCGTGGGGGTGGTGGTGAAGGAGTGAGAAGCCGGGGGTGGGAGCAGGGGGAGCCTGCCTCAAGGACGGCTTGTACTCCCATTGCTTTCATGGGACTTTGGCGTCAGAGGGAGAGAACACGTACAAATCTGCTGCAATTGACCTTTTACGCCAAACCAACTTGTACGTTTGCTACATGAAGGGGCTGCTGACAAGTTGGGCTGGAAGCAGAAGGTGGAGGAGAAAAGAGAAATATCACCACCTCGGGAGGGGAGCTCACGGGCTGGTGAGAGATGGAGCAGCGGGCAGAGCCAGAACGGCCACGACACCGTTAGAAACTCCAACACGCTGCCTTCCATCTTCTCGGAGGATGCGCAGCTGAAGTGTGATGCTGGGGCCGCAAGAAGGAAGCGCAATTGGGCAACGCCCCATTGAAACCTTTCTCTGAGCGGGGTCACCACGGCAGAAGTGGCTTACAGTGACCAAGGCCATTTAATTTAAGGTCCATTTCAGGGTAGGGCCTTGACCAGGGGAAGGATGGGCAGCTGATTCAGACACAGCTCTGAATGGAAGCAGTGGGGATGGGAGAAACACCCATAGCAACGCCCTCTTATCCCTCCTGGACTTTTTTCTCCACCAGTAACTTGGAGAGGGTGATGATGCCATGGATGAGCCTTGTCACAGCTTCCAGGATCTGGGAGCAAAGTGCCGTCCTGGGTAAAGCAGGAGGGGAGACAAAAGACTGTGTGATTTGAGACTAGCATGACTCCATCACCCTGCCTGAAAATGCAGGGAACACCTGTTCTTGTCTACAGCCAGAAAGGATTTGACAGAATTTTTAAAAGAAAAAGTGAAAAGCAGGGAATTTAAATCAGCCTCTGCAAAAGGACTTAGTGGATTCCCTGGCGTTTAAAGATGTGGCAGCATTATGGTTTTTGTTTATGGGAATGTCAGGGGTAAAATGATATGACATTTGTCCAGTGCTTGGGCTACCTGTAGCCAGAACGTTCTGCTGGGGGCCTCCTCTGGGAGGTCACCTGTCAGGGCTGGCAGGTGGGGGGACCAAGGGCAGCAGTGGGGGTGGGGGGGTAGGATCAAGTGTGTAACCTTAAAGTCCCTCCCAACTCTTAACTCTAGGATTCTCGGCAAAAATAACTGGCAGCGATGGACCTTCTTGTTCTATATGTGTCGACCAAGTGGGTTAAACAGATCTCCTATATCAAGCCCAGCCCCACTACTAACACCAGAGAGGGAAGTCTTGGTTTCTGGGGGTGGGGAGCGTGTCCCTGTCAGCCAGTAAGAGCCCCTGACTTTTTCCAGGGACAAAGGCAAGTGAAGGAAATGGAACCAATTTCCAGGTACCATGTGTATTATTCAATTTAATCATCACAATAATCCATTGGACAGATAGGATTCCTCTTCTCCATGTTCCAGAAGAGGACATGGAGGTGCAGAGACATCAAAACACTTGCATACAGTTGCACAGCCAGCAAGTGGAGACATCCAGTATACAGCCCTGGTCTAGGCCACGACCTTCCACTCTACCTGCCTGGCTGGGTTGAGGGCTTGTCTCTTTGAAGACATACGTGAAGAAGATATGAGCATGCAAAGCTTCATACCTGAGTTCCTGTGCTTTTCCCTTTACACATGATAATGTTTCCTCTCATGTCTGTGTCCCAAGAGAGAGGGCGCTCTGAGCAGTGCTAAACGGCTTCCGGCTTCGGGAATGGAGCTTGCCCTGGGAGCCTGGGGCTGTGACTTACTGGGCAGGTGTGGGGCGCAAGCCAGGTGTGCTGCGGGAGGCGCGGTGTGTGAGGGAGGCCCTTCCTCTTTGCTTCAGCCTCCCGTGCCTGAAGTGAGGCTTCCTGGGGCCTGGGCAATATTAATTACTCATTGTTGGTGTCCTGGAGCTGGATAAAGTGTTCTCCGTGTTACTGTTTCAGGGTTAGACATCAGCAACTTAGAGGTGGTGTTTGGCTCCCGCTCCGAAGTCTGATTGTTTCTTGGATCCCAGTTTTTCTCAGTGACTTGGCTCCGTTTCAGAACTGGGTAGGAAATGCCACACGCTCACTTTCTAGTGGTTTTTCTTCTTTTCTCTCTTGGGTACAGCCAAAGGCAGAGAGGTTAAGAAAGGAGACATGGTGAGTTGTACTGACCACCTTAGAGTTTGGAAACCCAAGTTAATTTTGTTTTATTTTCTTCACTGATTTGATAATTTTTAAATTACCACCTTAACACACAGTATTTTATGTAATGCAAATAGTACATACTTAATAATGAAAACTTTAAAAACTCAGAAAAGCATGAAGGCCAAAGCAAAAATCACTATTTTCCTACCATGTACCACAATTTACATTTTGGTGTAGATTCTCCCATGTATATGTGTGTGTGTGTGTGTGTGTGTGTGTGTGTGTGTGTGTGTGTGTGTGTGTGAGTGAAATACACTTATTTTTTTATTTTTTACAGAAATACTGTATGTGGTCTTTTTTTTTTCTTCTGCTTTTAGTGTTATAATGTGAGTGTATTACTGTGTCAAAAATGTTCTTAAACCTTTTATTTAAAAGGTTGTAAGGATATAAAATATTCTATTACATACATGTAACAATTTGCATTATCCCCTATTGTTAGATATTTAGACCCTACGTTTTCTATGATTAGAAATATTACTATTTATCCCTCTAAAGGTTAGGCCATATTATATTTCTACCTGTAGTATATAAAAACATTTTCCAGTACCCTTATGATGTATTTTTACTAATCTTTGCCTCTGTGATAGGACCAAAAAAAAGGAGAAAGAAAAAAAGGCTATTTCATTGTTTCAACCTTAAGCAGTTCTAAGAAAGAATGTGAGCATATGTAGATGGGTTTGTTGGGACTATAAGGGAAAAAAGATGTCAGCCATCTCAGTTTGATTTTCTATATTTGCCTCCTTTGATTTTTCCTTTGCCAATGTAACACAAAAACACAAAAGAAGCATATATAAATATCTTTTAAAGGGTATCTGTCACAGTTTTATTTATAAGAGCAAAATTTGAAATAGCCTAAGTGTTTAAAATGAGAAATTAGTTAAATTAATAATAATGGAATACTATGCAATCATTAAAATAATTTAATGGCATAGGGAAAAATCAGGCTATAAAATAATATGTACATTATGATCTCAATTAAATAATATGTGCATGGAAGAAAGGCTATAAAGGTGAATGTTAATCATTTCTAAATGATATAATTATACTTTTCCCCCTGTGTTTTCAAAAGTTCTTAACAGGTGCATATAATACTATTGAAATCGTACACAAAACAGATGTTAGCAGGTAAACTCTATGTTATACATGAAAATAAAGAACTCTGAGTAACTGGATTCTGGGTCACTTAGATTCCTCTCAAAACTTCGTGGGTTCCTGAGTCTTCTTACATTCTGTGAGGGTTGTGGGGCTCTTTGGAAGTTTGCAGGATCCTTTCATAGCAGGGACTTCTAATGACTCTAGAGTCAAGGTAGGGAGATCAAGAATAGCTTCCATCTGTTCTTCTGGACTTGTGTGGACTTGAGGGCACAAGTGAGGGAGGGAGGAAAGAACCTATCTGTGATACCCACTGCCCTGGACCACAAGGTATGTAGGACATGCCACCCAAGGCCTTAGTGGGTCTCAGGACCGTTGGGGTTGGTGTTTGGAAACTGAAAGGCAGGGAATGTCAGAGAATCAATGTCTAAATGTCATCTGGAGGGATTGATTTGGTTGTGTTTGTGTATTTCTGATAATGGCAAGTATACTGGGGACAGAATTCTAGGCTAGTCCCCTTACTCACTGATAAGGAAGTGGAGGCCTAGACGGATTAAGTCACTTGCAGTGTCTTTTTGCCCCCAGCACAGTGTTCCACTGGGATGGTGTAATATATCATGTGTTGGGTATGTCTGATTGGCTGAGATGATTCACAACATACTTGGATGGTTCTTAAGTACTTGAAGTTGCTTGGTTAGAGTTTGGATGAAAGAGGATCTTTTAACTCTCTGAGTAGTAGGATTGGGCGTGGGGAGAGGTCAGTGTTGGTCTTTCCTCATTATAAAATGGTAATTATTAAATGATACTCAGGGGAAGAGTAAATATTGAACTTTGTAATAAAGGGAGGTGAACTAGGAGAGCTGGCAATGATAGAATGGATGTATTTTCCCCAGACTCAAGTTTCCATTTGGAGATGCCCTTATTTTCTGAGTTGCAGGCACTCAGTGGCATGTCTTTTTTCTCCTATTATGTCTTTTATTCTGGGTGTTTGAGGAGAACTCTGAGAACTGGAGATTTCACTCACTTTTATGACTTAAAGCCCCATGCTGTGTTACCGTGTTTATTTTTGGCTATCAATTCCCTGAGTATGTAGATATTGATTTCACTTTGGGCACCACTCTTTAAGTCTGAGGGTCTATCCAGAGCAGGGAGTGGTTAGGGTAGAAAAGGACTGGAATTCCTGGCCAGAGAAGAGCTTTGAAAACAAGTGAAGAGTATAGTAGAAGAAAAGGTAATTGAGGGAATGAGCACAGCATGACAACTGTCTTCAAATATGTATGGGGTGATCATAAGGAACAAAGAATAAAGTTGGTCTGTGTGACTCCTGAGAGCAGAGCTGTGATTGATGAAGTCCAAGATGTTCTGGGGAGACACATTTCAGCTCAGTATAAGGAAGACCTTTCTAGAAAGTAGAGCCTCCCGACAGTGGTCCATGGAATAATGGAAGTGTCCAGCAGAGCCTCCAAATGTTGGTCAGAGGAGATTCCTGCACTGAATGGGAGGTTGTTCTAGATGACCACTAAGAGTCATTCTAAGTCTGCTCTTCTAAAACTCAGTGTTTCTATGTCTACCTACTGGGTGTACTATCTATTCATTATTCACTATTTATTATGCATTTATTGTGCTTGCCATATGTTCTGCTTGGTGTTGGAGATATAATAATAAACTATAAGATCCTTGAGCTTCCAGGCAACTGAAGGAGTAAATGGTAAATAGATTATTGCAAATACGTGACCAACCTAGTAAAGTATAGGGTGCTATGAGCTCACACAGGAAGGGCACCCAGCTTAGCTTGGGGTGAACCATAGAGTCTGCCTAGAAAAATTGAGGTGGAAGATCTAAAAAGTGACTATGACTAGGACAAAATGGCAAAGAAGAGTATTCCAGGCAGAGGGAACAGCCTGTGCAAAGGTGGAGGGGTGACACAGTGCATTAGAAACATCGATTGCTGAGGGAGAGTCAAAGTGATGAGAGGGGTGATGATGACTAGGCAGACAAGCAGGTGATGAAGGCTCCTTCCTACCAGGTCAGAGTTTGGATTTCAAATTGCAAACAGCAGGGAGTCATTGAAGAGCTGTAGGAAAGGAGCTGTGTGATCTGCCTCAACTTTTGGAAAGACCACTTTGGTTTCTAGTATGGAGAATGGGTTGGAGGGGACCAAGACTGCCTGAGGGGAGACCAGAGTCTATTTCAGTAATTCCGGTGAGAGATGAGGGTGGAATTAACCCACTGTAGTGGCAGTGAGGCTAGAGAGAAGTGGGCAGGTGGGAGGGAAGCATTCATACTGAGGAACTGGGAGGTTGGGGCGCATTCATTGAGACAGAGAAACTAGGATAGACAGCAGATTTGGGGGCTGGTGGGATGCTGATGAGTCCAGTTTGGGACATGTTATGTTTAAGCAGCCTGTGGGACACAGACGTGCAGATACCCTTTCTTCCCAATTTGTAAACTATCCCACAGAGGTTCATTTTTGTCTCCTGATACCATGGAGGGGTTTCTTTATATACAATGGGACTTTCCTTCAAAGCACTTTTATGACTACTTTGTCACAGATCCTCCCACCATTAGTGTCCCATGAAATGGTGTCTGTGTGTTTTTAGAATATAGCTACTCAGGTGGTTTTTACTCTCTGGTCGGAGGGGCAAGGCCAGGCGAGTTTGCTTCCATTCCTTGATGGTGGCCTCTTCGGTTGGATGGCCTGTACAGCCTCCACACAGTCACCTTCCTGAATGTTCCCATATTGGTTAAATGGACCCCATTCGAGGGTCATCTTATGGGCCTGCTGCTGACCTGTGCCACAGATTCATCACTGGCAGACACATTGAGGATCAAGTCCAAACTATGGCTCACGAGGATGTAAAGAGATTTCTCCAAGGTCAGACAATGAGTAGGTCTCCTCGCTTCTTTTCCCACTTCACCACACTGGACTTTAAAAAAATCTTACTGAGCTATAAACATCGCTTCTTTTTGATTCATTTCTTCCATGTGACCCTGAAATGCCTGAATCCTCTAGAGCCCTGCCACTCACATGCTTCCCTTATACTCTACTTCCTCTTTCTGTGTGATCCTATCTACCTCTGCGATTTTCACTGCTATCCAAGGGTGGCTGACTCCCCATTTGGTAATCCCAGGCTTGAATCCCCTCCTACACCTTAGATCACTAATTGGTGCTCTCTTCCCACAAGCACATCAAAATTGGCAGCTTATAAAACAAAAGGTGTTAGCAGCGTTAGGCCTGCATAGGTGACTGTCTACTGGTTCTTGAAATTGAGAATCAATAGTAAGTTGAGACTTAAACTGTACACACCTCAGTCTGCTTTTCACAGTTTCCTGCATATCTGAGTGGGCAGCATCCCTGTCTACCGAAGAATGTGAGCTGAAGAGGTGGGAGCCAGCTACCACATCCCTTTCTCTCCACCTCATTAGCCATCTCATCCCCTTGTTCTACCTTTTCAATATCTGTGGACTCCATCTGCTGTTCTGTGTCTTTCTTGCCAACAGACCATCGTTAGCTTCCAACTAGAACACGTTGGTACATTCTCAGGTGGTCTCCCTACTATCCATTCTTTTCCTCCTCCATCTTCACTTCCTCTCCCACATACTGTAGGAAGGATCTAAAGGAAATATAATACAAACCTGATCAATCCATTCCTTGCATGAAGTACTGCCTCCTGTGTAAAACCTCTTTAGCATACCCTAGATAGTGGTTAAGAGCCTGGACTCTGGAGTCAGACTCCCTGGGTTTGAATTCCATTGACCAGCTGAGTTATCTTGGGCAGATTACATAATGTTTTGGTTTCCCAATTCCCTCACTTATAAAATGGGGGATAATAGTAATATACCTACTTCACAGTGTTGTTATAAGAATTAAATGAGTTAATATTTATGAAGTGCTTAAAACAGTGCTTAGCACATAGTAAACCCTGCATAAGAGTTTGTTAAATAAAATAAATATATAACTCCTTAGCTTGACGTCGCAGCCTTTCAAAATTGGGCCCCTGCTGACCTCTCCAAGCTCAAATTCTCAGTCCTTCTGTCCTTGGCCGTGTGCCTCCAGCAATGCTCAAGAATTTGACACTTTTCATACCATTATGCTTTCCCTCGTGTTTCCTTTTATCCCTGGATTATTCTTCTTCCCTCTTCTTTCCAATATCTCCTTCCCATTATGAACCTTCAAATAAATTATTCATCTTTTAAAATTCAGAACAAATGCTTCCTATCTGAAGCCATCTCCACAACACTGGACAGAGATAACACATCTCCCCCTGAGCTACTTTCATGGTTGGGTGTATTTTGTTACAGTGGTTAGTCAGTCTGGAGGCTCTGGAGCCCGACAGACATTGTTCCAATTTTGATTCAACCACTTATCAGCTGTCTGACCTTTGGCAAGTTACTTAACCTCTCTGAGCCTCATCTGTAACATGGGAGTAACAAGTTACCTACCTCATAGGGCTATTGTAAGAATTACATGGTACTATGCATACTAAGGACTGGGTCCAACTCCCAGTACATGGTAAGCTGACAGCAAGGACTTCATCATTATGATGTATTTCCATTAATATAGGTATTATATACTACTTAATTTATAGTTTACATATGGGTCTCCATGAAAGTTGGGGCCCTATATACTCAGCTTTATAATCCCAGTATCTCCTTTAGTAGATGACCACTAGTACTGATGGTTATCTGAACCCCTGGACCATTTCACTTGGGATGGAGTTGGTGTCCTGGTCACCACACAGTTTGTTTTGCTTTCTTGATGGGTCCTGTCTGGAGGAGATGAGTCTGCACCTGAGAGGTGGCAAGAAGTTCTAAACTGAGCAGGCAGTGTGAAGCAATGTGTGAAGGCTTCCCTGGGAAGTATGTGTGTGGGAGGGAGAGGGGCTTGAAGACCTTGGTGGGCAGGACGGTGCCAGCTGTGGGAAGAAGAAGAAGAAGCAGACAAGGCAAGGAGAGTCTGGAGAGCTTGAGATAAATGAGGTAGCAGCCAGGATGTGTGTTGTTCTTGGGACACAGCTTTGGGGTAGAAGACCGTGGAGAAAGGCTGAGGGAGACCACAGAGGCCAGATGGGCCGGCTTTCGTGGTAGGCGTGATTATCTCACCTACCTTCCTATCTCAGCTCACGTGCCTTGCTGAGCAGGGGGCCTTGTCTGAGCCCCTTGTCTTAAATTGCAACCCCTCCCTCCAGCACTTCCAGTTTCTCCTTCTCTGCTTAATTTTCTTCCAGAGTACCTACCATCATAGGACACACTATTTGTTATACTTATGTATTTGCTTATTATCTATCTATCCCTAATAGAATTTATGATCCACAAAGGAAAGTTTTTTAATCTGTTCACACTGATATGTCACCAGCACCTGGAACATTTCCTGACACCTAATAAGTGCTTAATATTATTTGTTGAATGAATGAATCCCACCACACAAGGATAACTACCCATCATATTTTTGTATTCAGTCATTCATTACACAAGTTAAAAATTTTTTGTTAGAGGTGTAAATTACATGCAATAAACTGCATCTATTTGAAGTATACAGTTCAATGAGTATTGGCTGATATGTATACCTGTGTAACCGATACCACAATCAAGATATAGAACATTCCCATCACCCCCAAAAGTTTTCTTGTACCTCTTTGTGGTCAATTCCTGGCCCCAGGCAACCACTGATGTAGTTTATGTCATTATTTATTGGCTTTGCCTTTTATAGAATTTCATATAAATAGACTTATACGCATGTTTTGTTCAGCGTAATGTTTTTAAGATTTATCTATGTTGCATGTAGCAGTCATTCATTTGATTTTATTGCTGATTGGTAGAAAATAGTTTCTTATTTTGCTTTGTGGTTTTTGTGACTATGGATGAGAGTGGACTCTGGATCCAGGCGGACAGTTTGGAATACTGGCTCTTCCACTTACCAGGTGTGTGGCTTTGGGCAAGTTTGTCTTCCCTGTGATTCAGGCCTCTCATCTGTTAAATGGGGTAATAATCGTACCTACCTCATAGGATTGTTGGGAGAGGAATTAAATGAGGTAAAGTAAACATATAAAGTGGTTAGATTGGTGCCTGACACAAGTGCGTATTCAATAATTGTTAGCTGTTATTACTTCCATTTTGCAAATGAAGGAAAAAGCCCTGAGGCACAGAAAAGTAAAGTAATTTGACCGGTGTTATTTGGAACACAGGAAGGATTGAAACCTGAGTCTGTCTGATTTAACCTCTGTGTTCTACCACCTCCCCCATCCTGGTCCTTCCCCTTCAGGCCAAAATTCTGTGTGTGTGGTGCACACACAGGAAGAAGAGCTAGTGCTCAGCTCTAGGATGTCTGGCTTCCCTACCTTAGTGTTCACTTAGGCTATCCCCATCTACTTCACCATCCCTGCCCCTGTGAGTAGAGCTTCACCCCCGGCTTTGGCCTGCAGAGAGGGTGGGGTTGTGCCTTCTTGCCCTTTGCTTCTCTCTCGGGAGCTCTCAGGCAACTGAGCTGTGCATCAGGCATACCTCTTACAATCATACAGCATCAGCCCTGCAAGAAGCTGATTTGATAAACCCCACTCCAAAGCTCATTGAACCTGTCTATAACGATGCTTAATTAAAGTGCAGAAACTTTGAAGAGATAGCAAGTTACTGCTTAATGCAATACCAGAGTGCCACTATTCTACCATCTGCCTCCCTCTCTGCGTTAATTGCTTCCTGACATTTGTTTATTTTAATTAGGAGAGCAGTCTTGATCAAGAGGGAGGGCAGGCAGGGTCAGAACTATTGGAGAGAAAGAAGAAAGTGGAAAAGGGGGCTGTGATGTGGTGGTCATGGGCTGAAGGGGAGGTGATATTATCTTTATGGATGCACCTGTGAAACTTTCTCCCTATGGTGAAAGCACAAGGCTGACTCTGGGATCATATGCTTTGGGTGTGTCCTTTAGGGAGTATGGGAGCTGAGCTTCTTGGTTAGAGAATGGAGGCTCCCACATTGTTAGGAGGGAGATTATAGATTGGGCTGGTCAGATGCCAGGTGGTGGTAACTCAGTTACTATGACCCAGTGGAGATACTTCTAGTCCCAACAGGATTTCAGAGCTGAGGGAAAGAGAAGCTCATTCATATCTATTAGTGCTTTGGGTTCTCAGTCATGGTTTTATAGTCTGCCTGGTTATCTTTGATTGTGTGTTGGTCATTGTATATGAAAACCATTTATAACTCTAAAGAGCTGAGATGAAAAAGATACTTTTCTCTAGAGAGAAATTTTACTTTTTTCTGGCAGTAATTTGAAGGTACTGTAAATCCAGGACCCTCCTACCTCCCAAATCAAATTAAAAGCTTAAGGTGCCCTCAACAACAGGCAAGTTCAAATCTATTCTATAGATCCTTTTCAGGGTATCCATTTCTGGTTTATCCTCACCCTGAGGGTCCCAGCTTATTGTGAGAAAGGTCAGCTTCTGGTTCCCCCATCTTATGCAGGTTCTGGGCATTGATTTCTGTCTCTCTAACTCTGCCAGGCTTTCAAAACAAAATTCATATTTGCTAGATTCAGAAAATACCTTCAGGGTAAAAGTGATGTCCATACTTCTCTGGGTCCCTGATTCTCTTCAGTGTTAAACTAGTACTTCCTTACTGTGTAATCTGCATTTTGATGATTTAAAAAAGACATATTGCATATTTTATCCAGATTTTTGGTTGTTTTCAATGGTAATAGCTTGCAATTACCAGAAAGTCCTTGATAGCAGTTTTTAAATTACATATATTTTTACTTAGGGCAGAGGAACTTTTTTTTCCCCCACATGAAATCTTAAATAGGGTCTCAATATCAAAACCAAAACTAAACAACAACCACCAAAAAGATAAAAGTGGAGCAGTTCTGGTTAAAGTGCGGCCAGAGGCCCCAAAGTTCTGCTCACCAGGCCTCCCCTGTGTTAGATCCACATAGAGTATTTGTAAGTACCTGGATATCATAGGTATGGTTTGAAAAGTTCTTCTGTAAGGAACCCCTTGGTTTGACTGACTTTGAGGAACCATAGCTTTGGCAAAGCTCATCTAGTGCTTTCCCTGGAAACAAATGGTTCTTGACATTTTAGGATGGCTGGAAGCCTAGATATTAGGCAAGATGCTGTAAGAAATGACAGAGTAGGCTGAGTCCCAGAAAACCCCTGTGAAAGCGAGACCTTGATAGTGAGGATCTTCTCTGTTCTCTTAGGACTACTCACTTGAGGTGCGGAGAGGAGAACGGAAACAGGACGAGGATGGTAGGTGTGTTGGTTTGGGTCCTCCACGAGGCTGACATCAAGACAGGATTAGATATATAAGAATCTCATTGGGGGAAATGCCTGTGAAAGATAAAGGGGAAGGGAGCAGGAGTAGGCAGGGAGAGTGTTCAGACCTTAATGCAGATCTGACACCTGTGTAAGGAGCGAGGAAGGAAGGATTGGGGAGGAAGAGCCTTGCTGGAGCACAGCTCTGAGAAAACCTCAGCCAGGCTGATGGGAAGTTTGCAAGAAAAATTACTTATTAGAGGAATTCCACATTGCACAGAAATGGTCAGCACCAGTGCTCCTATGAGCTTGGTCACTGACTGGGAGCAGCCCTGGGGGAGTGTGGCCTCAGTACGAGGGCAGTGATGGATCCAAAAGGGTGGCGGCTGGGGCTGTCTGTCAGCTCTGCTCCCTGTAGCAAGTCCTCCTGCGGGAGACCTGAGTGGTGCCCCTCCATGGCCACCCCCATAGGGGAGGGCCAACCAGAGATCAATGAGGCATTTGCTGAAACAAGGGAAGGAGGGCAAGTAAGGCATATTTTCAGACCGGGGGACAGCCGTAGTGGGATTCTGTGCAGCTTGTTGAGGGTGTGATCTGAGCTTTTTGGGAGCAGGCCTACAGTAACAGGTCCCTCTTCCTTACCCAAAGCTACCCTGATGTCACTGGTCACATCATCCTGTCACCCTAGCTTCCTAAACCCTTCCAGTAGTTTTCAGTTGCACTTAGGATAAAGACCACTCCCTTGATCCTAGCCTTTTTGGCCTGGCCCCGGGCCCTGCCTCCCCCTCCATTTTTATTACACATCATGCTACCTCTCCCTGTCCCCATTCCAGCCCCACTGATCTTTCAGTCCCTTGTTCTTGCCTTGCTCATTTCCACCACAGGGGCTTTGTCCATGATTTTCCTCTGCCTGGGATGCTCTTTTCTCCCTCTTCTCTCTGGTTCCTACCTTAGCTCGAGGGTCACTTCCTCAGGGAGGGCTCAACTCCTCTCATCGTGGCTCTCACAGTACCATGTACTTTCCCTTGGTGGCATTTGTCACAGGTGCAGTTTTACATCCCTTCTGGCTGATTGTTTACTCAATCTCTGGCTCTCCCACTAGACTAGAAACTCCACAAGGTCAGGGCTGCCTCTGTCTTTGCTGCTGGTCATGGCTCTGTGCCTGGCACACTTGAGATGCTCAATCAAATGTTTTGTTCTAGTAAATAAATCACAAAGGAGGAGGTAGAAAGAATACCAGGGTGTCCAATAAGTAAAAGTAAAATATGCACAGAAACAAAACAGAAGGCAAGTAAGACAGACTTCTCCAGAGCTGGGAGTGACTTCTGAGGTCCTTGTTTGCCCAACCTCCTTGTCTCATGTTGGGAACAGACCGAGCCTGGGTGGTGGGACAGCCTCTGCGTGTTCACAAAGTTAGTGGGTTCAAAGGCTGGGGCTCACACCTTAGTCTCTCAAGTCCGAGTCCCCTGCCCACTTTGCTAAGGGAGGCTGTGTGTGGTCACTTGACATGAGATTTGAAGATGGATGCCTGGCTTCTACATAGGGTCAGTTCGCTCTCACCTTTCTTTTTCCTTTTCTTTCTTTTTTTTTGTGTGTGTGTGCATTGGGCCTTCATTGCTGCATGTGGGTCTTTCTCTAATTGTGGCAAAGGGCTACTCTTTGTTGTGGTGTGCAGGTTTCTCCTTGCGGTAGCTTCACTTGTTACGGAGCATGGGCTCTAGGTTTGTGGGCTTCAGTAGTTGCAGCACGCGGGCTCAGTAGCTGTGGTGCATGGGCTTAGCTGCTCCAAGGCATGTGGGATCTTTCCGGACCAGGGATGGAACCCATGTCCCCTGCATTGGCGGGAAGATTCTTAACCACTGCGCCACCAGGGAAGTCCCCACTCTCACTTTTGATCTAACCTTGACTACATCATTAAACTGTTTGGCTTTGTTTCTTCATCTGTAAAGTGGGGATGATAATGTGTATTTTAAATGGAAACTTTTGAAGATTAAATGAGATAATATGTGAAAGAGTACTTTCTGTAAACTCTAAAATGTTTTACAGATGCTATTCCTGTATCATGTTTTATTTCTGCTTGGTAAAAGAAACCTAAAGTCACCAGTGATGGGGGTGGGTGGGGATACCACTCTGGCCCCCTGTTCTATGGGTAGGATATTTTAATATGTTTCTTTAAAAGAGCTGAAAAAGTTAAATTTTTGGAGCATCAGCTCTATGAGGAAAAGAGTAAGTCTGAGAGATGATTCAGGCCAGTTGCTTAACCTCCCCAGGCCCGGGTCCCATCATCAGTGACAGGATGGATTGTGGTAACTGATGTCTAAAGGCTCCTTTCAATAGGAAGCCCCATAGCCCCTCATGAATAGGAAGGGCTCAAATAGGGAAGGAGGAGGCTATTACTGGACAGCCTGCAAGCAAGCATCTGGTCATCCAATGACTTTAGGGATGACATTTATTGTGTCCCAAATGGCTCATTTATTATTTTAAAAGTGTTTTAACTAGTAACTCTAAAAAAAAAAAAAAAAAAAAGGAGTAAGAGTGGACTGGCCTGGCCTCTAGCTTGAAAGATTTGTTCAATCCCAGGAAGAACTTTCTGGCACTGAGTAGTTAAATGCTGGAAGTGGAGAAGGCAACCAGGTTTGTGGGAATTGCTTTCTGGAGGTCTTTGCAAAGAAAAAATAACCCAATTGTAGTCCTGTTGGAACTGGGGAAATAGACTGGGAAGTGTTTAAAGTGATATCCACCCTGCAGATAACGGACACTGCATAAGATGCTATGACGTTTCAGGGCTGAGATGCCCTTTCCACACACTCTTTCCTGTTGTGCACACCTGTTTCCTGCTGCTGCTATGTTGGTTCTCCGGGGTTTATGTACCTAGTGACCGCTCTCCGGGGGCTCCCACTGCTCTTCTGCATTCTGAACTCGTGACCCTTCCTCTCTGTTCACCACTTCCGCCACCTCAGGTACAAACTTCCAAGAAACAGTGCTGGTGTCAGCAGCTACTCCAGGTCATAAAAGCTCAGCACGGTGACTGGTGACCACTCTGGGTTTAAGGATAATGGGGGGAATCTTCTGCCAGGATGACCAACTAAAGAGAAAACAGAGGAGCAAGTATGATTAAACATTTTTAGGGAGCATGAAGTAAAAACTTTAATTGGTTTTATTTTGATACTGTTTTCAGCGTGTGTCTGTCTCCCTTCCTCATTTTTAACCCTCTTGAGACTGAATAGAGATTTCCCAAGCAAGTGTAAAAGTAATTATAGCCAAAGACAGATTTTTTTTTCTACAGGTATTGAGTTAATTGTCTTTACTGGAGCTAATTGTCTCTTTTTTTTTTTTTTTTTTTTGGTCCAGGTGTGCTATTACTGATTGGGGCTAATAACAGTGTGAATTTCAGTGTTTTTCATGTACATGATCTCATTGTGTCCTCCTGGTGTCCCTGTGCCTGGTAGTTGTTTTTGTCCCTATTTCGCAGATGCACACCCTGAGTCCCAGCTTGGCAAAGTTTACAGAATGGCGGCAGCTCCAGTACCAGCTCTGCCCTTTTCCCACCTTGTCTCACCACCTCCCACAGCCCTGACTGGAGGTGGCAGAGCCATAGGGCCCCTTGAACTCTAGCCGACCAGACCCTGTAAGCTTCTCAGTGGGTGGCAAGGGCATATTTGCTGGAGACAGAGCTTTCTCTGGGTGCTGGGAGGAGGAAGACCCTCCCGGGAATGCAGTGAGTTTGAAAAGGTGAATAGCCTTCCTTTCATGGATTAGTTTCCTATGGCTGCTCTAACAAAGCACCACATACTAGGTGCTAGGTGGCACCAGACAAGAGAAACTTATTCTCTCATAGCTCTTGAGGGTAGAAGACCAACATCAAGGTGTTGGCAGCGCCATGGTCCCTCTGCAGACTCTAGGAAAGAGTCTTCCTTGTCTCTTCTTAGCTTCTGGTGGCTGCTGTTGATTCTTGGTGTTCCTGCGCTGGTAACTGCATCACTCCAGTCTCTGCCTCCATCATCCCATGGCCGTCTTCTTGTACACCTCAGTGTCCAAATCACTCTCTCCCTCTAAGGATACCAGTCATTGGATTTAGGGCCCACTCTATTCCAGTATAACTTCATCTTGACTTGATGACATCTGCAAAGACCCTATTTCAAAAAGGAAGTCACACATGCACAGGTACCTGGGATTAGGACTTAAAATTATCTTTCGGAGAGACACGATTTATCCTACAACACCATATTTTAGTCTACCCTTCCTGCTTGTTTGATTTTTAAAATATCATTCTTTTTTATGAAATTATGGTTTTATCATAGATGGTAGTTTTTTATTTTATAAGTTGATAATATTAAGAAAAGTAAACCCCTTATATTCTTATCACTCAAATGAACAACAAATGACATGTATTTGATTCAAGCACTTTCTTAAGAATAAAAATATTACAGGCATAGATTTTAAAATTATTGTTAACCATCTTCTCCTCAGTTATGTTATCCTCTCCTTTCTCTTAGAGAAGTAGTTCTTAACCAGAGCAGTTTTGGGGGTGCTCCTACCTAGTTTGTAGGAGCCAGGGATGCTGTTGAACATTCCACAATGTATAGGACAGCCCCCACCGCCCTTAACACACAACCAAGGATTATCTGGTTCAAAATGTTAATAGTCTCTAATTGAGAAGCTCTGTTTTAGAGAGAAGCTCTGCCATGATATTGATAAATATCCTTCTAGAAATATTTTTCATACTTTTGCATACATTTACAAGCCTGAATAAACAATATGTGATATTGTGTTGTGCATAAGTGTTCCTCTAATTTATATAAATAGTATCATAACATATTCTGCATCTTGCCTTGTTTTTCCCTTCAACATTTTTTAGATCTAGCCACGTTGATATAAATACATATATAGTGTACATATGTATGTGTATGTAAAATTTTAAAACTGATCTATAGTTTGCTGTCTTAAAAATGTCTTGATGAAATAAAATGTTGATAACTCTAAGTCCCATGTTAGGCTTGCTCTCTTTTTGGGGGAAGATCGGGTTTTATTCCTCCATGATATCTGTTAAGTCTAAAAACCCAAGACTAGTTACCCCCAGTCCTTGTTGGAAAGCAGGCCTATTATCTGGGATGTTAATTTTCTCTGAGAGCTTAATCTTCCTAGAATATAACCATATGAAATGTCCCAGGATTCCTTGACCAGCTGGTGGGGATAATGGAATTGTGTCACAACTCCAGTTTAAGGTTGGTAGGGCCAGAAAACCCAGGATTAAAGTGATGTCCCCTCAAATTTTGGTTTCCAGAAGAAACTGAATAGGGTGACAAATTTGGAAGAAGGAGGCCACTTTTGAGGAGTTTTCATCAGCTACACATAGACTGTCATGTAGCCAAAGTCCAAGTTATTAATCTCAAAGGCTAATCGCTAAAGGACTCAACGGAAAACACCCAAGTCTCAATTAGAAGGCTTGTGTTTGATCTTAGCTTCTTCCTAGCTATGTGACCTTGAACAAGTAACTTAGCCTTGAAATCTCATTTTTCTTGATCCCTAAAATTAAAGTAATAACACATCAGTGGGTATCTGTAGGAATAAAATGATAACAGTGCTTGGTATCTGGTAAGATTTCAAAAATGTTAGTTGATCCTGGAGTCTGATTCTAAGGAGGTTGGACTCTTTCCTTTTGGCAACAAGGGAGCCTTTGGAATTTCTTTAGAAGCATGGGAGTGTTATGTTTAAATGTGAGTTATAGAAAGTTAATTCTGGCTTGGAAGCAATGTATAAGAAGAGTTGGGTGTAGGAAGAAGCTGGAAATACAAAGATCAGTTATTAGGATTATGAAATAATCCAAATGAGAGAGACGTGCCTGAACTGAGTGAGCAGGGACGGTGGGGTGGAAAGGAAGGAGGATAGAGGATGTAGAAAGAGGACAGGAGAGAGAAGGAAATGAGAGATATTTGAGAGATGGCATCAGAACATATGAAGATTGATGGGATGTGGAGCTGTGAGATGAGGCTAATGGGATAATGCCAGGTTGCTAGCTGGGCCTAGCGAATGGATGATGATATTAAGAAAGATAACAAGTCAGGAGGAACTGTTAAGGGAGGAGGTGGACGAGGCAAATAATAAATTTGGTTTTAGTTGAGGTATGTCTGAGTTGCCTAGGGGACATCCTGGACCAGAAGTGGGTAGTTGGTAAAGAGACCTGGGGATGAAGCTCCAGGGGACACTGACATCTAAAGGAGGAGGGGAGAAGAGAAGCAACTGCATTGAGAGTGACTTTCAAAGGTAAAGCAACTTTTAAAGAGTGATTTTCAAGGAAGGAGGTGGAGGAGAGAGGCAGGAGATTCCTAGAAGGGGGTTCAACAGGGTCAAAAGCAGCAGGAAGTCCTTGGAGGGTGGGAGCTGAGAAGAGGCTCTGGTTTGGGTATTTTCAGAGCCACTGGTAACCTTGAGGAGAGCTTTGTGAGGTGGGGACACATGGAGGACAGAAGCCAGAATGCAGAGGATGAAGATAGAAAGGGAAGAATGGAGATTATGAGTTTTAATGGAGAAAAGAATTATAGAGACTATCTCAAAGGTGGGGGAATCTGAAAATTTGTTTCATTATCAGATTACAAGCATGCTGCTGAGCAGTGCGTGAGTGGGAAAGGAGTGGAGAGGGTACGGAAGAGAGGGGAGTATTGATAGAACAAGGTCCCAGGAGGTGGGATGGCTTGGAGAAAGCACTGAGGAGGAGTCAGTCTTGACAGGACCGGTTTTTATCGAGAAGGGAAGGAGGAAAGTGGGTAGCTGACGGGGAGGGAATTACAGGCCTTCATGACTAAAGGCCTCAATTTTTCTCAGTACAATAGGAGCCCCTGTAGCATCTGCTGAGTGAAGAAGGTGGAAAGGGTTTAGAAGAGCTGAAGAAGAGAGCAGATTGGGAAAAAGTTTAAGGCTTGCTGAGTCACTGAGGGTGAGAGGGACAGAACTGTAGTTGTGTTCAATGGCACAGATGGGCTGTTGATTTCTGGTACTGATCAGTTGCTCAGGGGCAAGGGAAGTGTGTTCTTAGATTCCTTCAAGGTGGAGGGCTGTCAGGGTGGATGTGTTTGGAGTCCAAGGGGTGAGGGAGTGATTGGCCATGAACTTCTAGGTATGAAGTTAAGCGAAGACAGTGGGGAAGGGGTGATATACTGTGAGAGTGAAGTGGCTCTATAAGGTTAAAGAATAGGATAAGGATGAGATGGGAGATAGAAACAAGATTTTTATGAGATAGGTGTTTGGTGGGGAAGTAGTTTTGGGTGAGGTCAAAGTCCAGGTGCGGTATGAAGGGAGTGAGGATAAAGGTGAATGTTATGGAGCACAAAAGAACAAGAGCTATGAAACTAGGGCCCTGTGCACCTGGGCATTGTATGCAATGGTAGGAGTCAGGGTGCAGGATGGCTCTGTTGGCCAGTTAAATGTCTCAGTGAATGTGGCAGAGTAATCTTGGGATGCTGTATTGGTCAGTTTTACTGCATAACAAATAATGACAAAAATTTTGGTGGCATTTAACATATAGCTTATATTAATTTAGTTCCACATCTGGAGATAGTAGATTTGGGCCAGACTCATCTGGATAATTCTGTCGATTTTGCATCTGCAGGTTGGGTGAGATCTAGTTGATCTACACTGGTCATGGTTGAGGGGGCTGGTTGGAATGGCTCTGGTCATTCACCTCTTGGGACTGGCAGGCTAGCTCAGGCTGCACTTGTCATCATGGTGGCACAGGTACAAAAGAACAGCAATTTTCAAACCTTTGTTCATGTCATGCCTCATAACATTTCTTTGGCCAAAGTCAAGGGGTGGGGAAGTACACTCTACCCATGGAGGTAGTTGGGTTGGTACGTGAATAGTTTTGAACAATAACATAACTGACCACAGGTAGGAGCTAAGTGCTATGAGGATAGAGAGAGGATGGGGTTACAGATGGCATAGGAGCCTTGAATGACAGTAGAAGAACAAAGGAGGGAAGAAAGGATGTGGTCTACTCAGCTCCCACCCTGAGATACAAGTGGCCCCAACTAAGAGTGTTTGACAAAGAAATAATTTGCTTAGAGAAGATACAGGGTTTTGTGTTGTGAGAAGTCAAATATGAACAGCAGGAATTCCAGAGGCCACAGAGGGAGGAGTTCAAAAGAGGCATTGGGAGGCAGCGGGCTACCCAGAGTCAGAGAGCAGCTGCCTGAGTGGGGAAGTTTGAGCCTCAGGAATAGAATTGGCAGAAAACAGACACCCACACCCACACCCATCCA
The DNA here is from genome assembly GCF_030028045.1 of Hippopotamus amphibius kiboko. Taxonomy (NCBI): domain Eukaryota; kingdom Metazoa; phylum Chordata; class Mammalia; order Artiodactyla; family Hippopotamidae; genus Hippopotamus; species Hippopotamus amphibius. Next base: position 163,381,366 of record NC_080189.1, read on the forward strand.
CACCCACACCCACACCCACACACAGCACTGCTAGAAGAGCTTGGGCTGACCCAAGGTAAACTCTCTGGGAGCCTTATTATTTTGGGAAGGTGTTGTAAAGACCAGCCCCCACATTGCCTTGAATGGGGCTCTGTGTGCTAGCTCTTTCTGACTAACTGAGAAGGGCAGATGCTTCCTAGGGAGATGTTTCCATGGAGAGGCAGTCACAGCTCCATACTATACTTGGGATTTCACAATTGCTTTTCCTCTGACAGGGTGTTGGGAAATTTTCTTTTTTCTCTCTCTGTTTTTTATTTTTTTATTTTATTTTATTTTATTTTTTTGCACTACAAATAAGGAAGCAAGAGGGTGGGTGTGGGAAGGAAACTATTTTAATGAAAATACAGTAATAGAAATAACAAACATCCTTGGAAAGAGAGACTCTAGGAGAAAGATGGAGGGGGCTGGAGCACCTCAAACCTATACTTTATGTTTGCAGAGCCTGTCACTACCTGTCAAGTGTTCTTGACCTTCCCTCCCTGATGAGGCTATAAGCTCATTGAGGGTAAAGGCTGGGCCTGTCTTATTCATGGCTCTTTCCCCAGGGCTAGCAGCACACACAGAACATAATAGGTGCTCAATAAATATTTTTGAGTAGGTGAATAAGTGAATGATACAATACTTAAAGCTTGCATATTGATCTCCAAACTTTTTTTTGCCCATATCAATCAACAGATATTCAGGGACCTCTTGAATATCAAGCAGATGACAGGCTCTGGGCATTCATAGAGAGTAAGGCATGGCCCTTGCCGGGTGGTGGCTTATGGTCACTTGCAGCTTAGGGAACAGAACTAACAATACAGAACTATAAAGAAATGTTTCAAGCTTCAGTTTGCCCACCTTCAGAAGGGGGAGGCTTAACCAGCTTCCTTCACATTTCTTTCCTACAAGGCTCCTTGGAGCCTTTAATATTCTATTGTTCATTGTAAATCCCTAAAATGGGGAAAACAGTGTGATGTCTGTCTAAGTCAGCTCAGGATGCTGTAATAAATATACCATACAGTGGGTGGCTTAAACAGCAAACATTTATTTCTCACAGTTCTGGAGGCTGGGACGTCTCAGATCAGGATACAGGCAGATCTGGTGTCTGGGGAGGAACCACTTCCTGGTTTGCAGATGGCTGTGTTATTGTATGCTCACGTGACAGAGAGCAGAGAGGGGGAAGCAGCTCTCTTTTGTGTCTCCTTAAAAGGGCCCTAATCCCATTCATGAGGCTCCACCTTCATGTCCAATCGCCTTCCAAAGGCCCCACCTCCTAATACCATCACATTGGGGATCAGGCTTCCATATGTGAATGTTCGTCAGTGAAAATGGACAAAGCTTCTGTCAATAGCAATGTTTCTGAAATGTATTTGACCATGAAGACTTTTCTTTCATTTTCCTTTTGTTTTTAGAGCATCTCATAGGATTGGTTTTCTAAGGAGCACACTTTAGGAAATGTGGGTTTAGGCTAATCCTTGTATAATTTCTTCTGAAGGTCATCCCCACTCCACCTTCATAGGTGCACTTGTACCAAACTTAATGGTATTCTTTTCTTCTTTTTCTGTGCTCAGGATAGGGTTGGCTGCCTTTTAGAGCACCCAGTGGGTTTGGACATGTGGTTATCCTTTGTCCTGGTGATGTCGGAGGTAGATATTCAGGTTTCAGAATTGGGTCGTACCTGCTAAGCTTCTATTTTGGTCCACTATTCCTAGAGCAGCCATGACTCACCCCCAAGCACCCTGCAACCCTGGGAGGATTTGAGGCACCCAGGATAACTGTCTCTCTGGAGGCCTGGGGACAAAGGTTGAGAGATCTGGACTTGTCAAGATAGACTCAGGAATTCTGAAAATCAGGCAGTTCCAAGGGAAAACACTGAATCTAGAACAGGGGCTATTAGCTACTTTCTCCCTCTTTTGGATTATCTCTGTGGGTTATCTATGGTCTCAGGTATTGGATCAGCCTGGCTGTTCAGGTATGTGGGGAATGGCCATGGATGGTTAAGAACTAGGTAGAGGGATCAAGTTCAGGCTCTTTTCATATCTTCTGGATAAGAGCAAAGACCTCTTAATTGGTCTCTCTGTGTCCTAAAGTATTCCTTTTAAAACTAGTTCCTGTACCAGCTAAAATGCAGACTTTAGCCCATCATTCCCCCTGTTTATAATTCTCAGTGGGTCCTCAAGATCTCTTTAGCTTGGCACCCAAGACCTTTGAAACTCTGCCCCCAACATGGCTTTTGAGCTTTACATTCCTCCCTCACCGCCCCAACTCTTACTTCCCACCCACCCTAAATTCCTGCCAAATAGAAATTCTTATTACTTCCTGGGTATCCCATGATCTTTGACTTTTCCCTGACTTCATTCATGCCTTTTCCTCTGCTAGCATATCACCCTCATGGCTTGGTCTAGCAAAACCCCTCATTCTTTGAAGTGCAGCTCAAAAGTCTTCTTCTACCTCTTGGCTAGTCATTGGCTCCATCTTTTGTGCTTACACAACCGTTGTACATCTTTATTAAGGTACCATCACCTCCCGTTATGATTATTGCTTGCATGTTTATCTCCCTTACTCCCTAAGCTCTGGCTGGGATTTTTGGGAGTTCAGGGCCTTACGTGGTGCCTGGTAAGTAGTGGGTGTTTACTGGAGGTTTACTGAATGAATGAATAAGTATGAGTTGTGTTGAATGAAATAAAGATTGTGGCCTCTTCTCTCTCTCTGGTCACCCTCTCTTAGGTATTCACCTTTCTGTTTATAAAAAGACTTCCTTAGTTTAGAATAACAAAAGCCCAGTCTGGCTTAGAGAGATGAAGTTATAGGGTATTTTAAAGAAGAGATGTAATTTTGTTACCTTTCAAACATAGCACATTTTTTAAAGCTAAGATATAAATAGGTGCTAATAAGTAAAGTAGGAAAATAAATGCAAAATTACAGGTAATCCTGATTGTATAATAATGTATCATAAACAAAAGACCATAAATATCACAGAATTATTCACTGAGCCCTGAAATTGAAACCATGTTGATAGACTAATTTTTTGAGCCCTGAGTTTGAAAGTGATACTGATTTTTTATTTTGGAAACTTTAAAATATTTTTGCTGTTAAGTTAAATCTAGAACTTTGTAGAGAAAGATGTCATTGGAACTTTCTACCTTTTGAGGAAAATGAAAACTGTGTTTGAATGATTGTCATTATGTAATAATGCCAAAGTTTACAGAGCTCCTAAGTGGTGAGCTGGGATAGGAATCTGGTTCTCTGACTCCACAGTCTAGCTCTTAACCAAATCTCAGAATACCAGGGCAGGAGCAGGGACACCACTTGAAATTTACTGTGGAGAAACTCAGGGCAAATAATAGACAGCCCCATTTCATGCAGAGGGTAGTAAACTTAAGGAATGTGTCCGTCTCATGAGTACTTACTGATGTTAGGACCTGTGAGGGATGCAAATGTTATAAGACTCCATCCCCAGCTAGTATGAATGAAAAGGCAAATCTGTTCAAGAAAAGTTTGTATAAATGACAGTTTCTTCGTGGCTTTTTGAGGGGAAAGTAGGAGATCTTAGGGATGGCCCTTTATATGTTAAGGCTGGTAAGGTACAGTGGTTTTGAAACTGTTCTTGGGGACTCTAGAGGGGTTTTTTTGGTAAATTTATTTATTTGTTTTTGGCTGCGTTGGATTTTTGTTGTGTGCACAGGCTTTCTCTAGTTGTGGTGAGCGGGGGCTACTCTTCGTTGTGATGCTCAGACTTCTCATTGCGGTGGCTTCTTTTGTTGTGGAGCAAGGGCTCTAGGTGCGTGGGCTTCAGTAATTGTGGCACACAGGCTCAATAGGTGTGGCTCGCGGGCTCTAGAGCACAGGCTCAGTAATTATGGTGCATGGGCTTAGTTGCTCCACGGCATGTGGCATCTTCCCGGACCAGGGATCAAACCCGTATCACCTGCATTAGCAGGCAGATTCTTAACCACTGTGCCACCAGGGAAGCCCAGAGGTTTTGATGATAAAATCTTGAGAGCCACTCTGGAAGTCAAAGTGGAGGAAAGGGAAATTTCACCTCCCACTTCTACAGAGCAACTTTGCTTTTCACTGTCATATTTTGGGTTTTGATGCATTATTTCTTCTTTTGGAAGAAATAAGTGTCTTGGTGACCTAAGAAAGGAAAGCCACTGTTCTCATGGACAGATACCTGGACAAAGGGTGCAGATCCCTGGGTTCTAGTCCACTTGCGCCCTGCCCAGGTATGAGATCTTGGACACTAGCTTGACCCTCCCCAGGATCCTTTCTCCCTCCCTCGCTTATAGAATGAGGGGTTTGCACCAAGTGATCTTCACTGTCTTCTCAAGCTCTGACGTTCTTTGTCTCTGGTGGTGGGCAGGGGCAGCTGTGCCTGTTATACTGTCAGGAATGAAATACTAGAACTTGTCTGCCAATGGTCTAACCCAGAAGTCTTTCCCTTGAATTCTCCTAACTTCCATCTGCTTCCTCACCTTAGTCGAGTCAGCAATGACTGACTCTGTGCCAGGCATTGTACCCACCTTCCTTCAAAGCTCTTAAGCTGCTAATAACTTGCCCTGATCTGGGAGAGTCCCAAGAGCGCCCCCAGCCATGTCTTTTCCTTGCCACTGTCTTCCATTCTTCTTTTTCTCCTTATCATTTTTATGCCTCTCTGCAGGACAGAGTATGAGGGTTGGTAACAATTTGTATTCTGTAGGAATTGGCAGTGGGGGCAGTGGGATCTGGGGGTATTGCACCAGATGTGGTCACTGGGTCATTGTGCCTTACCCAGGCCTCCCCAGCCACCAACAGGGATGCTCAACACTTATTGGATTTAGGTCCCTTTCTTCTGGCCACCTCCATCTCTCAGATGATGGCTTCCTGGGAAAGGCTGGCACTAAGGTCTGGTTGTTTTGTGGCAGAACCTGCATCTCCTTTTCAATTCCTAGACAACAGATAGGATGGGAAGAGGCACACCATTTCCCCACAAAGATGGTTGGAGAGAAGACTGGAGAGTGCTCACTGGTACCCCAAAGCTCTTTTAGAAAGAGGAGACACTGGAGTAGAGATCTGGAGAAGAGGGAGTGGAAAGTGAGAAGGTTTGGGGAAGGGCATTCCAGGCAATGGGAACAGCACACGCAAAGTCTCTCAAGTTCAACTGTACTTAGTGAGTTCTGAAAACTCCAAGGAGGCAGCATGTCCAAGGCCCAGTGAGTAAGAATATGAGAAGTAGTAGATGAGATTAGAGAGGTGGCCTGGGGGCCAGATCATGTAGGGTCTTGTAGACCACAGGGAAGATGTAGAATTTCATTCTGAGCGTGTAGAGAAATCATTGGAGGATTTTGAATAAGGGAATAAGGACTTCCATTTTAAAAGGTCACTCTGGCTACTGTGTAGAAGATATTCCATTAGAGGCGAGGATGGAAGCTGGGAGACCTGTTAGGAGCCTATCATTGGTATAGTTACATTGATCAGAGTGCAGCCAGAGCTCTCCCCTTTGCGACCTTGGGTCTCTGGGCCATGCCTGGAATGTCCTGACACAGAGTCAGGGAACCTGGGGCAGCCTGAGGGTGTAGAAGAGGAGATGGCAGAGCTGTGGCATGGATTTTGGAGCCAGACCTGGTTCTGCCCCTTATTAACTGTGTAACTTTGGGAAAATTATTTAATCTCTTGGGGGTCTCAGTTTACTGATCTATAAAATAGGAATAATAACAGTAACTACTTCTTAGCATGTCACATACTTGGTGTAGTGCCTTGCACAGAGCGAGTGTGGTGTGAGTGCTTGCCATGACTGCTACTGCTGTTGTTACAAGATGTGTGCACTGGGAGAACAGTGTGGCTTTCCAGAATCATGGGAGGACCAAATTGCCATTGCCTTGGTCCTGAGCACACTGATCGGCTCTGCCTCCTTCTTAAAGGCTCTGCTCAGCCTGCCCCAGACCTGCAGTCTCAGCCCCCAGCCCCACTGTAATCCTTCCTAGAGATGGCACTCCCTGTCCCTGCCCTCACATGCTCCTCCACTCTCAGCCGTCGCATTATGCTGCAGAAAGCATAGTCCGCACCTGACACCTCCAAGGTGCACCCCACAGACGGGGGTGTGCCAGGCCCTGCGTTTGCCCCGTGAGGAAGCCGGGGGCTCTGCGGTCTGGGTCTGTACGTCTTGAGTCTGTCCGGAGCCTCTGTGAGTCCTTTCTGCTTTACCCCTGCCAGCTCCGGCAACACTTGCCTTGTTAATGGAGAATTTGTCAAATAATGGGAATAATTAGCACAGTGGGGGCCTCACTGTGCCCTGGAAAGAGAACAGAAAGAACCATCCCAGCAGCCCCAGACATGATTGCTGGGCAGCCTTATTTTCTCTTGTCTGCATCTCTCTCCCCATCTCTTGCATGTGTTTGATTTTTTTCTCTTTGTGTGGAGAGAGAGTTGACTAGGAGAAAAGACCCATAAATTGCACTCTTGCTGGGCTGGTGCTGTGAAAGCTGGATAAGATTGTCTTCATGAACTGAATAATTTCCCTCTCCCCCTACCTCTGTTAGGGGAAGGATCAGCTGAGCACCTAGTTGATTTCCCCTCCCTTTCTCTTCCCGTTTCCTCCCTGTATCCAGCCCTCCCCTCTCCCCTTCTCCCTGTCCCCTCATGTAAAGAACTCACTGACTCTCAATTGAATCCTTTTTAATGGTCCCAAGAGGCGAGGATCTTGAAGGGTGATTATCTTCATTATAAATTATTAACTCTCCCAGCAGCCAGATGGCTTCCCAGCCCATGGCTTGGAACTCGGGGCTGGGAGGCCTGCTGGTTGGGAGAGGAGGGGACGGGGAAGGGAGGAGGCTGAAGCGGGGAATGACCACAGCCTCTTGAGTTCCTGGCTGCACCTGGGATGCTGGGGAGCCTGTCTGCACCTTGCAAGGCCTGAGTTCTGTGGTCTGCGGGGAAGAGTTTGTTGTGGTTGGGTTTTGCCGACTAGAAAATTCGGGACTGCCCTGGGGATGGAATAAAAATGGTAGGTGGGGCAGAGACTAATGCCATGAGTTGCTTTTGGTATGAACCTTGGAGGATTGTCAGGCATGGTAAGAAGGCATGATTGTTAACTTACGTTGTATAGTCTTTTACCTCCTTAGCTGTTCACAACATCCTGGGAGGTGTCTTCATTGTTGTCCCTAATTTACAAGAGAAGACATAAAAATTGGATAGATCATAGAGTTTCCCATAAGATCACTTGACCAATAGTTAGTGGAAAGACAGAGCCTTGTTCTGACTCCCAGTCTAGTGGTCTTTCCCCCACAGTGGACTTCTCTCCAATTGCCTATGCCCTGTATCCTTCAAGTTTCCATGCAAGTTCCCTGCCGCCCCTCCCCGAGAATTATTCCCTGACCACACTAGGCCAGAGTCATCTTTTGTTCTTCTGGACTCTATTGCACTTCACGCAAAGACCTATCTAGTATTGGACATGCAATTCCAAAGGGTGTCCAGTCTCTTCTGGGATATCTCCAGTGATGGGCTAGCCCACTTCATCTGGAGGTGGTCTGTGTGTAAGATAAAGACACAAATACTCTTTCTAGAACTTCCATTCACTAGACAGAATTCTATCCCTGAGGGCAATGGAAAACCTGTGGGATCTTCCTTGCAATTTAAGACTGCCTCAGACCCCTGAAGATACTGCTCTTGCTACTGCCGAGCTGCCTCTGTACATCCAAACACCCTGGTACCTCCAAAGGTTCCTCACACAAAGAGACTCAGATGTGACTCTTACCATTGTCTGTGTCAATGCAACGAAGTTTAAAAGATGTGCATCTGTCCACATTACTTTCCTGGAGTAGGCCAGGCGAGACACCAACATCAGCCATGCCACTAGGAGGAAATACAAGGGTCAAGGACCGCAGTCACCACAGCAGCAGCAGCGGTAGCTAGCATTTACTTGATACTCATCTGTGCCGAGCACTGCTCTAAGGGCTTTACCCTTGTTAAGTGCTCTTCCATGGCAACTCACTATTAGCTCCATTTTACAGATGAGGCAACTGAGGCTCAGAGAGGGTTAGTGACTTGCTACAGGTCACACAGGTAGCAAGTGGTACATCTGGGATTTGAACTCAGGAGATCTGGCTCCAGAGCCCATGCCTTCAGCCCCTATGAAAGGGACACTTACTCTAACATCTGTGCTATTTGGACCTTTGAGACTGACCTCTGCCATACTGAGCCCATCCTAGGCAGAGTCTGCTTCACACTTTTGGTCTAGCTCTTTATGTTATTTAGGCTCATGTCTTTCCTCTCTGCTTGGTAGGTAAGTGCCTTGCAGGGTTTGAGCAATTAAAAAATTTTTATATCTACATCCTGGGTACTCCATGATTTATTTTAAAAATGTTAACAAAAAGCCTTCCTTTCAATTCACTACCCTCTAGCTTATCTACACCTCTCTCAAAAAGTGGAGCTCAGAAAAAAAATCTAATGACCAGCACCAAATTGACACAGATGTTCATGTCCTTTTTCTATATGTTTTATTGCAATTAAGGCAGTCTAAGATTGCATTTGGTTATCTGGCAACCACAAAACAGCTTGTCTATGTAATTCCTCAATTCTTGTTTACTATAGGTTAGAAGTTGTACCTTCTATCCCCATAGGTTGTTTATTTTGGAGGATCAAGTGGTGTAACTTTCCGTTTATCTCCATTAGGTTCTGTCTTGTTAGACACAGGCTGTGGCTTAGGCCCACCATGACCTCTTGACCCCATAGCATCCGTCAGCACACTCTCTGACAGTTCATCCACAGACGTGACCAGTTTCATCCAAGCTCTTCCCTCTTCGTCCAGGCTCCTGATGAATGTGTGGAACAGAACAGGGCTTGACCTCAGACCAGAGCCTGCCTCCCAAAGCCCTCAACCACCACACCTTCTTTGAATGCCGCTGTTTAGCCGGCGACAAGTCTTTGTGGTTCTGTCCACCTTACACTCCTCATATCATGAGAAACTTTTCCAAAAGATCCTTGGAAGTCCATATATGTTATAACTGCTGTGTGTCTCTACTGTGGTAGATTAGTATTCTTCTCAGAAAAGGAATTTAGGTTAGTCTGATGTGACTACTTCTTGGTTCTTAATAGAAAACTTAGTTTCTAAAGAAAGAAAAGTGTTGTAGTTCAAAATTAAAAAAAAAAAGTCTCGTCTTTCATCTCTGTTTCCTTTCAGCACAATATAAACTTCAAATGCCCTTCTCTATATGCCCATTTGATGGACTGGAATTGAGGTCTTCAGACCTTTTCCTGAAGGGGTAGGGGCAGCGAACCAAGGATAGGGTAAGCTTGGTGGCTGAGACACTTTAAGACCAAAGCAGCTCCACAGATTTCACAAGAAAAGAGAAGATGTAAGGAGGGATGGGAATCTTAGATATGAAAAAATTGTGAAAGAGAGAACTGGGATATGGAGTGGCCTGGGGAGAGAGAAGCATGGTGAGCTCCCTGTTGCAAAACCTGTAGATATCCACCCACGGTTTCCTAGATAAGAGATTGGTATTAACTTAGGGATTTGTAAGCAGGGAGTTCCAGCTTACAAACAGAAACCAGTAATAATTTTCTTTAAAACTCTCCTTCAGATGACATAATAAAATAACAGATGAACACATGCTATGTATCAGGAAGTGTACTGTTTTTAGTGAAGTATAGCATGCACATGGACAGCTGCACACATCATAAATGTATGGCCCTATCAGTGCATTTTCCCAGACTGAACACCGTGTGCAGCATCGCCCAGATCCGGAAACAGAACCGCGTCGCCTGCTTTGCCCTCTTCCAGTCATTAACTCCCACTATCCTACTCACTAACAGAGAGTAACCGCTATTCTGACATTTAATAGTAGAGAATGATTTTTTGCCTCAGTGTGTTCCTTGTGTAAATGGAACACATAGAATATGTGCTCTTCTGCGAGATGCACCCATGTGGCTGTCTGGACGTGAAGACTAATCATTCTCAATGCTGGATGGCATTCTGCATGAATAGATGACAATTTACTAATCCATTCTACTGCAGATGAACATGTGGTTATTTTCTAGGTTTGGGCTCTTATGACTAGTGTTGTAAAGATTTTTGTGCATGTCTTGGGTTGGACATATATAAGCATTTCTGTTAGTATATACCAAAGAGGGGAATTGTGGAGTCACGGGACAAAAATATTCAGCTTTAGTAGCTACTGCCATGCAATTTTCCAAAAGTAGTTGTACCACTTATACATTTTAAAGTTTAATAAAGTCCAAAACTACCCTATGAGATAGGTATTATCATTCTTTCTCCCTCTCTCTCTCTTTCTTTTAGATGAATAAACAAAAACTCACAGAGTTGCGCAAGGCTAAATAGCTATAGTAATGACAGTCTGGGTTTAAATTCAGCTCTGCCTGACGCCAAAGCCCCTGCTCTTCGTCACTATCCTGAACTACTTTCTTATCTTGGAGATAATTCATGCCTTCACCTCCCCCACTGCCTGCAGAAGAGCCTTAGCTGTTGAGTTAAGATAGAGAGTATTAGAGTGTGAAGGGCTACCCTAGGGGTGTAGTGTGAAGAGGGGCATAGTTTAGTTGATAGAGTGAATCTCTGAGGCCATTGTTCAAGAATGAGCCTGCACCCCTCTCCAAAGCACCTGGAGATAGAGCATGCCCACATCCTCTGCCTTTGCCAGGGACATGGGCAAGAGGGATGTAGAGCATTAGTGGTGGGGGTGAGACATCTGACATGTCTCTCAAGTCACAGGGAGTCCTGCCAGGTATGGGTGGCCATATGAAATGAAAACTTCTATTGATGTGTCAATGACAGCATTTTTTAAGGTCTAGTATTAGGAGTGTATCAGTCAGGACTCTTGGTCACAACCCTACTCAAACTTGTTTAAGCAAAAAGAAAAAAAGTTTTGGTTCATGTAATGAAAGTCCCAAGATCCATTGGGTTTCAGGTCTGGCTACATCTAGGTGCAAAAACATCACAAGAAATCCATCTCTATCCATCTCTTGGCTCTACTTCTTTGTTGTCTTCATTATTAGACAAGATAATCTTGAATAGTAACAATGGTATCTCTCATCAATTCTGGATTTCACTCTAATCATTTGACAATGAGGTTTAAAAAAAGAGGCCCCTACTCCCAATAATTCCAGCAAAAGTTCCAGAGTAAAATTCTAATTTGACTCAGTTTGGGTGACAAGACCCATCCTTAAATTAATCACTATGGCAGGAGATTGGTATGTCCTAAATGGCTCAACTGGGTCACAAGGTCTGGGGTTAGGATGAACCCCACCTAAATGACCTGGATTGAGATTGGTGGTGAAAATTGTTTTCCCTTCAAAGTGGGGCAAGGGGTGTGGTGAAAGGGAGGCAAGTAGAACCAACAGAGAGCCATCATAGGGACTTTCTGGTCCTGATGAGGGACATTAGAGGAATGTTGATGAGAAGCTTGAGAGGAAGAACTGGCAAGCCCAGTCTGAGGCACTGAGGACAGTAATCATCATGCCTTTCCACTGACCATGGTTCTAGACACAGGCCCCACTTTCCTCTGAGTCTGTCTCAAGGGAGCAGAGGAACAGTAGGGAGGCAGGTGGAAGGGCAAATGGCAGCCAGATCTTCTGAGCTGTGCCGGTGGCAAATAGCCCATGTGTGAGCGCTGCGTGGAGGCCCCGATGCCTCCTAAGCAGCCGGATCGTGAGACATTTGCAAAGATGTCAACCCCACATAAGAAGCACACCATTCGATAATTATGTAAATTAGCTGGCAATTAGATAATGTCACTCACTTTCCCTCTCCTGCTAGAGTCTCACGCAGCAGATAAGCAGTTTAAGCTTCTGCACCCGTCTGGGCGCTCCTCATAGGCACTGGAGCAAACCACCTGCCCCTGCCTGTGGCTCAAGAGAGGGTAGCAGTTGGCTGACCTGGCAGAGAGGGCTCCCTGGCTCCCATTTCCCCATTTCTCGAGCCTAGCACAGCCCTGCCAGGGGGCCAAAGAAGGCTAAAGGGTAAATGCCTGGGGCAGTTGGCTCGAGGCCTGTGATATTAAGTGTAAGGTCATCTCTAGCTTTTGGCTGGGCCACTGTGGCAATTTCACAGAGGCCACGGGAGTGTCCACAGTGCAAGAAAGAAATGAAAGGGCTTTAGGAGAGAATGTGAGCAGACCATAGAGTGTCAAGTCTAGATTCACCAATTCTGATGTTACCAGTCCTGAAATCAGATTCTACCTGGCACCTGTAGGGAAGAAAGCTTGGTTTTCCTCAGTCAGCCTTTTTGATGCCCCACGATGCAGGCAGGGGAATGTCAGTATTTCCACGGCTGGTCTGGGCTGGAGGGGAGGACTGCCAATCTGACGGAGGAGGCTCAGCAGATGGGGTAGAGTGGCCACGGCAAAACAGGCTCAGTAAATTCTCACCATCCTCCTCACAGGGAGCGGTCTTAGGCAGCTTAGTTCTTAACGCGTGGGTTACCCCGGGTCGCCAGGAATGTGCTGCTTTGTCCTGAGGGGTCATCCAGGGAAGTATGGAAGTGCACGATTGCCCCCATTGTACAAAGTGGAGTGGTGTGGAGGCCACCACGTAGAACAGAAGTCAAATGACCCTCAGGAATGTTCTTCAGCTTCTGTTTTTACTGTTCATTCTTTCTATACATGTTTCCCGAGCTCCCACTCCATGCCAAGGCCCCGTGGCAGCACTGTGGTGAGGCAGTCTGTGCCCCCGGGAGGTTCCCATGGAGTGTCCAGACCGTGGACTCTATTGCTCTGCTTTAGGTCTCTAAAGTACACTCCCCCCACCCCCTACTTTGTGACCTGCCTGAAGGCGAGAACCATGTCTTATTCTGTTTAAATTCAGGCGTGGATGGAATGAATCAGAACTCACTAAGTAGTTAGATTGAATTGAGCACGTCATTTAATTTCTGCAAACACGTAAGTGACTTTCAGAGGTCCAGAGGTGAGCTGACATCTTGACTGGCCTGAAAGCTTCTGGGGCTATGCATTTAGAGGGACTCCGTGTCCCTGCTCATCCACATCACGGGGCCCTCCATCTGAGCGTCCTCACCTCTCATCGAGGGTCCCCCTGGCTTTAGCCGCCTGAGCCTGGGCCTTGCCCGTGCTGGACTCCTTGGTCTAAATTGGCAGGACAGGGAGTGGAGAGGGAGGGGCAGCAGCCAGGGTAGTGTCGCTGAGAGAACGCTTCCCCAAGCCTTTGGGGCTCACACACCTCGGGCTCTGTCACATGCCACGTGATTTTCACATTCCCGGCTTATTCACATTTCCTGGCTTGGGACACTCCTGTGGAGAGGCTGGTGCTTTGTGCGTCTCATGCCTGCTTTGCTCCCCACTCTTCTAAGTCACATGCGTGATGGGCAGAGGGGACGGGGAGCACATGCCCCGAAAGTGGCCCCTCTTCAAAAATTTGATTAAAAAGGTACATAGACACGGGAGGTGTTTAAGACCAGAAGAAGCTGCCTTGGGGGCAAGGCTCTCCTCTCTCTCTGGGATGTTGCCTTTTGCCTTGGTTGGCATACGACGATCACGTTCTTAGAGACCAGGTCATCTCTCATTCTCTAGCTGCCTGATACCCACTCTGGCTTCATGTCTTCCACTCATTCTGCTCTGACAGCACCGGCCTCCTTGCTGTTTTTCAAATATACCAGCCTGCTCCAGCCTCAAGGTCTTTGCACTGACTATTACTTCTGTAACATTCTTCCCAGATATTTACGTGTTCTGATTTTTTCACCCTCTTTCAAGGCTTTCCTTAAATCTCATCTTCTCAGACTCTGATTGGTGATGTTTACCTATTTCTGTGGTGTAAATATTCCTAGCATAGTTGATTTCATGCTACCGAAGTGTCATCAACCAGCTCAAAATTTCTGAAATTTTAACAGTTGGTTCTCACAAGCTGGATGAATTGGCACCTGCACACTGCTGTCCCCATGCCCCAGTTAAGCATCCCTTGCACCCCTGGGGGTGCCCATGCCACACTTCGGGAAACACTGCATGGACAAGACCTTTTATACAACAGAGGCTTTCCTTATGATGGATTTAATCTGCTTCCTTTTGGTTGGGTTTGTTTGTTCAGCGGAAATAGCTGTTTGTTTCTGCTTAAGGAATAGCGTTTTCCTCTTCAAAGCAGGAGTAATAACTAGCTTTGCTAATGGGTCATCATAAAAATAGTGGACAGTAATGGTCTGACCAAGGTGAAATCATCAAACATGCCAATTAATAAGCAACAACTTGGGACTTCCTAGGTGGCACAGTGGTTGGGAATCCGCCTGCCAATGCAGGGGACACGGGTCCTATCCCTGCCCCAGGAAGATCCTACATGCCACGGAGCAACGAAGCCCGTGTACCACAACTATTGAACCTGTGTTCTAGAGCCCATGAGCCACAATCATTGAGCCTGTGTGCCGCAACTACTGAAGCCCACACGCCTAAAGCCTGTGCTCTGCAACAAAAGAAGCCACCTCCATGAGGAGCCCGAGCACCACAATGAAGAGTAGCGTCCGCTCGCCACAACTAGAGGAAGCCCATGTGCAGCAAATAAATAAATATTAAAAAAAAAATAAGCAGCAACTTGCATAGTTCTTGGAAATTATACTTATTGCTCTCATGTGAACAGAGAAGTCTCTACTCAGCCATGTGGCCAGAGTCTGCCTTCAGAAACCAGATCACCCCCTTGACTGGGTGCTGGTGCATTTCCAACCAGTATAGAATATGCATAATATGCCCTAGGTCTGTGACATTTCTTAACTATTCATTTGTTGTCCATTCTTTTTTTTAATTAAAAAAATGTGTATTTTAATATATTGTCCCCACTTCACAGACATACACACACTCACACGTCTAGACATATACCAATGACCCCTCTTCTCATCCCTTTCTACCTAGAAAAAAGGAAGGAAAGAAGGTAGCATTCATTGTTCATCTACTATGTATATAGCCTCATGGTCGAATCTTCCAATACATGATCTCATTGAATTCTCTCTCCAGTCTTGGAAAAAGGCTATTATTTTTTCTACTTTATAAGTGAGAAAATAGAAGCTTAAATAGGTTAAGAAATTTTCTCAAAGTTCCACATACAAGAACTAGGATTTACTTAGCCTTTTTTTTTTTAAGCCTCAAAGCACATATTTTTTTCTGTAAGACCTTTTCCCCAACATTTAGAGATGAGTGTTTTTTGCTCATTACTCACCTAATTTATTTTCACTGATTCCTATAAATATTTCTCTCAAAAATTTAAAGGTCTTAGGCTGCCTACACCAAACATTGGATTGTCAAATTGAAAAAGAAAAATCTAAAATAAAAAAAAAAATCAATGTCATTTTCATGTTCACGTCTTTTAATAGATAAACAAGTTAAAATTGTATGTGTGTATTTAATTGTATAAGATGTTAGCACTTAAAAATAAATTTTGGCTACATGACCCTGCGATATGAATATTGTAAAAATGTGCTGATATGGCTTTGGGGGTTTTATACTATTTTTGCACACAGAAAAACTGAGTGCATTATTAGGAGCTGAGCTCGGGGTCCTGATATGGCTCTGAAAGAACCCAGGCCCCCCCTCCTGTTTGAAGCACCAAGCACTGTGGGAATCACTAGAATAGCCTGGTTTGCAGTCAGCTCTCCATCAATATGTGTGAAATAGGATGCAGTATTTTCCTGACATGTGGCCCTAATCTTTGTTTCTTTCTCCCACCACCCTCCCCTTCTTCCTGCAGGTCTTTTCTCTGGAGTCCTGGGAGGCAGGTTATGGGCAGGACTGCCTCTGGCCTTCACCATGAAGCCTGAGCCTGCTTCCCCTCTGCCCCGGGCCCTGCTCTGCCTGAGCACTCAGCTTCCGGCTGCTCCCTTCCCCGCGGCCCCCTGCTGCTAGGAGGTAGATCTTCAGGACCGGTCCTTGGCCTGTTTCTACCTTTCACCTGGCTCACCTCACTGCTCCCTCCCCCTGCATCACGGCCCCCCTGACCCCAGCCCTCTCCCCGGCCTCCCTGGCTGGGGCGTCTGGGGGTCCGCGGGGAGGAGCGCACTGTTGACAGCTTCCGCCCGCCGTGCACGTCCTCCTCCTTGAATCAAGGCCTCCGGATCCACGTGGATAGCAGAGATCTTTTCTTGGAGAAGACACTTTGCTCCCCACTCTGCACCCTCACGTTCCCCACCTGATCGTCCTCCTCTGCTGCTGCCCTGCCTTTCCCCTCTGTCCCTTTATTGAATTTCTTGCTCGCGTGCCCATCTGGGGCTGTCCTGTTCACGTTCCTCCTTCCTCACCCTCTCGATATTTGTGCGTGTGCCTCCTTCCTCTTGTGTGTTCTCTGTTCCCCCACCCATCTCCTCTTCCTCCCTCCCTTCCACTGCAAAGGGGGAGAGTCCCCCGAGGGCTGGTCCCCGCCTGTCTGCCCCTCCGGGCTTGATCCCAGCAGCCACGATGAGCTTCACTGTGCACTCGGTTTTCTTCACCCTGAAGGTGAGCGTCCTACTGGGATCCCTGCTGGGGCTCTGCCTGGGCCTCGAGTTCATGGGCCTTCCCAACCAGTGGGCACGCTACCTCCGCTGGGATGCCAGCACGCGCAGTGACCTGAGCTTCCAGTTCAAGACCAATGTCTCCACGGGGCTGCTCCTCTACCTGGATGACGGCGGCGTCTGCGACTTCCTCTGCCTCTCCCTGGTGGACGGCCGCGTGCAGCTCCGCTTCAGCATGGACTGTGCCGAGACCGCCGTGCTGTCCAACAAACAGGTGAACGACAGCAGCTGGCACTTCCTCATGGTGAGCCGTGACCGCCTGCGTACTGTGCTGGTGCTTGATGGTGAGGGCCAGTCTGGGGAGCTGCAGCCCCAGCGGCCCCACATGGATGTGGTCAGTGACTTGTTCCTCGGCGGAGTCCCCGCGGACATACGACCGTCTGCCCTGACCCTTGATGGAGTACAGGCTATGCCCGGCTTCAAGGGATTAATCCTGGATCTCAAGTATGGCAACTCAGAGCCTCGGCTTCTGGGGAGCCAGGGTGTACAGTTGGATGCTGAGGGACCCTGCGGTGAGCGTCCCTGTGAAAATGGTGGGATCTGCTTTCTCCTGGATGGACACCCCACCTGTGACTGTTCTACCACTGGCTATGGTGGCAAGCTCTGCTCAGAAGGTAAGGCCCTCTTCCGTATCCCTCTATTGTGAGAGGCTCACCCACTGAGCTGGGTAAGGACCAAGACCCCGGAGGGAAACCAGCTCTGTCATTGAAGTGCATCTTTAGCTGCATGTTAGATAATTGGGTCCCTTTCCCTGAGGAGGTGGTAGAAATCCTTTGCTTACTCTCAATGGAAAATCCATCAGATCTCAGCAGGAGAAAATCCTGACTACTCAACCATGGGCTCCTTACGGAAATGTTTGGCTAGATAGACTACAGGATCTGTGTCCCAGCTCAGCTCCTTCCACCCCTGTGCAGCTTAGCAGGATCAGCACAAGGCGAGAAGTCAGACAGAAATGGGCAAGGTGGTTATCTCTGTCCCTCCTGATCCCTTGAGAATTGGGCCCTTGAGGATAGATGGAAAACTCCCCATCACTTCCTCTTGTTGTCCCTAACATAGGGAATGCCTGTGCCGGGGAGAATGAGGGTGGATGGACTGCAGGTCCACACATGGCCCTGCTGTAAACCCAGCCCTTCAGCTGTGCTCCTCCTCCCACAATCTTCTGGAAGGTGTCTACTGGTTGACAGGGCACTCGGGGATGGCACTTCTCACCTCCTCGTTCTAGCACGAGGATTTTTCGTGTGCGGTTCCTCTTTCCTGTCCTCTCCTCTCCATGTACTGAGAATGGTGCAGGAAAGCACAGAGACTGACAGGAGCGTGGTCCAGCCAAGCCCCCCCCCTCCCCCCGCCCCGAGGGAGCTAGCAATACTCAGCACAGCCTTGGAGAACCTCCCAAGTTCAACTACAACTTCCCAGGAAGAGGGAAGGAGGGATTTATGCCCAGGGACTTAGGCTGCCCTCACCTTGTTCACCAAATTCTGACTATTTGGAATTAGGAGAAAAGTGGTCCACATTTGACTCTGACAAATACTTATATTCCAGATTCCTGGACTCACTAAAGACCTAGATTTCAATACCCGTTGAAGTGACAAAGTGACCATATGGGTATGAGTGTTGAGAGGTTAGGACGAAGGAGAGGCAAGGAAGTTATGTTTCCTCCTATCCGTTTTGAGTTAAGCCTTGGAAGCAAGGTAGGATCAGCTGCGGGAATTAAAAGACGCTCAGGCCGCACCCCAGGCCAATTCAATCAGAATCTCTAGGGGGTGGGGTCCCAGCATCTGTATAGTGTTTAAAGCGCCCCAGGTGATTCCATTGTGCAGCTAAAGTTAGGAACCCGCAGGGCAAGGGAGGACAGGTAGGTGGGACCCGGTGAGGGTCTCAGTGCTGACTCCCGCGACCTCTTCATTCAGGTGATGCCCCACAGCCCTGGGATTTGCAATTAAAAACAGTGTCTGCAGGTGTTCCTCAAACGTCCCCAGAACCACCCAATCCCTAAAACAGGTTGTGGTTGATATGAATTTTAGCAACTAGTAGGTATTACAAATTTTTTTAAAATATCAAAGTTTATTTCACAGGTGTTACACGCTGGAGACTAGGACACTTTGGGGATCTTGTTGGGAGCCTCCTTGTAGGTCAAGCATGGCTATCGCGAGTACTTCTTTCCTCTTCTGGGCCAGGCATCACGCCTCCCTTCCTGTGGGGGGGCTGCAGGAGAGGGACATGCAAGACATGCATGTCACCCTTTTTTGGCTTCTGTTTTTTCCCACTGAACCCACTGAAAGAAGGGATGGGGAAGGGGGGTATTGGCAACCCTAACCCACAAAGCCGCTTGGGGACAGTGGTTACGGAAGCACTTATGACAGGCAGGTCCTTCCTGGAGCTGACTGCTGTTTCAGAGCTTCTTGGCTTCGGAGAAGGTTCTGCCTGAAGACGCTGACATGATCACTGGTTTTCTCCTTCGCCCAAAGGATTTGTTCTGTTCTCAGAATTTGTCTTGGAAGCTGGCATTCTTCCTTTCCAGGGACCAGGGTGTTTGCAAGTGTGTTGTTAACTTGCTGATTATCCCTGATTGCCTGTTTTGTGCTTAAAAAGAACTCATTTCCTCTGGGCAGGTTTGGATCAGCACTTTTCTGCAGGAAGAATCTCTATACTATATATGTATACAATTTCTTTTTTTTTTTCGCTCTCTCTCCTCCCCCCCCCCTCCCCGCTTTGGTTTGGAGGTGTGTGTGTGTGTGTGTGTGTGTTTGAGGTCTCCAGAGGAATTTCTTCAAAGCAGATGATAGGCAGTCAACTTTTTAATAGCTAAAGACAATATGTATATTTTAATAATAGTTTTTCCTATAGGGTTCAGATAATCTCGTGGCTAGGGACTGATACCTCTATCTGTAGAAGGCACACAAACAGTGTATTTCATTATTCTCTTGACACATAATACAGTAAACTCTGTAGTAGTTTCAAACTTCAAGCTAACACTTGGCTGATTTGAAGCAGTGCAAAGGTGAGGGTGGTTGTGGAGGGAGGTACCAGAATTTATTGTTGGTGACGTGAAGCCTGTTGATCCTGGTAATTGTCATTATGTCTAATCAATCACAAAAATGCATTTCAGGCTTTTAGAAAATATCCGTTCTCTCCACACACAGTTAATCTTTAGGGTAGGCAGGGAAAACTCACCTGTAAAATGTGAAGGGGAAAAAAATCGCAGCAGCTGCTGAGTGTCAAGCAGATCTGCATAAAACAAGATAAATAGCCTAAACAAATGCCTACCCATTTCCCTAAAGATGGTGTAAAGTGGGTAGTGAGGATGCATCTGTCCCCCCCTCCCCCATTTCAAATGGCAAATGTCACAAAACCGAAACCAGTGGGTCCTTAATCCCAGCAGGCATCTGATCGGCCCACTTGGCAGGATGGGCCCTGCCATTTGATTGTGTGAGGGCTTCATGCTTTAGCAGTTCAAGAGCAGGAAGAGCTGGGAGGGCTCCTGCAGCTTCGGATGGATGTGGTCAGGGCCTGCTGGAGGCGCTCTCTGCGGTCCATTAGCTCCTAGCGTGCTGGCAGTATTGATGTTTGCTCGGCCCGTCTGGCTTTCCATGCCTCGATGGCTCCGAAATGTCTCCATAGTGCATCCCAGGAAGAACGCACAGATGGGCCCATCTCTTCTATTTGCTTTGGGTTATTTTGACCCCCCATTGGGTATCTTTTCTAGGTAAGACCCACAAGACACCAGAGGTAGTTGCTGTGGGAGTGTTGGGTTTAGGGGCAAGAGTTATGGACACAGTATCTTCTGTTTCCTGGGGTGAAAGGCTATTAACTCTGGCTGCAGAATGAACTCCACACAGCCTACTTGGGAAAACTTCATTCCGAGACTCCCAAACCAATTAATGGTCACACTGAACATTCTGGCACATGATGGAGGGAGAAGGGATCCCAGATTTTCACTTGTAGGTGTGATGTTTATAAATAAAATGTTTGGGTCCTCAACTTCAGATTTGTTCAAGTTGACTTTTAATCTTGTCCAAAATGACTTTAAAATTATGCACATCAAAAAAATTATGCACATCTGGTTTGGAATATAGTCCAGCTGGAGCATATTCACCTCTCTTTTTCTGTTTAGTCCACTCTGTCCTGTTTTGGGCATCCTGGAAGCTCACTGGGCAATGAAGAGGTGTCCCCAGCACCCTTCAGAGAGCAGCCCCCTCATGGTCACTGGGAGTTTGTCATTACCTTGAAATGAGTTTAAGCTTGATTGCTTAAGCTTGAATGTTTATTTAAAACATACTTAGTTATGAATGTGCAATTTCTCAACAATGTTATAGCCATGAAGAATTGATTCACTGCCAAGGTGTATACATTTCAGTACCTGTTTCCCTGAAGAGTTCATTTAGCATGAAGTCAGCCTGTTGCAGGTGGGGTGGGGGCCGAGGAAAGATGGGGAAGCTTTCACAGGTTGATCTCTACTCCCAAATCTTTTTTTTATTTTTATTTTTTATTTTTGGGGGGGTACACCAGGTTCAATCAACTGTTTTTTCCAAATCTTAATACATGGGTCTAGCTATGTCACATATCATTCATGTACCCATGGTTTTAAGTTAATTCAGTGAAGAGACATGAGGTCCCATTTCGCTGGCAGAAGAAAAAGTTGGTTCATCGTCTGCTATTTTTTCCTGCTGACTTGGGCATTTGCCCAGACCAAAAGCCGCTTGGTTTGAGTCTCAGTTGTTAAATTTTCAGGTGTCGAGATCCTACAGTGAAGTACAGCTGTGGGTGTGGGTGATGGGGCAGAGACTTATTACCAGCACACTGTTGTGTTGGTACCCACTAGTCTCCTATCCCCCATCCCTCCTGCTGCCTGAAGCTGACATCCTACTCAGGTTGGTTTGATTGATGGCTCAACACCACTGTGTGGCCTTGGTGTGCCTTCCTGGAAATGAATTTCAATTGGTTTTCTTTTTATTGAGAAGCCTACATCTCTTCCCCCATTTCTCAAAGCCAGAACTAGGATGGAAAGGTATTTCAAGAGGAGGTGCTTACCCCTGAGGCTTTACCAAGAGCCAAAGACATTGATGCTATAGTTAAGGTACCAATGATTGCCCCAGCTGGATCCTCCTGTTTTGGGCCCTTTCGTAAAAATACAATCATTTCCCCTCCCCCTCCCCCTTGCACCTCCCACTGGAATAGTAACGGTGGCTTTGTTCCTAATCTAAGTCAACCCTGAGTGGCCTAGGAGGGGGGCGGGGAGTGGTGAGTCATCAGAGAGTAAAGGCTAGCTCCTTTCAGAATCCTTCCCCCTGGTGTGGAGACCGAAGCACAGAGGCAGGGAGGACTGATGCTTCTGAGACTTGATTTCCCACCCGGCACTCGGGCGTTAGGACCAGCGCAGCCAGCCAGCCAGCCAGCGGGGGCTGTCGCTAAACGAGCCTGAATAGGGGTCTGATTGCTCCTTTCTCCTCCTCTCCTCCTGATTACCCGGTGAGATTTCCTGGGTGTGCTGTATGCGAGATCGCAGCGCAGCCGCCTGCCACTTGCTCCAATTATCCCTCTTTTAACTGCGAGGGAAGAGCAATCTTTTTACCGCCCCTCCCCCCCCCCCCCCCCCCACCAATAGCATCTCTGCCTCCTTTAAAGAAATAAGACCCTTCTTTCTTGTCCCCCCTTTCAGTGGGGTGAGAGCACCCTTCTCCCTTCCCACAGCCTGCACACCAGCTGCTGGCTGCAAAGGGGGTGGGCCTTGGGGAACGCTTCGGTTCAAATTCAGCAGGGTGGAGGGTCGGGCAGGCATTTTGCCAGAAGCCTTCCAGTAGCAGTGAACTTGCATTTGCATTTGGTAATGAGACACCACAGCCCCAGCGCTGGGGGGGCTAATCATCTTCAAGTCCCTATCTCCCTTTGCAGGCTGTCCGGGAGGGGTTTCCAGTCCTTAGATCAGCTGCCCTCTGCTAGGTGTTCTCCCTCCTTCGCAGGACAGAAGAGGTGGGGTGTGGGCTGTGCTGGGGAGGTGGAACTAACGTGCCCTCCCTGATGACTCCTGTTGCCCTGGAGTCTCCGGCTCTGCTGTGAGCCCAGAACAGTGAGGCCCCAAGAGGTGGAAAGGGAGTGAGAGAGGCTTTGGGGCAGGGCTCTGAAGGTCAGGTATCCTTCCTTAGACAAAAATAATAATGATGGTATTATTACTATTATTGAGTTCCACCATGTACCTGACATCCTAGGTGCTTTGTATGGATTGTCTCCTCTAACCCTCACAGCACTCCCATGCTGTTGGTATTATTAACTGGCCCTATTTTATAGATGAGGAAACTGAGAAGCAGAGAAGTTTAAAACTTGAACAAGGTTTGGTGTCATGGTTAAGAGCATGGCTTCTAGAGTGAAAAAGATCTGGACTTAAATCTGGGCTTGTCCACTTACACATTGTCTGTCTTTGGAGAAATTTTTGGACGCTTCAATACCCTCATCAGTAAGAACAATAATGACAACAGCAATAATAATAATAGCAGCTAAGAGTCACAGGGCACCCACTGCATCCTGCTCTGTATTAACTCTTGTAACCCTTAGAACCACTCTTGACACACTATTATTATTCTAATTTTGTAGGTAAGGAAGCTGAGGGACCAGGTTAAATAACTCCCACAAGGTCACACAGCTCAGAAGAGGCAGGGAGTTTGTATCTAAGCAGTCTGGTTTCAGAGCCCACACTCTGGACCACTGTGCTATCTCGCCTTGCAGCAAAGCAGGGATAACAAGAAATCGTATGTTAGGGAGTTGCTGAGCGCATGAAATGAGATGAAATGTATAAAATTATCAGTGCAGTCTCTGGGAAAGAATGAGTCCTGACTCTGGGCTGTTAGCCACCTGGTGGGTGTAAGAACGAATTATGTGTCAGTTTGGTTTCATAGAAGGTTTGAAGCTTCCCTTTGAGCTACCCCCACCTCTGCCATTTCCCTTCATCCCATCTTGAGAAGTGGCAGAGAGGAAAGGAGGGGCATTTCAGGAGAGTATAGAATCCGGTTTCATTACCTTTTTGCCCCTGCCTAAGAGCATAGGGTCACTGACAGTGGCTGTGCCCACCGGACTGTATTCAGAGCTCTTTGCCTGCAAACGTGGAGCTCTGATCCTCACAGCATCCCATTGAAGTGGGTAGGAGCAGCCTTAGCATCCCACCAAATAGGTGAGGAGACCCCAAAGTGCCATTGATCTTAGTGGACAGCGCGAGGGCAAGCTTGGATGCTGCCTATTTGGCAGGTGGCTCTGAGACCTGGCAGCTCAGATCTCAACGTAGCGTTTTATTTCTGCTCCTAGACTCCCTTCATTAACACAAATGGCCTGTGTCCCCATCGTGAAGTGGAGCGTTGCCTCCCTGGTTGCTGATGATAAGCAAAATGTCAGACTCCCGGTGCAGGAGGTTATCAGCTTGGCCAGTCCCAGGAGCCTTGCTCCTCCCAGTCAGAGAGAAAGAGAGGATATGAGAGAATGAGAGAGAATGAATGAATCTGAGAATTCAATTCCCACCCTCAAGACCTTGGTTTGAAATGAAGTGCCTGGGAATGGACCCATGGGTCCTGAGGCAGTCGGAGCACGGCTACGCCACACCGGAGCATCGCTGGACAGCACCGACTCTTCAGACTTACTCTTGGTTTCCCACGTACCAGGAAGTGTCCAGCCACCCAGGGTTAGCGGTAAAAGATGGAGCTCCTGGATTAATTTTTCACATGTCTTGCTCTCCTGCTGACTCTCTTCCCAGATAACAAAACCAAACTCCCTTTCTCTCTGTTTATTCTTCTCTTTTCCTTTGTGTGTGTGGGAGGGAAGATTATTACAGAGGCGGATTTGCCACAAAACTAAACCTCTCATGTATCTTCACTTGCATGGGCCCCTTTCAAGGCCCCATACCTGATATTCTATTTGTGATTTTTTTCTTAAGGAATCCCCAATATCATAAGCTTCTGGTCCCCACCTCTGTGGATCCGCCTCTGTTAAGGAGGCTTGTTGCTGTCCAGTGACAGCAATGTTGCTCTGGGTGTGTGAGTGATTCCCCAGTGACCGACAACCCTTCATCACAGATGCATTTCCCTTCACTTCATAACCAACGAGGCAGGAAGAGCCACGGAGAAGGAGTGTGGGAGGATGAAGGCATTCCTATAGGAATATTGTTTGGGAAGGTATGGTGGGAGAAGGGGACATCTAGGATATACAGTGGGTAACGAGGATGTGTTTAGAAATGTTTGCTGTAGATTTAGAGGAACGAGCTGGTGTTTAAACAGAGGGAGCATCCTGGTCCCTCCTGAGGTTTCCCAGCTGAAATTGGGATGCTTGGTTGCCATGGCTCACTGGAGGGCTGTGTTACAGGTGACAGGCTGTGGCTGACAAAGGAGGGGGACCAAGCGTGGCTCTGCAGGCCTGTCTCCCTGATCTATTTGGGAACTGACAGTGCCAGTAGGTTGTCATTACTGCTGTTGTTTCCCAGAAATGGATGTCTTTGGGTGACCTATTTAAAAGCAATATGGGGCCTCTTTAAATGTGTCCTCACCTATATCTGCTCTCAAACCTCCACTGCTGTCCATAATATTCCTAAACAATGTATTTTCCAAAGTAAAAAGATTTTTTTAACATCCAAGAACCAGTACCAGTAGCTTTTAAAAACAAATTGATCTAATAGTCATCCAGCCACACTACCCAGCTCCACTCTGTGATAAAACTTACTTTGCACGTGGGCCTAAAAATTGTGAATGCTCTCGGCTTTTCAAGCAGGAAATGCAGTTCTCTGGAAGGGTGTGCAAGGTCCCAAAGAGGGTAGGGATGAAAGAAAGGCAGGGACGCAAGCTGTAGGCAACCTGAAGCTCCTGGTTTAAGCTGTGAAATGTGTTTAGGATCGTTTTGGTTTCACCAAGGCTCTTATTTAAGTACAGTATCTTTGCAGCTAAGAAGATGGCTCTGGGGAGATTTTCCTTCAAGTTTCTCCATGAGACTGTATGCATCCAACCCTTTTCTGACATTTTTGCCTCTTGCCTGTGGATTTGGTTCTCCTGAAGGGGTCCTGTTTGCTAGTGCTAAGTCTTTAGAGGCCAGTCTTGATCGTCCCATGGTTGTTCAGTTGTCGGCAATGTTAGGGCTGGTGTCTGCACGCCGGCAGGCAGGGCATTGCAGGCAGTTCCATACCCTCTCCTCCAGGTATGACTGGAATAGAAAAAGTACAGTGAGAGAGTGTACAGCTTGCTTACTCAATACGTTGCTTTCAAATAAAAATGAGTACCCCATTGCAAGGAGGGATGAGCGAGGCTGACATCGCTTCTCTGTGATCCGAACAGTGGGAAAGTGCTCACCAAACACTCACGGTCTCGGTCTCTTCCTTCCTCCTCATTCTCTACGGCTTCTTTCCTCTCCAGAAGAGGTCCTGTCTCTCGCATGGTTAGCCTTGGATGGCTAAGGGAGTGAGGAAGAGCTGGCTCGAGGGTGTTAAGCCTCTCCCCCGTGGGATTCTGAAAGACTAATGATCATCCCCCAGCATATTTGCTTGATCTAGGTCAGGAGAGATGAGGCTGGAGTTTAGGCTGAGGCAGAGTGCTGTGAGTCTCTTCTTCTTTTAAGGAGACACACTGAAACGTGGGGGGACTCTGGTGCTGTGGGAGAAATCGTCTGTGAGGGATGAAGCACAGATCCTGTGACCCGTGTAGAGGACAGTAAGACATTTATAGCACCTTCTAGTCATGCCTTTGCCTGCGTAATGCACTGAAAGGCAAGATGCTCAACCTCAACCTCAAGCAAAACAAAACAAAACAAAACAAGATCCACGTTAAGAATCATGGGATAATATACTGATATTTGGAGGGAACTTTTTAAAAAAATTGAGGCATAATGACATACTATATTAGTTTCAGGTGTGTAACATAATAACAAATTCAGTACTTGTGATACTGCAAAATGGTCACCACAATGTCTAGTTGACATCCATCACCATACAGAGTTACACAATTTTTTTTCTTGTGATGAGAACTTTTAAGATCAGCTTTCTTAGCAGCTTTTAAACATGCAATACAGAATTATTAGTAACATAGTCACCATGCTGAACATTACTGGAGGGGACTTCACAGATCATTGGTTCTGATTATTCATTTCACATCTTCTCCCCCACTGTATAAGACATCCCTCCCCCCCCCGCCAAAAAAACAAACAACAACAACAACAAAAAACCCCCGAGTCAACTGCAATGGCAGGGGCTTGGTACGTTCCAAGGCATCCTGATGTATCTCTGATTACACTATCAGGGGGCTCTTCCTACATCAGGCCAAAGTCTGCTTCTCAGACACTTCCTCACTGGTCCTCGTTTTAATTAAAGCAACCTGACCTTTGCAATGGGCCACGTGGGTGAGGGGGATGGGTGGGTCATAACATTTCTGGATGATGCTTTGTAGGAATTAACCCTTGTGCAAAGTAAAATTCATGAGTCTCTAATATAGCTCTAACAATACACACACCACTGCGTTATTTAGAATCAACTGCTTGTGATTAATCTTCAACAACGTGGGAGGAATTGCTGTGGGAAGAGATTCTGATGTAAGCAGGTGATTCACGCTCCAGTCATTTTGCTTCTGGGGAGACTGCACTCTGAAAGAGTCATGGCTAGCCCCATCTCTGGCTCTATTATCTGTGCCTCATTTCATCCCCTAAGATGTCCCATCTTCCTACATATTCGGCCAGCTTTTCAGCATCTCTGAATTTCCAAGGAGCCCCCTGGAAATCTCTAATGGCTCAGCAATAAGAAGAAGTTCTAGAATGCTATGGAGTAGAGGAAAATGGAATTGGATTGGACTTGCTTGACAAGTCCATCACGGCAGCCAGGGTCAGACACCGCAACAAGACATCAAGATTCTGCTAAAAAGCCTAGTAGGATGCTTTAAAAAAAGATAAGGGTATGAGATGAAGTAGTACTGAGTAGCTATTCCTGGAAACTGGCCTTGGAAGCATATGCCCTATTCAAAAATGCTTCCTACTTTGCCAGGTTGCCTTGGGTATCCCATGTTTTTGGCACTGTTGGGAAGAAGTCTCCCAGGGAGAGGATTAGGCAGGGCTAGAAGGTGCTGCTCCCACAGTGGCATGGACTGGAAACCTGCCAAGCGAATCTGCTCCCTAAAGGGGAGGAAGCTAGTCTTGGCTCTCAGTCACCTCCCCATTGACACTGCAGCAAAGAAAGGAGAATTTGTCTCATAATTCATGGTTTAAAATAGTTTACTTTTAAGAGCAAAGCCCACAGATATCCTTTTGAGTTCGAGCATTAAAATGTACTGAGTCACCGACTTCTACTGTGTAGTCCCAATGTCCAGCCAGGTTCCGTGGACCACACGCCCATGCAGGGAAATGGGCATGATCACCTCACATAGTCGTGTGGTAATTGCCACGTGGGAAGAAGATGATTGGGTTTTAGTTGCTGTGGGAACTTTGTTGTTTGCTCATCCTGGTGTTGAGTTTTCAGCCTTGTGTTAATGCAGATTGGGGCTATTTTTGCCTTGTGTAGAATATATAACCAGTGGCTACATTTTAATGTGTCTCTTGGCTCCCTTTGGCTTTCACATCCTTAATGCAAGTTGCAGTAGCTCAGCTGGGTTTCCTGATTCCTTTTGCAGGAGTATATGTGAGGAGGAGCTCTGTTTGAGAACTATAAGACAAGAAACCAAGGGAAGATTCTGTTTCCCTTTGTTAATTAATGCTGCAGACTTGTATGCTAAATGGCGTGTCTCTGGTATCTGACAAAAAGCAGGTACCCAATAAATGCTTGTTGCCTTAATAAAGCACACTCTGTGTGTATGTGTGTGCATGCAATTCATGTTTTGTATGCATATGTATGCGTGTGCTCGCTAATGTGTGATGGATGGATGCAGGTTTCCAAGAACGTGAGCTCAATAATGTCAGTTTCATACACTGATTACAGCTATGACTTGGACCACAGTGGCATGGGCCACCACTGGAAATGCCTTCGTTAAATAGGAAAGGTGGGGTGGTTTTTGTAGAATCTGTGTCAAACACATGTATGCTCCACTTGGTTTGATCTAGTTGAGGATGAACTAGAAAGACTTTTTTTGTTTGTTTACGAGCCAATGGTTTCCTGTAACAATTATAGACAGCAGCCAGCCTGGGACCATGTAAATGCTTGTGGAATGGCTGTTTGAGGCAGGCACGTTGTTGTCACTGGAGATGGAGAGGCCCCATTAGCTTGTGTGGATTCCCTAGAGAAGAGGAGTCTCACTGGGGACTAGATAATTGTCCTCGGATATTGGAAGAGCTGCCGTGTAGAGGAGGGAGTGAATATCAGGCTGAAGGGTTGAAGGGATCAGAGATGTAGAGGAGGAATTCTGATGCTTGGAGCTGTAGGGCCATGAAATCCACAGATTTGCCAAGTCCTGTTGCTGGGAGGGGTGCCGCAGGTGCTGGAGTGACACCTGTCAGAAATGTGTGCTGGTGTGTACGTGCCTCCAAACCAAGGACTCTGTGGTTCAGCTGCCTACCCTTATGTTTGATCATGTACACCCTCTGCAGTTCAGGGATGGGGAAAGATTATTCTCTAGATCAGTGACCTACGAAGAGGTGCACATGCAAAGACCACTTGGGGGGATATAGGAGGCAATCGACTAAAATGTATAGTTAACTTATATGCAGATTATTTATAAATAAAGATACATCTCTCAGGAGAACATAGTACAATTATTTTCCCTAATGGGGAGTTTGTTCAGAAAGCTTTGGAGGTGACTGATCAACACTCAAGTCTGCATTTATCTCTAATAGGTTATAGTTACTCACCCCCCAGGCTTGGAGGTTTCAGGTGGAGGCTGATACCGAAAGTGGGATGTGTGCTGGGCTCTTCTACTCTGTCTTCAGCTCTGTGTATGGTGGCCTTGGTTGGTCTGGGCAGATGACTTTGGAGGGAAGTTACTCCAGTCACACCTTCCTCTTTCAGAGGCCTCACTGTTTGGAATTACTAATAATATCTACTATCCCAGAGATTTTTTCTATGTAAAAAATCATAGTGTTTGCTGGGGTAACTTTAGATTGTGTAAGAGAACAAAAGTCTTTGAAGTATGTTCAAACATTTGCAAAGCAATCCTTTTTTTAAAATTTTTATTTTTTTAATTAATTTTTATTGGAGTACGGTTGCTCTACAATGTTGTGTTAGCCTCCACTGCACAACAAAATGAATCAGTCATACACATACAGATGTCCGCTCCCTTGTGGACTCCCCTCCCAGTTAGGTTACCCCAGTGCATTAGGTAGAGTTCCCTGTGCAAAGCAGTCCTTGAGGTATAATCGTCTATTTGTTGAAATAGACCATCTGTTTACTGGAATAAGTTCATTTTCTGATATTCACTGAGTGAATGCCTGTTGTCTACCAGCGTGGGCCCTGCCCTTGAGGAGCTTATGGTCTAATTAGGAAGCCTGTCAGGCAAAGAGGAGTTATACACATTAGAGCTGCTAAAATACCAGGTGGAGTGTTTGTGGGGTAGCTCAAAAGGAAATGGTCCATCTGCTTGGGGTGTGAGTGTGTGTGCTTAGTGTGGGAGTCAGGGGTTGGAGGACATTTCACAGTGGAAACTCTTAGGCTGGACTTGGACGCTTTAACTCGTAGACCAGGAGGAAAGGGCATTCAGGGCAGCCCTATGAAATAGCAGGATGCTCTTGCCAGTAGTTTGTAGTCATTAATGTGGCTGTTGAGGCTCGTGGAGGAGGAATATAAGGAGGACTTAGGAAGTGTGGGTCTTAAATGTTTGTAAGGATTTTGGACATTATTTTTTCCTGTACCTGGGAGCCTTTGGAAGTTTTTCAACTGAGTAGTGACTGCCAGATTTGAATTTTAGAAAGATGGCTCTGGGACAGTTTGCATCACAGATCGGTTGGCAGTTGGAAGGCAGAAAGCAGGGGGGCCAGGTAGAGGCTATCGTGTGGTTTTGGTGAGAGGAGAGTCAGCACTGGGGGAGTAGTGATGGAAGAAGGGCCAACTGCAGGGATGTTAAGAAGAGGCACTTAATAACTGGAAAGCAATTACCTTTGGTGGGTTTGGACTCAGGCTGCCTGGCTCTGACACACACTAGTTGTGTAAACTTGGGCAAAGGACTTAACTCCTCTGTGTTTCAGTTGCACTATATGTGAAATGGGTGTGATAATAGTGCCCGCCATTTCAGATTGCTTTCAGGCTTAAGTGTGATATCACACATAGAATACTTGGAACAATGCTTGAAACACAGTAAGCATTCAGTGAATGTTAGCCATTAGTACTAATTATTATTGATGATGATGGTGATGATTGAAAAGGGGAAAGAGGAACTTTGGTAACATGCTCTTTTGGTTGTAGGTGTAACTAGGAAAGTCAGTGGGAGGAGCAGATTTGGGGTGGAGGTGGGAGAGGGGTAGTAATACATTTTGGTTTGTGCATACCCCTCCCACCTTCTCTCAGAACCTGTAGGATATCTGCAAGGAGATTTGCAGAGGCAGGTGGGGGCAAGGGTTGTACTAGGAGGAGGATGTGGCTGGGCAGATGTTGGCGTTGTTATTGTAGTGGTGAGGGAAGGCTGGCACAGGAATGAGGTTGTCCAGGGAAGGAGTCTAACTGAGAGGAGAAGGAGGCTAAACTCAAAACCTTAATATTTAGAATAGTAGAGGGAAAGGAATCCACAGATAGATTAAAGCAAATGACCAGAGATGTAGAAGGAAACTAGGAACAAAGAAAAGTTCCTTAAAATGCTTCGCTGGGCAATGAAGGAAAGAATATACCTTCTCAACCTGGTTGAAGTTGGGGCATGAATTTGCATACAATAAAACAGCATGGAAAGATTATGTAATTTAGTTTAAAAACTATTCATATTGGTCTTTCTTCTGCCTTCATTTTAATGAGGTCTGTCCATTCGAGAAAATTTCTACAAATAGAAATTTAAGTCTCGTATGGAGATGATGAACCTGAGGGTTTTGGGTGTTCTGCTCATGAATGTGATAGAGTGTCTGGCTCCTCGAATGTTAGCATCTCATGGGAATCAAGGGCTCAAAGATGTGAAAGAAACAAACCCAGAGGAGTGAAGTGATTTGCCCAAGATCAGCAGGTTGGCATTCTGATCTGTACTTTGTGTTTCTCTGAGACCATGTAAGCTAAACATAAAATGCTTTCGCTATGTTTTTCCTGAAATGGGGCATTGAACTCTCGGGGTACCAGCAGTGACACTCAGCTCAAAGCCACACACCTTCTCCTGGGCTTGGGGAAGAGATTCCTCTCACTCCAGCTCCTGTGAGAGGAAAGAGCAAGACCCCCTAAACTGGAGGTGCCAGAAGCCCCTGGCTCAACAGCCAGTGATATAAGTACTGGTAATTAATTCACTGTGGTTTCTCTATCTCTGCCCAGGGTGGGGCGCTTGGAAAGGAAGCAAAATACTTTCTTAAGGAAATCAAGGCTCGGTTCTGGTTGCCTGCTTGATACCTTCCTCCTGTCTCCCACTCAGGGCCCGGGGGGATGGGGATCATGTGTCCAGACTCCACATGGTTGCTGTGTATCACAGTTTTCCAGGAATTTCAGGACACGGGAATTTTTGCCCAGCTGTGTTGTGTGTTGCTGTTCAGCAATCTGAAGTTGCTTATCCAGCGTAAGTCAGAGCGGGGAGCCTATGGGCGGGGAGCGCCTTCCAACGTTTTTCAAAGCAGAAGAGATTGAGGTGTTAGGGGCCCAGCTGGCGTGTGATGAGAACGAAGAAATGGAGCCTACGTGAGCGTGCATGCTCGCATGAAATCTCTTACTGAAACCCGGGGATGTTATTCAAAAGGTACCTCTCCCACCCCCTACCACCACACACAGTTCCTGAGGGCCCACTGTGTGTCAGGAGAAGCTCTGGGGGTACGCGGATGAACAAGACAGTCATGCCTTCATGCTGCTTCGTTAACCAAGCAATTATCAAGTAGTGGATGCTTTGAAAGGAGAAGGCTAGCATAACAGTGGCCTCTGTGCTCTCAGGAGCCCCTCTTCATGCCTGGCAGAGCAAAGCCTCTGCGCAGTTCAGGGGTGTGATTAAGATACTCCAAGGAATTACAGGAGGTCCAGGGCTTTCTCAGGACCCACTGCTCGGGCCAGCTCACCTAGCCTGAGTCTCCTGGCCAAGGATCACAGGTGAAGCCAGTGGATGTAGGGCTGAGTTTAGCTTTGTGCCTAGTTCTAATAATTCCTACTGAGTATGGCCTCAGAGATGCCATTTTTAAAAATATGTATTTATTTATATGGCTATGTTGGGTTTTCTTTGCTGCACGTGAGCTTTTTCTAGTTGCTGAGAGCGAGAGCTACTCTTCATTGCGGTGCACAGGCTTCTCATGGCGGTGGCTTCTCTTGTTGCAGAGCACAGGCTCTAGGCACGTGGGCTTCAGTAGTTGTGGCACACGGGCTCAGTAGTTGTGGCTTACAGGCTCTAGAGCACAGGCTCTGTAGTTGAGGCGCAAGGGCTTAGTTACTCTGCCACATGTGGGATCTTCCCAGACCAGGAATCCAACCTGTGTCCCCTGCATTGGTAGGTGGATTCTTAACCACTGGGCCACCAGGGACATCCAGTGATGCCATTTTAATATCATGGAAATCTTATGATTTATCAGTTGTCTACTTTGATTGACTAAATTTAGTAACAATGTTGGTGATGAATGAATTCTCATGAAGCACTTTCTGTGTGCCAGGCATTGGGCTAAGTGCTTTCAAATGTGACTTCCTTTGATTTTCCCGTTCACTCTCACCAGGGAGGTTCTGTTGTTTTTCTGGTTTTATAAATGAGGGAACAAGGCTGAAAAGAGAAAACAATCTATCCGCCTAACACATGAGTCTGGGCAGTTGGTTGATCTGGAGTTTGAGTTCTTATCACCTCACTCTGTCCCCTCTTCAGTCTGGCTCCAAACGGTGGCTTCTATGGCCATTGAAGACCCAATTTCATGCTCTGCTGGCCCAATTGGAGTGCCTCTGGCATGCAGGGTCCCTGCCTTTCTTCTCTTCACTGACCTGTCTTCTGAATTCTCCTTCTCCTGCACGTGACTGACTTTGACCCCAATTCAGGCACATGTTGCAAAGAGGAACATACAAACTGTCCTGGAACTACCCCACCCCCCACCCCCCTTTATCCTTGGTGTCTTATTCTATCCCGTGGGCTGTAAATGAACCATGGACTATTTGAGCTGGCATCCCATATTTTCTCAGTCTTTTATAACCCACAATCTCTAAGTCATCTTACTGTTGTTGTTTGCATAGTCCTACTGTCCAAGAGGACTTTGGTCAAGGTTTGGTGGAAATCTTTTGCTTGTGTTAAGTTGCATGATGAATATTGTTACGATTTGCATATCCACTCCCAACACATACATCTTTACCATCCGTCCCTCATCGTGAACATCATGATCCAACCTTCTCCTTTTATGAAACTGTGACCTAGAGAAGCAGGGTAACTTACAATAGGCCACTCGGCTAGCGAGTGGCCAGGGGTCTGGGACTACAGCAGAAGTATCCTCACTCTCAGTCTAGCATCCATTCTCCTACTGCATGCTGAGGAGAGAATTGATTGATTCAAAAGAACATTGATTGCCAAGCACAATCCACGGTGATCAAAACAGCTGTGGATCATCTGTCTTCACGGAGCTTACAGGTTAGGGCTATGGAAAACACTAACCAACAAATGTATAATTACAATTGTGATGAGTGCTGCAGATGGAAAGAATAGGGTGAGGTGAGATCTAATGAGCAAAAGGGTGATCAGGAAGGCCATTCTGAGGAGTCACACCTAAAGATGAGGAGGAACAGGGAGAAAGCAATGGCAAGGGGCTGCACACGTGCATGGTCACTGGTTCGGTTTAAGGACAACATCAATCCATCTAATATTCTTGGCAGGAACTATGTCTTTTACTTTTACATATTTGCTTGAGATGTGGTTGATAGGTAATACGGATGGATGGATGGATAAAGAACTGTCTGGGGCTGAGGAGGAAGCCTTCAGTGTGACAGCATGAGGATAGCTGATCCTGTCTGGTCACTGGGCATAAACATGGACATCTCCACCCAGAGTTCAGAATCCTACAGGGCAGGATTTGGGAATAGAATCTCTATCTAAAGGAAGCTCTGTGTGGAGAGGGTGAAGATGAAAGGCTGCTGGAACAAGAAAGCCACAGTGAGTGTCATTTGTTGCCAACCTAAAGAGACTTGTTCCTCAAATAGCCGCACAGCGTGAGTCCCACCCACAGTCCAGAGATCAGCTTGTGCATTTCCAATAGCTGCCTTTTCTTCCAGAACTTGCATTCTTGCTCCTGCCCTCCCAGGTCCTCCCCCACCGCCACATGTCTTTTCTTGGTAGCTGAAGAGGAAGAGGGGGTTGCCCTGATCAAGCCACGCTTTTCAGCTATTGTTACCACGGGCATTTATATTACAGAATATCTAAAGGATTTTCAGCTTGGAGGTGTAGGGGTACAATCTGAGCCTTGGGAACCAGCTTGATCCTAAATGGCTTATGCTTTCTGGGTTTTAGGCTAATATTTATTGAACATTTAACTATGCTTCAGGCACTGTGCGAGTAGCTTTATTTTTTATTTCCATTTTACGGATGAGGAGACTGAACTGAAGAGAGACCACCCATCTGTCCTCCACTCAGTAGTACAAAAGACACACAAAAGAGCTAGGACGAAATTTCATCATTCTTCAGGGAAATGAGAAAAAGAAACATAATGTAGAAGTTTATTGTAAAGACACATACAATTTTTTTTTTAAATTCTGAAATTATGCCCTTTTATTTTGGGGGTGTTAAAATGCCTTTTCTTTTAAAGAAACTATGGTAATACAAAGTGTCATTTTCAGGTTTTTGTTCTTTCTTAGAAAAATTAAAATATAGTTATCCATTGTTAGTTTCTAAAATTGCTTTAAATTGCTTGAAGTATAAATATATAAAATCTATTAGTGTGAGAACCATTCTTGCAGAGAATAGCTGGTTCCCATGCTATCTTCTTCCTAGGAGTAAACTATTTGTATAATTTTGTTCACTTTCTATTCTGATCTTTTATTGGGAAAAAATTGCAGCTGGATAAGACCACTGAGATAATATAACTTATTTTTCTTCAGCATTTATTAAGACATTTTGATAACACAGTTTGACCCAGAGACCTTCTAACTCTATGTCAGCATAATCAGGATTATACAAACACTAAAACAGTTTTATTAAGGGAGAGTTTTTTAGAAGCAAATGATGTAGGGCTCATATAATTCTTCAATCCATTTTTTTTCTTCAGCATAGTTAAACCATTTCTTAATTTTCCAATTCATTTTTATTTCACTGAATTATTTTTAACAAGGTCAATTCTGTTCCACATGTCTTCTGTAGTGAAGATTCGATTTATCGATCATTTATTTTTTTGTGTGCCTATCAAATTTTGTCCATGTATCTTCTACCATTATGAACATTCTTTTGTGGTCATTATTTCTACCATATCCAATTTTCTCACATCAGATTTGCTGGTCTAAATTTTGTCAAGAATGTTTGATTCTTCCTTCAATTTTTCAGTCAATAACAAATTTTCCCATGTGCATTTTTAGCTGCTGTCAGTTCCATTTTGTGTTGATTTTTTTCTGACAGGTCTAATTTTTTTCCAGGTCAATTTTTGCAGTTCAAAGAACCATATCTTCTTCCTACAACTAAAGTCAGTCTCTTTCCTGACAATTTTTTTTAAAGCCGTTCCAAAACATACTTGAGGGGGTCACAACATCAGGGTCTAAATATCCTGTGTCATTTATAGAGACCAGTGACCTAAATGAATTAAGAAACCTACCCATAAGGCTTGTGGCAGAGTTCTGTTGGGTCATTTTAGAACATATAGCACCTCTAGTTCAGTAAAGGGCAGAGTTAGAATGTAAAATTGGGATGATCTTGATGGTGTGCCTTCCTCCTTCTACCCTCCACCTCCTGACCCCTCTTCTGAGCTTAACAGCATTTTCAGTGATCCGCCTCCCAAAGACATAGCAGCTGGGGCCACCGCTCAAACCTCCTTGGCTTCTCCCTGCTTCCTAGTGAGGCCCCCCCTTAAGCTGTGTGTGCATTGGGGTGGCATGATTTACAAACAAGCAGGACCAAAAAGGAAACATCCTCTCTTGTGGAGAATTAGGTCAGTGGCAGAGTTGGGAGGGGAGGAATCCAAACCTTCGGTTCTCCCATCCTTCAGTTCGCTTCCCTTGCCTGAAGCTATTGGGGCAGAAGCCAGAGGTGCTATTGGGAGCAGACATTTGGGGGTTGGGGGCTGGGGGACAGTGCCCTTGCATGTGCTCCGTGTGGATGTGTGTGAACAGGAAAGCAGTCTGTTTTCCAGCCACTTGGGGCTCCCCCCCTCTCTCAATGTATTTGTCTGGATTACTCAGAGGGGGATATTAGTGTTGTCTAATAACGGCCTCAGATTTATCAAGGGATTTGTGTGACTAATTCCCAAGCAAAGTACAGCAGATAGCTTAGCACTCAGCCTGTGTGGTGGGTCTACACTTCTCATTCTCTGTCCTTTCTAGTTGGTTTTGGGGGAGGCTTTCCTCTCTCCTCTTTGTTGTCCTGATTGTTGACGGCTCTAGTGTTTAGGCCCCCACCTGAGAGCAGCTGAAACCATTTTCCACTGCTGTGATGTATGAGTGAGTGTCTGGGAAGAGAGCAAAATCTCCAGGCTTACGCTCTTGTTCTTCTGTGAAAGCTGCAGAGATTTGGCCACTTGCTTCTCTGTCCCAGCTGCTACCACCATACTCTTAGTACTGGATTCTTCTCCCAGACCTGTCAGGGCACTGGTCCCCCAGCTGTGGCACAGTGGGAACAACAGTGAACTGGGATGCAGATGACCTGAATTCTGGTTTCAGCTTCGGCATTGTCCAGCTGAGTGGAGATGTCCGTTCCCCTGTCTTGGATCTGTTTCTCTCATGGAAGCATCAAAGGATGCTGTACAACCTTATGCCACTGATCATAATTATAATTAAATAGCTAAACGTCTGTCTGGTTATTTGTGGTCCATCTCCCCACCTAGACTTCAAGTTCCAAGAGTGCAAGACCTGTGTCTGTTTTCTTCACCAGCCATCACCGCAGCCTAGCATAATCCCTTGGACATAGATATGTGCAACGAATACACGTCAATGAACATGTAAACCAAAAGGGATGGATCTGCTTGACATCCTAGCACTCTTCCACTTCTAAAATTCAATGCATCTACTCTGTGCTCTCTGAAACAATCACATTTTAATGTTTTTACAGTTTTTAACTGACCACAGAAGTTACAAGATAAAAATGGTGATTAATATTAACTGCAACTCAAAAAGCATATTATCAATATGTAAAATATGAATTTCCTTCCAGGGGCTCCCCCTGTGCTTGCTTGATCTCTGCAGTTCCTGGCAGTGGAATGCCCCCTTGCCTGGGTTTCTGAGTTCCCTCTGGAAGGGCCTGCAGAATCCTGTTGAGCCCTTTAGAATGGGATTGGTTCTAATTAGTAGGCTACATGCATGATTTTCAGACTCAAAAAAAGTTTGTTTTGTTTTTTTTTTTGGTTCAAAGCAAATACTGTACTAATTTCACATCACAACAGACCCTTGCTTTACAACGACAAGAAATCAAACTTGTTCATTTCCTGAAAATGAAAGAAAGGGAAGGGTATAAGGGAAAGCAGAAATGCTGACAGGGGCTAGTAGTGAGAAAGACTTCTGTTAGGGCTACTTGCTTTCTTCTGAGGTTTCCCAGGTCATTAGAAGCCCCTTTTCTCAGGGCAAAGACCCTTGGGAGACCACTCAGTTGAAACTCTCCAGTTAACTTGAGCCAGTATGTGATCCCCTCCTTCTCAAGCCCATGGTGGAAACTGCTAATCAATCACGACCATCTTTTCTTTCTAAGCTCATCTGCAGCCTCAGACTCTTTCTTAACACTTTACTCCAGGATGTTACCAATCAAAGAAAACAGAACTAAGCACGGTGCAAGGCAGGTCATTAGGCATTGTATATACAATTGCCTCTTTTGGTATTCTTGATAACTTAAATTGATGTAATGGTCCCCATCTTACAGATGAAGTTTAAGTAACTTATCCAAGGTCACTTAATAAATATCAAAGTTGGAATTTGAGCTCAATGCTTATGGTGTTTTTGGTGCACTACAAGCCTTCCAGGGAGTCCATCCCTCAGAGATGTCAATCTGTCCACTGGCCGGTTTTGGTAAAATGTTCTTACGAGATTTCTCTCCAGTTAATTGTTGCTGTTTATCCTTTGGGGACCACTTCAAGGTTTCTCCAGCAAAAGACTTTGAAACATTCTCTGTTAACCCCAAGTCCCCCATTAATGCAAAATGTGATCATAGATGGTCGTATATGGCCACCCTATCATATTTATACACTCTCTTGGTTTATTAGATTTACTATAACTGCATCCTTGGCAGTTATTTTGAGTCTCTAGTGCCTAAGTCGGTGTCTGATGTATAGTAAGTGGTTGATAAATGTTAGCTATTTCAAACTGAACCAGATACAAAGTCTCACCATGGGAACTAAAAGGATGAGGACAAAGGCTTGTGTTAAATTGAAAGGCTTCCCAGCACTTCTGAGAGCATCAAAGCCAGCCTTTCTCAAACTGTGTTCTGTGAGATGTTGTAGGTGTTTTACAGAGGGAAAAGTGTCCAATGTTCCAAAAACATACATTTTGAGAAAAGTGTCCAGTGTTCCAAAAACATACAGTATGGGAAAACTACATACTGTATCCCCTCTTAGACTTCACAATGTACTTTAGTGTAGGTGAGGCTTTCTGAAGACTTGCCATAGAGATATTTGACTACCTTTCTTTAGCTCACTGTTTTCCAAGTTTACTTGACCATAGATTTTCTTTTTTTAAGGAACCCCTATTTACGTCTTGCTAGGTATTATAATTTTCATGGAATTCAGTTTTGGGTATGTTGCCCCAATTTATAATTCTTTCTCTGAGATATTGGTCCTAGGATCCTGCCCAGCAGCAGATATTGTGGACACTCAACAGCTTCCATCAGTTTTCCACACCAATTTCTTGAAATTTGCCCCCATGTCCTACAGGGTGATAGATTTGGATGGTCAGACCAATGAGGGAAGAAATAATAGGGGAAAGATGGGTGGTACTGTGGGAAGGAAAAGGCTTTGCATTCAGAGAAACCTGAGTTCAAATCATCACTACTACTGGTGAGTTAAGTGGACTTAGGGACATTAACTTCTTTGAGCCTTGGTTTCCGTCTCTGTTAAGTGGGGATAACAAGAGTATCTATTCAATACATCAGAATTAAATGAGGTCGTATACATACAATGCTGCCACAGGTACCTGACACATAGGAGGCCTTCAGTAAATGGCAGGGACTATAATGAACAGTGATCCATGCATTTCTCTTCTTTTAAAATTTCTGTTGTGACATCACTGTGAATAGGGACTCTGCTTAATCTTTTTGATACCAGGATCTAGGATAGGGACTAGTAAGGAATTGCCACTCAATTAATATTTCTGGAGTGAATAGATGAATGACATAGCACTTTTTTGTTTACAAGATGCTTCCACATTTACAGTCTCATTTCAACCTCACTGCAACCTGGACATGTAATTGGAGTCACTACTCCTGCTAGTTATGGATAGGAAAGCTGAGGCTTAAAGAGGCTATGAGTTGCCCAAGGTCATACAGCTGCTAGTAGGCTGGAAGTCAGGGCTCAAAACCAGGGCTTCTCTAAACAAAATGTTTAGAGAACATTACCTGCAGTTTTGTTTCCCACAGTCAACTGTGGTCCAAAAATACGAAATGGAAAATTCAGGAAATAGACAATTTCATGAGTTTTAAATTGTGTGCTATTCTGAGCAGCACGATGAAGTCTTGTGCCATCCTGCTCTGTCCCACCCATGATCCCCAACCATCATTATCATCTGATCCTGACATCCAACCATCGACATCATCCATGATCCAGGATCATCCAAAGCAGATGATCCTTCTCCTGACATATCATCAGAGAGTCAATAGTAGCCTAATGCTACGTCGCAATGCCTACATTGTTCACCTTTCTTCATTTCATCATCTCACATCATCACAAGAAGAGTGAGTACAGTACAGTAAGATTTTGGGAGAGAGAGAGACATCACATTCAAATAACTTTTATCACAATGTAATCGTTCTATTTTATTACTAGTTATTGTTGTTCATCTCTTACTGTGCCTAATTTATAAATTAAACTTTATCATTGGTATGTATATATAGGAAAAAACATAGTATATATAGGGTTCAGTATTATTTGCAGTTTCGAGTGTCCCCGGGGGTTCTTGAATGCAGCCCCCAGAGATAAGCGAGGAGCTACAGTATACAAACAATGGAGTATTATTCAGCCTTTAAAAGGAAGGAAATTCTGACAGATGCCACAACATGGATGAAACTTGAGGACACTGTGCTAAGTGAAATAAGCCATTGACAAAAGGACAGATACTCTATGGTTCCACTCATCTGAGGTTCCTGGAGTAGTCAGATTCTTAAAGACAGAAAGTAGAATGGCGGTTTCCAGGGCAAGGGGGTAGGAGGCATGAACAATTGTTTAATGGGTACGAGACTTTCAGTTCTGCAAGATGAAAAGAGTTCTGGAAATGGGTGATGGTTGCACAATACGAATACTTTATGCCACTGAACTGTGCACTTAAAAATGGTTAAGATGGTAACTTTTATGTTATGTGTATTTTACCACAATAAAAACAATGTAGGAAAACAAAACAAAAAACCGGGGCTTCTGATTCTAACCATGAGGCTCTTTCCCAAGTTCTACAACAGCGCCCCCTACAGAGGAGCAGACATAGGCCTCCTCCTGCAAGGCTCTGTACTGAATCACAGAATTGCAGGACTCACCTCCTCTGAAACCCTTGATTCTTCTAGACTGCTCTTCCAATTGGCATAAACCCCGAGGAGTTAGTCTTTCCAGAGAGCAGGGAACTCTTGGAAAGAGGGCAAATCCCCTGTCTCATGGAAATCGCTCAGGTGAGGAGATGCAATAATTATGATTTGCCAGCATTGATTAGTACTTCCTCAGTGCCGGACACCCTCTCAGTGCTTCTGCATGCATTAGCTCCTTATAATCCTAACATCAGTCCTACAAGATAAGTAGATTGTCCCTATTTTACAGGTGGGGAAGTTGAGGCTCAGGTTAGTTAACATGTGTGAGCTCATACACATAGTGTGTGGAAGAACCAGGATTTTCACTTAACTCTTCCTGCCTCTTAACTCCTGTGCTCTCTGCAGGAGGCAGGGAGATCGAAATGTCTGCATCTAGGCTGTTTTTCTAACATGAGGATTGACTGATTTATTGCCCCTCCTGTGATGCACTCCTCTCTATCCTACCAGATGATGGGGTATCCTCTCACGCGGGTCAGTTTCTTCTTCGATTTCCTGGTGTTCTCTGAGATGTGGGTGTGTACGCTTCTCCCTGTGGGTCCTGCTCATTTGGAGAGGACAGCACCCATTTCTTTACCTAAGAAGTTGGCATTTGGATTCTGTCCTCAGCAGTGTCCATCTGCTATGAGGACTTTTCTAAAACTCTTGTCTTGTTAAGTGGGAGCCTCCCGCAGTTTCCAACCTCATGGCCCAAGGTGGGGAGTAGTAGTTAGCTAGAGATGC
This sequence comes from Hippopotamus amphibius kiboko, assembly GCF_030028045.1. NCBI lineage: Eukaryota > Metazoa > Chordata > Mammalia > Artiodactyla > Hippopotamidae > Hippopotamus > Hippopotamus amphibius. The sequence continues at coordinate 163,423,468 of NC_080189.1, forward strand.
CTTTTGTTTGCAAGGCTTAAACAGCTGGATAGAAGCTCAACTTGGTACTTTCCCTTTACAAAGGAGGTATCAACAAGCCAGCAGAAACATGAATAACAGCAGTTCCAGTAAGTGTTTATTGACTGTTTACTCTGTGCCTGGCGCTGTGCTAAGCACTTTGTATGCCTCATCTCATTTGGTCCTCAACAGTCATTTAAATTAGGTACAGTCAGTTCTGCTATAATGCTTGTTTTGCAAATGCAAATTTGTTCCAATGTGATTGATATATTAGGAAACAATTTGAGCATAATAATTTTGCTTTTGATTATGCATGATTTGGCCCATGAGAAACTCTAGGTGAAGGCAGAAAACTGCAGCCAGCTGAGCCAAGCTGGATAGGAATGCACAAAGTGCACACACCTCAGCATGTGCCCGCTACTTCACTTACCAGGTGTGTTCTGAGCCACACCCATCCACATCTGGTGTGATAACTTCGAAGCAACTTGCAAGCTTCCCACTTCCACAAGCAACTTCAGGTCTTTTTCAGATGCTATACTTACTGTATTGTTTATGCATTCCTCAACCATTTAACATGCATGAAACGGGTCCTTATCTTTCATTATGTGTCACTGATGAAGTTTTGGGGTACTGTGCCCCAATCCTATCTTCCCTGTAAGCCCTGTGGTTTCTACTGTGTGATTCTGCAAAGCACATTGACTTTTAGGAAAGCATGGATGCTTCCAGCAGAATTGACTCCACTGCCATTATTCCCATGTGGCTGAAGAGGAAGATAAAGTAAGAAATTGAACAAAACTGTTTTTAATAATAAATACCAAAGACAGGATTTAAACCCTAGATTGCTTTACTCCCATGTCCGTGCTCAGAATATATAAAGCATTAAAAAAAAAAAAATACCCACTAAGAACAAACCCCACTGTCTGTACTGATCTCCGATTATATCTGTAACAAGTAGATTCCCTCTTCTCCCAACTGTCCACCAAGCTCTGGCTCCTCATGCCACAACCACTACAAGTGTGTCATAGCCCCTAAGGTATCTGGGCGCAGCATTGACCTGGCCCACAGGAGTGCCATCCTTGTTCCTTCCTGCTTTTCCTCCTGCTCCTCTCCCTGCCACTGCTTTCCCAGGCAGGCTGGCACCTGACACAGCAGCTACCCCTCCGCTCCGTCTTGCAATCTGGAGTTATTAGCATCAAAGAACAAAAGCAAACAGCACCAGGGCTTGGAGGGCTCAGTCTTCTACAAAGGCGGATAAATGGGCTCTGTGTCGGGGATGAAGCTAACACCACCTGGCCTTTTGTGGAAAGACAACTCTTCCTGTGTTTGAAGAGCTCAGTCACTGAGAGCCGGAAAAAGCCCCAGAACGCAGGAAACCCAGCCTCTTCACTGCTGGAAATTTGCTTTAGCTCTCAACTGATAAAAAAAATGTTTCAGTATATTTGTTCCTGAAGTAAAGGGAAGAATCTTATGCTCATTCTCTCCAGGGGCAAAAAAGGATACGCTGCTGAGGAGATGCAGTCTTTGCCTTTTTAATTTTTTTTCTCCTAATGTTAAGTCAGGTGTAATCCTGAGTTGAAAACCTGCCCAAAGTTTGTGGGCCTGGGATAAGCATACACAAGGAGACCAGTGGTCAGCCTCCCTTCTCTCCACTTCCAGCACCACAAAGGTCCTTGTGCACATTTTGGTGGACACCCCAGTCTGTAGCACCAGCAAACAGCTTCCTCTTGGCCATTGCTTGAAACAAGAGTACAGACATTAGTGGGTTGGTCTGCTTTAGGGAGAATGGACCCAGGGAAGAGGCCCATGTGGATTTGGGGCAGTTTGGGCAAGGAATTCAGAGTCCCTGAGTACCTGAGTGTCCTCTACAAGGGGGTTAGTGGCAGGTGTTGCTGGTTCTGGGTGGGACCATCCAGTTGGCCCTGTGGACTCGTCAGCTCCTGTGGGGGGATGGGGCTGCAGAAGGGCCAGAGCAGGCCCTCTAAAGCATACAGCCCAGGGCAGGAGCTCCAGTTGTCCAGGCCTATGGTCATACTGCATTTGACCCCTTCCTCTGCCTGGGCAATGCCTTTTTCTCACTCCTGTGAGAAGCCCAATATTCTTATCCTAAATTTATAGCTTGATGGGTCAGGTGGTACCTATCCTGGTTTGCTCCTTTATTCAGAAATATAGGTTGACCCTTATCTGATGTGCTATTCTGAGTATGAGAGGTATTAATAATGACAGAGCCTCTTCACTGGGTCTTAGTTTCGTTATCTGTAAAATGGGATGAATAATGTTCCTACCTGATAGGCTTGTGGTGAGAAGTAAATAAGAAGATGCATATTAAACACTTAGGACAGTGCCCAGCACACAGATAATCCTCATAAATGTGAGCTTTAGTATGATTAGCATTGCTTTGTGCCAGGGACATATAGGCATTGTCCCACTTTACCCCCGAATTCATCCTCTAATGTGATGCTGGACATGGTAATTGGCTCAGGAACAGACATGTAACCTAAGCCAAACCAATGAGAGCCTTCCCAGGGAATTTTACTAGAATTACCAGGACATAGGCTGCTCTCTTTTCTCTGGAGCTGCCAGATTCCACCTTTGTTACCATATGGAGACAACTCACCTGATAATAAGGCCAACACTGAAGAAAACAGCGTTCTTAACAGAGTAAGGGCATTAAGATGGACCCAGAGTTCAGTCCCAGCTCTGCCTTTCTGTCCATAGGCATGTACCTTAACTTCTCTGAGCCTCAGTTTTCTCATATGTAAATGGAGATACCAATAATCTCTGTCTCAGTAAGCTGTATCAATTGAGATGACCTAGCACCACTCAGTGCCTATGGCTGAGCACATATTGTAGACCATACCCTCCTTAAACACTGGGGGCACAAGCAGTGAATGAAACAGTACTGCTCTCATGAAGCTTATGTTCTAAGGGAGATAGAAACATTAAAAACAGACCCATCCTGTAATGTCAAATAGTGGTTAGTGCCATAAAGAAAGGAAAAGCAGGGTAAATGACACAGGAGAGTCTCTATTTTAGAGAAGGTAGTTAAAGAAAATCTTTCTAAGAAGCAACCTTTGAACAGATACCTGAAGAAAGTGGGGACCAGTCTTACATATGTCTGACAAAGACTGTTCAGGCAGGCAGGGGAATAACAAATGCATAGGCTCTAGGCAGGACCTGCTCAATTCATATTAGTTACTTCTGCTGTTTGACAGGAGGGCTGAGGACTGGCCCACATAAACTGGCACCTTCCCTCTCCTGCTTCCAAGCTCTGACACGCACATCGACCTTGGTGGACAGCAGGTGCTTGAGAAATAGTTGAGGTTGGGGATGCTGATGAAAAGGAGTTCTGATCCAGCCTGTGGCCCCCTCTGAGTGCCATGCTCAAACCAGGAGTGGGAGAGCCACAGGAGAGGAAGGATTGGAAAGCCACTGCCACCCTTCACTCACTGTCTTTGGCATCACAACCAAGGAAGAAGTAAATCAGGGCAGTCCCACCTCTCCTCAGTGCCCCACGGACGCTTATTGCATATTCAACAAGAATTTCAGCCACAAGTGCGTATGCTCAGCATGGTTATTTTGAAGTTCAAAAGAAACAATTTCCTGCAGTTTGGGGAGATCTGGTTCTTCTAACCAGGTGGGGGAAAGAAAGGACCCTCCATCTGCTGCTGTTGCAGAATATAGCTCAACTGGGGGAGCTTTCCCACCCCACCTCTCATTTGGGCTGGATTCTTTCAAGAGGCAGAAGTCCAGATTCCCCCACTTGCTACTTTTATACCTCCAACCCCCACCCCACGCCACTGGAGGAGCTCTGGGGAGCATGGGCCAGGCTGCACAGCCAGGCTCCTGGAGGCGAGGCCCAGCCAAACCTTTTGGGACCCCACCTGGTGAACTCTGCCTTAGGTCTGACCTATTTTCTAGGAGAGAAAATAGAATACAGATTTAAATGCAGTGATGCTCTGGAAAACTACAGGCCTAGCAGTGTGAGAAAATAAAACAGCAGGAGGGAGCTGAGGAAGTGCTGGCATGGGAGAGGATGCCGCCTCCCCTGGACCAATCTCATCTGGTTGTCAGCTGCCTTTTCTTCAGCAGTTTGCCCCCACTTTTTATCTATCAAAAAATTGATGTACACACATAGTTACATATATATATATATATCTCCTCTGATCCTTCCTGGGGCTCAATGTTGTTCCCCCATACACAGACTCCAGGCTGTGTACCAGTAGCAATGACAGGCAGAGGTGCTCTGGGGATGATCACCTTGGAAGCAGGGAGGCAGCAAGACATGGAGTTAGAAACCCCCAGCTACATCCTAAGTCAGCTTTCCTTGCTGTGTGACCACAAGGTTTGCTTTTAAAAAAAAAATACCCTTGCCCTCTCATATATGAAGATAATAAAATTAGCAGCTAACATTAACTGAAGGCTTTCTATATGCTAGGCACTGTTCTAAGCTCCTCCTAACAACCCTAGGAGGTAAGAACTATTATCACACCCATTTTACAGATAAGGAAACTGAAGCACAGGAAGCTCAGGTAACTGGCGCAAAGCCCATGCAGCCTGAAGAGCCAGAGCCTGAATCCCAGTAATCCAGCTGTGGATCCCCTTCTCTGTGTTAATTCCTGTGACCTGGCCTGAATGACATGCCTACCCTTGGAGCTAGGGTGGGGGTGATCTTTACCAAACCACAGGGATTAAGGGTGGGAAAGGAGGTTCCCCAGAAGACACCTTGTTACAAAAAGAAGGAGAAATGATGCCGGATGGACAATATAGCAGATGGATACTGTTGAGGTTCTGATCGGCCCCATTCCCCTTTCCCGCTGCCGCCCCCCAACCTTTGCCATTTCATTCTGTTGGTCAGAACTGAATGCAGAGATTCAGGTCACTCATTGCTTCTTGGAACAGGTGCCAGGTGATACTGTGTCTCTCTTTTCCTCAAGTTGGACATAAACACTCAGAACTGCCTCCAGCTTGGTGCAACAGCCAGGAACTCAGCTTGGACCCTGACCGACAGCCCCCGTCCCCTGCCCAAGGGCTAAAGGAGGTTTTTCTTGGTGGCCTGTTGCCCCTCTTTGGCAAGAAGAGATGCTGTATTTTTCATGTGCAGGACTAGAACTGGGCCATATTAAGGCTTCAGGAGGGAAAACAAAAGAAATAAGAACGGAATTTGTTCTGACCCTTACTTCTGCTCACCTAGAACTTTTGAACTCCCCTTTGCCCTAATTCTCATTGCGGAGTGGGAGGGAGGAGAGAGACCCAGAAGGAGGGGAGGGCTGAGCAACGTCTTCATTCACAAGCAGAAGACTTAATCCCAAATCACCAAACGAAATACAACTTAATTCTGGTGGTCTCTTGGTGTTTCCACGGAGCCATCTGGTCAACAATTTTGGGTAATTCTGTCCGAGGTAATTCAAAATGATAACAGTCGACACAGCTAACGTTTATGCGGTGTTTGTCTTGTCCTGAGTTAAGTGCTTTACAAGTATTTAGTCTCAATTAATTCTCATAACACTGACATGAGGGAGGCTGTGTTATCTTCCCATTGTATAGCTGAAGGCAGCAACTTAGAAGTTCACTGATTGACCCAAGGTCATCAAGCAGGTCAGGATTTAAACCTAGACTATCTGTCTCCATAATTTGGGATTGTAACTACAGTGCCCAAATGGGCAACTTCGTGTTGAAAGAACTTTGGGGTTCCAAGGTATCCTATCTCCCTCGGGTCTTGGTGCCCACAAAGAGCATGTTTCTGTGAACAACGGTGTTGACACTTTCACACTGAATTCCGCCACGTGTAAACAGTTTGATACCCTGTTTAATGAAGGGGTATTTTAACGACCACTATTCTAGGAAGTCCATCAGTCACGGTTAATGGCTCTGCTTAGTTATTTATGAAGCGTGTTTTCCCTTCCCACCTCTTCTATTTTGCCTCTTTTCTTCCTCCTTGCTGCTACTCTGCCCCTAAATTTAACAACTCACCAGAAAACCTGGAAAGAGGTGTGGCTGAGGAATGATTCAGAGCTCTCTGTAAGTCTCATTGGGCAGATACAACTTCCAGGGAATGTGGGGTGTGGGCTGGAGAAATGCCCAGCTGTTGCTGTGGGTTAGGTCAGCGCCTGGATTTTCCTGGGGCAGGAGCCCTGAAGAACTTGCAGGAGCTTTGCAAATCTGATTGCCGTAGATTAGAGGCACATAGGATAACCTGTGATCCACTTGGGGGGTAACTGGGAGGCTTTCACCCACTTGCCTGGGGCTTCGCGTGCTCACTGGAGCTTGCAAACTGAATTTGGGTCCCATATGCCCTGGAGGGACCTGGGTTTCAGTTGAATGAATGTTGCATTGGGTGGGATTCAAGAGATCCAGGGTCTTTTCTAGGATCAGTCCCCTGAACTAGCTGTGTAACCTTGGACAAGTCTCTCAACCTCTTTCATGCTCCAGCTTAACAAAAAAGAGTTAAACTAGATAATGTCTATGGATGTCCTAGATCCACCACTCAGTGATTCTAAGGACATCACTGGATGGCCAGTGGTTTCAAGAAGTAGCCCCGGTCCTTTTCCTAACCTGTAGTATGTCTTACCAAGTCAGGTCCAGGGATTTCAACAATGCTGTGGGCTGCTCCTGGTTGAGCTTCCCCAGTGTAATTCCATTTTACATTTGAGGATTGGAGGAGATTATATTCATAGAGATGATGGGAGTGAACCGTTCTTCATTTCTTGAAAGTTCATTGGTTTAATTCAAATGTCAACCTTCTCAGGGCTGGGTGTTTATTTGTAGTTGTCAGAAGTGATTTCAAATGGCAATTTCTGTCATTAATGATGGCATGAAAAGCAAGGAGAAAAATTAGAGGGAGAAGCAGAATTTCAATTTGTGTGGCAAACGATCTGCTCACACACAATCTCATATACACACACTACTGCCTGTGATGAAGAATGGTTACTGGGGATCCTGGGGAGGGAGGGAACTATAAATGTTTTGTGATCTTGTGTCCTTTGGTCCTATGAGGTGAATAACGCTGCAATTTGCTCTTCACTCTTGTGCCTCTTTTCCATTGTTTTTCAAGGGATTGGTTTATTATTATTTTTTTTCTCCGTGGGGAAACCTTGCTTGGCTTCATGTCCAGTGTTCTGTATCTGGAGGGGAAGAGGATGCGCCTGGGTGTTGGATTGCAGAAATCAACCAGAATATTTTAACCAATATTCTTGCAGGATTCCAGTCTGCTTGGCTTTTTGGAGCCCTATCTGATTCCAGGATGATGTGTTTCCGGACAGATGTGAAGCTCACCTCTCTTGTTACATGCACAGTGTAAAGGGAGCTTGGCCCCTCAGCTTGCATGGGTGGTTTGTGGGTGAAGGTAGAACTAAGTGCTCAGAGTCTGAGCATCTTTGGGGTCTTGCATGAACCTGATAGTCATGCAAGGGCACATTGCATTGTGTGTGTGTGTGCTGCTAACACTCTTCTTCCTTTTTCTCTCCTTTTCTCTCCTCTCCCTTTCCCTCCCTTTGAAAATGCTGCCACAGATGTCAGTCAAGGTCCAGGTGAGTCTTTGTGTTTGCACAGCTGCCGTGGAAATTTACCCTCTGCCAGATTGTGCATGGTTTGACTCTGAGTGAGACCTTTTTCCAGGGACTCTAAACAGAACAAAAATCTAAGTACATTGCATTTTCATTGACTTAGGTTTATAAGAAATGCCTTGAATTGATGGATTTGTATTGGCTTTGAAGAACCATTTTAAAACCAAAGGAACTTGGTTCCCATGCTTATTCAATCACTTTCTTCTGATTAATAGTTCTGGGTGAATAAAAGAAGTGGAAATTGAATATTTTTTTAAAGTATTTTAAAAATATTCTTAGGATATGTATTCTCCAATTTAATAAGTGTTTTTTGCCTTGTCTCCATAAATCTACTTATCTTCTATAGCTTCATGTGGTTGAAAGTTGGAGATGACATACTTAGCATAGAAAATATGATGTGAGTAAAAGAAGGTTTCTTTCTTTATAATCTAAGAAATGACTACTTTTCCACAGTGAAACTAACAATATTTTTTTTTTCTAATGGGTATATAACTAATACATGTTCACTGTAAAAAAAAAAAAAGAAGGAAAGAAGAAAGGAACAGAGAAAAGAAAAGAAAAAGAAAAAAAAAGGAATGGTTTTTGTCAACAGACAAATGGATACTCATCCAGAATCCTAATTATAAGCGTTGAGTGTGTATAGACACGTATATGTGTACGTGCACACACATAGACTCATATGAGAGGAACAACCATTTATAGATAAGAAGTGTCTTCACATATATTTTATTGTTTAGTCTTTTTAACATTTAATTCTCGTAGCATCAATGCAAGATAGGTATTGTTATATACATTTGAATGTGAAGGAAATTTAGGAACTGACAGGTAAGCAGTTTGTCCAAGGTTATAGGGCTTGTCAGTGTACTGGAACTTGAACTTGGGGCTTTCAGACTCCAAAGTCCATGCATACTTCATTGGAACATGTTGGGTCCCATCCCTGAACTTCACTTAAAGATCTCGTAAGTATTTCCTAATGGGACTATTGATTATTTTTGCTCAGAGGTCATGTGACTTTTTCTTTATTAGTAGCACCCTTTCCAAATGAATTTATCCTTTACAACTCTTGAATATGTAAAAGAATCAACCAGACTTAAGTAGGGTTTCTGATCACTGATCTACATGGGATATTATAAAACATAAAAGGATCATATTGTTATCCCTAGCAAATACACAGGGTTTCCCTGCCTCTGTTTTCTTCTGCCTATCCCCCACCTTTGAAAATAATTGGTGTTTGAACCAAAGCACAGGACAGCATTTTCTAGGAAGATATCATTAAATTTATTCTATTTAATAATATTTTCGTTCAGTCCCTCGCTCAGCAAATATTTATTTATCGAGAACCTACAACATACCAAGCTCTGTTCTAGGCACTAGGGATAAAACAGTAAACAAAAGAGAAGACCATCCCTGTTCTCATGACTTTTTTATTGTAGATAAGGGAAGACAAGGAACTAATACACACACACACACACACACACACACACACGCACGCATACATATGTATATATTAACACATCTATTGTATCAGGTGGTGGGTGATAAGTGCTCGGAAGAAAAACGAAGCTGTGAAGGTCAAAAATGAAGTTGCTAATTTATAGAAGGTGGTCCAGGCAGGCCTCTTTAGGATATTTCAAGTGAGGGAGTAAGGCCAACATCAAAAATTTTGTTTGTGAAAGTGCCACGTGGCTTAACCCCTTCTCTTCCTGGTTCACGGCAGAGATGACCCAGGGTCTCCACTTAGACTTGTGCGTGTTGTGTCCTGCACAGCGGCTCCCAGCTCAGGGAATGCATGGAGGCCAAAACCCAATCTGCGTTTTGCCACGCCTGTGCCCAGGGGGCTGCCTCTAAGCTGGTGGCACCTTTTCCTAATTCTCACAAAGGCACCACACTGGTCCTGGTGGGGTGAAACGCTGTGGACTCACAGGCTCCTTTCAACTCTTCAAAGGGATGGAGGTCAGCGGGTGACCCTGCCTTAGAAAGAGCAACAATCACTAGCACAACACAGCACTATCTCCGTTTCACGGCCATTATCTCATGGTGTTCTCTTAACAATCCTCCGAGGTACATCGCCTGAGCCCCATTTTCCTGTGGAGGAAGGTGAGGCCAGGAGGGTAAGTGCTGTGCTGAGGTCACCCAGCCGCTGAGTAGCAGGGCCAAGCGGGGATTCCAGCCTAATTCTGAACCTTGCTCTCTCCCTTCTGCCCTTGAGGTGTCAAGAGCTGATGGCCAATCTTGTCACCCTGTTGACCCTTGCTTTTTTTGTGGGTTCTGAGCCTGAAGCAAATCACTGGTGCAGAAACTTCCTTTGTGGTCTTGGACGCGGCAGGAGGCAGCCTGAGCTGCCCGGCCCAGGCTGAGGTCAGCGGGTGGCCTCCCGCCTTTCCAAGCCCCTGGCCAGGCAATCTGGAGCCGGTGGTGCTGTGGCTCCGAAACAAGAGGCCTTTAGTGGTTCTCTGATGTTTTTTCCCTTCCCCTCAGGAAGACAAATTGGGGATTTTATGAGCTAATGTAACTATTTACCCAGGGGCTGCTGGAAGACTATAAAGGGACGATTGATTAATTGATTAATTTTACATGTTGAGGAGATTGCTTAGAAGTAACCCTACTGTAAAATGCAGTCAGAGAGGGGGCCTGGCAGGCAACACCTTTCCCAAGGTCCAGGAGATGGGCTGGGGACTCAGAGAGGGCATCCTGGTAGTAGAAAATGTTGCCCATTGCAACATCGCCTGTATGGGATGTTGTGCAAAAGTCCACAGCGCCTCCTCCTAGTCCTTGGGAAGGAGGTTCACCATAATTAAGTGGTAAGAGGCATTTGTGGTGTGCCAACCTGAAGGAGGCGAGGGACCCTCAGCTCTGATGCCCCCCGTGCGTTCTCTTATTTAACTCTTCGTATCAACCCCTCCAGGCAAGTGTTGCCATCCTCCCTCCAGAAGAGGAAAGAGAAGGCGCAGAGAGGGTCAGGAACTGCTCACGGCCGCCGGTTTCTAGCACAGACCAGGATCTCAGATGGGTCTGCGTCCAAAGCCTGTGCCTTTTTCTTCAAAACCCTGGAGTTTTCAAGGCCAGGCTGGGGGCCAGGAGTGCCTCTTATCTGTGTCTGCTTTCCCAGCCCTGCATGGTGCAGAGGACCCCAGAAGTACTTCTTGAGCAGAAAGTGTGGCCGCAGGCACCAGGGGCGGCGTGGCTCTGCAGGGTCCTGAGACATGTTGGAGCTCGGAGGGTATCCTGTCTAAGGACTGTGCCTCTCTTACTTTTCAGAGGAGGAAATGGAGGCCCAGGGAAGGGAGGGGCGTTTCCAAGGCCTGTGACCCATTTGTGGCCCTGAAGGGATTCCTGTCAGATGCATAACCCGCGCTCCTGGCCATTGGCACTTGTCATCGGGCTGCCTGGAGGGGCAGGAGTGGGCAGTCCCAGCCCTGCCAAACTGTGCGCTAAGCCCTGGCCCCACTTCCTGTGTGTTCTGGAACTCTCTGCCAAGGGGAGTGGAAGGGCTTTGGAGGGGAGGAAGAGGCTGAGGTAGGGGAAGGAGCTCAGAGGCAGGGAACGGGGCTGGGGTCTGTGGTGGTGAGACCCCTCTCATCCCCTCCCCCAGACACTCTCCCTCCAGCCCGGGGCGGGGGCTGTTTACGGTGGTACTCCGTCAACAGCTTCTCTCCTCAGAAGGGATAATTTCTCAGGCTCTGCCTGCTGATTACAGCTGGAATTTAAATGAATAACTGTGACCTTGTGGAAGTGCCCTAGTTATTCAGAGGCCTGATGAGGAAATAGGCCTCTTGCTTCAGTCCGTCAGAGCCCTGGCAGGCGCGGGAGGAGGGGCTCCTGTCTGCTGGGGCCCAGAGGGGGCCCTGGTCTGCCGTTGCCTGAAGCAGCTGACGGCCTTTACTCAAGCCTCCCTCTGTCCACTCTTGATCTCTGCCCCTGGTTGTCTTCCCCCTCCAGTGTAAGTCATCTCCGTGCTGACCTTGGAGAGGGGACGTGCTGATTTGTCCTAAGCTCTGCTATCTCTCCAGGGAGTCCCCCAGCCCAGGCTGAGGGCCACTGTCCCGCCCCTGAATCCAGGAGGCGGTGCCTGACACGTCTGATCCTGTTTATGGACACAGAGGGTTTGGTCTCAAAGCTTGCCGCTCCTAGAGGGGACCCGACCCACAGAACCAGCAGCACCAGACTTGCCCAGGAGCCTGTTAGAAAGGCATCACCCCAGACCTGTGGCGTCAGAAGCTGCATTTGACCAATACCCCCAGGGCTCTGCCCATGAAAGTTGGACACACACTGACCTAAAATCCCCAGTCTCTCTTCGCCTTTGGAGCCAACAGGGCTGTGTTTACTGAGGAAGGCGTAGTCCGCTTTGCTAAAGCCCTATTCCTCATCTCTTCTGCTGGGCACAGAGTGAAATATTCACTTTCTGGATGGATAGGAGCTAAAAGAAAGAACAAGATTAGGGAAAGGGAAGGGAATGAACACTTATCAACCACTTGGTCTGTGCAGGTCACTGTTCAGACACTTCCCATATATGAGAGGCAAGATGGCTGCCTTCTTTCATTTGGCCTTCAGGCTAATGATGATTTTTCACTTTTTAAATAGTTGAAAGTCATCAAAAGAAGAATAATTAGTGATGCAAAAATTTTATGAAATTCAGATTTCAGTGTTCATAAAGTTTTATTGGCACACAGGCACCCTTGTTCATTTCTGTATCATCTGCGGCTGCTTTGCAAAGGCAGAGTGGAGCAGCTGCTACACAGGCACTATGGCCCACAAAGCCTAAAAGATTTACCATCTGGCTCTTTGCAGAAAAAGTTTGCCACCTCTGGGTTAGGGTACAGGCTTGGAGCCAGATGCCTGGGTTAACATCCTGCTTCTATCCCAGCACAGTATGGCCTGTTCAGGTTACTTTCCCTTTGCGGGCCCTACTTTCCTCATCTGTAAAATGGGAACAGTAAGTACCTACCTCATGGGGCTATTGTGAAGATCAAATGAGCTCATGCATGTCAAGTCTTTAGAACAGTTCCTAGGGATTTCCCTGGTGGCGCAGCAATTAAGAATCCGCCTGCCAATGCAGGGAACATAGATTCGAGCCCTTGTCTGGGAAGATCCCACATGCTGTGGAGCAGCTAAGCCTGTGTGCCACAGCTCCTGAGCCTGTGCTCTAGAGCCCATGAGCCACAACTATTGAGAGCTTTTCATGCTGCACAAGAAGAGAAGCCACCGCAATGAGAAGCCCGTGCACCGCAACGAAGAGGAACCCCTGTCCGCAGCAAAGTGAGAAAGCCCGTACGCAGCAACGAAGACCTGACGCTGCCAATAAATAAATACAATAAACAAAAAAAAAAAAGAACAGTGTCTGGCACATAGTAAGCAATGCATAAATTAGCTCTTATAAATTATCTCATTTGATCCTTTCCACATGTGTTTCTCTTTTACAGATGAAGATACTTAGGCTCAGAGAGCCTTAAAAATAAAACATTCTTTTGCCTGTGTCTTGGTCCCCCTAACTGTTCAGAGGCATGCTGCCACTGCTGAGCTGTGGACACCTCTAAGCGCAAGCTGAGAACACCCCCATTCTCTCCTTGTCACACACTCTCTCCCATACATCCTGATCTTTATGCTTTGAGTAGAGAGGACCCTCAAACCTAGATCCTGGCTACCATTGCTCTCAAGTGAGGCCAAGAAATCCCAGTAAAAGGGTGGAAAGGGGACTGATATTTATAGAGGACCCACCATGAGCCAGGCCCCTACCTGGCTCACTTCACAGATGAAGAACCTTAGTCTCTGAGACATTGCACCCTTTGGCCAAGGCCAGAAGCAAGTATGGTAGCTATCAGGATTTAAGTGCATTCTGGGATCTCTGCTTTGTTATTCTGCCTCCCTCTGGCTCTGTTGCTTTCCTTAGGAGCTGTGTGGCCTTAGGTAAGTCATTAACCTTTCTGGGTCTCAGGCTTCTTTAAATCAGGTGACCTCTCAGGCTTCTTCCATTCTGAGGATCTATGATTAGGCCATCTAACTGAGCTACCCTGGGGAGGAGGATTCAGGAAAATGCCTTCTCCTCCATTACTAAGGACTGACAGCCCCTAACTTGAGGGCTACTGGTTATATTTTTGTCTTTTCTTTCCTATTCTTTTGGGCCGTCGTCCCACTTGCTTTTCTCTCTTATTTATTAGGGAAAACACCTGACATTGATTGAGCTTGTATTTTGACCCAGGCACTGAAATACTAAGTTTCTGCGTGTATCAGTTAATTATCAGTTAATTCTTTTGATAAGCCCAGGAGGTAGAGTCTGTTATTAGACCCATTTCACCCAGGAACAAACTGATACTCAGGGATGTTAACTCATCAGTCCCACCCAGTAAAAAGTGGTGGAGCAGGATGCAGACTCTGGGATGTCTGGCCCTGGAGATGCCCCATAAGAAATTCCACCTCGAATGTTCACCCCACAGAAGTACAACTCCTGTACTGTATGGTCTCAGCCTAGAATAGTGCCAGAATAAACACTCGCTCAATGAATAAATAGTGCTCCAGACTCAGCTTTTAGTTTTATCCCACCCCTTTGAAAGAAAGGCTGTTTTTTTTTTATTGGGGTTCACCCTGAGACAGAAGGTAATTGAACCAGTGTTTATTCAGTGCCCATCTTGGGCTCAGCTCAATGGGGGATGCAGGCTGTAGGGAAATCCACCACTGCTGTGCATAATTGGATTGGAAAGGGGCCCTTGGCTGGGCTAACAGTGCTCAGCTCCCAGCCAATTGCCCGGCTGGGGCCTGGGAGGACCCCCTTGGCTCCCGTAGCTGTTCTTGATGAGTAAATGTGAGTAAGGAGTTGCTTCTCAGTGTGCCTCCAGCTTCAGCTAACTCAAAGAAGCAGATCACTAGGCCTTGGAGCCTTTTTCTAGAGCCTTTTAAAGTCACCTCCTTTACTGTCCTGGCAACTCAGACTCCCCGGGGTGCTGGTTACGGTCCCGGTTTGTTTCTCGGTTCTGGAGGGTAAGGTCAGAGTTAGAGCTGGAAAAACCATTAAAGTGATTCTGTAGTCTCGATGGGATAGTACTGCCCTTACCCCTGACTCTGCCAAATGTATGGGAAGGACATTTGTTGCTCCAGTGATGAGGGGGCATTGGTGGCATTTAGGAAGAAGGGGCAGTGAATGCTAAATGTGCTATAATGTATGGGAGAGTCTCATTCGAAGACGGTGCTGCTCAAAATGCCTTTGGGGACACCAAAGAGAAACTATTCTAGACCAATTCTTTCCTTGTATAGGAGAGAAAACTGAGGCCATAGAATGTCCATGTAACTCAGCTAAGTCACAAAGCCTGTGTATGGCAGCCTTGGAGACCCTTCCATTCCAAAGACCGGCCTAGGGAGCTCCGGAGGGGACCTAGGCTAAGCTAGTCAGTTTGCAGGGCTAGGCCTCAGGATGAGTGGGTGATGGAATGCAGCTGAGTGCTGAGGACAGTGGGTGCCCTTGTGGAGCCACGTAGCTGACTGTGACCATGGAGGGAGGCATCTGAGGACGCCTGGGCGTGCGGTCTTCTAGTGCTGCCAGTTTACTGGAGGAATGATGTTGGCACGAGATGGGAGGGTGGGGGGTGGAGGAGAGAGGGCCTGGACATGCCTGTCTCCTGAATAACGACAGCAGCGACTGCAAGCTTTCGAGCCCGTCCTGTGTGCCATCAGCTCTGCTAAGTGCTCTTCATGTGTGGTTGCATGTGATTGTCTCAGTGACCCTGAGAAAATATTGTACAAGTGAGATGCAGATATTTTACAGGAGAAAGGCACAGAATAGTTAACTTGCTCAAAATCCCAGTTAGCAAGAGGTAGAGCTGGGATCTGAATCCAGGTTTTGGATTATTTAAAGCAATGGTTTACAGACTCTGGGAAGCATGGAAATCACCTGGAGAGCTAATGAATGCCACCCAGGCTTATTGAAGTAAGACATTTCCCCTGGGTGATCTGATATGACCAAAGTTTGAAAACCAGTGTTTTAAAGGAAAGTGAAGGGACTTGAAAACTTCAGCATTAACCACTATTTTATACCCTCCATCAATTAAGGGAAGCAGGCGGCTGGGGTGAGGAGATGGAAGGGAGAATGGGATGAATGACCGCCCCCCACCTTTGTCTGAGCTCCATGGCACCTTAGGTCATGGTGCTAGTGGAGCCCTCATCATAATACACTATTTTATAGCCTGCTGTGTATGGTCCCCCACGTGCCCACATCGGCCACAGTGGGCTCTTGAAGGACAGGGAGTCCCTTATTCTTCAGAACAGAGACTTATCTATGCCTGCATCCCCACTACCTGCCATCCTGTATGTGTCCATAAACTTTCTTGCTAGAATCAACATTCCAGGGATGGAAAGGACCCAAAAGGTTGTCAAGGTTTCTGTGCACCTCATTTTTGAATCTCTTCTATAAGAATTTATTCAGACTTGGCTTGAACCCCTGCGACTCATTGCTCCTTTAGCCATTCTGTTCCATTCTAATAGCACTGAGTGTTCACAAGATCTCCTTTATTCTGAGTCACTATAGCTTTCACCACCTGTATTGCTTCCAGCCCTTGGAGACACACAGAATAGATCTAATTGCACTCCTAGTGTTTGAAGACAGGGCTTTTGTCTTTAAGGATTTTCTTTTCTAAGGACTAAAACATCTCCAGTTTCTTTGTGCATTCTCATACAAGGGTTTTAAGTTCCTTCATCCAGGTCATGTTCTCTGAAAAATAACATTTTTTTTCTACCCTTTCCAAAGAAGGATGCCCACACCACATACAGTGTTATGGACATGTTGCAATCGGTTCATTATAGACTCCCTACACCTATTTTTGGTAGCTCCAAACAACTTACTTTAAAAAAAAATGACTATAGTATTAAATTGAACTTACAGTCACTGAAAACTTTAACAGTTTTGTGTGCACTGCTGCTAAGCCATTTCTTTCCCTTTCCTGAATTTGTGCAATTGGTTTATTTGACTTAGACTTGGGGTCATTCTTTGATTTTGTCGAATTCATCCCTGGATTTTTAAAATCCAGCACACCATGGTCTATTTGAATACAGTTATTTCATCTAAGACATCTGCCATCCCTTCCAGCTTCGTGTCATTCATGAATAAAGAGCTATTTTAGAGAAGTTCATGACATTTGGAGAGCAGAGACTTCCCTTCTTTGGGAAAAGTCTTTTCTAAAAGCCATTAATTGCTGATGCTTTAACCCTTAGAGTGACAAGCATGACTGCCTTCATCTCTCTTCCTTCCATGGTATTCATAAACAAAGAAACCTCACCTCTCCTTCTTCACCCCCCACCCCCTGCAGAGGTGAAATAGATCGGGAAGTTGCTACAGGCATTCTTTCCTTTTCTCTGTGGTTATGACATACAGATGCTCTTGGTGATTTATGGGCACCTTTGAAGAAATACTTTCTGTTCAGTCCAGCCACCATGCTGTAATTACGAAGCTGTTCTAGAGGCAAATAGTGAGTGGGCTAGTACAGTTACATCCCACAAAGGGTTTAGTGGTGATGATGGAATGTGGTAGCATCATGCAAGGGCCAACCCAGAGGCACCTGCCTTGGAGAGATAGCAACAGGCTCTCCTCTGGAAACTTTCACCATCATCAGTCCAAGTATTCACTTCATCCCCAGTGCTGTGCAAGGCTTGTGGAAAAGTCACAATCATATATATAAACGGTTGATCTTCTGTTCATGTCAGTTCATGATTTCTGTTGGGTGATTTGCTGAAGCCTCATTTCGTGCTTCAACCTTTTTGATTAAGGGTAACAGTTTGAACCATTTGAAACTGTCATTTTTGTAGGTCAAAACTAGTCAAATATCACAGTTTCAATCAACCCAGTAACTAGTTGGCTGGCCTCTTCAGAGATCATCTTGGTTCATAGAAACTCTATGTCTTAGAGCTGGAATGGATTTTGGGGTTTTTATCTTCTAAAACCCCACTTTGATTCTCTTCCATGGCTTTCTGGCAAGTGAAGTATCCCCTGTTATCCTACCCTCATCTTGCTGAATGTGCTTGCTCCTTTATCTTGCATGTGCAACTTCTAAAATGTTTGAAGGTAGCTCTCACGTCCTTATCTAGCTCTCCCCTGTTTGGGCTGTACATAGCAGTTCCTTTAGCCGTTCTGCATGTGACATGCTTTTGGACCTCACCATCTGATTCTTCTTCTTTGAATACGCCTACCTTGTTAATGCCCCTCTT
The DNA here is from genome assembly GCF_030028045.1 of Hippopotamus amphibius kiboko. Lineage (NCBI taxonomy): Eukaryota > Metazoa > Chordata > Mammalia > Artiodactyla > Hippopotamidae > Hippopotamus > Hippopotamus amphibius. Next base: position 163,441,212 of record NC_080189.1, read on the forward strand.
AATATATGGCACTGTTCTCTGAACCAAAACCCTAGGTTTGGTAGTCAATGATAAGAAAAGGTGGGACTTTTGACTTCTTTTTATTTGTGATTTTTGGGGGTTGGTGGGAGCGAGTGGGAGGTTGTGCTTAAGTGCCACAATTTATATTTGTCCCTTTAAATTAAATTTTGCTTTTTCCTGCTCACATCTTTGGGACCCTGATTCTGACGACTAACGAATTAGCTATTCCTTTTAGCTTTGGTTCATTACGGCGTCCAGACGGCATGTCGTGAATGTTCTCAGCCAAGTCATTTATCAAAATGCTGAGCAGGGCTGGGCTCTGCTGTAAGCCACTGGAGGACCCCAGATAGGAACAGGAAACTGAACTCCACGATGAAGTTTGTGATGAAGGTCAGGAAATTGCCTGGGGAAGGGCTGGTCTGAGACACGACTGTGGAGGTAGGTGGAGCTTTCCTTCAAGCCCCACCTCTTCCCTTTAAGCATCCGTCTGCCCATCCCAGACTGTCCCCTATGTCCTCCCTCCTGCCCATGGTGGCAGGCTTCCTCAACCTGTGACTGTGTATCTCCATCCTTCCTTCTCACATGTCCCTGTGCCACTCCTGTCTTTGAAGAAAGATCTTAAGCTTGGCTTCCTGATGATCTCACTTACAGGGCAGTGCAATGACTGAGGAGCCTGAGTGCAGCTTGTGTTCAGATTTGCATTTTAATGAGGGAAGTTGCTTAATAACCCTAAGAAATGACCCAGGAAATAAAAAGCTTCATATTTTAATAGAATCTGGGGATAGAGATTGAGGAGAGAGACATGGTGGCCATGTATTTAAAAGAGTTTCCCCAGTGCTCCTTAAATCATGCTACACCAGAATCATAAATGAAGTTGAATTAACGACCAGGCACTATTTTCTACCACTGAATTCTCCAAGACGTCTCTCCTCCCTCCTCCACCAGCACTGAAGTAGGGTAGCTAGTGTCATAGTTACCATCCAGCCTGGAGAATCCATCTGCTGGCTTAGAATCCATATCTCACTGCTTATTAAGTAGCAGGATCTTGGCTCTAGGTCTTGGTTACCTGTAAAATCAACATTATAGCAATGATTTTCCCATAGAGCTGTGTTTAATGACATGACACACATCCATTCCTTGTATATAGTAAACAGCCAGCAAATATTAGCTACTGTTATAATTCTTTTTACCAAATTAATGGAATTTCTTCTCTTTTAAGGGCTTAACATGCTAAGGTGTGTGCTTCTTCTTTCCCCTTCTGTCTTTTCCAAATTCCCAGTCACCTCGCGGACATGGTGGTCACTTGTGGCTTCTCTGTTTGTCAGGCCCCACCCCCTACCAACTTCACTATCTCCTTAGTTCCTCTGGAAACATCGGGTGAATGTTTCCATTACCTTCTGATTTTATGTAATTACTCTTTTAAAAAGTCCTTGTGGCTTCATAAAAATTCAACGTTGGCAGTTGGCTCTTACAGCAATTAGTGACATTTCGCTTCTCTACTTCAGTATGCAAAAGGAGAGGATATGTGTGGATTTTACAGGGGGAGAAAAGTTACCCTGAAAGGGAATGAGAGGAAAGTCTTGGCAGAGATAACTTGCTTTTCTCCCCCCTGCCCCCCCGGAATCTCTCTCTTTCTCTTTTTTTTTGTTTCCCATGAATGACTTCCCTCCTCTTGTGAAATACTTTCCCCAATTACCCAGCCAGAACGAAGGAAGGAAAGAAGATTAAAAACCATCTGAGGGGGGTGCGATATTATAGGTTTGAGGGGGTGACAGTATTAGCTTAAATGATGGAGGCCTTCAACTTCTGGCCTGGTCCCTGAACGCTGCATCTTCCTCTTGCCTGTTTCAGTAAATGGTCTCTATTCTCTGTATCAGTCATTTTCATGACAGGCTTTGTGATGGCCATAGCTGCTTACAAATGACTTTGCTTTCATAGCCATTTCCATTCTCCTGAGTTGCAAAAGCAGCTATCTCCATGGGGATTTTCCCAAAGGATGTAATGTAGTTGAGAGGGCCATACGTATATTTTGTGTATAATCTACATATAATTTACAGTCTGCTCTAAGGCAGTTTCAACTTTGTGTGTCTTACCTACTGGTGATCTTTCCCTCTTCTTGTTCTTGCGTGTACCCTGAGAACCTGTGCCCCACTGATAGATAGGCACAAGAAGGGTGGAACATAGCACTGGAAAGACTGAGGAGAAGGGAAAAATTATCAGACCTCTTCGTGGGATCCAGCTAGAGTAGCACTTTGACAGTGTGTGGCATCTACAGAGGAGACAATTCAGTTGCTTTCTAATTTTTATAATTATTTTTAAAAAGGTATTGTAGTTCCATAAGAATTCTGTATTGGAAATTCTCAATATCCTGACTATCAAAGGCTCGTCCAAGCTCACTCCCTGTTCCCTACCCTCCATGAGGTGGACTTTTGTGGAGCTGGCTTTTGAGTCTCCATTGAAGATCTATTCAAATCCAGAGCTGATGGCAGGATTGTCACGGAAAGATGTGGTCCCGTTTGTTTCCCTGAGCCCCGTTCCAGCCCATATCTTGTCTTTTAGCAGCCCTTGGACATCAGGCTCAGATTAAATGCCAGACTCCAAACCCAGCCAGGTTCTAGTCCCGGGGCTGGCTGTGTGGTCCGGGGGGCTGCTGCTGACCCTCTGTTTCTGAGATTGACAAGAATGGTGATCTTCATTCCCGCCACCCTTCCCTCGTCAGCCACACACATAGCACACAGACAGCATAGATTGCTTTTCCTTCCTTGCTAATTATATCCTTCTCAGTTAAGATTTTTTTTGAGCATTATTTTTCTGTATCTATATTGGAAAGCCATATAGTTCCTTTTTCTTTTTGAATGTAAAATTTTACTTTAATGTTGAATACGCATTTAAAAAAAGAACCTCCAGGATATCTTAATATCCCCCATCTCTCCCAGGTTAAGACTCAGTGCTCTGGCCCCTTTTTCTTTGAGGATTCATTGACTTACATGGGCGCGCACCCTCTCTTCCATGAAGGGGAGGTGATACACTTTTATATGTGTCCTGACTTTCTTGCAGACTTTGGTCCTACAGTTTTAAATGCACCTTAGACTTCTTGCTTGAGTGATTCTTCTTTCTTCAACTTATCACGCCTAAAACAGAACTCATTATCGCCCTCATTCCAAATCCATCTCCCAACTCCATCCTACCTTCCTATTTCTGACATTGCTTCACTCAGTCTCCCATCCGTTCCTCCCCTGAAGCCTCTCATTGGTCACCCAAAGCCTGTTGAATCCTCTTTTTCCCTTTTCCTTCCTGCTGCCGCGATACTAATTTAGGCCCTCTGCCTATGACAGATCTTTCTGCCTCTGTCTCTTTTCCCTCTAATCCATCCTGTCCACACCATTGCCAAAGCAATCTTCCTCAACATCATTTTCCCTGGGTCATTCTCCTGCCCATGAGCCCTCAATGTCTCCCATCAGCTGCAAGATCAAGTCCTTTTTCCTTAGCCTGGTAACTCAAGGCCTTCATACAATGGTTCCTTACTCTGATCCTTAAGATCACCTTTCACTTCTTCCTCACATGAACCATTTGTATGTGTTCATTGTTATTTGTACAGCATGTATTACATAACTACCCTGTGCCTGGCAGTGTCCTAGGTGTTCCAGAGAATTGATAGGAAGGTCCTTATAAGTGCTATTTGTGGTCTTGGGTGGTGGTGGTGTCACCTGAAATGTCTTCCCTCACTCTCAATCCTAAACCATCTTCCAAGGCATATTATAAATCCCACTTTCCTCCAGAAAACTTTGCTGCACACCCAGAGCCCTCGTCACAGTCCTACTGTCCTTGTTGTCTGAATTAATCATTTGACGCTTAACAATTACCCATCATTCATTTCTTATTCACTTACCGAATACATACTGAGCACCTACTGTGGGTCAGGCACTATGCTTCGTGTTGTCTCACACATCAGTATATTTTTGCAGCATAAAACAACAACAACAACAACAACAATAACTCTTATATAGCCCTTACCATGTACAGGCACTGCTTTACATATATTCATTTATTTAATCCTCAAAACAACGTATGAATCTGGCATGATAATTATCCAAATTTTACAGATAGGAAGCCAAGGCACTGAGATGTTTAGCAACTGTCCTAGGGTCACAAACTAGAAAGTAACAATGGTGGGATTCAAGTCTGGCTCTGAAGTCCTTGATCTTAACCCCTACCCTTCACTGTTAGGTACCACTGTATATATCATATGTATGCTTATATAAGTATAAACACACACACACACCTTCCCAACTAGACTCTCAACTCCTCGAGGTCAGCAACTATGTACCATACTTGTTTGCATCCCTCTACCTTATGCAAACTTTACATATATACTAGGTACTTGAATCATTTGTTTGATTGATTGCTATTTCTTCCGTTCACTTTTGGGGGGACTGAGGTCTTTTTACAGCAAGTAGTAGAGTTTTTGGGTGGAAGGGAGAAAGAATTTCAGAAGAGACCTAGACCCTCTGGAATTCCTGGTTTCCAGTTTTTAACTCTGCAAGCTTAGGGGGTGGGTTTGTATAAGAGAAGATATTTGTGTAAGAGCTCATGAAAGTGAAACAAAATTCCTGTCTCAAAAAGCAAAATAAAACTCAAACCATATTATGGTTACACAGTTTCTCCCCTCTATCATGCTATTTCCTATTATACTTGTTCGTCTGTTTTGCTTTGTTGCCTACAGAGCCAGAGCTGTGACATCAGAATCCCAGATTTGCATTCCTGGCCTAATATTTCTAGTTAAGATTTTTTATATGTTGAAGAATATGTACATTTTATTCGAGTCACAATACTGCAGCTACATATGTGGCTTAATAAAACCTGATAAATACATATTTAAATTTGAAAAACACAGGTGGTGGATATTTGCATTTTAAAAGGATTCTTCCCTTTACAAAAGGATCCACTGCAGGGTTCCATTAAATATCCAATTCCTCTTAGTGCATTTATCACACAGTCTAATTTTCCAACATTTGATTTATATGTCACTCTAAAGGGGTAGCTCTCAAGTTCTAGTGAGCATGAGAATCACTAGTGCAACTTATTTAAAATGCAGATCTTTCCAGCTCCTCCCAGGAGCTGGGTGGAGCCCAGGATCTTCACTGTTAATAAGTATCCCCAGGTGGTTGATGCGGGTGGGCTGTGACATGTGCTTTGGGAAACACAGCTTTCAAGAAACATGTAGGACATAAATGGGGCCCAACCATAGGGGCTTCTCCAGGGCTTTGAATACCCTCTGACTACCAAGTGTCCCATTTCTTCTTCATTTGGTAAATTTTTGTTTACTCTTCTGCCTTTCTTCTACTCACACCTTCCAGCTGCCAAGCATCTTTCACTGCAGGTACTGAAACGTTTGTCCTTTCATTTAAAAAAAGATCTCCCCCAGCTTTATTGAGATAACTGACATATAACATTGTATAAATTTAAAGTATGTAGTGTTGATTAGATACACTTACATGTTGCAGACACCTTCATTTCATCACAGTTACCATTTCCTTTTTATAGTGATGACATTTAAGATCTACTCTCTTAGCATTTACATTTCAAGTACACAATACAGTACTATTGTCCTTTTATTTTTAACCGCCGTTTTGCTCTTTGGATCTTCCTTATTCTCGTTTCTTAATGCTGACAACCCTCCTGTGAATTTACACACCTATTCTCTTCTGGTTCCATCTTCCAGATACCCCGCCTGCCTGCCCCAGACCCTCCCTCTTAGTGTGCTTGGTCTGGATGCTGAAGGCTATGGTTTGGTCCGGGAACATCAGGTGTTTTATGAATAGTTACTTCTGAGGTTTCTCTTAGTCAAATCTAGTGCCCTTTGTTCTTTCTTCTTATTAACCCCTCCCATAAAAGAACAAAAATTAATTTTTTAAATAAAACAAATTATGAGAATGACTTGCTTTGGCATGATTCCATTCCTCTATGAGTATTAATATCCTAGGCCTTGAGAAATGAATGCCAGAAATGTGCATTTAAAATATGATTATAGTTTAATGAAATATGTTTAAAAAAATGACTCCATGACATTTATGGTGCATGTATCTGTGTATTTAATATATCATTTTTTAAGAGTTTTTTTTATGATGTGGACCATTTTTAAAGACTTTATTGAATTTTTTACAATATTGCTTCTGTTTTTATATTTTGGGTTTTTTGGCCACAAGGCATGTGGGATATTAGCCCCCTGACCAGGGATCGAAACTGCACTCCCTGCATTGGAAGGCGAAGTCTTCCATTGGACCTCCTGGGAAGTCCCATATGTGTTTTATATATCATTGATCTTTAAAAAGTCGGTTACTTGACCCATATTTTGCCTCTGATTACTTTTCTAAGTCTCTAGTAATCTCCAAAGACATTTAGAGATTTCCATACTTTAGAGATTTTTCCCCTTTATTAATCCCCTATATCCCTGAATTTTACTCTGGGTAAAGGTTCTGTGGGGTGATCTCCAAATATCTCCAGTAATAATAAAATCAGTGGAAGAGCAAATAGCCCGCACAGTTGGCTACTGGTTGGAAATCTTTTCTTTTAATAGATTTATCAGGGCTTATGCTTCCCTTGAAATAATGAGCTCTTAAGAGCCTTGTTTGACTCCCATAAGAACATAGCGAGAGGTTGTGCTATTTGTTTATTGGGACTTTGCATACCTCCTTTAATCTGCTCAGTGCTCAGCTAGGCCTCTGTGATCAAAGGTGAGGGACTTTCTAGGAACGGTTGGAGGAAGGATGGAAGGAAGGGGTATGGTTGTTACTGGGTGAAGATAAGGATCATATTGGGATACTTTTAGGTTGTCTAATCAACTCTTAAAAGCAGGAACTCATTTGGTCAGTTCAGTGTGGTTCAATTTTTGTAGAAAACACTATTGTATCTAGGGGGGAATAGTTGGATGGTAATCTCTGGGTGTGGGATTACAACTGATTTTTTTCCTTTTTTCTTTTCTGAATTTTGCAAAGTTTCTACAGTGACCATGTATTACTATTAAAAGCAATTTAAAAGAAAGAAACCTACTTTGCCCAACATCTGGGTCTCTTTCCCAAGGGATCTAATCTTTAATAGATTTATCTCAAATCCTACCTATTGCATAGAACAATGGTGAAAGGAAAGTTCTCTTGATGCGGCCCAGAAGTTCAGCAAAGAAAAGACTCTCCTTGAATTGGATAGCCCTGGACGTTCTGCCCTTATCTCAGTGCTCATTGCATGCTCCTGACTGTGTGTGGATGCCCCTGGCACTCCTTCCACTCAAGAATTAAAAGAAGATTGCCTTGCATTTGGGATTCTAACTTTGTCTTCTTTCTTTTTTCCTTCCCTTCCCCCTCCTCCTCCTATTCTCCCCTCTCTTCCTTCCTCAAGGCCTCTCCCACCTCATGATGAGTGAACAAGGTAGGTGCTCTGTGCTTGTGGTGATGCAGCTGCCTGAATTGCTTGCCGTTATGCCTCTGGCTGGTCGCTCAGAAGCCTCATCACCCCTGGCAGGCCATTTGCTGCCTGTCCCTCCTGCCATGGGCCACCCTGTGGTGGGGGGCACCTTTCCAAGCGCATCGTGGTTTCCCGCCCCCATCATCCCCTTGGCTTCTCCATTCTGCACCACCATTTGTCATCCTGGGCGCTGGCCCTGCTGGGCTGCCTCCGAGAGAGAAGCATGAAACAAGCCATGACGGTGTTGATAATGGGGGTGAATGAAGCTAATTTCAGAGCAACAGAGCGGTTAACTTCTTCCCTAAGCCCCATGCTGGGGCCCCAGGTTGGGGGAGAGGAGCTGAGCTTCTCTGAATTTCACCCTTGAGTGAAGGTTTGCTTTTTTGTCTTCCCCTCCATCCCACTGCCCATCGTAATGAATTTTAGTCCCAGCCCCGAATGGTCAAAGGAAACCCTTGGGAGTTTGACTGCTTTTGGTTTTGTATAAAAGCAAAAACCACCGAAAGAACATGCTAATGTCCTCATGGCAGGATTCTAACTCATTATACACCCTGAAGAAAACTGCATATAAAGATCTGTAAATTCAGCATCTGCAACCTAAAATATTCAATTATGCAGGGAATGAACTGTGCAGGAAATTCAGCTCAGCTAAGCACAGGGTGGGCTGTGAATGAAGCCTTTTTCTCCTAAATAAAAATTTTCCATATTATCAGCCCAAATCAGGATTCAAGAACTGAACCTACTTAAAATTGTCTTTTTCTTCACTGTTCAATTGCTACTATTGTGTTTCTTCTGCGCTTTGGGATGATTGCAAGATTGGTCTACCTGCCTTGCCCTGACACCAAAAGACTGTGCTTTAATTTCTCTTGTCTATTTCTTTTCAAAATACACATGGGACTCAGTGCCTTTTTTCAAGGACCAAAGAAAAGGGGAAGGAGGGAGCATTTCCGTGTTCTACTGTTTTTTTTTTTTATCTTTTAAGCACTATAGGGCAGCACTGAAAGGCAACTCCCCCCTCCCCAACACCCCCATTTTCTTACACTTGACCTATCAGACAGTGTTGCCATAAAGGGAAGTATATAATCAGATCCAGGAACCACCCGGGTCTGAGAGAAGTTTGTTCTTGGTGTGCAGGTAGCTGCAGAGGTGGGCTATTGAGGGCATCACGACTTGATAAGGCAGGACAAGGAGGAAGCACACTTTTCCAATAGAATTACCTCCAGACCTGAGCCAAGGTCCATGATGTGGGCTCTGGACACTTCAGTGAAGACATGGTCTGGTATAGAGCAGATGCCAAGGAACAGACCTGGAAGGAGGGGGGCAGGTGAGCTCTCTGGTGTTAGATGGGGCTCTGGAAGAGGCTGAGATAAAGCCTCTCTATTCTTGCAGGTGAGTGAGAGAAGTTATCTCCCCACAGCAGGTTACTCTGAAGTGATATGAGTAGGGAGTGCTCTTTATGTCGACCTAGTATCTGGGTAGTTTGACAGTTATGCATATCTCTACAGAGTGGGAAGACCCAAGTTCTATGAATTGCTGAAATTTAGTGGCCTAACCTTGATAACAAGTTCCACCAGAAAAAGCAGGCCCTCAGAGTCCTGATGACAAGGTGCCCTTCTACAATCTCTCATGCTCCCAGGTGCCCTTTAGGAGTCCTAGCTTTTGCAGTGGTTTGGAGGTCTGAGCGTCTCATAAGCCTGATGTCATAGAATAGAGTCTAGGTAGATGAGATAGGCTGGTGAGGACTTCTTTAATTTTGATTCAGTTTTTTTCAGACCCACTGTTGCAGCACAGGCATTTTGCAGGGCTAAATCTCAACAATGGTGTGAAAAGCATTTGGAGAACCTGTATTGTATACCTTACTCCCTTTTCCACTCACTACTCAACTTCTCTTGGGTACCCAGCATTGAAGTGTACAGGAGTAGAGAATTCAGATACTCCCGTGTACACATACTCTGGGGGGGTAAGTCAGGAATCTTCTAGAAAAAGAGTCTTTAGCAATGAAATAATGACACAGAGATATTCTGAATTCCTCTTTAGAGAGGTTTTCAAGAAAGGATGCAGAATTCTTCTGGGTGGTCAGTGGCACTAAGATTTTAAAGTGCAATTTGCAGTTTAATTTGTTTTTAAGAAGGTCCTTTGACCCCGTTCCTCCTCCTCTCATTCTTTTCCATTTTCCACCCCTTGTCTGATCTTCCCTTGTGATGATTACTTAAAAAACCAATACTCCTTTCCTTTTCCTTATTCCTTCAACATGAAAGATATTTTTGTCTGGTTCTTGCAGAACCTCCAGAATTTGTTTTCAATGCCCATAAATACGTGTGGAAATACTTATGTATGTTGTGTGTGTACCGCCTATCCCTGTATGTTACACTCTTAGTCTTCAAGACTCACATTAATGTTGAGAAAATACAGGAGAACTTTGCTTCTCTGAAACTTTCCCTAAAATATTTTACATTGGTTAAGTGTGTGCAGTTTCACATACATGTGGCTATGCAGTGCTTTTGCATGCAGACTTGGTCATGTTTCTAAGGATGGGACTGAGAAGAAGCTTATGGGAAAAAGCTTAAACATGAAGCTGACAGAAGCAGCCTTGCTGGTCACACTGTTTAAGCTTCACATCATGCATTCGTTTTGTGCTGCCTTCTCAAGATTATACTGCTGTTGCCATTACTATCGTGGGTTTTGTTATGTGTATTACATTTCTTTGTGTGTCTACGGTGTGATGATGTTTTACTCTCCCTGCTCTCTTTCTCTCTCTCTCTCTCTCACCGCCTCCATTGTGGACACCATGCTTCCCCTACTTAATTGGACCTTCATTTCTGTAGGTAGAAGTAAAGGTAGAGATCTTTTTATTTTTATCATTATAACTATCAATCTGCCTTCTGAAATATTCATGTATCCAAGGGGAATTGTTGATTCTGATGAATACAGTCCAGATTATAGCAGTGGTCTTAACAACTAAAAAATAAAAAGTCAATGCTATCATTTTCCTTCAATGTACTTCATATTTGATGGTTGGGGATCGTTCTGAGTGGACCTGCCTCCCTCTAAATCCAGGATGAGCCTTACCCATTGTGGTGTGCTGTTTCCAGCAGAAATGGGGGCTCTGAAAGTGGTTGTGCAGTGTGGGGAAGATATATTTTACTTAAACCATGATATTCTAAGATGCCTCCAGTAAATGTATTAAAGGGTTGGGGAAGACGTGCCAATGTTTCTATCACCTGGGGATACCTGCATTCAGGGATAACATCTGTGAGGGAAGGATGATAGATGAGAAAGGGGGAGAGGATTGGTGAATGGCTTGAAATTTTCTTTAATGTGAAATTTGGGGGATATTTATTGCTCTTTTATCTTCTGTGTTATATATCCTGTCTTTGGGGGAGTGGAAGTTTTCTGGTTGGGGGTGATGAGCTATGAATGGTGGGACTGGGGTGTGGGAGAATATATGAATGACAATGCATTACATCATAAGGAGAAAGTGGAGAGAGACAATACTGGATTTTAACTTACCAAGTCCGCCTTTTGCCGGGTAGGCTGGGAGAAGGGGAGGTGCTGAGCAGGTGCGCTTGCTCTGATGCTCTGACATGCCTTTCAGTGCTTCACACCTTTGGGTACCACAGCTCACTCATCCATTCCTAATCAAAGTTGTCAGAGACCCGAGCCTGGAGAACCTGGCTCACCTGCTCAAATTGGATTAGCTGTTCAGGACTGAAGGGAGAGGTTAATTGATAAATTATAAACATATATTTGCATTTGGTTCTCTCCTTTTCCTTCCTAACTCTCCAGTCTCTATCTCTGTGATGCCGTGTGCCACTGCTTCCTATAAAGATTGGCAAATAACAGAAGTAGGAAATGTGAATTCCGGTGTGAGGATGTTGAAGAAAGATGGGGCTGACAAGATATTGAAAATGTTGATTTGATGACTACTCTGAACTGGCTCTCTCTCATTTGACTTTTATGCCTTTCTGGATTTTTCAAAAGTTATGTATGGTTACCTTGGAAGCAGTTCAGTCCCTTCACTTTGGGTCTGGTCGATTGCCTATTCCAGAAATCTGTCATGGGGAACCCTTACCTTGTTACGAGCTTGGTACCTATTGAAAGGAGCTGGGAAAGGGGGACAAGAAAGAGGAATAATGATTGAAAGGATACATCTGGCTTCCCCTTCCACTTCTCTACTTATTCTATTCAACCAGAGTCTTCTAGTGGTCTCTTCATAGGCAAAGTTACCAATTTTTACCCAGGACACAACCTTCTTGAAGCATGTGGCACTGTCACCTCTCTTCTCCTGTTGGCTTCTATGAAAACACATTAGGGTCACTTGTCCCCCCCACCCCCAACCCCAACCTCAGGACCTCTCTCCTTCTCTCTCCCTAATCCCCTAAATCATCCCGTAACATAGATGTCTTTAGTGGTTTTAGATTTTACATGTGAGTATCTTATTTCCTTTCTCGGCCACTGCTGCTACCACTGATTGATCGTTTCCCAGGTGGCAGCCCCTGTGGCATGTGGTTTCTGTGCCTCATCGCACTAAACCCTCACAGCTGTCTTATGAGGTAGATGACAGTGTTATCCTTGCTCTGTGGATAAGTAGAACAAGTCTCATAGAGTTAAATAACTTAAGTCAGATGGCTGCAAAGTGGAAACGAAGCTCAGAATCTGAGCACCTAACCACTACTCTATACTGACTCTCTTGGTTCCACGGATGACCTCCATGAATATGCTTCCCAACTGCCTCCCTGGCACAGACCTGGGTCACGTTCCAACCTGCCACTTTGCATTCTTAGGAACACATGTCCATATAAACGTACCGTTACCTCAATATTTAAAGTGAACCTTCGTACCATCTGACCACAAACCAGCTTCCCTATTTTTGTTAATGGTTCCCTCATCTTCCTTATCACCTGGGCTTGAACTCAGCAATTGCTTTCTTTTTCCTTCTTTAACTTTCCTATTCCCAGGTGATGTTAAGAGAGCCTGTGGAGTTCCTTTTTCGGAAATGTCTTTTGCATCTCTACTTGACATACTGGTTCAGTTCCCAGTTAGTCCTTTTTAGATTACTGCCCTAGCCCAAATAGTCTCTGTTCTCTTTCCAGTCTGTCCAGTAACTGAGAACTGCTTATGCTCTGTTGTCCCCCATTCCCCCATATGGAGGGCAGGATTAGCTATCTCACTTTCAAAGCCGCCCCTAATATAACCTTGTTTACCTTTAACCTTCTCTGCTGTTAATCTTTGATGCAAAGTTGCTGCCAAATAGGATACCAACTAATCTTACTGGACCTTTTCTCGTCTCCTAGCTTTACTTATTCTGGGTATCTCCACTATAATAGCTCCTCCTCACCTTGTTTCTGCCCACTGAAATCATACATGGATTTTATTTCCTAGTTGATGCTTTGAGTGTTCTGTATGCTCTGTTCAGAGATGAGCCCTCCTGCCATGTTCCTCTCCAATATTTTATGTTAAACTTATTTGAGAATTGGGCTACTCCCCTCTACTAGATTGCAAGTACGTTGAAGACACACATATTCATTTTTTAACACCCAGTTAGGTCTAGCATAGGAGGTTATACCGGCAAGAGACTCAAAGTCTCTAATCCTTCTTATCCTGCTGCCAGTCATCTTCCTAAAAGTGAAAATAAAGCAAAATTAAAGTTAAATCGGATCATGTAGCTCATCTGCTCAAAAGCTCTTGATGGATTCTCAGTGTATTATTGTCAATGTGCCTTCTCAGCTTTATTTTCTGCAGTAACACAGCCCTCTCTGCACTATCACCCCACCAGACCCCTGTCTCCTAAAGTCAACAACTCACTCTGCCGAAATCCGCACTATGGTTTCCTGCCTCAGGCTTTTACTCAAGCTCTACTCCCTTTCTTTCTTTCTCTTTCTCTTTCCTTTTTTCTTTCTTTCTTTCTTTCTTTCTTTCTTTCTTTCTTTCTTTCTTTCTTTCTTTCTTTCTTTCTTTCTTTTCTTTCTTCTTTCTTTCTTCCTTATAAATTTATTTATTTATTTATAAGGTCTTCATTGCTGCACACAGGCTTTCTCTAGTTGTGGCGAGTGGGGGCTACTCCTCATTGCAGTGTCTTCTCTTGTTGTGGAGCATGGGCTCTAGGCATGCAGGCTTCAGTAGCTGTGGCACGTGGGGCTCATGGACTCTAGAGCGCAGGCTCAGTAATTGTGGCGCATGGGCTTAGTTGCTCCGTGGTATGTGGGATCTTTCTGGAGCAGGAATTGAACCCGTGTCCCCTGCATTGGCAGGCAGATTCTTAACCACTGTGCCACCAGGGAAGCCCTACTCTCTCTCGAATGTCCTTGGAACAGCCTTCTCCCCCTTATCTCTCTTTAAGGCTCAAGCTTCCTAAGTCCTCCAGACTTTGTTTCTGTTACAAAGTGCCTAGGCCAAACTGTCCTGAATCAGACTTACCCAAGTCACCCCGGTCCCTAAAGAACCTGCACCCATACCGCACTTTGCTCAGTACTTTGCCCAGGGTTGTACACAAACCTATGCCTCTTGTCACTATGCTCATTACCCCAACCAACTGAGCAAAGGAGTCCCAGAGGGTCCTGGAGGGAGGCCAGATGTTCTGGCTCCAGTTCCCTCCTCACTCAGGCCCTCTCATGGCTCTGTATGTGCAAGTGACAGAGGGAAATGATCATAGATTACATCAGAATAAAGGTGGGAAAGGTCTTTGGATATGTTCTTAAGAGCTTGTCAGAGAAAAGAATGCCTCAGATTTTGTCACTGTTTTAAAGCTGAGTGATGAAGCAGTAAACATGTAGCGGAAAAAAATTGTGAAGTTAAATCTACAAAACTGAGCAGTATGTTTAGGCTATAATGATGATCGCCACATTCAGGAGGTCACTGGGCTGCATTGGGCCAAAAGCAAATGTGACTTTAACTACAAGTAGCTGACCCAGGAGTTCTTCAGCAATCAGCCTTGGTCAACTTTTTTGACTTGATTTTGACCACCTTTGTTTAAGTCTTTAGAGTGTGTCCCCCCTTTTCTTGTCAGTTTGGGGACTGACCATTCTGGGTTAGATTACCAAATACTTTCCCTTAAAATGAACTTGGAGGAAGTGTTGCAGATTCAAACGCCTGCAGGGGCTTGACAGGTATAGGAGCTGATCTTGTGGTAAGAAAAGTCCTAGTGTAAGATCTACAGTAGGGAGTGGTGGGGCTTGTGGCAAACTGGAAAGCACAAATCCCATCAAAGGCAGCAGCCTCTACTCTGCTCCAGCTGCTGGCTGCAATGCAAGAATGCAGGCCCACTGTCCCCAGAGCCTCAAGATAATCCAGGGTAGATTTGATAAAAATGTCAGCTCAGGGCATCTATACATATATATACACATAAATACACACATACACTCACATGTGCCAAATGATTTGGCCCATGAACCACATTTTTTTTTTTTTTGACCTTTGTCTTGAGGAGTAAAGTATTCCTCCAAGGTTTCTTGCTGAACGTCAACAGTGGGAGGTAATTTCTTGGCAGCATGCTTGATTAATTAACTCTTTGCCCACAGCAGTGGTCAGGGCACCAGGAATATTTCCTACACTTAGCACTACTGCCAGGGATCCTGATCTAGGTGTTGGTTGAAGTTAGTTTCGTAGAGTGGAGTGGGCATAGGTGGGGAGGGAATGGAGAATGCCTAGAATGACCAAGAAGAGAGGTCGCTGACACCTTCAATAATTGCTGAGAACCAGCACAATTTGCAAATAGTGAGGGTGGCTGGGAGGCATTTAATTCCTTTTTCCTTTTGCTCTACAGAAATTTTTTATCTAGTAGACTAGATAGTGCTGACCCTAAGTTTACTTTAATCCATCAGATTTTAGAGACCCCTTCCTATTTATTTAAATGTAATCTTTCCCCCTGTAGATTTGATCATTGGCCTTTTAATGCTGAACTGATCAACATTGGCCAAACTGGAAAGAGATAATTAAGCTACATGAACTTGAAAATGATTTCATGTAGATTATATATTTTGCTGGTAATAACATTAAAAAAGCTGATTTCAGTAGCTGAGGCCCCTCTTGTCTCTGTTAGGACTCAAGAGCCCTGCAAATAAGTTACTGCTTTGATAGCCAACTGTTTATGCAAATTAGCAAATGCAATGCCAGCTACTAATTATGAAAATAAACTCATCTGTGCTCTATAAATATCTAATTATAATAAAATAGGGACAATATTATATGTCCATCTCTTGCCTCATCTGTTTCTCATCCACTCTTAACAATGAGTAACATCACTTTGTTTTTAAAAGAAATCTGTTTTCCAGGGTTTTTTTTTTCTTCTTCTAATGTTTTGAAAGTTGCAGGGGAAAAGTAGATTTATTTTAAACACAAGAAGTAAAATTGCCTAATTTTAGCAACTCTGTGTTTTTGACAGTGATGTCTAAAATGGTGCTTTAAAATATGAAAAGTTTTTCCCCCTTCCCTGTTTAGAAATTTTCATTGGATATTGAAGAAATTTTTTAAGAGCAGTTGTTTCTTGGAGCATTTTTAAAAATGTGTAAATGTGAACAGTAGATTTATCAGTAAAATGAACAATGGATCAATGGGATGTTTCAATTAAATTCCAATTGGCATTATACATAGAGGAAAATATTTCTCAGGTTTCTAACCAACATGTCTATTTTCTCCTTCTCAATTATCAATTTGGATTTGGTATTTATGCACAGGTTTTGTATCTATGTGTATATATCATAGAACACTTTCCCCTCAAAGGTGCATGGTGATCTACGTACTTGTATAGACTTTTGCTTATCAAGGCAAGTTGGTTAATCATAAAGGACATATAATTTTCAACTGAAGATCTGTGTTTATACACATATAAACCTAACTTTGATAACATCTACAGGATGTTTTATTAAATTGTATTATCTTTATGACACATCTCTTTTATAAAGAATTCAAGCAAAGTGCATTTCTTTATGTGCTTAGGTTTGTATATGCCACGGTCTGCTTTTCAGGTGGGGAGGGCAGTGTCTGCACATCTGGGTACAATTTGTCCAAATACTTCTTAATAGGTTTATACTGGTTGATTACATGTAGCTTCCGTTGGTAGAGTACTAAAAATAATTGGTTCCACTGTGATATGCATCTGAAGTTAGCAAATTGTCTACTTTAACATTTGAAAAGCAATGGTTATTCAGCATTCAACAAATATTGACAGAGAGCCCACAGTGGGACAGGCCAGTTGCTAGGTGTAAAATACACAGGGCTGACCAAGGAAATATGGGCCCTGCCCTCTGACAACTTGCTAACAGTCAATAGAGTTTGAAAATCGTTTTCAAATGTAACAACCACCTCTCCTTCTAAAGCCTTAAATAAATTCTGTGTTCAGCATATTATTGTATATGTAGTCTTAAGATGATTTTGTTTATTTATTTCAAAGGGAAACAGTCAGGTAACAATTCAGTTAGTTGACTCACCCACCTTTTCACTTCTCAGAATCAGAAAAGAGAACTTGCTCTGTATGTAAAAATGTTGGGCATTTTTCATTTATTTGTTTATCTTTATTGAGGGACCACATGCATGGTATAAGTAAAGCATACAAAATCCATACTGTGAAGCCTACAGCTTAAATATTTTTTAACCTATATACACTCATGTAAATACCATCCAGACTGAGATATGCAATGTGTCCATCATCCCTTAAGGTTCTGTCCTGCCTACCACTTTCTATCGTTTGTTTTTTAATAAATACATTTTATTCTCCCTACTTCCTTTAAAACCGTGTGTATGCATGTAGTAATCAGCAGGCAGTCTCCAGGTTGCTTTAATTTTCATTAAGAAGGATTAACCTTGCAAGACAAGGAGGCATTGTGGTTTTCACTGTGTGTAAATAGAGGCAGAAATGTTGCCCTCTGGTGAGGTGGAGCTTTGCCCTGTTTTTGATGATACTAAGGTTTCCCTCTACACAAAGAGAATATCTAATTGATATCATTGAGTTTTTCTCTTTTTTCCTAAGGCATTTAGTGGTGAATAGAACAGCAGAGGTAGAAAAGACCATATGCTTTGTAAAAAGCCAGACTAATAGCACTTTTTGATGGACGTCTGATTTTAAAAGTGCCGCATCTTTCATTAAAATTTACATATAAAGTAAGGGCAGGCACAGTGACATGAAAGCTAATGCAACTTGCACATCTTGACATAATAACAATCACAAGAAACTGGAGATCCCAGATGGCAGCTTGGCCTTTGCCATCCTTTTAATAAGCTACTAACTGCTAATTATTTCACTCTTTTGGGCAAGTTAATTTACTGTTGACTCTTAAAGAGATACTGCTCTTTTTTCCCCCCAAAGCTGCACAAAATAGCTCTTTTCACCTGGAGCTGTGACAAGTGCATCCGTGCAGGTTGGAAGCTTTCCAGCCAATTGGAACAATGACGGCGAGCACTGGTGTGGAAAATGTCGCTGAGTAAACAATATTTTCTTGGATCCTTTGAATACAGAGCATATTTGGCTAAGGATCCATTGTGTGTGTGTGTGTGTGTGTGTGTGTGTGTAAGTGTGTAACAGCGATACTTCAAACAGCCAATACAGGGAGAAGATCTGAAATTTGGAGCCTATTTAAGAGTGAAAGAACAGCTGCCTTTTAAATGGTTGCTAATTCTGACAATTAATGCTGTTTTGTGAGTGTGTGATTTTCTGTGATAGCCGTTAGGAGGGATGATGGTGTGTAATAGCTCATTTCCTAAGCCTTATGGTAATGCAGCATAGCAAAGACCAGAGAACTGAAAGAAAACCAGGTCCCACATGCTCTGGAGCCCTTTGAAATAAAATGCCTGCAAAGCATGCTTTTTTCTGTACTTCGACTTCCTTAGCATGATTTTATATTTTAGCACAGACACAGATTATTGAATGAATGATGTGCAAGTGGGCTTGGATGCATCAGGAGTGAGTGTTTGGAAAAGAACCTTGTTTGCAAGGAGCTGTCTAATAATCAAAATATTTACTTAAAGATAAGCTAATGACTGTTCTTGCAAATGCCGGCAGATCCATTATTGAAATGAGAGTCAGTGCTTTGGCTTGATACTATCCAAAAATAAATCTCAAACCTCAAATACTAGTGTGTGTGTGTGTGTGTGTGTGTGTGTGTATGTGTGTGTGTGTGTGTGTGTATTACACTTCTCCCCAAACAAAATAAAATGTGTATCAAACAACAAAGGTTGGAAAATCTCTCAACCCGTTTTCTTGAAATATTTAAACTGAACTTGTGTCTTACTATGACCAGTTGCTCCTTGTTGCTGTTGAGAATCACTAAATGGCTTAAAGTATGCACTGAAAAAAACACCGTCTTGAATTATTGGTGAGATCTCTGAACATGAACTGATAATGTGAGTTTCATAGTCTAATATATCTATAGTGACAGGCATGTTACACAGCTGATGGGAGGACTGTGGAATTCAATCAATAGTAACCATTTGCTTATTAAGTATAGAGAAACTGGAGACTTTTTTAAATAAATAAAATTACTTTATTTATTTATTGGCTGCATTGGGTCTTCGTTGCTGTGTGGGCTTTTTCTAGTTGTGGTGAGCGGGGCCTACTGTTCGTTGCGGTGCTCGGGCTTCTCATTGTGGTGGCTTCTTTTGTTGCAGAGTGTGGGCTCTAGGTGCACTGGCTTCAGTACTTGTGGCATGTGGGCTAGTAGTTGTGGCTGATGGGTTCTAGAGAGCAGACTCAGTACTTGTGGCTCACAGGTTTAGTTGCTCCGTGGCATATGGGATCTTGCAGGCCCAGGGCTCGAACCCGTGTCCCCTGCATGGCAGGGGGATTCTTAACCACTGCGCCACCAGGGAAGTCCTGGAGACATTTTAAAATGTTATATTTCTTGAAAGCTAATCACTTGGTTTCAAAATAGCCCCAAGGAAAACCCAAGTGTGTGTGAATTGAGGGAAATTTTGTCATCTTTCTGACTCTGATATCATATAGTGTGTTTATCCAGATTGCCATTTTCTGAAAGAATTTTGAGAAATGCTAATAATATTTCAAGAAAAAAAGAGTACAAGAAAAATAAATCCTTAAAACATAGGCTTAAAACAAAATTAAACAGGTTTTTTGAACTTAGGACTTCTTAGAGTCTTTGTTACGACAGTGCAAAGTTTGAATCTCTATGAAAGAAAATATAGTTTTCAAAGTTACCCAAATTTATTTGACCTGAAATCCTTTTTTGCAATTTACATTTTGGATGAGGATTGTTAGAATTAAAGCTAGTTTTCAGATGAAAAACTTTGGAAAAGATAATTCTAAAGTCCCTTCTGAGTCTAAAATTAAAAACCTTCATGTCTCTAATTTTGAAAGAGGCTTTTGGATTGCCTTCACTTATGAATCCTTTTAAACTACATTTTCTGTTTGGATTGGGAATAGGTTTTTTTGGATGGGTTAGTTTCAATAGAAAAATTACTGCTTCCTGGTAAAATGCATAACACAGATGTTGAAACAACTGCGGTTTTAAAGACACCAGTCTTGCTAAAGTACTCCCAGTTTGTATTACCTAAGTACTATAATGGATAGCCATATAGTGTGTGTAAATAATGCTTCTGATAATGGCCCGCTTAACTCTGGGAAGAGCTGATCTCAGCATAAGATGGGAAAATTACTAGGAACTTTGTTTAAGTCTTATTTGCTTTGAAATTTGGATCAGGTTAATGGTCACTGTGGTTATTTCTCTACCGTATAGCTAAGGTCGTTCATCTTATCACTCTGAGAGTTTGGCTATCGATGGCTTTTTTTTTTTTTTCTGGACAGTGAGCATGTAGGTAAAAGAAATTCTTTCCGGCAAGAATTACTTGCATTTTATTTAGAAATCATTGGCTCAGCTGAGGATTTTGTGGCTCACTTATTTCAAGGCTGAGGACTTTGTCCTATTTATGTGCTGTCTGTTCAGTGTGAAGTGGCTGCCATTGATCCATCTGTAGCAGACATTTGCCTGCAGCTATTAATCTGGCCATGGAGATGTAGTTTGCTGAGCCTGCCGTACTCTCCCTCATTTCCTCAAGTGACAGTAATGGGCATTTATAAATGCATTGGCCAAAACAGCTATAGGTGAGATTCCCAGTTTTAAACTAATTGATCCATGTGGCAACAGAGCCTGGAACACCAAATATCCAGGTGTGAATAATTCTTTTTTTAAATAATTTTTAAAATTAATTAATTAATTAATTAATTAATTTGCTGTGTTGGGTCTCCGTTGCTGTCCACGGCCATTGTCTAGTTGTGGTGAGCGGGGGCTACTCTTTGTTGTGGTGCGCGGGCTCCTCATTGCCGTGGCTTCTCTTGTTTCGGAGCACAGGCTCTAGGCGCGTGGGCTTCAGTAGTTGAGGCACATGGGCTCAATAGTTGTAGCTCACAGGCTCTAAAGCACAGGCTCAATAGTTGTGGCACATGGGCTTAGTTGTTCCGTGGCATGTGGGATCTTCCTGGAGCAGGGATCAAACCCGTGTCCCCTGCATTGGCAGGCAGATTCTTAGCCACTGTGCCACCTAGAAAGTCCCAGGTGTGGATAATTCTAATGTATGTCAACACTATGGAGTAGGAAGAGCTCTGAGGTAAATGTCGGGAGACCTAGCTCAGGGTGCTGAGGAGGAAACCATGATAGATTATAAAGCGCTGACGTTAGTGCTTGATACTTAAGTTATATAAACTCGTTAAGCCTCATATCCTAATAAGTAAAATGGGAACAATAATATTACCTATTTGGGAGGGCATTAAGACAATGTATAGAAAAGGCTTATGCTAGAGCTTGGGTCTGACATGAATAAATATTAGTTATCATAAACATTAATAATAAACATTAGTTATCATCATAAATACATCTTGTCGGTGTCACCATAGGTCTGGGAACTTTGAACAAATTAATTAATCTTTTTGACCTTCTAGTCTTTACCTGTAAGATACCTACGTGGTAGGTTTGTTCTGACTAAAAGTTGACATCGTGCAGTTAAAAGTGCTGTGCAAATTAATGACACTATACAACATTAAGGAATTAGTAGTCCATGAGAATACAAGCTCCGCAAAATCAGGGGCCGTATCTGTGCTGTTCATCATGATGTATTCAGTGCCTATAACAGTGCCTGCCTCAGATTGGAAATGACTCAGTAAATATTTGTTGAATGGGCACCAGGAATCACTTAGCTAATAACTTTTAGCAGAGTCCAGTACCACAAGCATCCACTCTGTTATAAGTGTGACAGCCTCAAGCCTCCCTAGGAAACTTTTATACTTTCAGTAGGAGGTTTCCGGCACCTCCATTGCAAAAGGGAACCATTGGCCTCTTCCTTTAGAGTCTTCCATAAAAAAAGTAATCCTGTTAAAGCCTGATTGTTAAATCTGCAGTGGAAGTGCTTGCTCTTTTTGTGTACATAAAGAGCTATGGATTTCCTTATGTTACCTGATAAAGCTATATGGGTCAGAAAGAAAACAAAAATATTTAGCTAACAGTATCTTTTTTTAAAAAAGTTGATTTACTTCCCCAAATCTTTGAAGCATATAATTTCAGAGCTGAAAGGGAACTTAAAATTCCTTTAGTCCGAAGGGAGGGAATACGGGGATATGTGTATAAAAACAGATGATTGAACCTGGTGTACCCCCCCCAAAAAAAAAAAATTCCTTTAGTCCATCCTACTGTAATTTTGTGGATGACAAAACATATGCTGAAAGGGCATAAGTGCTGTGTTTGTTGCTCTACTGATAGTTTCGTAGTGCTGTTGGAGATGGACCCAGACCTTCTGACTCCTAGTGCTATTTTCTCTCCCCTCCCATGAAGTTGCCTCTAAGAGGCAACCAAGTTGTCTTAGTCATCTTCACGGTCGAGTGGCATTTGTTATAGATCATCCACAGGCTGCTGAGGTCATTATCGATAATGCCGTGTAAGAGAGATTCTGGAGATAGCAGAGTGCACGCATTCTAAGCAAGGCTGTCTCTTAAAGCTGATGCAACCTCAGCTTTTGCAGTTGACAGTAAATTTCTCTGACTTTCAGGATTTTATAATGCTTTGTACCACTTATGGACTTGCCCTGTTGGCTGCTTTGTCTTGGCTGAAGTAAGATGGTGACACCAGTTGATTTAAAAAAGCTTTTACACCTTTTTTTTTTTTTTCTTTTTACTGTTGCCATGTTGACAGTTTATAACAGAGTGGATGCTTGTGAGGAAATCCACTTGGGACTAATTTTCAAACTGTTACTTAATAGTTTTCCCACTTCCTTTCTTCCTTTAAGAGTAGTTTAGTAATTTTACGCTTTTTTTTTTAACTAAAAAGGAAAATTTATTTTTTCTCAAGTAAAATGTTTGTCTTTAAGCCAATATACTTTCTTTGTTTTCTTCTAAAAATGAAGTTTTTCCTTCAGTGTTAGCCATGTGTCTAATGGGTTAAGCTTAGTACCCTTCCATGAGGCAACTTTGGGGGATGTTGATCAGCACATGAAATCAGCTCTTAAATTGTCATAAAATTGCCTTCCTTCAGACTGTTTTGATCACAAGGGCTCTCTCGTGTCAAAGTCATTTGGAGAACTAGATAGATAAAATGCATGAGCTCTAAGCTTTTTTTTTCCAGGATAGAATAAATAAATGTGTTTTCTACTATGTGCTCAGCTTTGATAGTGATTTGTTAAAAGGCAAAAAGAAAGGCAATGATATTAAATATTTACAAGAGTGATTTAGGTGTATTATCTTGTGCTCTGCATCTTTGTTTAATAGTGAAATCAGCTACAGTTGAAATAAATGCCATTAAACCAGTGGTAGTGTGAAGGTCACTGCTTAGGCAAGGTTAAAGCAATTTATGGAGAATAATGATTTTTGTCAACTTTCCAGATCCCTTCCTGTTTTGGTCGGCTTCCCTCCAAAAATAATAGGAAAAAAAATACATTTGAGAATTCACAGACTCACTTTCTCTTTTGCATCCTTTACGCCCTTTCTGGCCAACCTACTAGCTGGAAGTCTTTTGTGCATTTTTTGTTTCATCCATTTAGTGGACAGAAACAGGCCTATCCTCCCTAGAGATGAGCGGTTGCATTTCCATTTACTGGCTCTTCTGTCAACCCTTGCTTGGCAGTTTGTTTTAGAGGTGAGGATCAGTGCCTCTTCTTTCTTGATAATGGTTTATATTTTCTGAAATGATCCTTACATTTCTCTACCAATTGCTTTTCGACCTAAAGCAAAGATTTTCTTTTCTACTTTCTCATTTCACTTTAAATAAATCTCAGTGAATATGTGGCATTATCCTCATTTACACTGACAAGGAAACAGAAATCCACAGTTACAAAACTAAATACAGAACTACAGCTGACCCTTGAACAACATGGGTTTGAACTGTGGGATCCACTTATACATGGATTTTTTCAATGGTAAGTAACTACAGTACTACAAGATCCATGGTTGGTTGAATCCATGGATGGGAAACAAAGGCTATGGAAGAGCCATGTATATGGAGAGCCAACTATAAGTTGTACACAGATTTTTGATTCTGTAAATTGTTGTACCCTTAACCCCTGCATTATTCAAGGGTCAACTGTAGTAGCAGAACCAAGATAAACTTAGTTTTGCCTGACCCCAAAGCCTAAGCTGATTCTACATTCCATACCATCACTTCAATTAATTTTATGGAACCTCAGTTTTCTCTTCTGTAAAATGGGGATAATAATACATTATAGTATATTTTTAATAATGCATATAAATAATATGATATATAGTATACTATAAATATTACATTATTTTACTTTTGGTAAAACTGAGAAGTAAATGAACTAACATATGTTAAGTGCATAACAAGAGGTCTGCTTCTTGCTACAATTTTAATAAATAATATGTTCCCTCCACTCTTGATGGTAATCGAAAGTAAAATTGAATTTAATAAGCATTGAGTATAAGGGATACAGGGATAAAAATCAGTTGTTGTTTTTAAGCAGCTCACAATGTAGTGTGAGGAAAACATCTGTATAATGAATTCCAAAAGCAATTCATATTTTTTTCTCTTGTCTTGGGCTTTGTCTATACCAAAGGCTACTTAAAATGTGAGAGCCTTTTTCTAGGGGCAAGGAGTTTCATGTGGGGTTGGGATATTATACTGACATGGCTATGGCAGCTCCTTGTGGCTTGCTTCCCCACTATTCTGTGTTTACTTAATGCTAAAGACTAGAAAGTGGGTTGGGAACAGGACAAAACAGAGAGGTACAGGGAAGTAATGCTGTGTATTAGGGTAGGCTAACTGCTATAACAAATAATTCCCCAATCCCAGTGGCTTAATACTAACAAAAGTTTCTCACTCACATCACAGTTCAGTGCAAACTAGTGGGTGGTGCAGGAGAGATCTCTGCTCCACACAGTCATTCAGGTACCCAGGCACCTTCCCTCCTGTGACTTTATCATTTTCTAGAACCTCATCCTTCATTGCATTCAACTGGCAGATGGAGAGAGATGGAGAGATGGAGTGATGGAAAGAGGAGAGAGACAGAGACAGAGAGACAGAGACAGAGAGAGAGGGACACAGAGAGAGAGGGGAGCTTGAAGGATTTTTTTAAAGGGTCAAGCCTGGAAGTGTGCCACTTACTATTGGCCAGAACTCAATCACACCATCCCATCTAATTGCAAAAGAGGTTGGGAAATGTAATTTAGCTGTGTGCCCAGGAGGAAAGGGAGAGGAGTTTGGTAGATACAATGGTAGTCACTGCTCTAGTGGGTGAGTTGTGTTCTATTCTTACATCATCTGTGTCATGCTTGTTAGCCTTCTTCAGTTTACCTTTGTTCAAACAAACAAACAAACAAACAAACAAAATTCTTCCATGGTTTCTATGAGTCAGAGGGTCCCTGTTCATTCCCTTTTCTATAATATACATATGCATGATTTTCATTTTAAGTAAAACCCTACAAAGTTACAGCAATGCTTCTCAAATTCATAAGAATCATTCAGGAAACTTGGGAAGCTAAAGACTTTTAGTTTTACTCTTAGGACCACAGAATCTTCAGGTCTAAGTTATTCTTATGTTCAGGCAAGTTTGAGATACACAGTGTTATAGTAAATTCCAAGGAATATAGCAAATCAAAAATGAAGTATATGAGACTTTACTAAAAGTATTTTGTTGTACTTTATGTAGTTTAAAACAAGTTTCACATTTATCTTAGCTTATAAGCTTATTTGTTACACATGAATTTTTATTGTAATTTTTGTTTTAAGAGGTTTAATCTCGATCTTGCATCCATAAACCAAAAGCTAGAAATGTTGTTGGAATCTTAGCCTGAGTTGATATTGGGGCCAAATACCTAATTCACAGGATTTTATTTTATTCTGATCACTGGATAGGAACATCTTAGCTTATTCCCCACCCTTCCATCACCTAACAAGGGACACCCTAGATTAAGAGAATTCTCTTGTTACATTAAGACAATAAATAGGAGTCTATATTTGATAGGCTTGCTTATTTTTTGTGTCTGACTTGTGCATAGTTAAGTGATGACAACCCATTTTAGTTTTTAGATTTGTATTATTTTACTCTATGTGTAGGAATCATAAAAACCATGATATTATGAAATGCACCCCTTTCCTGTAAGGCTGTGCTTTTGTTCCTTGTAGAGAGTGGTCTGCTGCATTGTACTTCTAGAATGAATGTCAGAGCGTGGATAATTCTGGGCTTGTGATTTTTTTCTTTCTTCTATTTTATCTGCCTCTTTTTGTGTCTTTGTGTGCAAGTCTATGATTACTATTCAGTTTTTTTCCTAAATGCCAGCAATTATCTCACAGGTGGAGGGATTAGGAAAGAGCTGAGAGAATTGCACTAGGATTAGAATAAATTCCCCCTCCCAACTCCCCACCCACTTTAAATATAGTGAAGGAGGGAGTGGAGACTTGGAGGGCATAGGCAGAATTGGGGGGAGGGGTGGACAATTTGCTTCTGATGTTTAAATCCCTAGATAAAGAGAAGAAGAAACACCTGATGAAAGGAAGCAGAATTGAAAACCTAAGCTGGTCTGGGGTCCTTGTTTCATGGAGCTGGGAATGCAGGAAGGCAGGGCAGCTATTTTTCTGTTCCTCTGGAAGTTGTTTAACCAATGTCTTCATCTGAGAGATTTTCCTTTTTCCTTCCTTCCTTTCCCTCTCTTTCTTTCTTTCTTTCTTTCTTTCTTTTTCTTTCTTTCTTTCTTTCTTTCTTTCTTTCTTTCTTTCTTTCTTTCTTTCTTTCTTTCTTTCTTTCTTTCTTTCTTTCTTCCTTCCTTCCTTTCTTCCTTCCTTCCTTCTTTCATCTGCTTGACAATTTGTTTGCGGGGAGAAGGGAGCCAGGAGGGTCTAATATATGCCCAAACCAAGAGAATTTTGGTGAGATTATCTTTCTTCCCAGTTGGGAATGATTCATTTACCTGATATGTCAGTTAGGTTGCTTTCAGCTGCAAATAACAGAACTTTTAGCTCAACTGACTTAAACAACAAAGAGAATTTATGGGTTCAGTTCTTGAAATGTCTAGCAACTCAAACAATATGACCAAGAACTAGCGTCTCACTTCATCCATTTTTTGGCTTTGCTTTCTTGGTGTTGGCTTCATTCTTGGCAGGCTACCTCCTTTGGGATCCTGACATGGCTGATGGCCATTCCCAGGGTGATCTGCTTTTTGGTTCATGTAAATAAAGAAGAGTAACACTCTTCCCCAGCAATTCAACAAAAATCCTGGAGCAAATGCAGCAATTAATTCACATGTTTATTTCTGAACTAATCACTGTAATCAGAGGGATCATAGGGATGGGTTTTGCTGGTATCTTAGGCCTGACTCACATGCTCAATTCCAGAACTAAGGGGAAGGGTTGGCTTTTCCTGCAGCACATGGGATTCAGGGGAAGTCTGGATATTCCACCCCAAATTTGGGGACTAGGGGAGTGGAAGCAGAAGTCAACTGCACCTGAATAAAAGAATTTTAAAATCCAAAGCCAAACCCAATTAAGTCCTTAATCAAAAATCAGGAAATTGGGTGTGTATCATTCACCCTCACCATCTGACTATCAGGAGGTCCTATTTCATGAGGAGGGGATGTCAGTGTGGGGTTTGTGCACCAGCAGAGGCTCCATTTGGAAGCAGAGAGCTGGGAGGGAAGGCCATTGGCATCCTGACATCTATGTAATCAAGGTGTCAGCATTTTGGCGTCTTAGTTCATTGATGTGAAAAGAGGCAGGGAAAATGTCCACATGAATGGAGTGAATGCCAGGCCCAACTTGCTTCAGGTGAAACTGCTCTGGTGGAATCTTTTCCTCCTGCCCTGATCTCAGGCCTATGCTTAGGTCACCTGACATGGATTGCTATTGATGGATAGCTGAGTGAGACAGCCCTCTAGTCTCAAGTGTGTTTTTAACAGAGTGGCTCTTAGTAAATCTCTCTTTCTCAAATGCCTCGCCTCATCCACAGAGTCTTTCTTTTTAGCTGCTGCTTAATCAGCTGCTGTCCGTTAGCACACTGACCTAATTCTAAGCCACATATTTAGTCTAGGCTTTTGAGACAGTACCTCTCCAGTGTGACTGCTGATGTTAGCTCCACCTTGAGCTGTGGCCACTATTCTCATCACCTGCTTTACATCCCAGTATAGCAGGACCTTTGGCCAAAGGGGCAGCCAGTGAGGCAAGCAAAATAGAACAAGTCTCAAGTGCAGAACGAGCCTTAAGGTGCAATAGCTGGACAAATGTGGGTATTATGGTCTCCAAGCCAAGCACTCTGATGGCAAAGCCCCCTCTTCAATGGGCTGCTGCCCCTAGCAACAGGGGGCATTTGACCTTCCTCAAGTTGCTTTCTAGGCCAGTGCTTCTCACAATTTTAATGTGTATATGCCTTATCTGGATATCTTGTTAAAATGTAGGTTCTAATTGGGGAGGATCGGTGGTCGGAATAGAACCCGAGATGCTGCATTTCTAACAAGCTACCAGGGGATGCCCACGATGCTGCTGAGGTGTGGACCATAGTTTGAAGGAGCAAGTCTTTAAGGTCATCATCTTGAATGATCTTGCAAGTGAGACCATCTGGTTCTTTAATAAGTCCAGATGCAAAGGAGGAGAGCAGCATTCCTTTGGAAGTAGAGGGGAGACCTGGGACTCAAATTCTTAGAAATTATTTGTTACCTTCAGGCAACTGAGCAGGCGACTGATAAAATTCAAGCCTTCTCATCCTCCTTGGATGATAGAGGTGGGGTTATAATCTTGGCTTCTTCTCCCTCTGATAATCATACCCTCTGATGGGGTATGATGACATTGGCTTATCTCCCAGGAGCCGGGGGAACATTCAGTCCTGGCATTTGTGATCGTTATACAAGTGCTGTTTCCTCAGTCCCACAAGTAGAGACACATGGGGGACAGCATATAATACAATCTTCACCGTATTCTACTTCATGCTCCTAAAAAATCCTGTGTCTGTAACAAGTCACCTCCCAGGCAATTTCTGCAAGTCTGCACAACCCACAAACTCCCATGCTACGCTGATTGTAATTATCAACAGGTGAGAACATCAAATGTGTTCCAGTCCCAAGTCCCACCCCCTTGCCCACACTCCCTAGAGTTCCCCTTACATGCACATGGTTGCTGTGGGTCAGCGGTGAGGGCAATACACATTCTCAGCCCCATAGAGCTGAGGCTGCAGCCCTGCACACGGGCTGTCCTCTGGATATGACCTCAATCAAGTTTGTTCCACACGTGCAGTGTTCTCTTCCCTGTGTTCTGTTCAGCTTCATTGGTCTCACTCTCCCTATTTCCTGTCTGTATAATCTCCCAGTAAGAATCAGATCTAAACAAAAACGTAAAAGAGAAAATGTGTAAGAAATATCATCTGACAATATAACAAAGCAGGATATTTAACTGTCTGGTTGACTCCATTGTTTTATCTGGACTAGAGGGAGGAGAAAAAAAAAAACACCTTGGGATGGCTGCTGGAGGAACAAAAGTGAATTAGGAGGCTCTCATTTCACAATTGGTTGCCTGCGCCTGTGTTGGCTAATGGATTTATGACGAAGCTTGGCTCTGAGTTGCAGCTGGCAGTGGCCGGGGTTCAGGTGTTTACCTGGTGTCTTCAGGGATGCTGCACAAGCAGCTGTAAGTAGAGTTAGTTATTCCATCCGCTCTGAGAAAGGTTAAAGTGTGGGTCTTCAGGCTTCCCCGGGGACTCATCCAGTAGCAGGAGAGTCAGGGAAAACACACAGCGCTTGGGAGGGGGAGCCCTCGTCGGGATTTTGGCTGTTATTATAGTTACAAATGGAAGCGTTTGAAACTTAAATCTGAATTTAGGCAGCATGAGGAGAAACATGGATGGAAATGAATTATTTATTCCATCACTGGGGTCCCAGAAGCGTGGAGTGGGCGTTAATCTCCTTCGCACAGAGGCCTCTGAGCAGGCTCGAGGTTGTGTGTGTGAGATCTGACCTTATCTGCTCCTGGCCAGACACCTCAGCTTCGATTAATTTGCCTTGAGAATAATGCAAATAAGACCCTTTACCTTGCTGCTCATAAGATGTGAATATTTACCTAGCATGTGGTCAGGGGAGCCAAAAGTGCTTGTGTTGGTGATTTCTTTTAATCCCATAATTTTGCAGTAGATCTGCAGGGAGAGGGAGAAGCAGGCAGGAGCCAGCTCACACTGTCAATCTACTGGGTGTCAGGACATGGTGTGGATTTCCCTGCAACATGCGCCAGCTGCATCTGCACAGTAATCCAGGGAGGGAGAGTCTGCTGTTCCCATTTCACTGATTGGAGTTTGAAGAGATTCAGCATCTCACCTAAGGTCACCCAGCTCTGAATTATCCTGGCTGGGATTCAAGTCCAAGCTGCTGTCACACCCCCACCTTGCATTCTTTCCAGTGCCCCAAGGTATCAGATACAATGAAAACATTTAAAAACTTTCCCTAGGCTAGGAAGGGATAAGCTGATAGTTCAGCGAGTTACAACCACCAGTATAGACAGGACAAAACCCATTCCCCATAATTCACACTCCCCTGTCCTGTCTCTATTTCTGTCTGAGTTCATAAATATTTGTGTACATTCTATTTTCCTTTCTTTCTTTTCCTGTCTCCTGCTCTTTAGTGAGCACGAGTTTTATCAAAAGTTTCCCTCAAGGGTCTCTGTTAGATTTAGCTTATTCTTTTTGATAAAACCTTTCTGAGACAGTTGCCTAAAGCAAGGCCTGACAAATCTAGGTGCTTTATACATTTCTGTCTTTAGTCATCAAGGCGGGGTACCTGGTTCCACGGTAGAGAGAGGGGAGGAGGGGCCAGACATACTTCTTTTTTTTTTTTTTTTAATTTTATTTATTTATTTATTATTTTTTTGGGGGTACACCAAGTTCAATCATCTGTTTTTATACACATATCCCTGTATTCCCTCCCTCCCTCGACTCCCCCCCTACCCTCCCTCGAGTCCCCCCCCACCCTCCCCGTCCCAGTCCTCTAAGGCATCTTCCATCCTCAAGTTGAACTCCCTTTGTTATACAACAACTTCCCACTGGCTATCTATTTTACAGTTGGTAGTATATATATGTCTATGCTACTCTCTCACTTCGTCTCAGCTTCCCCTTCACCCC
This sequence comes from Hippopotamus amphibius kiboko, assembly GCF_030028045.1. Taxonomy (NCBI): domain Eukaryota; kingdom Metazoa; phylum Chordata; class Mammalia; order Artiodactyla; family Hippopotamidae; genus Hippopotamus; species Hippopotamus amphibius. The sequence goes on from NC_080189.1 coordinate 163,472,196, forward strand.
CCCCGCCCCCTCCCAAACCTCAAGTTCTCCAGTCCATTCTCTGCATCTGCATCCTTGTTCTTGTCTTGTCACTGAGTTCATCAGTACCATTTTTAGATTCTGTATATGTGAGTTAGCATACAATATTTGTCCTTCTCTTTCTGACTCACTTCACTCTGTATGACAGATTGTAGTTCTATCCACCTCATTACATATAGCTCCATCTCATCCCTTTTTATAGCTGAGTAATATTCCATTGTATATATATGCCACATCTTCTGTATCCATTCATTTGTTGATGGGCATTTAGGTTGCTTCCATGTCCTGGCTATTGTAAAGAGTGCTGCAATAAACATTATGGTACATGTTTCTTTTGGGATTATGGTTTTCTTTGGGTATATGCCCAGGAGTGGGATTACTGGATCATATGGTAGTTCTATTTGTAGTTTTTTAAGGAACCTCCAAATTGTTTTCCATAGTGGCTGTACCAACTTACATTGCCACCAACAGTGCAGGAGAGTTCCCTTTTCTCCACACCCTCTCCAACATTTGTTGTTTCCAGACTTTGTGATGATGGCCATTCTGATTGGTGTGAGGTGATACCTCATTGTGGCTTTGACTTGCATTTCTCTGATGATGAGTGATGTTGAGCACCTTTTCATGTGTTTGTTGGCCATCTGTATGTCTTCTTTGGAGAAATGTCTATTTAGGTCTTCTGCCCATTTGTGGATTGGGTTATTTGCTTTTTGGTATTAAGCTGCATGAGCTGCTTGTATATTTTGGAATATACAATCCTTTGTCCATTGTTTCATAGGCAACTATTTTTTCCCATTCTGAGGGTTGCCTTCTAGTCTTGTTTATGGTTTCTTTCGCTGTGCAAAAGCTTTTAAGTTTTATGAGGTCCTATTAGACATACTTCTTCCCTTCATAGTTTTGAAGTTTCAGTGTAGACAGAGGTGTGCATCTGACAGTGCTTTGTGCCTTCATGGTTTCCATGGATTTCAAAGCATCACTTGTTCTTCTTCTTTTTTTTTTTTTTTTTAATTTTATTTATTATTTTTTTGGGGGTACACCAAGTTGAATCATCTGTTTTTATACACATATCCCCGTATTCCCTCAGTCCTCTTCTAAATCCATTTGTTGAGTGTCCGTCCTGTGCTGGGTGTCAGAGATTTGGAGAACATATTATTGGACAACAAAAAGTTGCCCACCTCAAGGGTCCCTGAGCACCGGTGAGGGAGGGCTCTGAAGGCACATCAGGTGGGGAGTTAGGTACATGCTTTCTGCTTTTGACTGTTCACCTTCTTCATTGAGCTTAAGATCAAACTTCTGTTTCTTCCACACTTCTCTTTCCTTTATACCACCCTACATCAATCCATAGAGCAGTCTTGCTGTTCTTTAACTGGCTCCTGAATTTCACTTCAATACAAATGGAAGAACTTTATTGAGCCTCTATGGGTTATTAGGGGCTGGGTGTACAGCATGAAGAAGATAGGCCTGGCCCTTGCTTCTGAATGCTTCCAGTTTGGGGTGGGGGCGGGGAGACAGCTGTCAAATGTGTAATTGCACAAACCGTGGCTGTCAGGAGAAAACATTACAGATTGCACGAGGGAGGTGGCGTGGGGGTTGCCCTCCCCGACATCTGCAGAGGAGTGATGTTGCCCCTGGATTTTAGGTCTGTTTGAACACGCATCTCTCGCACCTGCCCTGTCGCCTGGCTGCTGTGTACAAGTGCACTCTGGAGCCATGAGTTCCAACAGTGGTACTGTGTTATGCTGTGCAGCCTTATTAAACTTTTCTTTGTTCTCTGATTGTTTCTGTCATGTTGCCTACCTTGGTATGCTATCTTTTGTAAGACTGCAGACAAATAAATCTTCCCTGAACTCTGTATTCCGTATGTCACTGTCCCAGGGAAACATTTTTGATGCCCACACACCATTAGAGGATGATGTCCAAGCTCCTTAGCCTGGCATTCAGTACGTCACAGTCTGGCCTAACCTCAGCTCCCTTCCCATTTATAAAACCCTTTGCCAGAAACAGGCCCTGCTAACTCGCAACCCATCCATATCCCAGGTGCAGTCTTTTCTCTGGGGCTCTGCTCATTTTGTTCCCCTTAGCTTTGTTTTTTGTTTTTTAAAGATTTATTTATTTATTTGTTTTTATTTTTGGCTGCGTTGGGTCTTCATTGCTCTGTGTGGGCTTTCTCTAGTTGTGGCCATCAGGGACTACTCTTCTTCATTGCAGTGCGTGGGCTTCTCGTTGTGGTAGCTTCTCTTGTTGGGAGCACAGGCTCTAGGCGCACAGGCTTCAGTAGTTGCAGCAAGTGGACTCAGTAGTTGTGGCTTGTGGGCTCTAGAGTGCAGGCTGAGTGGGTGTGGCATGCGGGCCTAGTTGCTCCGCAGCATGTGGAAACTTCCCCGCCCAGAGATCGAACTTGTATCCCCTGCACTGGCAGGCGGATTCTTAACCACTGTGCAACCAGAAAAGTCCCTTCCCTTAGCTTCGATAACTTCTCCCCAGTTCTAGCCATCTGTTGAAGTTTAATTCGTTTCACTCTTTCTGGCACACTTTCCCTGACCCTCTCAGCTCTTCAGAATGCCATAGTGCTTTCTAGAAACACTAACCATCACTTATTCTATCTCGTCCCTGTCTATAGTTTATATCTCTCTCCTCATGTCTCCCCAACCAGTCTGTAAACTTTTAGAGGCTAGGCACCTCATTTTCTACTCCTTGTGACAGATAGATGCTTGATGGTTATAGGCTGGTAGGTTGGCAGAGTGTAATTAACTAGTGTTGCACAGAGTTTCTTTCAGATGCAGGCATAAATACATAACGAGAGGATGGGGGATAGATAGAAAAAAAATAAACGTCAATTTTCAATTTTAATATCTTCCCAAGCTCAACCTGCACACATAGTAAATGTAGTACTTTAATTTTTATAGAGGATGAGGTAGGGTGGCTTTGGGGATAACAGAAACTGAGGGTAGGGGTTAAAGAGGGGAGTAACACTGAAGAAGGTGAGTTGAAAAGGAAGGAAGGGATCCCAAATCAAAGAGCCCTGAGTGTGGACTGAGGAGCACTGTATTAAAGTCCTGACTGCATTTCTCACTGTGTAGCCTGGATAAGTCACACCTGAAGCCCTGTCTGTAGAGGGCAATTAGGACCCTGCCTTGCCTGCTCCTGGTCTGTTGGGAGATCAAATGAAAGCAGGTTGTAAACTGTAAGGTGCACTGTGAATGGAAAGGAGTGTTGTTACTATAAATGGCATCGTCATCATTTATTGCCTGAATCCTCCCAAAGCCACACTGTGGCAGGGGATGGATCGATGGAGAGGTCTTTGTGACAGGAGGGGAGAGACCAGACTGGAAGGAGCCTGTGGTCAGATCCTGCAGGCCCCTGCAGTTGTGCCACATCTGTGCAGATGTTCTCGTGGCAGGGAAGTGTTCCCCCAGGCCTATGAAGGTGAAGAGGCTAAGGTGTGTGGGCCCTGACCTTGCCTATGACAGGCGCAGGTGGGAGGCCAGCCCTATCTGAAGGGCGTCAGTTACCGTGGTTACTGTGGAGCGTCCTGGGGTGTCAGTATGAGCAACAGAACTAGCTGAAGACCTGGGCTGTGCTCCCTGCTCTGCACTTGTCAGCCATGACTATTACCTCCTAGAAATGTAGTGTTAGCTTATCGAATGCCAGAGACGGAGTGCTTTATGGCTGTGATCTTACTTCATTCCTGATGTAAGTGAGGGAACAGTTTCAGTGATGTTAGCAGCTCAGCTCAAGGGAACCAACTAGTGAAAAACAGGAGCTGGGATTGGAACCCAGGCCTCTGCCAATGCTGAGCTCTCAGCCACCATGCTCTGCTGCCTTCAGCCTCTCAGAACCTCAGTCTCTTCATCTGTACTTTGGGGATAATGATGTCTGCCTTGCTCACTACATGGCATATGAGGATGTGGTGAGAGATTGGATATGGAAGGACTGTGTGCACTGCACTGTATACAATATACAGAGGATATACAAATATTCACCGAGCATCTATGACATGCCCGGCATTGCTTTGGGTCTGGGATACAGGAGGGATACGACAGCCAGAGCATCCGCTCAGACTGAGGGACATTCTAGTCACAATCTGTTAATAGAGAGACTTGCCAGAAAGTGGGAAGGGAAGGAAAAAATGTAGCCATTTAAGAACAATTGTGTTTTCAGAGAGGAAAAAGACATGTTAATGGGCAGCCATTGCCCTTTAAATCCACCTTCATTCCCGAGTATAAATAACACCACCAAATGAAGAGATTAAGCAATGTAGGAAATTTACAAAGACAGTTAAACAGAGAATAGCAAAGAGAGTGCACTTAGAAAAGAACAAATCATGTCAGGACATTTTGATCAGTATAAAAAAGCAAATCACAGTTCTAGAAGGTGAGAAGTGTGCAGTGGATGTAATATATCTAGATTTTAGTAAAATCACTTGAAGGAGAAATGGCCTGAAATCTTGCCTGAGAAATTAATTCAAATTTGCCATGGTAGAAACGGTGCCACTCATAATGAGAACTGGCTGGGAGATGGGAGTGAAGAGGGTGCGGTGACAAATGACCATAGCCCTCCGGGTATGATGGGGTCAGGTGAGAAGACCCAATTTAGCTATCATCACTTAATGATCTGGAAGAACGCTAAGCTCCTGGTAATGACGTTCATACATGATGCTAAATTGGGAGGTGTCATCGTGATGGCTCGTGGAAGGAAGCACAGAATAAGGGGATGGCAGTCAAGGTCAGGAGGTCACGGCGATGCAGGCGGGAAAAACAGGGGAGGATGCAGGCAAGGACAGTGGAGGGAATTTCCTTCAGGACAATCCACAAACGTTTCAAAAACATATATCTAGTAACATCAGGACAGGAATGAGCGCTAGAGATCTTCAGCTGTCCAAGGACTTATCCTTTCATGATCTACGCTGAGCATGAGGAGCGACCAGGAGGTATGTTGGGGATCAGGAAGGCAGCTGAGCCATGGTGGGTATTTTAGCAGCCATGGTCCTGCCAGGTTGAGTCCCTTCCTCCCTCTGTAATGTGATGGTCATAGAGGCAGAACTACTGACTTTTAGAGTGTTACCTACTTGAGACCTAGGGTTCTCATGTCACGCTGCATATTTGTATCCTGGCTCTATCACTTAATCTGTAAAATGGGAGGATAACGGTACTGCTTTAGGGATTTTATGAGAACTAGATAAATGGAATAGTCTAGTACCATGCCTGGTATGTGGTAAGTGCCTGATAAATATTACCTGTTATTATCCCTACCACTTCCATCATCATCACCATCATTGCCCCGAGTGCACGGTCTACACCTGTGGTGGAATATACCAAATTAACAGATAATGGCCTTTCTGGTTAAAGTGGGGAAAGAGACATCCAGAGCACGTGATTTAAAAACTACTCACAGAGTGAAAAGAGCATGGGGTCAGGCATCCAGATTTTTTTCCAAGCTCTGCTATAGGTGACCTTGAATGAGTCACTTTACCTCTTTGCTCCTGTTTTCACATCTACAGACATCTGGGCATGAACCTGATCATCTCTGACGTCCCTTCTAGCTCAAAAAGTTCATGAGTCTATACAAAAATAAAAAATGGGCTTTGTATTGTTCAAGTTGTCAGCTTTGAAGCATATTTTCTAGCACATATTACTCTGCAGACCTATTCTCTTCCAACAATTGCCACCCATGGGTAAGCTGACTCATACACTTTTAGCATTGGAAGTCCTACATCCCAGAAACCCCTCCACCCCCTTAGTCCTGGGCAAACCAGTATGGTTGGTCAGCCTGCCTATGGGATAATTGCCAGACTGTAGTAGTATTGCATGACAGTCTAAATACACATCTGCAGGAACTGAGTAGTTCTGTTGAGCTCATGGGAAGCATCCTCAGGAAACCATTCAACATTTTTCATGGTGCGTTTTCTTTGCTTGGGCTGCTATCATAAAATGCTGTAGACTGGGTGGCTTAAACAATAGAAATTTGTTTCTCACATTCTGAAGGCTGGGAAGTCCAAGATCAAGGTGCAGGTCGATTCTGTTCCTGGTGAGGACTCTCTTCCTGGCTTGCAGATGGCTGCCTTCTTGCTGTGTCCTCACATGGTAGAGAGAGATCATTTTTGTCTCTTCATATAGTGGTTCTACCCTCATAAAGTAATAATCTCCCAAAGGTCCTACCTCCAAATGCCCTCGCACTGGGGTTATAGCTTCACTATATGAGTTTGACAAACATTCAGTCCATAGCAGAGGTGGGCTGACCAAAGTTGTGTTACCAGGAGGAGGGTTGCAGTGGAAGTGCCAGAGGGTTCTTGTGCCCACTCCTCCTATCTGCAATGACCCAGTTCCACTTAATGCTTTTACTCAGGGCTGCTTGGCTGCTTCCAGCCTTGACATCCGTGCTGCCAGGAGAGTAGTAAATCTTCAAACAGCACCACATCACAGGCTCAGTAAATATGAGGCTCCTCCATGGAGAAAGTGAATTGAAAGAGGGAGTTGGTCTTGTTTTCCAGAGCTCTGTCTAGAATAACACGTTCGCTTTTGGATTCTTCAGGGATCAGAAAGTGACATATTGAAGGGTGCTGGGAGGGAGTCAGCTAAATGATTGACAAGGTAGAGGAAGAAACTGATAAGAAGGAAAAAAAAAAAAGAACAAAAGACCATGCATCCAGGCAGGTGCACATGTGTGAATTCAGGGCAAGAGGTGGTAACTAGGACACGAAGGAGGAGAGAGTAGTCTGAGAGGCAAGGCATCCCCAGAGGGATGTGGATGGAGGCAAAACCACTCCAAAGTTACACTTTTACATCTTACATTTATTTAGCATCTACTTACTCTGCACCATGATCCGTTATAACTGTGGGAAGCGCACAAAGATGGTACCATCATTTTTTTTGTCTTAGTGGAGGAGACAGGCAGTATGTGTAGTTGTGAAAAGCAAGGGTTTACTTACTAGCTGTGTTGCCTTGAGTAAGTTACAAAACCTTTCCATGCCTCAGTTTCCTTATCTGTAGAATGAACACAATTATAGTAATTGCCTATTATTAGTTTAAATAACTAAAGTTTTACTTAGAAGAATGCCTGGCAGATGGTTCATGTTACTGTTATTATTATCAAATGAAATAATGCATTCCAAGTGCTCGGTACAAGACTTGACAGGTAGTAATCACTCAATACATGTTAGCTATTGTTATTGTTGTTGTTACTGTTATTATCTTTGATAGTAATACGTCAAAATGAGGCATAGCAGAACTATGTTTAAAGTACAAAGGTAATGCAGCCAAGGCAAAGCCAGGTAAGGGGGAAGAATTAAGAAGATCATTGAAACCTACTGTCAGCCTGAAGGTGATATGTGAATGGTGGGGAAAGGATCTGCAGAGGTTTGCCTACTGGGGAAAAAGGGAATTCTAGGCGAAGCAAAGAGTAAGAACAAGGGCTCGAGGTCTGAGGCTGTAGCTGGCAATTCGATCAGCCTAAAAAGTCTGGCTAGAGCTCCCCTTGGCTTCTTAGGAGACATGCATAGCAATTCCTGCTGCATTTGCTGATGAATGCAGTTGCTAACAGAAGATGCTGCGTATCCTGTTTGTTTTATTATTTATAGTTCGAATCCCAGGCTTGAACTCAACACACTGTTCTTCAACTACAAGGGATTTTTTTTTTTTTTTTGGATTGGTAGATTCATTGATTGATTCAATGATTTATTCATTCAACAAATATTTATGGAATGCTTTTTACATGCCTTCCACTCTTGTAGGTACTGGGCATACAGCAGTGAGCCAAGAAACTGCTGCTCTCGTGGAGCTTCCATTATAGTGGAGGAGGCAGGCAGCAAAAGGAAAAACATGTATCAGGTGGTGATAAGTGCTGTGAAGAAAAATAATAGAGCAGGATATAGTGATAGCAGTGAGAGGGAAAAGGTTGTACTGTTTTAAATAGAGTGGCTAGAGAAAGTGGAGACCTGGAGCGTGAATGATGTGGACAGGTCACATGGCTGTGTGAGGAAAGAGTGTTGAAGTTGAAGGAATGGGAGGTGCAAAGGCCCTGAGGCAGAAGCACTGTTATTATGTTTGAAGAGTATCAAGGATGCTAGTAAGGCTGGAGCTAAATGAGTGAGGGGAGGGCAGTAAGGGATGATACCAAAGAGGAAGCAAGGTGTATCAGTCAGGCTTCAACCAGAGAAGGAGGACCACTAGGAGATGGAGAATGTGTGTAGTTAAATATATCTCCATATATATGGGTTTGTTACAGAGATTTGGCATCATGCAACAGTGGGAGCTGGTCAACTGTGTGAGATATAGTCTCTGCATCTGATGTTGGAGCCTTTAGTCCACCAGACAAGTAGTCAGGAAGGGAATATGGTTGTAAAGTAGGGGTCTGGGGGAGATCAAGGGTGGGTTGGACCCCACAGCGTGGGCTTCATGAGGATGAACTGAAACCTGTGTCAGTTCTGGTCACCTCTGGTGTTAGTGGTGTGGATATCCTATAAAAGCTGGGGCCATTCTTTATAAAACTGAAAGCACATACTTGCCCAGGACCAGGAGCTGGGAGACACTGAAGGAGGATCCAGGGGAGGGCAGAGAAGTTGCAGATCCAGTGCTGCTTCATGTGAATGAGGCAGATCAGCAGATCAGTAACACTGGGTATGAGCTGCAAAATAGCTACCACTTCTCTCCCACATGCAGATCCCCCAAGAATCTCCCTTGGGGCCCACCCAATGTGGAAACACACAAGAAAGGGAATTCTGGGAAACACAGTTCAGCCTAGCCAAGCTGACACACTACAAAGCCACCACATGGGATGGGTGGGTGGCAGTTCCTAGGAAATCTAGAAAAAGATCCTCATGAGACTTCCTTGACTATTTGCCCAGTAGACAATAACTCTTCAGTTGAAGCTGTTTCTCAGGGTGAGGTCCATTTGGTTTTCCAGCACTTTACTCAAGTGCCCAGGTGATAACTAACAGGGAGGAGAGTTGATTCACGTTCCCTGGGGAGGAAGACTTCAGTTGCATCAATCGTCATTAACCACAGCATCATATTCAGCTATTTGATGCAACAGAATTTGATTGATGTAATTATTAGACAAAATAGAAATAAAAAATTAAACAAGAACTTGACTCTGGGGACTTTAAAAAAAGCACTAACGCAAACGTGGAGACAACTATCCAGCTCAAGTGGACCATTCATTTGTTTAGTCATTCTTTCCCCAAATATCTGTGCTCAGCACGGGCGCATTAAGGGCTATGTTTGGAGGTGGTGCATAAATTCTGTAGGCACTGACTGAACTTTCATTGTGCCAGACACCAGGAATACAGATATGGACCTTGATATCAGGAATTTTCCAGATATGTAATTTTATTCCAGGGTAAGTAGAAGTATGCCCAGGGATGAAGATGCCACCAGCAGGAAGTGTGTAAGTCTCTGGGCAAAGCAGCATAATGTCTTCCCTGCATATAAGATGATGTCCTCACTCTCAGACTGCTTATGGTCTAATTGAGGAGCCAACATGTACACAAGGCAAGGTACTATGTTATAAGTGCAAAGCTGGGCTATAGAGGAAGCACAGGGGGAGCTGGGGAGGGGGTGGGGAGAAGATTCCGCCTCATGACCCAGTCACAGCTTTGAAAACCAGAGATCTTTTTGTGATCATCCCCAAAGCTGCACAGCTTCCAGAGACTTTTCTTTTCACAGGAAATATCCCACTCAAAAATAGTATGTTTGGCGGAGGCCTATTCTCCTGCAATCTTTGCCTTTGTCTGCAGTGTGTTAAAATAAGAGAACTTCTGATTCAGAGTAGTTATAAAAATAATATAGTAATTACAAAGTTCACTTTCGTGACTCACTTTGCTCTAAATCATGGCACTCTACAGGGAACCCTTCTCGGAGTTAAAATCCCACTTGCTGCTTATATTTCTAAACTGCCAATGGATCCAAAATTTCAAGATTGAATCATTTGGCAACATAGAGTTGGGGGGAAGGGGTGGGTGCTGGGATGATGACAGTTTTCAATGTTTGTATATGTCTCTTTAAAAAAACAGGACAAATTGGCTGATTTATCATGATTACATCATGTGTAGTGCTTGATCACAGAGTACCTTGTTTTGGATTTGTATTTATTTTTCTCCCTCCCGCTCCTGTCTAATTGCCCTCTCCAGAATGGAGGCTTCCACTGCCTTTTGGCTTCATTAATGGCTTTCATTTTCATTAAGAGCTTTGCGCTAATGGACTGTTATAAAATGCACAGTTGTTCCTTGCAGTCACCGCCAAATGACTCTCATCCTACTGACAGTTTCGTGCATTAGGCCGAAAAGAAGCCTGTGGGAATGAGTGAGAAGTTTCCAAACAAAAGATCTACCTACTTCTGTCCTTGAGGTTCTTCAGGGAAGTTGAGAATGAAACCTGGACTTCCATGAGTGTTTTCTATCCACTCGCTTCGAAATGCCTCTTGGTTGGCAAAATGGAGAGAAGGAAGAAAATAGGCAAGCCCAATTTTCTCATAATATTTTGGAATTTGAGGACTGTTGGGAATATGACTTGCAGAGGCCTTGCAAGAAGGAACACTGGTAATGATAAGATTTCATCAACCTTGCTCCAAATATACACACATTGGCTATTATTGGTGTTAAGAGCACCTGTACAATTGGTGCTTGTTGAATTTTACTTGGTATGCCATCCCATATGCAATGGAAGGGCCAACACTGATGAATGGTTGCAGAATTTGATTTCTTGGTAAAGTAGGCTGGTCTCTGTACCTAGTGCCATAGGTAAATAGACAATATTTTAGAGCTTTAGGGTGGCTCAGAGATAATTAATTCAACCCCCTCTCCCATTTTCATGACGATGACAGAGATTAAGTGACTGGTAAGTGTAACCTCGATGTTAGCTGGGGCCCCTCTGACACTAGGAGGTTTGGTTAGCTTAGCAGGAGCTCACAAAACATGGCCTGGTGAGCATTACTCTAGATTCCTATCCCCATCCTCTTTCCTGTTCTCTCTCTTTCTGAACCCTTCTTCTCCAAAACACCAAGAAAATTCTTCCTCTTGTTTCACGTAGAATGAGCCCACTCAGTTTTAGGAGGCCCTGGTAAACTCTTCCTCCACTCCAACCTCTTTCCCAAATAAATTCAAAATTTTTTCAGGCAACTGATAATGAACAAAATTTTCTCCATCATATTACATTAATCTCAGAGCTGGTCTAAAACTTAGGTTTTTAATTTTTAAATCTCTGCTCTTTCCACAGCATAATTTATCTGCTTTAAAAAAGATATTCTCGATCCTTTTGTAGTTCATAAGCGTGATGATTGGGTGTTCACGCGGCTGTGTGACATGTGCCGCCATCTAAACCTTGTTACGATACCAGCACATCACCTGTCTGACGTGAACTTCGGGGATCATTTTAATCTGCTGGTGTGATAGTGGTTTTGTGGTTCTCCGATTTATCATCTCTGGGTGTTGTATGTCCTAAAAAAAAAAAAAAAAAAAAAAAAGATATTCTCTGTGAGAAAAGCCATCATCACATGATGATATCCTCGTGTATTGTTTAAATTTGTTACATCTGTTGCCCTTCACAAGAGGGAGCAAAGATCAGTCAACATTTTAATTGGCTGAAACCTAAAATACAGGCTTAAAGTCTTAACATTAACTAATTATTAAAATCTTTACAATTAGATATTTTTATTATGTACTTAATACAGATGTTAGTATTATCTAATTAATATCTTTCCAGATGGAATGATAATATATATGAATGTGCTAGCCATTCTTCCTTCTTCACTAATACCCATTTCCCCTTATTCAATAAAAGATCTTGGTGAATTTCCTAACATTTTTCAGTTTTATGTTCTCATATAGTTTAAACATCAGAGCATCTGTTTGCTTTTGTGTTTGAGCATGCAAATTCTAAAGGGTCAGAGCTCTGGCTCCTATATTTTATGCAAGGTATTTGGCTTGACATGAGCCTATAATGTCAAATAATAACCACAAGGATTTACAAAGCCCAGTTTGGGAAAGGTCACCAAAATGTATAAAGTTGACTTTGAGAGTAGATACTGTAGGCTTGAAATGAGGATGATTAAATCTTAAATCTTCACTAAAGTTTGGAAAAATCTGGCTGGATGTGTTTTTAAACACCCAGGGGTGATCAAGCTCCTTTTCCTATCATGACCTTAAACTTATTTCCCAGTTCAGCTACTGAGTACTACATTTAAAAGTACTGTTCTTTTTAAAAAGCAACAAAGGTTACACCTCGCCAGCATTTAAAACATGTATGATGGTATGGAAAAGAGATACATGAAATGAAAAGACATATTTAAAAAGCTTCCCAGGTCCCAAGATGCAAAGCATCTGGAGTAGAGAGAGCAGGCTGCCTGTGGTACCGCCAATCTCAGCTACAAAAAAGGCAGAGTATTTACAAAATCTTTGAAAAAGCTTTATTCCCAGAAAGGACCAGTTATAGTTGAATGCAATCCAGAAATTTGTGCTTGAAGGCTACTTCCTGGAACAGGTAGCACAGAGTTCCAGGATTTGTGGACTGAATACTCTTCACTTCCCGGAAAATGGCTGGCACCTGAAGGGTGATGACTGGCATGCTGGAAATTGGAGAGTGTGTGGAGGATGAGCTGTTATTATATGATGTATCTCAATGTGAGTGCTTGATTACTCCATGTAAAAATAATTTTGTCTTGAGATCCAGAATTTCAATGTGGTGCCCACCCATCAGTGTACAGTACTGCAGGCTGCCTTAAAGCAAGGACCACTTAGTTATAGTCAGCCAGGCCAATTAGAAGGAAAGTTGTAAAATAGCTGAGTGTTAACTACCTCTGGAGTTTGTTCTTGAGAAATGACCATGACCTTAGGAGCTAAGCCAATCTGAAGTCAGAACCCTGACTCTGTCCTTATCAACTGTGTAACTGGGTGAGTCATTTAACCTCTCTGAAACTTATTTTCCTCTTCTAAAAATGTGAGTGATAAAGTGAAAGTTATCACAATGTTTTAGAAGTAAATGAGTTCAGGTATGTAAAGGAGGTAGCAAAATACCTGGCACAAGGCAGGCCCTCAATAAATGTTTTTTCCTTTATTTCTCCCTAATTTCCTTTCTCCTCTCCACTCCACCCTTTTCTTGTCTACATCAAGCCCGTATCCTATGTCATTTTCTCAGAGCTATGCTCTCAGTTTGCTGTCTCACTACCTATCCCATGGAGCTGGCTGACAAAGGCTCTAAGTATCATCTAACCCAAGCGTAATACCTATAACCTTTCAGAGGCACTTTGAAGGATTGAAAACTCATTTTGACCTAAAGGAATGAACCTCCAATGGTGAAATTTCTGTTTTCTGGCTTACTGGTCTGGGAGTTCTTTTTGTCTGGGGCCTGTCCCATCTCAGTATTACAAGTTATAAATTTCTGAACATTTTTTACCCCTTTCTTGATGTGGCCTTTGCCTATCTGCTTGTAAAGCCAGTCTGGCTATGAAATAGCGGGCTCCCCAGGACTGCTTTAATCAGAAGTAAGACTGACTTACAGTTACCGTGCCAGTGCTGTGTGCCTGTGAGACTGGGCACAGCTTCATTAGTAAGTTTACTACACTGGGCTTTCCCAGAGATGGTGCTTCTTGATTTGGTCCCTGGATAAATTTGCAAGTGCTAATCTAGTTGTTGCTGGAGAGCATCCAAACGAAAGGCAGGACTATTTCCCTTACCTTGTTAGGCATTAGATTGGCAAGGTCTTGGACTCTGGTAAATTCTGCAGGCCTGGAGGGAAGCTGGTCATTCAGCCAGGTGCAGGGGGAAGGAATTGTTGGGGAGCATATGGTAGGGGAGGCCTAGAGATAGGTAGAGGAAGTCAGTGCCTTGAGGGATTTGCACTGTGACTTCCAAGTCCAAATTCAACAGAGATTTATTGAGTGCCTACTGTGTGCTGGGTACCATTGTAGGCATTAGGGATGTATCAGAGAATAAGACCAACGGAAACATTCCTGCCCCTTGTGGGTCTTACATTCTAGTGGTGGGGGTGGGGGGGCAGAGGGAGTACAATAGATCGGTGAAAGGTGGATTGGGAGTGTGTGTGATGACAAGAATGTGACATTTGAATGAAGACTACACAGAGGGGGTGATCCTACAGATCAGGAGTTGGGGAGAGAGTGGTCCAGGTAGAAGGAATAATTTGGCAAATGCTCTGAGGTGGAAAGTCTTCCTGACATGTTTAGGAACAGCCAGGAGGCCTGTGTGCCTGAAGCAGAGTAAACAAGAGGGAGAGGAATAGGAGATAGGCCAGGAGGCAGAGATGGGGATATATCTTCTAGGAACAAGGGGACCCCTTAGGAGGCTCCCAAGTGAGAGGTAAGGGCCAGGTGGAAGTAGTATAGAGGATGAGAGGAGTCATGTTCTGGGTTTCTTAGGAAGATAGAGTCCATAGGGTTTGCTCTTAAATGAAATGTGGGGTGTGAGAAGATGGGGGTCAGCCATGACTCCAAGGCATTTGTCCTGAGCAAAAAGAAGCAAAGCACTGCCCTGGACCAAGATGGGGAGACTAGATTGTAGGAGGAGACAATTTAAGGGGGAAAAGCCGGAGTTTAGTTGAGTCATATTAAGTCTGAGATCCCCAAATCTGGATTTGACATCCAAGGGCCGATGTCGAGGAGGCAGTTGGGTTTGAGGTTGAAGGTCAGGGAAGAGGTTGGACTGGAGATAGAAATCTGAGAGTCATCACTATATAGATGGCAGTTAAAGCCAGGACACTTTCCAGAATCACTTCCTTTTAGTGAGATTTTCCTGCCTTTGACAGAACTCACATACCCCCAGTGTGGTTTTGGATGTAGCTTTCTGCCACAGAGGACTTCTACTTTGTCCATCTATCTGGGTTTATACCTGGTTGGATTCAGGTGCCTTTGAAGCAAAGGGTCTGCTCCCCAAAGAGGATACAAAATGACCCACAGAGATGTTAGGAAGAGTGGGCTAGAACTTCTGTTTATCTTTGCTCGTCTTAAAAATTTTCTGTGTGCGTGTGTGTGTGCATGCAAGCACATGTATGTGTGTGTTTTATAATATGCTTACTATATGGTTGTAATATATAAAAGAAGGTTACGTTTATTGAGAATATGTGTTTATAAATTTCTAACAAGGTGGGAAATTAAAGACGTTTACAGACCACCTGGATGAAGGAGAGAGCGGATGTCTGTTAATTCAGGACCTCAAGGGGGATGGGTAAGAATCAGGGAGTCCTGTTTCTTTGTCCCGTTGGAGTGAGAGGGACACGCAGCTTGCCTTTTGCAGAAGAGATCCTTTTTAAGAGAACATTCAGGTTCTGCCAATACTTGCTGAAGCACGTACTAGGGTCTAACAGAGCAATGGGCGTTTTCACCTTCACATCCTCAGAGCAAGCCCAGGAGGTTGAACCAGAGACTCACTCCCATGAAGGAAAGGAAAGGGAAGGTGGTGGTGGTTGATGATGGGCACAGGGTGGGAGCCTTCTCAGGGCCCCCGCTGGCCCACGAGATAACCCTTATTCAGGTAAACAGGAGAGGTGTCTTTCCAGGCTCTCACCTCAAGGGCCAATGTTTTCTAGACCATTATCACCCCCAGGGAATTCCTGATTTGAAACAACTCAACTTTTTTCTCTCCAAATTCCTGTTGAGTTTCAGAAAACACTCTTCTAATCTTGAGTTGCATTTGAAATGATAAAAATAGTTGGGCAATGCCGAATGGTGGGCAATGTCTCCTCTGGGAGGGAGGGAAAAAGGCTGTTGTATTTTTAAAATCTTTTTCTCTCTCTTTTAGACTTCTACAGAAAAACCTCAAGTTTCACCCACTGTCTGTGGTCCTCAGGCACCTTGTCAGCTCTTTTTCAGTTATCTTTTCATGTACCCATAACTTATTTCTCAAGCTAGACTATAAAACCTTCAGGGTAAGAACTCTACCAAGCTCCGTCAGGCTCCCTTTCTGTCATTCTTAACTTTTAGTGCCCTACACCTCGTGGGTGTTGAATAATGAGTAATTTTTTAATATAAATTTAGTTTTTTATTTATTGGCTGCATTGTGTCTTTGTTGCTGCACATGGGCTTTCTCTAGTTGCGGCGAGTGGGGGCTACTCCTCATTGCAGTGTCTTCTCTTGTGGAGCATGGGCTCTAGTGCGTGGGCTTCAGTAATTGCAGTACACGGGCTCAATACTTGTGGCTCACGGGCTCTAGAGCCTGTCAGTAGTTGTGGCGCACGGGCTTAGTTGCTCCATGGCATGTGGGATCTTCCTGGAGCAGGAATCAAACCTGTGTCCTCAGTGGTGGCAGGTGGATTCCTAACCACTGTGCCACCTAGGAAGTCCTGAATAATGACTTATTGACTGATTACTATATCGCGGATGTAAGAGTCAAAACAATAAAATAGAAAGAGAGCGGTAATTAAACATTTCACAATAGCCAGGATCCAGGAGGAAGGCAGCAGTAGCCTGTTTATCCTTCCCCACCTGCACACCCTTTAGTTTGCCAAGTAGAAAGGGGGAGCATTGCCTGAGGTTCTCGGGGTCTACTGAGGTCTCTGGATCATGACAGAAATGACTTCAGAGACTGAAGCCTTTCTCCATGGAAAGCCCTGTCGCCAGCTCCAGGAGATGTAAATCTGGGAACCGGTGGGGAAGCTGCAGGCAATCCTGTGAGGATAATGGGTAAGAGTGTGAGTCTAGAGAGAGCGTCACTGAGGTAACCAGAACCCCAACTCTGCAGGTTTTGCCTGGGTTCTCAAAAGCCTTCCAGCTTTCCATTTTAAAAAGGGATTCCTCAAAGTAGACTCAGAAGAACATGCTTCAGAGCTACATCTTCAAAATCCAGAGCGCCTCAGAATCACTGCGGAAGCAAGTTAAATCCAGATTCCTGGGCCCCCACTCCCAGAGAGTCTGATTCAGTAGGTCTGCTGTGGGCGCCCAGGTATCTGCATTTCTTCTATAAATAAATAAATGTGGGTGATTCTGGAGACCCCACCTAGAGAATTACTATGCTTTTACTTGGTGTTGTGGGTGAGACATGGGTCTGCATTCTTCGCATTGGTCTGATTGCGTTTAATGTGTTAATTATCCCTTTGCCAGTAGCTGCCTTTTCACATGCATCCTTGATCCTTAGTTGCCTTTAAGCTGTGACTGCTTTCCCAGGCCTGTGTTTGAACCCGTATTTAGAAAGCAGCAAGGACACTTAAATATATTCATTTATTTAGTAAGTGTTTCCTGAGCTTTGTTTCTGGCTCTGTCCTAGGTACTTAGATTAAACAGGGGTGAAGAAGACCAAGATCCTGCTCTCCTGAAGCTTCTGTTCTAGGAGACTTCTGGGTCTACATTTATGTTCACAGAAGGAGTCTCTTCTCTGAGGCTCTAAGACAATTCCAGGCGGTTGAGGTAGCACGTGTGTGCTTGGCATTTGTGCAGAGGTAGGTCTTCCACTCCTCAGTTTATGTCTGATGAGGACAGGAAGAGCCAGCAGAGGATAAGTGAGCTGTCTGAGGTGACTCTTTGTAATGGAGGTGCAACAGGTAGGATGTGCTTTCAGTTCTTGGCTATTGTAAACACTTCGCTTAATGTTCCAAAGGGTAAGTATTCACATATGACCACCCCAGGGCTCCCTTCCTGTGAGACACTTTCAGGGAGATGGCCAGGGGACAGTATCATGTTGGATGCAATGCACCGCACTGGGACAATGGCTTTCTGCCAGGGTTAAGGCAAGTCATTCCACTCTTCATGCCTCCATTGCGGTGTTTGGGTCAGATGGATGTTTATAGCCCAGGTCCTGCTCCAATTTTCTAGAATTCCTTATTTCCAAGAATTTTCTGGAATTCAATCTAAGCCCTGACTTCTGTCTATTTGGTGTCTGTCTCAGTGGTATCTTGAGATGTGAAATGGTAGCTTGCTATAATCTTCACTTCTGGGGGTAGGTATCAAATATGCCTTCAAAGCAATGGAACATCCTTGAAAGTGGAGAGCAAAGAACCAAATGGAAGAGGGAGGTTCCCTGATGGTACAGAAGGAGGTGCATGACTTCCCTGTCTTTGACCTTGAGCTCAGGGATACCAGCCATTTTCACACCCTCTAAATTCCGCTGTCTTGGAGTAAAGCACTGAGCACTTATCCTAGTTACGGGTCTTGTTGGGGTGTAAGTACCAGAGATAATTAGCGAAGGAGGTAGTGGAGGTTACAAGAGAAAAAAGAAGGCAGTGGAGAGAGCAGGGGCAGAGAGAAGGCAAAGCAGCTTTGGGGTTGATGAAGTAAATAGTGACCTGGACTGAGGGACAGCTTCCTGCCTCCATCATTGGGAGGGAGCCAGGCAGTCTTTAACTGACAGGTGGCTGTGTGCCTGTGAACAAGACCTGCTCTGGAGTTGCAAAGGCTATCCAATCCTGTATCCTAGACAAAGCACTGGAGATTTTCTCTAAAGGCTTAAGATCTAAATAAAATTTATTTCTCTCAAGCATCCTGATTTATTTTACATGCCTGGAGCCCTGCAAAGGCCACAGGGTATAGTATTGATACTATCCTCCTAGGAAGTTGGGGTCTTTATTTTTCAATTTCCTTTGTTTAGAGCATCCAGAGTTGAATAGATGAATAAGGAATGTTTGGGGGCAATGAAGTATGTAGGAAGGTGGGCTCACAGTCAAACTCTAAGACCCTGAGGGTGACTTCTGACCCAATTTAGGCTCTCCTGGAGCTTGGTGACTTCAGAGTACTCAGTGGGGAGATGGGTGGATGGATGAACACCTGCGGGTGGATGAAGAGGGAGGGTGAATATCGTATATTCCTGTCCTCCCTTTGGTGATTAGGTTGTTATTACTAAGAGTGAGCCAGACCTTTCTGCCCTCAAAGAATAAATCATTCCCGGGAGAGTAAATGTCGTCCACAGACATATTTATGATTCCCACCAGCTCTGCCCTTTAAGCTGCTTCTCTGTAACCGTTCCCTTAAAGCTGCACCATCCAATACAATTGCCAGTGTGGCTATTTATTTTTCAATTAATTTAAATGAAATAAAGTAAAATAATTAAAATTTCAGTTTCCCCCCTCACTAGTCACATTTCAAGTGCTTATAGCCACATGTAGCTAGTCGCTAATGTAACAGACAGTGCAAAACTGTAGAACATTTCTGTCACGATGCACATTCCTATTTGACAGAGCTGCCCCAAAGTCCTTGGGGGATTAGAACTCCCTTGGGCCTGTGCTTGCAGGTGGGGAAATGGAGATCTTCCTTCTCAATAAGCCTGGTGGTTGCCACAGAACCAGGGCCACCTGATGGCCAGCCCACGAGTGGAAAAGACAGACTTACAGGGCACAGGGTGGCACAGAACCTATTGGAGCTCAAAACTCAGTAAAATAAACTACAGTGGAAGTGCGAGTACTAATCAACTCAGCGGTGAATTAGATTTAAAAGAAATGGGAGTAGGGCTTCCCTTGTGGTGCAGTGGTTAAGAATCCGCCTGCCAATTCAGGGGACATGGGTTCGAGCCCTGGGCCAGGAAGATCCCACATGCCGAGGAGCAACTAAGCCCGTGTGCCACAACTACTGAGACTGCTCTAGAGCCTGCAAGCCACAAGTATCGAGCCCATGCACCACAACTACTGAAACCTGCACACCTAGAGCCCATGCTCTGCAACAAGAGAAGCCACTGCAGTAAGAAGCCTGCACACTGCAATGAAGAGTAGGCCCCTGCTCTCTGCAACTACAGAAAGCCCATGCACAGCAACAAAGACCCAATGCAGCCAATAAATAAAAAATAAAATAGATAAATTAATTAAAAAATAAAATAAATGGGAGCAGAATCCAGGCCCAGGAAAATGCAGTTATTGGGACTTTTAGGTTGAAATCTGGGACTTCATAGTTGAACACTTTAAGGTGTCTTTGTGGTGGTTTTACTGCCCTTATTTTAGAGATGAGGCAGTTGTTTTTGAGAGGTTAAGTGACTTGTATAAGGCAGTGGAAGTGGTTAGGTTAAGAGTGGGACCTAGAGCTCCCGACTTTGAATTCTTTGCTTTTTGTATTGGAGCACATTGCCCCTCAAAGAAAAGAAGACGTCATAGCCTGATTGGCCATGAGTTGCTTTTCTCATCTGATGAAGACTCCTATCAGGGCAAATGGACTAATTGTCTGGGGGGTCTTTGGCCCTACTAAGCCTTGTGACACCCTAGTTGTAGAAGTTGGAGGGGAGAGGGAAATATTATTTTTGAATCTTTAGTATATACTAGATACTGTGCCAAGTCTTTTTAATGTATTGTTACATGAGTAGCAGGTATTGTTTTTTCATTTTAACAGGTGAAGAAACCGAGGCTCAGAGAAAGTTTGAATCTTGCCCAAAGTCTCAAAGCTAGTAAGCAGGTGGGATACAAATTTAGGTCTGTGTTATTCCAAAGCCTGGTCTTTGCACCATTCCACAGCGCTGTAACGAGCAAACCCAGTGGTAACAAGGTGAGAGATCCAGGGCCCTGGAGAGGAGGTGCATGTATGGCATTGCCTGTGTCTGAGGATGTGAGTTTGGGAAAGATGTCAGCAGACCCTGGGTCAACCTCTTCTTAGACATAGGATTCTCCCAGCCTTATGTGTGAGGAGAAAAAAAAAATAGCTTTGGAGTTGAGTGGACAAATGGGGCTGCCAATTTCTTTGGAGTCCAACTGTATGAGCCTAAAAGGGATTGCCTCTTTTAAATTGGTGGCAGAGAAGAGTGCCCAGCTGATCCCTGCTCTGAACACATATGAGCCCTTAAGATAAGTTCCCTGGATGCTGAGATCAATGAAAGTATCTTTATGCAACGAAGTTGGCTCCAAATATTAGTGCCAGGGACTTGCTTAATGAGGATGCTAAGGGGCGGGTTTTCTGGAGTTTCTGAAGAAGGGAAACATAGATGGAGAGCAGTGAGATGAGAAGAGCTCACAAAGGGAAGAGAGACTTTAGACTTCTCCTTTTAATCCAGAGTCTTCAGTAACTGAGAAGCCAGGTTGTATTCTGCCAGCAGCTTAAATTCATGGAGGCAGAGGGAGTGAAAGGAAGACAGAAAAGAATGCCTAGAAATGGCTTAGAAAGCAGTTCTCATCTGGTGGATTGTATTGGTTTCTGGGAGAGTAATATCAGTTCATCAAAAGCTTGGTTTGCAGCTGTGAGCCCAAAGGGAAACTGAGAAAACCAGCCACCAATGTGGCAGACAACAGAATTGCATCCTCCAAGATAGTAAGCAGAGGAAAAAAAGGACCATCCTGTCCTGAAAGGACTTATTGGATCCTTCTTAGGCCTTAGATTTGAAGATGGCTGTTTCCTTTGCCAGATACAGCCTTAAAGAAAGAGACTCTTCAGAGTGAAACCAAGTGTCTAATTCAGGGAGGGGAAAGTGTATCAGTTATTTACTGCTGCATAAGAAAAAGATTGCTTACAATAGCAAATTGTTATTTCTCATGATTCTTTGAGTTGATCCAGTAGTTCTGCCCCAAGTACTACTACTGGGGTCAATTGTGTAGCTTCATTTATCTGGCAGAAAGGCTGAGCTAGAAGATCAAGGTCTTCCTCAGACATGTGGGGCCTTGGTTCTCCTCCATGTGGCTTCTTATCTTCCAGGGCCTTTCTACATGGCCCCTCTCTCCAACAGGATAGCTTGGGCTTCTGTGTAGCATGGTGGTTGGATCCCAAGAGAATAAAAGAGGAAATTGTCAGGTGTCTCTTTTTAAACACTTTTTACCGGAGTATAAATTTACAATGTTGTGTTAGTTTCAGGTGTACAGCAAAGTGAATCTGTTATACATACATATATCCACTCTTTTTTAGATTCCTTTCCCATATAAGCCATTACAGAGTATTGACTAGAGTTCCCTGTGCTATATAATAGGTCCTTATTAGTTATCTATTTTATATATAGTAGTGTGTATATGTTAATCCAATCTCCCAATTTATCCCTCCCCCCCCCTTACCCCCTGGTAACCATATGTTTATTTTCTACATCTGTAACTCTATTTCTGTTTTGTAGACAAGTTCATTTGTACCATTTTTTTAGATTCCACATATAAGCAATATCATATGATATTTGTCTTTGTCAGATGTCTTAAGGGCTAGGCTTGTAACTGGCACAGCATCACTTCTGCCATTTCCTGTGGATCAAAGCAAGTCTCAAGGCCAGCCAGGATTCATAGGGTGGGAAACAGGTTATACCTCTTGATGGGAGGAGTGGCATGTGGACATCAGGATGGGATGAATTACTGGCAGCCATATTTGCAGGCAAATTGCCATAGGAATTGTGATATCATGATATAAGAAATCACCCTAAGACATGTTGGTCTTCATCCCCAGTTCCTGGCCCTAGAGCTTCCAAAACTCTTGACATTTCCTAAATGATAGCAGTGAGAGTATTTGTTGTTGTTGTTGTTATTTATAACAAGAGTATTGGTGGTTGTTGTTATTTATAACAATAACATATGTTGTTATTTACAACATCATAACTGAGTTTATGCTAATGAGATGACTCGATGGGTCTCTAGATAGCTTAAGGGTGGGTACAGGTTGCCAGAGGAACCAACCATGTGATTAGAGAGTTGGAACTTTTAGTCCCACTTCTCAACCTCCAGGAAAAAGAGAGGGGATGAAGATTGAGTTAGTCCCCAATGGTCAATGATTTAACCAATCATGCCTATGTAATGGAAACTTTATAAAAACCCTAAAGGACAGGTTCAGAGAACTCCTGGGTTGGTGAACACACTGAAGTGCTGGAAGAGTGGTGCACCCCTCACCACCTCATACCTTGCATTATGCGTCTCTTCCATTTGGCTGTTCCTGACTTGTATCTTTTAGAATAAACCAATAATAGTAAATAGAGTGTTTCTGAGTCCTGTGAGCTGTTCTAGCAAATTATCAAGCCCCCAATTTATAGGTTGCAATATTTAGTTCATAAAAAAACAGGATGTCCAGTTAAATTTGAATTTCAAATATGAGTCTTTTTTTTTTATTATTATAAGTATATCCCACAGACTATTTGGTACATACACTAAAGTACTTGTTGCTTTTTAGAGATTCAGATTTAACTGGACAGTTCATATTTTATCTCACAACTCTACCCTGTGGTAACAGTGGCTCTCCAAGGGAGAGATTCTCATGGGGGCATGGGTGGGGGTTGTAGGAGTGAATTGGCATCCAGAATCTATAGTCCAAGACATGGATATTTGGAAAACTCCTCCTAGGCCAGTGCTTCTTAAACTTTAACATGCACATGAGTCACCTGGGGATTTTGTTAAAATGCAGATTTTGATTTAGAAGGTTTGGGGTAGGACCTGAGGTTCTGCCTTTCTAACAAGCTCCCAGGTAATGTGAATGACAGCCCATGGATAACACTTTGAAGAAGATTGGTCTGTAAAGTCCAGAGAGAAAATATTTTTTGGCTTTGCAGATCATAGGGTCTCTGTTGCAACTACTCCACTCTGGTGTTGTATCAGAAAAGCAGCCATAGATAGCATGTAAACAAAGGAGCATGACTGTGTACCAATAAAATTTTATTTACAAAAATAGACAGTGGACAGGATTTGGCTAAGCAGGCTATAATTTGCTGACCCCTAAGCATGCTGATTCTGATGTGCTCCCTTCTTTAATGAGAATCCTTGGTGCAAGGAAGGGAAGACTTGTATCCCTTGTACTAGAAGTCTATAATTTCAGGGGTTCAGAAAGGATTGCCCTAAATCCCTCACCCTCAAGTACAAATCTCTCTCTGCTCATAATTACTTCAAGTCTTCAGCTAATATTTGGTTCTCTATTGAAATGCAAATTGCCTGAACCAGGAATCCTTTTAAGCTGATAAACAGCCTTTACATCCTAGAATAAATGTATTTAGCATCCCTCTTGAAGGAGAAGAGAAGGGGACCCTGGAACAGGAAAGTTGAGGCTATACCTCATTTATACTTTTGTCTAGGGTAGGACAAGTGGTGCTTACCTTGCTCTCCACCTTTAAAATACGCTTGCCAATGCTAATAATTAAAATATTCATCTTACTAAAGAGTATTCAGGTGTGTGAAAGAGCAGTCCTTGCTCAACTGTCCTGTTTGCCTGGGACAGAGAGATTTCCCAGGACGTGGGATTTTCAGTGCTAAAACCAGGGCAGTTCCAGGCAAACCAGAGAGAGGGAGGGAGAAAGTCAGTGAGCTCTCAGATGATCAGTTCCCACAATAATGATTTGGTGACAACACAACATATCTCCCCTGAACTCAAAGATGATTAAAAGAGTGTCAAAGGAATATCCATTTTCTTTTACTTGAAATTGGAGGCACTGCTACAAGTGACAAAAACATGGAGCCCTGACTTCTATACAGGTTGGGGAATGCTTTTTAGGGCCACGTTTTGCAGCTTTCTTATAATTAGGTGTTCAGTTGGTGATTGCTGGTGGTGACAATGGTTTGAATGGTGATAGTATCAATAATAACAATAATTATAAATAACAGCTAACATTTATTGGGTGCTTCATGTCAGGTAAACTGTGTATTTCACATTCATTATCTTATTAAATGCTCTCACAGCAATCCTGTGAGACAGGTTCTCTCATTTTCTCAATTTTACAGAAAATTAAATTGTGGTTTAGAGAATTGTTTTGATGTGTCCAGAAAGCTACTGTAATGGGGTTCAGACCCTCTAGACCCTTAATTATTCATGAGTTCACGGCAGCAAAGTCTTTCCTGGTATTTTCTCCAGCTTCTAGGAGCCTTTTCCTGGCCTCCTCCCCTGGTATAGTGGGACACGTCTCTGATAGGATATTTAACTTCACGGAGCCTGGTTCCTTATATGCTTAAAGGGCGGGGGGGGGGAGGGCAGCTAATAACACTTAGATTGTCCATTTCTTTCCCCATTTCCTCCCTGTCCCCCTTTTGCCACAGCCATAGTTTTTTCATTCTCTACCGTCAAAGAAGTTTGGTATAGTTCAGTGGTTCTCCAAGTGTGGTCAATGAACCAACAGCATCACCTGGGAATTTTTGGAAAGGCCCCACCCTAGACCTACCGAATCAGAAACTCTGGGGTGGGGCCCAACAATCTGCTGCACAGCAAGGTTTGAGAACCATGGGTACGACAGAAAGAACTTGGGGTCACAAATCAGCAGAACCAAGTTGAATTTTGCTTCTGCTATTTGAATGATGAACTTTCTGAGCCTTTGTTTCCTCTTCTCTAATATGGGACATCATAATCTCACAGTTCTATCTGGGGTGAAGTCGAATTAAAGAATGGTGGAAAAATGCACTTTAAGCATCAAAGCATCATTGTTGCCACTATTACCTGCCCATGGGGCCCGCTTCCTCATAGCACATGCTCTCCCTGCCTGCTGAGATATAAACCCTGCAGAAACATCTTTTTTTTTTTTTTTGACTAAGAAAGGGTACAGCAATATTTATGTAGCAGGTCACTATTTTTAGAGTGCGTTCAAATGATTTTATTTAATTCTTTTGTGTGTATATGCGTGTCTTTTTAAAAATTAATTAATTAATTAATTTTTGGCTGCGTTCGGTCCTCGTTGCTGTGCGAGGGCTTTCTCCAGTTGCGGTGAGCAAGGGCTATTCTCTGTTGCAGTGCGCAGTCTTCTCACTGCGGTTGCTTCTCTTGGTGTGGAGCACGGGCTCTAGGTGCTTGGGCTTCAGTAGTTGTGGTACATGGGCTTAGTAGTTGTGGCGCACGGGCTTACTTGCTCCTCAGCATGGATTTTATTTAATTCTTAGGCCAGTTTTGTGAGATAGGATCATGAGGAAGCTAAGGCCTAGAGTGTTAACGACTTGCCCACGTTACTATGGCAAGTACATGACAAAGCTAAGGCTTAAATTCAGTCTCTTGATTCAAAATCCAGCGCCTCTCACTAGGGTACTGGTTAAAACCAGAGGCAAAGGACAGGCAGCCATCAGCATGAAATGTCTTCCAGCTAGCCCTTCTCCACCTCTGCTGCACATTGCAATCACCTGGGGAGATTTTAAAAGAACCCATACCTATTGTCCTCTGGAATGGGACCCCAGCATCAATACATTGTAAAGTTCCCCGGGAGGTTCAACTCAGCAAAGATTGAGCATCCAGCTTTACACTCCCTGAAAGTTCTATTAGGCAGTGATGACTGTCTCTGCACATTAGAATCATCTGAGGAGCCCTAAAAAAATACCTATGCCTTGCCCCACCGCAGATCACAGAGTTGGGATCTCTAGAGTTAGTGGTTTCTATTATTTTTAAATTTCTCAGATGATGCCACTCTGTAGCCAGGGTTGAGAACCACAGCATTATGCCATCTCTTTGGCTCTAAGCAGGTTCTCTGTCCATCACTGTGGCTCCTCCCTTACCTCTCCTTCCAGCCTCATCACTGGGCAGAGAAGCACCTGTTAAAAATATCAAGGCACCCTGTGTAGTTCACTGCTGTCCAGCTTGTGGTTTTGTCTTCATTATTCATAACCAGAAGCAGCTGGTGGGCAAGGACCACACCCAACATTCCTGCCTCTGAGCATTTTGGAGTCTGGCAACCAATGTGAGCCAAGTGTACCAATCAGCATTTACTGCCAGCCACTGCATTTCGGATTATCTAACGTGGAAAAGTTTCTTTACTAGGTGGCCAAAGCCAGAGAAAGGGATGCTGCTTTTATTAAAATTTCTTTGGGCGTGTCCACTGACTGACAGCTCACACTCATTAATATAAGAGAGCAAGCATCCTCCCTTCCTCCGGGACGTGAGACACATACCCAGAAGCCTGGCTGGCGCCAGCCTTCAAGATGACAAAAGCTGCTGATGTGGCCGCTTTGACCTGAGGCCTTTTGGGGCACTTCCACAACCAAATCTTTTGCAGTGGGGACTGAGTTGGCCTTACTTCCTTCTGTCTTTTTTTTTTTTTCCTTACTTCCTTCTGAAATCCACTCTAGGGCCCTTTTGTTATTCTGCCCACTGAGCCCCTCGCCAAAGTCCGGTTCCCTTGGCCCTTCACGGGATGCTTGTTACAAATGCAGGTTCCCAGACCCCACCTTGCTCTCAGAATCTCCGGAGGGGCTGGGGGCTGGGAATTCAAAAGCTCAGCAAGCTCTCCGGGCATTTCCTGTGCCTTCTGAACCTTGGTATGGTTTAGAAAGCCTGGATCCTTCAGTTCTTCGGGAAAAAACAAGTGAGACCCTTGGACTGAAGAGCACTGGGTTGGTAGAGAATGGCTCAGGAGAGGCAAGAGGAAAGGGACTCGCGATAGTGCCCAGGGAACGTGACACGGGAGGGCGTGTGCGTGCGCGCTCGTGCGCGCGCCTGCGTGGGCGCTCGTGCCGACCTGCGCGTGCGCCCGTGTGTCAACCTGCGCATGCCTGTGGCCCAGCCTCGGGGGCAGCTGTCGTTTTTGCTGCTTAGGTATTCATAGCCAATTGCTTTCATCGTTCCTCACTTTATTAGCTTTTGCCAAGTAGTTCAGCTTTTACTAAGGGCACCCGGGTTTATGGCAGCAATATTTCTCACAGTGTCAGAGATAAAATATCAAGATAATAACAGACTCCCTGCTAATGTAAATCGCGCGAGGAAGGCAATCTCATTCGGAAAGAAGTCCTACCAGAGAATGCTAAGCCTTAAGATTTTGAGAAAACAGTTGGTGGGATTGGATACACTTGGCGCTTGCTAAGAAGATGAAATAAATGATTTGTGGTAAGTGGTAGCAGCTGCAGAAAAGAGCATTTTTCTACACCTGACGCTTCCTAAGAGACTAGAGGCTCCCGGGGGCTCAGGCAAAGGGCCAGAAGCTTAACCGTGGGGTTGAGAGAGAGACTTCTCTTCTCCGCTCCTCCCCCTCCTTTTAGTGCCGCTTCTCAGCCTCCGGGAATGCAGGAAACTAGTTGGTTTCCCCCACGTGGTATAAGGAGGAACCCATTAGGGATGACGGGGGACCTGGGAGGTCTCTTGGCAATCTCTGAGATTTCCCTTCCTTCTTCTCAGTTACATTCAGGCACTTGCTGGGCAAACCTACTGCTGCCACTTGTTGCAGGGAATTTTAACAAGACCTGGTGGGGGGGCGGGTGCTGGGACTTGAAAAAGCCACGGGTAGAAAAGATGCTTCTTTTCTGTGCTGTCGGACCCCTGGAGACAGGCCCTGAATTTTGTGCTTATTCTGTAACTCTGCAGGGCCAGGGGTGGGTTGTGTCACACGGGAACTTCTGAGAAGGTTGGGGTGTTTTAATATGGAAAGGCTGTTAAAGGCTGTGATCCCATCTTTCGGCCCATCTGGAAGCTTAAGAGGTAATATTCAGGAGAGGAGAGGTCATTGGTGCCTGCTTAGTACCAAGGCTCTGAAGCTGCAGATAAACACTGAGATCTAAAGCAGGAGCAGCAGGGGAAAAGAGTATTGTGTTATGTTATTGCCTCAGTGTCCAGAAGGCCTCAGGGCTACTGCTTGGTCCCAGGCTGCAGCCTTGACCTCTGCTTTTGCCATCTTGGGGTCACCAGAATCAGATACCCAACTCCCCAACACCAAACAACTGGACTAATTCTAGGATGAATTCTAGTATCCTTTTATCTGCTCCTAGAAGATGGGTCCCACCTTCATGACCTTCCTCCCCAGCTGGTCCCCTGGTCCCAGGCCTACCTCAAGAACTCACATGATGACTTGCTTTCCATTGGGGAAAAAAATGGAATGAAATGTCAGACTTTGTGTGGGTCAAAGTCAGCCTGAGAAATAATCCCATTCTCTCTGAAACAGTTGCAGCGGTCCTGTGGAACAGGGAGGGCAGGTACCATGGCCTCCGTTTTCTAGGTGAGGAAACAGGCTCAGAGATTAAGTGGCTTACCTACGTTCACTCAGAATTCACAGTATAGCTAAGATAAGAAGTCTTCTGACTTTCAAATCTGTGATCCATTCAACACCCTTATCCAGGAGAACCTTGCACTGTTACTACATTGTCTGCACTTGCTCAGATAAGTCTGCCCAAACCACCTAACCCAACAAACCTCCACGCCACAAGACATGTGGTTGGGACATGGATAGCCCTGAGATGAAATGTCTGCCATTGAGTGCTCAAGGGCCTGTGGGGTCTTCCATCTAGGACATCCGTGGGAGGGAGGAGGAGAAGGTGGCAAGTAGGCAAGGGCTTGTCCACTAGATGTGAGAAGAGAAGCAGTCCCATTTTTGTGTGCAGGGCAGGAAGGAGGCCTTTGCTGACAGCTGGGGTGATGGATGGTGAGGGAGAGTGCATGGGGCGTGAGCAGTAATGTGATAGAGGGTGCACATTACGGGCAATTACAATTTGAATAAATTATCAATGGAAAGAAGTAGAGGAGTAGAAAGCTGTTTTATTAACTCCCTGAAGTTACGTTCACAGCATTTTGAAAAAGTTTATGAATTGCTGTGAATTACGAGCTCGGTGACAAATGCGGATGCCGAGAGAATCCCTGATTGCAGCTTCTGTAGCGGGCGATGTTTTATGGGGATGATTTAGAACAACAGTCTTATGTATTTTAAAACATCAAAGGAAGAAGAAAAAGAAAGCTCAGGGAGCCCAGTGAATTCACCTGCCCGCGAGCAAACTTTGCTATAAATCCTACCTATGATTTTTCAGTTTTATCTGCTTTCCTTCTTTTGATATTGTACATGTCCCTGGGCTCACTGCCTGGGGCTAAGATGTGTCCTGTGTGTTATCCCAAGAAATGTTTTACCAAGTCACTCCCTGGATGAGAATAGATCTCAAGCTAGAGATAGGACAGTGTGTACCTGCTTTCTAAGCTTTTGCCCATGCAGAAATCTGCACACTCCCCCACCCCCCACCTACTTCAAGATTTCTATTACCAGATAACAGAAAGGTGAGTATGAGCCACTCATTTCTTCTTTAGGACTCCTACAGAGCTCTGCTGGTTCTGGCGTGTGGTGACTGTTCATGCGTTTTCTCTACCACCAAACTGGAACTGCTGAGGCCTCCGTCCCTGGGGCGTGGGAGACAGCGTTCCGCCTGGAGTCAGGAGCCGTGGGTTGTATTTGAGACCCGCCTCGGGCTGGCTGTGGACTTAGTCTGTCAGAAGCCCATGATTTCCTCACTGGTAAGCCAGGTAATCATGTTTGAGCTCCCTGGCTCATAAGCTTGGGGGGTAGGAAGTGAGAAGGGAGATATCAAAGAGGCTGGAGTCGTTGCAGAGGGTTTTTGTGGAGGGGGCAAGAGAGTGCAGGGATGATAGGTGCTTTTCAGATGTTATTTGTCTGATAATCCTATGGGGTACGTGTTATTCCTATTTTAGAGTTGAGGAAACAATTTCTGAGAGGTTGAGTAAATCGCTCTAGGAAAAACACGTCGGAAGTGATTGGAACCTAGGTGCATTTGGCTCCAAAGTTCATGTTTTCCCCCACACCAGGTCCTCTTTGTTTATGCTGGTACAGAACTAAGCATCAGCACCACCAGGAAACAGGTTAGAAATGCCGCTTCTTGGCACTTCCACGATCTGTGCCTTCAGAGGCTGCAGTTCAACAAGGCCCCCAGGTGATTCCTATGCACATTAAAAGTGGAGAAGCCCCAGGCTAGTAGGTGAGAACTGGGGTAGAAGGAAAGTACCAAAAGGGGTTGTGTGCTCAGTTTATGGTGAGGGAAGAACTTACGACCACGTGTGACGAGTAAATACTGGTGTGGTTCTGGGAATTCGCACTGTCTGTGGGTAAAGGAGCCCCCCCACCCTGCATCCAGTAGTGGTCAGGAGAGCCCAGGAAATGGGAGAGAACAGGCTGGGGTGAGGAGTGCAGTGGCACACACTTCCTCTGCTCGTTTGGACCGTTGTGGATGAAACAGGGGACTGGAGGTACAAAACCAGTGTTTGAATCAGAATCCTCCGTGTATTGGCCAGGCTGACAATGGACAATCCTGTGTCTCTGTTTCCTCTTTTGTCAAATGTGGTGGTAGCCCCTCCATCACTGCGTTGTGGTGATGATTAATCAGGAGGTGGAAATGCCCAGCACAGTGTCGGGCTCAACACATGAAGCCCATCGCCCATCTCGCTAGACGTGGCCTGGAAGTTTACTCAGGGAACATGGTAGAAACTAAAGTCTTTTCCTGAATCTTAGCCCCTCCCAAGGGCTTCTTGCCCGTGGGGAAGGTGTTAGCTTGGAGTGGGGGCTGGGTGTCGTCCTATAGGATGGTGCTTCTCAAAGTACGGTCTCCAGACCAGTCTGTGTCACCTGGGAAAAATGCCGAATCTCAGTCCCCTTCCTTTGATCTGCTGAATCAGAAACTCTGGGATGGGACCCATCATTCTCTTTTTCACAAGTTCTCTGGGTGACTTGAGAACCACCCCTTTAGGGGCCTGGAGATGAGACACCCGAGAAGTGGCCGATGGTGGTGGGGTATTTGCATGTACTTGACTCTGGAGCTTGTCCTTTGTGGCAGACCCCACGTGCTCCGGTGGGCACTGAGGCCATGTTACAATTAAATGATCACTTAGAAGCAGTCACTGTGTAGAGGGCACACAGGCAGCCAATTCATTAACTGGGAGCAACTTCTTGCAAATTAAAAAATGTTAATGATCAGTTTTGAAGCATTGAGAGCCTATCAGGGACCACATGCCTGGAATGAGCATTTACCATATGGTGCCTTTGGAAGCTAATATTGATTCTCATTATTTTAAACGATTACAAACATTGCAGGTGTTTTGTAATAATCTCCATTGTCTAATTAGAACATGCGTGAAACGAGCTCCTTCTGCCTGCTAACGAATATTGATTTGAACGGCAGAGCCCTGGTGCAGGGGAAAGATTGGGGCTGTCTGGCCAAGTTACCAGCCAGCGCCAGCCCCCTTTCTCTCTAAATTATTAATCCTGGGGATATGGGGCATTTTGACAGGCAGGCATCTGGGGGGACCCCGACCTGATTTGGGCCTGCTCCAGCCTTCAGGGTCTACTACTCCCCTCAGGCAGTAAGCTGGGACATTTGGAATGAGCATTAGTACTTTTGTGGCCTTTTCTTCTTTCCCCGTTCCCCATTCCCCATTTCTCTTCTTTCCTGTTTCCTACCTCTTGTTCATTTTAAAGCAACTCTATGTCTATGTTGTAAGGGAAATCTGTTGGAAGTGGGTCTCAGTCACTGTAGATTTGAGTTACGCACATCTAGTTATAGACTTCAGGTTGCTTCGTATCTTAATAGTATCTCTGCAGCAAGACTGCAAGCTCCTTGAAGACAAGGCTTAAGTTCCCATCCTCACTTTGTGTTCCCCCTCAAGGCCTACCAAGTGCATTATAACCACCTAACAAAAGAGGGCTGTTGTTATTAGTGTTATTCCAAGTCATTGCGGAATGAAGGAGTAAAACCACTTTTAGGATTTCTTGGGTGTTTCCTATATGCTTGCATATTTTAATTTATTAATCTGACACAGTTTACTGAGCATTCATTATGGCACAAGGGAAGGAGCTTCGTGAGACATGGTTCCTGCAGACTGGAAGCTTGCAGCCTCCCTGGGGAGAGGGCAGTTAGAATATGATGTGCTAACTGCAGAAATGGTTTGAACAGGGCTCTCTGGGAGGCTGGGGAAAGAGCCCTAGATGCAGGCAAGGGATGATGCCCGAGCCTAGTGTTGAAGAACAGACTGTAAGTAAGTGGAGCGATGAGTGAGGGAAGAACACTCTACAAAGGCTCGTAGGAAATGGGGCTCTGGGACAGCAGTGTGGCCAGAGCACGGGCTGTGCGTGTGGGAGAAGGGCAGGGACTGTGGCGTTAGGGGCCAGGGAAGGAAGCAGAGCCTGGGTTGTGGAGGACTTTGTCTACCGTGCAAAGAAGCTAGGACTTTATTTGAAGGCTGAAGATCTGTATTAAGAGAGTTAGATTTGAATTTCCTTTTATAATTTTTAAAGATTTATATTTCAGAAAAATCACCCTGGTAACACTGTAGAGGTGGAAACTGGAGTCAGGGAGACCAGTAATAGCCTGTTTGAGACGAGATGAGAGTCTGAACTAAGGCAGAGATGGAGGAAATAGAATGTAGACATATTTAGGGTGTGAGGGTTTACAGTTAATATGAGAACATCATTTGCTTTTCTTTCTTTGGTTATAAACACATTAAAATATAAAATTCTGGAGAATAATATTATAAACACCTGTGTGCCCATTACCCAGAATGGACAGATATTTATGTTTTGTTATATTTACTTCAGATCTATTTTTTATTATAAAAATTTAAAAATTACAGATAAAGTTTCTCTGCCTAGTTCCATCCACTACCCCATTGCCAGAGCATCCATTACTGAGAATCTGGTACGTGTCCTTATAGTCCAAGCTTTTCTATGTTAGTCTCATCCTTAAGTATTCATAAACACTAGGTAGTATTTATGGAAACGGTCACCATTGTTTTCTGTGGATTGGTTTTCATGTGTGTGTTGATACATTTAGCTCTAGTTTATCCATTTTGTCTGCTGAACAGTATTTAATCATATGAATAGGTATCCATTCTCATATTGGTGGACATTTAGAATGTTTGCAGTTGTTAGCTTTTGTAAACATTTCAGCCAGCATGAACATTTTGCACACTTCTCCTGTGCACAAATATGAGGGTCTTTCTAGGATACACACCAGGAATGGGATTGCTGGTGTTAAGGAATACACATTTTCAAGTCTAGCATATATTGCCAAAGACTCTCAGATGTGATTGTACGTGTTGAAGCTCCCAGCAACAGTACACAGTCCGTTTCTCTGTGTCCTCTCCAGCACTTATGGGTTGTATAAAGGTTGCCACTCTGATGTGAATGAATTTTCTTTGCATTTCTTTAATTACCAGAGAGATTCAGCAGCTTTTCATGTGTATTAGCTCTAAAGTTTCCTTTTCTGTGGGTTACTTGTTTATACCCTTTGCTCATTTCCTTTGGGTTGCAACTTTTTTCCTTCCTGTTCACTGAGGTATGATTGGCGTGAGCACTGTATAAGTTAAAGGTGTACATCATAATGATTTGACTCACATACGTCATGAAATGATTACTACAATAAGTTTAGTGAACATCTTTCATCTCATATAGATACAAAATTAAAGAAAGAAAAAAATTTTTCCTTATGATAACGCTTAAGATTTACTCTCTTCACATCTTTCATATGTAACGGACAGCAGTGTTAATGGTATATATCATGTTGTACGTTACATCCTAGTACTTAGTTATAACTAGTAGTTTGTACTTTTGACTGCCTTCATCCAGTTTTTAAATTGATTTGTTAGGGTTCTTCATATCAGCCCTCTCTCTGTGTATATATATACACACATGCACATGTGTATATAAAAGATATATATGTGTATATATATGTATAGGTATAGATAATATCTTCTCTCATTTTATCTCATCTTTAAACTTCATTTATGGTATCTTTTTCTAAAAAGAGGTTTCCAAAAAATTGATGTTGCAAATGTATTAATTTGGCCCTCCATGGGATATTCCTTACGCCTTGTCTGAAAAATCTTTTACTCTTTCAATGTCATAAGCTGGTAGGCATGACCCTATATATCCTTATAATAGTCTTAAAGTTTTGCTTCTGACTGTTAGGTCTCTAATGCAACAGGAATATATTTTTGCATATGGTAAGGGACATAGGGAATAGAATTCTATTTATTTACTTTCTTCCTTTAAAAGCCAATTACTCCCACAACATTTATTGAACAATCCATCCTTTACCCACATAATTATAGTGCTCCCTTCATTATATATCCATATCCTCTGTGGGTCCTTGTTTGAGGGCTTTCTTTTCTGGGAATCGGTCTATGTGTTTAACCCTGAGCAGACACCACAGTGTTTTAAAAAGCCACCACTTTAAAAAGCTCCACCCCCACTGCTATCCAGCACCATCAGTTACCTTCTCCTGGTGATTCTAGAGAGCTCCAGTGACTATTACAGCTCCAGATGACCATTGTTAGGGAAACCTGGTTTCCTGGCTGGGCTCCTTGGGGACATTTACCATCTGCACTTTCAACAGGCTTTGTGTGAAAATTAGAGCACAAAAAGCAAATTCTGGGTTTTTCACCATCTCAGATATGGTCTTGAGATAAAAGAAGAGAGGTTTGCATCTGGCTGAGGGAGGGAATGAGGATATAATCAGAAAAAGAGAACGTCTCAGAGACTGCAGACCTCTGTGACACCTCACACCTAAATGCAAGCAGAGAGCACACAGCTGGCCGCTGACTGGTGCTTGGAGAGCTTGCTGCCATAAGGAAGGCTCTGGAAAGCTATGGAAGTCAGGCATCACCTTTCTGTAACTCAGGGAGAGGAGGAATTTTGGCTTCCTTAACCCTGTATGTGACTCTTCACACCCGTCTTGGTTTGCAGTGGTCAAAACTTCCTGGAGTGGCCACTCTTCCCTCCTCCAAAAGGGTGGTAAATCTTGCCTTTCCTCCCAGCAGCCCTCCCCTCGCAACATGGCGAGCCAGGCACTCGGGCCATTGGAAGGAGGCTGTAATCTGACTGGGAGTTTCTGACTCTTTCTCATGAGCGGGGAGGACAGATCCTACTCTCTGTCCAAAGCGTACTAGATTCTCAGGTCTGAAAGGACATGCCAGGTGATCTTGTCCTCCATGTGTTTTGTGTTTGTAGAGGAGGAAGCTGAGGTGGGGAGATGTTCAGTAGCTCGTCCAGGCACAGTGCTGGAGGTGGGATGGGGGAGCTTGAGAAGCCAGGTGTGCCACTCAGGGTTGCTTTCCACTCTGCAGCTCTCCTGACTGAAGGAAAGAAGATTCTAAGGAAAAAAAAATTGCAAAACTCTTCCTGTGTGTGCTCCTTCCCCTGTGGCCTTGAGTGCATGGGGGCTTCCGTGCTGTGGGACTAAGGGAGAGACTACATTTGCCGAGATGTTGGTTCCTGGAAATAGGCAATTTCTATATCCTCAGAGATGGGCCCCAGGGGAGGTAGAGATTGAAATTCAGAGGGGGATAAAATAAACCTGCAACAATCCAGAAGTTCTGGTTTCATACAAAAAAAGCATTTGGAGTCTCCTGGGGGAGTTTATGGAGGTAAACATCACTTCACCCTAAGGTGATGTTTCTTTACAAGGTCATCTATAAATCAGACCTTAAAAAATAGTCTGTTTAGTCCCAGTGACCTGCACTTTTATTTGAAAAGTCTTCTACCTTCATGTCTGATTGATATTCACTTGTTAGTGACTGTTCATGCTATAGCTTTAAGTTCTTTGATTTCAGGAGATGCCATCTAATAGTTATAAAGAAATTCTGAAAAATTTGTCTGAATTGGGAAGCATCATTTGATATAAGAATAATCATCCAAATTAATTATGTCTGTATCTTCAGAACAGGGAAGCCTCTGTAAACTTAGGGGCTTTTGAAGAGAAACTGGCACAGCTGTGTAGGCATTGCGTTCTCTTCTATAGGCGTCCCGTGTTTTGTTGTGCTTTGATTTATAGTACTTCACCGATTGTGTGTTTTTGACAAATTGAAGGTTTGTGGCAACCCTGTGTTGAGCAAGTCTGTTGGCGCCATTTTTCCAACAACATTTGCTCACTTCGTGTTTCTGTGTCATATTTTGGTAATTCTTACAATGTTTCATACTTTCTCAATACTAATACTTGTTATGGTGACCTGTGATCAGTGATCTGTGGTGTTATTGAATACTATTGCAAAATGATTGTAGCTTGCTGAAGGCTCAGATGATGGTTAGCATTTTTAGCAATGGAGTATATTTAAATTAAGGTATGTATATTTTTTTTAGACATAATGCTGTTGCACATTTACTAGACTACAGTATAGTGTAAACATAACTTTTACACGCACTGGGAAACCAAAAAATTCATGTGACTCGCTTTATTGCTATATTTGCTTTATTATGATGGCCTGGAACTGAAACTGCAATATCTCTGAGGTCTGCCTGTATTCAGCTGGTCAAAGCAGCCACGGAACCCAGAGTCAAGGGCAGGGAACGTAGACCCTGCCTCTTGGTGGAGATGTATTAGAGAAATGTGTGGTCACCACACTTCTCTTTCTACCTCTTTCCATCTGAAAGGCTGTTGCCCCAGACTCTCCTGTCCAGTCCCCCAATCTGTTGCAACCAAATCACCTATCTTTGGGGCTGCAGGAGTCTTACGTGCCTCATTTTGTCCCCTGCCCAGCCACGCGCTTGGAAGTCAGTTAAGACAGACACAATCTCAAATGATCACCGAGGCAATTTTTAAAGGTATCGTTCCTCAGCTGTTGCAATACTTTAGCATGCGAAGGGTTCTAGGACCAGGTTCCTATGTTTCTAGCACAACTTTATACTACCCTTTGGCATCCAGTGGTATGAAGAAAGAATTTTTTTGTTTGTTTTTAATCTTACCTTGCCTAAAAGATGTTTGCTGAACATCTCTCCTTACTGCATGTGACTGTTGTGAGATGAAAATTTAACAACCAGTAACAAGGTTTATGTGCTTTCTGAAGGGAATAAGGAATAGAAAATTCTCCAGAGAATTTCAGGCTTTCAGTTGAATAAGACATCAGTGCAGAGTAAGGGGACAGAGGTGGTGGCTATTGAGGGGCAGAGGAAATCCGCTCTCCATGGTGAGACATTAATGGTCAGCACACAGTGCCTGGGGATGATGCCCAACAGGGTGATCTGGATAAACCTGGAGACCTTACGTGGAACCAGCTGGGAGTAAGGGGGCTACAGCCATCACTCCCGTAGGAGCTCTACTCCACTTTTGAAAATTATCCATCATAAAGCCAATAACATCTCTTGCCTGGATTGTGACAATAGCCTCCTGATTGGTTTCTTCATATTTTTAACTAAATATTTTCAAAATAAAATCTTGTCATATTACCTCCACCTTTCTCTCCTGGTATGAGCTTCTACAACTTTTAGGATAAAGACAAAACCAGAGCCACTAAGCAGGCTTGCATTATCTCACTGGCTATCCCACTGCCTGCCCTATACACACCCCTTCCCCTGCCCCATCTCTCAATATTCTTGCTTTCAGGTCTCTAACCACATTGGCATTTTTTTCAGGTCTCATATGAACCCACTTTTGTCAGCCACATAGCCTTTACATATGCTGTTCCCTTTGCCTGGAATGCTTTTCCCATTCTCCTTCTCTGAGATCCCATGAATTCATTGTTCATGAGTCATTAAAGCATGACTGGTGGGGGTGAGCCACACAGAGAATCACTCAGTCGTACTGAGAAAGGGGCTGGCAAGGTGATCTCCTGCATCTGCTCCCAGTACTTGGGCAACAACGGGGCATCTTCATCCCCATTCCATTCAGATTTGTTCCACTTACGGTGGAAGCTGGCCAAACTGATGGTAACCTTTTTCTTCTAGGCAGCCTTGGGAACAGGTGGTAGAAAATCTGAACTTAGTCCTGAAGTTATGCCTGAGACAGGAGAGGAGAATTAGAAAATGTACATGCGGAAGAAAAGGACAGTTGTTGACACAGAAACTCTGTCTCACTCAGTCATGGACTGAGTTGGCCCTCTCTCTTCTCAGATGATTTTAGCTTTCAAGCCTTAGAAAATCACTTAATCCTAACTGCCTTGATTTTGCCTAAATGTGATTTGTGCAAGGTCACCCAGTGAATGACTAAGAGAGCTGGGACTAGAATTCATGCCCCCTGACAACCAGGCCAGTTCTCTTGATAAGGAACGTGGGCAAGTCAGGAGTAGATGGGAATATTTCAACTCTAGGCCTTACCTTAAAAGTCCTCAAGTCTCCAAATTGACATGTTACTTTTCTCCATCTCAGGGAAAAGCGTAGGACCCCCTCCCAGGTTTTGAGTGACTCCCATACCCTTTTGGACCCTCCCCCCCCCCAAATTCTCTGCTTTTGCATTCACCCAGTCTCCCTCCAAGTGGAAACTCATTCCTCGGGGTAATCAATGTCCCTCTCAGCCAGAACCTTGTTACCAGGGAAACCATTCCAGGCAGCTGACTTGGGCTCATTGAGATGCAGCTGCAGAGCCCAGAGCCTGCGTAAGGGCAACTGCTACCACAGTGGGCAGTTTTGGGCAACTCTGGAGTGTATCATGCCAAGTGGGACGTGGTAATTATGTATTTGTGGCTTTCATTGTGTGCCAGTTTAATGGTCACGGATTCATTGTTGTTTTTTAAATTTTTATTTTTTCCCTAGACCACTCAGCAAAAGAGGGAAATTGATGCCATAGGGCAGGTTTCTTTCTGGAAGAGGCATTCACTTGGGTGGAAAAATAAATCCAATGACAATGCCATTTGATTGGTCAGGAAGTTCTCCCTAAATGGTAGGGGTACACGCCCAACATGGCTGCCCCTGGGCCCCCACCAAGGGCTTGGAACCATGTCCGTACGAATATCTGCAACAAACTGTGAATTGGGCTTGTCTTGGTGGGATACAGTTTCTCCTGAAGAGAAGGGCCTTAAAGCTTCATTTCCGTACTGGCCAAACCCCAGCTGTGGGACTGTAGGTTTTTGAAGTTTGACTTCTTTTCTAAAATTACGCTTTTACTCTGTCCCTTGCTTGTTAAGTGTGGCTTCTGTTATTTTAAGCGTAGCCAATACAGGAAGCTCCCAACATGTGTATGGGATAAATTACGTGGGGTGATTTTAATCATATTACATGGGAGAATTCCTTTGTTATCTAAGAGTTGGACATTAGGTTTCTTAAGATAGCCAGCTCTTTAAGTGAGTCTCCAATACGGTGGATATGGTCAATTTACATGGAGTTTTCCTGGTAGTTCATCCGTTGTATGGTGACAGTTCTATAGCAACAATAGCAAATGTGGATTAAGGGCTTCTGATGTGACAGATGGTTCTCCCCAGCTTTATCTACATCATCTCCTTTAGTCCTAACCTAGAGCAAGTTGTGGTGCTGTGTACCACACCAGAAAGCCTGCAGAGAGAGTCTCTGCCTAGTTCTCAAGTTGGGTGACATGAGGAAGTTAAGAATATATGATGGAAAACATGGGTTCCAGTCCCCAGTCCTGGCTCTGATCTTACTGCCTTGTGGAACCTGGAGCCAATCACCTAAGCCCTTTGAACCTTGGTTTCATTTTGAGCAAAGTAGGAGAGATGCGAGTCGTGTGTATGATGTGGAGTGCTGTGGTGGTGATGATGACGGTCGCTAAGGTAACGTTACTTAGTATTACTATGCTCCCCATGTATTAAGTACCGCTCTAAGCACCATGAATGGATTATCTCATTTAATTCCCACAGCAATTCTGTGGCACTTACTAGCTCCATTTTTTTTTGGTGATGAAACCGAGGCACCGAGAGGTCATACAACTAATGATAAGCGGTAGAGCCAGGATTCTAAGCCGTAAAATCTACCTCCGAAACATTTCCGGTCATTGTATTGCTGATACGATCAGAACGAAAGACCTCAGTCCTTGCTGTCATTGGAGGTCTCTGTAATTTGTCTTAGCTTGTATTGCTTGTCTAGAGACCGCTAGAAAGGAATTGGCTTCCCTAATGCATTTTGAGTCTTAGATGTGGGGTGCCCAACCTCTCCTTTTCACTATAGCAGCTCTTCTCCTTAGGTGGCTGGGTTTGTGGCGAAGAACTCTTGGGTAGCTAAGCATCCGGCTGGGAGCTGCCCAGCTATGCTGCTTGGATGATCATCCTCAGTTGATCCCGTCTCTTGGGATAAATCTCCGGCTTTGGATTTGGTGAGGGTCAGATTCTCCTGCCTTAACTGAGCATTCCATCCAAAGCTCACTGTTGCTTGGAAGGACCTTGTGTCATGCATTATTCAGAAACGTGGATGAGTTCTGGGCCAGTGCCCAGACCCTAGAAGAAATCATCTAGTAGAGCCAAGAAAACTCAGGCAGGGGCCTTAAAGGAATTTAGCAAGGTCTACATGGCTCAAGTTGTCTCTTATTTTTCATTTGTATGGCAATACATATATTTATTATAGGAAGAGATTTGCATTATTTTCTTTATACTAATAATTCGAGCCAGTTTATAAGAATGGATAGGTGGAGAAATGTGATTCAATAGTATGTAAGTATAAGGCTATAGTCCATTTTGTGGGATTGCTATATTTTTTTTCAGATGGAATTTCTTATTTAAAGAAAATAATTCAAATCTGGTATTGTCGGATTCTATGACAAGTAAGCAGTGGTTCCCAACCTTGGCTGCACATTGGAGTCAATGGGAAGCTTTAAAAAATTCTCATGTGTGGTTCTCACCCCCAGAGGGTCTGGTTTTAATTGGTTTTAGGTGTGGCCTGGGCATTGGACTTTTTAAAGACTCCCCAGGTGATTCTAATGTGTAACCAGGCAGGGCCGGTTTCATGGGTAGGCAAACTGTGCAGTCACACAGGGCTCCATGCTTAGAAGGGCCCACACTTGGCTTAATGCTCTGCTGTTACCATCTTGGGATTATTAATAATTTTTGAACAAGGGATTTCACATTTTCATTTTGCACCTAGTTCATAAATTATGTAGTCAGTTCTGCAGCCAGAGTTGAGAGCATTCCATATAAAAGAAGATGCACCGGCTGCACCACATGCATCAGCTCAGGGTCCTCTTAGGAGCAACACGTCAGTCAAGCTTAGCACTAGTACCCGAGAAGGCATGGACATGTCTTGGTGATGTTGTACCCTACGATCCTGTTTTTCTTTTCAAGATACTTTGAAAAACTGATCCAAAGGTAGTTCTTAACCTTGCTATCCAGTACTGCTTGGGAAGTACACACGTGTACTGCTAAACACAGTGTCGAGAGGCCTGGTGTGAGCCCGTCTTTCTAGGAGGCCTCTCTTGTGATGGAGAATTTGGCAGGTGGGTTCACTGCAGCTGCTGTGCGCCCTCCTGCCTTCTCCACAACCTTGTTCCATCATCAGTTTCCCCCTTTCTTGAATTTTTAATCTCTTCTTTTCTGCTGGCACTTTCCAGTCTTCTAAAAATAACTTTCCTCAAAGTCCTAATTTTCACCAAGAAGCTTTTTGGAAGAGGAGCTGCCCCTCACCAGCTCCACATCCTTATAACCATTCCTTAACTCTTTGTATTGATAGCTTAACTTCTGCCACCACAGCTGCCCGAAAGGACTTTGTGCAAGGCTGCTAATTCCCTCCTAACTGCTGAAAATCCTTTGTCTCAGTTCCTATCCTGAACTTCTCTGGTGAGCTTGATAGTGTGAAAAGACATTTCCACCTTGTTATAAATGCAAGTTCATGGGCCCCACCAGACTATTGAATCAGAATCTCTAGGGAGGGGGCCGAGCAATTGTTTTTAAAATCTCTTCCAGTGATTTCCATGCATGCTAATGTTTGAAACCACTGCTTTATGGATAATTATTGAAGAAATTGCATCCCAGCACTTATAAGATAATGTGCTACCTTTCATTTCTAATTCCAGGCGTTTGCTTTATGTTGAAATTATACAGTACTGAGAGGTGGTTGAGATTAATGATTAAGAGCATGGACCCTTGAACCGCTCCACCTAAGCTGGAATTGCAACTCTGTCCCTTACTACCTGGGTGATCCTGGATGCCTAAGTTTCTTCATCTCCACAATGGGATAATAATAGCACCCACTTCACAGAGTTGTGATAAGACTTAGGTGAGTTAATACCTGTAAGGCAGTTAGAACTGTGCCTGTGGTGAGGATTCAACAAAAGTTAGCTTTTTTGTGTATGCTTTTTTGTGTGTTTAAATTTTATTTCCTCCCAAAGCTAATGTTATGATGATCAACAGAGGAGCTCCAGAGTGGATGAGTTTCTATCTTTGGCAGCTCACCATGTGGTATAGTTACTGGGAAAGTTGTCCTTCCCCTCTTTGTTCAAAGCAGTAGTCCTCAACCATTTTCCCCTTCTCAGGTGCCCCAGTGCACCTGAGGTGTATGTCCTGCTCCCATCAGTGGTAATGATTTCCCATCACAGGGGTTCTCAGCTGGTGCTCCCCAGCCAGCTGGGGTTCACTGACTTACTGTCATCTAGGACCTTACTCCCAGTCTGGCAGTATTGAGTTAATTTTAACAAGGTCAAGAAGACAGCATTCAAAGGCTGGACAAGAAATAAGACTGTTGAAGTTGTAGAGAACCAATTCTCAAGCTTTTCTGAATGGTAGACTCACTCGGGTATTAAAAAAAGGATACCAGCAGTGCTCAGGTCTTATCCCAGATCAATTAAGTAGAAGCCTCTGGGCCTGAGGCCTGGCGTGGGTGGATTTCAGAAGCTCTCTGGGTGAATCTAATGTGCTGCTAGAGTTGAGAATTGATGTAGAGTAAGACATGGAATTCAGTATTGGGAGGTAGGGGATGGGCCTAGTTTCTGGGGAAAAGAAACAAGCCCTCATATTTGTTGACCTTTACAGATTACTTGGATAAAGTGGTACAAATATATTGAAAGAGAGCAGCCTACGAGGGGCCTAGAGGGAGATGGAGATGGACTGGATGATTTAATGGGTTGTCCCTCCTGTAGTTAATTTCTCTAGATCTCTTGTGCTGTATTGATTTTGTAAATCGCTTTTGTCACATCTGCCCCTTCTGCCTGTGGGAACTGGTGGGTCTTAAAAATTGAATTGGGGGGGTAGATTAATCAATATCAAGATTTATTGACTTGAGACATCTATATTAACTATAGTGAAGTCAGGATTAATTTGAACCTTTTCAATACTTAAGTGGCATAGTTTGTATTATCTTTAGGGTATTTTGAAAATATTATCCTTCATGGATTTGGTATAGCTCTCACCTCCACTTCCTGAAATAACTCCCCTTGTTTGTGAAACTATTGGGGTTTATACTATGATAGCAATTGAATCGAGATAGTTTTCAAAGGCCAAGTCACAACTGCAGGAAGAAATTCTAGGTTCTGCTTGCACATTTCTTCTTTCAGAAACACCTGTCTTTTTCACTCTGGGGTTAAATTTTCAGTTATTTTATTTTCAGGAGCAGGAAACTAGAGATACATGTATTTAAAAAATTCTGTTCTTTGTGGAAAATTTGCCTATTGCTTTTAATACGTCAATAACTACTTTGTTTAATTAAATAATTAA
Source organism: Hippopotamus amphibius kiboko (assembly GCF_030028045.1). NCBI lineage: Eukaryota > Metazoa > Chordata > Mammalia > Artiodactyla > Hippopotamidae > Hippopotamus > Hippopotamus amphibius. The sequence goes on from NC_080189.1 coordinate 163,516,014, forward strand.
TGCCTCTCCTTTCACCAAGGATTTACCCTATCTTTTTCAAAGGGCATACATGAGAACACTTCAAACACAACCTGTTCTTAACAGGGATGTTTTTCATATCATTATGCATGAGCAGGGCTTACCGTCAAGAAGGAAAGAATTTTGAGTTGTCTGGTCATGGTCGGGGGGGGGGGGGAATGCATGTAACCATCCGCTTCCCTGTCTCTCTTGGTGCTCTTGTGAGAGATACTTAAATGTGTCTCTAAGAATCAGGGCCTCATTTTGTGGGATATAAGGTGGATCCAAGCTCGCGATTCTCCCTGGGATCTGTACACATGACGCTGAACTCAGTTAACAGCTGACAAGACCCTCTAAAATGATGAAAGGATGCTGTGTTCCCATGGGGGATTGTGGTAGTGGGGGGTGCTCTTGAGGGAGGCCTTTGGGTTGTTTCTGCGAGGACGGAATTTAGTGAAATGTGAGCTTCCGAGAGTCAGGTTGCTCGGGCATGGCTCGAGGCCACAGCTAGTGCACGAGATGGGTTAGATTGGTCCCAGAATGTCCTCTCTCTTGGTAGAGAGGTGAGATCCTCTTGTCAAGGCCTTCTGATTCCTCTTTGCTCTTCACCCACTTCATTAGGGTGTCCTTGAGTCAGTTAGGTCATTTTTGCTGCTGGCTGCCAGCTGCCCACCTGCTGTCCCTCCTCCAACCCGGCCAGGGTTTGTTGCTTTGTTTTCACCGCTCATTACCCGTGACTTCTTGGCAAGGACTTGCAGGGCATGAGTATCCACTCTTCATGGCCCACTATGAAGCACTTCTGTAACCTCTGATGCTGATAAGCGCTTGCCAAGCCTAACTCTTAAGTACTTGGCAAATGTTAGCTGTGCCTCACCTATCTCCTTTTCAAGATGGGCTAAGCAAGGGCAAGAAGAGCGAGTGATAATGACAGTGAAGAACATAAGTATTTATTGAGAACCTATTATGTGCCAAGTCCTGGATTATATCATGCATAGCCGCTGTTTCATTAAAGCTTCATAAACATAATACAAAGTAACTGTTATTGTCCATACTATACCTGTGGTGAAACTGAGGCGTGTACAGGTTGATTAAATTACCTGAAAGTTGTCAGTGTCAGAGCCTCAACTTGAACTCAGTCCTGACTTCAAAGCCCAGAGCCTGAGTGTTCAGCCGTTAGCTAGGTGCTCTCTGCCTGATTGGAGAGTCTGCTGTATGTTCTGTACTTTGCACGACCAGGGATCCTTACTCCTTCATTTATCCACTGTGAGCTTATCCTCTCAAGGCTCTTGATAAAAGGAATAAAAATCTAGACTCTTTTAGGGCTTCTCTTGTCCTGTGTTGTCCTAAGCTGCTCTCAGGGTTTCCTGGAAGACAGCATAGATAACAGGCTCATTATTTTGGAGAACCTCCCTTCTCAAATTCTTGCCAAGTATCCCTCTGTGGAGCCCTCATGCAGCTTACTCAAGTTAGGGCTATAAGAAGTCTCTTTGTCCACAGTTCTTTATTTTATACTCCTTTCATAGTCCCTGGGAAGTAGGTAGGACAGGCATTCCTGTCCCTGTCCCATAGATAAGGACACTGAGACACAAAGGGCCATGTTGACTCCATTGAAGAGACAGTCCTGGCTATTGTAACTTATAGCTCGGGGTCTTGTCCCCACATCACACAGGCTCCCAGTCACCTTCTTAAGCCATAAGTGTTTACTTGAGTGGATAAAGTAGGATTTTGTTTCTTCTATAATTTGTCTTAGGGCAAATCCAAGAGAGTTTAGCTAGTATCTATTAGTGTCATTAGGAGAAGAGACCAGGTCTCCTAGCCCATATTAAGAGGAAGAACTCTGATCCTGGGGTAGGATAGGGGGATGTAGTAGGAGAGAATTTAGGTGGAGTGATGTCAGGCATCTGACGCATAGCCCAGGGGGCAGATTGTGGGCTTCAGAACTTTAGGATTTGGGTGTCCAAAAACACCTGCTGAAACAGTGGCCTGAAAAATAGACTGTGCCCACTGCAGGGTTCATAAGTACTAAAACATCAATTTATTTTATAACAAAAAAAGAAAAATTTAAGTTTAATGTATTTTAAAAAATTTTTTTAAATTTAATTTTATTTATTTTATTGCTTGCATTGGGTCTTTGTTGCTGCACACAGGCTTTCTCTAGTTGCGGTGAGCAGGGGCTACTCTTTGTTGTGGTGTGTGGGCTTCTCACTGTGGTGTCCTCTCGTTGCAGAGCACGGGCTCTAGGTGTGTGGACTTCAGTAATTGTGATGCGAGGGCTCAGTAGTTGTGGCTCAACGGACATAGTTGCTCCGCGGCATGTGGGATCTTCCAGGACCAGGGCTTGAACCCGTGTCCCCTGCATTGGCAGGCGGATTCTTAACCACTGCGCCACCAGGGAAGCCCCTAATGTATTTTTAATTTGTGGATTGCTACTGACATGCTCAGATGATCTGATGTCACTTGGCTACCTGTATCACACAGTATTTACATATCCTGAAGGAAGGGTAGGCTTTCCATACATCTTAAAGGAAGGGTAAGTTTGCCATTGGCACTTTTGTAAATTCATTTGTCCTCAGCAAACTGGGACATACCACATTTCAGTTGTGTCTGGTAGAGTGGACTTATGGATTATCTGATCTAGTTTTTATGAAACCAACCTTCACAAAATAAACAAGTGGCTTATACAAACTCCCGTAAGGAGACTTGGATTGAAAATGATACCAACATTATAAGTGAGCAACAGTAGAGCAGCAGAGCTGTCACTTCTACTCCTAATGTGAGCTCTTTGTCAGTAATATTACAACATAAAAATGATAAAGGTATAATTAGGGCTGACACAAAATCAGCCACCAAAAATCATCAAGAAGACCATTTGAAACATAGATTTGATTCCATCATTGTTAATGAGATACCTTTTCCTAAGCCCCGACGTGTCTTAAAATGTTGCCTAGTAATATAGTGGAACCATATGATTAGCAAGAAATTTAAAAATATTTTTATTTCATCTGTAACCAATTCTCTTCAAATTTTATGGTTTGATATAGGTTTTACAATTTATTTTATAGTTTATATAATGTTATAGTATGTCATGTGTAATTTATCAATTATATGTATACATAAATACGTATATAATATATAATCTTTTAAATGTATCTTATGTATATTTGTTGCATGCTCAAAAAATTTTTAACCGATATGGTTGTGTATTAGTCAGGGAAGAGTAACTGCTGTACCAAATAACTCCAAGGTCTACTGACTTAATGAAATAAAGGTTTATTTCAGGCTATGTCTAGGCTCAATGTAGGTCAGCTGAGTAGTGCAAGGCTCTAGTCCATGTGGACATTCAGAGACCCTGGCTCCTTCCATCTGCTGCCTCTGTCATTCATCCAGCTGGCAAATGAAAGAAGAGAGTAAGGAAGATTAGGCTTTTACAGATCAGGTTTGGAAGTGGCTACATCACTTCTACCCATACTTCATTTGCTAGAACTCAGTCATAAGCCTCTACCAACTGCAAGGGAAGCTAAGAAATTGTTGTCTGGGTAAGAATCCGGTACATAAGGGAAAACTGCTTGGAGAACAGTAGAACTGTTAGCCAATATAACTATAATAATCTTGATCATAATAGAAGATTTTAAAAGTATGGAGACTACTTTTAGGAGTTGGACAACTGCAAAGATAGAATACTGTGGTTAGAATTTGATGTATTAGAATTAATTCATCAATTCAACAAATGTTTATTGAGTGTCTGTTATATACCAGGCACGCTTCTTGGCTCTGGGGATATAGCAGTGAACAAAACAGACAAAAGTCTCTTCTGCTGGGAAGGTCATATTTGAGCCTCCTAAACAAGAGAGGCTCACGTATAGGAGCAGTACAGAGTGGAGAAAAGGGTAAGAAGTGATGTTTGAGCAAGTTCTTTTGATTTTCACCAAGTGGTTTAGAACTGTGAATCAGACAGTTCTGGTTGTATATCCCGGTCTTAATAGTCACCTACATGCCATGTGTTCTTTTTAGCCAGTTATCTAACCTCTCAACCCTCTGTTTCCTCCTCTGTAAATGAGGATAATCATAGAGCCTAGTATGTAAAGATGTTCTGATAATTAAACAAGAGAATAAGTATAAAGCATTTAGTGTAATACCCTAACCCAGAGTAAGCTCTCAGTACATGGTAGCTAGGATAATACCAGCAATAAAGTATTAACGGTTATTAGGAAGAATGATGCTGTCACCCATGCAGGTTACCTGGGCTACTGATTTGCCAGAACAAGTTAGATCTGAGAGGACCTTCTCTCTTCTTTTGCTTCCCAGCTGGTTATCAGGTTATTGTTGTGCTTAGCATTTCATCTTTTCATTAAAGTGCATATGTAACAAAAAAATTATATATTTAAAATTAATGCCTACCTGTTGTTGAAAATATTGATACTGTGGGAAAACATAAAGAAAACTGGTAATCACCCATAATCCTACTATTCAGACACAACCACTTTTATCATGTTGGTGTATTTCCTTCCTCTCTTTTCTTTTACATGAGCTCAAGCTTAGGAAAACACATGGTGAGGTCCTCAGCTTGACACAAGTTGTTTAGGGTCCACAATCAAAGTTGTCTCTTGCTCCTCCACAGTCCTTGGGTAAGAGGTTCTCTGTAGCAACAGGGGCAACTCTTCAGACAACCCATGCATCCAGCTGGCAGATGAAAGAAGAGAGTATGCCACTGTCTTTGCCACTGTCTGACTCTCATTGCTGATGCTCTCTAACTGGACAATCTCAGCTCCTTTATTTAAAATGTGCTGGGAAAAAAATGTGCCAGAAACTTTTGCTTCCTGAATACTAGCCAGCTCTTTTCTTTATATTGCTGCTCTGCTCTTCTGGGCAGTTGGTAGAACCAGGTATACTTACAAAAATATTCATATCTCAAAAAGACAGAGGTGGTTTCCTGGCTCTTTTTTGCTTAGCTGATAGTAGTCTAAGACCTACCTTGGCACCTGGAAGTTGCTATCCTCCATGGGCTGAATAAAACCAATCAGCAAATCACTCTCCATCCTTTGAGAGATGAAGAGGCTCAATACCTACGATGTTCTGCTGGTCACCTCATTCTGGTCCTCCAGTAATACAGACTGTGTGCTTACAATTCACAATCAAGTCATTTGTTTGGCCATCAGCTACTCTGTGCTGACCCTGCATGTGATATGTGCCATTATCTCTCAAGAGAAACAGAGACCAAAGCATAAAGGACTTGGTTCAGTTGAAACCAAGCCTTGGGGAAGGGGTTTTTTTTGGAATAAGAAGGGAAAAGTCTGGCAGCTGTGCATTTGGAACTTCTTGACATTGTTCTGATTCTGGTCCTGATTTCATTTGGAATTTCCCTAAGTTGAAGTTCACTTTTGTCTCCCCAAGGTTTCCTTCCAAGGTCTAAATAATGCAAATTGATAATGTAAACAAAGCTGTTGGGGAACCTGGGTACTTATTGCAACACTGAGGACAAATATTTCCTTTATTCTTTGACTAAGTAGGTTTTCAGCAAAAGTCTGGGGAATGGTTTTTAAAGGTCTTGTAAGTATCTATTGCATACAAACAATTGATTTACTAATTACAAGCCTCTCCTATCTAGTCATTGAAGCTGGTACTCTAAAAATTTTCCTAGGTAGCCCTTTGGCAGTTTTAGCTATGGGAAAGTAAGAAAATTACCATTTAAAATGCCATTATTTAGTCTTTTTACTAAATTGAGTTGGCCTTCCTTATCCCTTATCCTATTAAGATTGCTTGAGGATTTTATAATTGGACATGCAAAATGAAACATGTTTTACATGGGAAAAATTCAGGAGTACTTACAAAACAATTTGGAAACAACAGCAGTTACTAGGGTGCAGAGCACGGGAGTGTTGACAGCCCAGTCCCAGTTTATGACCATAAGTGCCTGAAGTTAAACATTCACATGCTTCGTAAAATGGGACTTGAAAAACTGGAGATGTAAAAAGGCTATGGCTATGGCCATCTGCTATGGATCTAGACAATATTGAACTGTTATGAGTGCCTAAGCCTCTAAGAACAGATTCCTGAGGTTTTAGGGGTCCTAAGAGAAATTTAAGATATGGTTATGAGAGACTACATCCCGACCAGTGGAACTCCTAGTTGAGGTATAAACTGGGGCAGGGCTACAGAGAGAATAGGATTTGTTCATGTTCTACAAATTACTCCTTATCTGGGATGATATGCTGGTGTCCCAGGTAGGACCAGCACTCCTGGTAAGCAGAAATACTCACTGAATTGGGAGTCAGAAGATCCTGGCTCCAGCCCCAGTTCTGCAGGTTCTAAGGACCCTGGATCAATCACTTAATCTTCTGTACATCTCCATTTATTGCCCCGTGAAATGGATTCTCTTCATCCCTTTCTGCTTTGTAGTTGAGAGAGTTTAAATCATGTGTCTGACACGACATAGCTATTAAATGGCAGAACTAACTACCAGCTGTGGTAGTGCTTTGTCAATAAAGGTTTATGCAAAGGAAAATGATATTATTATACGTGTGAAGGTGGTCTTCAGAATCCCAGCTAGACTAGACTACTTTATATGTGGCCTCCCTTTCCTACTTTTGGAGTTCCAACTCCCTGGTGTACACTTGCTGTTCCTATCCTTTTACCTTCCCTCATGCTCCTCCCTCACCTGTCTTCTCTTGGATCTGCTGCTTTGGGCAGTTTCTGGTTTCTCATTATGCCGATGAACCCTTTCTGTGTATTCCTTCAAAATATGTTCTCCTAGTCTGCTCTCTGCTTTTCTGATACTTAGAGTTAGTTTATTAACTAAATGGCCCAAGGTGGGCCATTTGTATTTTAACAGATGTTTATTGGCAATACTTTGACCCAGAGTCCAAGACAGAGCAGTGTGTTTTGGGGAAGCTAAGATTTTTTTTACTCTAGTCGAAGTTTATAAGCTCACGTAGCTTCTATTAGAGAAGATGGCTTAACTTTGCTGTAGGGTCTAGTTAAGTGTAACCGATGATGTTGTGGGACTAGTTCAAAGAAGAAAAATGTGTAAGCAAAAGACAAAGACATTGTTAAAAGAGTAAAACTCAATAATTCCAATTAGCAAATTTTAAGCACTAATTGGAAAGGGAGTCTGTGTTCTTACTATCAAGTTAAAAAAAAAAAAGTCACCCTGTGAGTCTGCTCATGTTAAATATATCGCCGAGAAAAGCAAATTAAGGTATTTGGGGTTATCTTTTTCCCCCTCACTGCTCATTTGTCACTAATCCAGCCAGTGATGCTTTCTGAGGATCTCTTATAGCTATTCCCACCTCTCCATCCACAGTGCCAAGGCTGAGAGCATGCCATTATCCTGACGATCTGTCTTGGTCTTCAGTTTCCCTGTCTGCAATCGTTCCTTGCTGTAGTCATTCCAGCATAATAATCTGGACTCTAAACTTAGTTTTCCTGTCTCAGCTCTTGACATCCACCCAATCAGAGACATGTTCCAGCCACACGAAACTTATTGCTTTTATCCTGATTTTACTAGAATACTTTTTGTGTGTACTGCGTGTAAGCTTCCCTCTTTCTTTACCTCTCTGTTTTATAGCTGCTCCCTCATCCTTCCAGATGTTGCTCAAATGTTACCTCCTTGGGATGCTTTCCCTGAAATAGTTAAGTGGCTCTTGTAACTTTTATTCCATTCATTATAGCACTTACCACATTTTAGTGTGATTATTTGCTTTATTCATCTCTGCTCACCTCTAGACTATACGTTTTCTCTAGTACCTATCTCAATGCCTAATGAGAAAATGTCTTATGAATAAATGAGTAAATGAGCAAATGAAAGAGTGATGAACAAATCTCAATTTTACACCCTTCTCATACTTTGAGCAACACCAGTCATTGTACTAACCTACATACAAGAAGAAGAAACTAATGGGAAGAGGGAGAATCACTGGTCTACCTTGATTACCTACAGATGTCTAAGATTGGACCGAACTGTAAATTTTGGGAGCAATGCTTATAAGCCTGAGGTAAAGGTATTGATGGATGAAGTTCCTTCCACATTGTAATTTTAAAAAAATTTTTATTGGAGTATAGTTTATGATGTTGTGTTAGTTTCAGGTGTACAGCAAAATGAATCAGTTATACGTATACATATATCCACTCTTTTTTAGATTCTTTTCCTGTATAGGCCATTCATTACAGAGTATTGTGTAGAGTTCCTTATGCTATACAGTAGGTCCTTATTAGTTGTCTCTTTTATATATAGTAGTATGTATATGCCAATCATAATCTCTCAATTTATCCCTCTGCCCCGCTTACCCCCTGGTAACCATAAGTTTGTTTTCTGCACTGTAACTCTGTTTCTGTTTTGTAGATGAGTTCATTTGTACTCTTTTTTAAAGATTCCACATATAAGCAACATCATATGATATTTGTCTTTCTCTGTCTGACTTACTTCACTCAGTATGACAATATCTGAGTCCATCCATGTTGCTGAAAATGGCATTATTTCATTCTTTTTTATGGCTGAGTCATATTTCGTTGTACATATGCACCACATCTTCTTTATCCATTCCTCTGTTGATGGACATTTAAGTTGCTTCCATGTCCTGGCTATTGTAAATAGTTGCAACGGACATTGGGGTGTATGTGTCTTTTTGAATTATGGTTTTCTCAGGACATATGCCCAGGAGTGGGATTGCTGGGTCATATGGTAGCTCTATTTTTAGTTTTTTAAGGAACCTCCATACTGTTCTCCATAGTGGCTGTATCAGTTTACATTCCCACCAGCAGTGTAGGAGGATTCCCTTTTCTCCACACCCTCTCCAGCATTTCTTTCTTTCTAGATTTTTTGATGATGGCCATTCTGACCGGTGTGAGGTGATACCTCATTGTCATTTTGATTTGCATTTCTCTAATATTGAGTGATGTTGAGCAGCTTTTCATGTGCCTTTTAGCCCTCTGTATGTCTTCTTTGATTGTGTTGTAAACAGTGGCAAGGGCATCAGTCTACAAAAGAACTAATCCAGCAAATTACAGAGTATTTACTTTTGATACCAGTGTGAAGAAAAATTAGATTACCTTGATTTTCAGAGTTTATACTCCATTTGGGAGGTTAGTTTTACAAAAACGACTAAGACTTATGTAGTGCTTAGTATGTATCAGATATTGTTCTAAGCTATAGTTTTGTTAACATGTTTGATACTCACTGAAACCATAGATGATAGGCACTAGTATTATCCCCCATTTTACAGGAAATGTAGGCACACGGAGTGACTGGCCTAAAGTCATGGGTAGTGGTGACTAGGCACTTTGCTTTCAGAGCCTGTCGATACTGTGACATAGGGCCTACCCTGGTGGTGCAGTGGTTAAGAATCTGCCTGCCAATGCAGGGGACATGGGTTCGAGCCCTGGTCCGGGAAGATCCTGCATGCTGCGGAGCAACTAAGCCTGTATGTCACAAGTACTGAGCCTGTGCTCTAGAGCCCACAAGCCACAACTACTGAGCGCGCATGCTACAACTATTGAAACCCATGCACCTAGAGCCTGTGCTCTGCAACAAGAGAAGCCACCACAATGAGAAGCCTATGCACCGCAGTGAAGAGTAGCCCTCGCTTGCTGCAACTGGAGAAAGCCCGCTTGCAGCAACAAAGACCCAATACAGCCAATAAATAAATAAATAAATAAATAAAAATAAATTAAAAAAATCCTGCAACATACACACAGTGACATAATTATACTCCACAGAATTGCAGAACAACATGAAAGAATGTGGCATAGAGGAAAGCATATTTTCTGCGGAGTCAGATAGTCTAGGTTTATTTCTGGTTTTATCATTTACAAGATATTGGTGCTGTACATGTTATCAGAGTTCTTTGAGATCATCTAAAGATTAAGGATATGATAAGGTATGTTTACAACATTGTGCACAGCTACTCACACATAGTAGGTGTTCAAATATTTATTTCTGTTTTTTTCCTCAATAAACAGTTCTTTTCCCCTTCCTCTTGAGTAAAATTAGGTAAAAATGTGTGTTATAAAAAATAAATGTCAGTGTATCATAATGCAGAAGACATTAGAAGAGGCAAGTAGGAAAGATTAGGGCAGGAAGCTTAGGTAGAATAATGAATCAGTTCTGGGTTAACACACCTAAGACTCTATCAAATATTCATGGCATCACCATGGCTCTGGGCTTCCTGAAAAGGAAGTATCTAAACTGGTGTGCAGTCTCAAGACCCAGATAACCTTGTCCTCTTTCAACCCTGAACTTTAACATTTGAAGTGTCTCAAGTATATTAAACATTAGAGGTCAGGGATGCTAAGTGCAAAGGAAAACGGAGCTTTCATAGTGGGGATGTGTGTTTCTCCAAGGTCAAGAGGGGACACTGGTTGTCAGGAGGGTGGGAGCAGGAGGGCTGAGATGGGGAGGGTACTGCTTAGAGTGCAGCAGCCTTAGGCAGTTAGCCGTGAGGCAGGTGCCACAGAGGAAGCACAGACACTAGAGCAGCAGCCCATGGAAACTGTCTTTTGCTTGGTCCTTAATGTCCTCTTTTGGGCTGATGAGCTGATATTCCACCTGTGTGGAGATAGCTTAATGCAAAACAGCTGTGTTTTAAATATATAAACACTCACTGGAAATCTGTAAACCAGGGGCAAAGCCACGTGGTTGTGTATCCTTGGTGCCTGCGAATTACAGCTGTTGATGGAGACAGTACTTGTATTATGTGTGTCTCCTGGATGAAACAGGATTTTAAAAGTACCCATTCTTCCTTCAATGTGGTGCTCCAACAGCAAAGAAAGGACTATTGGATGTGAGGGAGTGGGAGTAGGAAGCCGTGGTGTGATGGAAATGCAAAAATGCAAGCTGAGTGGATAACTGGTGCCACCTGCAAATGAGAGGGAGCCCTCCTGAATTCCTGGCAGAGCCATTGAAATGGAATTGATAAGGAAGATGGGAGAACTCATCATAGGCTTTTAGGTTGGACCTAAAGGAGACTGCTAACTGGAGCTGCCACAATAATAACTCCAATATTCTTTTTAAAAAAATTTTTTGACTTTGAAAATGTGCATTTTATTCAGTGTTAAGAATGTGAGTTATCAAGATTTTGTGATTTGTTTGAAAAATAGAAGATGGGCAGTTTGAACCCCATGTATGCATGAAAATGGGGTGGTAAAAATAGATCCCTAGTGGGTCCTAAGGCTTACCACATACTGATACATGTTTAATTACAGTGGATATTAGAATTACAAAATAATACTGTAAATATTAGATATGAAGATCTTAGATTCTTTGATCACATACCAGGTTAGAGAAACCACTTTGAAAGTGCTATGGGTTGAGCCAGAAGTGTTTAGTGCCTAAGGGGGCTTTGACTCCAAGGAAATCTTTAGTATGAATTTTGTTTATTGCTTAAAATGGAAAGCTTCATTAATCAGTGGTTGTTGAAAGTAAGAGTTAGTGAGAGCATATCAAATTATACCCAGAAGCTTGCCATCCTTTAAATTTTATCTGCATTGTTGTTTTAAATATGCCATATGACACAGTTCATAATTATTTTTAATGCCTTAAAAAACCCACATTGACTAAAAAAGTTCCATAAATATTGTACAACAACTAGTATAAGGTTATAAGATACTTGTTTGAGATATGTTCTATAATTACAGTTAACACCAATTAATAGTTGCCCAAACCAAAGTCATAGTGTCTGTGAGGAAGTAGCCTTAAAGACACTAATCATTTAAAACTCAAAGCCATATGGGGAAAATATCTTTATTGATTATAGAATGTTTCCCATCCTGGTTTCTAAAGAAATCTAACTGTTGTTGAGTGTCAGTTGTAACACACTCAAATAAAAATAAATTATTTCATATTTCATCCTAGCAGAGATTTAAACCTTTTGATCAGTTTACATCCTAAACTCTCTGTAATTAACCTTCTTAAACTAAGCCTCTAACTCAGCGAAACTGGCTGTTGTGTCTCCTGGAGTTGTGAAAAGTGAAAGCCCAGTTCTATGTCCCTTAAAATATGTTAGAATTGTGGAGTTGGAAGGGGCTTTGGAAGTTACCCAGTCAGAATTCCCCAAAAGAGTTGGTGTTCCTTTTACAACTGACCCTTAAGATGGTTATCTAGTTTAGCTTAGCCAGCTTCAGTAATTGGGAACTCACTATACTTCACTGCTCAATAATTTTTAGTTATTAGAAAATTCTTTACAGTGTGGGCAAACTTGTCAATTTGCAAGATGACTGTAGGGATACCATTTGAAACAACATAGGGCATGTTTAGCTACTCCCTCTTCCAATAAACGAAACATTAAGTATTTGAAGAGAGTGGTCATTTTGTTCAGTATCTTCGATCTTAGACCCTTCCGTTGTTCAGCATTTTTATGGTTATAAACGTTTCACCATCCTATTCCAAACACTTTCTAATTTATCAGTCTTCTTATTAAGATGTTTCAGGACATGATTCATCCATTCATTACATACCTATTAAGCTCCTGTTATGTGCCAGGAACTGGGGATATAATGGAGAATAAGACCTCCGTCTTCAAGGAAATGGGCAATAGACAAATAAGTAGATAAATAAATTTATAATGTGTTTTCAGATAATGTAAAATGCTGTAGAGAATAATACAGTAAAAGAAAATTTTGGCAATGGAAAAGGGCTATTTTAGATAGATAAGGTAGTCAGGGAAGATCTCTCTGAGTAAGTGGCATTGGACCTGAGACATGAGTGCAATGCAATATATGTGCAGTAGTCTTGAGGAAGGATGTTCCAGGTGGGGAAACAGCAATTGCAAAAGCTCTGAGGTGGGAATGAAGTGACAAAGGTTACTAATGGATGGGCATTCATGACTTCCCCCCCTTCCCATGACTGACAAGGAACCCTTTAAAGCTAAATTAACTTGATTCAATCTCATTGCAAATTCTCCTTTCTGCCCGTTCAACTTCTTCCCTCCTCCTCAACCACTTATGTGCATGTCCGTACACATGCATACACATTCTTCTAAAGATAATATCATCTCTGCTAGGTCAGTTTTTAGGAGTTTTGTGATACAGAATTGAAAGACTGAAAGGAGAGAAAGACTTAGAGTGGCAGGAGGAAAATGTGTATGTGCAGCCAGGGAGGCAGCATTGGAGATTGCAGAGTCAAATTCTTACAGAAGCTAAGGGTAACGTAAATGAGTCATGCAGGTTGGGTGTAATGCATTGAAGAGTCTTGGCTGTAATTGTGACATACCCCAAATAAACAGGTCAGCTTCTACTCAGCTAGAGAATATTAATGGAATGCATAACACAAGCTCAGTATTGCCATATGTCCCAATTTTCAAGAACAGTATTAGATCAGATTTTTTTATATGAGATTTTCCAATTTTAAAAACACTGCCATAGGAACTTCCACTTTCAGGAAAACAGGGTAGACATACTTGTCCTTGTTCTATCTAGTAAGTATAACTAACTGGATATTATGTATACAATATAAGAAGACTCTGAAAAGTAGGGAGAAAAGGGCAAACATGCTGAGGACCTTCGGACCCAAGGAAATACACTATGATGAGTTATCTGGGTTTTCTTTTGGCCTCCTATATTCCAGATTTTGAGCTAAAGAAGCCGAAAAGCTAGAAACACCAATAGGCATAGACAAAAGAGCCCCCCAAAAGGCCTATGCTATTTAGCCTCCAAACAGGAAAAGGAAAGCCTAGCAAGACAGAAACATTTTAGAAATAACTGCTCTATTCCAGCCAGCTAGCACAGAAATATTTAAGACAATTATGTAATAAATAGGGGAGGGTAAAGGAAGGTAAGGTTTGTGATATGTTATGTATTTTTAATGTAATGCCTAGAAAAACCACTAAAAAAGCTACCCAAAGAGATATACTCCAAAACACTATAGGTAAATCAAAATATAATTCTAAAACGATGTTCAAATAATCAGAAAAGCAAGAAAAAGAAAACAGAGCAATGAAAAACTGAATAAACAATAAAATGATAGACTTAAGCCTTAACATATGAATAATTGCATTAAATGTAAATGAGTGTAAGTGTTCTAAATACACCAATTAAGAAGCACAGACTGGCAGCATGGATTAAAAACATGACCCAGCTATGTGCTATCTATAAGAAATTCACTTTCAATATAATAATAAAGGCAAGATGAAAATACAATGATGGGAAAAGATATATCATACCAATATTAATCTAAAGAAAGTAGGCGTGGCTATATTAATGTCAGATAAACTAGTCTTCAGCAAAAAGACTATTGCTAGGGACAGAGAAGGGCATCATTTAATGATAAAAGAACCAATGCAACAAGAAGACATAGCAATCCTAAATGTGAATGCACCAAACAACAGAGCTGCCAAATATGTGAAGCAAAAACTTATAGAACTCTAAAGGAGAAATATACAAATCCATTGTTCTAGTTAGAGACTCACACTTTTCTCAACAAGTTGGTAGAACAATTAGACAGGAAATCAGCGAGGATATATGTATTAATCTGCTAGGGCGGCCATAACAAAATGCCACAGCCTGGGTGCCTTAAACACAAGAAACATTTTCTCACAGTTCTGGAGGTAAGAAGTCAAAGATCAAGGTGTCAGCAGGTTTGGAGTCCTCTCATTTTGGCTTGCAGGTGGCTGCCCTCCCACATATCCTCTCTGTGTACATGTATCCCCAGTGTCTCTTGCTCTTCTTATAAGGATATCAATTTTATTGGATTAGGGCCCTACCCCTATGACCTCTATCAGCCTCTTTAAAGGCCCTGTTTCCAAATACAGTCACATTGGGGGTTAGGGCTTCAACACATGGCTTTTTGGGTTCTTCTATATTGAGTTGTCCAAAACAATATAGAAGAACTCAACAACACCATCAACTAACAGGATCTAATTGACATTTTTAGAACACTTAGCCCAACAGCATTAGAATGCCCATTGCCTGCAAGTGTCCATGGAGCATATACCATGACATACTGGGCCATAAAACAAACCTCAACAGGTTTAAAAGAATTGAGATCATACAGGGTGTGTTCACAACCAAAACGGAACCAAACTAGAAATCACTAACAGAAAGATAACAGGAAATTCTCCAAATACTTAT
The DNA here is from genome assembly GCF_030028045.1 of Hippopotamus amphibius kiboko. Lineage (NCBI taxonomy): Eukaryota > Metazoa > Chordata > Mammalia > Artiodactyla > Hippopotamidae > Hippopotamus > Hippopotamus amphibius. The sequence continues at coordinate 163,531,068 of NC_080189.1, forward strand.
AAACTAAATAAGATTCTTCTAACTTACCCATGGGTCAAAGAGGAAGTTTTAAGAAATCAAATAATACATTAAACTGAATGGAAATTAAAATGTAACAAAATTTGTGGGACACAGACAAAGCAATACTAAGAGGTGTATTTATAGAACTAAATGCACGTGTTAGGAAAAATAAAAAGTCTCAAATTAATAATCTAAATACACACCCAAAGAATCTATAGAGCAAAATGCAAAATAAATCCAAAACAAGCAGATGAAAGGAAAGATAAGAGCAAAATCAATGAAATTAAAATCAGAAAATACAATTTAGAAGAATCAATGGAAAAAAGAAATGGTTCCTTGAAAAGATCAAGAAAATTGATGAACTTCTAGCTTGCTTGATAAAGAAGAAAAGAGCAGACATGAATTATTACTATAAAAATGAAATAGAGGATATCATTACAGACACTGTAGATAACAGAAGGTAATAAGGGAATACTATAAATTAACCTTACACACATAAATTTGACAACTTAAAAGAAATGGATCACTTCTTAAAAAAATACAATCTATCACAGCTCAGCCAATATGAAATAGATAATATGAATAGACATATAACATTTAGACAAAGAGGCATTTCCTATTAAGAAAATTGAATCCATAATTTTAAAACTCCCCCAAAGGAAATCTCCAGGTTCAGATGGATGCACTGGAGAATGCTACCAAACAGAAAAGTTAACACTAATTGTATACATTCTCTTCCAGAAAATAGAAAAGGAGAGGTCACTTCCCAATATAGTTTATAAAGTTAGGATCAATATCTTTCATGAATAAGGACACAAAAATCTTAACAAAATATCATCAGGTATAATTCAGCAATATGTAAAAAGAATTATGCACCATGGACCATACAAGTCTGGTTCAATATTGGAAAATCACTCAATGTAATCTACCATATTAACAGGCTAAAGAAGAAAAATCATGTGACCATATTAATTGATGCAGAAAAAGCACTTGAGAAGATTCAACACCCATCATAATAAAAACTCTCAGAAAGATAGTAATAAAGGGGAACTTCCACAGCTTGATAAAGAGCATCTATCAAACACCTGAAGCTAAAATTATACTTAATGGTGAGTGACTGAATACTTTCCACCAAGATCAGGAATAAGCCAAGGATATCGGTTCTAACTGCTTCTATTCAACATATGCTGGAAATTCTAGGCAATGGAATATGACAGAAAAGGAATAAAAGGCATACAAACTGGAAAGGAGGAAATGAAACTGTTCCTTTTTGCAGATGACATGATTATTTACATAGAAAATCCCACAAAATCTACTCCCCCCACCAAAAAAAACTCCTCCTAGAACTAATAAGTAAGCTCAGCAGTGTCACAGGGCACAATATAAACATACAAAAATCAATTATATTTCTATATATAATCAGTGAACACATAGACATCAAAATTGAAAATATAATACCATTGATAGTTGCTCAACAAATGAAATACTTAGATGTAAATCTAACAAAGAATATTCATGACTTGTATGCTAAAAACTACACAATGCTGATGAAAGAAATCAAAGAAGATCTAGATAAATGGACAGCCATAATGTGTCACAAATTGGAAGACTCAACATAGTAAGGCTGTCATTTCTCCCGGAATTGATATCCAGGTTGTGGTGGGTTAAACAGTGCCCCCTTCTACCCCCATAATATATCTACATCTTAATTCCTGAAACCTGTGAATGTTCCCTTATTTGGAAAAAGACAAATGTAATTAATGTTCTTAACATGATGAGATCATTCTTGGATTATCAAGATGGGTATAAATCCAATGACAAATGTTCTTATAAAAGATACACAGAGGAGAACACAGACACAGAGAAGGCAGTGTAAAGATGGAGCAGAGGTGCAGCCATAAACCAAGGAATGCCACCAGTGCCAGAAGCTGGAAGAGTCGGGTCCAGAGGGAGTGCAACCCTGCTGACACCTTGATTTCAGACTTCTGTTCTTCAGAACTGTGAGAGAATAAATTCCTGTTGTTTTAAGCCACCAACATTGTGGTAGTTTGTTGTAGCAGCCACAGAAATGAATATATAGGTTTAACACAATTCCTATAAAAATCTCACCAAGATTTTTTTGTAGATACAATCTTTTCTTTGTGTAAAAGAAGAGCAAATAGAATAGATAAAATGATTTTGAAAAAGAAAAAGAAAATGAGAGGAGTGAGCCTACTCAATTTTAAGATTTATTACATAGATTTGTAATTAATATTATGTGGTATTGGTAGAGAAATAGATCAATGGAACAGGGTAGAGAACCCAGAAACAGAGCCACACAAGTATGCCCAACTGATTACTGAAAAAAGTGCAAAAGCAATTCAGTGGAGGAAAGATAGTCTTTTAAACAAATGGTGCCAGAACAATTGGATATCCATTGAGGAGGAAAAATGAACCTTAATCTGAGTTTCGCAACTTACAGAAAAATTAGCTCAAAGTGGATCATAGGCATAAATGTAAAATGTGAAAGTATAAAATTTTAGAAAAAATATAGGAAAATTTCTTCAGGATTTAGGGTTTGACAAAGAGTTTTTTAGACTTGATGCACAATCCCTAAAAGGAAAAATTAATAAACATGAAAATTGAAAACTTTTGCTTTGTGAGAGATCCTGTGAAGAGGATGAAAAAACAAGCTATGGAATTGGAAAAAATATTTGCAAACTACATTTCTGAAAAAGGATTAGTATCTAGAATAAAATTCAACTGTAAAAACAAGAACAAACAAAAAACCAAAACATCAACAAACAGTCCTGTTAGTAAAATGTGCAAAAGACATCAAGAGACATTTCACTGAATGGGATATAATGATGGCAAATAAACTAATTAAAAGATGTTTGAGAGCTTCCCTGGTAGCACAGTGGTTAAGAATCTGCCTGTCAGTGCAGGGGTCACAGTTTGATCCCTGGTCCGGAAAGATCCCATATGCCAAGGAGCACCTAAGCCTGTGCGCCACAACTACTGAGCCTACACTCTAGAGCCCTCGACCCACAGCTAATGAGCCTACGCGCCAGAACTGTTGAAGCCCACGTGCCTAGAGCCCATGCTCTGCAACAAGAGAAGCATTCACAAAGAGAAGCCTGTGCACCACAGTGAAGAGTAGCCCCTGCTCTCCACAACTACAGAAAGCCTACACGCAGCAACAAAGACCCAACACAGCCAATAAATAAAAATTAATTAATAAAAAGATGTTTGATATCATTAGCCATTAGGGAAACATAAATTAAAACCACAAGGGCATATCACTATACACCTATCAGAATAGCTAAAATAAAAAAAGAGTAACATACCAAATGCTGGCAAAGATGAGGAGAAACTGGATCACTTATACGTTGCTGGCCATAATGTGAAAGGATACAGCCACTTTAGAAAGCAGTTTGGTAATTTGTTAAAAAAAATGCAGTTACCACATAACCCATCAACTGCAGTCCTGGCCATCTATCCCAGAGAAATGAAGATATGTTTACACAAAAGCTTGTACAGAATGTTTATGGGAGATTTTATTATAATAGCCCAAAACTGGAGATAACCTGTGTGTCTGTCAATGAATGAACAGTTAAACAAACTGTGTCACATCCATACCATGGAATATTTTCCAATAATAAAAAAGAACAAACTGTTGATACACACAACAACCTGGATGTATCTCCAGAGAATTATGCTAGAGTGAAAAAAGCTAATCCCCAAAGGTTTCATATTGTATGATTCCATTTATATAACATTCTTTAAATGACAAAATTATAGAAATAGTGAACACATTAGTAGTTTCCAATAGGCAGGGATGGGGGAGGGGGGAGTGGATGGGACTGTAAGAGAATCCTTGTGGTGATGAAAATGTCCTATATCTTGAGTGTATCAATGTCAATATTCTGGTTGTGATATTGTACTATATGTTTTGCAAGATGTTTCCATTGAAGGAAACTGGGTAAAGGATGCATGGGATCTCCCTGTATTATTTCTTAAAACATGCATGTGAATGTGTAATTAGCTCAAAATAAAAATTGAATTAGAAAACTACTGTCAGGCGATCAGAATATGTGTTTAGACCAGGTATTGCCTGGTCACCTCCACTTTGCACCCCTTGATTTAGATAATAAAGTACAGTGAGGGCAGAGAGAGGGGTGAAGAAAAATGTTGGGTATACCGAAGTAGGAGAGATTTGTGGACTGGTGGATAGAAAGACTCCAGAACAGCCATGGGACATGATGAAAGTAGACAGAAAAAGAGGGTTTTTGTTAGTGGTACAGTTTGTGATATATTGAGGGACTTTTCTTGTTTTCAGGAACTTTAGGGAAGGAAATTAACAGATGCATTTCTTTAACTGTAATAGTGCAATGAGACTGAGCCATGTAAGATCTAGCTTTATAAGTGTTACAAGTCAGTGTTAGGAGATCTTGTGGCTGTAGTTAATCCTTGGACGAGCCTCCAGCAGGTGTAAATAGATAGGAGAGTCAAGGAGAAATGGCTAAATATACAATCTAAAAATAGTGGACATTGCTTGCCTTGAAGACCCTTGCTATCAATTTTCTATTGGCATGTAGTCAGGGTTATTGGTACCTTTTCCTAGTAAGGGAAAACTTAGTTCTGAGGAGGTCCCTATTCCCCATCCTTTCTAATTTGTACCCAGAATTGTAAGATAACAATGCTTAGGATACATAAGGCGACATTGGCTCCTAGAGCTGGTTAGGTTGGATTGAGGTATTTGATGAGGTGCTGCAAAGTCTGGATGATCTCTCTGACCTAAGAGCACACTGCAGAAGGGGGTGGGGGGACCCTATCTCCATCTGTTTATCATAGTTAATTTGGGTGTTCATGTGCCATTTAAAACACTGACTGCTGGTTCTGGGCAGAGGGTGAATGAGCTCAGGTGCATGGAATTGAAAGGTAATGAGAAGGATTAATCAAATTCCTTCCAGTAAAGGGTGCCATGTGCCAGAGTCTGTCCTGGATAACCCTCCTACATGTGAATCAGGGGCCATGCTCTGCCCTCAGGTGTCTGGTATATCTGAGAGTAGACATCTGTGCTTGGAGCAAACTGGGAGTGACTGGAGGCCACTTTTGGCCTGGTGTCTTTGCTTCATCACCTGCTCTGCCAAGGTTTGTTCACAATCTCCTCTGGCCATGCTCATTTAGTTATGGAAAACAGGGTGAACATGAGTAATGGGAAATGCAGTTAGCTGTTGGGGCAAGATGGCCCCAGTGGTAAGCCTCCTGCACAGCGTAAAGCCCTGTGTGGTACCTAAAAAAGCCCTATGTGGCTTAAACCCAGTGCAGAGAAATACCTGGAGAATAAATCACTCTGTTATTCTCATATTTATCTATCTAATTATATCTAGCTGTCTGACTTACCTTTTATCTAATCTAATTTAAAATAAACAGATAGGAATGGGCTGATCTGAGAAGACCTGAGAGTAGAACTTTTAGGATCCCTTGGTAAGATCTCTACAGTATGTGTAATAACCTGTTTTAGGGAACAAATCTTATCCACAATGTAAAATAAAGTCCAATAAGACATATGAACTTAAATATCTCCACTTTGAGGTCAGTAGTTTTTCAGTTCTACTCCTGTCTCTGAAACTAATGAATTAGTTACTCTTTGGGGTTAATTGTTCTCTCCAATAAAATATAGATCATAATATCTACCTACCATAGGCAGATAGGGTGGAAAATGATGCCTGCTGCATAGTAGGTGCTCAGCAAATGTTAATCCTTGCCTTTACCCAACTTCCCACCTAGAACAATTTTCATATCTTGATTTATAATATTCCTTGGTAAGGAGTCTCTCTCAGTGGGAACTCATTTCCCCAATAGAAATGTTACGGTTACATGTGATCTACATGCCAAAATGCCAGCTGGCTAAACACAGTGATACCTCTGTGATACAGAGGAAAGAGAAGTGGATTAGCAATAAGGAGCTCTGGGTTCTAGCACATGTTCTGCGTATCTGGAAGTGCTGTCTGTCTTAAACCCAAACACTGATTTATTGGAAGAGGACAGAATCACTGGGTGCCTAGTAGAGCAGGCGTTGAGTGAACCAAGGGAGCTTTGGAAGACTAAGAGCAGACCTCTGCCACTCTGCATATATCTGAGAATCATTTGCTTGAGACTCAGAATTGGGTGAAGACCATCTAACTTGTTGAGCCTATGTCATGTGTTCATGCCTTGGCTGCTTGAGCACGGGAAAAGAGAGATTATCCCCCATTCTGCTTTCATAGCATACTATATGCAATAGGGATTTCCTCCAAGATGGGAAGGGGACAGAATGTTGGATAACCACTTCCCCAAATGACAGATATCTACTAAGCTCTGATATTAATTAGCTGTGTGACTATGGGAAGTAATTTCATATTCTTGGCCCTCCTTTTATTTATCTGTAACATGAGAGTTCTATACCACACCAGCATCTTTCAGCTTTTATTTCTTAAACAGTTGATCAGTTGTATGAGGTGAAATCTTAATTAGCTACCCAAGATGTAAAACATGTAAGAGTAGACCCGTTCTGGTTGGGGGAGGGGTGAGGGTGCAAAGAGAGAACTTTGCTCAGCCTCCCCATTCCCCCTCCTCCATCCCCCTGCCCCGCCACTGCCTTCCCAAGACTTGGAAGTTCCTGGGGTACTTTAAGGATCCTCCAGGGTTCCCTAGAGCACCATTTGAAAACCGCTGGATTCTGCAGTTGCTCAGATCTCTTTCAGATGTGACCTTTGGTGGTTCATTAACTCCAGGATTTAGAATGCCACTAATTTTACCTGTTTTTGTCAATACCCACTCTTGGAGAGGTGGGTTAAGGCTGGTTATTTTGGTTTAGCATGTAGCAAGTTAGGCAGTTTGATTAAACTTGGTTTTTTTTTGTTTGTTTTCAAAAAATTGAAACCAGGGCAATAAAATTTTGTGGAAATCCCAACAATTTTTGTTTGTTTGTGTGTTTAGTTATACTGATTATTAGCTGATGGTTGTCTCATCGCTGATTGGAGGAATTTGTTAAAGAACTGAGGAGGAATGCATTTTAGGTAAAACAAGGACTTCCCCCTAAAAAACACCATACTTTATGTATACCATATAGTTTTACTCACACAAAGGAAGAACAATAGGAGGAAAGGAAAGAAAGCAAAATGCTAATGGGGGATACTTTTGGATAATGGAATTAAGGGCAAGTTAAATTTTTTTTTTAACTTCTCTGTATTTTGTGAACATTAAGCAACACGTATACGTAACTCTCCTAATCATAAAAAAGTTATTAAAATTGAATGCATTTTCATTCAAAAGTAATTAAGTTAATTAAAAAGATTATTGTCAGCACAAAATTTGAAATTAATAGTGTTTAAAAATAGCATTTTATTGACTTTAAACTCAATGAGCCAGTACAGATATAAATTTAAGAACCCACATTTCCTGAGCTTATAATGGAAGCCCTCTTACCCCTTCATATGATGAAAGTGCCTCATTCCTCCAGGGACAGCAGACCAGTGATTGGAAGATATTCTGCGTATGAGGTAGCTGGTGGCCATTCTGCATGGGAAAGGATGCACTCTTTTGGATAATAATTGTCTGGCTCCGTGCAGATGTCTAGATCTGTGGCAGATTCAACTTAGACATTTAAGAATCAATCTTATTTCCTAGTACCATATCCTAGACTATCTTTTAAGGCCTAGAAGGTAGGATACTCTTTGTCCCTTGCACTTACTGTGGTCTTGGCTAAATGACACCCACCAGAAGCTCTTGATAAGTGCCATGAGATCCCAAGGTCAAGAATAAACCTTCAGAACTGTCTGTGACAATCATTAAAACACAGCTTGGCTTGAACTCCTGTGAAAATTAAGGAGGGGAAAGAGCAACTGAAGAAAACTCCTCTGCGTTTTATTCCTTTTCATTCTCTGTGAGGTCCTTTAAGGTAATTAGGTTTAACTACAGCAGCAAAATTTTTAAAAATCCCATTTTCAGTATCTGACTGTTTCCTTAAAGAGAGATGGGAGGATAATAGATGGATAGATAGATGGGGGCAGACAGAAGTGGTGCAGTAGTCAGACAGATCTATATTCAGTTTATTATGTTTGACTTTCAGAATTGAGTGTTTTTTCTTGAAATTATCTTTTTCTTCCTCTTCCTCTCTTTGCTGTAATTTAAAAGAAGATAGACTAAGGCAAAGAAAAGTCAATTTTAAAGTTTGCTTTCCAAAGTTGTTCCACGGTCTCAGTGGTCATTGCTTCAAACCCAGCACCAGATAGTCACATGCAATTGGCTTCGTTGTGGCCCCTGTGAAGAAGGCTCTTTGGGGCTGTAGGTGGAGGGAAGCATAGCAACGTGAGAAGATGTAGCCTAGAGCATCTCATCAGGAAATTAAAAGTCATGTTATAGTTTTCCATGGGCCTTTTAATGTCAGATCTCATGTTTCTGCCTAGCATGACAATCCCTCATGTTTGCTTACAGAACACATTTGAGTTTGTCTCGTCTTATGTAATTCTCACCTGCAAGTTGGAAACGGCTATTCTCATTTTATGGATGAACACACTAAAGGCTAGAGTATATAAGTGACCAATAAAACAAAGCTAGCGGTGGCAGAGGCAGAACTTGGATCTGGACTTTGGATTCTAAAGACAGTGCTATGCTTGCTGTACCCCTTAACCATGATGGCTAGATTATATCTTATCTTGTTTTTGATGTTCTCTGCCATGTTCACCCCTAGATCGCAATACCAATGCAGTACTTTATGTATAATAAATGTCAATTAAATAACATTTTCTTCTTTAAGTGTTTCCTAACTGAATGCTGAAGGAAATAATGATTTACTTAGTTTGGAGAATAGCTTTCATTCTTATCAAAAAAAAAAACAACCAAATTATTTGTTTCATGAACTCCTTCTTAAGTTATGCTAGGAGTGAGGTTGGGACAGAAGATGCTCTTGATTATCCCATGGGAAAAACGTTCATCTAGAAGACCCTACCTGACCTTGAAGTGACCTTAAGTATGTGACTTAGTCTCTTGGAATCTCTTCTCCTTTCCATAAAGGGCTTGATAATACCTGCCCTTCATTCCTCATGGCGTAGTTTAGAGGATCTCAAGTTATGGAAGTGACTGACTAACTATAAAGCCTTGGTTTTATGTGCAGCATAATTGATTGCTTGCAGGGACTGGGGCTCCTGGCGGAAACGTGGTCCAAGCGGCTTCTCTCCTGGGAATGAAGGCAATCAGTCTATGAACAAAGAGTTCCTGTGAAATTTTTTTGCCAAACTAGTCTCTCTTGCCATCTTCTACTCACATCCCTCCCTATTCTCCCTACTCCCAGAATATCTCTGACCCAATAAGGGCTCTTAAACAGTGATGTGAAGAGCTCTGGTGAGCTGCTGCCTATTTTTTTATGGTGTAAATGTTTATAACATAGTCTTATGTTATTTGTTGCTGATATAATTTATTTGGCCAGTAGAGTAAAAAGCAGTCAACATATGGATGTCATAGCCAGAGCTGCATTCTTAGATCATGTAATAGTTATGCAATTTAGGTGACGTGGAAAGTTTTTAAGACTTTTCGACCTGATGTTTGCAACATCCTGTTTCCTCATCAAAGTATCATGGATTCTCCAGAGGTCACTGTAGCACCTTCCAAAGGGAAATGCCACTGATCTCTAATGATATCTGATATGTGTCAGCCCAAGGCCAGATACTCTCATATATGACCTCTTCGAACAATTGACCAGGTATGGTAGATATTACAATTGCTGTTTTGCAAGTGAAGCAGCTGAAGCTCTGATTAAATAATGTGCCTGAAATCACCTAGTTAGTAAGTGCTTAGGCCAAGATTTAAACTTTGGGTTTCTGACACCAAGTGTAGGGCTCTTTGGACTCCACTTAGGCTTATTGGGTATACACTAGCCACAGTGAAAGAGAGCCCATGGAGCTGTTGTGAATCATTCCATTAGTCACAAGCAAGAAACCCATTTGTAGCCAACATTGTAATTGGTATTATAAATACATACTTGTGGCAAACACTTTTTTCTTTCAATTTTACTTCTTAATTTTATGATGTTCTTTGAGGGGCAGAAATATTTGTTTCTTTAGTTAGTAAAAACTGTTGATTTTTTTCTTTGTATGATTTCTCCAGTCGCCTTTTCTGTGTTCAGAAAGACTTTCCTGATTCAGAGATGAGATAAATATACCTTTGCTTTTTACTTATTTTTTTTAATTTAACTTTTTTAATCTTTATGAAATTTATGTGGAGCATAGAGTACCAAACTGAATTACTTCTTTTTGGTTTTCAAATTGCAAACTTTCTCAGCACAATTTATTCAGTAATTCATCTTATCTCTTACTGATTTGTGGATTCCTGTGTTACATAAATTTTTGTATATACTGGTTCTCTACTGTGCTCAGTAATCTTTCAGCAGTGCTTGTACCAGTTTTATACTGTTCCAGTTGTTATAGCATTACAGTTCAGACTAATACCTGTTAGGACATAATAAATCCTCTTTTATTATTCTTTATTTTTATGTACACTGTTTAAAAAATGTAAGTGCCCATTGGGGTTTACCAATAAGCATCTAGAGCAGGATTTGTTAAACTAGGGCCCACAGTTCTTATGTGGCCCACTACCTGTTTTTGTAAATAAAGTTTTATTAGAACACAGTCACACACTCATTTTATTAGAACATAGTCACACTCATAATATGTACATATTATATATGTGATTGTGTATGTATTCTTTGCATCAAATGGCAGAGCTGACAGAGATTTTTAGGAATCACAAAGCCTAGAATATTTACTATCTGGCCCTTTACACAAAGGTATCTGACCTCAGGTCTAAAAGATTTGGGATGGGAAGTAGATAAGAAACCAGTGCCATGAGGTCTAGACCTCAGTTCTTAGGATATGCTGCAGATTCCAAGTGGGACTTTGGCTATATGCTCCAATATATTGCATCTCTGCCTTTACTTCCTTAGTAAGGAGAAAATTAAGATCTAACACTCTCTGTCTGCAGTTGGTCTTCCCATTAGCTTTATTGCTGTTTTGATAGCAAGCATTTCTTTCCAATCTGACTTCTCTCTACAACCCTGGACACTTCTTTTTCTGGGGTAGGGGTGGTGGCAATACACAGTGTTAACCTAAACAAAATAGCACAACCACATGAATTGAATGCTTGAAAGATCATTTCATAGCCAGTGAAGTGAGTATTTTAGATAATCTACTGCTTTCATGATATCATCACATTTCCTCTCCATTTGCCCAGGGGCGCAGAAGTTGACTTGATGTCTGGATTAGCTAAGGGCTCAAGATAGGGGAGTCTGAGGTGCTTTGATGGGAGGAACAAGAAGTATGGGCTCATGAAAGGCAAAAATTGTCTCTTGGAAGGTTAAATCTTCAGGTGTGAGGGTATATCTAAGAGATCCTGCATGACCCTTCTCTGGGGCAGGTATGGGCCACATGCTCATGGAGTGCTTGAGGGATGCTAAAGTGAGACTTCTACAGATTTTTAGAACTGAATAGAGATATCTCCACAAGGACAGACCATACCCCACAGCAAATACACAAGCCTTTGTTTGGTTGTTTATTTTTATGACAGTTTTGAAACTCTGGCTTCTCTCAGTGGGAAGTGCCAGTCTTCTCTGTGTGGTCTGGAATGGACTTTTATGCACCCAGCAGTGAGCTATGAAGGATTGCTGCAACTGGTTAGAGGTCCCTGAGAGGCTGACTGGAATGCCTAAAAAGCGTGTGTGCACATGTGTGTAAGTGCAAGTGTGAGCATGCACACACACACGGAAGAGGAAGAAAATTAAAAAGAGAAGGAAAAGTACGTTTTTAAAAGGTCACATATATTTTCTGGTATAGTCTCAGAATGCTGTAAAGAAAAAATGTGTTGGTGCGGGTTCAACCAGAAATAATTATTTTCACAAGAACCAAGAACTAAAAAAAATTTTTTTAGTATTATTTTTTACCATCTCAGAATGGAAGGATGGGGCATGGTTTCTGCAGCTTCAAGACATTTCCTTTCTTCAAACTGGGGAAGGATTGATTAAATAGGGATGTGACCTCCTCTGCTGAAGGGCAGAAATCAAGGAGATGGGGAAACCAAGAGGAAGGAAAGAATGAATATAAATAAAGAGGGAAAAAGAGACCAATGAGAATGGGAATAGGAATAAAAGTGTTGCTGAGACCCACTAATGAGAAATGTGGTTTGATGATAATCTTTCAAGAGAATTTTGGTCTTACAAAAAGTCACTGACTGAAAAATCTGTCAAGATGTGTAGGCAGAGACCGAGCATACGTTAGCTATCCAGGGCTCCACGGTCGTGATGATAGAAGTTTGGCTTTGTGGAATATCTGTGCTCAGTGACGTATGTGTGCTCTTAATGCTGCCATCCACGGTCATTGCAATGCATGCACAGTCCTCAGAGACTGTAAACCCTAAGAGTCGATCAGAGCTCAGCGACGAACCGGCCACCCAAGTGTAGACATTCCATCCCATGATATTTCTGACAGTTCAGAATTATTGAATTCTTAGATCTTGAGAGAAACTTAAACCCTAAAGTAGCGGCTAAGCTTGTGGGCTTTAGGAAGTCAGAGGGTCTAGATTTGCATCTGTGTTGCCCCATGTCCTGGCTGTGTCCTTGAGAAGGTTAGTTCAACCCTCTAAGCCTAAATGAGCCTGTGATGTGTGGGTGATAATAGCATCTACCAGTTTGGATTGTGATGAGGATGAAGTGAGATGATATAAATTGCTTCACATGATGCTCCACACATAACTATTATCTTTTGTAGTCTCTTCATTTTAGAAACAAGGATCAATCGGGAGAAAGTAGTCATCTCCAGTAGTGGATTGCAGCAGGAAGAATTAAAACTTTGAAAGTTGGTTAGGTATATTTTAGATACTATCTCCTTCAGACTGTCTCCTTCTTCAGCACATAGGATAAAAGAATAATATTTTGCTAAACATGGTACCCTAGGCTTTGAACTAAAAGAAAAAAAAAAGGATGATTTACTTTTGGGAAGAGTGAGGTTAAATATTAAAGCAGTTTTATTTATTGAAAGAATAATTGTAATTCCTAGAGTGCTGTGAAGTGGGTAAAGGAAGGGAGATTCAATTTGCTTTATATTTGAGAATCTGAGGCCTGGTGATGAGTTAGAAGAGAGAAAGTTCTGCATCTTAGAGCCCTAGATTTTTCATCAATCTACTAAGAAAAGAGAAGGCCATTCTTTAATGATAAAGCCTTGTAAATAGGAGCAAGGCTCATTTTACATCCAGAGAGTTCCAGGGAAAAGACCTAACCCATGAAATAATTAGAAAATATATGTAAAATTTCCCCCCACATCTTTAAAATTAAACTTTTTATTTTGAGATAATTGTATACCTGCATGCAGTTATAAGAAATAATACAGAGATCTGAGTACCCTTCACATAGTTCCCCCCATAGTAACATCTTGCAAACCTGTTGTTTCATATCACAACCAGGATGTTGATTTTGATGTAGTCAAGATACAGAATATTTCTGTCACCACAAAGATCCTTCAGGTTACCCTTTTATAGCCAAACCCACATGCCTCACACCTCACCTCCTCCTTAAACCTTGGCGACTAATCTCCAGTGGAGAACGAATCCATTTTCCATTTGTATAATTTTGTCATTTCAAGAATATTACGTGAATGGAATCATATATTATGCAACCTTTGGGATTAACTTGATTTATTTAGTAAAATATGTGCCACAGTTTGTTTAACCACTCACCTATTGAAGGATATCTGGGTAGTTTCCAGATCTGGCTATTATGGAAAAACCTGCTGTAAATATTTATGTACAAATTTTTTTTTATGTAAACATGCATTTTCATTTTGCTGGAATAATATTCGCTAGTGCAGTTGCTAGGTAGTTGCATGTTTGGATTTGTATGAAACAGCCAAGTGTTTTGCAGAGTGGCTCTATGATGTTGCAGTCCCGCTAGCAGTGTACGTATGACTCACTTTCCCCACATCTTTGCCGTGTTATCGCTACTTTTTATTGTAGTCACTCTGACACGTGTGTAGTGATATCTCATTGTGGTTTTAATTTGCATTTGCGTCATTATTAATGTGTTGACTATCTTTTCATATTCTTATTTGCCATCTGCATAGCCTATTTGATAAAATATGTCTTCAGATCTTTTGCCCATTTTCTAAGTGGATTTTTTTAACTGTTGAGTTTTGAGATTTCTTTACATCATCTAGATACTAGTCCTATGTTAGAGACATGGTTTGTAAATATTTCCTTTTTATGAATTATGCTTTTTCTGTCAAGCCTAAGAACTCTTTGCAGAGCCCTATATCCTGAAGATTTTCTCGTTTTTTTCTAAAAATTTTATACTTTTACATTTTACTTTTAAGTCAGTGATGCATTTTGAGGTAATTTTTGTATGAAGAATGAGACAGGTTGAGGTTCAGTTTTTGCCTGAACATATGGGTGTACAATTTTTCAGTACCATTTTTTGAAAAGGCTATTTTTCCTCCATTGGATTGCTTTTGTACCTTTGTCAAAAATCAGTTGAGCATATTTGTGAAGATCTATTTATGGGTTCTCTATTCTGCTCCATTGGTCTATATGTCTGTCCCTCCACCAATACCATACAGTGTTGATTACTATAGCTATGTAATTTTTGAAATTGGACAGATTCCTCCCACTTCATTCTTCTTTTTCAATATTCTTTTAGCTATTCTAGTTCCTTTTCCATTCCATATAAATTTGAAATAATCTTGATTATATCTACAAGAAAAATCTCTCTGGGATTTTGACAGAAATCATGTTAAAGCTGCGTATCAACTTGGGAGAATTGAAATCTTTACTATGTTAGATTTTCTAATCCCTGAACACCGTGTCTCTTAATTTCTTATTTTTTTCATTAGCAGTGTGTAGTTTTCAATGTAAAAGTCCTGTTAGATTTATATCAAGTGCTTAATTTTTTGAGCAATTGTAAATGGTATTTATTATCTTTAAAATTTTCATGTTCATGTGTTAGTACATAGGAATACAATAGATTTTTTTAAAGATTTTTTTTGATGTGGACCATTTTTAAGGTCTTTATTAAATTTCTTACAATATTGCTTTTGCTTTACATTTTGATTTTTTGGCCATGAGGCATGTGGGATCTTAGCTCCCTGACCAGGGATCAAACCTGCACCCCCTGCATTGGAAGGCGAAGTCTTAACCACTGGCTTAACCACTGGACCTCCAGGGATGTCCCACAATAGATTTCTGTATGTTTATCTTGTGTCCTCTGACCTTGTTGAACTCACATATTAGTTCTAGGGGTGTGTGTGTGTGTGTGCACGCACATGTGTGCATGTGTAGATTCCTTGGGATTTTCTACATAGAGAATCATGTCATCTGCAAATAAGGACAGTTTTATTTCTTCCTTCAATTCTGTATGCATTTTCTTTTCTTGCCTTATTTCACTGGCAAGAATTTTCAACACCATGTTGAATAAGAATGATGACACATCCTTGCCTTGTTCCTGATCTTCAGGGGAAACCATTCAGTCATCCACCGCTGTTAGCTGTAGGCTTTTTATAGATGTTCTCTATCAAGATAAGGAAGTTCCCCTCTATTCAAAATTTTCTGAGAGTTTAAAAAATCATGAATAGGTGTTAAATTTTTTCAAATGCTTTTTCTGCATCAGTTGATATGATAATGTGATTTCTCTTTGTTAGCCTGGGAACATGGTGGATTACACTGATATATTTTTTGAATATTGATACATTTTGAATATTGAACCAATCTTGTATCCTTGGAATAAACCCTGGTTGGTCATGGTTTACAGTTCTTTATATTCTTTATATTGCTAAATTCTATGTGCTAATATTTTTTTAAGGATTTTTGTGTCTATGTTCATGAAGGATATTGATCTGCAGTTTTCTTTTTTGTACTGTCCTTGTCTCATTTTGGTATCAGAGTAACATTAGCTTCATAAAATGAGTAGGAATGTTCCCTCCTCTGTTTTAGGAGGGTATTATAGAGAGCTAGTGTTAATTATTTAAATTTTTGTAAGATTTTCTAGTGCAACCATCTGGGCCTAGAGATTTCATTTTGGGAAGTATTTTAATTATTGATTCAATTTCATTGATAGTTAAGTGACTATTCAAATTATCTATTTCATACTGGATGATTTGTGGTAGATAGTGTTTTTTGAGGAACTAGCCTATTTCATTTAAGTTGTCAAATTTATGTATATAGAATTGTTTGTAGTATTCCTTTATTATTCTTTTGATGTCTGAGGGTTTACAGTGATATCTCATGTTTCAATTGTAATATTGATAGTGTCTTCTCTCTTTTTTTTCCATTAGCTTTGGCAAGAGGTTTTTCCAATTTTATTGATTTGTTCAAGGAGCCATCTCTATTTCATTGATTTATACAGTGTCTTTTTTTTTTTAATTAGTTGTTACTCTTTCTTCTTTCTTCTCCTTGCTTTGGATTTATTTTGCTCTTTTTCTAGATTCTTGAGATATGAGTTTAGATGATTGATCTGAGACTTTTTCTCTTTTTATATGTGCAGTTAGTACTATAAATTTCCTTCTCAGTGCTGCTTTAACTCTGTCCCACAAAGTTTGATATGTCGTATTTTTATTTTCCTTCAGTTTAACGTATTATTTGATTTTTCTCGGATTCCTTTTATTACATGTGTATTATTTAGAAGGGTCCTGTTTAGTTTACAACTATTTGGAGAATTTCCTGTTACTTTTTTGTTAATTCTCTCTAGTTTGTTTCCATTTTGGTTGGTACCTGCACTCTGTATGATTTCAAGTCTTTTAATTTTGTAGAGGTTAGCTTTATGGCCCAGGATGCAGACTGTTGGATGTGGGTTTTCCATGAATACTTTCTTCTGCTGTTGCAGGGAGTGTTCTATTAATGTCAGTTAGATACTGTCGGTTGATGGTGTTGTTCAGTTCTTCTATCTTCTGTGATTTTCTGTTTTACTTGTTCTATCAATTGAAGAGACAGGGGTATGTAGTTTCCAAATATAATTGGATTGGTCTACTTCTTTCAGTTTTAACAGTTTTTGCTTCATATATTTTGCAGCTCTATTGTTTGGTACAGCCACACATAGGCTTATGTATTCCTGGGGAATTGATCTTTTTCTCATTATACAATGATCTTTTCTGTATATGGTATTTTTTGCCTTGAAATCTAATTTATTTGATATTAGTAAAGCCACTCCTACTTTTTTAAATTAGTTTTTGCATGATGTATGTTTTCCATCATTTTATTTTCATCCTGTCTATATTATTATACTGGAAGTGAGTTTCTTGTAGACAGCATTTAGCTGGGTCATGTTTTCAATCCATCCTGACATTCTGTCTTTTAGTTCATATATTTAGGCCTTTTACATTTAATGCCATTATTCATGTGCTAGGGCATAAGTTTACCTTTTTTTTTTTTTCCTGTTTGTTCTGTTTCTTTATTCCTATTTCCTTTTTTCTGCTTTCCTGTTGGTTACTTGAATTTTTTTTTTGATTTAGTATTTTAATTTATCTATAGTGTTTGTTTTGAGTGTATTTCTTTATATAGCGTTTTTAGTGCTTTCTCTACATATTTCACACACACACATATACAAAATCACAATCTACTGGTATTGTCATTTTAAGTTTGTGTGAAATGTAGAAACATTATATAAACCTTCCTTTATGTCTTTTTACCCATATATAGTATAACATTACGTATTTTCTCTACATGCATTTAGAACCACATCAGTGTAGTAGCTTTTACTTCAATTGTCAGACATACTTTAGAAGAATCAAGAGGGGATGAAAAGTCTACTTATTTACCCATATTTTTGCCTGCTGTGATGTTCTTTTCTTCCTGATATTTTAAGATTGTTTCTTTTTATCATTTCCTCCATGTAGAGAACTTCCATCAGCCATTATTTTAAAGTAGGTGAGCTGGCAACAAATTCTTTCATTTGAAAGTATCCTGATTTCCTCTAATTCCTGAAGGACATTTTCACTAGATGAAGTTTCTAGATAGATAGTTGTTTTCAGCATTTGAAAAATGTTGTGTCGCTTCATTCTGGCTTCTGTGGTTTCTGATGAGAAATCCACTGTCATTTAAATTACTTTTCCATTATTGGTAAGATGTCATTTTTCTCTGGCTGTTTTCAAGATTTTTTTCTTTTTCTTTAATTTTGGAAGTTTGGTTGTGATGTGCTGTCTTAATCAGCTTGGACTGCCATGACAAAATACCGCAGACTAGGTGGCTTAAACAGCAGAAATTAATTTTCTCACAATTCTGGAGGCTGGAGGTCTGGGGTCAGGGTGCCAGCATAATTGGGTTCTAGTGAGAGCTCTCTTCCTGACTTTCAGATGGCTACTGCCTTCTTGCTATGTCCTCACATGGCAGAGACAGACATCTTTCTCTCTCTTCCTCTTTTTATAGACCACTAATCCTATTGGATTAGGACCCCACCCATATGAACTCATTTAACCTTAATTATCTCCTAAAAGCCCTATCTGCAAATATAGTCACAATGGGGGTTAGAGCTTCAATATAGGAATTTGAGGGGCACAATTCAGTCTAGTGTATATGTCATGGTATGGATTTTTCTAAATTTAATCTGCTTGCAGTTCATTCATCTTCTTGAATCTATAGGCTGATATCTTTTACCACATTTGGGAAGTTTTAAGTCATTACTTCTGTGACTTCTTTTTCAGCCATGCCTCCTTTCCCCTCTTCTTCTGGGATTCAATAATGTAATAAATGTTGCATCTTTTGTTATAGTTCACAGGTCCCTGTGGCTCTGCTCATTTTTTTCTATCTCTTTTCTCTCATTTGCTCAGATTAGATAATTTCTATTGTTCTGTCTTCCACTTCACCGATTCTTTCCCCTCTGTGTCCTCCATTCTACTATTGTGCCGTCCACTGAGCTTTTCATTTGGGTACGTGTTTTTCAGTTCTACAATGTCCATTTTGTTCTTATGTATACTGTCTTTTTATTTGCTGATACTTTCTTTGTTGAGACTCTATGTTTTCATTTATTTTAAGTGTGTTCCTAATTGCTCATTGAAGCACTTTTATGGTAGCCACTTTAAAATCTTTGTCAGAGAATTCTGATATCTCTATCATCTCACTGTTGGAATCTACTGATGTCTCCTTTCATTCAGTTTGAGATTGTCTTGGTTCTTGCTATTATTACTGATCTTCAATTGAAATCTGAGCATTTTGTTAGTATGTTATGAGACTCTGGATCTTATTTAAACTTTCTGGTTTACCTGGCTGTGTCTGACACTACTCTGTTAGGGAATGGTAGGGGTTCCACCTCCTTACTGCTCAGTCCAGGTGGAAGTGTAGGTTCTCTACTCACTGTTGATATCTCACAGTGGGACTTGTTACTCTTGAGAAGGGTTTGGAGATCTGAATCCCCACTAGCCTCCACTGATGCTGAGATGATAGTGGAGGAGTTGCCTCCTTACTACAAGATGGTGGTAAAAGGCCTCCCCTGACACAAACCCAGAGGGCATGGAGAGTGGTTGCTTGTTACTGTAAAAAAAATCCAGGCTCCACATGTGATGCTCAGTTGATATCATGAAGATGGGGGATTTTGTTATTGCATGGCAGAGATGAAAGTTCTGGTTCCCACTTGGCCTTCTCTGACACCACACCGATGGGCAATTTAGGATGCCTCCTTATAGCCTGACAAGGGTGGAGGTTTAGAGTCCCCAGTTGCTCTTTGCTTATCTGGGTAGGGGTGAAACCACTTTTTTTTCTTATGGTGTTTGGCTAGAGTACTGCAATTACTTTGTCAAAGTTTTCTGCCTTCCTAGACCTTTCCTGGTTCTTTGGCTTGATGGGGCTTTTTTTTTTTTCTCCTTCATTTGCATCCTATGGTATTTCTATGTCCAGTTTCTCCAGTATCTAAGTCTGAGATATATGAGACAAAAAGAAAACTCAGGGAACTCACTGATAGGTCATTCTTTAGGTCCCGATGTCCCTACTCAGTCTACCTTCTCCTTACCATTCAGAGTCTGTTTATGCTTATTTTGTATATTATGTCTAGGGTTTTTAGTTGTACTTAATAGAAGGAATAGGAACAGAGATGTCTACTCCATCTTCCCTAAAGTAGAAGTCTGGAAGTCTGTGCATTTGTTTTGAAAACAACGAAGTACTTGATAAATATATGGTAACTGATGGACCATTTGATGGTAAGTTATAAGCTGACTCTCTAGGGACTCAGAGTAAGGCTTCCAAGGAGCTGTCTGAGGTACTGGACTCTCCTTAAAGTCTCAGGCTCAGGGATGAGAATTTTCTCTCTCTCTGTTTTACTGCTTCTAATGGCCTTAAAACTTTCTTTGGTTTTCACTTATTTTGGTACCAACCTCTAACTACTCTGACGTACTCTATCACACTCAACTTTTAACTGCTGCCTTGTGAGCCCGTGCTTAACTGGGCCTTAGTAACTGGCTATGCATTGCCTATTTTTGATAATAATTTGTAATTGTTATCACTGTAGCCTTGTTTGACTGGATCCTTGAAAAGTTCACAGCACTGTCATAGTCTTTGCTTTTTGTTTTTTATAAATTTATTTATTTATTTATTTTATTGGCTGTGTTGGGTCTTTTTTGCTGTGCGTGGGCTTTCTTTGGTTGTGGTGAGTGGGGGGCTACTCTTTGTTGTGGTGCACAGGCTCCTCATTGCCATGGCTTCTCTTGTTGTGGAGCACGGGCTCTAGGCACATGGGCTTCAGTAGTTGCAGCACATGGGCTCAATAGTTGTGACTCACAGGCTCTAAAGCACAGGCTCAATGGTTGTGGCGCACGGGCTTAGTTGCTCCACGGCATGTGGGATCTTCCTGGAGCAGAGATCGAACCCATGTCCCCTGCATTGGCAGGCAGATTCTTAACCACTGTGCCACCTAGGAAGCCCCATGGTCTTTGCTTTTGTCAGTGTTACCTCTAGCCTTTGAATTTCCCTGTTTGAGGAACAGTAGAAAAAGTCCTCTGGAAAAATGCAAAGCAGGAGAGAAGCCCTTCCCTCAAGATGCTAATAGTTTCAGAGGGAATCTAGAATTAATTACAACTAGGGGAAATTTTCTGGTGCCTTTCATTTACACTGCATTCAATGTTTTTTTCTTTTAAGATATAAGGGACAGAAAAGAAAATAAATAATTGGCTATATTGTTTTGTTCTTTTCCTTTTTTTAAAAAAAATGTTTTTCTTCTTCCTGATGTAGGGAGGGCATCTTTTAAAAATTATTTATTTATTTATTTTTGGCTGCATTGCGTCTTCACTGCTGCATGCGGGCTTTCTCTAGTTTTGGCGAGCAGAGGCTAGTCTTCATTACAATGTGTGGGCTTCTCATCATGATGGCTTCTCTTGCTGTGGAGCATGGATTCTAGGCACATGGGCTTCAGTAGTTGTGATGCGCGGGCTCAGTAGTTGTGGCTCTTGGGCTCTAGAGTGCAGGCTCAGTAGTTGCTGCGCACAGGCTTAGTTGTTTCGTGGCATGTTGGATCTTCCCAGACCAGGGATTGAACCCGTGTCCTCTGCATTGGCAGGCAGATTCTCAACCACTGCACCCCTAGAGAAGTCCCTGTTCTTTTCCTTTTCCCTCAATTTTGAGTATTTGCAGAGAAATAACTGCAAAATAATTTACTTTATTCTACTAGGAATATTAAAAGGGAATGATGTAGCCATGGTAGAAAAGATATTTTTCATCTTGAAGAGAAAATTCTCTCAGAAATAGAAAAAAAAACTAGTATTCTTCTATTATGAGTTGACCTTGGAACCAAGAAGTGGTAGTTATTCCCTCCATCCATTCCATTCTTAATGCGATAGGTAAAAGGCATAAAGATTACATCTGAAAATTTCCCTGACCTCTAAAGAAAGTTTGTGCTTCTTCCTTTATCTGATAGTAATTTTACTGGCTGTGTTTTTAGGACCTAACATCCTCCTCTACCAAAGAGGCAACGGTTTTCCCTTCTTGAGCTTTGTGAGAATCTTTTATAGAAATTTTACCTGTCAGTCTATTAACCCTCAAATACTTAGTTTGTTTCATGGGATTACTTTTAATGCCTTGGCCAGATAAAGCTAGTAAGTTTGGGAGCCTAGGTTTGATTCCAGGTTAGCTGGATTCCAAACCCGCACAACTTTAAAGTGTTGTTGTGCTCTTTAAAGTGGTGCTTCAGTCTTCCTGCATGGAGTGAGTGGTGAATCTCTGAATGGACGGTGAACTGTTCTGAACGACATGGCTTATTATACATTGTACATTGTGCGCTGTGTGCCACTGACCTGGAAAGGGTCTATGCATGCTCTTCTGAATATTGACAACATGAGGGAAATGATACTTTCTGTCTGCCATGAGGATATTATGAGTGTTAAACATCTCTGAAGATAAGGTCTACAAGCATACCTTTATCATTTAATAACAAGAAAAGTCTGAATTAGTGAAAAGTCAGAATAAGTGATTACTTAGAATTTTAAAAAATCACATTCAAGAACATTCAGTAATGAGAACAATGATTTATTATGTGGATTTAGGTTTTTCTTAAAATTGAGTACGTAATCATTCTTAGGATATTTATAGTTACATGAATTATACGCAAGAAGATGCTGCCCAGGTGCTTAAAAGCAGTTTGTTCATTTAAGAAACCTGGCCATTCTCTCTGAGATCTCAAGCATATGATGATATTCCTTAATAAAACCCTCTTATGTAGCAGAAGAGGAACCCAAAAGTGTTACACATAAATGGTCATAGATTTCAAATATGAAAGATATAAATGATTTAGGGTTTACTCAGAGTGCCTACTCAGTGTGGTAGAACAGAGCAGTATTCTGCAATTAGATGGGTTTGGATTCCAGTCTTAAAACCACCTTTAATCATGTGACCATGGGCAGGTTACCTAGCATCTCCGCCACCAGGTATTCTCATTTCTAAAATGGTAAGAATACCAGGTACACGGATCTCATAAAGTTGTTGGGATATTGAATGAGATAATGCATGAAAAGTGCTCTGAACAGTACTTGCAACATAACAAAAGCCAGCTGCTTCTATTATTAATGTTGTTGTTAACACTGTTAATAAGTAGTAATAAAGATGATGCCTTTCCCTCTGAGAGGTTTAGGTAATAACTGAGTCTATATTTGTTAGCAACACAAGATGACAAGTCCATATATAGAATCCTACCCCCTCATTTGTGCTTCTTGTCTAAGGTAGGAGCAAAGAAATGACAGATTCAATCTAAAATATCCTTGGGTGGCTCAGCTAACGCTGGGATTAGATTAGGGATTAGGACTGCTATGTCATAGGTCTGAAACAAGAGGATTTCAAGACCCTTGCATTTATTCCAGAGTATTCCTGATGTTTGCAGCTACCTTGAAACTCTGAACCAGCCAATAGGAAGAAGGGGCCCTGAGGAACTGTTTGCTGTAGGAAGAAGGCTGGCTTTTGCCCTGACTTCTTTTCTGCTCACTGCAATAGCAACTCCACTTCATAATATCCTCTCTAATCATGCATTCTGATCAAAGTAGTTATTTAAAGGTTGTGGCTAATAGAAGAGTAGATACCCCTGGTATTTCCCAGAACAGAGCTTGCATTCTGGGAATCTTGGGTCCATGTGACTTCCTGAGTAGGTGATTCACACTGAGCAAGGAGACAGGTTCAGCATGACACAATCTGCAGATTCAGATAAATCCCCAGAGAGAGCATCAGGCTGCCGAGAGTCCCCCTTGCTGGCTGACGCTCCCAATGTATGCACAAAACACCCCATCCCAGGCCCCAGATGTGTGCAGGTTTCTAATTGCCAGCGCTGCACTAAGATTTGAAGGGTGAGAGAGTTGCAAAATCACGAACACCGAGGGCGGTGTTAGGAAGGCAGCTTCCTGCACACTGTTGTAGGTGTTAGTGAGATTATCAATTGCTCCGGGAGAGACACAGGACTGGAGGGCTTAGGGAATGTGGTGGTCCCTCTCTTCGTGGTTTCTGCTCCCTGAGGTGGTGCTTTCCTAGAGAAATGTACCCTGCACTTCCATTTCTGCAGTGAAATTAACTCGAGCTTGGCAGGTAAGTCTTTCAGATCACCTTAAAAAAAAAAAAAAAAAGATGGTATGAGAGCTGTGGTGGGGGTGGGCTGTACCCCATTCGCTTACATCAGACATGTTTTATTGGTACAGAAGTGGTATTTGGAAGCTTAAATGTGGAGCAGAGGTTTGCAGCATCCTGATGAACTACGTGGCCCTGGAGGAAGAGGTAGGGGCACGAACGAAAGGAAGGGAAGGGGACTCAGGCATTTTTTCCCTAACAAATCTTCCATTTTGCATGGAAATTTTGCCTCCAGGCTGGTGCCTAGCTCCAGGACAGGGTCTTTGGCATGAATTATAGCTGTGATCTTCCCTATTTTTCTTTTCT
Source organism: Hippopotamus amphibius kiboko (assembly GCF_030028045.1). Classification (NCBI taxonomy): domain Eukaryota; kingdom Metazoa; phylum Chordata; class Mammalia; order Artiodactyla; family Hippopotamidae; genus Hippopotamus; species Hippopotamus amphibius. The sequence goes on from NC_080189.1 coordinate 163,555,446, forward strand.
TTCTTGTTTTTTCCTGTTTGTTTAGTTACCACTGCATGGAAGCAGGCAGACAGAAGCAGGGTTGCATGCTGTCAATACGGGCTGCAGGAGTCAATAAGCAGCCAGACAGGGAGTGAAATTGGAGGAGGCAGCTATAGATTTCTTAGGTTATTTCTTGTGAGTTTTTCAGAACTTGTGTGATTCAGGCTTGTCAGATACTATTTTGAGCTGGGCTGAGACAAACACATTCCCCTGGTGTACTAGATGTTGTCTGCAGCCTCCCAATTTCCAGAGGCATCTGGGTGGACTTTCCTGGGGGCAAGGGAATGTCCAGGCAAGGGACAGGAATAAGGGAATAGGAAATTACGGTGGGGAAAGTAAATGTTGTATTGCTCTGGAGCTTGATAGATATCATAATATGACTCTGGAAATAATTATTAGGATGGCAGTGATTGGCTTGAGGGAATGAGGAGCCATGCCTCATTCATTTCACTGTGTGGATCAGAGTGGATACTTAATAAATGCATGCTGATTGAATATTAGTACCAAAATGTATACTTTTTGGGTGAGCTCAGATTCATATGCTAGGTTATCCTCGGAATGTCAAGATGGAGTAATAAGAAAGGATGATGCTAAGTGATGGGTAAATTATGAGGAGATGAGTTCTGCTGAATAGTAGAATAATATCCTCAAGTGGAGATATTAGACAGGGAGACACAAACACAGAGCCTGCCTGTCTGTCTGTCCGTCCGTCCATCCATCCATCCATCCATCCATCCATCCATCCATCCCTCTCTCTCATTTATTAACCACCTGGTTCCAGGAGAATTTCAGGCAGGTTATAAGACAGACTTAATTCAGAATTGCATCATTAGAGATAAAAATGACAAAAGATAAGCCTTCAACCTCAGGTCGACCTTCTGTGGTTCTGCAGTGACATGGCCTACAGACGACTGAAATGTAAGAGTAACTGTAATTCCTGATATAAGCATTTATTTCAATTTCTTCTTCCACCAACCTCATACCTGATACTGCAAACATGGAGGAAAGTAGACAGAGGCTCGGCCCTCCTCTCAGCAAGAGGCAGGTAACAGTGGCACAGGTGACTGAGTCATACATGGAGGGCTGGTTGAGCATTTGCCCTTGGGAGGTGATAAAGCAGATAATTGGGTGGTCCTTCTCCATTCTTTAGCCTGTGCAGCTCTTTTACAGCCACACGGTGCTTTGCTTTGCTTACTTTTTCTCCCTGTATTTGAAACTGAAAGAGGAAAAGCATGGTCTCCCTACTTAATATAATATTCTATTATTTTCTTGGCTACTAAAATATTCTGTTATCGCTGATCACTTCCTCCTCTGCTCAGTGTGTTTGTCACTGGCTGCAGTTTACATAAAACGACACAGGCTGCCTGGAGCTTGAATTGCCTTCAGTATGAGTGCTGTGGATGGGGAGGGGGATTCCGAGAATGTTGATGAAGTCCTGCAACTGCCAGGGCTGGGAGCCTGGCTGGGAGCCAAGTGGATTATGGACAGATGCTTTACATGCTGGGTCGACTTGCTCAGCTCATATTCTCAGGTTTGACCTGGAGCTGGGGAAGGGACGCATTCATTCACTTGGCCTGCACAGAAATATGGACTTAACATCTGCTCCGCGTAGGGCACAGAGTCCTTATGTACTTGGGAGTCAACTGCAGGGGTCCCTTCCCCTGAGAAGTCCACTCTGCTATCCACATAGGAGATGCTGTTCCATTGTCCCATTTATTTATCTTGGGAGGGAAATGAATTTTATCCCATTTCATGAATGAGGGAATTGAGACTCGTGTTTTAAGCGCCTTGCCTAAGATTGCACAGCTAGTGAGTAGATGAATCATAATCGAAACTCTGTTCACTTTGAAGTATGGCTTTGTTTCAACAACACCACACATTGTAAGGAAAGACACCTTCAGAAAAGACTCTTTTATAAGACATATTAAGGGCTGAAAAGTTTGCTTGGGGCAGGCCCACAGAGGAGTAGAAATTAAGGTGGGCCTTGAGCAGATGACAAAGAAGCTCAGTCCAAATTGGCTTAAACAAAAAGGAGTGTTTATTGGCTCAGGTAACTGAGAAGATCAGACGATGTCAGCAAGGTCTGGGTTTTTTCCATCTGTTCTTGTCTCCTGCCGTGTTGGCTTTACCCTCAGCGTCTGCCCATTGCCCTCTGGACCCTCCCTCCCCGCAGCAGTAGGCCCCCTTCCGTCCTGGCAGTGGGATGACTGCAGGAGTTCCAGGCCCCCACACAGGTCCTGAGTTCACTTTCTCTCATTGGACCCAACAGAGGCTGGGGAGAGACGGGCAAGTGGGCCATTCAGCACCTCCCCCAGAACACATGGGTGACACTAGAGAGAGGCACATTCTCCAGAAGAAGATCAAGGTGGGAGGAGAGGGGATGGATGCCTGGCAGCCTCCCAGCATCCCCTGCAAAGGACTTACAGAGGCAAGGGGAGCGGGATTACTCACAGCATACGCAGTGATGGCAACCAGGGGTGAGTGGGTCTGGACCAGGAGTCAGGATTCCAGCTCTGCAACTCTACCCTTGTCAGCTATGACTTCTTCCCAGTGCTCTCTGACCCCTGGAAATGCCATGTTGCAGCTTGATAACTCCATCTCGGACTCCAGGGAGGTCTTAGAATAATGAGGCAGAAATAAGTATACCCAGTAGGGTGGGTCATATCAGTGGAAATGGGCGGTGGTCCTTACCCTGGTCGCTACCAAGGTTCTCCCTCTCTGCTGTGGGGCTGCACAAAGCCTGCACCCTAAGCGTCCATTGATGTTGGTTCCTGGCCACCCGCTCCAGTATAAGTTGGGTCTTATAGGTCACCATCTGCTCAGGGATAAAGCAGCTGTAAGGAGACAGAGAGAGGGTCTCAGGGATTGGAAGCCTGTTGAATCATCCTAGGAGGATACAACACTGTTTCACCAACCCTCTGTTAACCCACGCCTAGGTTTGCTCAAGGGGCTTATGCATCCAGGGGTTTATGCTAAAGTCATGAGGAGGAAGCTCAGTGTTTGGCCCATCAAAACATAGAGCTCATGTGTTTTTTTCTTTCTCAGGGAAGCTTCATGGGTAATGAGAAAAAATACTGTCCTAGGAAAAATAGGGAGACACGAACTTGGTCTGTACCTACTGTTCCTCATTTGATTTTTTTCTTTTACAAGTTACTTTAATTTCTGAGCCTTATCTGTAAAGTGGGGATGAGAGTTCCTTCCAGGTTTGTGAGGATCAAACAAGAAAGTAGGCAATAGCATGCCTGACAGCTAATAAGCCCCCAGCAGAGTTTTTCTTCTCTTCCTTCCTCAGAATTATTTTACATACAAGCTTTCTTATTCTAGTAGAGAAACCCAGGTTATGCTTTGGAAGGCCATTCCTGCCTGTGTTTGAGTCAAATTAAATTTAGCAGGTGCAAAGGGCTGCAGAAGTGACTTGACGGTTGATAGAATTACAGCCAGGACTCAGACGGGCATCAGGAGTCCTGAGTGTTGACTCTTTGAGCTCCGCACTGCAGCCGTTCTCTGAGCTTCCTCCACCCTTGCTCCATTCCTTTGTAAGTGATGCCACACCACACCCAGTTACACTTGGGAATCATCCCAGCTCCCATGTCTTTGCTTCTCTTTTTGCTGCTGCTTAGCCTCTTCGTGCTGCCTTTACACATTGAATCAGTCAACAAAGTCCCATTGATTTTATATCCACATCCCTCTTAAACCCACACCATCCTGTTCACCCCTAGTGTTGCAATGCTGCCTCATCCCTCACTGGACTCTGACAATTGCTGCCTCGTTGTGCATGGCATAAAGAGTACTCAACAAATGGTTTTTGAATGAATGAGGACTGAGATAATGAGACAGGTGAAATTTAGTGAAACATTTAAGCCGTGAGTTCCTAAACTTCTTCTGTTTGAAAGATAAGCATGGGTTGGTATTTCTAGGAATATTTATAGGAAAGAACTAGGTCCTTTTGCCTCTAACCTACCTTGTGTCTGAAGTCACTTTTCCCCCCCATTTTATAGAGATGTTTAACAAGTACACGTCAGCCGAGGTGCTTGTTTCTGCAAGGAAGACCATCCCCAAGTCTTCCCATGTCTTGAGGGAGATACCCTCTCCTTCTCCTCTGAGCTCTCATTTCACCATCCTCATTTAGCCAGCTTCTGGGAAACTTAATCTAAGCCTGTGCAATGCTAGAAGTGCCCACTTAACAGCTTGGCAGGGAGAAGAGGCAATTTACTTACCCAATTGAATTACCTGTTTATACCTCTGATCTCGCAAGCATATGTCAGAACAAGAAGATAATAGAAGAAATTAACACTGTATGGGACTAGTCGTCCACATGCAAGAGAAATTTAGCACATGACAATGCTTTCTTTCTTTGGTGGGGAATCTCTTCCTCCATCAGAACTGCCTCCCTTCCCTCACTTGCCTTGCAACAGATATTCTTGAACAGTATCTTTGCTCAAAGTTCTTTTCCTCTGAAAACAGAAACACCTAGCTGACAGCTCACAGCTCTCTACTGGTTTGATGGCAGCCTAGGGACCGAAGAACAAGCCTGTTCTGTAGGTGCCTCTGAGGAGCTGATTTTAGGATGCTGCAAGACAAGCATCAGAAAATTCTCATGAGTGTGACAGTTCTCAAGGCAGGAAGAATTCCTGGTGGGTCTCCCTTCTGCATGCTGGAGGAATGAAGAAACACATTAAACCATAGTCATAAATCAGGGTGAGGATGGAGGTTTCTGGTAGAGTGGGATGGGGATTCCATATCAGGCTGAGAGCTGCTCCTGAATGCCTGTCCCAACCAACTTATTTGTTTCCCAACTATTAATAGAAACTATTCCAGTGAGGATGGATGACTTGCCCAAGAATCTCTCCTACAATGCCCTATTTTAGGGCTTGAAATTCCGTTATTAGAGATCCAGTCATAATACCATACAATTAAACATACATATATGAATCTCTTTATAGCACCTCTGCCAAGGGCCACTGGATAAACACTTCTGGAGCTGAGTACTGGGCTGATTGCCATAAATACAAAGAAAAGTAAGTCATATCATCTCCTGGCCAGGAGTATACAATCTGGATGATAACGTCCATCCTAAGAATAATGAGAACCGAGCTAATATACATGGTGCTTATCCTATGCCAGGCACCGTCCTATGTGTTCCACATATTGAGTCATTGCATTGTCATAACAACTCTATGAGACTCTTATCCCTATTTAACAGGTGAGGAAACTGGGATACCAGGTCATTAAGTGCCTCACCTTGGAGTCACAGAGCTAAGATGTACAAGACACTATGAGAGCAGAGAGAAAAGCAGTGTGGTCAGGGATGTGCACATAGCTGAATATCTCTACCGGTTGTAGACTCAACCTCTCCCTAAAAGGGTCTTTTCCCTTCCTTTGAATTAAACATTGTTCTCTCCCTCTTGTCAGATTATCTATTCCTTATAAGGGACAGAAGTCTCTAACATTGTGATATGAATTTAGCATTCAAACATTTGGCATCTGGGACTTCCCTGGTGGTCCAGTGGTAAAGAAGCCATCCTGCAATGCAGGGAATGTGGATTCGATCCCTGGTCAGGGAACTGAGATTCCACATGCCGCGGGGCAACGAAGCGTGCATGCCACAGCTACTGAGCCTGTGCACCTCAACTAGAGAGCCCGGGTGCTGCAAACTACAGAGCCCATGCACCCTGGAACCCACGCACCACAACTAGAGAAGAGAAAACCCTCATGCCACAACTAGAGAGGAGCCCATGCATCGCAACAAAGATCCTGAGTGCTGCAACGAAGACCAACACAGCGGAAAAAAAAAAAAAAAAATTTGGCATCTGGGGTGGGGAAGGGCAGAGCCTAAGGAGGCAGAGGGCATTTGGGATTATTTGAGCTCGCTTCTTGATTTTCCCAAAGCCAGTTCTGGTCATGAGGCTGAAAGGCAATAGGCAATGAAATGGCACAAAGATGGAGGGAGATTGTTGGGCAGGTGGACCTCAGTCTCTACTATTTTGACTAGACACTGCGACCTGGAGACCTTTTTTTTTTTGCTTATGATACTGTATTGGGACTGTTTTGATTGTAAGTGACTGGGTCAACCCAAACTACTTTAAGCCAAAAGGGAACTTTAGTGGAGTCCATAAGCAGAAAGTCTAGGAGTTGTTCTAGATTGAGGTGTAGCTTGATGCAGAGTCTCATGTGATGTAGCCAGGTTTCATGTTCTCATCTTTCAACTTGGTTCTGTTTTCCTCTTGCCTTATGATCACAGGATTAATGCAGCAGCTCCAAACCTCATTCTGGTTTGCTTCTCTCTGGGGGTGAGGGAGGATGATATAAGAGCTCCTTTCCTGAATAATCAGAAAAAAGAATCATGGGCTTTTCTTTTATTGACCCTTTTCTAAATTGCCTGCTTCTTCCTGGAGCAGTCACTATGCCCAGAAAAAGAAGTTATACTGATTATCTTAGGCCAATTCACATAAGGATGGAATGAGAGAGGGTAACCAATGACTCCTCAAGGAAATTCAGTTCACCCTAGAGAAAGGTGATGACTTCTTCACTGGAAACTTCTCAAGTGATGACTTACATCTTAGCTCCTTCAGACAGTATTTTCTCTCCAGGGCTGGCAGAATCCACAAGACCTACATCCCCTTATTATCCTTCTCACCAATCAATACATATAGTCTCAGCAGTTCCCCAAAATGGTTCAGTGGCATGGAGAATAGGAAGGAATGGCTAAAGAGACTATCACACAGAAATTGGCTTTTTCAGTGGCCCTGTAGTTCTTTTGCTTCTGAGTCAGGGCTCTTATTTAGAGCAGAGGGACCCAGAACATCTTTGGTCCTACAGATGGTGTTGGTTGGGTATCAGCATATGGGGAGATATGTGGGTGGGAGCAGCTGATGTCAGGAGGGCTGAGCTGGAACACTGGATTCAAGTCAAGAGAAAAGTCTTAAGGTTTCAGTTGATGAAGAGAAACCTCCTTAAATGAAAGATGTGAATTTCTGGTAGCCTCTCTGTAAGGATGAAGAAAAAGAGACCAAACTCTGGAATGATTAAAACTCCACTGGACACAGACTTGAGGCATATTATATAGGGGCTACTGGATGGGGAGTCAGGGCCTCCTGCCCTCAGTAGTACTGGTCAGTGATGTCTTTCCCTTGACCCCGGCAAAGGCATCTTGGTAGAAAGCTGACACTGCTTACCTATGTAACTTTGGATAACTCACTTAATCTTATCAAGTCTAATTTTCCTAATCTGTAAATGGGGATAATAGAAATAGCTGTTTCATCAAAAAATTGTAAAAATTGAATGAAATAATGTTATGTAAAAACTGGCACAATCTTAACCCATGGTAGAAAATTTAATATCAGTTTCAGCTTTTTCCTCCCTGTCTGTAAACTCTAGATACTCTACAACTTGGAAGTTTTTCTCTCAACTCAATACATGACTTCATGATGCTAAGCACGTCGATAATGAGTGACTGAAATTAACTTGTCACTAATGTTTCTTTTCTTTCTTTCTCTCTCTCTCTCTGTCTCTTCCTTCCTTTCTTCCTTCCTTTCCTTCCTTTCTTCCTTTCTCTATTCCTTCCTTCCTTCCTTCCTTCCTTCCTTCCTTCCTTCCTTCCTTCCTTCCTTTCTTTCTTTCTTTTCTTTTCTTTCTTTTGGGTTTGGTATTTTTTGAGCAGTTGCACCAGACCACAGAAAAGTAGAGGTTCAGTGGCCCTGCCCTTCCTGCAGCACAGTCATTGGATCAGAGCCATTTGTGCTGGAATCCCTACTCTGCCCCTGACTAGCCATATCATCTTTGGAAGCAAATTGAATCTCTCACCTCAGAATTTTGCTCAGTAAAATGAGGACAATGATACTTGTCCACAAAGTTACTATGCAGATTTGAGACAATCCATGTAAACCCTGGCCTTGTTACAATTCTGTACATCATTAGTGCCCATTCTGTGGGATTTTACAATTCAAAATGTTACTGCACGGCACTCCCTGGAAGGATATAGCCCTGGAGTGGCCCATCTGGTGTTGTGGGAGCCCCCTAAAATGGCCATACATACACATTTGTGTAAAATCCAAGTCCACCAGAGCAGTTGCTCGTAAGGTTCCCCTGTCCAAGCATGGGGCCAGGGTGGTTACCAGGTTGCTTTTTCTAAAGGATGACCCTGCTTTCATGCTTCTGTGATTTACTTATAGAACAGATTACCATATTGGGTGAGAGGTTGGCTTTCATGGACATCAAATGTCCTTTTCCAACTCTAAGATTCTATGAGCCTATGACTTCATTTCCGTTTGGGAAATAATCCTTATAATTGCTAGCGGTGTAGCCTTAAACAAGTTACTTAACCCTCCTATTCCTCAATTTCTTAATTTTAGAATGGGGCTAATTCTAATCCCTACATCCTAGGATGGCTGTGAGATTTAAATGGAAAATGTATATAATTGCTGAGCACAGTGTGGTAGGACATCAGTGCTGCTCACAGATGGCCAGTTCCTTTCTCACGTGGGTTGTGGTAGGGTGATACTTCCTAGAGCCCTTGTGGTAGGATGGGGCCATGTAACTAAGTGCAGCCAATGACTTGTGTGTCAAAATGAGGTCTGTAACTTGTGGATCAGAGCATGTAACTGGTGATATGTGACTTTTGGCTGAGTCACTTTAGCATTTGGGATGGTGGCTATTTAGTGTGGCTGACTTCCCTACCCTTGGCCAATGTAGTATGAAGAAGAATAACTTTCGGTGTATTGAGGGACTGAGATTTTGGAGGTGTTTTTCCTGTTGCATAACCTGGCCTATGTGGCCCAAGATAATAGCTAGCATCACGGGCACTTGCTATGTGCCAGACACATGTTAGTTCACACTTTATAATGGTACCCTAGAAAGATGTATCATTATTATCCTCATACTTATGTGGGAAAACTAAGGTCAGAAGTGTTAAGTGACTTGCTCAAGGTCACCCAGCTAGTAAGCAGTAGCATAGGGATTTAAACCCACATTGTCTAACTTTAGAGCTTGTGCTCTTAATCACTATTCTGCAGACTCCATAAACCAAGTCTGTGGTTTCCTGGTACAATCAGCCAATATTAATTCTGCCTTCCCTTTCTCTTGAACTGCAACCCCTGTAGTTTTATTTGGAAATGATTTCCTCTGTTGGCTTTTACTCTTCAGAGTGGTGTGGTGAGGCTGAGAAGTCAGCAGAGTGGCCTGCTGTGGTCATCTAACTCTCAAGTTGTCACAGGAAGTCTCTCGTTTTCTTTGCTTTGCTTGACCACTTTTGGTTTATAACCTATTATTAAAACCAAAATGTTTGATATAGGGACAAGAAACTTCATAAGACTATGGAAGGCATTTTTTTTCTATCTTTTCTTGAAGGCATTGAAGTGACTATCTTGGGTCAGTCTTCCTAGAAACAGAGCCTGAGATGGGGGTTCTTGTGTATGTGGTTTATTAATGGAGTGCTTTTGGGAGAAACCTGTAAAGAAATGAGGGAGGCAGGATAGGGCAGGGAAAGAGGCTAAGCAAAGATGTAGTATAGCTAAAGCCTAGCCTCAGCCTCACTTCTTGAGGGAGCTGTGGTGTATGATTTGTACTACAGAGCTTGTTCTGTGTTGAGGCAAGGGGACTGAGCCTTTATTCCCCTGAGTCAGTTGGTCATCGGACTTGGATGTAACCTCCCGGGCATCTCCAGGTGACGTCGTTCCCACTGGCTAAAGGCAGTCCTCCAAGAAGGATGCAGGTGTGAGCTAGTTCCAGCCAACACCTGCAGCAATTGGGAGACGGGTGCGCCTGCCAGATAAAGGGCTCTGGAAGATGTACCAATAGCATCTACTACAGTTTGAGGTCGGTGGCTCATCCTTTTCAGATTTGTGCTTTTTCTGGAAGTGATAGGGCCAAGCTAAGGAGAGGCAGCAAAGGGTGTAGCAGTAGTAGAACATGGCTGCAGTGAGGCCTCATTACATGCTTTTTTTTGACTTCCAAGAGTTGTGTGTGTGACTGTGAGGGCAAGGTGGGCAAAGAACTCTGTCCTGACCTTTGAACCTGGAACTGATACATGTTGTCTGTCACCTGAAAAAGTTTTCTCTTTACTTTCTACCTTTTTAAATGGGCAAGGTGGCCGTCAAAAATGTTTGGGCAGCTCTTGGCATGTTTTCCTTCCTAGTGAAATAGGCAGCTTCAATCTCATAGGCCCAGAATCAGCAACTCAGACTAATAATATTAATGCTAACACCAACACCAACAAAAGTTATTAAGTACCTGCTATGTACCAGGGGCTTTAGTTGTATAACTGTTTTATCTAATTCTCCCTATGACCCTGCAAGATAAGGAATCATAGGATCTATTTTCTGGTCCAGAACAGTAAATATCAGGGAAGGTCAGCAATTTTTCCCAGGACACACTGTTAAAATGGTTTGCATGTAAGTAGTAAAGGAAACAAGTCACAGCATCAAAGAATGGAAGATTAAGGAGAAAATGATGAAAAACCACATACTCACCAAAGAGTGGAAAATATCATACTGTACAGTAGGGAAGGTCACTTTTTTGATTAATATAAAAATCTTGCCATGCTGAGTGTGGGGGAGGAGAGCAAGGCAAGCCTGACATGCTGGAGATGGGATTTGGTGCCCGTGTGTCTAACTCTAAAGCTGAAGCATCTTAACTTTGTCATGCTGTTTTAGTAAACACATGATTTTAAGATGTCTATTCCCTTAGTTCTGAACCATGAATTCCATTACAGAAGAGTGGTTAAACAGTCAGACTTTGGAGGCAGACAGACTTGAGTATTGGCTCTATGACTTGGGGAAAGATACTTAACCTCTCTAAGCCTCAGTTTCTCATGTGTCCAATGGGGATAAGAACACTTAGCTTGTATAACTCTCATGTGGATTAAATGACAATATGTATATAAAATGCCTGTCATATAAAAAACACCTCTTCTCTACCAGTTATTACAAAATATCCATGAGGCGCTTTCAGTCTAGTTGGGGAGAAAAAACAGTTTCAGTCTCCGTTGTTTAATAATAAACAACTACAAAAATTGGTGGCTTGAAACAACAATGATTTATTAGTTAGCATGGTTTTATGGGTTGACTGGGTGAACCACCCAGTTATGTTGCCCATCATGTCAGCCTGGTCTCCCATGTGGTTGCATTTAGTTGGGAGCTTCGCTGAGCTCCAAGAAGGGAGGTTCAGGAAGACCTGTGGTTCTCATTCACATGCTTCTTATCATCAGTAGTTTAGCTCAAGCTTCTTATATGGCAGCTGGACTCCAAGAGCTTCAAGCTGAAGCACCCTGGCTTTTTAAATGTTAGGCCCAGAGTCAGCAGACTGTTACTTCCTTAGATAAATCAAATTACATGGCCACTCCAGATTCAAAGGGGAGGGGAATCAGATTCTGAGTCTTATTGAGCAGAGTGGCATGTGTGTGTTGGAAGAGGAGGAATTATTGGCAGCTGTAGTAGTCAGGATTCTCCAGAGAAATAAAACTATGTGTGTGTGTGTGTGTGTGTGTGTGTGTGTGTATAGAGAGAGAGAGAGAGTTTTCTGGGCGCTTGTGGTTATAAAAACTGAGAAGTCCCATAGTCTGCCATCTACAAGCTGGAGAACCAGGAAAGCTGGTGGTGTAATTCAGTTGGAGTCTGAAGCCCTGAGAACTGGGGATGAGGTTGGGTAGGGCTGATGGTGTAAGTCCTGATCTGAGTCTGAAAGCCCTAGAACCAGTGTCCAAGAGCAGGAGAAGGTGGAAGTCACAGCTCAAGCATAGAGAATGTATTTGCCCTTTTTGTTGTATCCCGGCCCTCAGTGGATTGGATGAGGCCCAGCTGCATTGAGTTTTCTTTACTCAGTCTATTGAATCAAAGGCTAGTCTCTTCTGGAAACACCCTCATAGACACACCCAGAAATAATGTTTCACCAGCTGTCTGGTTATCCCTTAGCCCAGTTGACACGTAAAATTAACCATCACAGCAGCCCTATTTGGAGACTATCTCTTGTGGAAGCATTTATTTTAGACCTTACTGTCTGACAGAGTGCTGCCTTTGGGCTACAGATATTTACCAGGAAGGCTGATACCCTGTAGAATGCGCTAGTTTTTTTAGAGATGACAACAGAGCTTCAGTTGGACCCTGCGTGAGGATGGGAAATTTCTATGGAAGGAAAAGGAGAGAGTCTGTCTACCGTTTTGATTTTTCACCCATGTGAACCAGGACAAACTCTGTAAGTTGGGGAGGGAAGATAGGGACCCTGATTTTAACTGTCAGATTGATCTAGAGTTGTCAGATGGGTAATTTAGCCCTCAAATGAGGGTGATTTATCCTATGTATTGTAATCAGATAGTCGTCTAAGTTGTTCCCCATGAGCTCTGGTAAATCACTTTTAGTACGTATTGAAAGTGACAATATTGTATTTTATCACCGAATTGTCGTCTTACAGTAATAACTAATGCATGTCATCGGATTTGGCTCCAGCGCTGAATTACACTCACTTGGAGGCGCATAGATCCAGACGGGAGCTGTCACTTCCGTCTGCTCGTCGATGGCCAGGACCAAGAGGCTGGTAGGGAAGCTGTACTGTTGCAACCTTTACAGATTAGCTGGTTCAGAGACACCTGTGGTCTCGTGAAGTGTGGAACTTCTCTTTAGTGTGGTTTGGGTCCATATAATCTAGGGTGGGCCTAAGTAATTCTATTAAATGAGTGATGAGTGCTTTGACGACTAAAGGTAAGGATCTTATTTAAACAGAGAAATAAGGACTGGTCAGGAATCAGACTCAAATTATCTCTACCTGGGCTCCTGCTACACCCTTGTAACCAGTCTTATCACCAGTACCTCAAACCTGTCTTGTTGGGCAGCCTCCACATTGATCTTCTTGAGATGCAGAGACAACCATGCTAACCCCTGGCTTGAAACCATCAGAGCTCACTATTGCCTGTGGGATATTGTCCCCGATCCTTAGCCTATAGGGTTCTCCCTGGTCTGGCTCCTGCCCACCGGTCCAGCCTCAGCTTGTTCTGATCCCCATCTAGAACTTTCTGCTCTACCTGTACACACCATGCTCTGCTTTTCTGCACCATTGTGCATGTCCTTTTCTCTGCCTGGAGTGTGCTTTCCCAGTTATGCTACCAATTCCCACAGTCAGGGAAGATACACTGCAAACATTCCCTCCTGGGAGCCTCACTCTTCTCATTGTTTCACTCATCACACTGTATTGTCATTACTTATTTATTCCTCTAGCTCTACCACTAGACAGACTGTGAGCTTCTTGAAGCCAGGAACTCATTTTAATAGTGTTGGTATCCCAACCAACTCAGCACAGGACTGATTGGTCCAGATGCTGAATATGTTTCCCTTTAGCTAATGGGTTTCTTGTTTTGAAGTTGGGAATCAGTATGAGTATTTACTGCAAAGGTGAACCTTATATAGCTCTGGAACAAAAGCCTGGGCAAGGGCATGGAGATAGATTTGTCTGGAAGGGCTTGGAGGTATTTGTACATTTAGCATTAAGTGAGAAATTAAGCAAGTCTTCACACCAGTGAATTTGAGTTCAGCTTTATTTCCGGAGGCCTTCCTGTGTTAGAAAGAACGTTGAATGATCATTTCATTCATGTTGGTGGATTGGGGTGTCAGATCTCACAGAGCATCCCAAACCATTTCCTTTAGTTCCCTGTTCTTCACCCTGCCCTTAGAAATGAGGAATCTGAGAGTAAGTCCCAGGGATGGTAGGAGAAGAGAGAATGCATTCCCACATTCCTAGCCCACGTGTATATGCTCCTTCCTTTGAGAGAGGTGAAAGATCTCTGAGCCTAGGAACTGGATCTCCCCTTTCAAACTGTAATCTGTAGGCAGATGGGGCAAGAAACCCCATGCAGGTTCTGAGACAGATGTCAGTGTGTGCCTTGCAAGGAAACAAGGCAAGTGCAGGGGTCTTCAAAAAGAAGCCTTCTTCTACATCTTTTATTCTAGGTGCGTACCTGAGGAAAGTTATTCTGGTAGTAATGATAATAGTACTATTAATAATAATGCTAATGATTTATGTGTATTGAAAGTTTTCTACACGCTAGGCACCATGCCAAACTTTTTACTTGCCTACTTGATTTCAACTCACAACTTTATGAGGAAGATAAATTTGATTTTCATGTTATGGACAAGGCACGGAGTGACAAAGATAACTTTCTCAACTTGGCATAGCTAGTAAATGAAGGAGCTGGAATTTGAACCCAGGCAGTCTAATGGAGAACTATAGTCCTAACCTTGACACTATGATTACTTTCCAAGTAATAATAATAAGGACGTCAACAATAGTAAATAGCACAGCTAATGTTTATTAGGCGCTAACTCTGCGTGGGACCCTTGCCAGGCTGTGTGCATGGAGAGCCTCGTTCACTCTCACCTCGTGTACCCTTTGGGGCAGGCTATTATTATTGTCCTCGTTTCAGAGATGGAGTGGCTGAGACTTAGAGATTCAGTACCAGATCTGAGGTCACACAGCTAGTTCACAGTGGATCTGGATTCATTCGCAGACTCTGCATCTCCTGAGACCCCAGTCCCATTTTTTTTTTTTATATGGGTTCAGAAAAAGTTTTCTTTTTACCAATTCAGATCTCCTTCTCAGCAGCCAGTTCTCATCTCCTTCCTGAAGACAGGACCTGAAGAGAATTTCCATCTTCTTTGAAGGCAAGGCCATATGTCAGTGAAGAGTATGGTGGATTCTGTTGGAGATTATGGGCTCCAAAAACCGTAGCGCTAAAGAACAACTAAGAGAGCGTATGAGAAGGAACAGGTCTAGAGACTGGGTGAACGGGAACCTGTTTCAGCTCACTGTGATTGAAGCCAGAATACCATGTCACGACACCAACCTGCGCTAGGGGCTATATTGGTGACCAAGGAAAACTGACCCTCTGTAGGCTTTTAGTACCATTGGTAGTAAGGACTTCACATGTCTGTGTATTTATGTATTTGTATAGTTGTTTGTATATATATATATGTAAATATATATATGTATGTATATATGTACACACACATACGAAGTCCTGACTACCAATGGTACCAATACACAGTTTAGGGGGGTGGTAGGAGGAGTACCTGTTGTGTGCAGAGCACTCAACTTATGCTTTTGGGCAGGGGAGATTTAAAAAAAAAGATGGAGTGGGACCATTTGCCCTCAGCTGCCCTGGAAGTCTAAGCAGAGAAGTAAGGCAGATATGTATGTGGACAGTATTTTCATAGATTAGCTTGGTTAGTGGATTTGCAAACTTTTTGAAATTATAAAACCTACAAATTTTTTTAAATTACAAAACCTTTATGAAACAGTAAAGTTCTCGTAATCTGTCTACAGGAAAAGTAATAGAGCAAAGTTTACATCAGTTTGCAACTAGCGATTCATGTTTCTGCATGTGAGTGTCAGACTCTTGAAATATTATTATTAATAAAGTTAAGAGGATATTATTGGGAGGGATGCAATAAAATTTATCTCTCCTTTTTACTATGTCTTTATCTGGGTCACCACAAAACTAATGTGATCATTTTCTACCTCCAGGTGAAACACTTACACTGCTTGCCTTTTGGTGCTATCTTTTGTTGCACTTGGGAACAAATGTACAGCTTCAGGGTGTAGTTGGAAGAATAATAGGTAGGCGAAGGAGTTGCTAGGAACTAGATTAAGAATGGATGTTCTTACCTAAAAACTATGAATTTTGAGATCACACATAATAAGGCCCACCTCAATTTAAGGTATGTGTTGTGGATCTGAAAATTGGTAACTGTAACATCCTGGCCTGGCTGGAAGAGCATCGATGGCTTAAGTGCTGAGGGGCCCCAGGCCAAAGTTTCCACTTTCATGTGATTTGGTGACCCTGACTTTGGTCTACTGCTGTAGGCAGAACCTCTAGATCTTGGCTCAGGACTTTCCAAATGTGTTCTCAAAAGCGCACCCTGGTGATAGAGAATGGAGGTATTGATAGAGAGCATCCTTTACCCCCATAGGGCTAAAACTCACTGTGTGTGGCTGATGATAAAAAGTGGACAGGGGAGCACAGCCTGGGGACCCAGCACTCCCACCTTTAGATGTTTTCCTTGGGAAATGTGATCACCTTTTAGGTGCTGGAGAATTATTACTGCATCATTTAGAATAGTGACTAGTTAAAAATATCCTAATTGTCCAACAAGAAGGACATATATAGTTAAATTATAATGCCTAATATTTGGAATATTAGGATTATTTTTCAGCCATAAAAACCATGTTTTTGAAGAGTATTTGATAACATGAATATTGTTAGATGGATGAATATAGGTATAAATATATTTGGGTAAAAAATGCAGAAGATTTCTCTCTATAAAGTACAATTTTGGTTTTTTTAAGTATCTATATCCATCCCTAGAAAAAATTCTCTAAAGAATACAACATTTTTCAGCGATGGTCTCTGGGTACCAGATGATTTAAATTTTCTTATTTGAACCTATGTGGCCAAGTTATTTTCTACAGTCACATATTACCTTTCCAACCATAAAACAGCAACAAATACCAGGTGTTTTTCCTATGGCACTTTCATCCCATGCAGAATTGCAATGGGAGCTGGACAGAGGGGCTTGGTCCTGGATGCTGCATTTATTAGCTGGCTCATGGAGGGTAAGCCTTCCCTTCCAATTCCAGGGTAAACAGGAGACCCTGCTTTCCTCACTGGGTACTTGAAGGTTAGGAGGAGGGATTCTGTGCTGTCTGAAGGTGCAGGTCTGGAGCCAAATTGTTACTCTGCTTGCACTCCTCCCTTTCCCCCGGGGTTGCCTCTCTTCATCCTTCAGGGCTTGGCTCAGTTGGTGCTTTCCCCAGTAATCTTCCCTAGAACAGGGATCCAGGGTCTCTTTTGAATGTGCTTGTAGCACTTTAAAACTCTTATCATTGCTGCAATTTTATATCCATTATTGGGGTTATTAGATGAATGTGAGGTACCTCCTCTGAATTATGTGCTTTGTCATTTTTGACAATCCCTCATTACTGGCATGTAATCGTCTCCCACAGATGTTTGTTAAATGAATAAATACAGTCTTCCATGCAAAGGTTTGAATCAACTGGTGGGAAGACAGATCTAATATTTTGAGGTGGTTGGGAGGGATGATAGTGTTAACTGAGAGAAAGCTTCCAAGCAGAGTCACTACGCCACGTCCTGTTTTCCGAGAAAGAGTATATGATTCAACATACCAGAGAGCTAAGGCTTTGCATTCTAATATCGGTCAATCATTCCAGAAGTCAGTCAACACCTGTTCATCCAGTGCAGCCCGTGTGCCCAGCACGGTGCTAGACGCACTGAGACCTTGGGAAGCAGCTTTGCCTCTTTTCTTCAGTTCATGAAATGGGGTTACTAAGACTTGCAGAATTCAGGAGGCAGGAAGGGCCAGGGGTGGGAGCGACTAAGCAAGGATTGCAATGACTGGAAAAGGACTGTGAAAAGCCAAACGGCATTTGAGCTCCAGCATTTTCACGGTGGGGTCCAGCGAAAGCCAGGGTTGATCTTCCCCAAGAAAGATGTACACGGGAAAATGCCTCTGATGATTATTACAAAGGTGTCATCTTAAAAACAAACAAAAACCCTAAGACGCCTACCTGAACTTGGAAGCATGAAATAAAAAGCAGACCATTCCCGAGTGGAATAATTGTGGAGTTAGTGGCTCTGAATTGTGTCAGTTTAGCAGGTTTCTGCCTTGCATGGGTGGGAACAGGGGGGAAGTTTGGTCTAGCTTAATTAACCTTTCCCTGCTGAAATGTGACAAAACAGCTACCCTGAAATGTTGCTCTCTAAAAATGCAAAAGGAGAATTCCTCCTCCATCATCTTTATATGGAAACCAAGGACAGGAAGAGAAGTAAGACATGGGCTGTTCGGGGAAGGATGATGTGGGTGATGGATACATTTAGACACGGAAGCCCATTGCTTACTTTCAGTCTCTGGCCTAATCATTTCCCCCCAACCTAGAATCTATGAGAGAAGTTCACATTTAGGGGCAGGAAAACAAATGGCTATGTTCATAGACTATTAGGAACATTTTATAACCCCCGCCCCACTGCTTCCCCCTCTCCACACACACACTCACACATTTGTTTGGGAAGTTTGAGCAGAGCTGTCTTTGGAATAACAGAGCCTCATCCATGTAGCATTTGTAATAAGCTAGTCCTTGAGTGGGCTAGAGTTTGTCCACATAGTGGAGGTAAGGAGTTGGAGGAAGGGAAGAAGTTTGTGAATTAAGACTAAAGGCCAACAAATGGTTTGCAAGCTTGGCAACCTAGTTACAGCTGATTCTTATCTCCTGGTGCAAACATTTACAGGTTTGCCAAGACCTCTGGCGAGCTCCCTGCCTCCATGTAGTCATTTTCTGTGCTAGACAGTAATAAGTCTGCATTTATTCTTAAATGTCCTTTAATGCCCACTTCATTAGAGCAGTCCAGTTAGGGCCCACTAGCAAGGTTTTACTGCGTTATTTTTGGAGAAAAAGGAATATTAGCAGTGAGAGGAAGGCTTTCTGCTTAAGGAAGTGTTTTCCCCCGAGGGGCATGAATACATGAACAAGCTTATGCAAAAACTTAAGTCTAGGGATTCAGTGCACTCTAAGTGAATTCCAGGAAAGATGAGTGATGGTCTAGGCTCAAGAAAGAAACGCATCCTGTGGGGGTTCTTAAACAGAATTAAAGCCCCCTCTTTGGGTGAGGGGATCCTGTGCTACATTGTTGCTTTCTTCTGCCACCTTATATCTCCTGCTTCTGCCACTTCCTGGATCTTTGACTTGACCAAGCTACCATCTAGTTGTTTTGCTACGACATTGTCATAGCATAGATCCTGCTATGACATTGTCATTGCATTGGTCCTGCAAGGGACACTCTCAAGGAAAGTCTATCTAGATGTCTTCTTTGCTTGTCAGTCTTCATGTTTGTCCCTTCTGAATTTGAGCCCCATGACTACTGTTGGAGCCTGGGCCTTTTCCCTTTACATCTCCAGTGTGAAAGCTCTTCCGCAGTGGCGTTCTGTGCTCCTCTCTTCATCCTCCTGGGCCCCAAAGGGAGTCAGGAAGTGCCTGGACAGACTGTCGGAACAAAGTTCCCTTTGTCCTCCCACTGTGGGTTTTGATCATTTCTTTCGGTAACCAGTTTAGTTTAATTATTTATGGAAGAACATTCATAGTGCAAGAGGAAATGTCCTATAAAGCATTTATCAAGGAATCTGTCTTCGTAATCTGAGACATCCCCAGAGCAAAAGCAAAGTATCTGTGCTGATGATTCAGGTATTACTTTTGGGGAGAACAGGGTGAGCCATCTAGAATTGGTGGGGTTTGAATCACTGCAGTTGACTCAGTCACTGTGCCTGGAATCTGTGGGAGGCCCAAAGTCTTGTGCTGTCCCAGTCCTCCCAGTGCAGTGCTCCCTGCTGTTATCATCATTTTACTGTGGGGAAACCGAGGCACAGAGAAATAAACTGCCTTGCCCAAAGTTTCTAAAGTAGAAAGTGGATCAACTCAATGCTTTGTGATGACCTACAGGGGTGGGATTGGGAGGGTGGGAGGGAGGCTCAAGAGGGAGGGGATATGGGGATCTATGTATATATGTAGCTGACACTTTGTTGTACAGCAAAAACGAACACAACATTGTAAAGCAATTATACTCCAGTAAAGATGTGAAAAAAACAAGTGGAACAGAGTCTAGATTTGGAAAGAGGCAGTCTAATGCCATGGTTGGGTTCTTAATGCTCTGGAATCTGGTCATGTACAAGCTGGTCCCTTGGTTGGTCACTGTCTCATAGCCCTGGCTTATCTGATCCTCTCCAGCTTCCTGGCGCTGGATGTACTTATTGGCTTGAACAGAAGACTCAGAAGTTTATCAGGAGTCTCACGGTGTTGATTTGGTGAGACTAGAAGGTGTCTTTAGCAAGCAGACCCAGTATCCAATGTGCCTAAAATGAGTCAGCCTGCTTCCATCACTTGCTAGACCTTTGACTTAGTTAGCCAAGCTACTTAAGTTTTGAAAGTGTCAGCTGTCTCATTTATAGGATAATAGTAGCTTCTATTTCATACTGGGCTGTAAGAACTAAAGAGAATAGGGAGTGCATGGAAGGTACTTGGTAAACAGTTAAGAGTTTTAGAACTGTTCATAAATTTTAGCCAAGGCCCTTTGGCTCCTTATGGCCTGGAAATCCCGGTAACCCTGGAACAATGTTTCCCAAACTCTGGTATCCATAGGGATGACCTGGAGGGAGGTGTTAAAAGTGCAGTTTCCTTGGACTTCCCCGGTGGTCGGTCTGGTGGTTAAGACTCCGCCTTCCAATGCAGGGGGCGCAGGTTGGAGCCCTGGTTGAGGAACCAAGATCCAACATGCCACACGGTGCAGCCAAAAAAAAGAAGTGCAGTTTCCCAGATTTCACCCCAAGTGATTCAGGTTGGACCAGGTGATGCTAATGCAAAGGTCCAGAGACCACCACAGAGAAGCACTGGCTCAGAGGCCAAGGAGCCCCCATTCCACCCCTTGACTAGACCCTCCACACTCCTTCAGTCTCTTCTGACCCCAAGAAGCAAGTGTTAGAAACTTTCTCAGCAGAATGTCTCCTAAAGGCTTTATAAGGCCAACATGTAATAGTTTCATGATTGCGGATGCAGCCCTCAGAATAGTACATTTTCTCCCCGTCCCCCATTTCCCTTGTTGGCTCCAGGCCTCCCTTCCCCCATCCAACTTCTGTTTGCACCACAGTCCGTGTTTTTAACTTCAGGGCTCCTGTCTGGCTTGTTATTCTTTTAGCTGAGGCATTGCAGCACCTAATTAATAGGAAATTAGCTGTGAATGTAACATTTGGCCCTTAGTCAAGGCCCAAGAAGTTATAAATATACACCATGTAAGTGGCCTGGGAACCTGATTCCTGGCAGCTCCAGAAGCGGCACTTTCTGTGCTGTTCCAGGAAGTGAAATCATAGGTCAGAGGCAGCTGGGGTGCCTTGCCCCGAGGGCCAAGGCAGGGACCACCCTGGGGAGCATGAGGGCTTGTCTACTTCGTCTCACTTCTCAAACAGCACATTTACTTTCCTCAAGTTATATGTCTCTTCAAAGGCCAGGTTAGAGAGGAAGCAGAAAGGAAATTGGAACAGGGGCTGGAGAGGACTTGGAGGAGGGCTCTAGGGTCCCTTATAGGGTGTCCCAAACACTGGTGCCCCAAGACATTGCGGGTCTGCTGTTGTTCTAGGCACATCCATTTGGCCTTTTCCAGAAGTAGGGACTTTGTGCGTTGAAGGCCATGCCACTGCCATCCACAGGTGCAGACCATGGAGCTGAGGTCCAGAGAGCTTAAAAATCTTGTCCAACCAGCGAGGAGCATTGTTGGGATTTGAACCACAATTTTCTAATCCCCGAGTCTGTTGCTTTTTGCAGGATCTCAGAGCTGCCTAACTACTTCAGGAAGAGAGTCAGCTTGGGAGGAGAAAATGATTTTTAAAAGCTCCAGTGAGGAAACAGGATTGAGAGGGAGAGGGAGGAGCAGAAGGGTCAAAGACAAGGTAAGGTGTTTCCAGGGGTCTGGTAGGGAGGCAGAAGGTCCTCCACGATGGAGGAAACATTGCCCAGAAATCAGAGCTGCAGCTAAATTCACCTGATTTAAATTATCTCACTTTTCTTTTTCTCAACTTCCCCGGCAGGGAAATAGAAATTGAGCATCCTGTCTTTTCCCTCGTGAGAGTTAAAAATCTGCTGATGAAAGGACCTCTTCGATTCTAAGTCTGTTTGCTATAAGCCAAACTACTGTGGGGAGAGAATGCTGGGTTCCTTGGCAAAGCAGGCGGGGCCAGGAGGAAAAGCCGGTCTGACTACATTAGGGAACAGAAAGCCCAGAGTAAGTGCAATATTTTGCCAGCTTTATTTAAGAGATCGATCGAAGCCTCTTTAACACAATCTTCTACCTGAGAGTGATATAATGAATCCGTCATTTATGTGTCTCTGGAAGGAGGCTTCTGAAAGAGGAGAAAAATATAAAAGAAATTGCATCTTTGGGTAGGGCCCAGAAGGGGCTTCTCTGGAGGAGGGAAATAACTCATGGAGGATGTCACGGAGCAGAAGATAGACAGGAAGGCTGCATGTTGCTGAGGCTGAGGGAGGACAGAGTTCCCCCGGGAAGGAAAGTGTGCCTCCAGCCTTGTTCAGGGAAGGGGGTTATAAATCAGAGTCCAGGCCAAGAATACAGGTGTCACTGTGTACACTGAAAGAAAGGTAATATAGCTTCCTCTTTTCACCGCTACGCGCTAGCCAGAGGAATTTCCTGACCCTCCACTGAGGAAGGCATCCATCCCGCCTGGTTTTTTGTCCTCTGTGAGGGGTGGGGAGGTGTAACCAATTTGTTACCCCCTCCGCCAGTGTTTTGGCACAGAACGATTTTGGAGTCAGAAAGAGTTGAGTTCAAACATCACATCTTCCACTTAGGAGTTTCCTTATCTCTACAGGCCCTCAGTTTCTTATTGTGTTAAAAGTATGGGGTAATATCTGAGAGGGCTTTTAAGAAAATTAAATGAGATAATATTTTTTAAAAGACCACACCATTGAGCTTTAAGAACAATTATTGCCATTATCATAATGCAAATAAGAGAGTCAAGAAGAACACTTGGTACTTGGTAGTCACTCAACAATCAGTTTCTGTTCTCTTTTTCAAGGTCATATCAGCAATAATACCATTAGGAAAAGATGTTCACTGTTTTGTCTCCCTCATCAACTTGTACCCTCCACCAGACAATCCTAAGCCACAGCCTAGGTCAAAGCCAACCGCAAGCCTCTGCCCAGATCTATCCCCCATCCTAACTCAAATCCCAACCCCAGACCCATCCTAACCTTATACCAAACCGTAACCCCTACTTTGTCCTCAACCCTATTCCAACCGTATTAGTCAGGGCTCTCCAGAGAAAGAGGACCAACAGGATTTATAAAAGAAAGACACTCATTATAAGGAATTGGCTGGTGCAGTTACAGAGGCTGGCAAATCCCAAGGTCTGCAGGGTGAGCTGGGGACCCAGGAGAGCCGGCAGTGTGGTTCCAGCCAGCTGGAAGGCCTGAGACCCACAAGAAGCGATGGTGTAGTTCTGGTCCGAAGGCTTGCAGGCCTGATACCCAGGAAAAGCTGATGTTTCAGTTAGAGTCTGAAGACAGGAAAAGAGCTGATGTCCTAATTCTGTGACCATCAGACAGGAAGGATTCTCTCTTATTTGGCGAAGGTCCGCCTTTTTGTTCTATTCAGGCCTTCCACTGACTGGGTGAGGTCCACCCACGTTAGAGAGGGCAATTTGCTTTACTCAGTCCACTGTTTTAAATGTTAATCTCATCCAAAATCACCCTCACAGAAATACCCAGAATCGTGTTTGAGCAAATATCTGAATACCATATGACTCAGTCAAGTTGACACATAAAATGAACCATTATGTTATCCTTATCCCTCATCCTGTCCCAACCCTGTCTCCAAGCCCAAGGCCAAACCTGACTCCACCCTAATAGCTACGATCAAATATTGGTGCGCATTGTGAGTGCCTCAGTTTTCGTCTTTGAACTGGGGAAACAGATCCTGTCTTAGCCACCGCAAGAGGAGGAACAGTGTGATGAGTTCATGCCATAAAGAAACTCAGCTTGATAATGTATCTCTGGGATACGGAATTGAAAGGAAAAGGACATTGGAAAATAGATTTTCACTCAGAGAGAAACCCAGTACGATTAGCATCTACCTTCAGCATGAGGAACTGCTCAGACACAAAGAGTGATTTCCATCCATTGGCACCAACTCCTGCCCCATTCTCTTGGCTAAATCCTATTTTAATGGGGTCTGTGTGTGGTTGGGATGGCCAGGGACAGAGGCGTGGGTACAACCCCCAGAGATGTCTTATTGCAAAGATTATAGGTTTATAGACCACTGTGAGATGAAAAGTAGGTTGTATTTCTACTCAAATAGATCAGTTAAAATTCTGCCAGATTCTTCTCTCAGATTGATCCCACATGATGAAAAAGGAAGCTTCCTCGTTTCTAGATAGATTCCTACAGAATCAAAGAGTGTTAGAACTGAAATAGATGGTGATCTAGCCCAGTGGTTCTCAACTTTAGAATCACTGATGCCTGGGTGTGATCCTATATCAATTGGTCCATCTCTGGAGATGAGCCCTGGGTATTGGTATTTTTAGAAGTATGCTGTAGCATATCATTGCCAAGTGGTTCCACCAATCTAGCCCAAAGCCTTCGCTTTACAGATGGAAAAAGTGAGACTCAGAAAAGTCAAGTAACTTTTATAAAATCAGATACCTAGAGGCAAAGCCAGCACCCAAAGTCTCAGGACTCCTAGTCCATTGCTCTTGTCAAAACACCATACCTTCGCTCATCTTATTTCCTCAGATCTATAGCCAAAGAACGGTAGGACCATTTAGGACCCATTTCAGGATCCTCATGATGAATTGTACCCCTGCTCAGCGATTTGCAATCCTTCCTGCCACCCCAGAAGAAAGGCTGGCATTCCTCTGCACTGGAGAGCTCTTGTTCAGAGAGGTTGCAGCACTGTGGTGGAAACAATTCTCTACTAAACCATTTGGAACAATAAAGAAATAAATCCTACCAACCTTGACCAGACAGCCAAAGGTTGTACTCACTTGGTGCTGACCTTGTAAAGATGGATTGCAACTTTGGGGAGTCAGTTATGTTGTTGTTGTTTTCCTTCTGGGCACTTAGAGTTTTTGTTCACCGAGGAGAATTCTGGGAATCGTAGGTTCTGTGTTATTAGCAGCTGCTTCATCCCCCTGCTTTTGTGTTCAGTTTCATGCTTTTCTGATTTTTAAAAAGTTTTTGGAGTTTTAGTGAATTCATACTAAATGAATTATTTTAAAGTGGGGGACTGAAATCCACCAAAAGTCCTGATTTGACATATTTAGAAAACATGGAAGCCTCTGAAGCAGGCCAACAGGGCAGCATGTGCATTTTCACTGGGAAGTGGTTTTCCTTTATAACCCAAAGGGTGCAGAGGGGATTCTGCACTCATTTAGCCGTTCATTCAAATGATGTGTATAGGTTCCTCCTAGGTCCAGGGAATTTGATTGGCTCTAAGGGAAAATGCAGGTGAATTGGACTCAGCACTTGACCTCAGGAAGTGTAAATCTAATGGGCAGGGAAGATGTGCACCCTTGAAAACCCACGCCATGAGCAAAGGTTCTGCAACAGGTGTTCAGGGGTGAATGAGGTTACTGCCAGTTGAGGGATAAGGAAGGTGCCAGTGATGATGCAACACTTAAGTTGAGCCTTGGGAAATGGATAGGATTTAGACAAAAATAAGTGTAAATCATGTGGTCAAGCGAACATCATGTGTAAAGAGAAACAAAGGGGAGGAAAAGGATGTGTATGGGGTGTATTTGTCTTTGGTGTGGTAGGCAGAAGAAAATGATCTGAAAAAATTTAAGTGTAGATCTTATGGACTTTTAAGAGTTGAAATGGGTTTTTAGAGATTATCTGGTCAACTTTATTTTGTACATTAGAAAATAATAATAGTAATAATAATAGTAGCAGTGATGTTTGAGTTTACTTATTGCCTGCTTTCTATAGGCAGTTATTGAGCTATATGCTTCACATTGGGGTTTTCTCCTTTATGTGGATTTATGTTGCTTCCTCACAGTATCCCTTAGGGATAAATGTCATTATTATGCCCACTTCGCAGATGAAGAAACTGAGGCTCAGAAGTCAGTCATCCAGTGAGGGGCAAAGCTGGAATTTGAACCCAAGGCTATATTTTCCCCACTGCCCTGATTCTACCATGGGTGTTCAGAGAGGGTAGATGTGCCATTATGCGGGAGGGGAGGGGAGCTGATGCATTCATTTTGGATGTGTTGAGCTGGAGGTACTCTTGAGACCTCCAGGAGGAGAGATTGAGTTTGGAGATTGGAGAAAAAGTAATAGCAAAGAAAAGGAGTTTGTTTGGGGAAGTTACATCCTAAGGTTTGCATATTCAGAACACCAAATAGATTGACCTGCCCTGTGGAATTTCCAGATGGGAATTCTAGCAGCTCATTGGCAACGCTTCTCTGTAGTGTGTGTGTGGTTTGCCAGACCCATCTTCAAAAGCTGCAGTCAAGGTTTTCTTTTCTTTCTTTCTTTTTTTTTTTTGACATGTTTCAGCTCCTCTCTCCTCCATGTGTACCCTCAGTGCTGTCTCCATTTTTCTGAAGGGACTTTGCAACTTGCTGTCCTGTTGCTAGCTACCAAGATGTGCCTGTGAGGTATCGAGCTGTTCAGCATTGGGTGGAATAAGTGCTTCTTACCCTGTGACCCCAATAGTGATGAAAACCTCATTTTGTGGGGGGAGCTGAAGATGGTGAGCATGTGCATGGAGGTGAGAGGACCAGAGGGAAGCAGGGAGCTTTGGTAGCCTGGGGAAACCCTCGAACCTCAGGATAACGAGAGAAGTTCAGTGAAGCTCTTACTACCTCCAGCTCCAAGTCCCTTGTCATTTCCTCACTTCGACTAGCAGTACCTTAATTGTTGGAACCAGGAATGTCTGAGTAGTGGGGAAACTGAGGCAGAAAGGAGTGGAGAAGGCTTAGTCGAGGCTTTGCAGTCTATGGCTTTGAGTCTGGAAATCACATTATCCTGTAAGAAAAGGATGTGAAGGTTGGAGTCTAAATTAGTATTCTGTTGCTGCTGTAACAAATTAATAAACTTAATGACCTAAAGCAACATCCATTTACTAGCTCACAGTTGTGCAGGTCAGAAGTGCAGATAGGTTTGGACAGGTCCTCTGCTTAGGGTCTGACAAGGCTGAAATCACGGTGTTGGCTGGATGTTCTCTTATCTGCAGACTCTGGGAAGAACCTCCTTCCAACTTCAGGCCCATTGTTGACCAAAGTTAATTCCTCTCAGTTGTAGAACTGAAGTGCCCATTTCTCTCTGCTTGCTGTCAGTCTTGGACCACTCTTAGCTCCTAAAGGCCGTCCACATTCTTTGTCCTAGGATGCACTCCATCTTCAAGGCCAGCAGTGGAGCATCAAGTCCTACCTGTGCTTTAAACCTCTGAATTCCTCTTTGTTACCAGCTGGAGAAACTCTGCCTTTATGGGGCTCACGTGATTAGATTGGGCCTACCTGGGTAATTTCCCTTTGCCCTGTGCATTAATTTGCATGGACTGTCATAACAAAGTACCATAAACTGGGTGGTTTAAATGACAAAATTTTATTATCTCACAGTTCTCGAGGCTAGAAGTTTGAAAACAAGTTGTTGGCCAGGTTGGTTCCCTCTGTGGGCTACAAGGGAAGGATCTGCTGCAGGCCTCTCTCCTTGATTTGTAGGTGACTGTCTTCATGGTCACGTGGTGTTCTCCCTGTGTGGATGCCTGTGTCCAGATTTCCCCTTTTTATAAGGACTCCAGTCACCCTGGATTTGGGCCCATCCTTAAGACCTCGTCATAATTAATTACACCTGCAACAGCCTTCTTTCCTAATAGGATCATTTTCTGAGCTACTGGGGGTTAGGACTTCAGCATGTGAATTTTGGGGAGAGAGGGACACAATTCAACCCATGACATCATCTAGCATGTCAGTCATGATAGTGATGTCTCATCCTGTTCACGGTGCTGCCCACACTCAAAGGGGAGGGAGGGTGGGGTTGCAGGTCATTCCTAGGATTTTGCTTCTTACCAAGTCCCTGAACCAGGGCAGCTGCTGAGTGGTTGGAATGTGAGGACAGCCGTAAGTAAAAAGGAGATCGCTGGTAGCTGTGGTGAGAGCAGCTTCAGTGGGGTGGAGACTGTGGAGACGGCTGCACTCAAGAAGCAGCTGTGACCAAGAGGATGACAAATGGTGAGAAGAGAAGAAAACAGGGTTGAATAAAAGAGACTTGGGCTTGTTTGTTTGATATCTGGAAATAACCAACAGAGAGGAACCTGCAGCTAGCTAAAGCCTCCAGCTGTTTCTGGTTGTCCACATGCCCCCTTCTACGGAAACGTGACTTATTACCCCACAGGGATTTTGTAGAACTGCACGTATTATTAAATGGCCTTTGCAAATAGAGCTGTGTGCAGTCTGGCTGAGTTATAGTTACTTTGGAGACCTGCGTTTGCTTACTTGTGGCCTGGTAAGTCTCAGCCTTAATATCACAGGAAAGCATTTCTATTTGGTCTCCACTTTCTTGATTCTTTTAAAATTTTATGTGATTTTTTTGGAAGGAAAGTTTTGATAGAACTTGGTAATAGCCCTAGCTGCTCTTTTTTTTTTTTTTTTTTTTACAATTTGGTATCCCAATCTCCCAATTCATCCCCCCCCCCCAACCCTCCCCACTTTCCCCACTTGGTGTCCATGTGTTTGTTCTCTACATCTGTGTCTCTATTTCTGCCTTGCATTTCCTCTTTCATAGTTGTTAGCTTTTGCCTTATGTATTGAGGTGCGCCCATATTGGGTGCATATATATTTATAACTTATCTCCTCCTCTTGGATGGATCCCTTGATCTTTATGTAATGTCCTTTCTTGTCTCTTGTAACATTTTTTATTTTAAAGTCTATTTTATCTGATGTGACTATTGCTACTCCAGCTTTCTTTTGATTTTCATTTGCATGGAATATCTTTTTCCATCCCCTCACTTTCCATCTGTATGTGTCCCTAGGTCTGAAGTGGGTCTCTTGTAGACAGCATATATATGGGTCTTGTTTTTGTATCCATTCAGCCAGTCTGTGTCTTTTGGTTGGTGCATTTAGTCCAGTTACATTCAAGGTAATTATCGATATGTATGTTCCTATTACCATTTTCTTAATTGTTTTGTTGTTGTTTTTGTAGGTCCTTTTCTTCGCTTATGTTTCCCGCTTAGAGAAGTTCCTTTAGCATTTGTTGTAGGGCTGGTTTGGTGGTGCTGAATTCTCTTAGCTGTTGCTTGTCTGTAAAGCTTTTGATTTCTCCATCAAATCTGAATGAGATCCTTGCTGGGTAGAGTATTCTTTGTTGTAGGTTCTTCCCTTTCATCACTTGAAACATATCCTGCCACTCCCTTCTGGCTTGCAGAGTTTCTCCTGAGAGATCAGCTGTTACCCTTATGGGAGTTCCCTTGTATGTGATTTGTCGTTTTTCCCTTGTTGCTTTTAATAACATTTCTCTGTCTTTAATTTTTGTCACTTTGACTACTATATGTCTTGGCATGTTTCTCCCTGGGTTTATCCTGCCTGGGACTCTCTGCGCTTCCTGGACTTGGGTAGCTATTTCCTTTCCCATGTTAGGGAAGTTTTCAACTAGAATCTCTTCCACTATTTTCTCGGGTCCTTTCTCTCTCTCTTCTCCTTCTGGGACCCCTATAATGCGAATGTTGGCACGTTTAACATTGTCCCAGAGGTCTCTTAGGCTGTCTTCAGTTCTTTTCATTTTTTTTCTTTATTCTTTTCCGCATCAGTGATTATCACCATTCTGTCTTCCAGGTCACTTATTTGCCCTTCTGCCTCCGTTAACCTGCTATTGGTTCCTTCTAGTGTATTTTTCATTTCAGTTATTGTGTTGCATATCTCTGTTTGCTCTTTAATTCTTCTAGGTCTTTGGTAAACTTTTCGATCTTTGTGTCCAGTCTTTTTTCAAAGTCCTGGATCATCTTCACCATCATTATTCTGAATTCTTTTTCTGGAAGGGTGCCTATCTCCTCTTCATTTAGTTGTTTTTCTGGTGTTTTATCCTGTCCCTTCATCTGGTACAAAGTCCTCTGTTTTTTCATTTTCTCTATCTTTCTGTGGCTGTGGTTTTCAGTTCCACAAGACAAAATACTGCTGATACTGCTTGATACTGCTGTCTGCCCTCTTGTGCCCTAGCTGCTCTTGATTGAGAATCTACTATATGATAGGCCTTGTGAGAAGTGTGCACATACATTATTCCTCACCCCCTTTTCCAAGGTAGACTGTTGCCTCCATTTCACATGTGGGGAAACTGAATCTTAGAAGGGCTTCAGGGCTGTGGCCAAGATTACAGAACTAGTAAGTAGCAATGCTCTGTCTCTCACAGCACTCTGGCTTCATCACTGTACTCACATCAAACCCTTTCTCTTTCTTCTTTGGCAAGTTTCTTCTTCTGAAAAGGCTCACTATTTCTCTAGGATGCACTTAGAGCAGGAAATATTCTGTGAGAACAGACTGTAGTGCTCACCTTTTGTCCCTCTCCCAGTCCGAAACACCTGGGCTTCCCAGCTCAGCTATTTGAGAAATTACTCAAGGAAAAATGTTCATCTCCACCCAGGATGATTCATTGCTGAGCAAAGAACAATACAGAGACATTTCAGCCAATGTGACTTTTTGCAAAGGTCATGCACGCCAGTGTCCAGGGGTTTGTGATGGACATGGTGCCCAAGGCACAACATCACATTTACTTCTCTTTCTGGATACATTTCATCACGAAAGGGTTTGTAAGGCTCCATCTGCTGACATACAGTAGTCTGTTCCCCCAAATAGGGGCATGCTCTCATTTCCAAAGAGAACTATGAATCTTAGAAGAAATTTCAAAGGAGCCTGACAGGAGTAAGAATCTAGAGCAATCGGAATTCAGGGTCCTGGAATGGAGGAACAGCAGGCATGGTCCCCAAACTTTACAGGCTTGAGAAGTGATGGATTGTGCCAGAGGTGAGCTCGCTTTGGGGAAAATCACAGAAAGTCACAAGTTGACTGGATTTTGGAGGAAGTGTAGGAGTTTGTCAGGTGAGTGGGAAGTAGAAGGTGGGAGAGAAGGGCCTCTCAGGTAGAGGCAAGATATAAAGATTTAAATGTCAATGCTTGTCATGCCAAGTGGCTCAAGTATAAATGATGATGTTAATAATGATACCACTACCCCCATATTAATAAATACAAACACATGTTACCTACTGTATGCCAGGGTACATTTAATTATATTTTAAGTACATTAATTATATCAACTCATATATTCCTCAAAGCAGCCATATGAGGTGGGTGCTATTATTATCCTTGTTTTACAGATGAGGAAACTGAGGCACAGGCAAATTGTCATTCCAAAGAAACCACAGCTATCAGAGTCAAGATTTTAATCCAGCAATCTGCCTCTAGAGCCATGCTGTTCACTAGAACTTTCTATAGTGAGGGAAATGTTCTAAATCTGTACTTCCGTTTTAGTAGTCACTAACCACATGTGGCTGTCGAGCACTTGAAAGGTGGCTGGTGTGACTGAGGACCAAAATCCCAGCTAGGGGAAGAGGGGATGATATCTTAGAAAAAGTTGGAGTACTTCTCTCTTTCAGATAGGAGGTAAAAATAGAGAAAAGCTTAGAGGTAGGGGCAAGAATTCATAATTGGAATTCTTGGAAGTTTAATTCTAGATTGTTCCAAACAAAGGCTTTGGTGAGGAATAAGGCTAAATGTGGTAACATCTACCATACTTTGAAGGCCTTCCCTTCTAGGCCAGGCATCGTATAGTGCCCTTCAGGAATTACCTTTTTTTAATCCCAAGAGGTAAATGTAATGAGAACACCCATTTTACAGCCCACAAGGAGAAGTAAATTGCCTGTGGTCTCGTAATTAGTAAGTAGTAGAGCTGAGATTTGACCCGGCAGAGTCGGGGTTCAGAGTTGGGTCTCTTAACGGCTATACCGTGTGATGAAAAGGCAGCAATAACAGCATCTTGCATTCTCACAGTACTTAAAAAATCCCACCTCCCCATTTTACAGGTGTGGAAACCAAGGCAGAATTTGCCAAACTTGTCACACATCTAGGTGGGGCCAGAGCTATGGCTAGAATTGGAGTCTGTTGACTTCTAGTTCTGTTCTCTTTCCCAGGACGCGAACACCCACACATAGCTCCTGAGTAAATCATGTTGCATTTCTGAGCAGTCTCTTTCCCTCTCTCCCTCTTCCATTCCAACACCCGCCCCCACCCCCACTCCCATCCTAACTCCAGTCCTGAAATGCCAGGAAGGTGGTCCAGCACCTGCTCCCTCCTCCTGGCTGGAATCTTCCTCCTGGCCAGGTGCCACTGCCCTGCTCTAGCACCAGGGGCCCCATGCAGGCAGGCAGCGGGTGGAAGGCCACGTTTGTTTTGCTTTTATTGTTAAATAATATAAATCTCTTGGCTGCACCACCCGCTGGGACGGGAGTTGTGTGTCTTCCCGCACAGTCGCTAATGAGACAGTTAATCATTTGTTTATTCTGTATGAAGGGAGGTGGCGGCCGTATCTCTCAAACCAGACACGGGGCTCAGGACCCTTGGGGAAGCTGCCCACCGCTGGCCATGAGTCACCCACAGTCCCAGCACAGTCCTGCCCTGCAGGCCCCAGTACCTCTTTCCCCAAAGCACTGGCCAGGGTGCAGGCACCAGCTCATGGTGCTTATTATTACTGTTATTGGAGCTATTATTTTTAAAAAATAGTCCCTTCCCTGAGAAGCAAGAAAAAAAAAGGTAATTTATAAAGATGCTTTGTTGGGAGATAAATAGTTTTCCTCTTGGGCACAGGGGGTTTATCTCACTTAGGCAGTGGTTCCTAGAGGTCGTGCAACGCTCGAGATAAAGCTCTGGGATCCTCCCTCAGGAAGCATTTGCTGTTTTCCGAGTTTCAGGGTTAAAGAGGTGAAATCAGCTGTGTTCCTCCCCTGGGCTCCCTGGCGTTGAGGCCCCTTTTATGAGAGCAAATCAGGCTTGTCCAGGAGCCATGGGAGGGGGAGAAAAGAGCCAGGAGGATGTGAGGAAGGGGTTAGGGTGAGGGTGTGCTAGAGTGACTGCTGTCTGCCCCGGGCTACCCAATCCGAATGATTGTCTTCAAGGACTCCCATCTCATCTATTTGCATGCTGCTAGCATCCTCCTGCTATTTTCTTGGTGTTTGGATAAATCCTATTGCCTGAAGCTTATATTTCAATTAACTAGGTCCAACTGTCTGTGTCCTGAGGCATAGGGATCGGCTGGGGTTGCTGTGTTTTCTGCAGGGCATTGCATCATTGACAGTCTGTCTGTCTGTCTGGAGTCAGCCAGCTCCCATCCTTGAGGCTGTGCCTCTCTGCAGAACTGTTTGCATCCCAGGCAGGGGCAGAATTACCCAGGGCAGGGCTTGTGTTTCAGGCATAGTTTGGAAAGGCAGAACAACTATTCTTTTAGACCACTGGAGCAGGGAGCAAGAGTGCATGGGTCCTCCAAGTGAAGCCGGTCGGAGGGGGCAGTGAAGTGGAATCGACCCCTTACTGTGGTTGTTTTTCAGCTTTCTCTCTGCTTCACCCTGGGGCCCTGGGTAAGGTGCTGCTACCTTTAGTCTCCCAGCTAGATATATTCTTCTTCATCTCATCCTTTCTCCTCCCTGTTTTTGTCCCCAAATACCCCTTTTCAACCTCTGCATCTTTGCCCTTGCTGTTTCTTCCAGCAGAATTTCCTTCCCTTTTCTTTTCTTACCACTCCTTATCAAAACCCATCCTTCAAGGCTCAATTCAAATGTCATACCCTCCAGGAAGCCTTCCCACTGTCTTCCCCAGGAAGATTTAACCTTGCCTTCTGTGTTTGGGATTGCTCAGTTCTCATACGTCTCCTTTCTCTGGGTCAGGGCCAGCAACACATTCTGTTTGTCTCACAGTACGGCATCACACAGTCCACATGATTTTGTGTCTTTGAGTTTGTTCTGGTTTGGCTTTATGTGGGTTTCAGAGTGATATCCTGAAAGATATGGAACATTCTAATTTCTGGAACCCGTGCATCTTACCTTATTGGGAAAACTGGTTGTTGCAGATATAATTAAGTTAAGGATCTTGAGATGAAGAGATGATCCCGGGTTATTGAGATGAGCCCTAAATCCAGTGACAAGTGTCCTTATAAGAAACACACAGGGGAGATTTGACAGGCAGAAAAGAAGGTGAGGTGAAGGTGGGGGCAGAGATCACAGTGATGTGGTCACAAGCCAGTGAATCCAAGGAATTCTGACAGCCACCAGAAGCTGAAAGAGGCAAGGACAGATTCTCCCCGAGAGCCTCCGGAGGGAGTGGCTCTGCCAACACCTTGATTTCAGACTTGTATCCTCTAGAATTGGGAGAAAATGAATTTCTGCTGTTTCGAGCCACCCAGTTTGTGGTAGTTTGTTACAGCAGCCATAGGAAACTAACAACAGGCTGATGGAGAGCAGGAAGAACCCAAAAGTACCAATGCGGGGGATCTGGACCCTTCCTTCCAGACTGTTGTTTATTGCCCCATTCCTCCTGCTTCCCTTTCATACATCCCAAGCCCTGTTGATCCTGCACCAGGCCTTGTGTGGTTAAGGCCAGGTGTTGCTGTAGCTGGAGGGTCAATACTGAGAAAATAATCATAATTGTAATACCAATAAGAGGCTGGCATTTGTACAGTTTACAGAGTACTTTGCGTCACCTCATCTCATTCTGCCTTTACAGTAGTCTTGAGAGGTGGGTGCTGGCATCCCCCTTTACGCGTGAGGAAACAGACAACCGGAGGTGTAAAGGGACGCCGGTGTAACCGTACATACAGCTGGTGTGGTGGAGCCGAGACGTCAAAAACCCTTGTCTTCTGGTTCCAAATCCATTTTTTTTTTAAACTGTGTGATTGATGATCTTTGAGTGTAAGACCTACTGGGTCAAATCTGTTTTTCATTCTTCCCAAGACAAGAATATACTTTGCCTGACGAAGGGATGCCTGCTGTTCCTTCTTTCCTCCAAGGTGTGCTGAGACTCAGCAGGCTTTGGCAGTCGTGGAGAGGCTGGGAGGAAGCCCTGTTTATTCAAGGGTATTTGTTTTAAAAGGAGTCTCTGTGTACGTTAATCCTCTGTTATTGTTTGGGTGGGCTACTGGGGAACCTGTGTGTGTGCGCGCGTGCGTCTGTGTGTGCGCGCATGCGCGCGCAGGTTTGCGTCCACACACGCACGTGCAGTCTGCACTCTGCCAGCTGTTATCCCCCTCTGGTGGCCACTGGCATAAATCCATCACCTGATCGTCTAAAATTCCAATGAAAGCAAGATCACTGGGTCAGGAAGACCCAGGGAGAGTCAACACGTTTAACATGATCTATGTTTGCTTGCTCTCTCTGTAAGCGTTTGAGGGAATGATTCTGCTCTTCAAATAAGACTGTTGCATAAATGGAAAGAAAGTGGACTTTGGAGTCTCACAGATAGGTTCACATCTTAACTTACTATCTACATTGGTTTGAGTTTACTTAACCTTGCCAATCCACATCTGTAAAGTGAGGTAATAAATACCCTCCCAGGAGTATTTATAATGTTATGTGAAATAATGTATTTATTTTATTTATTTATTTATTGGCTCTGTTGGGTCTTTGTTGCTGCATGAGGGCTTTCTTTAGTTGCGGAGAGTGGCAGCTACTCTTTGTTGATGTGCATGGGCTTCTCGTTGCAGTGGCTTCTCTTGTTGCGGAGCGCAGGCGCTAGGTGCGCAGGCTTCAGTAGTTGTGGCACACGGGCTCAATAGTTGTGGCTTATGGGCTTAGTAGCTCTGTGGCATGTGGGATCTTCCCAGACCAGGGTTTGAACCCATGTCCCCTGCATTAGCAGGTGGATTCTGAACCACTGCGCCACCAGGGAAGCCCTGAAATAATGTATTTAAATTGCCTGCTACATAGTAGTCACTTAGTCATCACTTATTTCCTCTCTCTCACCCACACATGATTAATTCTGCTGTTAAAGTTATGCTTATATTATAAATCATACCTTTATCTAGGGAAAATTGAGTAGTTCTGTTACAGTATT
Source organism: Hippopotamus amphibius kiboko (assembly GCF_030028045.1). NCBI lineage: Eukaryota > Metazoa > Chordata > Mammalia > Artiodactyla > Hippopotamidae > Hippopotamus > Hippopotamus amphibius. The sequence continues at coordinate 163,591,100 of NC_080189.1, forward strand.
CTCTGGAAAATAGGAAGATGTCCTTTTTGCAAAGGGGAAGCAAAGGACTTGACCAGAGGAAATTAATATTCAGATGCCAGTAAATCAGAGGGCTTAAACAGAAATAGGGATGCTTGTTTTCCTGCTTTAATGGAAGGGGAAGTAAACTAATATTTATTAGCCCCCTTAATATAAGCCAGATCCTTTACTCAAATATTTAATTTGTACAACAACCCAACAAGGTTGGTAATATTATCCCCACTTCACAGATGAGGCAATGCAGACCTAGGGAATTCTAGTTGCTGTAGGTTATGTAACCGAGAAACCACATTCCTACCCAGGATGCCTAACTCCTGTGCCAGTGCTCCTATGCCCCACCATGCTGCTTCCCTAGGAGCCCTGGGGAGAATAAAGCTCATGAAGAGCCCACGTGTAAGGATTAATCAAGAGGAGCAGCATTATCATTCCGAGTTGCCAAAGAACACCGTATGTGGTTCCAGGGAACTGGTTTCCTCCCCGTAGCTGAGCAATAAGGGATGGAGGCGTTTGCATAGAACTTGACCAGCAGTGTAATGACTCAAGAGGTTTCCCCTCTGTCTTACTGTTTATGGACCTGATGCCCATTATCATTTTGAGGAGGGTTTGAGAAAGTTTACATAAGATATGTAATACACTACAAGCTATTATTTGAGTAAGTAGCGTTAGAGTACAGATAGAAGAAATTGTATCAGTTCTCCTTGAATTAAACCCCAGAGCCGAGTCTTGTTAGCCAGTTAGCTAATACTTCCGGTCATCCTGTTACGCTTTGCAGAGCAGTGGAGGGACTTGTGGGGAAATGGGTTTACAAAGGGGACAGAATTGTAAATTCACTGAGGAGGTAGAGGAACCACATATGAGATAGGAAAACACTTGTAACATAACACATTTTCCTGTGTGGTTGTTGGGAGACCTGAGTCCTAGTTCTTGATCTACCAGCTTTGCAACCTAGGAGAAGTTAATCTCTCCCTCTCTGGGATTCAGTTTGTAAAATAAAAAGGTCAGGAAAGATGATACCTAGGGTTCCTTTCAGGTATAAACATATGTTGTTGTTTGAATCTGAGTGCAGTTAGAGGGCCTGGGAAGTGAGAAGAGGCAGAGATCCTGGTCAGATTGAACAAGCAGAGTTTCAACTGGGTGCAGCAAGAGCTTCAGTGCTATCTATATATGCAGTGGACCAAGAAATATTCCTAGATGGGGCTGTTGACATTAGGCTTCCCCATCCCCATGCACAGTGCCATGGGAACATTTTTATTCAAGCATTCACCAGGCTCTAGTGTCAATGAGTGGCATGTCCCTCACTAGATTATGAGTTTCTTGATGGAGAAGACCAACTGTTTTTTTGTGGTGATCACTGAGTAGTGGTGGAAAGAATGGATGTGACAATCAAGCCCTTTTAGATTACATTTTTCGAGAGATGTTCTTCATGCATCAGTTTTGTTTTGCAGATCTCTTTTTCTCAATGGGACAGTAGTTTCTAAAGCTTATATAAGGAAGAGTAGGTGAAGGTGAGCTGAAGTTTGCAGATATAGGTGAACATTGGAAGTTGTGCCTATGGAAGTTTTTTACCTATGGTTCTGGTTAAAAAAAAAAAAGTCCTACTCTCTTTTAGCCCCTTGCCTGCTTGGGTTGTGAAGCTGCCTTGAAAATGATGTGAGTGGGAAGCAAAGCCAGGAATGGTGTTCCTTACAGCCTTGTCACAGTCCGCATTCCCATTGCTGGTCTGTGGTCAGCCAGTAAGCTTGACAGTGTATATACCTGACTTTTCTTGTGACCATCATACACATTGCGTCCACCATCTTTCCCCTCCTTATACCCTCAGGGACTGCCATTAGAGCCATTGTCATTTTTTAACTCAATGCAAGTCATACTCCCTTCAGATCTGTGAGCTGATTTTCATTTAAGGTATTCCCTCCACTTTCCCAAATTTTATTTTTATCCTGATATCAAGCTGATGAGTTGGAGGTGAAGCCTGGGAAAGGGGGCTAAAGGGAAACCAAAGGTACACATGCAAGATGGGGAGAGGGAGAGAACTTATGCAGTAGTGTCTGATGAATAGTTACTATGTGCTTAATATTGTGCTCTGGGCTTTATGTGCATTATTTATAATCTCTTCAACAACCCTCTGAAGATAGTGTGATTCTTGAATTTTACATAGGCAGAGGCTCAGGCTCAGAACAGTTAAATAAGTGTCCCAGATCACACAGCTAGTGAGAGGCAGATCTGGGACTTGAAGCAGGATTGTGTGACTCCAGACTCAGTCTGTCTTTTCAATCAAGCATGTTTGTTTTCCCAAATACTTTTCTCACAGCCTCTCTACCTTAGATGTATGTCACATTTACCATTAAAAGGATCAAATGGTGACATAGCATTTAGGTGCCTAGCCCAGGCCCTGACACAAAGCAAGAACTCTGTAGATATTTAGTTGATATTGCTCTTATTTTCACATTTGATAGTTTGGAGTTTTCCACAATATCCTGGAACGTGAAAAGGGAAACGAAGGTTAGTTAATTGGAGACAGTCTAGCTTTTGGATACTAGGATAACTATTGCTAATCATTCATTAATTCCAGGCTTTATGAGGAATGAGTAGCTGCTCTGCCTAAAGGTTGCATTTGCCTCAACCGAGGTCAGGCCGGTGAAGATATCTATTCCAAACTCTGACTTGTATCTAAGTGATTATTATTGCCATCACTTTTAGGCACGCATGCAACGCATGCAGTGTTCCTGTGGTGCTTGGCATGGCTTAACGGTCCAGAATTCAGTTTATGAATTTTGGAAACTAGCGCTGTGTACCGTTAGGGAAAGGCTTCTGGATTGGGTGCCTCTGTCCATGGTGCTGGAATCAGAGCACCTGGAGGCAGCAGCAGATGGTACCACACTGTCCCTCTCATCTCCACAGCCTGCCTGAGCTCAGAGACTGAACTACTGTGAAAAGAAGGCTGGCTTGGGAATTAAGGGATCTGGGTAGAGTTCTAATAACTTGCTGTGTGGCCTCAGGCAAACTACCTAACCTCTCTGTTTCAATGTTCCCACCGGTAAAATTGGATTGCTACAGTCTGTCATTCCTGTTCCAGAATGCTGCTGATTTTGTGTGAGTAAATGATATAACAGATGCTAAAGTAGGATATGATGCATGGTATGATTATGCTGTTATTATTGCTGCTCAGTCTTTTAATCATACATTTTGACTATACCATTTTAATTCACTGAGGCACCCTAAGGCCTAATAACATATAATGCAGCAAGCAGGAAATCATACAAATTGATAAATGCACTGGGAAAACAAAGAAATAACTTTTCTGTGTTGTTTGCAAGCTCCTGTATATTTGTATAGCTCAGGTGTGTCTCTAAAAAGAAGAAAAGTAATGACTAGTGAGGAGTCAGCCTCTGTCTGGAAGGAAGAAGACCAAGAAGATCACACCTCATTACCTCCACAGGCCCCAAAAGAAAGCTCTGTTCTACTGTCACAGGGCCTGAGATCTCACCATTAACCTGATATTCTAGCTTGGTATTCCTTGCCCTTCACAGAATGGTTGCATTCTCCCTTTTTGAATTAATTGTATTTGCTATGCCTGGGATTTGGAGGTTGAATTCTTGGGTCTAGGTTCTTTCTCTAGCTATAGAATTTTCATAAAGCAAGTAATTTAACCTTTTATAAATTCAGTTTTCCATCTGTAAAATGGGCTCAATAGTAATAATACCTGCCTTATGAGATGGTTGAGAATATAACATTTTTAAAAGAGGCTTTCTAAAATCAGGTGAACATTAGTTGTTGTTATTCTGTGACATGCTCTGGTTGAAGTATACCACGAACAGGTCTTGCCCTTTCCTTGTTCTGTACTCTGTGTGTCCTATTCCTTTCACCAGGTACATCTTTTCCTCCATCTCCTGTTGAAAATCTTCAAATATCAGGTCAAACATCACCTTCTTTAACCACCCCAATCATAAGTGATTTTTTTCCTTTCCAGAATTCCTAGAGACTCTATTGTCTTTACTATTCATCTGATTGTTTCCTTGAACTATGGTAGTATAGTTATTTTTAGTACATTTTTACCTTCCTCAATAGATGAGATCTATTGATTATGAGATCTTGGAAGACGGGATCAGATCTTGCACGCAGTAGTTGCCTAATACCCATTTAAGTGAATGTATAAGATGGATGTTATGCCCATTCCCTTAGGTCTTCTTTAAAATACAAGTATTGATGGGGTCATGAGTACTTATATGTGAATTAAGAGCATTGGGCTCAGGTGGCCAAATGACGGTGGAAGGGAAAAGCTGGAAAGAACAAGTTGAATAAGAAAGTGGGAGCTGCTAAAGACATGCTTCATCATTGTAGTGATTTTTCCTGGCCTGATTTTGGTCTTAGAGATGCCATGGAACCAGTGTATTAGCTTGGAAAGATACCTTATAATTTCTAAATAAGAACAAAAGTTGGAATTCATGGACACGGGAAATTATGCAATATCTCAACCCACCAGGAGGTGGCTCACTGTCATTAATTCCATGATCTGGCCGCTTTGCTCCTGGGGATCCCCCACATTGATATGGTATCTGATGAGTAGTTCTCCTCTGCATTTTATGTGGTTCAGTGCTGTCCCCTCCTTATCCCTTCCTCTGTCCCCACTCACTCTTCTACCTCATGATGAAAAACATGAAACTGACTGCAGTCTGGAGGCTGGAGAATGTCACTCATTGGACTTTAACCTCTGGGAAGGTTCTGACTGAGATGCAATACGGGTGCCTCAGCTTCCTCTCAACTCCTGCTAAGGTGTAGAACCAAACTCAGATTGCACCCTCTGCATTTGTATCTCCCATCTAGATTCTTACAGGGCGAGCAGTCAGTGCCTTTTTGGACGAACAGGAGTAAAGAGAAAAATCACTATCTTTTGTATGTTTTCATTCCTTTCTTCCTCTGCACCCCGTCTGTTATTCCAGGCATCTTGTTTGAATTGCAAGAACAGTACCTCTCGTTCTGTTTCTTCCCTGGATCACCTCATCTCACTATCCTTGTATTTTCGCAAGGTATGTGGCTCAGTGTTTTTCTCTTTTTAAAAATCATAATGATAGCTTTCATTTTTATGGTTCTTTACAGTTATCAGAGCCATTTTTTTTTTCATGCTCCATTTAATTTGACCCTCACAATGGCTATGAGAAATTTTGGAGCACAGCTATTGATATCCCTATTGTACAGATGAAAAGACTCATAGATAGGGAGAGGAAGTGATTTGCTCAGAAAATATAAGAAATACAAGGTCTCCTAGTGAATTCTGCCATCCTGCTTCTTACTATGGATGATGAAAATAAGGCCAAAAAGGAATGTAGAACATATCCCCTGATCCTGTAGTCAATAGTGGTAGAGGTGGGGTTGGAATGAACATCTCCTGATTCACAGTTTAGTGCTCCTTTTATCCCACTATAGCATCTTTCTCCATGATCTAATAAACCATTGGATAGCTCTCCAGCCAATTAGTTTGCCATCTAGCCTCTTAAAACTCTTGAGTGTGTGTCAATCAAAGTCTTGACAGAAAGTCCCAGAGGTGAGTGCCAGAAACATTCTGGAAAGCTCATCAGGAATAATTTTTTTAAACCTAAAAATGGATGAAAACAAAGACTTGAAGGACGTCCATCACAATGTTGACAGTGACTGTGCTTGGTGATAGGATTGTGGACAGCTTATTTTTATTTTTTGGTATTCCTGTATTTTCAGATTTTCTTCAGTGAGATTTAATACTTTTATAATGAAAAATAAACATTAAAAATAGAAAAAAAGGATCTGGGCACGGGTATTGTGTGCACGTGTGTGCGTATGTGTGCATGTGTGTGCATGTGTGCGTGTGTGTGTGGTGGCTGTTACTACCTTGCATTAGATTAAACTGAGGGTGAGTAAGCAAGAACGATCCTCTGATCTCTTCTGCTACCAGGCTGTTCGGTGCCCCTCTGGTTCCCATTTCTCCCCTGAAGCCCCAGCTGATGGTTGTGGCAGGCCGCACTGGCACTCACACCTTCTGCCTCCTCTAGTCCCCTAGCCGCCCCCGCCCCCCGCCACTCCACAAAACCACAGCACACCACAGGGCAGGTGCCGGTGGCACCTCACGCTGTCTTGGCAGAGCTGTGGGCTCCTGCGCCCCTCGCTCCGCCTGCTGTGGGCTTATGTAACACATTCACAGGACTTCATTTTCCAGTAGATTGAAAGCAAAGCCACTGTTGATTTTCTCCGAAAAGATCTATTTGGAAGTGCAATTGCCTTGAATTACATGGTGGCGCGAGAGGCCAGACCTTGCTGTAAATAACTTTCCTTTCAGCCACACAGGGGCCTGGCTGGCAACGGAGTCCATGCTTCAGACGATGGTGCTTGATGTGGAGAGAGGGAGAAGGAGAGAGAGAGGGAGGGAGAGAGAGTGTGTGTGAAGACAGGGGTGCAGAGTGTTGGGGCCTTTGCTCAGCTGTTGCCATTTCTTTCACCTCTGGAGTTTTGTGTCTGAATGAGTGGTGAGGGCAGAAATGGGGCAGGACTGGGGCTGGGCTTCTGGGCTCTTTCAGATCAGCTGGTTTATAAGACCTCTCTCGGGTTACATCTCCCACCCTGCCACCGGGGGTGCTGTGTGAGGGCCAGTGACTCGTGCATGCAGTGTGGGGTGGCACAAAGAGCAAGCTTTAGAATTGGACACATCCAGGTTCTAGTCCCAGATATGCCAATGGCAGCTTATGGGACCTTGGCAAATTACTTATACCTCTGACCCGTTTTTATCCATTAAAAAACCAAAAGAAAACAGGTGATGGGTGTCGGAGTTGAGAATATCTACATTTCAAAATTGTTGTGCAGGGACTAGTACTGGAGAAGTCACATTGCATGATGCCTGACACTTGGTTTGTGCTCTATAAATTTAGTTTCATTCTGTGCCCTGTGTTGCCTTCCATGACAGACCACAGTGAGAAGCAAAATCAATGGGCTTGGAACCAGGATGGCTCAAACCCAAGTTATGAAACATGCAAAGTTTGGGATGCTTTACTTTTTTTCATACTCTCTTCCTCTATTGATATCCGTAGCTCACATACATGATTCTCCCAAAAAAGACTGGAATGAACTAACTTATCCTGTGGCATGGCAGATGGGACTTAATGCAAGCCTTCTCTTGGTGGGCATTTGTATTTTAAGAGTCCTGCCTGGGCAAGTAGTGGGCAGTCCTTAAGCCAAGATGGCGGCATTTTATGCAAGGTAGTATCTAGATAGGGAAGCTGTTTTTATTTTTTTTTCAGATCTTTATTGGAGTATAATTGCTTTACAACGTTGTGTTAATTTCTACTGTACAACAAAGTGAATCAGCTGTGTGTATACATGTATCCCCATATCCCCTCCCTCATGAGCCTCCCTCCCACCGTCCCTATCCCACCCCTGTAGGTCATCACAAAGCATCGAGTTGATCTCCCTGTGCTGTGCAGCAGGGGAAGCTGTTCTTAGTTTAGAAAGTTCTTCCACTTTGGCTGTTCTTAAGACCAGCCTTATCTTGCAGGCATCAGAATGGGATTATGCATTAGCTCAACTGGATGTTTTTCTCTAAACACATGTGGTATTGTCCTTTTCATGTTTCTCCATCAAGTCAGGGAAACAGTGGAAATCTAGTAAACTATGGACTGCATTCTCAGGAAAAGACTTACAGACGACTCTGGGGAAGGCATCCAGCCACCCACCTACTAAACATTTATTAAAATCCTGCTCTATGATATAATAAAAACAGCCAATATTTGTTAACTATTTTGCCAAGTTCTCAAGTACGTTATCTCCTTTCATCTTCACTACTTCTGGTGAAGTAGTTACTGTTATTATTATGCCATTATTATAGCATAGTGGTTAAGAGGAAAGACGCTGGAGCCAGGTTACCTGGCTCAGATCTCAGCTCACTAGTCACTAGTAGCAGGAACTCAGGCAACCTGATTCTATGGGCCTCAATCTTCTTATATTCAAGGTAGGTATTTAAATAATAGTACTACTTCTAGGGCTATAAAGGGTTCAGAAGTGTGCCTGGCTATTAATATCCCCATTTAACTTCTGAGAACACTGAGGATAAGAGGAAGGGAAGTGATTTTCTTGATGATACCCAGCTGGTGACAGACCCAGGTCAAAAATCCATGTCTTGTGACTCCTAGTCTAGTACTTTTTCTTTCCTCTGAGGAAAATATGCAGGATCGTTTATATCTCCCATAATATCATCTTCCTTGACAGCTGTCAGTCATAAGTAGCAATGTTTCAGAGTGCCTGAAAACCTTGGTGAGAACAATTGAAGCACTGATGCTTGTTTAATTAAACTCTAGTCCCTGAAAGCATGTAAAGAACAGTCCTCACCAGTTGGGGTCAATTTGTACGCCCACCCCAGCTTGGCAGCTGTGGCTTCAGCAGCAGCTAGTGGGACTGGGGCTAACACCCAGGCTAAGGACCTAGTGGCATTAGATACAACTAGGCCAGGTCCACAGAAGCCTTGCTGCTAGGTGGAAACCCAAGAAAAGCTCACAACTTGTGTGGTGAGCATAGGTCAAGCTCTGAGTTTTCATTAGGAAAAAAACCCAACAGCCACCTCACAGAATATGGTAAGTCACCATTGATGGCGTCAAGATGAAATGTGGAGTAGAAGCTATGTTTTCTAAAAAGTTATTCTCTTTTCTAGAGTGACCTAGAATAAACCTTTAGTTGGCCAAGTCCTATAGGGCCCCATGTGTTTCGGGTAAAGAGGGTGGGTCAGATGGGGAGGGTGTTACCAAGGAGTCCACTTTTGCCCTCCTCCCATTACTCTGTGTCTCCCCTGACAAAATGCCTACATTTCTATCCTTAGGGATTTAGTCTTTGGGCTTTGCTAGTGTTTTTTTTTTTTTTTTTTTTTAATGAATACTCAGTTAAATATCCAATATCCCCAAGAGGGCAATATGTTACACTATATCATGTAGTATCTTATAAAGAAGTGTATTCCTTCCTGTTTGGATGTAACAGACAGCTAGATACCTTAATCCATTTCAGGACTGGAATATAGGCAAGGTGCCTTGGGAGGAGAGAGGGTGGACAGTCTTTGCTAATTCACATTTCACCAAGGGCCAGCCTACTTTATGCCTTTTTGCTTAGCAAAGAGATGCTGGGGGAACTTCTGAATGAAGACAAGTGAGAACAGGGAGCTGGGATCCGGGATAAGAAAGTATCCCACTCAACCAAGATAATTAAGAGTTTGTCCTCCTTTCTTTCCTTCTTCCAGCTTGAGGAAGAGCATCTCACTTGCTATGGGTTGAGTGTGTCCTCCCAGAAGATGCTGAAGTGCTAACGCCCAGTACCTGTGAATGTGACCTTATTTGGCAAGATGGTCTTTGCAGATGATCAAGTTAAGATGAGGTCATTAGGTTGGATCCTGATCCAACATGACTGTTGTCCTTATAAAAAGGGGATGTTTGGATATAGAGACAGACATGCACGTAGGGAGAATGCCACGTAAAGCTGAAGGCAGAGATAAGAGTGATGCACCTATTGGCTAAGGGATGCCACCCATTACCAGCACACCACCAGATGTTAGAAGGGAGGCAAAGAACAGATTCTCCTTTACAGCCCTCAGAGGGAACGGAGCCTGACAACACCTTGATCTTAGGCTTCTAGCTTCCAGAACCGTGAGACAAAAGTGCCACCCAGTTTGTGGTACATTTTATGCAGACTTAGCACACTAATATGCCACTGAACCAGGATAATAAGAGTCTGTCCTCCCTTCTTTCAGTAAATATTTAGTGATTTCCTACAGTGTGCCAGGCACAATACCAAGTACTGGAAACAGTGTCTTAGATGAGATCTTAGCTTCTAAGGAGTTCATAGACTAGCAGGGATGTAGGTAAATAAACAGGCCTCTCTTAGCAGCAGACTAAGTGTTTAATATCTGTTCTTCCCTCTAGCCTGTTGGCTGTCAACCATGGCCAAACACTGGAATCTCTTGGGAACTTAATAAACAAACAAACAAACAAACAAACAAACTTAGGTCCAGTCCCCACTGCCAGACATTTTGATCTAATTGGACTGGGGTGGGAATACAAGGCATCAGTATTTTATTTAATTTCAAAGACTGTCATTGTTGAGAACTACTGTTTTAAGATAAACCCATTATCAGGCCCCACTCCAGACCAATTAAATTGGAATGGTAATGATGGGTTTAAAAAGTTTGCCAGGTGATTGTAATGCGTAGCCAGGTTTGAGAACCACTTTCTCCTATGAGGTAGGAATTGTGTGTGTCTTGTTTAATGACATATCCTTTCCACAGTGCCGAGCTCAAAGAAGGCAGTCAGTAAATAATTGTCAGACTCTATAATGAGAAAACTATAAGATGCTTTCAATGCATAGACGGTGAGTACTCAGTGCGGTTGTAGCAGAGCTGAGACCCAAAAGATAAGTCAACTTACTAGTCAGGAAAGGAGGAGAAAGGAAATGTTTCTGGCAAAGGGAAGTGTGTACGTACGGTCAAGGAGCTGGACGTGGCTCAGCATGGCTGGAGTCTGTGGGTGGTGAGAGGTAAGGCTGGAAAGGTAACAAGGACTGGGGCACGAAGAGCCCTGTAAGCCATGGTAGGGAGACTGGGTTCTGCCAGAAGCTTATCTGGGCTGCCTTGGGGACATCGCCATGGCTCTCAAGGCTGATTTTTGATCTCTTGGCCCTGGCGCTCACACAGGTCAAGGTGTGGGCTTAGAAGCACGCACTTTTTCTCTTTGAAGACAGAAGTCCACATAGGATGTGGGTCTTAGAACCTAAGCCTGCAGACCCAGCTCACGAGAGGAGCATCATCAGCTTTCCAGAGAGACCCTTAAGTAACGTGACTGTATCACATCCCTAACTGTGACCCACCATCACTAAGACTTAGGAGCGAAACGTTCCCGACACGCTTTCCACACGTCTGCATCTTGGGTGGACACCAGGGCAGCTTTCACATCCTTTCTGATGTTCATTTTACCTGAATAAGCATGGGGGTGAGGGGCAGAGAACGTTCAGTGTGATTTCACCCAGGTGCCCCCACGAGAGGGCCCTTCAGCCAGGTGGGTTGACGGCTGAGAGAGGGACCAAACCTGCCATCCTGGAGGTTTGTTCACAGTGAATAGTATCTCTTGGGTGTTTGCTTGTCCGAGCTGCACTGTTGCCAGCAGTGCCCAATTTAGTGCTCTCTGCAGATTTCATTAACAGCCTGCCTGCTCCACTCTGAGTCCTTAATGAAGATGTTAAATAAAATTTGACGTTATTATTGCCATTTGTACAGCACGTCATATTTACCGAATGCCTTCTGAATGTTTTGATTCTTTTCTGAGCAATAGCTCCACAAAGTCGATTAGTGCTGCTGTCCTCATGCTACAGAGAAGGCCCTTGGGAGTTCACTGCTTTGTTGACAACCCTATGGCCAGCCACCTTCTGTCTCCAGGGGGGACTGCTCTCCTTCCTTTTGCCCAAAACCCAGCTCATGGAGCTGTACTACTTTCTCAGTGGCCCATGAGACCCCTCACGCCTTCCCTCCAAGCTGCAGGCTTCGCTCTCTGAATGTTATTTATTCTTCTTCTCCCATCTTACAGTTTTGTGTTTCAGTTCAGGAAAGCCTTGGTCTTCTCTTAGTCAATTTGAATGAATTTGCAAGTACAATTTCCTGATGGGCATCAAATGTCTTGCTGAACGTCCAAACACACAGAGTTCGGTGGGGCCACCGCTGTCCCTGCAGCCTCTTCTCAGAGGCCTGTCAGCGGCGCTGTGGATGTATCTGGCATGATCTGTCCTTTGTAAACATCGCAGGGCAAACAGCAGTGTTGTCTTTCTGCATGTGACAACCTCCCCCTCTTACTGTAGGAGACCTCAAATCAGAGGCTCCCGGTGACAGCAGCTCTGTAAAAACCAGGAGAGAAAATAAACCTCATAAAGAAAGACAGAGAAAGCTGCTCAGGTTTGCTTCCCCAAGGCTCGTCGGAGCAGCTGAATAAGGCGTATTAATAGGTTTGCTCAGCTCTCTGTGCCTTGCTTTTCTCATATGTTAAATGGGGACATTGATAAAAATGAGAATATATAAAGTGTTTTCTGCTTTAATGACTCAAGCATTTGGGAGTGGATTTTTTACAGCACTGTTTTTGACTTCACACTTTGCAACTCTACCTTACTGACTAATTTTCTCCCTCTGCCATACGATTCTGTCTTCGCATTGCCTTCTCTGTACCTACTCCATTTCTATAGCTCATTCTTTTTCTGGCTGACTTTTCCTTTCTTACCATCTCTCTCATTTTCATTCATTTTTTTCCTTCTGCTGCTGCACTGAATGTCATCACCCTCTTGTTTTATCTCAGCCCATGGAAGGGCCTCTGCTGTTTCTGACGGGGTCATGCCACAGGATGGCCTTTCCTCCCCAGCCCTTGCAGGCTTACTTCCTGAAAGTACCTGATGGAGGATTCAGGGCACAGTGTGGGCCATCTGGGGGTGGAGGTGGGGTGAAAAGACCCAGCACCTCGTCACACTGTTATTGGGTGATAGGATTGTGGGCTGTGGTGAGGTTGTGAATAACTGAGGAATTTATGGCTCCTTAGCTCAAGGAGCTGCTTTCTGGTCAGGGGCAGGTGGCACAGAGGTGTACAAAAAGGTAAGAACAGAGTTTGGCCAACGCATAGCAGTGAATGGAAAGAACAATTGAACTGAGAATTATTTAAGTGAGAAGCTGTGAAGAGTCTGAGACTGTGGCCTATTTGCAAGCTAACAAGTTAGTCTGCCACAGATATATATATGTGTGTGTGTGAGAGAGATTACATACACACATATGATAAATGTATGTATTTGTATATATCCATACATAGTATATATGCACGTGAATGCATACGCTCATATATGTATATACATGTATATATGTGTATACACACATTCCTGTCAGCATGTATACATGTACACACGCACATACATATAAAATATCTGGGTTAGAGACAAAAAACACTGGTTACTTATGGCAAAAGCAGCAACCAGAGCAGTCACTTGCTTCAGTTCTCTGAGTCCCAATCTCCACAGGGTGGTGGTGGGGTGGGGCTGGGTGAAACCTACAAGTCCAGTGGGATGTATCAAGGAGAGGACCCCGCAAGTTAGGAAGCTCTGATTTTATCTAGGGCCGTTGGAGACCTGCTCATCCTCCCCTCTAGAGAGGTAGAGAGCTGTACTCTGGAATGTCAGCCCATCTGCTTGGAGATGGCGGGAGTCCTTACTCTCCTGGAATGGCTCTGTGGAGGGAGATGTTGTCTGTCTCTGTTTACGGGGGAAACAAATCTGCCTTCAGACCTGGAGAGAGACACTATCCTAGCTTCTGAGGATGATTTACTATGCAAAAACCCTTGAAAAGATTGACGGAGTCCTTTGCCCAGCCCGTGTAGAAAAGTGAGATATTCATAGAGAATTGTCTCCTAAGGAAGACCCTCAGGTATAAAATGACAGGCTTAGACAACTTTAGAGACGTGGAAAATGTGGGGTGTGTGTACCACCACTCTCTAAATCTATGCCCAAACAGACGTCACTAATCAACTGTGGGTTTCTGACTCATGCCCCCAGCAGTCTCTACTGTGCTGCTTATTTCCCCAATTACTCTAGCTGTGTAAAATCGCATTCTTCATGTCTCTTCCTTGTGTTTCATTTTTCTCCTTTTGTGCATCTGTGTATGTATTTCCCTCTCTCTACATGGGGGAGGAGAACATGTCTTTTGAGGCAATTTTGTGGCCTGAGATTTTCCTATGAGGAAGTTCCTGATCCTACCAATTTGTAGTTTAATTTTTTTTCCTGGTTGTCATACATTTTCTTATTACTGGGAATATTATTATTGTTTTTAAACCTTGAGGTATAGTTGATTTACAACCTTATACAAGTTTCAGGTATACAGCATAGTGATTCACACTTTTTAAAGGTTATGCTCCATTTATAGATATGATAAAATATTGGCTATGTTCCCTGTGCTGTACAATATATCCTTGTAGCTTATTTATTTTATACCTAGTAATTTGTACTTCTTAATCCCCTACCTCTGTCTTGGCCTCCTCCCCGCCTTCTCCCCACTGGTAACTGCTAGTCTGTTCTCTACATCCATGAATCTGTTTCTCTTTTGTTATATTCACTAGTTTGTTTTATTTTTTTAGATTTGACATATAAGTGATCTCATTCAGTATTTGTCTTTCTCTGCCTGACTTATTTCACTTAGCATAATACCCTCCAAGTCCTTCCATGTTGTTTCAAATGGAAAAATTTCATTCGTTTTTTTATGGCTGAGTAGTATTCCATTGTGTGTGTGTGTGTGTGTGTGTGTGTGTGTGTGTGTGTGTGTGTGTGTAAACCACATCTTCTTTATCCATTCATCTGTTGATGGACATTTAGGTAGTTTTCATATCTCAGCTATTGTAAAAAATGCTGCTATGAATGCTGGGGTGCATGTATCTTTTCAAGTTAGTGTTTTTGTTTTCTTTGGGTATATACCCAGGGGTGGAATTGCTGGATCCTATGGTAGTCTATCTTCAGATTTTTGAGAAGCCTCCACGCTGTTTTCCATAGTGGCTGCAGCAACTTACCTTCCCACCAACTGTTTATGAAGGTTCCCTTTTCTCCACATCCTCTCCAACATTTGTTATTTGTGTTCTTTTTGATGATAGCCATTCTGCCAGGTGTGAGGTGATATCTCCTTGTGGTCATAGTTAATCTTTAATCCATGAGAACTTAAACTATTAATCTAGAGGTGCTTCTCTTCTAAACAGGAATTATGAGAAGAAGGCCCATTGTAACATCTTGTCACCACTGGCTATGGCAGAGTCCCCAGATTCCACTAGAGTGCTGTGTGGGAACCCTCTGACTACACAGAAGGCTCTCAAAGAAATATGGCACAGGGGAATGTGTGCTTGGAGAAGGGAATCCTGTGTCAGAAGAGATGTCGCCTGAGACTTCTTCCGACTTTGAAATTGGGCCATTGATGTTCCCTGGCCATTTGAAAGATACCCCTTTCCCTTTTAGTCCATTTGAACTCTACTTCCAGCACAGACAACCTCCCTGCCACCCCACCATGTCATATGCTTCACCTTCTCCATTTATTCAGTGGATAGATGTAGAGGTATGTGGCTAATGTACTGAAGTTTCTGCTGGAGACCTGGTTACATCTTATTGTTGCTGAAATGAAAGGAATCATAAGAATAATGGGCAAAGTGTATGAACTTCGAGCCGGGCATCAAAAGATAGGAGATGCTGATTAGCTATGTGACCTTGGACGAGTTGCCTAACCTCTTTGTGCCTCAGGTATCCTTTCTTGAAAATGAAGAAGGTAATGCCTTCTTGGCTGTCTATCTCATGGAGGTATTGGCAGAGCAAATGAGTTTGTGTTCAGTGTATGAGATGTTCAAAGGAAAGATGCTGGTGGAATGTAAAGTTTGCTTTCGCCTCACTAAAAATGTCATCACCCTCTTGTTCTGCTCCTCATCTCAGCCATCGAAGGGCCTTTGCTGTATCTGACAGGGTCATCCCACAGGATGGCCCTTTCTCCCTAGCCCCTGCAGAATTACTTCCTGTAAGTGCCTCATGGAGGATTTGTCGTGCAATGTGGCACATCTAGAGAGGGGGTGACCCAGTGCCCCTTCACATTGTTATTGGGTGATAGGCGTTTTAGGTGTGGTGAGGTTGTGAATAACTGAGGAGGTTGTGGATCCTGTGACTCAAGGAGCTCCTTTATGGGTAGAAACTAGTGGCACTGAGGTGTACACAAAGGGTCAAATAGGGCTGGCTGGGCACACAACTCAAGTGTAATGAAAGGGCCATGGACTGGATCTGAGATCTGTCCCTCTCGGGTCGCTAGTTAGTAGATATGCAGCTAATGTACTAGGAGTATGCCTAGTGATCTGTGATACTGAGAATTTTTTCCTCTTTGCTTCCTGTGGACAGCTGAAGGTAATTCAAAAGTTTACCAGTGGACTAGCCAGTCAGCCTGCCTGCTCCTTTCCTTTCTAACTCCTTTCCTCCCTCCCTCCATAAATATTTATTTATACTCATTTGTAACTAAAGATAAGCATCTCTGAAGTCAAGCCTATTGGCACATGTCTAAACATTCTTTAACTGAGAGACAGATATTCATGTTTAAATGTCCACAAACTAACACATGGATTGTCAAATCCTAATCACACGGTTCAAATTAGGATCTTGACACTAACGTTTTAGAACATTCTAGTGTTGATCAGTATTTTTCCTGGTACAACCCTCATAAATCTCCTGTGTGTGCACGTGTGTGTGTGTAGTTGCATAAGATGCTTTATTAATTAATATTGTAAAGCTCAGCGCTCAATGAAAAGGTACTGGAGAAGTATATGTGATTATTATAGAATTGTTTAGAAACACAATCAAATAAAACCTGTATTGAACTAGGTAGAACTTTTTCCAGAGCCATATTGCCAAACTCAAATCTACTCCAGACATAGGGCTTTTGTTCTGAGTGTCCTGGTGGCCACGTGGATGTTCCTTTATTCTCTTCTTTTAGTGCAGAAGGGCTCTTGCAAAGATGCTTCAGATGAATAATTCTACTGCCATGGTCAATATGCAGCTCATTCCGCATGGGTGTCCTCTCAGACTCTAACCTAGTTTGTGTTCAGGTAATTCTGATAATGGGACATTTGCCTCTCCCCTGGGGGGACCATTTCCAGCATCTAGCCATCCAAGCGTTCAGTCAGAGAACTGAGCCCTGATTTAAGGAGGGAAAGAGGCCCTTGTAGAACTGTGGGAAAAAGAGAAATATGGATATGACACATTGACCTATTTTAAGGAGGCAGGGTGGCTTCAAGCCTTTTGAATTTGTTTCTCCCAGCTGTCAGGAATAACTGTGAGCTGTGACAACTGCTGAGACCCAAATTCTAAGTTTATTTTTTCACCTCAGAAGATTCGATTAGCAAATCAGAATAATCAAAGTGCGCATTTCCAGGCCACTTCCTAAATAAAATATGTTCATGTGTGAAGTGAGACCTGTGCTAAGATTCATTTTTCTTCCTTTGAATAAGCAGTGCTTTGGGGCTGGAGAGAGCTGGTTCCCAACTCCCGCTTTGCACTTAACAGTTGTGTGATCTTTAAATTTCCTTCTAATAAAATGAGGAGAGTAATACTTTCCCCACAGGCTTGCGTGAGAGATAAATGAGATAAAGCCCCAAGCGCAATGCCTATTGCGTGGCGCTCAGCACATGGCCATTTCTCTTTCTAGGAGGGAGGCTCAGCTTCCTGGTCCTCTGTTAAGCCTCCCCTGAATTCCCACTGATCCCTTCAGATGCCTCGGATGATCCGTGGACACCCTCCAGATGGGTGTGATACTCTCAGTCTCCAAAAGAGTCACCTTCCCTCCTTTCTCTTGTAGATCCCAGGCACATACAGAAAGGCAGAAGGATCTCCTGGGGTGGCTGTCACCAGGTGCCACATCACTCTGTGTTTGTGGGCTTGCTCTGAAAAGCAGATGGGGGATTTGCCCACTTTTTAAAATTCAGAACATTAGAGTTCAGCATATGAGACAAGGGTAGTAATTGTACCATAAATTGGCACAAATTGCAATGAGAAAAGACCTTCTGTACTTCCACTGCCTCAGCCTGCACATCAGGATGTGCTAATTAAAGCATCTGTCTCTCTTCAGCTCCCAGTATCAGACATCTTAATTTATTTACTTATTAAAAAATAAGAGGAGAATTTGTGCTTTGTTGTTTTTTCCCCTTTATTTTACCTTCATCGTTTTGCATTAAATGATCTTGACTAAATGAATAAATACAATGACTATAATTAAATAGAGTTCTTATTGGGTATGGTGCTTTCCTCCCCTTGGATTGGCAATTTTTCTAATGACAATGACCTTGTAATTTAAGGCATATCCTAGGGGTGTCTTGTCTTTATTTGGAACTGCTTTGAACGCACGTTGGTTGAGCAGTGGCAATAACGAGGGTGAGAATTGTTGGCAGCTGATGCTAGCTTTTCCCGCAGGTTAAAGAGCAGGATGCTTTTCCAAGGATAAAGTCTCATGGCCTCAAAATGTGTCACGTGTCATGGACCGTCCACTTTCAGTAATTATCTGGAGTCAACACATTTCTTCTTTTCCAAATGGTATTGGAATCCCAACTATAGATCCAAAATTTGGCATTGATTTGAATCCTTATGTGTTCAACTCACCGATAGTCATTCACTTATTAGTTAACAAATGAGTAGAATGAATGAGTTAAGTCTCTGGAAGATACAGCAGTGAACTAGAGAGAGGCTTGAATGAGCCTGTATTGGGTGAGAGTCATGGGGGTCACTGGTTAGATTGGAGGGCTTGTTTGGAGAGAAAGTGGGGAATCAAGTTGGATATGTAAATTCCCAAACTGCAGGTGTAATTCTCTATCATCTATCTAACTATCTCTTATCTGTCTGTCTGTCTGTCTGTCTGTCTGTCTATCTATCTATCTATCTATCTACCTATCTATCAATACCTGCCCATTTCTTCTGTTTTGGAGTAGTCAGAGGCTGATATTTTTTTCCCCTCTTGGGACGAGATCATCTTATTGAATAAAGGGCAGGGTGTAAAAAGGTCTTGGCTCTGAGTACATTTGAGCTCAAGGCCTATATGGCTGCAAACCAAACATCTTACTTTTCTTCTGCCATTCAAACAACACCTACTTCCCCCTGGAGCTCTATCCCTGAGTTGGCTGTGTGCTGTTCTCCCTCCCTACACACTCTGCCCACTTCATGACAGTCGGTTTGGAACATGATTTTTAAAAACTCACTTTTTTTAACCTGTCCCACTGAAGTGTCAATGTACACCATTTCCATCCCAGGGACCCTTTAGTATCCTTGGTATCAGTCTGTCAGAGTAGTCTTGTAGGAATTCAAAAGTGATGCAATGACGCTCTTCACCTCAGCCACAGAAATGGAGTTGGTCTGGAGCCTCAGACCTAAAAGCCGTTTTTCTGAGGCCTTGAAGAAGTGTTCCTGTGGCCAACCTCAGCCTCCTGTGTGAAGGATGGTCTAACAATGGACGGACCCTTGGCTTCTGCTGGGCTTCTCTGTCCTGTTTCTTTAAGCAACAAGGAAGACGCATGCAGGTATAATGATTATTGTCACTTACATCTGTCACATGGCAGGTCTTCAATAAAGTAATGTTTCCTTTCCTTCCTTTCTTGCATGGTAGTGGACACAGCATGTGTTCAATGTGCTCAATATTAATTATTATTACAGGCACAGACGCACAGTAGGGGGAACACAGAGGAGAGGTGCCTCGTTTCTGTCTCATGGAAACGGGAGAGAAACTAACAGTGATCGCAGGATTCTCTTCCCTCCTGATAATCATCGTGGCCACTAGGGAGGTTCTTCTAGACACAGCAGGTATTCAGTAAATGTTTGTTTGGGACCAAAGGACACTTGCCTCCCCCAGTCAGCCTTTACACATTAGTTTTTGTAGATCATGATGCAAAATGGAGATGTTCAGTATTGGCCCTGTATAGAATATTCTTGACCTTTATCTATGGAGATTGACTATTACTGTTACTCCCCATTTTTATGATGCCTATTTATTTATATGTTTATTTATTTTATTATTATTTTTTAAATTTGAAAAGGAGAATTTTTGATGAAGTACAGCTTGTGTTGGGGGTGGGGGCAAAGGTAACGGGATGACTGGAGGGGAAATTAGGGATGTCTTGTAATCTTCGAATCACACGGGAAAGAGAATTCAGAGGTCGTTGATCCGCATCTGCTGAAGAAATTCTCTGAAGACTTGAACTAGACAGTCTGATTTAGTCTTTCTCTCTCAAAGACAAAAGGTTAATTGTGTTTTTGTCCTTAATACTTTTAAAGTTAAAATTACATGAGAAAAAATAGAAAAGAAAAGCAAAATTTATAAGAGCAATTTGTATATATTGTAAAAATATACACACGTTTACAGAAGCAACCCAAATTAAACTTATCTCCCCTGAAACCCAGTCCTAGGGGTAAAATTTTAAAATGGTCTGTTCTATCACCAGGATTCTAATATACTTTCTTGATTTATGAAACGTAGGCAGTATCTTTTGACTCCTTGCCATGAAGGATTTAGAGACACATCCCTAAATGCTGCCTTCCATTCATCACTCCTTCTCCAGAATTCTGTCAGTCATAGTATCACTTATCCATTATTAAGGTACAGTAAATTCATATCTATTCTCTAAAAATAATTAGATTTTCCATGCCTTACTGTTGATTCTAAAGAGTT
The DNA here is from genome assembly GCF_030028045.1 of Hippopotamus amphibius kiboko. Classification (NCBI taxonomy): domain Eukaryota; kingdom Metazoa; phylum Chordata; class Mammalia; order Artiodactyla; family Hippopotamidae; genus Hippopotamus; species Hippopotamus amphibius. Next base: position 163,611,342 of record NC_080189.1, read on the forward strand.
TGTTTATATTGAGTGCCTACTATTTATTTTTTCCTTCCTTTATTTGTTTATTCATTCAACAGATATTAATTGAGTGCCTATTTGTACCAGGCATGAGCCTGTGTGCAAAGTATGTGCAAGTGTTCACAATATTGTGTGGAAGACAATTGAGTAAGTTTCGGGCAAGAAGAGACACAAAATGCATACCTCAGCTCTGCTTCTAAGAATTGATTTCAAAGAAAAATCAAATGAAAAGATTTACCTACAAGGATGTAATCATAGTATTATTTAGGGAAAAAAGTACCTTGGAAATTGTTTAGATGCCTAAAGACTGGTCAACATTAAATAAATTATGGAACCCACATGTGATGGAATCACAGTAAAAACCATTAAAAATCAAATTTTTGAGAAGTATTAAGTGACAGGATAAAATGTTCATGTTTTAATTTAGTGAAAAAAAAGAGAGAAACAGGATATAAAACTGAATCTATGGCATTATCTCAGCTTTGTAAGATTTTAAGAAGATGATAGATATGGGAAGTATCACCAAGTGACAGTGATTTAAAGTTTATGTTTTTAAACCTACTTTCTGGTATTGTCTGAGTTTTCTACAATGAGCAACTGTTGTCTTTATACTACAAAAACCCCAGCCTATTATCTACAAAAATAAAAAGTAACTGTGGAATCACTGCCCTCAGGTTCTCAATGTGGTGGAGGAGACACATTTAAACAAGTCATCATAGTGTCTGATGGAGCAAAATCAGTGCCCCAAAGTCTGTATGATTTTGATGGGGTCTGAGCATCAGGAAAGACTCCAAAGGTAGCATTTGAGCTGTGCCATGAAGACCCAGGGGGATTTCTATAGGCAGAGGAGAGCATTTCTGGGCATGACGGCACGGAAGTGAATGGTGAGAGAGGAAAGCTGCCTGAAGATTATGGAATGGAGTGTGGATTGAAAGATGCAGAAAGGAACCAGGCTGACAAAGTGGTTTAATGGCTTGTGGAGGACCTTGGATGCTTTGCCGAGGAATTAGAATATAATTTGAAGGCAACAGGGATCTATGGAGAAGTTTTTAAAGAGGGAGGTGTACTTGACCCGTAATGTAAAGATGCAATCTGTGGAATCAGACAGACATGGAGTCAGAATCCCAGCCATGCCAGTGTCTAGGGGCATGTGCTTGGGCAAGTCACTTAACCTTTTTATCATCCATTTCCTCACTCATTACTTAGGGGTGATGATATCAGCTTTATAGTATGGACATGAAGATGAGACAACTTCATATAGAGTGTCTCAAACATGAATGATGAATACATCCTTTTTAAAAGTAAAAACGGTTGGCAGCATGCCACCCCCAGTTCATGTTAAATTATTTTTGTGACAATGTTACTTGAATATTTATAAAAATTAAATTTGTTATACATTTCTTATGTTTAATGATCTATTACTGGTATAAAACCAAAAGAGCTTTATACATTACAAATAACAATACAAAAACAACAAATTTAAACTAAGCAATATTAATTTTTTAAAATTAATTTATTTATTGGCTGCATTGGGACTTTGTTGCTATGCACAGGCTTTCTCTAGTTGCGGTGAGCTAGGACTACTCTTGGTTGCAGCGTACGGGCCTTTCATTGCGGTGGCTTCTCTTCTTGCGGAGCATGGGCCCTAGGCACATGGGCTTCAGTAGTTGTGACATGTGGGCTCAAGAGTTGTAGCTCACGGGCTCTAGAGCTCAGGCTCAGTAGTTGTGGTGCATGGGCTTAGTTGCTCCACAGCATCTGGGATCTTCCCGGACCAGGGATCGAATCCGTGTCCCCTGCATTGGCAGGCGGATTCTTAACTGCTGTGCTGCCACGGAGGTCCCAAAACAATATTAATTTAATGTGACCAGTTTGTAGTCTATATGAAAATGAATCTTTATGAGTAATGTGAATATGGTACTATCTGCTACAACCCAGATCAGTTAAGGTCTGCCCTTTCCCATACTCCCTGTACTGTGAGTTCACTCAGTTTTTCCCCAGCTTTTCCTCTTCCAATTCCTAGGAAATGCTGTGTGTATAGTGTGCAGTGGTGTTTGGCCTTTGCTTAGCATGAATACATCTTCTATGCATGGGTCCACATCTGTTCTTTCCTCACTGGCCCATGATGATTAATTGTCCTACCATTTGCACCAGTGCAGCTGTAGACACATTTCCAAGTGTGAGCACTAGCATAGTAGTACTCAATTATGAGGCGGTCATTTAGATGATTTTAAAATATTATCATTAGTATGAAAATTTAGAGTATACACACACACACACACACACACACACACACACACTCACACAGACTGTTCTCACCCCTCCTATGGTTCTACACCTCCTCTTTGTGAGAATATATATGTATATACCTCCTAGAAGCCTTATTATTGTTGTTAATGATAGTTTTATTATGGTCAAAGATTTTTATCAGGCAAGCGTATCAGTTGGCTATTGCTGTGTAACAAATCACACTAAAACTCAGTGGTTTAGAGCTATCATCCATTTATTATCTCTGTGAGTCTTGGGTTAGCTGCACAGATCTGCTCATCTGGTCTGGGGGCACAGTGGCTCACTCATGCATCTGTGGTCAGCTGCAGGTAGAATAGCTGGCTTTGCTGATCTTGGCTGGGCTGCCTCACATCTTTGGAGCCTTAGCTGAGATGGCTCAGCTTTGCTCCAGATGGTCGCTCATCCTCCAATAAGTTAGCCAGGCTTCGTTTTAGGGTAGCCTGGACACGTTCTTATGGTGACCACAGAGAAGCAAGTAAAAGAATGAACACATGCAAGGCCTCTTGACGCTTGGGCTTGGAGCTGGCACATCATCACTTCTGCTGCATTCTGTTGACTGAAGTGAGTCACAAGGCTAACCCAGGTTCAGGGTTGGGGAAATAGACTCCACAGCCTATTTCTAGGTGAAGAGGTCTACAAACTCACAATTCAAAAATGTAGTTTCAGGTAGATGTGAAGAACTGGAGCCATTCTTGTAATCAATCTACCCCAGTAGATATGAGGTTGGGCTATGGAGGTCTATTAGGAAGTTACACTGGCCTTCTTGCTGAGAGAGGGATATTGCTTAGGAAGGAATGGGTGCATGAGGTGCTCTGCCAGTTCTTTGGTTTAGGAGTGAGGGAGACGGTAGTCAAAGATGACTCCAAGGAACCCAAGCGTGGGTAACTGAGAAGATGGTGAAGTTTCTCACTGAGAAAAGACATTCAGCAGGGTTCAATCTGGGGTCCATGGGAAATTGGAGAGGTCAAAGGTGGAGCAACATAAAAAGTTCAGAGTTTGATATGCTGGTGCTCTTCCCATAAGGAGAATCCTTCTCCACCTGATTGCACATTAAAATCATGTAAACAGCTTTTTAAAAATAGTGCTAATTGAGTCTTTTTTTAATTAATTAATTAATTAATTAATTTTATTGGCTGTGTTGGGTCTTTTTTTGCTGTGCGCTGGCTTTCTTTAGTTGTGGTTAGTGGGGGCTACTCTTCGTTGTGGTACGCGGGCTCCTCATTGCCGTGGCTTCTCTTGTTGTGGAGCACGGGCTCTAGGTGCGTGGGCTTCACTAGTTGCAGCACATGGGCTCAACAGTTGTGGCTCACAAGCTCTAAAGCGCAGGCTCAGTAGTTGTGGCTCAACAGACATAGTTGCTCTGAGGCATGTGGGATCTTCCTGGGGCAGGGATCGAACCCGTGTCCCCTGCATTGGCAGGCAGATTCTTAACCACTGCGCCACCTAGAAAGTCCCAATAATTGAGTCTTAACCTGAGACCAATTAATATTAAATTTCTGGGAATGGGGCCTGATGTTATTTTCTTTTTAATAATCACAGGAAATTCTAATGTATAGCCAAAGTTGGAAGCTTTATCTAGATCAGTGGTCTCCTGCATATACAGTAAAATCACCTGGAGACCTTATAACAAATACTGATTCCTAAGCCCCACTACCAAAGAGTGTATTTCGTTGGTTTGGGATAGGCAACTGTATTTTAAAAAAGTGTCTTTCTGGGTAAATTTAATGTGCAGCTAGAGTTGAGAACCACTGACCTAGATAGTTAATTTTCACTGTGAATAATCAATGTTTTCAGGTTGCAAGCCATGGCAAAGGGGCACTATGACAGAGTCTCCTTAAGCTCTGGGCGGGTTCAGAATTAGCATGAAATTGCTGGGTGCCAGCCAGGGCACAGGGACAGGAGCAATTGGAGAACAAGACCAGAAGCTTTGAGGACCCAACCTGGATCAACACCTGGCACTTGAAGTACAAGGGCGTCTCAGGGTTAATCCTGCTTCCAGGAGAGATGTCAGGAAATCTCCTTGAAAAGGTCCAGAATATAAAATATCATGATGTCATCTGACTCCCCTGTCCTCCAATTCAAATTAGTTTCCTCTGTAGTAGCACTTAGACAATGCAACTTCCATCATTTTCTTTGAGGAGCGGAATTCATAATGTTTTAGATCTCAATAGGTGAGTGTTTTCCTCGATTGCAAACCAAATTTGCCTCTTCCTTGATTTTATTCCATTAGTCTGAACTTTGACCTTGTCACATCTTAGATAATTCCTGGACCTTTTTGTTGTTAATGTCTTATACATATTTGTAGATCAGTTGTCTGTCCATAGGCAGTCACTGAGTCAACCACAGAATATTTAGAGTTTTTCTTTTTTCTCATGCTCATAAATCATTCTTGGCAGAGCTGTAGTCATTTGGGTTTTGGCTGCCTCTCTGACTTTCCTCTGGTTTATTTTTGGCCTGCATAAGCCTCATCTATTTGGGAGAAATGTTTAATCACATAATAGCAGAGTGGACTCCTGTTAGGTGTGTTACTGACAATGTCTTGGGTTCAGGTTTCCTCAAAGGGGTCATCAGAACCCCCTTGGGGTGGGGGAACTCTTGTGAAGAGGGCACATTTCTGAGTTTCACAAGATCTCTGAAGCTGGCGCACAGGCATCTGTACTTTTTGGTGCGATTTTTATGTATGCAGTTATGGAGTCATCACTGTAGTTATTACCTCAAATATTATGCTTGGAGGAGAGGCCAGTTAAGTGGGTTTTTTTTTTTTTTTTTTTTTTGGTTGCTTGGTTGGTTGGAAAAGGCTTGCTCCACAAACCTCATTTATAATCAAGGCATCGATCCTTCCTTAAAGAGTTTCCAAAAATGTTCTGCATTAGGAATCACCATTGCACTTCAGTCTTGACTATCAGTGGGGTTGGTCAGCACATACAGATTTCATTGTGTACAACTGACACACCTAAGATAAAAACAGAGGTAAAAGGAAAAAGAGAAGGGGAACAGTGAGTGTATGAAATACGTAGTGAGGCAGATGAGAAGAGGGAAATGGAGATGGAGAGGGAATAAAGAAGTTTGTGTGTAAGAATGGTCTAGTGTCACCTCTGGCCATGCCCAGTATCATTATGTTCTACACTTGGAAGTACTTTACAGTATTCCAAGTCCTCCTACATGTGATCCCCACAACTGTCTTAGGGTAACTACACTAGGCAGGTATTAACCTCCTCATTTCACAGATGGAAAAACTGAGACACCTGGCAGCACCTCACCCAAGGTCAGATAGAAAGTGTCAGAAGCAAGACTAGAGCTAGAACTCAGGACTTACTCCTAGAGCAGGGATTTTTCTGTCAGTCCTAATCTCTACTAGGTCAATAAGACTGGCTCTTCCTTATGTTATGATGAGGCCTCCCCTCTGGGTGAGTGTCTTTTAGTGATACAGGGTAAGGTGGCTCTTTGGAGAGGTTCATGGCATCCGCATAAGGAACAGAGTGGAGTGGGTGTCTTGAGGTCCTTGGAAACACACACTGACATAATAAAGGTGAAAAGGCTTGCTGAAGGAGCTCATGCACTGCTTACAAACAGAACACAACTGGTCTGTGCGTACTGACGGTGTTCCCTTCCTTCACTTTCTTTCCTCCTCCTCTTATTTCCTACACATGCAACACACACACACGCACACACACACACTTTTTCTTTTCTTATGGAGCAGGCCCTTCTGCTTTAGGTCACATAGGACTGTAATGATAACTAACCTGGGTACCATGTTTTAATGCTTATAAGCCTTTTCATCCTTTTTATTTCTCTTGATCATTACAACACTGATGTAGGTAATTGTACTATCCAGGCATAATTATAATAGCAGTAGTCCAGGAATACCTATATAATTGCCTGGACCAGCTACCCCTCCTCATGAAATACTAAGGCAGATATGTGCACAGAGGGGATGAAACAATGCAAAGGGACCACTCCATTGCTAGGTGAGGCTGAGGCCCCCAAGAACTGATCAGGATTCTGGTGAACTAGGCTGCACCACATAGAGAGCCTGGGCAGATCTGAGTAGCCTCAAAGAAAAGCCAAACCTACCTTTCTGATGTACTGACTTCAGTGAGGGCAAGACCCAAGCCCTGCATGCCTGCTGAGAAGTTCCAGATGATAGAGATGGGGCCCAGGCCTTTCGAAACTGGAATTCTGTAACTTTGTAGAAAAGATATATCAGAAGAGAAAGCCCCAAAGGGCCTTGGAGAGTAAGGCCTTACCTTATTTCTTAAGGTCAGGGTGGACAAGACCCCACTGGAAGCCCCCAGCATTAAGGGCCAGGGGACTAGTTTCTCCTCCTCCTTCAGTGTTGCCTATGGAGTTTGGAGGTCTATGGGGCCTGGAGGGAGGGCATAGTAGCCTTGGGATCTAGAGCTCGAGCAATATGTCTGCTGGTGCGTTTGTGCCATGAGGAAGTTGAGGGTCAGGGAAGTTAAGCCACTTACTTGACTAAGGTCATTTGTTTAGTGAGTGGAGGAGCCAGGATTTGAACTCTTGAATGTGGGCTACAAGCCCTAGTGATTTTTCCACTGTACTCCCTGGCCTCTACCAACCACCATCTCATTCTTATGTGGAGAATCAGTTCTACTTTCCTGGGCTTCCTCTGGCAGGAGCATTGTTGTTAGACTTGAAAAAGAACCCCCAAATATATTTCTTCCATTTTGTGTTTGCCCAGGGAAGACATCAGTGTCCCTGGGGTTGTCTGGCTCCTGATTTGGGAAGTCTCTGGTTACAAATGGAGATAGTTCTGCTAGATGGGGCTTAGATTACATGTCTATTTCATCTCATTGTTCCTCCTTGAAAGCTCAGAAGATCCAAATGCCCATGCCATTCCCTAAAAGAGGGATTGGGGTTTATTTTGCAAAAAGGGGCCTATTTTAAGCTAAAGGACAGGGTCTCCCTGTTCTGCTGCTGTGCTGGCTTGTTTCCACTCTGCACTCAGCAAAAATTTAATATTCTCTAAACAATAGGTGACTCAGCCTTTGCTAAATCTTAGGTGAAATGGATTTAGCAAGCAAAGAGAGAAAATGTCTTTTTTCCCCATTTTCCCTAGTTCTGTTTGATGATAATTCTTAGTGTTCAGTGCTCCTTTCATCCAAAGATCTGTAATTAATTAAGCCTCACAACTCCCCTGACAGGTAGAGGAGTACAAGAATGTTCATTTAAAACCAATCCTGTTTGATACAGTAGAGCTGTTACTAAGGCTCTTTAAAAGAAAAACCTCTCTATTGTGAAACTTCTTTTTACTAGCATAAATTAAGGGAGAAAGGGATGAAGGAATTTTGTATGGGATGTCTGTTCAGTTATGGCCACAGAGAGAGCCCTGAATTTGGAGCTCTGATGCCATTTTGGGTTAAACTAGGTGTATAAGCTGTTGTTGCGTAGCAAATCACCACAAAACGGAGTGGCTTTAGATCACAACAAACATTCATTATCTCATGCAGTTTCTGTGGATCAGGAGTTCAGGCATGGCTTAGCTGGCAGTTTGGCTCAGGGTTTCATAGGTGGTAGTGAAGACAACAGCCAGGCCAGCAGTCGTCTGCCCGCTTGATTGGAACTGGAGAATCCACTTCAAGGATGGCTCAGTTAGATGAATAATGAGTTGGTGCTGGCTATGGGCAGAAGCCCTCAGTCTCTCATCATGTATACTTTTCTAGAGGCCTGCTTGAGTGTCCTCATGACATGGCAGCTACATCTCCATAGCGTGTGATCCAAGGAAGCAAAGATAGATGTAGCGGTCTCTTTTACTCTCTGGCCTTGGTAACACTATCATCTCCTCAATGTGCTATTGACTACACAGCGTGGCTCTTCATCGGGGGAGGGGACCACACAAGGGCATGAATACCAGGAAGCAACAATCATGGGGGGCTGGAGGCTTGCTGATATGAAGAATGTGGAGCATGAGTTCATCTGTGATATTATTGGAATAACCTCTGAAAAACCAAGCATAGAGGACGAAACATCACACATCTGATAAGAAGTGAGAGTGAGCCATAGGGAATGATACAGTTAACTTTCTAGGTATCTATAGATTTAGAATACATCACTGCCGTTATTCATATTCATGGTTAAGTGATTAAGCCCATATTGAAGTATACATGACTATGGTGAATCTTTTATCTTTAGGAGTTGGATATTTGTCCCATACCTTATACTGGATCACTGGTTCCCCATTATTGGTCTGTGGACCTGTGTGCTGAAAAGCAACCCAAGTGTTGTTAAAAATACAGATACCAGGTTTCTACTCCTAGGAATTGTAAGTTATCACCTTTGGGACCCACTGTGCTGGTTCTCCTTATCAGGCAATGGTAGGCTCAAATTTTGTTGTGTGAGAATCACTATTAATGGTAGTTATATTTGTTTGCTTATTATCTGTCCATGATCTTTTATTTATTTATTTATTTGGCTGTGTTGGGTCTTCATTGCTGCGTGCGGGCTCTACTCTTCATTGCAGTGCATGGGCTTCTCATTGTGGTGGCTTCTCTTGTTGTGGAGCACGGGCTCAGAAGTTGTGGCTTAAGGGTTCTAGAGCACAGTCTCAGTAGTTGTGGTGCATGGGCTTAGTTACTCTGCAGCATGTGGGATCTTCCTGGACCAGGGATTGAAACCGTGTCCTGTGCATTGGCAGGTGAATTCTTAACCACTGTGCCACCAGGGAAGTCTCCACGATCTTTGTCTTGGCCTCAGAAAATTAACTCAGAATTGGGCACCCAGTTGCTAAGGGCTGGAATTGGAACAACCAATGTTGTTTCCATGCCATATTGTTAAAGGTGGTACCTATATTAGAAAGCTCCTGTATCATAAGGGATGCTAAGTGATAGAGGATTGGGTTGCTGTCCAATAGCAACAGTATGTATGAAAGGCTATCACTATACTACTATATCAGCATATGCAAGGACTGGTCTTCTTATGTATACAGAAATACTGTCATATCCTGCATACATCTTAGTCCAGTGGTTCTCAAATATTAGTATCCAGAAGAATCACTTGGGGAGTGTTAAAAATTGCAGATCTTCAGACCTATTGAAGATTCTGATTCAGTGGGTTTAGGATACACAAGATGATTTTGATATAAGTGGTCTGGGGGCCACACTTTGAAATACACTGTCCTAGGCATGGAATAATTAACTGCAATGTATTGACTTCATATCTGTTTAACCCCCAGCAGCAAGAGTTCAGTCTATAGCATGGCTGACATGTAAGGGGTTGCTTTATAGACTTTGCATGGATGACATTTACTAGGTGAATTGCTGACATGCATGAGGGGTACAGTGAGAGCTGGACAGGTGTGGAAGGGCATTTTATTAGCATTATTTTCATAGATGTTCACCTTCTTTCCAGATGATACGCTGTTAGAGGTAGGCTGTAAAGGCTGTATAATTTTGCAACTCCAACAGAGGTTAGCACAGTCCACTTCTTGGCAGCAGTCTCATAATAGATGTATTAGCCACACAGGAGCAAGTTCATTTGAGGTGGCCAGGAATTCTAGATGGGAATTAATCCATTGCAGCCAGAGCATGTTGCTCGTTGTGGTGACTGCTTTAGGTTGAGTTGTTCTGGAGTATTGCCAAGCTCTCCTCTCACTTCCTTCTCGCTTCCAAGTGTCTCGAGGTAGAGAGTGATAGTGAAACCATCATGGCTTTAATGATTGTCTCCAGGTTTGTGACTTTGGAGAGTAAAATTGGAATAAGAGCTAACGAGTTGAATAGAGCACAGTCAAAGTCTACAAAGCCTACTGCTGATGAAGGAAGGACAGGGCAGACAAAGAGTATTTCAGCCATATTAAACATCTCTGCCTCAATCAGCCAAGAGCATCTGGGCATGCCAGGGTAGCAGACACAGAGACAAGAACATGGTCAAGAAGAAGACCCTCAGTGGCAAATAGCAAAGCAGCAAGTTGCTTGTGAATTGCTTGGGCAAGACAAAGAAAGGGAAGAAGCATGCTATGACTATTGGCTTCATTTAACAATAATTTATTGAGCTGCTACCATGTGCCATGACCTGTTTTAGGTGCAAGGGATATTAAGGTAAACCAAATAGACAAAGAAGCTTACATTTTAGCAAAATATATAGATGATAAGTAAATACATAACACAGTGACCCATGGTCGTTAGTGCCAGTCAGAAAAACAAAGCAGGGGAAGGGAATAGATACTAAAGTTAGAGTAAATATTCCAAAGTAGAGGGCTTTGATATAATAATGATGATAATAATTGCTGTTGTTGTTACTGTTATAATAATTATGATAGAATTATAACAAATCTATTCCATTAGTATTTATCAAGTGCCTATTATGTGCCACACACAGTGCTGGACCATGGAGGTACAGTGGTTAGACAAGACACATTTCCTGACTCATGGTGCTTTTCTCTTTTTAAGGCAGAAAAAAAGACCATAAAAAATCAAAGACACACAAGAAATATGTAAGATAGTGATACGCAGAGAACTAAGATAAAGGAGAGCTGGTAGAGTGAATGGGAGGGCGAGGCTACTTTAGTTGAGGAATTCCTCTCCAAGGAAGTAATATTTAAACTGAAATCTGAATAACAAGGAGGAGCCAGCTGTGTAGTTAAGCCTCTGGGGTCAAGTTAGGAGGGCACCAGGGCAAAGGTCCTGGACTCTGCAGATCAGGGTATAGAGATAAGGCCAGTGTAACTTTATAAATCTAAGGGGACTGGGAGCCTGGTTCACATAATTAAGGAGAAAAATAACCTCCTTTCATAGATATGACTTTCAAAGCCAATATAACTCCTAGAAAGCTATTTTTCTTTCCAGATAAATATTGCCTCATTCTTCCATCAGAGACAGGTATAACATTTAAACCACTTGATTTGTAATATGAATTTCTTCCTGCAATTAGTTCTCTTTTCTCAAACACCCCCGAGAAAATCCAAAATGCAGAAGAAGCATTATTATAATAGAATTTCATTAACTAGAATAATTAACAAAAATCTCATCCAGCAACGTACCAGTTATTAAGTGTGTTGACTCAGGTAGTACCTGGGAATTTGTGGTTAATGTTAGTCCGCAGACCCATTTACCTTCTGAAATACCTTTCACGTGATGTTTCTCTCCTGGGCTGGTATTTGAGGTCTTCGGTGTACTGTTTCTGTGGCTAGCTTCCCAGGCACCCGACCTTTGGAGCAGCCAGGGAAGTGCCTTCAGCCCTTAATTGTCACTACTTCCTCTTCCTGGGTGCTGCCATCTTTTTCATCCCTGTGCAAATAGTAGGTTTGTGTACCCTAGTCTGTTCCATCTAGGGTACCTGCATCACCTAAATCCCCTTTCGTGTCTCTAGGGAGGGAGACAATTCGTTTTGTAGGAATCCACCATATTTTTCTTTTCTCTGTTGCTATTCCTGTGCTGTCTAGAGAATCACTCCTCATACCACTGGGTCCTCTTTTCCCCAGTTAATCATAGAAGAGATTCTGCTCACTCATCCTCTACATTTCACACATCTCTAAAGCTTCATTCTATTTACACTGGTTATAGAAGTAGATGTGAAGACCAAGGGGATAGATTGTGTTTGCATAGAAATTTACTTGCATGCTAAGAATGCAATGAAAACCTTTAATGTAAGCTCACTGTATATTTAAGTGCAATGTATATTTATTCTCCAAAATATACTTAGTAACTTTCCCGTTTTGAATCACTAAGCCGTATGCTTCTCCAAAGAAGGGAGCATGATTTCTCAAAAATACAGTATTGTTTTTAAAATGAAAATTTAATATGTTTCATGACCAATTCAAATCAGCTTTGAAATTCTACACTACCTCAGCCTTGACCAGCTTTAAAATGCAAATGCTACCCATAAGGAACAAATGTCTTTTCAATTATAAAATTTGAATTTCAAGATTTGTAATAGTTTCTAAGATAAAAATGTTTAAATATATCTGAGAAATAGTTCTTAAATTCTAATAATAATTAAACAGGACAAAAGCAGAGGCAATAACAAGAGCTAAGATTGAATTACAAAAACTAAAATATATTTAATTTTCACAGAAGTTTCAAGGCATGGCACTAGAAGCATTAGGAGAGGGACAGAGACTCTCTCTCTCTCAGACACACACACACACACACACACACAGATGAGTCAACATACTTTCTGATTTTTGAGAATTAGGCTCAACTTACTTATTGAAATTAGAGATAGGATGCCGATCTTAGTTTTGGTTTCTAACTTGGAGAATATATCTGAGAAGCCAGAATAATGGTTAAATGTTTTTGATGTTTTATAAAATAGGTGTAATGAGAGTCAAATGTTTATTGGATTTCTGCTCTGTGCTTTTCGCTCAGACTGGGCTGTGGCTGTGAGGGATGTAAAAGAACCAGAAGGCATCTGTCTGCCCTTAGGGTGTTTACCAGAGAGTTGGAAAAGAAAAAAAACAACTTTATATTACACAACTTGAAAACAATACATGCCATTATACACACTGAAGCACTACGTAATGTAGTGCAGAGACATAAATAATTACAGGAATCAACAGAAAGGAACATTATTAATATTGTGAGGGGCCGACAAGGAACGCTTCATGGAGGAGGAGGCATTTAACTGAACCTGGAGGAAAATGCAGGATTTGGCATCATTTTCTTCTTACTGTAATGATAATAACTTACTTTTATTATAATAATGATTAGCTGTCTGTCAGCTCACAGATTAGAGGATGGAAAAGCATGACAAACCCACAGGGTAACAATGTTTTAAAGGTCTTTTTTAAAGGATTCAGAAGAAAGAAAGAGAAAGCCTTTCTAAGAGCCTAGGCTTTGGGGAAAAATGTAGGAGGTGCAGAAGAGAATTAGTGGGTAATGCTTATCATTTTGTACAAAGTAACCTTGACACAAATGGGGCAATTTAAAGGAGGGTAAGTGACTCCCAGCCCACTCACCCAGGTTGATGGAGGAAATAATCACGGGGTTGATGGCAGATTGGAAAGAGAGTGCCCGGGGTAGCTTCCCCCCCTCTATTAAGTGTGTCTCTCATCTAGAGGGAGGGAGCTCCTAGCTGAGAGAACGTTTCAGAAACTTAGTGCTTTCTATCAAATACTTTCAAATCTTCTTAGGTAAGTAACTAGATCTAACGACAGATTAGATGCACCTCTTTTCCCTCCTCTCCTAAGCTCTGTGCAGAGATGTGAGCATTGTTACACCACTGACGTCCGAGAGGTTGAAGTGAACAAAACAGGTTAGAGAAGCTGAGATAGCTGCGAATAATTTTTTGATGATGAAGCAGTATGTTAGAGTGGGTGAGGAAGGGCGTGACTATCCCTGTGCTTCACGAGTGAGTAAAGTAGTATTGTTCTAAGTTGGTGGTTTTCAACCACAGCTACCCATTGTGATTACTTGGGGAGCTTTAAAAATTACTGATGTCCAGCCCCTCCCCCTTGCCCCAGAGGCACTGTTGGTCTGAAAAGTGGTCTTGGCACTGGATTTTCTAAAGCTCCCCAGGTCATTCTAAAGTTGAGGACCACTCCTTCAAGTCCTGATGTAAATGTATTGCATCTGGACAGCTTGTTAAACCATGGACTTCTGTATCCTACCTCCAGAGTTTCTGATTCATTGGATCTGGAATGGGACCCAAGCATTTTAGTTCGAACATGTCCTCAGGTGATGCAGATGCTGCTGGTCTGGGGACCACACTTTGATAAACACTGATGTAAGCTACTGAAGTCAAATCGGTCCAGGTTATGCTAAATATTTCCTGAGGTTTGGCCCTTGAATATACTTGTTACAATGCAGATTCTGAGTACAGCCCTCTACACACTGAATTAGAATGCCTGACAGCCTGCAATTTTAAATGGAATCTCCAGGTTTTTATATCTTGGATTCTACCCCTTGTGAACTACTGTGTAGTTTAATAGTTTTGTTTCTTTTGAATCTTGCTTCAAATATTATTTAATTGCATAAATTGAATGTGTGACTGTGTAAGGATTTTGGTAATTGTTTTATACTATTGTATGAGAAAAACTATATAGACTGGATTGTATTAGATACTCTGAGATTAAACCTGAGGGAAAAAGCTTTATTATGGGGCTTATGGTACAATAACAGACCCACCTGTTCATGTAGTGGCAGCAATCCTAGTTGTACATGAGATGTTCCAGAAATAATGTTCTTTTTCTTTGTCCATTCATCTACTGATGGCCACTTAGGTTGCTTCCGTATCTTGGCTATTGTAAATAAAGCTGCAGTGAACATAGGGGTGCATATATCTTTTCAAATTAGTGTTTTCATTTTCTTCAGATAAATACTCAAGAGTGGAATTGCTGGATTGTATGCTAGTTCTATTTTTACTTATTTTTTGATTTTTTTGAGGACTCTCCATACTGTTTTCCATAGTGGTTGCACCAATTTACATTCCTACCAACAGTGCACGAGGGTTCCTTTTTCTTCACATCCTTGCCAACACTTGCTATTTGCAGAAATAACTTTTAAAATCATGCCTTGCAAATTCAACATAATTAGGTAATTGTTCCAACATAGGTAGTGTAAAGGTTTGAGGAGCATCTTTCAAATGTTAGAAGATATTAGAATTACCAGGGGTACTTGTTAAAAGTTCAAGTCCCAAGTCACAGTTCCAAAGCGCCTTAATCCTGGGTGGTATCTAGGAATCGCTAACAAAAATCAGTGATTCTGATACAGTTTCTCTAAGAAATTCACTTTAAGAAGAGTGGATTAGGGACCATGAAGGAGAAAAATTGTTTCCATAGATGATCTGAGTTGCAGATAAAGAATTTGCTATATTGACTATTTTTCTTAATCAGTGTGCTAAGTGTCAACTAAAATGCTAAATTTCAGGCTATATATTTTTAGGTGTGCAATATTATTCACCCACCTGTCTTTTTAAGTTTCCTTTAGGTAGTGTATGGCTTTGCTTTTATCTTCTTCTCTTTCCTATACTATTCCTCCTCTTATAGAGGAAATGGAGGAAAGACATGGTTCAAATGAGGACCACGTCAAGTTTGCGTTTAGATGGATTTCCTCCCCTTTTATTTTCCTGTCTTTGTCTCCCCCACCCCACCCTCTTTTTCCTTATTGTTCTGTCTTCTCTTGCCCACCCTTCTCTGCACGAGTCCACGTTCCATCTTCAATCTGGGCTGTCTTTCTTCTGTGACCTCTCTTTGTGGCCCTTTCAGTGCGCAGGAAGGGAAGGAAGTGGAGACCTTATCAATCTAAGGTTCTGTCCCCAGGGGTGGGTGGGAGTGGCAGAAGGTAAGGAAGCCAGAAGGAGACGGTCATGACTCTTCCATGACATTTTGGTTTGTGCATATGGGGTTAATAGAACCAAATAAAATGATTTTTTCACTGAAACTTAGGGTTCGTGGGTGAAAGGGAGACAGGCACGGGGTGAGGGGGGAGCGGGAAATTATACAACAGTCAACGTTATGTCAGTGAGTGAGGGAAACCTGTGTGAAATGAATCTTCACTGATTTACGGTACGGTCAGTGAGTCCTCCCAGGTTAACTCTCGAGTGCTTTAGATCACTGTGGATATGATAACAGTATTTCTTTTTCTTTCATGTTTCAGACTTTCTTTACCCCCACCTACTAAAATGTTAGCTTTCATTGAAGAATCATCTCCCAGTCAGAAGCAAGGAAGGACCCGTTAGAGGAGGGACTCTTTTTGATTGAAGTGATGGTTGAGGTGTGGCAACAAGTGCTGTTGTGGTTGGCTCATCAGTTGTCATGGAAACACACCATAGTGGTAGAACCCAGGCAGAACCTAAGGGTTTTGATCATTAAAATGGATGACCACAATGTGTTTTCAGTTGTACAGGTAAGAGGAGAAGTGATATGTATTCCTTACACTTTTCCTCTTTCACTCTGGGTTGCCTATAACCTGTACTAAGAGGTTTAGAGCTTAGTTACTTAAAGCTGTACTATCTTTCTATTTTTTGCCTTCCTTCTTGAGGCACTTGGAGTGGAACTGCCAAATCTGAACTAGGACAAAAAGCAGAGGGTGGACAGAAACCAGTTCTGTAGGAGTCCCTATTGGGGGGTGGGGAAGACAGATTCTCAAAGACTAAGATTTGTTATTTTGTTGAAATGTATGCATGTACATATACGTGCACACACATGCACACACACCCTCCACAAAGAGAGCGAAAGCAATATAGAGAATGAACCAGAGTGATCACTTTTAATGTGGATGAAGAGAAGAGTGAGGAAAACAGCTAGAGAAGGGACAGTTTGAGGGAGAGAAGAGTCACACAGAGAAAGTCAACAAAGCTGTCTGTCTTCATAGCAAGAAGAATACTTGAGATGTTTCTGTGGAGGAAAACTGTAGAGGTGTTCAGTTTAAGTTGCTGCCACCAACAGAAAGGGGATTTCTTCTTAGAATCTTTGGAGACATCTGACATTTTGCTAATCCTACCCCTGAACTCAAGACTCTTTTACTTTTCTATTATAGAATTCTCTCAGGAAATATTTGTTTCTTGAGGCTTCCTTTACTTTTTAAGGTATCTCCTCCACCCTTTCCCCCCAGAGCCTGTATTACTTGAGTAAGATATATTATCTACGTAAACAAGATGATAAAGTGATTCCTTATACCAAGGATTCAAACAAAGATTAAGTCCCATGAAACAGAGAAACCACGTATTGCAAAATCCCAGTAAAATTTTTTGAATTTTGACCAAAGATCTCATTCTATCTCCCACAAATGCAAAAATTTGGATGTATTTATATCAGTGGACTACTGTTCCTTTTCCCAAACTCCAAAGTCCAAATAACTGGTATACTCATTAATTGGTATTTCCATTTTCAAGATCAGAAAACTCTATTAAAGTTGTCATTTTTAAGTTACTGTATATGCCATGTCTAAGTGTTATTTATATACCTGCTTATCATTCTCTTGTTTTGTCTGATTGAGGCAGTCAACCTTGCTAATTCTTGGCTCTCCTATATACCCACGGCTGTGCGTATCTCGTGACAGAGGCTTGATAAATATTGTCAAACTAGATCATTTGTTTTGTTTGAGTTCACAAAAGGAGACAATATAATAGCTGGGGCTAGACTTCCCCATCTCTCCCAAGCTTCATGACTTGCAGTCAGGAATGGCAGAGTTGGGCACACTGTAAGCCCTCAATGAATACCTGTCAATGAATTGACTGATGAACTGACTCCAGACCCTATTATATTCTTTAGTACATGTCCCATACGCTTCAACAAGGACTTTAGATGTTACTGATTTGATTAGTCATATTTTTAGACTTGTTCTTTCGATTTTGACAAAAAGAATAGATAACATGGCTACAAACATAGTGACCTTCTGGATTTGTTTCTGTGAATAACCTTGAGATAAGTGAATGAAGTTTCTTAACTGTGTAAAGAGATGTGTTAGAGTGACAGGCTTGATAATTAGCCAGCATTGCCTCTTCACTCCTTTTTTTCATTTCTCATGCTTTGCATTGGTTTCTAATTAATCTACACTCATTCTGGCTTAGATGTTACCTTCCTCTCCCTTTTTTTAAGGTCATTTTGGGTCGTTGTCCTTCTTTGATGTATTCTATTACCACTCACCTCCTTGCTTCCACCCCCACCAGCCTTTTTGACCCCTTCTCATTTCCCCATAAGCTTATTATTTTTTAAAGTTATTAATGTGTTGTCTTATTTTTCAACCCCTGTTACAAATAGCATTTCTAGTGATCCGAGGAAGAGTGAGTTCACTAACAGACAGTGAACTAACAATCATTAAAAAACAAACAAAAGCACGTTCAGACTTTGGTTTAAGCAAAAGAACCTGAATGTATCTAGAACCCCTTCTATGTGACTCTGTCTGAATATTTAGCAGGAAAGTTACATTTACAGTTAACCTGCTGCTTGACTTGTTGGGAATGAATTGGTGTCTCTCGAATTCCTCTGTGTTTCGTGTTTTTAGTAGTCAGCTCCATGTCACAGCTGAGGTTTCCTTACTGCCTTAAGCATGGAGACTTGGCTATGAAAAGGATGAGTGAGAGCTTTCTGCCAACTGCATGTCAGTGGTGAATCCAAGAAAGAAGCCAAAAAATCAGCTAATAATAATTTTTGCTATTTAAGCTCTGTTCTCTATTTTCTAAGAACTTGGCTCTCTATTATATCTTCAAAAAATTCTACCAAGGTATTCAGTTCACACAAAGAGGGATTCTGATCCATGCTATACAGATGAGAGGCAACCAAAGTTTTGTCCCCTTTCCACCGGAATAGAGAGATTAACAAAATTCAGGCAGAATGAGAACTGAGAACGTTCAATGTTCTCTAGCCTTGAGAAATCCCAGGTGACAGAGGAAGATACTGAACTCACTGGCCAAACTCTAAGTAGATAGAACTCTGAGGCTTTTAAAAGGCATGCACGTTCATCTCATCTAACAATTTCATTTTGTAAATGGGAAAATCAAGGCCCAGGGAAGTATGGCTGGCCAAGGAGAACATGAACTAAATTATGGGAATTGTAGCTCCTGACTTAGCTAGACTTAGCTGGATTTGACTAGATTCACCTTGACTGACAGGTGGATTTTCCAGTGCAAGGCTCCTGTTGAAGAAAGGCTGTCATTCTTTAATATGAACCAAGGCATGCTCTTTGACAACCACCCTCCCACCTCCCTCCCCACGCCCCCAAAAAAGCCATCATGTAGATGCATCTCTGTCTAGATACACTAGGCAGAGTTATTAATACAGGTAGAATGTCAGGAATGCAGAGTGTTAATACAGCTGCTGAATATCACACGAGTGCCACAGAGTTTAATAATAGATAACAATAAATAATACAATTGGGGAATTATATAATTTAGTTATAGAGTAAATGAAAGGGGGAACACACACACATCCACAGAAGAGTCTTTCTAATGGGAACACTTAGGTGATTCAGTTTAACTTGCCTCTTTAGCCCTTGGGCCTCCACATTTGAGAGGTAGGCAGGACGTTCAGAGATGTGCTAAGTTGGGCTTTTAGTTGGTACAGTGAAGTTGCGGGTTTCAGGGGCTGAGCCAGAAAGTACAAGCTGTGCATCTCAGGGCTGTTATCAGCTAATCCTTTTCATGCATTTATTACTTTCCTCTGTGTCGTGACGATGAGTGAGGGGAGGGAGGTGTGCCCAAGGTTGGCTGTGCTCTCCCATCACAACTCTTTGTAAATCACTGCACACTACATGTAAGGGGGTGGTGTCAGAACATTGAGCTGGAAGATGGCTGGAGTCTGGGAGTGGGGCTGTGGGTTGAGGGTGGTGACAGGAGGTGAAAGGTGTCACCGCGGCCATGGTCCAGCAAGCTCAACAGTGAGCTGGCTTGTGCTTCTCTTTCCTCATTTGCACTAGAGAAGGGCAGCTGCCAACCCCATTAAACCTACATTCTCTCCGTAAAGAGAATGGGATATTTCCCTCCTCACTCTTTAAAAATAAGGTAAAAAGCAGGGGGCGGGGAATTAATTAATGTCAGTAAATGAAGCATGGGGTGCTTGCCCGGGTGTGATAATGACTGTGAATTAGTGCAGAAGAAACGGAATGGTATAGAAAATGAACTGTACTGGCACAGTGCTCTGGGATGGGCTCAGCCAGCCCTGTAATGCATTAACTCTTCCCTTGCCTCATCTTTCGCCCTGCCTCTTGTCACGCTGGGCCAACCCTCCCCCGCTGCAAAGTCTCAAGGCTGTGGTATTATAGTTAGAGGTTCCCAAAGGGAGTCCCACCTCCAGGAGAGCCCAGGCCAGCTGGTGACAGTATGCTTCCAGAATGTAAATAAAAGAACTCCATGTTTACTTATTAAATTAATGAGACCACAGCAAAAAGAAGCAATTGCTTTGTGTCCCCTGGTTAGGGGAACTATAAAATGATTCAAGAAGGCAGTAAAGGAACGAAAAGGGAGTAGTTCCTTAAAATAAGCTGCTCCCTCTCCCCCAAAGCCAAGGTTTACTTTAGACTGTCAATGGCTAATCTTCACCTCCCTCTACTTTTCCATATGTGTCCCAGGCTATCTGTTGCTGGAAATTGACTGGGCATTCCTGTGTACAAGGCACTGTGGAGTAGACATAGCTGAATAGTACATACTCTATGTTCCAGGAGTTTTCTCCTCAAGGGCATGGTATAGTGCTCAGTACATAGTAAACACTAAACAAATCATCGCTATTACCAGTATCATTTCATTGAATTTAATTCATATTGAATTTTTCTTTGGGGGCAGGAAGTTTCAGAGTTTCAGAGAGCCTTTGAACACTGTCTTTACTTTTTGTTTCTTTTTTCCTTTCTTTTCTTTTTTTTCTTTCTCCTCTCTGCTTTAAAGTTCTTGGCACAGTGGTAATATGAAGAAATGAAAAAACATAGTTACGATAACCTTTAAATGTTAACATTTAAGAAATTATTTGTTAACATAAAAACTCAATGCAGTATAGTCACAAACTAGGAATCTCTAAATTTAGAGGTGATATTAATTCACAGTACACCATGGGTAGGTGGAACTCCAGTTTAGAATTGTTTGTTGACATTTTACATCTTTTGGTATCCTCTTTAGAGGTGGCTCTATCTGCAGAATCATTTGGAAGTAATGCCAAAAGACTGAATTATATCACTTTTGGTATTTTCTTAAATGTACTCCAGAGCAACAAAAAGAGAGCGTTAGATGCAACTACATTGATAATACCTGTTGAACTGGACAATAGGCTGGTGGTGATTCTTGCTACTTTTGTGAATGTTTGAACATCACCATAATAAAACCAATTTTAAAAGTTAAAATATTGAGGAATCCTTTGGAAATACAAGCCTGGGCGAATGTCCTCTCTGGGTCCCCTTTGTCCTGTTCCTTCAAGTCCAAGTCCGTGAGTGGTGAACGCTGTGCATTCCTGGGATGGCTCAACATACTTGTTAAGGGCATTGTGTTAACATGAGATGCCTCCTGTTCCCCCAGGAGGTCTGTGAGCCATTTCTTAAGAGACCAATGTGTAGCACGTTGTCCCATTCAGTCTTTGCCTTTTCTTGAACCTGTTGTAGGAGGCAAATGTAGAGATACCTCTACCTGGGGACTAGGACTCTTCCAGAGCAAAGTAGGGTCCGTTTATGTGAATAGATTTGTTAAGCCACTTGATGGCCTCCCTTTGGATGGAAGAGCTGCTTGTGAGAGTCGGGGCTTGTCTGGTGAGAGAAGGGGCTTAAAGAAAAAAGAGAAAATAGGATCACAAGGGAGATCCCTATATCTGGATTTTTCCTTTTCCTTCCCAGCTAATTAGAGATAGCTACACCACACATATTCTATGTGCATCTATGTCTGTGAGCTTTTGTGGGCTTGTCTATTAGAGGGTGATGCCAGGGCTATAGTCTCCTGTATCAATGATTTATCTGGGCACAAGCAGGCTTATAAAAGTGGGTGGGGCTTTAGTTATAGTCAAGAGAAGAGCTATTCATGGGCCATTCAGATTCTGTTTCGTTTATTAACCACTGAACAGAAGGACTTCTGTGTGCAGACCTGAAGACAATGTAGCAAAGGGGCTTCCAGAGGAATTTGCAGTTTGGCTTGGGCCCACTAGAATCTATAGGCCGGCTAGTTTCTACAGGTGCCTAAGAGCAAACTGAAGTCTATAGGTCCCCACAGGTTGAGTTTTAATAATTTTCCATTTCCAGTCACTTCCATGGTCTGGCTTTGGCATGTGTCCAGTATTGCCTTTAGATCTATGATACAAACTTTTTTTTTCTTATTAAAGTTTTACAATTTTTGTTGTTTTGTTTCTCAAATGATTTTTTTTAGGAGGAATCTGGTTGATATTTTTGGAGCATGATTAAATCAGTTCCAATTCCACTCTGAAGAATTCCTTTTGATACACAAGTGTCACTGTGTCATGCCAACACTTGGGCAAGTCAGCCAGGCTTCCTGGGTGTTCAGAACACAAGCTGCTTTGGGGTTATAGCTCCATTTCTGGACCATGCTAGTGGAAAAAAGATGCTAAAGGGCTACTTGTCTTATAGATTTTTTTGTCCTTTTTGCTTTACAAAAGAGTTCTCCTTCAACTTAAAGAATAATAACTTGATATTTTTTGTCTGGATTCCCCAAATGCAAGAGAATACAGGCAAATGCCTGTATTTACTTCACAAATACCCTATTTACCTCACAGAGTATAACGGTTTGCTAGGGCTGCCATAACAAAATACCACAGACTGGATGGCTTAAATAACAGAAATTTATTTTCTCACCAGTTCTGGTGGCTCGAAGTCCAAGATTAAGATGTCAGCAGGTTTGGTTTCTTCTGAGGCCTCTGTTCTTGGCTTGCAGATGGCCACTTTCTTGCTGGGTCTTCACATGGCCTTTTCTCTGTGTGAAGCCTGATTGTCTCTTTGTGCATCCAAATTTCCTCTTCTTATAAGGACACCAGTCATGTTGGATTAGAGCCTACCCTAATGGCCTCATTTTAACCTCTTTAAAGACCTACCTCCAAATAAAGTCACATTCTGAGGCACTGGGTGGTTTAGTGCTTCAACATATGTGTTTTGGAAGGATACAGTTCTTAGGGTGACACAAGGGTAAAGCATATCTTTAAAAAAATAAGCAGCAATTGATCCCTGCTGACTCTGCTCTGCATTCTAGAGACTCCTTCAGAAGCTTGCATTTGGGTGTATTTGTAACACCTTAGATGTGGGAAATTAATTTAGAGAACTGCCTTTACAATAACAATAAAAAAGTGAGCAAAAAGAATCATGACTCCATTAACTTGTATCTTGTTTTGGTGTTTCAGAGGGCAACACCAGTAGCATTACCAACAAGCTGTGGAGGGAGAAGGGGATTTGGGTGTAGGATGAGAAAGAGTCAAAAGTTGAAGGAAAACTGTCAGTTGGAGGAAGGAAGGGGAAAAAGAAGATAAGAGAAGAAAGAAGACAAGAGAAGAAGAAGGAGAGGTATGAGGGGGGGAGGGGAAAGAGGAGAGGGGACAGGAGGGAAGAAAGATTATGGGAGAAACAGAGTAGAGAGAGAAAATTAGAGTGGCCAGCATTTACCATGGGTTGGAAAGAGAGTTCCTTCTCATAGGAGATCCAGTTCCTTCCACGAGGATGAAGCGAGTAGGTCAGATGTATGCAAACAGGAGCAGAAAGTAAATGTGGCCCTGGAGAGGGAGGGCTCGGGGAAGGCTTGTTTGGTGTCGATAGCTGAGGATCATCCAACATTAATGAGCATGAATGTGAGCACAGGCCGAAAATGTCTCTCCAGGGATGCTGAGGACTCAAGCTTTGTTGGTGCCATTGGAAACCATGAATGAGAAAATAACTGACTCGCTCTTTCGGGCCATTTGGTTTATGGGCCTGAAGCTCTTAGCTATTGCCAGGCCATCCATCTCCCCTGGGCCCCCATGAGATATTCTTGAAACTGAACCCAGTACTGTCCTCCTTCCCGTAAGACTTGGCAATGGCCTTTACCTTTCCCCAAATTCTAAGACAAGGACAGCCTGGGTAGTGTGAGTGCATCCCATGGATGTGCAATTCAGGAAGAACGATGGACGTGTGTTGTGTTCACCTGGCCCCTCCACTCCCCCCCCACCCCCCGGATATTTTCACCTACCTCTCTCATTCTTGAGGACCCTTCTGGTTCTGTCATTTCTAAGCCTCTTCCTTGAACCCTAGAGTCAAAGCTCAAGCTTAAACATTTATTTCCCTCCCCTTCCTATGGTAAACAAATTATGTTGACAGACAAATGCAGGATTAAGCAAGGAGATTTGTGAGACAGCAGGATTTGGGAAGCTCAAGCAAGCAGATGTCAGCCTTAGGCCGAGAGGGAACAGTTCAGATGGGGTGGAGGGTGACAGGGATAAATCTGCACAGAAACACGGCCACGTCTGAGACAGGCAAGGAGCTGAGATGGAGGGAGAGACAGCTTCTAAGATGCCACAAGAGCTCTCTGTTCAGACTCCTACACTTTCAGATAAAGCTGTTTGCCTGTAGACAAGACATCTGGCTTGACGGAGCCTTGGTTTCACCTTCTGTGCAGTGGGCATACTACTTACCCTACCTACGTCCCTGGTTGGCTTTGAAAGAAAAGTCACGTGGGAAAAATATTCTGAAAACACTAAAGAGCCGTGAAACATAATATTATTACTTTTTAAACGTTCCTCTACCAATGTGGGATTTTTTTTTCTACAGCATCTCTGCTGTGGGCTTGTTTCTATGCCCCCGTGTCCTGCCCAGACAAATGTCTGCAGTGGTGGGGAACGTAACAGCTTACCACTGCCTTTAATGCAAGCCATTGTCTTACACTTATTTATAATTTTTAGAAAACCATTTGTATTGAGCCCAATCTGCCAAACCGTCATCATCGTCATCTAACAGTCACATGGTGCTCACCCTGCACCAGGCCCATGTGTGTATATTAATCTTTGTTACACTTCTCCCTCCTAGCAATCCCGTACGGTGGCTACTGCTATTATTCTGATTTTACACATGAGAAAACAGAGGCACAGAGAAGTTAGGTGACTTATCTGAGGTCACGTGACTATAATTTTTACCCACTAATCCTTGTTTTTTCTGTCCACAGCTGACCCGTAATGTTGGAAGACTGCTGTTTTGCCCTCTCTGAGTCCTCCATTTGTCAGGTTACCCTTCACTCTCCCTTGCTGTCTTTCTCATGTGCCTCCTCTTAAAGTGTTGTTCCCAAAGGAGGCCCTGTTCTCCAAGAGTCCCGTGACCTATGCAGAGAAGAACTGCTTTGCTGGGCCTCCTTCGGCCTGCTGCTGCTGCTCTGCTAGGAGCTTTGGGGAGGGAGCATCATAAGGAAGAAAGGATGTGTTCAAGTTGGGCGCCCCTGGAAAGTGGTCAGATAGCATGTGCTGGTCCACTGGCCCCAGCTGCCAGATGAAGGGGATTGGGATCAGCTGTGACCTAATTATGAATCTCATAAACCTGCACTGTGTCCTTCATTTTCCAGCTCATTGGCCACCCAGAGGGGGAGGGAAAATGGATGGGATTCTGGTCAAATCCTTCCTGCCGCTACCATGTGGCCAAGGTCGCAGGCCAATGATGTCCAGAGGGAGCTGAGGAGGTGGGCTCTTTGTTGTCCTCTCTGAGTGAAGCTGGCAGGGAATGAGACAGAAGAAAAGGAGGATTAGAGACAGTCAAGCCTTACAATAGCTTGTTGGATTGGAATGTCTTCTCATGTACTTTGCAGAGACAGGAACTCCTGATTCGGCATTCTGTGATTGTCAAGATAGCAAATTAATATGACCTCATACGACTCCACGTATGTGAATATATATACACAAGGCTGTCAATATCTGGCATATATCGTGCATCTTATTATCCTTTGGGAACAGAGACTAAGTTGAAATTGTGCCAAGAGTGCAGTTTTTATGCTGCCAAAGAGCCCTAACCCCTTACTCCAGATCAAACACAGAATCCCTATGTCACATAGGTGTGTGCTCTTCACACTTTATCCTGTCGAAAGATCACATCCATGAATCGCTAGTGAAGTCTGTGGAATCCCCAGTTGGGAATGTGTCTGAAAAAGTTTTCTCTCTCCTCATATTTAAGAAGAAAGTTACTAATTTCTCTCTGAAATCCAGCCATGGGAGCCTTAGCACTAGTAGGATGTTGCAGACAGAATATGGCCTTTGGGACCGTATCTAAATTTAAATATGGTGCTAGATTGAAATCCCGCCTCTGCCACGTACTGTTTGAGCAACATTGGCCCTGGGTTAAGTTACTTATCTCTCTAAGCCTCTGTTTACTCACCAGTCAAATTTGGGAATAAATAATAATAACCCTGCAAGGTTGTTTTATATTTAGGATGAAATGACATAAATTATTGAAGGCTTATCACACGGTAATAGCTTAAGAAAAGAGAAATCCTACCCGCCTTCCACTGATCCAGTGGGTGGAGTATGAGATAGGTGTGTGGTAAGATCTCTTAGTACAGTGATCCCCAGATTTTTGGATTTTAATATTGAGAACAAATTTAGGACTGCTAAGATTTTTGTAAAACATTTAAAAAACAACTGCCATCTAGTAACATATTTCAAAAGACATGCTAACATCTCCAAGGTAAGGAACTCAGCCTATCTCAAAGGGGTGTGTGAAAATTAAATAAGATTACACATGTCAAGGACTTAACTCAGTTCTTAGCATTTGATAAGCACTTAAAAAGTGCTAAGTATTGTGTTTAGTGTACTAGTTTTGATATCGGTGTAGTATAAATATTCAAAACCAAGTCCAGGTTCCTTAACATGACATATAAATAGGCTTTTATACACAGTTATACCATTTCTACCACACCCACCCCACCCCGCATATACAGCTACTTACAGACACACCCCAACTGCAGCCAGGAGATCCCAGACATAAATGCCCACAAGGACCAGGATGATAATGTCACTAAGTAAGAAAACTCTGGCGTGGGGTCAGCCTATCTTTTGTCTTCCATTGTTGATGTAGACATGGATTGAAGCTCTCAATAAAAATAAAAGTCAACATTTATAATGATTAAGAAGAATATCATCTTGTTATGTATCCAAGAATATGTTTGTATGAAGGCATAAACTTTGCCAAGTGAAAAAATTAGTTTGGAAAATCTGTATACACTCACCCATATTATTACATTTCAACTCTCTGGGTTTGCCTTTACATATATCTGTGGCCAGTTCTGGCTCTGCACAGAAAGTCTTTAGAGGGTAGTACCCTCTCAGATGATGCTTCCAGAGCCAAAGGATATTTAACCAGTGATGGGGAACTACATCACGTGGTTGACCTTCCTACATTTGCCTGTGTTCTTCCCGGGATGTGGGGCACTTTATGTCCCAGTCCCCTGTCGTAGCCACTCCAATCTTTTATAGATTGTCTTCCACCCAACCTGATTAGTAATGAGTTGGGAGAAATTCCAAATGAATCTTATCATTGGATTATCCCCTTTTGGAGGAAAGCTGTGGCTCTTCCTCCTGCTGATAGGAAGGGAGTCGGCTTTATGTAGGGGATAACATCTTGGAAAAGTAGAAATTTGACATGTAGAGGTGAAGTGACTTTCAGTGTTGTAGTAAAATGGATTTTTAAAAAAAATTTCAAAACCTCTAAACCCTAATACATTCTAAATCATGACAAAATGAAAAACAAAATCAAACCAGGTTAATACAAAAACAAAACCTACTTAAGATCCAGATTTGTTATGTCAGAATTTAAGGAGAGGGTCAGCATGGATTGAAATTAAAAAGCTGAAATAACTTTTCAGCCTGTGGAATTGTCCTTTTCTAAATGTAAGATGCCTGCAAAGGAGGTAGAAAGATACTGTTCTTTCCTCATTCTCCAAGGAGGTGGATCTCAGTGCTTCTGCCCCTTAGTCCTGGCTATTTTGAAGAGATTGTTGCCAGGACAGTCACTTAGCACAAATGTGCAGACCTAGTTTCCATCCATAGCAGGGATACTATCCATTAAGATATACTTTTTGAGATATCATTGACATCAATGGTTAAAACCAACCTTCATAGAGCTGTTGCTATGAGAAAGACATTATGCATGGTTGCCAACTCTCAGTCTAACATAGGCCGTTTTTAACCATTTTCTTTAATTCAGTTGAAAGCATGGTTAGAAGAAATGCTTAATTCCTAATCACATGGAAACCCATATCCAGCCTGTTTGGCCACTTGCATGAAGGGAGTGAGACCACATTGACTTGAAAAAAGGCTTCCAGAGATTTTTGTTTTGTTTTCTTTCCATTCTTCAAACTTAATGATAAGGGAGTAAATTAAAAATGTCCGAGTCATCAGAATGGTTTAGCTGTAACCTTAGTGAAGGGTTGGAGGGGGGGGAAGAAGGCAATAGATTATGTGGCTGTAGCTACTGAGTGTTTGCAGCACTGCAAACTAACGCCTTGACCATTTAGGTATATTCCTCTTCTGTCTAGAGCCAACCTAATAAAATATATGGCTTCTACCCTGTGATGCAGATAGAGATATCTCCAGGCCACCATATATATTTATTATGAAGTACATGAATAAATCACCACCCAAATAGAACAAACGCATTAGTATTAAAAATTAACATAGACTTTTTGTTTTCTGTTATCCCTATCATTTTCCCCTTAATGAAATAACACTCTGGAATACTGCCTATTGTCCAGGGTGCCTCTGAGGGTAAGGTGCATTTTGCCAATTCTTTAACTTAATCAGACTGGCCTCTTTGTAAGGGGCCCAGCTCTTCCAAGTAAGTTGCTCTGAAGTAAAAGCAGGATGGGTTGGTCCACAGAATTTGGAAGCAAAAACTGCCTAGCGTGCTTCTTTTCAGAAGCTCAGGCACCCTTTGTGAGGAGCCTGGCATTCCCTGAAAAAAAAAAAAAAAAAAAGCAAAAAGCAAACAAAAACTTTGCACTTTTTTTTTCTATAACCTTGTCTTCTTTATTTTGTCAAACAGTGTGAGAGAGAGTGTGTGTGTGTGTGTGTGTGTGTGTGTGTGTGTGTGTGTGTGTGTTCTGAGTGGGAAGTGGCATGTTAGCACACCCTTGAGATGTCACTATACTTTCTCTTTTCTCCAACTCTACTGGAATGAACAAAATTGACAACTTCTAGATATCCAGAAGGAGCCTTTAGATCCCAGAGAGAAAAGTACATATTGTGGCTAATTTTACTTATGAGGAAGATAACTAAGAGATTTCTTGAATGCTGAAATAGAGTATCATCTCTTGCTTTCCAAAGCAAGGTACACAGATCCCAATAGCAACATTGTTTCTATCATGTATGTCCTAGAGGGAAAAGGAGAAGCTATGGAACACCTACTATGTATCAGGCTTTTAACTTATCATCTTGGTTACTTTTAGTGAATAAGAAAACAATGTTTCCACTAAATTGCAACAAAACCTACAAAGCTTAGAGTTTCTTTAGTGGTACTGGCGAGTCTTCTCAGAGAATGATTGAGAAGAGCTAGTGATTTTTTACATCAGGGATTAGGAACAAGCCCTAGATGGGAAATCTGCTGTTTAGGGATCATTCTGATGCTCTCTGGAGGAAGAGGCAGGCAACGAGTGCTTTGAGGTTCCCCCTACTCACCCCTCACCCATTATTGAGGGTGAGAGTTGCCTGGATCCCTGACTGGCACCATTGGTGTTGGCCTCTTGTCCCTCACCCTATTAGGCTGGGGCAGCTCTTCTCTTAAAGAACCTTATATGATTATGTATCAGATTTCACTGGTAACTAGACCATCCACTGCATCCAACCTTCATACTACTTTCCTCACTTCTGCCTCAGCACTGTGTTTTACTCCCATTTGCTGATACCACAGTCTTAACAAGAGTAACACATGGGTTATAGGATTTGGGAGGGCTTGAACCCTCATCAGAACAATCAGAGGGGCAAGAGATGGGTACAGTTTTCACTAATGTCCTGGATCGAATCTCCAGGCATTGCTTAGGTATTCGATTTTTATTCTTACTTTTCAAAATGCTGTGTGAGAGAATGCCAAGCACCAGCCATCATAGCCTCTTCAACATTGTACGTATTAGCTGGAGGGAAGCCTATCTCCTCCGAGAATAGTTGAAATTGGGGGAAAAAGTCAGCCTCCAAAATTTCCCCAGGTTTTGATTAATACAATTGTAGATGTTTAATATCTCTCTTTCATTTTGGAAATTTCCCCCTGTGTTTTGGAGTTTTGATGTGAAATATTTTCTTTTGAATTTGTGGAACCACTTTGCTAAAAATTGAAAAGTTAAATAGGTGATTTTCTTTTCTTTCCCATTGAAAATATAAACTACATGCATTTATTCAACAAACATTTACTGAGAGCCTGCTATGTGCCAGACACTGTTTTATGGGCCTAGATACATCAATAAATAAAAAGAGAAAAACATTCCTTCCTTTTGTAGAGCTTACATTCTGGTAGAGGGAGAGAGAGGCAACAAACAAACAAACAAACAAATAAATAGACATTGCAGGTAATTTACTTTTGTAAGATGTTATATGGTGATAAGCATTATAGAAAAAGAAAAAGCGTATCAGGTTGAGTGGATAGGAGTGCTAGGTCGGAGGAGAAGGAGACATTTGTCCAAAGATGATGGAGTTAGCCATGTAGACGTTTGGGGAAGATGAGGCCAACATGTCTGGGGTGAAGTGAAGATGGGGGAGGGTTAACTATAGGAGCCAAAGCATGTAGGGTCTTTTTGGGCACTGAAGGGACTTCAGCTTTTACTCTGAGTTGACATGGGAGCCATCACAGAGTACTGAACAGGTGAGTAGCATGAGTTAATATGAGTTGCTCGCTTTGGCTTCTGTGATCTTAATGTACCAGAAGCAGTTTTCTTGCCTCATGGTTCCAGTCCTTTATGTGCAATTATGTCATTAGATCAAACAGATCTCACTGACTTTGGCACTGAGCCATTGCTGTACATTCCTGATGAGGTGTTGGAGCATCTAGGTCCACCTACTGTTCACTTTGAACAGTGTTCTTGGTAAAATGCAACAGTGTATGGTGCCTAGGAAAAGGACAGTGGAAAAGGTAATAGGTTTTCCCCTTGAGTCCAAGGTTTGATTACCTTTCTCATTGTTTCCAGCCGACACAGCCACAAGCATAATTAGTGGCTTTACAATTATGTAAGCGCATAGTCTGAGGCCTCATTACCCCTTAACTCATAAATCTGCCTTGCTATCTTTCCATGAGCGTCATAAAGAATGCACCTACACACCACCTGCATAATGAAAGAAGCCACAAGCCCCAGCCTTGGAGGACTTATATTGATTTGTAAGAAGAGAGAAGCTATCACTTGCTGTTCTCACTAACCTGGAAATAGACACCACATTTTATATGCTGCTCTGTTTCCTTTTGTAGCTCTCCATAGTAAATCCATTAATTTATCTGTCTACTCATCCGTTCACCCATTCACCCATCTTCCCATTCATTCATCTGCCCATCCATCCATCTGCCCATTTCTGTTCACTGAGTGACTGTTTTGTGCCAGGTACTATACTGGGAGGCAGCGTATTTCATGGTTAGATAATGGACTGTCACCTCGAACTGCCTGGAGTTGAATCCTGGCAGTAGCTTTAGCCGTAGGACCTTGGGTAAGTTATGTTGTTTGAGTTTCAGTTTCCTCATCTGTAGGACAAGAACAACAACCAAAGATAGATCACAGAGTTGTAATTAGAATCACAGAGTTAATTGATTCAAGGCCCTTTCCTTTTGTCCTGGAGGAATAGTTTTTATTTGTTTGAGTTTGCGTTAAATCCTCCCTTCTTTGCCTTTTTCATCAGTTCACTCCTTACCAGTTCATCCAGCAGCTTATCAAGGACCCAGCATATGTTAAGTATTAATGAGAGAGCTGGGGGTTTTGTGAGGAATAGGAGGTGTAGATGCGCTCCTAGCACGTAACACAGTGCTTGGCACGTGCACTGTACCCAGTATACATTTCACGGAACAGACACAAATCCCTGTCCATGAGGAGTGTTCAGTGTGTCTGCAGAAGGCCAGTGCCAAATGTGAGTGTCCCTGGGGCTGCCAGCCAAGGACAGGGAGCAGGGCTGGAACAACTGAGCACAGGCAGAGGGAGGTGATCCTCCAGCTGCTTCTGCCGGCCTGGAAATGGAAAGCGATTTCTTCCTGGGATTGGCCCTTTTGTTCTGTGGCTTGATTTGTCTTTGTGTCAATGCCTTGTCTGACATTTCTAGGACTCTGTCCTGATACATGGTCCAGGCAGGTGGGGATCCCAATGGGGAACAATGTATGTCTCTGTGTATTTTCCAGAAAGAGTTTAACCTTGGACAGACGGAGTTAGTTTTTTGTTTGTTTGTTTTACTTCAGGGTATGTTTGATATTCACTCTGGGTCATTCCTTCTTATACCTGATTGGAGTAAGGGTAATAAGTGCTTGGCTTACAGGACTTGTAGCTGTGCAAGATACAGGGGTGGCACTCACACTTAAACTTGCTGTGACCCATCTTAGTGCAAATGCATGGGAAAGCCTCTAGAAAAATGTCAAATTTAAGGTGATAATCGTGTGACTTCAGTGCCTGTGTGGATTAAATATGGGGAACTCCGGATGCCAGATTGCCTGGGTTCAAATCACTGCACTGTTTTTTTTTAATTAATTAACTTCTTTATTTCACTTATTTATTGGCTGAGTTGGGTCTTTGTTGCTGCGTGTGGGCTTCCTCTAGTTGCTGCTAGCAGGGGCTACTCTTCATTGTGGTGTGCAGGCTCCTCATTGCAGTGGCTTCTCTTGTTGCAGAGCATGGGCTCTAGGCATGTGGGCTTCAATAGTTGTGGCACATGGGCTCAATAGTTGTGGCTCATGGGCTCTAGAGTGCAGGCTCAATATTTGTGGTGCACGGGCTTAGTTGCTCTGAGGCATGTGGAATCTGCCTGGAGCAGGGCTCAAACCTGTGTCCCCTGCATTGCCAGGTAGATTCTTAACCTCTGCACCACCTAGGAAGTCCCATGGCACTATTTTATTGGTCATGTAACTGGGCATTGTTATTAGCTTCTCTGTGCCTTGGTTTTATTGCTGTAAAATGGTTTTTTAATAATTATAAGCTACCTCATTGGATAATTGAGAGGATTACATGAGATATTTGTAAAGTGCTTAAGTTCTCAGCTCATAAGAAGTATTCAATAAATGTTTGCTATTATTTCTTTCCCTCCTCCTTCCCCCCTTTTCTTCTTCTTTTAGCACTACCACTGTTACTATTTAGAATAATGTCATTATGAAGATTCAATTACATAATATTTGTGTAGGTAGATCACTGCCCAGTGCAGTGTGTGGCACAGATAAGTACTCAACAAATGTTAGTTTTCTTTCACATGAACCTCTCAGGTCCATCCTTAATCTCTCAGGGATGTTCTCATCATTTTCACCAAATCTAATGCAAAATATTATTTCTAGTGCAAAGACGAATCTCAATTCAACTGAAAAAAGAGGCCTCTCTTTTCTTCCCACTGCTTCCTATGATAGAACGCACAACAGGAACCTGTTCATGACTCTTTATGATTTTGTATTGAATAAAAATTATAACTGTGTATTAATTAGCTTTTTCTGTTTCACACATTACCACAAACTTAGCAGCTTAAAGCATCATGCATTTAGTATCTCACAGTTTCTGAGAGTCAGGAATCTTGGCACAGCTTGACTAGGTCCTCTGCTTAGGGTTGTAGGTTGCAGCTAAGGTTTCAGCCAGGGCTGGGGTCTCATCTGAAGGCTCAATTGGAGAAGGATCTACTTCTGAGTTCACAGGATTGTTGGAATCTATTCTATTTCTACAGTGCTGTTGGATTGAAGGTCTCAGTTCCTAGTGGCTGTCGGATGGAGACTGTCCTCAGTTCCTTGCTATGTGGGTTTTCCCACTAGCCATGGCAGTTTGCTTCATCAAAGCCAGCAAAGGGTGGGGGGAGAGCAGGAGGGAGGGGGAAGAGTTTGAGAGAGAGAGAGAGAGAGATACTGCAACAAGATGGAAGTTGCAATCTTACATAATCACAGAAGTGACATCCCAAGACCTTTGCCATGTTCTGTTAGTTAGAAGTAAGTCACCAGTGCCACCCACACTCAAAAGGAGGTGATTATACAAAGGTGTAAATACTAGGAGGTGGGGACCATTGGGGGCCATTTTCATCTGCCTGCCACAGCATGCCTGACCTTGTGGTTGTCTTTCAGATGTTTCATTTTGCTTAATTTAGCTTTTCTTTAAACCTCAGTCCACGGAATCCGGTTTATCAGAGCAAGTCTAAGTGGTATACCTGCCCTTCAGTTTTCCAGCAGAATTCTGGAAACTTTGTTCTGCAGAAACTTACAGTTTCATTACACCTTTTTTCCCCTGTAAATAGGAACTTCTGTTTGCATTAATGAACATTGTAATTTCAGGGATGCTTTGTCTTCCTTCTGATTGATTGTCACTGGGCAGTTAGTTCTAACAAAGAAAACAGTTTTAAGTTTCTTTTCCTCCTCAGCCTCTCTGTTAAGTGGTTAATGATCTGGAAGCAAATACTTGGAGGTGCTAGGGGAGCTCCTATTTAAAGGCACACTTTATAAGGAGAAGCTGCCGTCTACAGTGATAAAGTGAGGATGGTTAACCCTAATTTATCTGTTTAGCAAATCTGGATGTTTGGACCTCCAGTTTATTTGTTTGTTTGTTTGTTTTTTCCCACAAATGGATGAGCTGAGAGAAAAGTACAGGATAGTACTATGAACATCTGACTGGGAAAGGCCTTCTCTACCTCCCCTTAGGATTCTAAGAGAAGACAAGCAATGCAGGAACATGGTTGCAGGTTGATGGTGGTACCAGGAAAACCTCCCTTATAACTGTTTCCATTCACATGGTTCTATTCAGTGCTATTTAGACTGAAATGAGGAGTTATTCCCTCCTTTAATTTATTCATCAAATATTCTTGAGCATTTTCTATGACCCAGCTACTGTGCTAGGTGATGGAGTTACAATTATATATATTCCCAGCCCTCAAAGATTTTTTTGCTCAAAACATTATTTTCCAAATCTCTACTGTTTTCCTTCTTCCATTAATGGGAGTAGGTAGTAGCTCTCTATTTTCCTTCTTTGTACAGGCTAGAGAATATAGGCAGAGGCAGATGATCAAGCCTCTTATTTTGCCCCACTCTGTTTATTCTCCCTCCCTTTCTTTACCTTACTTCATACCATGTCTACAGAGGCAGTATATATTAGTTACCTATGGCTGCGTGGCAGATTAACCCAGGATTTAGCAGCTGAAAACTAGCATTTCTTTTTTTTTTTTAGGAACTTTTATTAAGATATAACTGATATATAATAAACTACATATATTTAAAGTGTACAATTTGATTTTTTTCTTATTAGTAATGTATATATGGCAATCCCAATCTCCCAGTTCATCCCACCCCAACCCCTCCCCCCCCCACCGCTTTCCCCCCTTGGTGTCCATATGTTTGTTCTCTACATCTGTGTCTCTATTTCTGCCTTGCAAACCAGTTGATCTGTACCATTTTTCTATATTCTGCATATATGTGTTAATATATAATATTTGTTTTTCTCTTTCTGACTTACTTCACTCTATATGACAGTCTCTAGGTCCATCCATGTCTCTACAAATGTCACAATTTCATTCCTTTTTGTGGCTGAGTATTATTCCATTGTATACATGTACCACATCTTTATCCATTCATCTGTCAGTGGACATTTAGGTTGCTTCCATGATCTGGCTATTGTAAATAGTGCTGCATTGAACATTGGGGTGCATGTGTCTTTTTGAATTATGGTTTTCTCTGGGTATATACCCAGTAGTGGGATTGCTGGCTCATATGGTAATTCTATTTTTAGTTTTTTCAAGGAACCTCCATACTGTTCTCCATAGTGGCTATATCAGTTTACATTTCCACCAACAGTGCAAGGGTCCCCTTTTCTCCAGACCCTCCCCAGCATTTATTGTTTGTAGATTTTCTGATGATGCCCATTCTAACTGGTGTGAGGTGATACCTCATTGTAATTTTGATTTGCATTTCTCTAATAATTAGTGATATTGAGCAGCTTTTCATGTGCCTCTTGGCCATCTGTATGTCTTTAGAGAAATGCCTATTTAGGTCTTCTGGCCATTTTTTTATTGGGTTTTTGTTAGTTTGATATTGAGCTGCAAGGACTGTTTATATATTTTGGAGATTAATCCTTTGTTGGTTCATTTGCAAATATTATCTCCCATTCTGAGGGTTGTCTTTTTGTCTTGTTTATAGTTTCCTTTACTGTGCAAAACCTTTTCAGTTTCACTAGGTCCCACTTATTTATTTTTGTTTTTATTTCCATTACTCTAGGAGGTGGGTCAAAAAAGATCTTGCTGTGATTTATGTCAAAGAGTGTTCTTCCTGTGTTTTCCTCTAGGAGTTTTATAGTGTCTGGCCTTACAGTTAGGTCTTTAATCCATTTGGAGTTTATTTTTGTGTATGGTGTTAGGGAGTGTTCTCATTTCATTCTTTTACATGTTTTCCCAGCACCATTTATTGAAGAGGCTGTCTTTTCACCATTGTATATCCTTGCCTCCTTTGTCATAGATTAGTTGACCATAGTTTATCTCTGGGCTTTCTATCCTGTTCCATTGATCTATTTTTCTGTTTTTGTGCCAGTACCATATTATCTTGATTACTGTAGCTTTGTAGCATAGTCTGAAGTCAGGGAGTCTGATTCCTCCAGCTCTGTTTTTTTCCCTCAAGTTTTCTTTGGCTATTCGGGGTCTTTTGTGTCTCCATACAAATTTTAGGATTTTTGGTATCCCAAATTGGAATACCAAATTGTACGCTCTAAATATATGCAGTTTATTGTATGTTAACTGTATCTCAATAAAAGTTCTAAAAAAAAAAAAAAAGTGGATGTAGCAGTATGCATTCCCATCAGTAGTATATAGAGTTCCAGTTGTTCTATATCCTAACAAACACTTGATATGTTTAGTTTTTCATTTTAGCCGTTTCAGTGAATGTATAATGACATTGCATTGAGGTTTTAATTTGTATTTTCTCAACAGCATCCTTTCATGTGCTTATTTGCTATCTGTACATTGTCTATGGTGAAATGTATGTTCAAATATTCTACCCCTTTTTAATTGGATTGTTCATTTTCTTATTACTGATACATGAAAGTTCATTCTTTATTTTGGATACAAGCTCTTAGTTGGAAATCCGTTTGGAAATGTTTTCTTTCAGTCTATGGCTTGCCCTTTTATTCCTATAACAGTATCTTTTGAAGAGCAAATGTTTTTAATTTCTAGTAGTCTCATTTAGGGTCTATGATAAAATTTTGATTATTTTTTGTTTATGATGAGGCAGGGTCTAGTTTCTGTTTTGTTTTGGGTATGAAGCTATCCAATTGCACTACCACCATTTATTGAAAAGACTTTTCTCTCATTAAATTGCCTTAGTCTTTTTGTCAAAAGTCAAAAAAAAAATTTAGGATTTTTTGTTCTAGTTCTGTACAAAATGCCATTGGTAATTTGATAGGGATTGCATTGAATCTGTAGATTGCTTTGGGTAGTATAGTCATTTTCACAATGTTGATTCTTCCAATCCAAGAACATGGTATAGCTCTTCATCTGTTTGTGTCGTCTTTGATTTCTTTCATCAGTGTCTTATAGTTTTCTGAGTACAGGTCTTTTACCTCCTTGGTTAGGTTTATTCCTAGGTATTTTATTCTTTTTGTTGCAGTGGTGAATGGGATTATTTCCTTAATCTCTCTTTCTGACCTTTGGTTGTTAGTGTATAGGAATGCAAGAGATTTCTGTGTGTTAATTTTGTATCCTGCAACATTACCAAATTCATTGATTAGCTCAAGTAATTTTCTGGGGCATCTTTAGGATTTTCTATGTATAGTATCATGTCATCTGCAAACAGTGACAGTTTTACTTCTTCTTTTCTTATTTATTTATTTATTTATTTATTTATTTATTTATTTATTATCTTTTATTTCTTTTTCTTCTCTGATTGCTGTGGCAAGGACTTCCAAGACTATGTTGAATAGTAGTGGCAAGAGTGGATACCCTTGTCTTGTTCCTGATCTTAGAGGGAATGCTTCCAGTTTTTCACCATTGAGAATGATGTTTGCTGTGGGTTGGTTGTATATGGCCTTTATTATGTTGAGATAGGTTCCCTCTGTGCCCACTTTCTGGAGAGTTTTTATCATAAATGGCTGTTGAATTTTGTCAAAAGCTTTTTTTGCATCTTTTGAGATGATCATATGGTTTTTATTCTTCAATTTGTTAACATGGTGTATCACATTAATTGATTTGTGAATATTAAAGAATCCTTGCATCCCTGGGATAAATCCCACTTGATCATGGTGTATGATCCTTTTAATGTGTTGTTGGATTCTGTTTTCTACTATTTTGTTGAGGATTTTTGCATCTAAATTCATCAGTGATATTGGCTGTAATTTTCTTTTTTTATAGTATCTTTGTCTGGTTTTGGTATCAGGGTGATGGTGGCCTCATAGAATGAGTTTGGGAGTGTTCCTTCCTCTGCAATTTCTTAGAAGAGTTTGAGAAGGATGGGTGTTAGCTCTTCTCTAAATATTTGACAGAATTCACCTGTGAAGCCATCTGGTCTTTGACTTTTGTTAGTTGGAAGATTTTAAATCACAGTTTCAATTTCATTACTTGTGATTGGTCTGTTTATATTTTCTATTTCTTCCTGATTCAGTCTTGGAGGGTTATATTTTTCTAAGAATTTGTCTATTTCATCTAGGTTGTCCATTTTATTAGCATATACTTGCTTGTAGTAGTCTCTTATGATGCTTTTTATTTCTGCAGTGTCCATTGTAACTTCTACTGTTTCATTTCTAATTTTATTGATTTGAGTCCTCTCCCTCTTTTTCTTGATGAGTCTTGCTAAAAGTTTATCCATTTTTGAAAACAGCATTTCTCATCTCACAGTTTCTGTGGGTTAGGAACCCCGGCATTTCTTATCTCTGGCCGAAATTATTAAAGTGGAGCTGCAGTCATCTCTAAGGTCTACTGGGGAAAGGTCTGCTTCTAAACTCACTCACGTAGCTGTTGGCAGGATTTAGTTCCTTGCAAGTTGTTGGACTATGAGCCTCCATTTCTCATTGTCTGTTGGCCAGAGGCTTCCCTTATTGCCTTACCACACAGACCTCTCTATAGGGCAGCTCATGACATGGCAGCTTGCTTTAGCTGAGAGCAAGTGAGAAGAGCCAGAGAGTGTGAGCAAGACTGAAGCTACAGTCTTGTAATGTGAACTAGGAAGTCACATCCGATGACTTCTGTTGTATTCTATTTATTATGAGCAGTCTACCAGGTCTAAAAAAGTGGAGACGATTACACTTGGGTGTAACTACCAGGAAGTAAAGAAAAGGAAATACTTATTTTTAACCAGCATTTCAGATAATTCTGATAAGGGTGGCCCTGAAACCATTTGCTGAGAAACATTTCATGGGGGTTCTGTGGAGGGATTCTTTTGCTGATAAAACAACCATAATGATCCTTTCTTCAATTAATGTGAGCCCTTGGATATCTGAGCTCCCACTACCTGCCACATCCTATGCTATGTACTTTCTACATGTATTTACTTAATATTGTGTGTAAAATAGTCATTCATAATGACCCTGAAATTCAGCATTATTTTCCCCAGATGGATGGGGATACAGAAAATGTTTAAAGATGGGCCTTTTGGTGGGCCTGATCCCCTCATGTGAGGCTGTCCCTTTCAGGCCCCAAGAGAAGGTCTTGGCTCTTACACCCACCCCTCCACACCTCCCCAGGATATGGATACATGAGCCAAGACTCCAGTGAGTCTCTGCCCTGAGGCTGTTACACAGAACTCATATGGAGGCTTACCAAGCATAAGGCTATTCCATTACAAAGGGCATCATAAGCTGACACATTTTATCTGTCTGTCTGGTAGAATGGGTCAATATCACACAAACTAATCCAGGGAGAATGATGAAGCATTGATCTCCTAGGTTTTATCAGGTGGGCAGACTGAAGTCAACCCACACAGAAAAGTTTTCTTAAAATAAGGTAGAGCAAGAAAAGGAGACAAAGGTTTGTTGTGTTTCTGTTACAAAGTTAAAATCCAGACAAGCAGCACAAGCAGCTTTTTGTTTTTAGCAGAGCCTAAGAACACTTTTTCACTTAATATTACTGAAATACCCAGTGCAGTGACCGAAATGGGAAGGAAATCCAAAACAGAGGGGATATGTGTATACGTATAGCTGATTCACTTTGTACTGTTAGTACAGTAGAAACTAACACAGCCTTGTAAAGCAACTATACTCCAATAAAAATTAAAAAGAAGGAAGGAGGGAGGGAAGGAAGGAAGACAGACAGACAGACACAGAGACCCAGGCTTCTTGTGATGGTACCAAGGATTTTGAACTTAAAAGCCTACAAAATCTTGGAAGATGAAGAGAATGAGGACTGTCTGCTGTGTGGAGTTTGCAATGGTGACCTGAGGAAGACATGCCCCTTTTACAGAGGACAGCCCTTTTTAAGGTCAGCAGATGAATTGCTTCAGGGAATTATGGTCATTGTTTTGCCAGAAATGTCAATTTTTAAAGAAAAGTTGAAAATCTGTATTTTTGTTTTCGTTTTTCTGATTTTTTGATGTCGTGTTAAAGCTTTCCATCGGCCAAATAAGACACACAGTCTCCCAGTCAATGATCTCTGTTTTACTGCTACGGAAGGGAGAACCTGTCACTCAGGTAAAGGAAACTCACTTTCTACAGTGTTTTAGGCACTTTATAACACATCATAAAGTTCTCAAAACAACTCTGTGTTTAGAAATCATCATGCCTATCTTACAGATGAAAGTGAGGTTGAGAGATGTTAAGTGACTTTGCCAGGTTCACACAGCCTACAAGTGGCTAGGGCAGGTCTGAACTCAGGTTGGTTTGACTGGAAGAGCTACAGATGTGGATGCTGTGCCTCCTTTGGGAGGGGAGGGTCCTTCTCAGGGTTGTTACCTCACTATGCACGGTCACTGTTATGGTGTTGAGGGCCATGCCACTGTTCTCCAAAGGTCAGCCCCACTGGTATATGATGCAGATGCTGGACCAGCTCTCCTATGATTAGCATGAACTACGAGTTAGTAATTGATCACCACCTTTTCTGGAGTTGTCAAGCTTAGATTTATTGCATTTTGTGCAATCACCCTTCCATGTCCTTGAAGTCCCTATGTACAGTCTACATTATCTAGATTCCACATGAGCTAGGTATTTCATGTGTGAAATGAAGCTTCCTGAATTGTAGCCAAAATGTGGCTATTAGCCTCCAATTGGAGGTATGTGTGTCTATCCATTAGATATGCCCGCTATCTTTAAAATTAAGGTAAATTATCTTTCATTTTATATTGGGAATTTGATGGCACTTCCTGAGACACCTTAAATCTCTCTGAGTTGCTACAAAACCCGAACGAGGAGTTGAAGCTGTAATCTGTACCTGTCACTTGTTTTTGAATAGATTATGAACTCCTAGAGGATTAGGCCTGTGTCTGTATAGTTCTCTTTATACAGAGATGAAGGCTTTCACTGCATTATCTATAACTGGGTATTTAATAAATGCTTTTTGATGAGGATAATGGTATGGAAATAAAACTCCTGAGATGCAGAGTCTGCCTGGAATTGTGGCCTCGTTAGGGGATGACGGGTGAATGGGGAAGCTTGGGCACATAGCAATATGGATCTCATTCTGGAAGCTGTGTGCTCTCCTGGCTTGGAATACTGGGAAGAGAAAAATGGAAAGGTGTGATGAAGACAGAAATTCTGTTGATTGACACTAACTCCAGACTCCATTTGGAATCTGGCGATGCATCTCATAGGCCTCTGATTGCTTGACAAATCACACAAAGATTTACTTACAGCCATTACGGTGTGTAATCGCAAGCACACCAGTGCCCAACAGGGGTGAAGGTAGAGGTTAATGGCTCTCTTTATATTTGCATTATTACTTGAACCCTGGCTTTTGTGGTCAGATGGGTTTTCTTCCCATCTAGCTTTCTGAAGTGTTTTCAGATTGTCTACTTTAGGCTGTTTTACAGTTGCCTTTTCTAATATCTGTCTTGTATGCTAGAAAGTAAGTAAAGAAAATTCAAGATGTGAGCTATTGATACTACCATGCAAGTAAATATTAAGTCTTTTGTTGAGCTTTCTAAAGGCCAAATTGTATTTCCTTTTTATCTAAAGTGTTAAAAAATGTGGCCAATTTTAACCGGCTGCCCTAAATGTATCAAAAGGCCCTTAGAAGTTTTCTTCTTCGCCACCGCGGTGAATTCTTTAAGCAAATTGATTTTGAGCTTGCAAAGCAGTGTGAATATACATACTGGCAGTGAAATGTGCACTGAAAATGTTAAATTCTATGTTTTGTATATCTTACCACAATAAAGCAAATTTGATCTTAAGCATCTAATCAGTCATTGAGATTGTCAGACTGATCCATAGATCATGGGTGATATTTGCATGCAGTACTGTAAGTGTGTGGGTAGAGAATATCACTCTGTAACACTAAGGTACAAGACATATATATTATTTTAGTTTCCCTAAATCAAGTTAAATTTGGTTCTGAGCTCTCATCTAG
Source organism: Hippopotamus amphibius kiboko (assembly GCF_030028045.1). Classification (NCBI taxonomy): domain Eukaryota; kingdom Metazoa; phylum Chordata; class Mammalia; order Artiodactyla; family Hippopotamidae; genus Hippopotamus; species Hippopotamus amphibius. The sequence goes on from NC_080189.1 coordinate 163,653,598, forward strand.
TGGCAGGGTATGTGAAAAAATCAATTGCATTATGTTTGAGAGAGCACATTTCCTAGGGTTCTTCAAAAATTTGGGTGAAAATTTCATGAGATTGGGAAAATAGGAGTAGAGGGTTGCATCCTTCCCATAGGGCCCTGTTGTAATTATTTCTCTATTTGCCATGTGATGCAGCTCTTCAATTTGGTCCTTCACTATCTGTCAGGCTTACAGGCTTACTGGTCACAGAGAGGCCCTCTACTGGCCCTCCGGCCTAGAAACTTGGCCGGAGAAACACTTTCTACTCTTCTTCAGAAGGCTGTAGTGTTGGTTCCACAGGAATCAGCAGGAATCCCTTCCATCTTGGGCATTACTTCAAAGGAGACCTGGGTCTCTATTATTCATAGAAACTTACTAATTCCTTATCCTTTTTTTAACTCATCCCTCTGAGTGGGCTCTCTTACTTCTTTAAACCCCAGCACTCCATCAGCCCAGGCTCCCAGATAAGCTTTTGTAAGAGGGAAGTTGAATTCTGGGTGTCTGCAAACTGTGACTCTTCTGCCCTAAGTCACAGCAGTTGTTAGTGATCTGGAGAGGAAAGGATCTGAGACTTAGAACAGGACAGCCTAGGATCTTCTTGGTATGGGGGAGGTAAAAATGCTTCTCCTTTTTCTGAATGTCCAAGGCAGCTAGAACAAGAAATGATTACTCCAACTGTATTTTTGTTTGTTTGTTTGTTTGTTTGCTATGCAAGCATTATTAGTATTGGTAACGTAATAGTTGAAAGTGTGGTTTTAGAGACAGAGAGCTTGAATGTGAATCTTGGCTCTGCCCACTCACTGCCTATGTGACTTTGGGGAAGTTATTTAGTTCCCGATGCCTCAATTTCCTCATCTATAAAATGGAAATAATAATAGTATTTTTATCATGAACTTATTGCAAGAAACAAGTACATTAATATTTGTGAAGCACATTAAAAAAGCGAGCCTGGTATATAGAAGGTGCTCAATATGAGGAAGCTATGATAATAACTATTGTTGTCGTTATTGTTATTTTTATTATTATTATTACATCACCAAGACTGATCATGCAGTTTTAATCCTCTGGAACTCTGTGCTTAGCTCTAATTTCAAAGAATCCAAGAAAGCAGAAAAATACTCTCTACTAAATTTGGTATTTGTTCTGAGATGCTTTCAAAGAATCTTTTGTAAGGAGCCCCTCTTGGGATATTGAACGTATCCACATATCTCAGAGGAGTGCTATAAATCATTTTATGAAATTCTGATCTTTGTGCTTTCAGAATTCTAGCTGGACCACAGAAAGAAAATGACTCAAGTGTATAAAATAATCAAGCCATTTTGAAACTCAGACATGACTTCTAGATTGAGCCAAGCCCTGTTTCTTATTAGATCTGGGTAATTTACTCTTTTTTTGTCTGATCCCTGGCCTTTAAGTGTTGGTCTCACTTCTTTTCAGGGTTGCTGTAAGTCTCACTGACTAAGTTTCAGGTATACTTCCTTGAGATTCCTAGCTAGGAGAGGCTGCAGCATGCCAACTGCTGTAAGTAACAGTGTCCCATTGTTAGCACTGATTTTTTTCTTCACCTTGATAATAACTTCCAACCTGATGTGATAGCTGATAAGCACCACATTTTTGCTTTTCCCTATGGTTATGTGCGATTGGTTGCTTTAGAAAAAAAAAATTGTACTTCTTGCATGGCTTGGGGTCTCATAAATTGTAGAAATGTTTTCTTTTTGGCTTGAATAGAGCAGTAAAGCACATCCCTGGCCCTCCCTCTACACCCCCATATCTTCTCATCCCCAAAGTCTCCTACTCTTATGTCACTGAGATGTTTATTGTGTCACTCATCAGAGAGCTAAGAAAAACATCTAACTGCAGGGCCAATGCTTACTCATGTTATTCCCAGGATTCACTGTATGAATATATTGGGTATGTTTTAAGCCATTAGCTCACAACCTTTGTGTCACAATTCAGTGGTTGTCTTGATCAGTTTCCTCATCTGTCATCTCTTAGGAAGCATGTAAAAAATTAATCAAAGATATCTGCTTATATTAGCTAGATTAATGCTAGCTGATTAGCAGATGAACCTGAAAATCTCAGTGGCTTAACAAAATAGATGTTAATTTCCCACTTATATATAAAGCCCAGCTGTAGGGAGGCAGTGGGAGAACCAGCTGATGGAGGCTTGGCAGTCTTCAACAAGTGGCTTCAAAGGAAGCCCTCAGCGTAGACATCTATTCACAGATGGAGAAAGAAAGAACTTTTGGTAGTTTTTGTTTGTTTGCTTGTTTTTGTTTTGTTTTTGTTTGTTTTTGCACAAAAAGGTTATAGTAAGCAGGTAAGATGGAGCTTCAGATGGAATTATTGTTAACTGTGGTGAAAAAGGAGCTAACAAAGGTGGAACTGACAGCTTTCCTTTTAGCTATTTATCCTTCATTACTCAGAATCACGGAGTGTTAGACTTGGAAAGGGTCTATAAATAAATGTGTTCATTTTCTTGCTCCCAGGAGATCTAGTTCTAGAACCCAAAACTTTCAGCTCCTAGGCGAGTTAGTGTGCTTCTTCTACGTAAGACCCACTTCTGTGAGAGCACCCTGGCCTTGGTCACTCTGCTGGGTTTAAATCCTGGCTGTACCAATTGGGAATTGAGCAAGTTATATGATCTGCATAGGGATCATTTTAATAACTTCTTCATTGGGTGGTTGTGAGTATTAAATGTACAATGTCTGACATATACTGTATATGAAATAAATAGTATCTATCATATTCATACTCTAAATTTTGAAAAGTGGTCGCAATAATTCTCCACCCTGAATCCAGGCCCTAGGGTTATCCCTTCCCACACTGATTCTGGGCTTGGCCATATGACTTGCTTTGGCCAGTGGGACAATATGATATGTGATGCAAAGAGAGACTTGAAAAATGTCTGGAGGCTTGCCATCTCTTGCTTCTCTAGGGGATCCCTGCAACTTCCACCATGTAAATGAGGCTAGGACAGCCTGATGGATGATGAGGGATACATGGCCAAGTCATCCCCATCATCTCAGATGATGAACCAATTCCCAGACGTGTAAGTGAGGCAAGCCTCAGCTATCCAGCCTCAGGCAAGCCAGCCCAGATTAAAAAAAACCACTCAGCTTACCCACAGAATTTTAAGAAATAATAAATATTTGTTATTTTAAATGGGTGGTTCATTATCCAGCAAAAACTAACTGATACAAAAGGATCACAGTTCAGAGGTTTATTGTGGGCGTGATCTGGAACTGGTACCCATCATTTCATTAAATCTGTCACATGGTCCCGCCTAACTGCAAGGGAGGCTGTAAAACCAGGGAATCCAGAAAGAAAAGGAACGAGGCTCTAAGAACAGCCAGTCAGTATCTTCCACACTGATTTACTTTTACTTTGTAAAAAGAACCCTGAGGTGGTAATCAGAGTGTAACAACTTCCCAGGCAAGTTCCTTGGGCCAGGTCATTAGACAGTCCCTTTTAGTTTATTTGTTTGGCACAGGGAAGTAGGGAAAATGAAATGGGACAGATGTGCCGCCTTCCTGGGATGTAGTCTGGTAGATCAATTCCTGCCAAGGTTCTTCTGCAACCCTGAGAAATAAAATAAGGAACCTGTGGACAAATACCACAAGGTAGGAGGGGTATGAAGCTGTGTTTTTTGAGAGTAAGAGATTTTTACTTCTTCTTACTGAGAAGGAAGTCAGGGCATCTATCCTTGAGAGTGTTACTGATACGTTTTCACCTTCTGTCTGAAGCAGTCCTGCTCCTATGCTAAGAAAAGTAAGGGCAAGCTAGCCCAATTCTCTTTGCTCCAGTATGCCCCATCCCAGACCATTTGTCAGTAAAAGCCTCTTTCTTTTCATTCCCTCCCCCATTTGGATCTCTGGGTCTGGGGACAGAAATCTCGGAGACTGAATTTTATGAGGAAGGCAGCCTGGCATTTACACAGGGCACCCTGCTTTGGAGTCAGACTGTCCAGGTTCCCATGCTGCCTCCACCACAGTAATTAGCTCTGTGTGATGTTATACAACTTCTGTAAGCCTTGATTATGAGGGTCAAAATGACATTTATGAGGCATGTGGCACACAGTAGATGCTTATTAAATGTTATCCATTATGGTTACTATTATTATTATCTGATTTTCCTTTCCTTCTTCCTTTTGATCTTGCCCATTAGTCTAACAGGAAAAAGATCACAAATTGGGGTAGAAGGCCTAGAAAGGAAGGGTAGATGAGGAGACAGGGAAACATTGAACTTATTTCACCATTCAAATGTTAGCCCATATTTGTACGGTAAATGAGTTTTTAAAGGAATTTACCTAGACAGCCTCATTTAGTATGACAATTCTATGATATTCATGGAATATGCAGTCTACTTGAGAGATAAAAAAATAAACACATGAGGACTTCCCTGGTGGCACAGTAGTTAAGACTTCACCTGCCAGTGCAGGGGATATGGGTTCTATCCCTGGTCCAAGAAGATCCCACCCACATGCTGCGGAGCAGCTAAGCCCGTGCGCCACAACTACTGAGCCTGCACTCTAGAGCCTGGGAGCCACAACTCCTGAGCCTGTGTGCTGCAACTACTGAAGTCCTGCACCTAGAGCCCATGCTCTACAACAAGAGAAGCCACCACAGTGAGAAGCCCGCACACTGCAACAAAGAGTAGTCCCCACTCACCGCAGCTAGAGAAATCCCACGTGTAGCAACAAAGACCTAATGCAGCCAATAAATAAATAAATTTATTTATTAAAAAAACATTAAAAAATGAACACATGGGGAGTTAAGTAACAATTGAATTACTGAGACTGCAATAACTTTTTTAACTCACTGCTTAATGTTAGAAAAATTTTTCAAATATTTTGGAATCAAATGTGTTGGATTGAAGTGCTTTATGTTGGTCTCCACCATCAGCTAATGGGCTAATAGACCAAACTCTCCTGATTACTTGTGTTCAGGATTATCGATATAAAAATTGGTTTCATATCCTCACAGTCCGTTTACTCCCATCCCCTGACATGCACTAGTGCCCCCAGTCCTACTGCCACTGGGTTAACTGTGGATCCACTTTCCCCGTGTCTCTCCATATCTAGTCTATTTCCATAAACCTGGCTTCTACAATATTGCTTATTAGACTTCCTTAAGGCATGTTCTGTCCTGGGTCAGTTTTCCTTCAATCTATAGGCAAGTTCTTGCTCAGATCTAGGAATGTGCCAGTCGTGTGCATCTCTGCTCTAAACCAAGCATTATTTCTCAGCATGATACCTGTGTTCCCATTGCTCCCCTTTGATTTACAAGGCTAGGGGGAGGCAGAGGATGGCTTTAATAACCAAGTGTTCATGGTCTCTTGGATTTCAAGGTCTCTTTAGAAAACAGTTCCAAGGCATCAATGGAAGAGATGTCACAGAGTAGCATATCATTAACTAACATTTAAGTTTTTATTGCTATAGGAGACTAGAGAAAAGAAAAGTCACTTTGGGTTGGGGGGTCAGGGAAGACTTCATAGAAGTTACGAGATTTGAGCTGGGTTATGTTGATAACAAAGTAGAGAATGCCATAACCAAAAGAGTAGTGGTATAAATGCGCAAAGAGTTTTTGGAGGGATTATCAAGTTTCCTACAGATAGTACAGGAAAGTAGCCCCTTTCTGTAGGAAATAATTTTGAGAGGAAGTTGGAGATAACTTTGCCTGGAATGGTTTCTGCCAGCCAGTTAATCTACTCATCCAACAGATATTTATTGAGTACCTAGTCAATAAATTCCAGGCACTGTTTTAGGCTCCCCAGTTTATCAATGAACAGGACGGGAAAGGTTCTTTCCTTCATGCTAAGTGTGGCACAAACAAAAATAAGAAGATAAAACATATGGTAATGTCAGATAGTCACAGTGCTATGGGAAATTAAAGCAAGGGAAAGTAAAAGTGCATAATTGGAAGGATTAAACACCATTTTAGGGAGAGCGGACAGGGATGGTCACTTGGAGTAGGTGACATTTAAACTGAGATATGATTGAGGAGTGGGAGTCATTCATGTGAAAGATCTGGAAGATGAGTATTCCTGGCAAAAGAACAGCTAAGGTGGGAATGAGCTTGGTATGGTCAAGGAAAAGCACATAGAAATGGGATGGGAGATCAGATTACTCTGTAGGTTGCTTGGAAGATATGCCCAGGTCCGGTCCTACTACTGATGAATTAGAATCTCTGAGGTGAGGTCCAGGCCACAGTCCTTATTAACACTTCTTCAAGTGATTCTAATGGGTTGCCAAGGTTGAGAAGCACTTCATTAGAGAGAAAAGCCAAAAGAAGGGCTTTTTGTTTGGGCGGGGCGGAGGAGGGGGTTGGAAGGCAGAGGACATTGCCGGATGTAATGGAGAAGGAGCCATATGAAGAGAGTAATCCTGAAGGAGTATGGCTGGGCCTGGAGGGAAGATTATCCTTGACCTTGTGGCCAATGGAGTCCAGAGTGTACTGTTTCAAGTGTGAGGTCCCTATGTTCTTAGGTAGTCTCCCTTGCCAGTTTGCTGAAACTGCTTGTGCCAACTGTGGCAGGAGCCAAAGAGTTAAGGTTTGGCTTATTTATTTTCTGCAGATCACAGAGATCCAACTTTCAGAGCCAGGGAACAAGGCAGCTGATCCTAAGCTGGAAAGACTCCCCTAGGCATCCCCTTCTGCTTGAGGAGGGGCCTGGTGAACAGCAGTTTAAATAATGAGCTTATAGCATAGTTCTACGTGCCAATTATTTTTTTTTCTATAAAAACTAGAGGTTGCCTTACATGCTCTGTATAAAAAAGTGAGAGATTTCCCTAATAGGAGAACACAGATCCTACAGAGGAAAAAGACTGGTTTCAGGCACAGATGGGATGTGAGATGGATGGAGAGCTGCCACCAAGGCTGAGAGAGGATGAGAGTCTTACAAGATAGAGTTCAGAAGAGGAAGCTCTTGAGCTTAGAGGAAATGTGAGGGGGATAAAAAAGATGATGTGTGATTACAGGGAATAGAGCAGGAAAAGATACATGATACAGACAGACTTTGTCTCTTTAAAGTCTTAAATAAGAACATCAAGTGAGGCAGCACAGTGGAGAACGAGAGCTCTAACATCCAAATTGGATGAATTCCTTAAACTATTTAAGCCTTAGCTTCCTCACTTGTAAAATGGGAATAATAGTACCTGAGTCCTCAACTGCGGGGAGGATGTAAGGGGCTTGGCCCCGTGCCTGGCACTTCGTAAGAGCTCAGTCTATGGTAGCACATGTTGCAGCCGTCATCACTATCGTCAAAATTATCATATAGTTCTAGTTTTAACCAAAATATCACGGAAATCAGGAGTTTGGGATTAACAAATACACACCACTATATATAACATAGATCGTCAACCAGGACCTACTGTATAGCACAGGGAGCTATACTCAGTATTCTGTAATAACCTATATGGGAAGAGAATCTGAAAAAGAATGGATATATGTTTATGTATAAATGAATCACTTTGCTGTACACCTGAAACACAACATTGTAAATCAGTTATACTCTAATATAATGTAAAATTTTTAAAAAGAAATTACCGTTTAGTTTTTACCATTAAGTTAAAAATGTCAAGAAGTCAAACTGTAGTGCCCAGATGTTCAAAGAGAATCAGGATTTGACTAAATTCACAGTCAAGTAAGATTTACCTGGTGTCTACCATGTGCCAGTCACTTGCTTCCCTTTCTCCCTTTTCATTCTGTGAAACCGAGGAGAAGGAACAGGGCTGGGCAGAGCTGCAGGGGAGAGTCTGGCTATGAAGGCTGTGAGTGACAAATATTGGGCATGGTGCTTTCTGAGGGAAGTTCTGCGTCATCCACGGCTTTGATTGCTAATCTGGGAGTAGATATAAAAGTTAGATTGCCAGTCCTGGAGCCTGGAAAATCTGAGATGGTTTTAAAGATGATGATGGCACTGGTAAAGAGTGATGGGTGACAGGGGGCTTTCAACCTTTCGCTTGGGCGTCAGTGGGAAGCAGCACGGCCAGCAGCTGCAGGCACAGCCTAGACTTCTGCATCTGTCCCCTGGAGAGAAGGTTGATCCCAGTTAGTGGAGAAGATCTGGGGAGAACTGTTATGTAAACAGTGACAATGAGAACCAAATAAGCAGTTGGGTTCTCTGGGGGGGTAAAGTAGAATATTGGAAACAACCGAGCTGAAATTCAAGAAATAACTGTCGTCAGTGGGTCATGAAGAGAGGAGTTAGCAAAGGACACAAAAAAGTCTCATCATTATATATAATAAGGCAAAACTGGGATTTAGGAGACCTGTGTGCTAGACTATGTTACACACAAGAAATTGGTATCAGCTAGGCCTCAGTTTCTTCAGTCTGAAAAATAAGGCCCTTGGGTTAGGTGATGGCTGATCCACCTTTCAGTTTAAAATACTCTTATTCTGTGGAGTACAGAGAAGCTTATGGTCTGGGCTTAGTGGTATCAAGCTTAAGGCAGCAAGTGAGAAAGCATTTCACCTTCCTAGGTTTTCAGGCCATGTCCAGCTTTGTTTTATTTGAATGCAATTCAGGGTTTCATTCTCATGGGGTGAAAGGAAATAGACACTGTAGAAGTGTTTAAATCAATGTGTATTTACTGGGGTGCCGGCAGTGGCTTCACGACTAGAAGGGAAAAGGGTTATTAGGCTATTTAACATGTTGATTTAAGTAATGCAGGATTTTGAGTGGTGGTAACCAGGCTTCTACTAGGACATCTCATTAATAGGTTCTGTTCTAACTCTGCCTTTGCCTGGAACATGTGGGTGACTCAGATTTGGTAGGAGAGGGCTGTCTGATGAGCTACCCCCACTGTTGTTAGCGCACAGGCACAGAGATGGAATTTTGAGTATACCTGTTTTCCCTGTCATCATGTTTGTCACGGAAATAGACTCCCTGCAGCATTACCAGAAAACTCATATGTTACCTTCAATTCACATTTTGTTCACCTCTTTCTCCCCAGTGCGTTAGTCAAGTTCAGAAACTAGACTGTCAGCTGCCAGACAGGCTGCCCTTCTCCTTTAGAGATAGGTAAAAACCATGTAGTAATTCATTATCAAAGCTTACAGCCCTAGAAGGTGTTTTGGCCTTCAGTGTAATTATTCTAAAAAATCAAGCAATAAAGAAAAGAAAAGTGCCTGGGACAGTAAGATGGGCTATCCAGTTGTCAGAAGTCAAGTTTTCACCTCTACCAGTGCAAGTTCATATTCTGTTCTAAGTCATCAGAGGGAAACGCAAGATGATCACTGTCAGTTTAGACTGTCAAAAAAACTTGTCCAAAATCTGTAAAGTTGTCATTCCGCATATATTCTCACTGCAGAAACCAGAGATCCAGCTTCTCGTGCTTAAACTTTCTGACTAGACAAATGGGCCCTCTGGGATGATGTCTTGGATGACTATCTGAGCTGGAGTTGCAAATAGAGTAATATGCGTTTGTGAAGTTATTGGAACCCAGATAGTGTAGAAGATTAATTATGGAGTATGGAACAAAGATCTAAAGCATGGTGTCTACTCACGAGGCCTTTATCCCAAGAATTGCAATGTGATGGCCACAGTGAAGGATACAGGAGGTCAGAAAAGAGGCTGAATTTCTGAGGAAATGGTAGTTTATGTGGAGTTTCACCCACCTACAACAATTGCAGGGACACTCTTTGTTACTTGAATTCCTCCCTAGCTGGCGATCCAACTCAGTCTGGAGTTCCAGGAGCAAGCGTTGGTTAGGGCGTGTGCTTAATTTGACTTTTGCTTCATGTGCAAAGTAGAAGAGAAAAAGTGAGGGTCCTAAAGCAGAGGTGGCTTGAGAACCAATGAGAGTCTCTGTGAGCAGAGGTCCAGCAGAAATAGGAGAATTGGGTTTGATTTAGGCTGTAACCAGGGATAGGCATGATGGCTCTTATTTGGTTTTTATCCTTGATGTATACGGGAGAAAGTTTCACCAGAAGCAAAATTTCAACCAGAAGCCAGGCTTTTTTTGAACAGAGGAACTTTGTCTCTTCCTCTGCTAGAAAGTGATGAGGTCTCAGTCCCTGCCCTGATTGCTTCACAGGTGGATACACCCTGAGGTAGGTGGGAGTAATTCTTGTTTTATTTTACTAAAGTACACCTCAGAAAGGTGTGCATTCTGAGGCATTACAGGAGGTAAGATAGGCCCGTGATGTGTCCCCGTTTGATTACTGTGAGTTTTCTCTGTGTGATGTCTTTTCCACCTGGAGCCTAGTCATGGGAAAAAGAACCATAACCAGTAACTGTCAGTCTTCTCCAAGGAGTCAGACAGCCAGCTTTCCCTCTACCGTACACAAAGATTGGTTCAACAATTTTCCATGCAACTTATCTGTGGATCAGAGTAGACCCAAAATAAAATCTTTAGTATGTAAAAACCTTACAAAGAAGTTGAGTGTTAATGGTAGCCAAGAACCTAGGAGGATAATTTTGGAGCTATTTATGAAATATGTACCTATGTTAAAGGCCATCTTGGCAAACCAAGGGGTCTCTCCTACCCATCACCCAGACTTAGGAATACCAGGGCTCTGATACCCATCACTGTAATGACTGGATTCCCCATATCTATTAGCTTCCTCTAATCATCGTGGTGTCTTCACAAGAAAATGGTTCATTTTAGTCCATCCCATGGCTACCTCCATTCCCTGTATGATTCTTTAGGAAGTGTTTTGTTGAAGCGGTTCTTTGTTATGTTTAATTTAAGGCCATTTATTCATTAACTCATTTACACAGTACACATTAATTGAGCATATATATTGTGCCTGGCACTGGAAAAACAGAATAATAAATCTCTCTTCTCGTCCTTGAACTCATGTTATTCTATTTGTAAAGGTTGAAAACAATTATAATATAGAGTGAGCAATATCAAGTTACATGCAAATTGCTTAAGGAGATAGCAACTAACTGTCTATGTTGGTTGGAAGGACTCACAGAGAAGGTGACATTTGTTCAGGGCCTTGAAGAATGAGTAGGAGTCTCCTAGGGAATCAGGGGAAGAGGACTTTGTATCAAAGGAGCTGCACGCGTGAAGACACAGAAGACATGGCACAAGTTTAAATCTGGATTTCACCACTTACAAGCTGGGTAAAGTCATTTAGCTTATTTTGAAGCCTCAATATCTTTATTTTTAGAATATGGATACTTTATTTCCTGTCTACTCACAAATATATGTTGAGACTCAAATATCCTCCTGTTTTTGAAATTAGTTTGAAAATGATGAGGCTGGGGATGATTACTGGATAGGTTGGATGGTTGTCCAACTGGTGCCTTTCATGAGGGGAGGAGACAGGACACTGCCTGTCACCACAGTGAAGGTTTGGGGCTGTGCGGACTACAGTGGGCAGAGGAGACAGACAGTACAGTGATGGTGCTGAGAAGTTGATCTGTTTCCCTTTTTAAATAGCTCTGCATGGAAGCTGTCAGTGGGCGCTCTCCCCAGCCAGATTTATGGCTTCTGAATGACATTGTTTTACTTTGCCATTTGGAGGCTAAACAAGGCTGGAGGGAACAAGAGTCTCATTTTCCTATCAGTGGCAAATGCATATCAATCAATGTAACTGAAGTCCAGATGGAGTAATTTATGGGAGACCCATTGCATACTCCCTTGTGTACTTTCTCTCTCCCCCCCTTCTCTCTCCTCCCACCATCCCCTCTTTCCCTCCTATTCTTTCCACCATCCTTTCTTTCTGCCCCTTTCTGGCATTCAGGCCTGTCCACATGAAAAGCATAGGCCAATTAGAAAATACTCCTCCCGCTCTCTTCAGCCCATCTCTCTTGATGTTTAGGTCAGTTTGGCAGCTGTTCTTCTCCAAAGGACACATCCTTTTTTTTTTAAAAAAAAAGGCATCTGTCACTTTATTGAGGGCCATTTAGATATTAATCATCAGAAATAAATCATGAAGAAAGAGTTCCTTTTCTAGAAAGTCATATACACAGAGTTAATTAGCCAATACCATGCAGGAGGAGAAATGCTCTACCTGTAGCCCAGGGTTGACTTTTCCAATGACCACTTAGCAATCAAGGATGGGAAATGAGCAACATTTCCTAGGCTCTTGTATTAATTATTTTGGGGGGATGGATGTAAGTTTTGGGGTGAGGCAAACACTCCCAGATTATTCTTGGGGAGATGGATCATATACTTTAATAAAAACTTGTGAAAGCTTTAATTACAGTGCATGGTTTACAGAGTAAGATATAATGATGTAACTGGTTAAGAGGCTCCCTCTGTGAGTAGAGCTTATATGTATATCCTGATGAAACAGAAAGGATGGAATGTACATTTTTTGAGGCTATGAGAAAGGAAACATGGGGACCAATAGAAGAGAAGGGTGAAACTTAATTGTTGGCTTTTGTTGTTTGAAGAATTCTTGTTAAAGAGGATGGTGGTCCACTACTTTTTAATCTCACTGATACATAAGCAGGGAAGAATAGATAAGAGATGAAGAAAAATGATGTACGTTGAACTTCAATATGCTATCCTTATTGTTTATTTGCTGTATCATAGGTTTCTCAGAGTAGGATTTTTCTTACCTGGTTGGTATAATTTAGATACCATCTTACCACAAGAAAAAGGCTGTGATGGTGGAGGGAGGGGTATGTTCAAGTCAGAGGATTGATATTTATAAAGCACCTGCTATGAATGAGGTACTATACTTTTTTACATACACTATCTCATTTAACCAACAATTCTATGAATTAGGTTATTTCTACATGTATTTTACAAATAAGAAAACTGAAAATGAAAGAGACTAAGTACTTGATTAATGTTACATAGCCATAATATATCAGTCAGGATCTAAATCCAGGTGTGTCTGACTCTAAATTCCAGACACTTCATATTTTACTAAGATGTCCAATAAATATTTGTTGATAGACTCATCTTTATTCAAGGTAGGAGGGTGGACCCATTGGTTTCTCTTAGCCTTTTCCATAAGTCTATTGTCAGAAATAGTTGATTATAATAAGAATAATTCCTAGTATTATTATAGTGGTAGACATCTTTGTGTTGCCTAACTAGTGTCTTCCCTTTCTTTGGGCAACAGAATTTGTTTTCCCAATGGGTATTAAAAACTATATTTTTCTGATGAAGGTGGAAACTCCTTCTGCTCCAATTCACTTCCAGTTATAAGGTTGGGCACATAATCTACTCTGATCAATCAGAGTAGCCTATTCGTCTGTCCACAGCTGTTGGTTTTTCATGTTTTCCAAGCTGATTTTAGCTTTCTGCTAGAGTCATCAGGGAAGATGCTCTCTTTCCACTGGTGTTATTAAGCATGTAGGATGCAAAGCTGAGACTACTAGTAGGATCCATTCCCATTAATTTGAAATAAAAGAGCTTGTCTGGGATATAAGGAAGAAGAGGAGAGTCAAGCCCTGTTGATATTCTTTAAGATTCTGGGTCCAGCCACACCTGGACCACACTTTTTTAATTCTTTAAAGGGGTGTGAATCTATAATATTTTCCTGTTATCTTGGTTTATGTTATTTGCAACCAAATTAATTTTTAAATACATAAAAATCTGACAATATTATCTTATTTTGTGTGAGTGGCTGATAAATCATATATCTATAGTCAATGAGACAGCACTGATCACATTCCATAATGGTGGACACAAGTCTGATCCAAACCTCATGGAGACTTTGGCATCTGCCCTTGTCTTCCAGATTATCTTAGAACTGCTCTGAAGGATCAATTAGTTGCCCAACAAATACGTTTAGTGCCTCAGACTCTGTGTAATGCCTGGGGGCCCACCTGGACTGGCCTTGATTGAGCCATCTCTCTTGCCTGTGAGGTCCCAGAGGCTGCTGTAAACTCAAGGAGTAATGCCAAATGAGAAACGAGGTGCTGATTTATTATCAATTGTGCGTGTGTTCAAAACTCCCAACAGCTTTCCAGTAAACTTGGAGCATAGAGTTAAGGTCCAAACCTAGGCCTTCTAATTCACATCTTAACCCTAGTCAGTGGTAAGACCACAGGGCCCAGTACTGGTTAGTAAGAAATAAAAGAGGATGATCAGTAGACCAGACTTTAATTAAGGATCTAAACGTGGGTCATCTTCCGGCACATCCAGGAAACAGTGGAGAAAGCCACATCCAAATGAATGAGCTTTCAATTTCAGTGAGTCCTTCCACTAGGAAACATGGCCCAATCAATGTCCTGTTCAATCCAGGGAATCAGACTGGGAAAAGGAAGTACGTCATCCACAGATTTTGGTACTTTATCACCATCATCACCATCATCAACAGCATCACCATCACCATCATCACCATCATCATGGATGCTAGTAACACACCTCATAAGTGATTTCTGACATAAAGATGTACTGCAAACACAGTGATTGAGAACTGGCCGCATTGTGTACATCACTGCACTATCACCATGTATGCTGCTTCTTTGTCTTTACTGAATGTGTTTATATTTCCACCTATATGTAGGCCTGCTCTCCAGGGATATACCATGGTGGGGAAAAGCCTCTATGTTGTGTTACAGTGATCTACTGAGGAAGAGTACTACCTGTGTATGTTTTTAGGAAGTCATATTATAGGATGTGTATGTCTGTTAACCTAATCACTGAACCAGATCCAAGGTCCAGAGGGACTATTTGAGATCATCTTTCTAACCCAGTAATTCTCAAGCTTAGTTGCATGACAGAATGCCTGGAGAACTTACTAAAAACACTGGTTCCTGGGCTCTACCCAAGACCTACTAAATCAGAATCTCTTGTGGTAGGAGGGTAGGGCATAGGAATACGTATTTATAACAACTTCCTCAGGTGATTCTTATGCCAGTCCACAGACTAGCCCTTGGGGATTCCTTTATCTTTAACTTTCAAGTTAAAAAACATCACTCTGAAATCTCATGAGCCAGACAGGAATCTAACCTATATTCAAAGATGTTTAGAAAAATGTATCTGCAACCTCTTTCAACAACAAATTCTTTTGTCCAGTAAACTTCATTTTCAAAATGCTCTATCTCATATCTCACATAATCCCTGGCATTGCCAAATGAGATTGTTTCCAATCCCCTGCTTATTGTTATTGTTGATGTTGTTGTTTTGTGCTGCTACTGAAACCAGGTGGAGAGCAGGTTAGGTCACAGACATGCTTTCTTAGCTTCTTCTTGGTTCTTTGTTCTATTTTTTATTTGACTCCTGATTCCAAGGTGTTCATGCTTGGGATGTTTCTATTTCTCTTAGTGAGATCCATTACCTGAACCTCATCTGGACCTTGGTAAAGTGGTTCAAAATGGCATCAAAATGAATCAGATTTGCAGCGCTGGAAAAGGGGGTACAGAATCATGAAAGGGAACAGAATAAGGGCCTGGGAACCTGAATGTGAGTTTGTCTGAAGAGGAAATGATGATTCCAATAGGTGTCTTTATTTTTTTCCCCTTTTGCATTCTCCTGGTAGCTAATCCGCTTGGCATGATCCTCTTAACTGCATGTGTTCTGTCAGTATTTTATCTGATCTGCTTCTCTGACAATCCATTCTAAGGTTTGCTAGCTTCTTCCTATTTTTGAGAACCTCTACATATGACATGGGAAAATCAACCCTGTTTCTCCATTTTGATACAAATTTGAGTTTGGGTGATGTTTAGAAGATGAGAGCCCTTTGTACAGTTTGGAGTTATGTGACAATTCTGGAAGCAAAGTTTCCAGTTTTTAAAATTTGGTAGGACGAGACCTGAACAGTCTTTCTCCTTTGTCTGTAAGCTGAACTGTAATTTGTACACTGTTGGTATGGGTCAGGGGACTGCTAGGCTGAATCAGAGGCCGGCCAGGTAAAGGGAACCTTTAAAATATATTAGCCCACATGCCTAGGTGCTGACAACAGTAATCAGTAGCTGTTAAAGTTCTTTAATAAGCTTGACATTGCTTTCATTTGTGTCATCAAGGAAATGAGAGCATGATGAGGACATCCTTCACTTACCATAGATAAAGGCAGGGATTTTCTTCCTATAGATCCAGCCCTCTCTGTGTTCTGCCTTCTGTGGAGAATGACCTCAGGGCTAAAAAGGCATGACCAATTGTCCCAGTACTTCAGTCTCTCTGCTTGACATTATACCATAATTGCTTCATCTGGTTGGTTGGGAATTCAAATCTCTCTAAATTAAAATACTCCTGAGAGAGGTCCAACCTTAATCCCTTTATCAGCTTACTCTGTAATTATCAATTAATACTTTAAGAGAGATTAGCCTGCCTCCAATGGAAATCAAGATAGTGGTGGTGTAGTGAGTTCTCCTGGTTTGGGTACTTATTAGCAGAGTGACCTTGATATTTAAATTTCTCTACATCCTTAGTTCTTCATTGTTTTAAGTAGAAGGACTAGGTGATAAGCTCTCCAAATGCATTCCTGAATTGCTCCCTGCAAAGGGGTTGATAAAGAACTTCCTTCCTTCATGGCTTTCTTCATCTTGTTTATAGAACTCAGGCAACACAATTGTGCAGTTAGTGAAACAAAAAGAGGGTGTGACTAGAGTGAAGCCACAGGAAGCCTAGATTGCCATAAAATTACTTAGTTGCAAACCTCGAACAGCTGCATCCCAGAGATGAGTTTGCAAAGGAGGAGTATCTTATGGGATGTCACAGCTCAACAGCAGAAAAATAGGCTGATACGATCAGAAAGCATGCCAGGACATTGTGGACATCTGCCATGCAGAATGACATCCAGTGGCTGTCTGAACACCGTCTGCAATCCCACTCTTGACTTTGAAGAGACCCCTGGGCCTCAAATTTCAAATCTGCACAGATAGCACTATAACCAGCAGGCTTGGCTTTCTCCTGTCAACATGATGCAAATGTCTCTGTGGATACAGGGTTTAGAGTCACAGAACTGGATTCCAGTGTGATATCTGCCCCCGCCCCCATTATTATTAACTTTGAGCTTTCCTATATCCTAAGCACTGAGCTGCTTTGCAAACTTATCTCATTCAGGTTGTGATCTTGGGCTCTTAAGATCTGTAGATCTTCATTTCCTTATCAGTAAAAATGGAACATTTCTACCTTATGCAATAATAGTAACTAACATTTACTGAATGCTTACTATGAACCAGGCACTGGAGTAAGCACTTTTTATGCATTAGTCTCTTATTTAATACTTATACTATTCCTAGGAAGTAGGTAGGAATTATGATTATTTCATTTTTACAAATGGGGAAACTGAATTGAACTAAGTGGGATAAAGCAGCACAGAATGGAGTTTGTAGAAGGAAGGGGCTCCATGTTTCCTGATCTTCCTAAATATCCAAGTCAGGTGACTGCTTTTGCTGAGATAACCTAGAATTAACCCAAAGGGCTTTCTGTTTTTAGTCCTGGCTGAATGAAACCATTTCATCTCAGTGAGGACCAAATGGAAGATTATTTGTTCATGGAGGTAGTGAGATGGTCGTGAGAAATATAATCTAAGGGATCTTCTAGGACTGAATAGGAACTACTTGTTTAAGGGTACATGTGAATTCCAGAGTTTACTGATGAGGAGCTTCTATTGGCAAACTTCCAAAAGTCACCAAGAATAATGTCAATACACTGAATCCATCCCTTTACTTCTCCCTGTACCTTCTTTTCTGCATCATCTTCCAGAATTGTGCCTTATTGAACGTTCTAAGCTCCAGTTTTCATGATCTGAAAAATGGGATTAATAATGCCTTTAATTGGCTAGTTGGCAGGGTGGGGGGTAAGTAGGAGAATTAAATAAGATATCAGGCATTAAAGTATTTTGTCAGTGATGAACTAATATAGCTGTTAGACTTAATAGCGACCATGTTAATAGCTGATTTATTGTTTGTCACTGACTAGAGAACTACATCTCTCTTATTTGGAAGACATGTCTTTCCAATATTTACTTTTCTTCTTTAAAAAGATTAAAATTTAAAAATTTTCTTCCTTCTCTATGAAATAAAATTGTATCAAGGAGAATTGAAAATTAAAAAAAAAAACCTGTGCAGTGACTGGTAGGGGAAGGATAATAAGAAGGAAAGCAGACAACTGTCTGCTGTTTAGCATATCTGTGAGTGTGTTAATTTAATTAGAACTGCCCTGTATAAATATTAAACTCAATTCACTTTCTTTTATAGCTCCTTTGCTTTTCAAAGTATTCCCAGTTACAGATTATCCTTTTAAAATTCTTCTGTGAGTTTCAGGGAGTTAATGGCAGAAAGACAACTCAAACTTAAGTGAACTGAGAGCTTTTCATCTTATCACACTTTGTCTCTCTCTGTTATTTCGGTTTGCCTATGCCTAGCTGCTGGCCCAGGGGCAAAAGGAGTGCTTGATTTTCTTGCCTTCCTAGTTGGAGGCGATACCACAACTTCCACTCAGTGGAATACATGTTTTGTGTTGTTTTCCTAGGAGGGGGATTGTATTGCTTTATGTCTCTACACTCCCAATCATCTGCAGGCAATCACCCAACTTTTCTAGATTATTAGCCAAAATATGGGAGGTAGCCTGGACTGTTGTTTCTTTTGATCCTCCCAACAACTCCATGAAGGTAGGATGACATTATCCCCATTTTACAGGTAAGGGTGGAGTCAGTATGTGAGAGAGCCAGGCATGTTTGACCTCCAAGTGTAATTCCTAGTGTTAGAAATGGTGGACTTAGTTCCTTCATTAAACTTTTGATAGATTTGGGATAAAGGTGGTGAAAAAAATTGCCCATGGAATTAGTTTGAACTGAATTCATGGGAATCACAGAATCCCATAGGCAGAAGGTCCTCTCTTATAGCACCTGCCTTGCAGGATGAGGCGAGTGAGGGAAGGTCATGCAAGTACAGAGCTGGATCCTGTCTTTATTTAAAATTTGCATTTCATTCATCATGGATTTTTGCATCCGTTTAAATGTTTTTAATGTTGCATTAAAATATTACTTATCTTGAGGGTTTTTTGGTACCCCCTTACATTTTGTGCCCAAGATGAGTGAAGCGCTTGCTTTACTTTAGTCTTAGCCCTGTAGAGCAGGCACACTGCTAGGCAGGCTACTAGTCATATCCCTTCATCTTCCACACGAAGAAACTGAGGTCTAAAATCACAAAGCTGGTGCTAATAACACACGTCTCTTAACTCACAATTCGGTGCTCTTCCTGTTACACCTAGTGGTGCTGAAACGAAGTGGCAGTTGAGCATCAGGAGGGTGTGACCTCATAATAAAGCCTGACTAAATGTACCAGGGCAAAAAGTGTAGAGGCCTTGAACTGCACATGTCTGTTCAGTACCAAATCTTCCTCTCACCCAGCAAGCAGAAATAGCCACAAGCTGCAACAGGTAGAATTTAGATTAGGCAGAAAGAACTACTTGACAGTGTGGGAAGTGAGGTGTTGCACTGGTTTCTAGAAAATGATATTTAAAATGAGAGTGGCAAATGCAAATACATTGGGTTGTGTGTAAATAAGTAGTGGGGACTGTGGCAAACTGGGGTGAGAGACCACAAGCAGAAAACAAGTTTTCCAATTCTGTTTATCATTTACAGAAGCAATGTCTTTTTTTTAAACTTATTTTTATTTATTTTATTTATTAATTGCCTTGGGTCTTTGTTAATGTGCGGGCTTTCTTTAGTTGCGGCGAGTGGGGGCTACTCTTCGTTATGGTGCACGGGCTTAGAGAAGCAATGTCTTTTTGCTTTCTTTCTGGGTCTTAGACATCCCTTCAACTTCAGGTCAAAATTATTTTTTTGAAGCAAGTTGAGCCCTAGTTTGGTAGCATCCTTTTCTCCCTCCCCACAGAAATGCTTTGACCCTACTTCGTTGTTTTATCTTTGCAGTTCTAATCAGCAGAGACTGCTTCCCCAGTTCTCTATTCTTCCCTCAGTTATCTGCTCCTATAGCTCTGGGTCCTGGATTAGAGCATTTTCTAACCCTTTGAGTTGGCTCTCTTCTGCTCTAAAAAATATTGGCTCTTTCACAATTACTGTCCCCATTATGGCATTTCTAGCCTCCCATGCTGGGCCATCACATCCCTCATCAGCAAATCACCTTGCAACCACATTGCCTTTTCTTGGATGACTTTTATGTAGGACAACATGCATCTAGACTGGGTAAGAGAGTCACACAGGCAGGGGCTTTGCTTTGCTCTGCACTGAATACTCAGCATCTAGCATAGTTCTCTGCTGCGCAAGTAGGAGGTTGACAATACTTACTGAGTGAATAAACAATTACACCAGTGCAATTCAATTCACTCCAGATTGGGTATCTCCTAAAATTCACATAGGAATTTTCAAAATGGTCAAAAGGCAATACATTTCATAGCAAAACTACAGCATGGGTAATCAGGGAGAGGAAAGAAATAAAAAAATCTGTGACATTTCGCATGTGGCCTGATAAACAACCATGTACTCCAGCTATCAGGACTGTGGATCCTGCTTTTTTAAACAGGCTCAACATTTGCTGGTATGCCCTGTGCCCATTTGGAGGTTTTCAGCACCACAGATAGAGGCATCACGTTTCCTTTTATCTGTAACTCACCAAACATCAGGATGAAGAAATACTCAGGGCTTGGACAAGGCTCTCAGTGACTGTGGTGGAAATTATCCCCTTTTAGCAGAAGAAAATTCACTTAGAGCTTTTTTATTTCCCTTTTCCCTTGGCAGGCTTGCATTTTCCAGCTGTTAAGGCACTTAGGCTTCTACAGGCTGGTTTTCAGGTGCCTGGAGGATGGGGAAGGGTTGCCATGGAAATTGATATCTTCTGAGTTTGATGTTCCAGGGCAACCACCGGTGGTGGGTGTCCCTGCTGATGGCTAAGGTGTCTCCTATGCTAGGATGGCCCTCATCCAAGTAACCAAGTACATGTAGGAATTAGGTCCAGTTGTTCATTGAGTACTGGCTTTAGGTTCCGACCTGAGGTCATCCTATTGCCAGAGCAAGAATTAGGAAAATTAGTAAATTCTAACAAGGCTTAACTGATGAAATATAATATACACACATGTGAGAATAAATCCTTCCCAACCTTTCAAATTGTATTATATTTGGTTGTAAAGCCCCAAAGCCAGATTGACTAACTCTCAGACTCTGTTAAATCCTTTTTAGGGGCAAGGTAATATACCCTCTCCACTCCTGCCTTTTCTAAGGACTCCATTTGTCTTCTCATTAGCTATATTCAAATGCAGAGTTTTACTAAGGCACACAAGATGACATTTTTAGGGTGTGGTGGGGGCCTCTCATTCTGGACCCGTTGGGTAGCCTGACTCATTTATTTTCTAAATTTGATGTCCTTCCTCCATTTTCTTCAAATGTCTTAAACTTTGTAGTCTGTCTCTTCTTTTTTTCTCCATTTCTGGCCATCATATACAATCTGAGCTTGTCCCTTTCTCATGATAATAAATGTCCTGTGTCCCTTTGGTGAGGAAGCTCAGGACAGGAGCTGATGGAGATTAGTCAAATGCCAGAGCTACCTGCCTTTGGCCTGCACCTAGGGGCAGATCCATGTGGCTATTTCTGTATGTGTCCCAGCTTTGTAAAATGAGAGTGAAGTTTTCTTCCTACACTTACTTTATGTCAGTCTCCTTTTCTGTGTCCAATTGCTATATTCATAAAATCAGAGGTATCCCAGACTGGGACATTTGCATACCACAACAAGAATCACTAAAATGAAGATCACCTGTTGGAAGGATAGGAGCAGAAATTTTACCTGAACCATAAATTATCTTATAATGTTGGTTTGAGAGAGGTTAAGGGTTTACCCACGGACATAAATGTTTGATTCATTTGTTTTTACAAAAGGGTTCCTGAGGTAGTTTAGATACATTCTGCCATCTATCTATAAAATGAATCAGAGTGCCATTCCCTTTTATGTTTGTGCTGGTGCCTTCTATTGGACTTATAGAGTCTGACATGGTATTTGGGACCCTCCATGATACTGGGAAGAGTTTCTTTAAGTGGTAAAGGCCAGAGGCACACAGACTCCTTCTCCGATGCTTACTGTCTTTTTCTCATTAGGAATACCATGGATACTTTGGGACTCAATTTATTTTATGCTTCTTTTCAAGAAGGTGAATCTTTTGGGAGGGAAGTTTTATAGATGTGGAAATGGTCTCACATGTATTAGCTGAGGGTGCTAAAATGAAGGGCTCTCCCTTGACTCTTTAGGGGTGGCCGAAATACATGTCATTATATATTAGCAACCTCAGCTCATCCTAGGATACTATTCATCCTCTCTTGCTCCTGGCTAACTATGCCAGCAAATATGGGTCATGCCTGGGTGCAGAGGATGGACAGTGTAGCCATGGCAAAAGGCATGGGATTACCATGAGAATAGGAAAAGCTTACGAGCATGGAAGTGATTTTGTATTTTGTATTAATAATCATTCTCAGACAGGCTTTTACATACCCCCAGTCACTTCAGATCTTCTCATCTTCAGATCTTCTCAACCCTGTGAGATGATAATGGTTATCTTCAACCTCAGCAGGGGTCTCAGCATTTTCATTCAGCCTTACTAGGACTAGCTGTTTCTCCATCCCGTCTCCTTCAGTGATGATTGCAAAATATCGCCACTCTCCTGATTCCCTTACTTAACCCTCAATTTCATTAAAAAACCTTGCTTCTAAATTATGGAGAAAACTGATGTTATTTTATGGTATCTCCTTCAGTTCTCTAGCCCTCTCTTACTTACAAACTTTCTTTCTAATTAATTCTCATGTCCTTCTCTGGTGCAAGACCAGTCTCTTCTATCTTCCAGGACCCTTCTCAAAACTCACTCCACCCTCCACCCACTGGATAAACTTCAGCCTTTCCCTTTTTACTTGGCTTCATCTTATCAGAGTAGCCTCTTTCATGATCAGATCTATGTAGTTTGCTATCCCACTGCATCAGCCTCCTAACTAATATCGCTTCCTCCAGTCCTCTTCTCTTCAAGCCTGTCATTCACTATGTAAAGTGGAAAGCTAATCTGATTAAAACTCTTATTACCTCCCTATTGCCTATAGGATAATGTTTTCTTTTTTTCTTTTTTTTATTGGAATATAATTGCTTTACACTTTTGTACCAGTTTTTGAGGTACACCAAGGTCAGTCATCTGTATTTATACACATATCCCCGTATCCCCTCCCTCCCTCGACTTCCCCCCACCCTCCCTGTCCCAGTCCTCCAAGGCATCATCCATCATCGAGCTGAACTCCCTTTGTTATACAGCAACTTCCCACTGGCTCTCTATTTTACAGTTGGTAGTATATATATGTCTATGCCACTCTCTCACTTCGTCCCAGCTTCCCCTTCACCCCCCACCCCCCCAGTCTTCGAGATCCCCAGTCCATTCTCTGCATCTGCGTCCTTATTCTTGTCTTGTCACTGAGCTCACTGAGTTACAAGGCTCTCCACGGTATGGCTACCAATTTTCCAGTCTTCTGTGCCCACCAACCTTTACCTTACTTTTTACCCTCCAGCAACTGCCAGTTGTTGATAGTCCCCTGTATTTAAAATACTGTTTCTCAAACCCACAGTTTGCTTGAGCTTTCCCCTCTGCCAGTACTGGCCTTTCCCTATTTGCTTAATTAGTTCATACTCATCCTTCAAGAATCAGCTCAGGCATCATCTCTCCAGCAAGCCTCCCAAATGTTTCTCCCACTCTCCATCCCTTACCGCACTGGGTTAGTTTCCCTCCTTTCTGTTGGTATAAAATGTTGTGCATATGGGTTACTATTGCGCTCATTATATCGAATTATGATTTCCTGTTCCTGTATTTGCTTTCCTCAGTACGTCTCCATACTCCCTTAGTACATCATTTGCATGTATAGCACTGAGCAGAGTTCTTGACACACAGGAGGTGCTAAAGAAATGTAAGTTTAATACATTTATGCCAAATGTAGAGCAGATTTGAAAAAAATCCAGCCTTTCCCTATAGAGTAAGGGGGAATTGGCGGGGCAATGTGTTGAAGAGAGTTGTTTCTGTAGCCTATTTGTCCCCGTTATGGAAATACTGATGTAAACCAGATGACTTCTCGAGAGTCTTTAGTTGTTCTCCACCACTGGGAGATGATGAGGCAACATGGAATTGACCTCCTCTCTTGGGAATAACATGAAATCCATTGTGGGGACCTTTAAACATATGGTGGTATTTTCTATCAAGACTGAGACATGAAGAAATGTTCACTGACAGAAATGACAATAGATAAATGCTGTCAGCTGGAAGAAAATGTCAATCACAGATGTCACTGGATCTGTGAAGGCCACACTGAGTTTTATACAGATGTAAATTGTATAAAATAAGATTTTAGAGAAAGTCATAATCATATTCAGAAAGTGAGGTAAGAGTGAGATGTGCATTTGAGTGGTGCCCAGTCCGTGAAGAATCCTCTGTAAGGCAGTAGGGAGCAAAGGTGATGCACGAGCTCTAGCTAGATGCCATCGTTCTCATTTCTTTAACTTTCATTTCTAGATCCTGTTTTGTTCGAATCATTTTCAAGGCATCCTTCAGAGTTCTTTTATGTTCTTGCTTTCTCTTTAAAATGTAAAGTTCCAGACCAGGTTCTCATATAGAATTCTGGGATGAACACTGTGCCACATTTCTATTCAACATTACTGGATTACACTTTCCTTTATAAAGGGCAGCATTTTTGTTTCCCACTAGGACCCCTAGATTCTCCTCTTTTTAAAAATTTGATATTCACCAGAAACAGGTGTGCTCCAACCTGTATTCATGCAGAATTTTCTGATGTAGGCAATTACATGCACTTTTAGTGATAATGGTTGTTTGTACAGTAACAATAATTGCACTTTAAAGATTAGTTTTTCCCCCCTTCCTTCCCCATATGTGTATGTACACAAACAAACTCAAACAAGGGCAGACCTGATTGTTCCTTTGTTATAAGTAAAGACCATCTAATCATAATAAAGCACATTTAATAATTGTGTGTAATGAGCAAATTAGAGCACTAATGCAAGGAAATGAGAGGCAGTTCCTTGAAATGTTTGTCTTATCTTGTAATTGGAAAAAACAATTTCCCCTGAAGTAGGAAAGATGGCTGAGCTGCCTTGCTTCTGTCCAATATGAGGGTATCTGACATTTCGCTACTCTAACGTTTACTGGGTAACGTCCTGGAGGGAGCATGGGAAGGGGAGGGGAAAGACCTGTTGAATATGGGGCTTAGTTTACCTCTGGATGATGTGGCAGGTTGATTTCAGCAGACACTCAGCAGCAGGCACCCGTCCATTCATAACAGCGTTACTCTTCGGATTATGCAGCAGAATAGCGCAAGGGTCAAGAGCTGCATCTCTGGTGTTAGAAAGACATGATTTCTGGTCCTACATTCGTCACTTTACTAATCCGTGATTTTAGGAAGTTAGTTTTCTAAGATCTAGTTATTTCAGCTGTACAAAGGGGTTAATGATGGCACACGCATCACAGGGTTTTTGTGAAGCTTCATGTGCTAGGGCTTACTTTAGCGGCTGCTACATAGTCAGGGTGCAGTAAATATTCTCTGTGAGAAAAAGGAGGGGAGGAAGTGACTAAGGTGTCCAAAGGATGGTATTATGTAGTTGAAAGAGGGTGGAGTTAGACATTTGAATCCTGTGTTCATTTTTCACCAGCTGTATCATGTTGGATAAAGCAATTTGAACTTGGAGGGCCATCATTTCCCAAATCTATCTCTCTCTGTATATAAAAAGGGGTATCAATGCCTATTTATAGGTCTGTTCTGAGGATAAAATGAGACAATGTACGTGTAAGTGCCTAGTTGCTGAGTGCTGTATCTTTCTGTTCGCAGGTGCTAACTGGATGCCAGTTGTGGTGGTACGCTACTGATGCTGCAAAGCACTTAGCTATGATTTGTGTCATTCCCAAACGACTTTTTTATGCTGTGAATCCATGTGTCCTGTTCTGCTTAATGTTCTCATCAGACGCACGATTCCTAACTTTTATAGCAGTTTGATGCCTGAGATTATTTTCTGGTATAGCAGTTGCTGTCAGAGTCTCTCCCATACCCCTTTATTCTCACCAGTTCAGTGCATTCCAGCCCAACTTCTACCAGCACGTGCATTTCTCTGCCTTTTCCTTTCCATTGGACCCCACTTTGTGTCCTGTGCTGTAGGCCGGAAGTGCAGAGGAATGAGCAGCCCCCTTCTTCAGCATCCCTCTATCAATGACTGGCGGCGGTTTTCACTGGCTCCTAGGTGTTCCTCCGTGAGTTTAAGTTCCATTTCCCCTTAGTGGTAGCTGGATTGATAATGCACCCTGTAGTGGCTGCTGCCTTATCCTCATGTCACACCCCCACAACACCTAACAAGGAATTACATGCACTTCAACCCTGGTCTCAAAGTTTACTCAGGAAGAAACTCAAACTAAGCCATTGCTTCCCCAATAAGCCGGCCCAGTGATGCTTATGGAGAATTATTCTACATAGATCCTGATATCTGGATTATTACTGTAGGGAGCTCGTTACAACAGAACTAGTTTCATCTGGTCCAAGGCTTAATATGTATATTGGAATAAAAATGACTGGGGCTGGGGGCGGGGAGGAATTGGGAGATTGGGATTGATACATATACACTACTGATACTATGTATAAAATAGACAACTAATGAGAACATACTGTATAGCACAGGAAACTCTACTTAATGCAGTGTGGTGACCTAAATGGGAAGGAAATCCCAAAAAGAGGACATATATGTGTATGTATAGCTGATTCACTTTGCTGTACAGTAGAAACTAAACAACATTGTAAAGCAACTATACTCCTATAAAAATTAACTTAAAAAAATGACTGGGGCCTATTAAATCTTTTCTAAAATGATGCCTGTCTGAACACCTGTCAGTATGCTTAGGTTGGTAGGGGCTAGGAGAATCTTATTTGACCTTCTTTATCAGAAGAATGTTGTAGGTTTTAGGATAAGAGTGGGTGAAAGAGGAGCATCACATTGATTCCAGGGCTAAACTTGGGGCGTGAGGTTGTTTCTGGGGAGGCCCTTGCAATTAGGGATTCTCTAAAACTGGATGTCCTGATTTAGGGTGACCTGTATTTCTATGATTAGCTGAGGACCAGGAAAGCCCTGGGGAGGGTGGAGATAATCTGCCCAGATTTCCGTTTCCTATAATCTGTCTAATTTGGCCAACTGGAATAATGCAGTTGTGGCCTGAGGTCATGAATGGGTTTCACAGGGTCCATGAACCTCCTGATATTTTATTAGAAACTCTGTGTTTATGTGCATTTTTTTCTGGGGAAGAAGTCATGAGCTTTTGGATTTTAATAGGGGTTCTCAAAATATTAAACATTTCATTGCTAAGGCTCATCTGGAGGAATGTTTTTGAGCACTGATCACATCAGTTGTAACGACAGTGCTCCTTGGGGCCCCAGGTGGACTCAGACCTGGAGCTGTGGGACCCAGAAGTCAACGGTCGTCTCAAGGGACATTAACTGTCTTATATATCGTGGTTTGCTCATAAGCCCTGCAGCTTCCTGTAGGCTTCCCACATGTTGATGGCAGAGAAGCCCCAGGGCACAACGCGAGAGATACATGATGCAGTGGCGGCAAAGTGCTGTGGCGCTCTACCTGAACACCGCTGTTTGCGGGAGCAGTCACTGGAGTGTGACGGTGGGCAGAGCGGGCAGGAGGCAGGGCACAGAGGTGCCTGATGCACCTTCTCCACTCTGGTATCTCCCCTCATTGAGACCAAGTCCATCTTCACATTGTTGGCACATATGGATCATAGGGATGAGGAAATGTGGTGGAGAATTGAACGTTATAATTGGGAAAAGTACATTTCCACTTTTATTTTATTTGATGCCCAAATAGTCCTCTGGGTTATACAGGGTGTATAGCAGAATTCCTGCTTTTTCCAAACAAGAAAATTAGGACTCACAGAGGCTCTCTATGAGACGTGACTAGGGTCCTATAGTTAAGGCATCGTGGAACCTATTTCTTCTTTCCTCAGAGTTTTCTATGATATCATTCTGCACCCTGGCAACACACCATCGGAAAAGTAAAAGACAGCTTAGGGAAACATATGCTGATGGGGGCTCTGTGGTTTCACGCTCTTATTGACAGGATGCACATGTATGACCTGACAAATCTTAACTGCAAGGAACTTTTGCTTGCAGCTGGTTTGAGCTACAAGCATGGGCAGAGGTGGCGGTGGAGAGATGACTGGGGAGAAGTCACCCAAGAGGCTGCAGGGGGACTCTGGGTGTCAGTGTTGGGTTCCCAAGGTGGCAGATAAGCATGCTTTTGCTGTTGTACTTTCACAGGCTGCAGTGGAGCCCAGTTGGTTTTGAAAACTAATTTCCATTGTTTTCTCCCGTAAGCATAGTTTCAGATGTTGATTTATTGGCATTGCTACAGATGTAATTTAACTTTCGTGATACTGATGAACTGGCTATTCTCTTGTAAAATTTAGAAGGAAGATGGAGAGTCTGGGAGAATCAGGACAACAGGAGCAACTGGCTGCACTACTAATGGGTACCCCGTGCTCTGGAATCAAAAGAAAGAAAGCATGTTCAGGGAGGGGGTCTCTGAGAATAAGCCGATGAGATACTCCTGCTTGCATCAGTTAAGGCCCTTTAGTTGCAAGCAAGTGAACCCAATGCAACAGGGAATATACTGGGAGGCTAGAGACTAGAAAGAAATGAACTTCAACTATTTTCTTCCTTCCTTGCACCCTTCCCTCTGTTCCTTTTTCTTTCTCTTCCAAATCTTAGTTCCTAATTACCTATGCATAAACACACATACAATTTTACATAAATGTATAAATGTGATGATGTAATTAAAATTTTTCTAAGTGCAGTCTTCCTTTCCATTTTTGCATGATTTCCCCCTCTTCTCCTTACTGCCTGTATTGGTCCCCTAATTCCACTCCAATATAGTTTATATTACTAACCTTTTATATATCTGCCATATTTTTCTCTATACTCATATAATTTTTACACAGACATATATATATGTTTTTTAGGTCAGTGTTTTATAAAATGGGGCATTACATGCTTATTTGGTACCTTGATTTCCTTTCTAGAGATAATTTTATTGTGAAATATAGAATAAATACAGAAAAAAACATATTTGTATGGTTGAAATAAATAATAAAGCAAACATGCACGGTGTGCCTACCCCCTAGATTAAGGAATAGAAAATTACCAGTGCCTTAGAAATTGCCTATGTGCCACTCTACAATCTATTCTTCCTCTTCCCCTTGAGAATATCACTCTCTGGAATCTGTCCTGTGCTTCTTTTCTTACATTTTGTTTTTCTTGTTCAACTTTACCTCATGGAAATCCCTCTGTCAAAAGACAGAGCTCCAACGGACTCTTTTTAAGGGGTGCATAATATTCCATGGTGAGGCTCTATTACATATGTGACATTCCCCTATTGATTGCAATTCCATTTGTAGCTTTTTATTCTACCATGTACAATGTTGCAAAAACTCCTTGTGCATTTGCACTGGTGCTTTTATCTCTGTGGCGTAGTGTAGGAGTGGGTTGATGAATAGGAGATGTATTCTTTAAATATGAATGCATGCTATCTTATTGCTTTCCAAAATGTGTAACACTTACAAGTGTTACCTCAAGCAGTGTGACAGCACCCTTTATGCACCCCTGAGATTAATAGGGGCTATTGCTCTTTTTAATTGTGCAAGTCTGAGGAGTGTCAAGTGCTAACTCATCGTTATTTTAATTGCATTTCTCAGACTGTAAGTAAATCTGTGCATATTCGCTTCTGTTTGTAACCCATTTAGCCAAGCATGCATGTGAAGGGATGATTCGTGACTTCTGCTCATTTCTTCAGTAAAGATGTTTGTCCTTTTTCTTGTCTTTCCAAAGTCTATTATTTATTCATTTTGTTTAGGGTATATTTTGCCATCAAATGTGTTGCTTTCCTATGTCTGTTTTTGAATTTTTTATAGCTTCTGGGTCTCCAGTGTTGGTAGAGACTGTTTTTCCCATCCCCCATCTCTAAGGCATGTGATTAGTTTTTTAGATTGTCAAAATTTTTTTAACAATCTGGCTTTACCTTTTACATTTAAATCTTAACTCTACCTGGAAATTTATTTTTGTGTTTCGTGTAAGCTGGAGGTTCACATTAATTTTCTTCCTAACGATAACAGTAATAATAATACTCGGTAATACTTATTGAGAGTTTACTATGTGCTGCACTGTTACATGGGCACTTTACATGTATTAACTGTTTTAACCCCTGTTCTTTGCAACTCAAGTCATAGAGTTTCTTACTTATACCCATTTTCCAGATGAGGAAAATGAGGCACAGGGAAGCTGAGTAACTAGTCCAAAGGTCTGGAATTTAAACTCACGGAATGTGGCACTGGAGTCCACTCTTGCTATAGTGCTTCTTGCTTGGCTAACCATTGAGCCAGGATCATTTATTAAATAATCTATTCTTTCACACTGAATTCTTTACTTATTTTGTCATATGCTAAATTTTAACATATACCAGAGTCTCCTTCTAGATTCTCTATTCTCTTCCCTGATCTATTCATCTATTCCTATAATAATTCCTTATTGATTTGATTACAGTAGCTTTATAATAGATAATTATTATTTTACAGTCCAGTCTTCCCTCCTAGATCTTTTTTTCATTAATTTATTGACTGTTCTCAGGCATTCATTCTTCTAGAAGTTATGTTCATTTTATTCACTTAAAATATCTGATGGGATTCTTTTTGAAATTGTATTACATTAAATGTTAATTTTGGGACAATTGGCATGCTCATATCAACTATTCCCATTTAGAACATGGTATACTTTCTCTTCATTTAGATGTTATTTTATATTTTCCAGTAAGATTTTATATTTTTCTTTGTGTTGCCCTCTGCATTTTTAAGTTAAATTTACTGATAAATATTTTAAAGTTTTAATTGATATTGTAAATAAAATATTTTTCTCATTTCTATTTTTTGTGATTATTACTGAGGTAGAGAAAAGGTATTGATTTTGTATATTTATTTTATATGCCATCAATATGAAGAAAACTATCAAGATAATCTTTTTTATTAATTAAAAGAGAAAAAAGATCATATCAATACAGGCTGAAATAGCATTTAATAAATTTCAGCAGCCATTCTTAATAAAATCTAAGTAAAATGAATATGAGATGATTGCTTAGCTACATAAAGATAATTTACTAAAAACAACAGCAAATCTGACAAATATGGAAATCATTTCAATTAAAATCAGAAAATATTCAGGGATGCCCGTGTTACCAACGATAACCATGATATTTGCTAGAACCTCCAAGGTAATAAAACAAGAAAATAAAATAACTGATATAAAAATCAGAAGAGTTAAGCTATCTCTTTTTGCTGATACTATGATTATATATCAAGAAATTTAAGTACTATAGTTAACTTGATAACTGAATAAGATAATTTGGTAAGCTGGATGGTTATATATAATATCAATAGCTTTCTCTATTCTGTCAATAATTAACCATTTTTAGTTCTCAGGATTCAAATTCTAGAGAGGGAGCATCTGATTGCCTTAGCTTGGATCACTTCCTGCCCCTTGGCTAGGGAGGTAAAAAGCCCTTAGGACAGCTGCACTAGACTCTACTCTGTGGAACAAGGGTGATTCCTTAAGGGGAAAGATTTGAGGATGAGGGCTTTTTTGTTTGTTTGTTTTGTTTTGCTTTTTTGTAAACTGTAATACATTTTATTTTTTTCATTCAGAGAAGTCCAACCTAACAAATTCCATCCTCTTTGCCTTCTTCACTGTTTTAACTCTGCACAGCATCCAGGACCATGTTTTATACCTAGGAAGTAGGTCTTCATTCATCCAAACAAAACTATTTTGAGTTCTCACCTTTACACCTTTGCTGTTGGTATTCCCTTTCTCCAGAATGCCCTTCCTCCTCTCTCTCTGTTCACTTGCTCACTCTTATTTTCTAAGCTTCAGTTTGGGTGTCATCTCCTCTAGGAAGCCTTTCCTGAGCCCACACTCCCAGTCTACATTAGATACAGCCGCTCCCCGCGCCCCACTAAACTGCCACAAGCTTCCCACACTGATTCAGATGATTACCTGTCCAGGAGTCTGTTGCCTGCATTAGGCTGTCAGTGCCTCCTCAGTGTGCTCTAGAATAGTGGGTGACCCCACTGAGTCATCACTGGGGTCCACTGTAACCCCAGCGAGTATTTTCTAAATAAACAAATAAATGTATGAATGAACTAGGCAATGCTTTGTTAGCAATGCTTGTTTGACCAGCAAGATGTTGGTCATATCTTTTTATAATTTGCTGTTTAATTTTACCTGTTCTTTTCTAATTCCATTAACCTTCTGGCTCTTGTCTCTGAATGGGGCTGCTGTGTGGATGCTTGGTGAACTTTGAGACTATAATACATTTCTTCCTTGCATCCTGGACCTAATCCCCTTCTTTTGTCTGTTATTTTGATCTTATTTGAACATCAGGCTGCTCCTATTGCCTCTGCCTTCTCACCCTCACTCTCCCTGTTGGACAACTTTAGTAAAATGGGAACTTCTAGGAATTCTTCCTAAAGGAGAGGATGGAATTGGTCCTGCAAGCTTCTCCCTCCACGACCTTCTGTTTCTCTATGTTTCTCCCTGACAGTTACCCCTTTGTACACCCATGGTGCAACTGAGGTGTTGGTTCCCCAAAGGAGACTACCTACTAAAGTCACTCACACACAATTATTAGGGAAGTTCAGATGTCTACTCATTTGATGGCAATTGTGTTTTAAAAGAAAACTAGAGGAATAGTTTAAAAAATAAAAAATTATGCCAGAGTTTCAGGTAAGAATCGTTTGGGAAGATATTTTGGGGTGAGCAGGACACTATTAGTAAGGTTCAGCTTGCTTTACGGAAGGGACTGGGAGTTCTGTCCAAGATGCCTGAGGGTAGCCTTGCATGGCCTGGGGATTAAACTAGAGATAGCATAGGAAATCTGAATTTGGCGATTTGGGGGACAAGTCTAAGTTCCGTTCATGTACCAACTATGTGACCTTAAATAGTTCATGTGACCTCTCTGGGCCTCAGTATCGTCATTTGTAAAATGAGGACAGCAATATGTATCTTATCTATACTGTAACTTTGTCATGAGAAACAAATGAGATGAGAGATGTAAAGCCTTTAGGAGTCAATATAGTGCAGTGGTGGAGTATGAGCGTTGCAGGGTCTGAATAGATGGGTTCAAACTCTGGTCCTGGCACTAATTAGGTGTCAATACCCTTGTGTCTCTGTGTGCCTCAATTTCCCTTTCTATACAATAAGGATCCTATAGAACCTATCTCATAGGGTGGTTAAAGAGAGATGAGATAATTTATATGAGATCACATACGTGCATGGCACATAGCACTCAGTTAATGAGGCTCTAATCAACGTTATGGAGCAACAGAGGCAAATGTTCGGCCCTGTGTCACCAGAGAAGGGCCAGTCTAAGCCTCTCTTGGTTTTAGCTGAAGGATCAAGATTTGCTTTATTCTTATTTATGAATGAATGAACCTATGAAATGAAAATCCCTTTCCAGTTTATTTTCTCTGCCTTCTATCTATGTATGCTTTCTCTCTCTTTTGCCCCCTTTCCAATCCAAATGCAGAACTTGGCTTCTTACTGATTTCTGCAAGAAATTCTACACTCACTCTCCCTCTTCTATGAGTATTTCCCTTTATGATCCTCCTCTCCCTCTCCCTGCCCTCTACCTTCTTCCCCTCTTTCCTCCTCCTCTTCTGTTCCCTCCCTACATTCCTCCTCTATCCCCTTCCATTCCTCCCTAGAACGCTCACTTTTTTTTTTTTTTTTCTGTGAGTGGGCTCATCTTTTTGTTGTAACAAAGGCAGGTCTCTCCCTAAGAAGAAAAAATTCATTCCAGCTGCTAAGAGAGTGGCATTTTCTCCTCATTATAGAATATAAGGGCTGGAAATGCCCTTGGAGATCAAGCAGCTCAGATGTTCCCAGACATGGCTAGTTGGTAATGATACCCTGGGCAGCATTGAAAAAGCCAGGCCCTGCCCCTAGTGACGCTGGATTAGAAGGTCAGCACTGGGACTTGGAGTGATATTTGTGTGGGGTGCCCCAGAGTATATTTAATTCAGGAAAACCTGGATTTCAGTCCTAATTTCCCCACTTACTAATGGACTCGGCTGAGCTATTAAAACTTGCAGATCATCAGCTATATCTGTTACATGTGGAAAATAATGCCTTCCCTAAATAACAAGCAGCAATCAGCAGCGAGGTCAGCACATAGTAGGCATTAACGGTTGTTTCTTCTCTTCCTTCCCTTGGGAAAGAGTACAGAATCCTGACTGCCTTTCTAAATGCACAGGATGAAGACTGAGGAAAGGTGGCCTAAACACTCCTGGGCCTTGAAGTACACCTTAGAAAGGCAGGAGGGCTAGTCAACATTGTTGTCCCCACCCAGGACCCCACGCACCTGCCTCCAAACTGTCAGACACTGGCATGGAGTCAGGAAATAAAAATATATAACGTTTACTGTGAATTCACTTTCTCAGGCCTATTTGAATTAATCTCCACAGCAACCCTATGAAGTAAGTACTGTTATTATTCTTAACCTCATGGACTGTAAAATATCTGTAGGTGGAGCTTTTTTCTTGGGAGGTGGGGGCGGGCTACTATCTGTAAGTCTGGATTATTTACACCATTCCTTGTCTATGTTTTCAGATCCCAAATAAGTATTTGAGGGGTCTTGGACTCATTTCAGCCATAATGTACTGAGCACCTGATATGGAAGAGCTAGTAGCCAGTGTGGGGAGCCCCCATTCTGCAGAATGTAAAGCTGTGACTGTCTGGGGTTCATTTTCATCTGCTTCTCCAAACACCAGAGTACTGGCTGGTGAACCCCTCTGCAGTCTCCATGGAGTCCCAGGCCCACTCTTCTCAAGGGTCCCCAGATTATGTGTGCCTCCAAACCTTAGCTCTAGAAGCTTTGTTTCTCCTACAGGGGTCCCCAAGTCCCATCTACCCCTCCCCTCTCAGAGTTGTAGGAAAGGCTTCTATCAGCAAGAATCCAGGGAGGTTATTCATCCTTGGGAGGCTTGACAATGGTGCTTGTTCTTTGAGGAGGAGGAACACTTGTGATTTCATGGTAAAAAGTTCCAATTTGGTAAGTCTGGGGAGTTAAGCTGCTCTGTCACAAATTCTATATCTCTACCCCTTTCCCACCTCCCCCTGCCCTGGCCAATTTATCTAAACCTCACTCATTTTCTTTCTTCATCACCCATTTAATTTTATCTTTCAACTCATGGTCCAAATAAGCCCCCAAGTTAGCTGTGTCCACAGCAACTGGCTTATGAACTCTTTCTATCAGGCAATAAGGTCGGGAGAGTGTGGATAAATACAGCCTCCTTGGGATTCATCATGGTTGAAAAGAGAAGGGAAAGGACATGCGTAACATTTTTTAAAAAGAACCAGAAAGGCAGGGAGAGCAGAGTGTGTGGAGTGAGATGAAGGGTGCTCTCTGATGGGAACAGATTGCCCAAAAGGCAGGTGGGTGGCAGAGAGTAAAAATAACCAGGGAGTGACCAAGCCTTCATTTTCTTTGAAACACTCACACTTAAGGGAGATATTGAAACTGCTAATTTTGTTGGCATGTTGACACCTCCTCCTAATTAATGAAGGGCCTATTAGGAGGATGACCAAGCTGCTCACAAGGAAGGAAGGCAGGACATGTTGAGCTTACTCAGCTTGGCAGTCACGACCCAGCAAGGTGCCGCTGGGTGTGCTGTGACTGTGGGTGAGCTGGGGCAGGAGCCTTCTGCTGGGTTCCGGTCCTCCTGGCTGCACCTGCTCACTGCTGCCCTCCCTGGACCACCTGCAGAGAGGCTCTGGGCAGGACAGAGGCTCCAGAATCTGGTCTCCCAAGGAAATGAAAAAAGTAAAATTCTCATGACATCTACACACTTTGTCAAACAAAAGCTTCTATAGTTTTGAATCTTCCAAGCTGGCTACACTTGGGAGCAGCAGCTCTGGCTGCTAGTTTGTGATTCCAGGTCTCTAGCATCATCTTTGACTGTTAATCTTTTTCACCTTCAGGATGCTCAGAGCACCAGGAGCTTGAACAGAGGGGTATTGGATGCTGACATTTTAGCCTTTGTGGGCCAGTTTTCTGACATCTGCAAAAGGGATGGTCCAGGGAGTGTCTTCCAGTGTTTTTCAGACTTGGAACAACTAACTCCTGTTTTGGGGGGTGACAGTCTACTTAACGTCTCTGGATCCTACCTTCCAGCCATCCACCGAAGCCATCCATTTGTCCTTTCAGATTCCTTATGCAGCCTATTATATATGCAGCATAGAGCAGTCAAGAGCACAGGCTCTGGAACTGATGGCGGGCTCATCCTTTAACTCTTCCACTCACCAATTTGAGTTGTCTTGGGCAATCACCTACCATCTCTGTGTTTCTATTTCCTCATCCATAAAATGGGGACCCTAATGGCATCCATCACAAAGGACTGTTGCGAGGGTTAATAGGATGATAGATATACCTTGGCTAGTACTCTGCTTGGTACATACCGAGCACAAAATAAATAGCACTAGAAGGATCAACTTTAAAAAAGCTTTAATTTATACTGTGGCAATATCCCTGTGCATTGGGCCAGGCAGAGTTTTTAATGTTATTCTCTAATAAATGGGAAAATTCAGTCATGTAATGGACTGGTGACTTTCCCAAGGTTTACAACTAAGAAGGGACAGAATTGGCTCCAGAGCCCAGGTCTTCTGGTTTTAGTTTGTTTATTTACACTTTTTGGTTCATCATGCAGACATGCTTATACTATCCCTTAGCATCCTTCATCCTGTCTCCACTAGTGCAACAGGGCGCAGAGGAGGTGGGAAATGTCACACAGGTGCCCTGTTCCAAAGATGTGTGGCTTAGAGGAGAGAACCCTTGACTTGGGTAGTCACCATGCTTTGTGATCTTGGGCAGATCACTTTATCTAGATGAACTTTAAGTCCCTCACCTTTAAATGAAACACGATGATTTCCCTTTATATGTGCATCTTAGGTATATATTATGTAGCTAAAATAGAAACTCAAAATGAAATATCACTAAGGGCCAATGATGGAATGTTTTTGATTATGGAGAGAGAGAAGAATGTTCTTTCCAACGCTGTGCAAGGAAAGCAAACATGTCTTATAAGAAGAAAACGGAAGAGGGTAAGTTGTGTCTTTATCCTTTTGTTGTTTCAGATTTGGAGATTGACTTTTTAACAAAATGAATAATGCAATTGGCTGTTATGGAAAGATGTTAAATTTTGATGATGTTGAAATAAGAGCCTGGGAACCTGTGTGTGAGGAGCTCTGATTTCCCTTTCCAAAGGGAAGCTTCCCACGTGTGTATCCTCATGGACCGCCCTGCTCCCATTGACTAAAAACTCTCCTTTAGCCCAGACTTCTGCTGATTAGGTGTGTATGGGCCATTTCCCGAGAAGAATGCAAAGCAAGTGATTGTTTCTGTTGGTTCTCCTTATTCTTTAGCCTGCCCAGGCTTTCTGGCACCAGTAATCCATACATCTATTCTGTGATACATGCCAAGAGGCTGGTTAAATTGGAAATTATTCTTTAATTTGTTAAATAATAATAGCATGATGACATTTCCATTTTTAATCTTGAAACTCCAAAATTCTTAAAAACTCAACCAGATCTTGAAAGGTGTAATATCAGGCATTGTGTTTTACTGACTCTAAAGGAAATGTGTACATGAGGGTGGACTTTCCTGGTGCTTTTTTTCTTCTTTTTTATATACTTATCTATTTATTCATTTATTGGCTGCATTGGGTCTTTGTTGCTGCACACGGGCTTTCTCTTAGTTGCGGCGAGTGGGACCTACTCTTCGTTGTGGTGCGCGGGCTTCTTCTTGTGGCAGCTTCTCTTGTTGCGGAGCACAGGCTCTAGGCACACAGGCTTCAGTAGTTGTGGCACATGGGCTCAATAGTTGTGGCTCACGGGCTGTAGAGTGCAAGCTCAGTAGTTGTGGCTCACGAGCTTAGTTGTTCCATGGCATGTGGGATCTTCCCCGACCAGGGATCGAACCTGTGTCCCCAGCATTGGCAGGCAGATTCCTAACCACTGCACCACAGGGAAGTACTTCCTGGTGCTTTTTAAACTAGCAGATATCAACCTTGGTGCTGGCACATGTTGCTGTGTCGTGATCAAGCACATGTAGTATGTTAGTAAATAAGAATTCATATACTGAAATTTTGCCAAAGATTTACTAGAAATTTAAATTAGATCAGATTCAGGGTTATTGCTAAAACATCACTTCCACCCACCTGCATTCTGATTGTGCTCTCCAGAGAGTCTTTGCCACAGGAGTATGCCTTGAATATTAATATCATTCATCATGTTGGTTGCACTAGAAAAAGAGAGGAATAAATCAACTTTAAGCTCCTCTATGTTAACAAATGTCTGATCTTCATTTTCAGAGACCCTTAAGGAGTAGAATTGTGGTCACTGCGTTTCTCCTTAGCAGATGAGGGCAAGAAAAGACATCTAGGAGATCTCCCATTTTAATACTCATCTTCCACCCTCACCCCTATTTAACTGGATAAGGAAGGGACAGTATAATTTAGTGGAAAAAGCACAGGGCTTGTCTGAGCTAAAGTGACTGACATTTGCTAGGCTGTGTGGCTTTGACAAGTCACCCAACCTGTCTGGGCTTTAGCGTTCTTATTTGTAAAATGGGGCTAATGATAGTGCCTACTTTCTTTCCAGGATGAGAACTAAGAAGCATGAAAGTCCTGGCACAGAGCCAGGCACCAAGTGGCCTTCAGTTATGATAGTTACAGGATTACTGTGATTGCTGTGATTTTATATCTCCCTCCAGTACCTGGTAAAAAGAGTATATTTTATCTGTGTCAGAATACAGGCTCAGCATCTAACTGTTCACAGGGGACAACTTTGCCTCCCTCACAGCTGGTACTTAAAACATCAAAGAGTGTCTGCACTCCAGGTACTTGTTAGATAATTCAGTCAGAATCTACTGCAATTCAGCACCTGCCAGAGGCTTGCCTACCACATCTATTTATGTTTTCATTTACTTAGCATGTGCTCATCTAGCTCATGTAGTGCTTACTATGTGCCCTGCCCTGTTCTAAGTGCCTTAAGAATACTCATTTAATCCTCAGAACAACCCTATGATTTAGGTACTATCTCCCCTATTTTACAGACAAGAAAACTGAGGCACTGAGAGGCTAAGTAAGTTCCCCAAGATCACAGAACTAGTAAGTGGCAGAGCAGGCTTTGAACCAAGTGGTTTGGCTCCAGAGCTTGGAAACTTGAATACTATATATACTATGTGAGAAAAATTGTCTTAACAGTCATGTCCACCAGCTATTCTTCCAGAGTCGTCATGTTCTTTCCCTGGGTTTAGTGAGATTCTCAGAAAGCAAGAGACCCAAACATAGGATTTCAGCATCCCCTTCCCCTCTCCTAACAATTTAAGGCATCAGTCATCTGTTTAGGTGGAACTTTCTGTGTCTTTGTCAAACCTGTTGCAGGTATTGTGTTCCATGTTATCCAATAGTCCTAATGTGAAAACCCAAGTGATAAAGTATACAAACAGAGTGTATTTCTGCAAAGGATTTTGTCAGTTTTACTTGCCATGAAATGAAAACTACGAAGCCCATACAATTACCTTTCTACCTCCATTTCCATGGCTCTTGGGCCCAATTCTGTGCCCAGGTGCAGTTATCAGCTCTGTTCGGGTACATGCTGGTGTTTACTTTTTCTGCTTCCTTTAGAGGACATCTGCTCTGTTTTTATCCCTGATTGTTCTGTTTTTCTTATTGATTACTCATATATAATTCCTCCAAATCTCTTGGATGTAGGAAGGGTATAAACCATAAGCCAATAAGAAGCTTATGATGATTTTCTTACTATGTAAAATGTTTCAAGGTGTGTGCACTAAAATAGAAGGGAGATAGAAAAAATAATGATAAATTATATTACCTATTATGAATAGCTACCATTTGCTTATTGCTTGCTTTGCAGCAGGCACTGTGCTAAGTGCTTTACATACATTATCTCTTCTTAATCCTCGCAGACATGGTTAATGAGCGATAGGGCTCTAATTCAAAAGCAAGTCTTTCTGACATCACTGCCTGATCTCTTAAACCACTGCACCACGCTACGTATAAATTTAGTTCAGACACAAATCTCATATTTTGCCCAAATCAAGCAAAATGTTTTTTCTCCTTTTGACCTCGGGTAAAGAGAGTTTGTAACACACTGTCACCAGTAGTTCAAGGCCTCCCTGGTTTTATTTATTTTTTCCCCTTCATCTTTAATCATACTTTCTATTCTCCATATATATATCCATATAAATATATATTATATATATTTAAATATACACATAAATATATAGATATATTTAAATATATATATTTAAATAAGCATCTACCTTTGTAAGATCTGTAATGTGATTTTGTTATACATTTTAAATTTATGTTAATAGCAGTGGGCTATACCTCTTGATGTGCATGTTATCTCGATTTATTCTTTTCATTCAAAACTATATGTTTAAGATCTTTTCATGTTGCCATGTTTCACCTTTAGTTTCTCCTTTGTACCTGCTGCACCGCATGCCCCTACATGCATCTACTGTCTTCCATGTGTAGTACTTTGGTGCTGGGACTCTGCTATTACCAGCAGTGCCGTACGTGGTGCCCAGTGAGAGCTTCTTGGGGCTATATTCGCAGGAGTTGTATTGCTGGATTACAGGGTGTATGCATGCTTAATTACACCAAAGGCTTCCAGATTGCTTTCCAGAAGGGCTATACCAGTTTGAACTCACACCAGCTATGCCTAAGGAAAAGTTTCAAACTGCCACATCCTTGGCAATACTTGGCATTATCCACCTTTTTCTTTTCTTCATTAACCCTTTATTACAAGTCAGGCTCGTAATCCAAGAATAAAACACACAGCACTAAAGTAATACATGCTTTCCAGTGTTGGTGCTGGAGGCAGCGGGTGCCCAGGAAAAAGCTCATCTAGAACATCCTGACTCCAGGCGGCTGGGTGCACCGGTTCCAGGTGGCACAGGCGGGTCTCAGGGACAGTGGGGCGGGCGGGGCAGCACCAGCTCCTGGGGCCTCAGGCCTCGGAGCGCTGCGCCTGCCAGCTCCTCTCAGGCTGGGGCGGCCACGCCTGGCCCTCCGGGGGCAGGATCCACATCTCTGGTCTCTCTGACTCCAGCGAAAAGCACCCGCAGAAGCCCTCTGCTTAGTCGGCCTTTTAGGAGGATCTGGCTCAGAGTAACCCTGGCGGGCGAGTCCGTGTGGATGGAGAGGCGCAGTGCTTCCAGGGGGCCTGAGGCCGGGCCCCTGCCCGCCCCCTGGAAGGAGCCCATCTGGAGGGGCCCCAGGGTTCTGAGGCCTCCAGCAGGGCCTCCCAGGTTTCCAAAGTGATATTGAAGAGCTGTCCTCTGAGTGCTCGGTGCTCCGGCTGCGAAAGAGCAGCTGCCCCAGACACAGCAGCGGAGGAAGCGCAAGCGGATGGAGTTCCCAGCAGTCAGTGCAAAGGCCCGGAAAGACCCTCTCGCAGGTGGGCCTCCTACGGGGGGATGGGCTGTGTGTGCCGAGGCTCGTGCTCACCTTGGCAGCAGAGCCTGCTTCCCAAAATCCTTGTCCATCAGTGTCTGGATCTCGCCCGCCAGCTAGGAGTGCTCGCGTCCTGGAAGAGGAGCGACTTGAAGCGCATCCGCACGTTGGCCTTCTGCCTGTCCCAGTGCTTTGCTGCCCTCTCAGCATCGCAGGCCTTCACCCACAGAATATGGTACAGGAGCCAGTGGGTGGGCTGGTCCCGGTAAAACATTATCCACTTTTGTAACCCTTGCTGTTTGACATATGTAAAATGATATCGCATAAGGAAAAGCCTTCTACCAGTTTGGAAGACTCAATTGAGCACGCCGCGGAGGCAGCTTGGATAGCATAGGTGGTTGAATACCGGGCAGGGTTCGTCGAACACCCCCCCTTCCCACCCCCAGCAATTGGTTTATGTGTTTCTTATAACCGCTAACATTGCTTTGCTTCTTACCGTAGCTATTTGTGTACTCGTGTATAGTGACCACCTTATGGGTTGTCAGTTCTCTTTCTTCCTCACCTGTGCGTGTCCCGCAATGTTCAGTTCCTAGCAGGACCCTCAGTTAGTGTTTTTAAAAATGAATTATCTGAATTTTTAAATAAGAGGGCTTTGGCTGGGAAAGGGTGGGGTGGAGGTAGGCGTAGAAAGCCACAGGTGATCCTTTTCTGTTCTAATGCGGTGATTCAGTCTGTCTTTCCTTTCCTGGGCTATTTCCCTCCTCCTTTAACCAGAGGTACCTACTAAATTAGGATAGATGAACTCTATGAAACTGCTCTGGTAAAACCAGGCTGTTGAGTATACTGGCTGGTTTCCCCTAAATTAACAACTGAACATTATGCCAGGCTACTGACTCGTTGTTTCTGGTAACCTTCTGGCTGGGCTTGGGAAGGGAAGTTCCCAGAGACAACAAATGCTTTTCTCTCAATCAGGGACTCAGGTCCCAACCTTGCTGTGCAGAGTGGATGCTGTGTTTCATAATGCATGAGTGTTTATTTAACAAACAGCAGTATTTTCTAATTAGACTCTTGGTGAAGATATAGACAGTGTAACCTTTCCCTCAGGGTTGGGTACTCACTGGCTTTTCTAAGATGCTGACCCTTCAGTAGCCCATAGGCCTCTAGGCAGTACATGCTGTGGGAGTTATTAAGAATAGTCTGGGTCAGTGTTGCCACTTCTGTTGAATCATTCAGCAGCTGAAGTCCAGGCTCTGGTGTAGAGTCTGTCTTCCTGACCTTGAATTTCTCTTTATACATAAGCTCTTGGAATGCAGGCAAGTGTGGAGACCCTTATATTGGAATTTTGGGGAAAAGAGAGTTCTAGGTAAACTCCTGGAGGAAGCTCCTTACAACTTATGGCTTTAAAGATAACTAGTGATTCTTGCAAATCTCATTCAGTCACTTCAGGAACTCTCTGAAATACAGTTGCATTTAGATTTTAGGACTTCAGTTGTAGAGCTGAGTCTCTAAAAGATCAGACATGTTTCAGAGTTATGCTTTCTCAGGATACTTTTCCCCATGATGGTGAGTATATTAGTCAGCATAGACTTGATTATGCTGCAGTAACAAATTAACTCCCAAATCTTGGTATCTTAAAACAATGTAGGTTTATTTCTCACTCGTATTACATGTTGAACATGGTAATGATGGGACTCTGCTTATCCTAGACTGAGAAGCTCCACCATTTTTTGGTGGGGCCACATGAGTCTTTAGAAGAGGAAGAGAACAATGAGTATGTTCACTGGCTCTTCGATGCTTTCATCACTTCCACTGACCAAGGCAAATCACATGACCATGCTTAATTACAAGGTGCTGGAGAAGTGTAAATCTGCTCTCTTCCCAGAGAGAAAAGAGGACTAGAAATAATATGGAATGTTTTTAATGTTCAGCACAGTGATATTGGATGAGGGAAAATGGTGACAGCTTTTTTAGATGCCAGAAAATTTCATATGGTAAGCACATATCCATTCCCTTGCAGAGAAGAGAACTATAGACTTAGAATGTAAGTATCTTACAGGGGACCTAGGCCATTGGGTTCAAACCACACAGCTGGAGTTCCAGAGTTTCACATCACAGGGGACACACAGGGGAAGACGTGAGAAGCTCAGCTGAGATCTTGTCCGCTCATCTCCTTCAGGTAGAGCAGCATGGGTTTTAAAAGATATACTCCTAACATAAGATGATTTTCAGTTCTTTACTGCCCTGATCACTCTCCCCAGAACATGCCCCAGTTTTTCATGAGCACTTTGTAAATTCAGTACTTAGTCCTGAGCATACTCTCCCTCCCATGTGTGGTTTCATCAGTGTAGAAGCCAGAAGACCTGTCGGTTTTCTTTGTTTTAGATTCATATTTTGGCAGTTAACATTTCATTATCTTTCTGACAATCCTATTTTACTTTTGGCTGATTATAAGCCTCATGCAGGTTTTTCTAA
This sequence comes from Hippopotamus amphibius kiboko, assembly GCF_030028045.1. Lineage (NCBI taxonomy): Eukaryota > Metazoa > Chordata > Mammalia > Artiodactyla > Hippopotamidae > Hippopotamus > Hippopotamus amphibius. The sequence continues at coordinate 163,697,501 of NC_080189.1, forward strand.
CACAAGAAGGGACATGAGTTTTTTTTCTTTTAAGTAGTAGGTTGTGGTAGATTGTATTTTTCAAAGATGTCTACAATGACATTTCCTGTCCCATGCACTCTTCTGTGATGTGTCCTTGATACTACCTCATCAGCTTCAAGAGGTAGAATCTCTCTCTTCATCCTCTTGAACCTGGACAGACCATAGTTTTGACAAATAGCATATGGAGGTGTAATGCTGAGACAGTTCTGGGAGTAGCCGTTCCTTGGTCTGGCAGCTTCTACTTTCTGACTTGGAAGCCAGTGAAGAAGTATAACTGCCAAGAGAAGTCCAAGTTTGGTGGAGAGCCCTTGGAGAATGATGCAACGTGGAGAAAGAGAGAGGCCAAGGAGACACCAGGTGTGTGAGTGAAGAAGCCATCTTGGATGCCCCACTCAAACGAGGCTTCATCCAGCACCAGCTCCAGCTGCAGCTGGCTGCAGCCACCTGGGACACCCCAAGATTAAATCACCCAGTTGATCCGTGCCAACTCACAGAACCATGAGATGTGATACATTGTCTTAAGCTGTTACATTTTGGGCTAGTTTTCTATGAAGCAATAAATAACCAGAATAGAATTTGTTACCAGAGGCAAACTCTTAAGGTTCTTAAAAGTCATTCTGTCTGAAGAGTTTTAGAAGATATAACCTTATGATTCTAAGAAGTCATTTTTCTAGTTGAGAGATTCTGTAAAGCATCACTTACTCTTTCTTAGGTGTAAACAAAATGTCTTAAGTTGTACCTTTGATCTAAATGTAATCTTAAGGCTACATTTTCTAGGAAGGGTCCTGTATTTGAACTGTACCATGAGCCTATTTCTTAGTTTTAGGAACATTTGCTGGTTGGAAAGATGAGGGCTGAAAAATACTTCTATTATATTTTCAAACACTTTAAGTCCTGACTCCTCTGTAGTTCCTCTAGATTCTGTTTAAAAATTTAACAATTCCTTCCTTAGTTCCTCTCTATTTGTACCTTGTCATAAAGACATAAAAGAAACTAGTTAGCACTTCTGATAATCTGCATGGAAATTTCCTTAGCCAGTTGCACCGGTTTGGGCAGTACTTTTTTCAGTTTTCACATCCCTGCAGGTGACAGTTTGGCGAAACTTCCTGCCACTTCCTAATTCTTGTCATGTTTCCTCCAGCCTCCAGGAATAAACTTCTTCCCATCATTCTGGAGGCCCTTCAGTCTCCACTTCTTGCCTGCTTCCAAGGCTAATGCTAAATGTTTTAGGTGTTTGTTTTGGCAGCACCCCACTTCTTAAGTCATTTCTTTTCTGAGTATTGTGAACAATAACGCTTAGTGGATTAAAACAGCAGGCTTTTTATCCCATATCACAATTCTGTGGCTGGACAGTACTCAGTTGAGGGTTTTTCTGCTCTGTGATATCAGCCAGGGCTGCAGTCATCTGGTGTCTTGATCAGCTGGGACATCAAAGGTATTTACTCACATACACTGCTAGCAGTTGATGAGGGAACTCAGCGGCTTACGTGACCTCTCCGTGTGATCTAGGCTGCTCAGAGCGGGGTGCCTGGGTTCCCAGGGGAGGTGCCTAAGAACAAACATTCTCATAAGGCCAGATGGAAACTACGAGACTTCTTATGGCCTAGCTTCAGGAGCCACTCAGTGTCATTTCCACCACATTCTGTTGATCGAAAGCGTGTCCCAGCACCAGCTCATATTCAAGGTGAGGAGTCCATACAAAGGCTTAGATAAGTCATGGTTCGTTGGGGGCCCATCCTTGGAGACCAGTTACTTAGGAGGACAGAGACACGATGGAAACAGCTTTGATGAAAATGTGGTTAATGTGAATTGCACTAGGTCTGATTGTTGGTTGGCAAACTGCCTTATTTTGGATCTTAGGTGAAGAGAATAAGTGGTGAATTAGCCCAGATTCATCCTCTGAGAAGTAACAATATCCAATTAGCAATGGACAGGGCTTGCTGGCCATTAAGCACAGATAACCTTTAGTCTCTTACCATGTTTCTTGCATAGTGGCATAAAGCAGTGTTTTAATGAGATCTATTGAGATGTCCTGACAGATCTTTTCCTTTTTTCTCTCTGGCCTATCCACCTCCATGTAAAAGCCTTATCAAAAAATAAGACTTAGGATTTTGCGATGGGTAGGGAAGAGCAAAAGAGAACGAGAATGTTGTTCTTTTTTACCTGCCCCTCAGCATTCCCAGTGCCAGCAAGGTGGGGTTCAGAAAGCCGAGCAGGGGTGGTTTAGAATCCTGGGGCAGAGCAGCTAGGGGGCAGGGCCTTGGGGGAGCCAGGAGGGGCAGGCAGAGCGGGAGGATGTTTCTATTCTGTGAGAGTGGCTTTTGCCTTTGAGGCAGCAACAGTAGTATTTCATGTCTTCCGTGGTGTCTCCTACCTTTAAATGTCAGTCTCGGCAGCTGCCTTATCTCCTGTAGCACATTTCAATTAGGTATTCCACATCACACTCTTTTCTTCCAGGACAAATATGCCGGGGTGATATTTACTCTTACAGCAGCATTTTAAATACTTAGGGGGAAAAAAAGGCCTAGTGAATAGCAGTTTCTCCCTTATAATAATAATAAAACAGTAATAATGGAGAGAAGAGGTGAATTCTGGGTTTGATGCCAGTAACTGGCTAAGTGAGCGTCTTTTGTCTCCGCCCTCTTTTGTCCCCCTCCTCCCCTGCCTGCCTTAGTGTGAAGGTTGCAAAGTTTGGCTCTATAAGAGCAGCCTCCCACACTTTCTTCATTAAAGGTTCACAAATATCTCCTCGAATGCCTTCTATCAAGAGACACCTGGGCTGCTAGTTCACCCACTACCTGTTCCTTTTTTTTTTTTTTTAATTATTTTTATTTATTATTTATTATTATTTATTTATTGGATGAGTTGGGTCTTCATTGCTGCGCACAGGCTTTCTCTAGTTGCGGTGAGCGGGGACTACTCTTCGTTGTGGTGTGTGGGCTTATCGTTACAGTGGCTTCTCTTGTTGCAGAGCATGGGCTCTAGGTGCATGTGGGCTCAACAGTTGTGGCTCACAGGCTCTAGAGCACAGGCTCAGTAGTTGTAGTGCATGGGCTTAGTTGCTCCGCGGCATGTGGGATCTTCTTGGACCGGCGCTCGAATCCGTGTCCCCTGCATTGGCAGGCGGATTCTTAACCACTGCGCCACCAGGGAAGTCCCCCCTTCTTTCGTTTTGAGGAGTGTTCACATAAAATTGGAATCCTGTTTCTCTAGGATCCTCTAATTTGCCAGGCACCATCGCCTACTCCATACCTCTGGGCATTTCCAGCTCTCAATGGAACACCGTCAACCCCACCTCCAGGAGGCACGTAGTTGAGAAAGTTACGCATTACATGTTTCTGCTGCTTAAATTGCAGTCTCAGGTCCTTGACTTGGTACTGAAGGTCCTTCAGTCTGGTCTGCATTTCTCAGCCCGCCTCTTACTGGTCCTTATATCCACTTGTTCACTGGGCTGATGTCTTCATTGCCTCCCTGGTACGTTTTGCACATTCCTCCATCCAGACCTCGTGCAGTCCTAGCACAGTGCTTGGCACACGGTGGTAGTGGGGGGTCCTTAGTCATTATTCTCCCCCTTGTTGGGAATCCTTCCACTAGATCTCTCCTCCATGCATCTGATCCCTACCCTTACTTATGAGAACAAAGTAGGCCCCACTTCCTCCATTAAGCCTTCTCTGACCTCCTTAGTATTCAGTGCTGCCCCTCACCCCCTGCTTCCAAAATTTTAAAATGCTCTGTATCATCACTGCTCATTTGGCACTTGGCATGCACTATTTTATTTTGAATGTCTGTATGTTGTCTACCCAATTAAATTGTACGTGCCTTACAGGCAGGGATAACCTTACCTTGTGCTTATTTTATATACCTTCAGAGTCCAGGATAATTCCTTGAACATAGAAGGTGTTCCGTTAATGTTCACTGACTAAGTGGACAGATCAAGGAGTAAATGAAAGCCAAGATCCTAAGAAGCCTACCTTTTCATGCCAGTCTACTCAGTGTGGAAATCATAAACATGCCTAAAACAAGGCCTTTCATTTGACTTTTTCCCCTATGCACATAGGTCTACTACTTGGATTTCTCAGAGGTGAAGACTCTTGTCCCAGCCTGGTCCCTGAGACTGATTGTTTAGGTGAAGAGTTTTCCTAGTGTCTGAGGTCTGCCACAGCCAGTGCTTTGATAATCAAGGCATTTTGATCGTTAGAGTGAAGGGGATTAGAATATCAAATTGAAGTCCATAGCAGACTGGAGTATAATCTCACGCAGGTTTTAGTTTTGTCTCTGTCATTTGCTAGTCAGTCTCTCTGTGCCTCAATTTCCCCATCCATAAAAATGCTATCTACCTTATGTTTCAGTTTTGTCTCTGTCATTTACTAGTCAGTCTCTCTATGCCTCAATTTCCCCGTCCATAAGATGCTGTCTACCTTATGGGGTTGCTGTGAGGTGCCCGTGGGATAATAAAGGTGAAAGTATTTTGGACATCATAAACACGATATGATTGTCAGGGATCAGCCCGGCAGCATCTTCTAACCTTCAGCTAATATTTACTGGGGGCTTGCTCTGTACGTAGCTCTGCACTAGGTCTCCTTGCACCGTAGTAGACCAGCTGAGGAATTTGGTATTTGGTAGGGCCTGAATGCTGATCCACAGGTAGATGAAAGCTAGAAAAAGGATGGCAGTCCAGCGGTCACTTCTGAAAGTTTAGCAGCCACAGGTAGATCAGGTAAGCTGGGAGGCTAAGTGTGTGACAAACATTTGACCTGGGTATGCCTCCAACACTTTGGATTTCAACAGATTCTACCTCTTACACGTCAGAACACTCTGATTTTGCTCCACTCATTGAAAGTTCTGCCTCTGTGAAGACTTTTCAGTTTCTTGGTCGATCTGCTATGGAACGTCCCAATCATACTCCTCCCTCCAAAGTAACCCTGGGAGCCTGTGCTAAGCCTGCTTCCTGCAAAAGTATGCTCTGCAAACCGGATGCCCCTGCCTGATCTCACGCTGCGGCTGGCTCTGGTCTCAGCCCAGCAAGGAGGAACCCTGACTTTAGACCCTGGGAGGCTGCCATCCTAGGCCCTGTTTTCATGTAAGTGTCACTGCCATAAAAGGAATCGGATGTAGCAGATATCTGCTGTGGGAGCAAAACTACCTCTGACTCAGATGTGGTTGGGCTTTTTTCCTCTGTTCCTTTTTCTCTGAGTTTTCCACGTGACATCAGCAGCTGAGTAAGGGAGAGCTAAGAGGTTTGAGCATACCGGTGCCACCTGGGCTGGATTGATAACCCAGAGCTTTCCAAACTGGCCGTTCAGGCTGAGACAGCCTTGCCAGAAACTGTTAGGCTGTAGGGAGCACTGGCTGGAAAGCCAGACTCCACCAGAAGTGCGAGTGGACAGCAGAGTAATGGGGTGGCCGGCGCTCTGTGCTTCCTCCCCACCCCCACCCTGCCTCCTTCCCTGCTTCTCTTTCCTCCCATTTTCCCAGACCTGCTTCTGAGATGGCTGCGCACCAGCAGCTCCAGCCTCTGACAGCTGCTGCCCTCTGCCGGGAAGACCGCGTCACTGGGGTGGGACGTGCTGCACTCTGTACCAGGAAACCAGCCTCAAGGCGGACCAAGTCCAGTCTGTGGCTACTGCGTGATTAGGCTTGGAGGGAGGGCAGAAAGAGTCAGAAAACCCCTTGCGCCAAAATGTTTCCTGAGTGGTCTCAGCTGCGCACTGCTCTATGCAATCCAACTCTTAGGGATTCATCGCTTTGGATCCTTTGAGTTCCCTGTTTAAGAGGGATGGTGACTCCTGTCTTCTTCTTACCTGAGTCAGACATTGTGATATTGAGGTTTTCCATTATGTGTGGCCCTTAAACACTGTCAGGAACTTCCCTTACTGAATTAGCTAGACACAATCCTTTCTTAAGGGAAGGTGACTGAGGGAAGTTGAGTCTTAAGGGGGCTGCAGAAGGATGGGTCTAGAAGTGGTCTCTTGGCTCAAAAGGAGCCATCAGAGAGTGGGAGTTCTGAGTCCAGGAGGCAGAAAAAGAACAGGAAGAGCCAGATGAGAGTGGAGAGCATGGCCCATTATAGGGGAAGAGTGCATAGGAAGGTAGGTGATGAATGGCCTTTATCATTGCTCAGCTGCCCCCAGAGCTGGCTGTGCTGGTAATGCTGTGCCCGGTTGGCTTCAGGGTAGAGGGACAGGAGGATATAACTATACAGTCATCCTGGTGCATCTCTGGATCTTCAGCCTAGAGTAGAGCCCAGCCAGACAGGAGCTATGACCTCACTGACCACACAGTAATTCTACTTGAGAGATTTATTTTCCTTCCATGAGCTCCTGCCAAGACTCTTGGTTAGAATTAATGGGGCTCCCCCAGCCAGCGAATGTCTCCTAGTGATGTGCATAAACAGAGCCAGGCAGGAAATAGGTTTCCTGTTCTTAATGGGCTTGTTAAACCTCTTATTGAGTGGGGTTTAAATGGCTTTATTATGAATAATAATAAGAAAGCAATGTTACTAGTAGTAGAAAAATGATGATGTCAGCTCTGACTGCTTTTTCACATTTTAACGTTGCCAGCCTGCAGGTCCCTTTGCCAACAGTGCCCAGAGATAGGTGGCAGGTGACACTGGGACCGATGATTGAGGCAGATGGCAGACTTTGTTTCCTGCAGCTTCCCAATTCTGAGCCCCTGTCCACTTCTGTAATTGTTCCTGCTCCCTGTGTCTTTCATTTGGGGTTCTAGGCTCTCATCCTATCAGATGAGAAGCCACAAACTCCTCTCTCTTAATTTTAACTGGGGTTGCAAGCCATGGGCACAGTGGTAAGGTTAAGTTTGGGTATTGTGTAGAAGACATTTTAGAAAGGGTACTGGATCCTGGAAGAAGCTCAGTTAGAGGTGGGGCTCATGTTCTCATCTCTAGTTTACAGCTGGGACTGGAGGTATGAAGTATATCCTAGACTTCAGCAGTTTGTTTATCAGGTTCGCTGATCTTACCGTCACTTTCTACAACTGTATGGGCTTTCTTTATATGGATGCTCTTGTTTGCCTTAAGGAGATTTGGCATCTTCCTAAGCAGTATGTCTGTGAAATCATGGGTTTAATGTGTGAGCTGGGTTTTTTACCCAACCGTATTAAAATGAATGCATAACGGCGATATTTTTAAAAAGCTCATCCATGTGGCAAATGTGTCATACCCTCAAGGGATCATACCACACTTTTGGAAACACTGCTATGGAGTCGTGGTTCTCAAGCTGTAGTGGGCGTCAGAACCACCAGCGGAACCTGTGAAACTGTAAATTGCTGGGCACCACCCCCATTCCAAGATTTTGATTCAGCGGGTCTGAGGTCAGCCCTATGCCTTTGCAATTCTAACAGTTTCTCAGGAGATGCTGACATCCAGGGACCATACTTTCAGTAGCACTGGCCTGGAGGATGAGAGCCCATTCTCCATTTCCTCATCTGACAGTGGGCATAGGACCTATTTCAATGGGTCTGTCTTAGTTCATCCAGGCTGTATAACAGCATACCATGGACTTGGTGGCTTAGACAGTAAACGTTTATTTCTCACATTCCTGGAGGCTGGGAAGTCCAGCATCAAGGTGCTGGCAGATTGGGTGTCCTCACATGGCCGAGAGAAAAACCATTCCTCTTGTGTTTCTTCTAAGGGCACTGTTCCTATTCATGAGGGCTTACTCTCATGACCTCATCACCTTCCAAAGGCCCCACCTCCTACTACTGTCATGTTGTGGTTTGGTATCTCGAAATATAAATTTCGGAGGGATAAAAACATTCGATTCATAACAGTGTTTTATCAACATTAAATGTTACCTACCATAGGTAGGATACCTGGCACAGAGCGGATGCTGTACAAGGCGGCATGGTTTTTCTTGGAGCCATTCTAACCATTTGGAGTTATTTTTTAAGCTTTAGAGCTTTTTGTGGTTCAATGTGAAGCTCAGGTAGGAAATATAGGAGATACTGTCAGGTTAATTCTGGTTCTAGGTTCTAGTACTAAATGTAAGTCAGTTATGCAAGTCTGGGTGGCTAAACAGCTCTGCAGCAGCATCTGGACAGTCTTCCATCTCACAGAACCCTGGCAGAGAGAGACAGTGGGGCCTTTGTTCCTCTGCATCTGGTCAAGAGCTGTGTTGAGGGCTAAGGAACAGAGCTGCGTGGGAGTGCATCCTTGTGCGTACCGTGTTCTGAGAGATGGCTGGGCAGAGTGTAGCTTACAATTCGACGAATGATTGTATTTGTGATTTTTTGAGGCTGCCTAGTAGTTGAGCTGCCTTTCTGTGTTTGAGGAGTTTGCCAGCATGAGTCTAAAAGGGAGATGGGACTCTCATTCTGTTACTGAAGCTCAAAGCCTAGTTTCACTTTCCCCAGCCTCAGAAAACCATGTGAGCCAGGCTCAGTGCGTGGGAGGAAGAACCCACTCTGGTGATGGCAAGGTGGAGGCAGCGACCCATCGGGGGCCCAGTGGCAGCAGTGCCGGCAGCATGGGACCCCATCAGGCTCTTCCTGGGACATCATCCTTGCTGCCGTGGCAGCCTCGGGGCAGCTCTGCTTATCTTCCATGTATGGTTCTCAAGTTCTTTCATCAGATCCATTTCTACTTTACCTAGTAAATGAGGCTGAGCCAATGATGGTTTTTGGAGCAGTAACGTGGCATATCACAAACTATTTTAAAAATAACTGACCACCATCTGGAGCATGGATTGGAGGACAAGTGACAAGGCAGGGAGACAAATGAGGAGGCAGCTATATGAGGAAGCGAGGATGGAGATGAGAGGAGAGAGAAAGAAATGTCTAGGAGGTATATTTGACCAAATCTGGTGATTGGAGGCCTGAGTTTATCTTTGAACTTAGAAGACAAAAATGAATTTTCAGTTTCGTGTGCTGCATTAGTTGCCTTTGGGGGATAAGTAGTCATTTTGTTGTCAAGATGGATACCCCCAAATAGGTGAGGAAGCAAACTAAAAGGTTATCGAATAGGGTTGTGTTTGGAGTACAGCTTGGCTATGGTGGTCTCCATTTCAGATCTTTTCAGCTCAACAAACATTGAGCATTTACTAGATGTTAGACATTGATGGTTATTTAAGAATACCGTTTCTTTTGATTTTGGTGTTAAAAGGGGTTGGAAGTATAGAGGGGAAAGTCTCCCATGATCTTACACAAGCACACACAATGACACAATGCAGACAACGTGCACATACTAGTCTTGAGATTTCCTCGAGGGCCCAAATGAACCCATGTGGAGTCTGTACTAGCACGGGATGGGGTGGGGGAGGTTCTTGGCTGCTTTTATAAACCTTCTCTCTTCTTGCCTCTCACTTACAAGTAACCCCCCTGAGTTATCACCTCCCTGTGAGTTGAAGGGTTCACAATTAAGTGTTCCCTGTGCTGAACGGACACATACATGGCCAGAGCTGTGCCCTTGCTCCTTGCCGTGTGTTTATTGGGAAGCTGCTACCACTGCCTTCTCCACTCTTTGAAAGAGGCCGTGGGTAGGTCCCAAGTGCTGGCTCTTTACATACCTAGCTCCTGCCTGCTTTTTCAAGGCTCTTTGTTCAAGTGGCAGTACTGGTTTGTAAAACACGAACAAAGTTGGGTGTAAAAAGTAATTATGGTTCACATCTGGTGTTTCTACTGACACAATGCTGACTGCCTGACCACACTGCTTTCTTGTCGCTTCTCTCATTCTATCTTTGTGGTTCCAGGCTCACCCTCCCTCTCCCTCTCTCTTGTGCTCACTCTTTTGTGTGTGTCAGAGAGCCACACATCTGAAAGGCAGCTGGCTTCTCATGACCACCAGGGAGCCTAGTCTAGAGAGCCTGCTCCTCTTTAATGTGTCAAAATACCAGGGCCTTGGCAGGCTACGCAGGGACATCTCTGGTGTGTTCAGTTCCTAGTACCATGACGGGCTTTCCTCTGCATCTAAATATGAAACCAAACCTTCCCTTGGATCAGACCAATCCAGGAGCTTTATATAGTTATTTTAGATCATGGAGGCTTTTAATCTCCCTGAAGGGCATGTTTGCTCTTCAGATTCTGTTAATTTCTCTCTCTACATGTAATGATGTAATACATCAGGACTTGGTGACAGGTACATCCACACCCATATATCCTAAGATATAGGCTATATTACCTTTTCCTATGGTCACAGTTCCACTGTTAGGGGAGAAAGGTAGGCTAGAGTAGTGACGGTCTGACTTTTGAGTTTCAAAATCATATTGTAAAATTAATCACGATGACCAACATGGTATTGTCGACTAAGGATCATCCTTTTTTTTAAAAATTTCATCAACCATTATTTCCATTGGATCATAAGAGAAGGGGACATTTTAGCTCAAAAATATAGGAAAGACATTCTTCAGTATAAAGGAAGGTTCTTTATATTAAATAACTCTAGTTTAATTTTTAAAAATCTGATATCTCTGAGAGGAAGGGTATTTTTTCTTGAAATAGTAGAAATGATGCCATGCAGCTTCCCAGACCTGAGGAGGGGGAAGCAGGGAGTGTCGCCTTTCTCTGTGTGTCTCTAGGAATTTCTGGTGCAGTGCTAGGCATCTCATGGCACTACCTGTTTCATCTCCTATTCTGATTGCTTCTCAATTCCTTCAGCTGTAGGTGCTTGTAACTGTTTAGGTTTATTCATTGAATCCATTGAACTTTTACACACACATCATATTTATTTCTGAAACATACAAAATACTTTTCATTTTCATTTTGATTTCCTTAATGTTAAAAAAAATCATGATTTCTTTTTTTTTTTTTTTTAATGTGTGTGTCATTGCTGTGGTTCTCATCAGTGTGACCATCTACAAAATGTTATTTACTAAATAATGATGCCTCATGCTTTTGTTAATTAATATTATTGAAGACATGCCATTTTCATAGGAAAATGCTGGGGAAGAAGGTTTGGCAGATATATAGTAAGTTCAGTTTGAGCATAGCAAGTCTGAAGTTACAGCAGCATTTTCAGATGACATCACATCCAAAGTTTTCCTTTTTCCAACTATAGTTTACATTTTTGCCATCAGGGGCTATGCTTTTTCTCCTTTGTTCCTCCCTAGTGATGTGCAATCTGAAGAACACATTGTGGATTATGAATAGATGCTTGTTGATTGTTTTAGAAACTATGTAGATGGAGGTTGGTGAAAATTTCCAGGAAATGTGGCAGTTGAGAATTGCTGATCAATGAATGATTATGGGATAGTAATACAGTAGACACATGGCAGGGGCTGGGAGTGCAGTTGAGGGTTTTCAAGGGTGAATATGAAATGGGAGATGAAAAATGAGTGCTTGAATGATGCAGCTTTTTGAAAAGTCTATTTTGTAATGGACCATTATGTAGGTCACTAATAACTTGGGATTCAAAAAAATCATTGTATGGTTTAAATGGGATAAACTATTTGGCTAGAACACTTCACCTCTGGGGATTCCAAAAAGTCCATTCATGCAAAGTGATTCTTTCATTCAACAAATATTTATTGAACACCTATTATGTGCGAAGATTATTCTAGGTGTTGGGAATGTAGTGGATAAAACAAAAATCCCCACCCTTGGAGAACTTATAATAGAGAGTGATAGGTGATCACCAAAGTAAGTAAATATACCATTTTCTGAATGATAATGAGTGCTCTGAAGAAAAATGAAACAAAACATAGAGATAGGGCAGGCCAAGGTGGTAGTGATGATTTCAAGTTTAAGTAGGATAAAGAAGAAGACAAGGATAGGTGGGCAGCCCTGGTGCAGTGTATTTTTCTAGGGGCCAAAGCAAGATGTTCAGGAAGCGAGTGGCCTCAGATTCTGAGTGCAATCTGACTTTGCATCCCAATTAACAGTGACAGCTTACTGCTTTAAAATAGGAAATAAAGTGGAAGGAAAGCAAATGCTTGATAGTTGACCTGACATTCACTGTTGCAAGATTGGGAACGTACAATAAATGTCACTGATGGAGCAATATTCATGAAGTAAAAATGTCAGTTTTCAATTTGGCATGAGGATGGTTTGACATGTATTAGTTGCGTGCAGAATATTATCATAATTAATGCATTAATAATGCAGCTGTCCTTTTTCTCCCCATCCCAAATTAAAAAGGAGGAAATGGAGGGAGTCAGGTGAAAGAGCATCTCTCGCCCTGCTCAGACCTTTTCTGCCGGCATTTGTTTCTTCCTGTGCCCTCCCATCTCTGTGGCATTGGCTTCTGATTGGTATCGGTCCAGATTTATCCATCTCCATTCGTCACTCACATTTCCATGAACAACACCAGTGGCCTTGTTTGCTGAGGTCTTTCTTCTTCATTTTCAACAGTACTTTTAAAAGTACTCCTAAAGATACACATGTTTACTGTAGAAATGGAATATAAACTAAAGCAGGAATATAAAAATCTCCCATAAGCATACCACCCAGACAAAATAACTACTAATATTTTGGTGTTTATGCTTCAGTGTTTTTTTCCTGATTATACATATTTACAAATAGAAGATCATTCTATATATAGTTTGATGATCAACTTAGTGCATAGTAGATATTCTTTTTCATCTTACTAACTGCTTTTCTACAATGTGGCTGGGTGGTATTTTATTATACAGATGTAGCATGATATGATTAATCCCTATTGTCATGTAAGTAGTTTGTTTTTGATATTATAAACAGTGTTGTGATAAGCATATATGTAGCCAAATCTTTGTGCATATCTATGGTGATTTATTTTCAACAAATTCTTAGATGTGGAGCTGGCAGAATTATTAGTTACCTATTGCTAGAGTAATGCTGCAAAACAGAACTTCTGTGGCACAAACAATAAGTATTATTCACAGGACTGGGATCAACTAGGGGTCCACTAGCTGGCTCTGCTGATCTTGGCTGGGCATGCTCTCATGCTTGGGCATCAATTGGCTGGCTTTTGGCTGATCTAGGCTGACTGGGGCCAGGTGACTGGGGGAACTTGGCTCAATTCCATTGCTTCCCGTTCTCCAGAAGGCTGGCCCAAACATGTTCTCATGTCATTGGCAGAGACATAGCAAGCTCATTCTTCCACATGCTTTTCAAGTTTCTGCTTGAAACATTTATGAACATCACAAAGTAAGTCATGTCACTGAGCCCAGCGTCAAGGGGCAAAACAATTGAAGAGTACTGCAGAGTTACATGGCAAAGTCAGAGATTCAGGAAGGGTGAAAAATTGGGGCCAAATCTGCAATTTCCCGTACAGGGTCAAAGGCATCCTTAATTTTAAAGTTTGTGATAGATGTTTCCAAATTGCTCTCTTGAAAGCCTGAACCAACCCCACTAATGGTGGAAGAGACTTCGCAGTTTTCCAGTTCTCTTTACTCTTGCTGACTCTGGGACTGATTTATGACTCTCCATCTTGGCTGTTTTGGTCGGCATCTCTCCCCATCCTCTGGGCTGCACGTTCTGTCTTTGTGCTGCTTCTTTCCCTGCAGAGTGAGCCCAGAGCTGCCCTAGTCTTTGGTTTACTCATCCTCTTCATCGGGTCTTCTGCCCATTTTACCTTGTACCTGTGCCGACCACCTCTCACCTATCTGAAACATTCAGTGATCCATAAGAGCCCTTTCCCCAACCATTCTGAGTCAGCAGGTGTTTACAACATGTCTCCACCACCTACACCAGCAGCAGGGCAATTGTTAGTCCTCTTTATTCCCAGAATCTCAGAATTTTTTAAGGCCAGAGGAAAGCTAAGAATTCAATCTTGTTTTTTATACAATTTTGTTCCAAGAAGTTACCTATTAATATGGGTATGTGCGTGGATGAAGACATGGCTATAGATAAAAATTTGCCTGGAGAAAAGGCCGGAAGGAATTAACTACTGTTAATATTTTAGTATATCTCTGTGTAGAGGAGTTACGGGTGAATTTAAAAAAAACAAAACTTTAACATTGTGTACAGCAACTGGAAGTCACAGAAGTTAAATGACTTGCCTCCTATTGTATAGATAAATAATAGCAGACTGTGACTGCAGCCCAGTTCTGCTGATTCCTGGTTTAATGCTCCCTGGAAACAATACCACAACACGAACTCTGGGGCCCAGCTGCCTTTTGTTTGATTGTTTGTTTCCAAGCAGCATTGGTGGTTTGGTTTGGTTTGGTTTGGTTTTGCAAGAGTGCTTTGCTTTTTGTGGGTTCATAGGGAAATTAAGAATATTTTTTTAAATGATTGAGTCATCTAAACCAGCTATGTGAATGTTGTATGCATATATTCAATACATACGTCTGGTATAAATTATCCTGGCTTCCAAATTTGACAGATGATTCAGGTAAATAGTGGATTTTATCTGTTAAATCACATTAAGGCTCCCAACCAGATGCATCTTGAATTCTGAGCACATAATTTATCATCGTATCACATGGATTCTATGCAATTATATTAATTATTTAGTATATAAAAAGGTAAGCACTGCAGATTTAGAGTAGAATCAGATAAGCTTTTTAGGGACATCTCAACTGGTTAGATTGAATAAATTTCTTGCTGTGAGCCAATTGAGGCAGGGGTCACTGTGATGGAGTGTTTTTCCCGGAGCTTACCTTTCTTAGAGCGATTCTGAAAAACTGGAGGTTGATTAGGAGACCAGGGCATGGGCCTCTGTCCATGGAGATGATGGGTTGGTCTGCTTGGAAATGAGTCTTTGATTTGTCCTCTGTCTGCCTATTTCCCTTTCATCCAAGCTCTGTTTCTAGGATATCGAAAGAGAAAAAAGAAAGCTTTAGCTATTCCTCTGGAGAATAAGGATTGGCTCAAATATTATTGTGGCGATAAAAAAGAAACATACTTTGAAGAGCTCTTGACTTGGAGAATACCAAAGAGATGTTGGTGTCTTGAGTGTATTGTTCTGAGCCAAAGCCAGATGTTAAATTGAGGCATTTAGGGCCTGGAAAACATGTCACTGTTGCTAAATTAGTACCTTTTACCCACTTAGGGCTTTCTGTAAAAAAAATCTTGGATCACAGAGGGTGCAGATACTCAGAAAAGGACACAAACCAGTGGGGACAAAGAGACTGGGAGCTGAGGCTGCTTCACCAATCAATAGGAGGAAGACTCCAAACCCCTAAAAAGTGAGCATCTATAGGTTCTCTTTCCTAGTGCTTCGGTAGTGTTTGTTTTGATTTGTGCCAGTTGGCTTGCAGAGAAAGACTGCCCTGGAAGCTGAGTTTTTGCAAGCCTGTTGTAGAATTCAGATGGCGACCTCAGCCAGTCAGTGAGGATCTAGGTATTCTGTGCCAAGATGGACTCCAGTGACCCATGCTTATTTATACTAGGATTCAAGCACAATACAGTTATCACTGATAGCCCCTTCAATCCCACATGTACCCAGACACCTTGCTCCCGTGGCATGGCCACGTGCACCTCGGCTCTATCCACTAATTACCTTACTTAAGAGTATCTTGGAGGTACCCTAAGATAGTTGTTGGCTGCTTCTTGACAGAAAATGCTGAGTTAGAGCCAGTTTAAACAAGCACGCTACTAGAACTGAATAAATAGATTTTGATGAAACTGGTTCAGTTAACAGGTCCCTTAGGGTGAAATACAGCCTTCTCCACCTCACTTCTCTTGCTAAGAAAATCACTAGCCCCATGTCCAGCCTGTGTGCAGATTTAACTGTTAGACCACAATGAGATCCACATGGCTACTAATCATGGGATTAAGACACTCGTGGGGGTGGGGGAGGGGTGGGGGAGGGGTGGGGGAGGGGTGGGGGAGGGGTGGGGGAGGGGTGGGGGAGGGGTGGGGGAGGGGTGGGGGAGGGGTGGGGGAGGGGTGGGGGAGGGGTGGGGGAGGGTGAGTAGAACAGGACGTGGTAGAGGCAAAGGGCAAGGGGCTGAGCTGGAGGCGCGTGGCCATACGAGGGGAGAGCCAGCAGTGGGGCACCTCATCACCCTGCTCAGGGTCAACACAGTGGCCCCATGGTGTCCTTGCCCCGTCATCTCAGTCGTGAAGAAGAGAGTGCCAGCGAGACCAAGGCAGGAGCATGAAAGCGCACCTGAGTTGTTTTGTTTGGTTAAGCCTCACAGCCCGTTTGCACTGTAATCTGCAGCTCTGGCTGGAAAATAACTAGCGTGGGGCATGAGAAGGAATTTGAATGATAGCAGCGTGCATTTGTCAAAAAGTTCTTCAGAGTCATCCCAGCTTCTTCCTTAACCCCTCTATGCGTGTTTCTTCTTATGAAAACTTATGGTAATTTTGAGAATAATAGTATCAATCTCATAGGCATTTTGGAAGGCTTAAGTAAGTTAATACTGAGAAAACATTGAAAACCATGCCTGGCATGTAGCAAGTGGCCTTGGGATGCTGATTGTTACTGCTGTTGTATTTATTAACGGCCATACCCCTGGTGGACTGGAAGCTGCACCTTAGAGTCTTAGTATTTCCCTGTAATTTCTGGGCTGCTCCTGCCCCATGGAAGGAGCAGGGGAGCCTTTGGAACCTCTGGAGCCCGTGGTGAGTGTCGGGAGGTAGGGACACCTTGACAACTGCTGAAATGCAACCCCGCCAGCTTGCCCACCCTGACTGCAGTTAGCAGCCTGAACTCAGGGGTTGCCAGTCTCTTTAAGCACCAGTTTTCAGGACGAGCCTCTACTTACCCCTCTCCCACTGCTGCTCAGCGCTCACCCTCCACTGACACCATGCTCATTCGTAGCTGTGGACCCCCTCCTCCTCTCTGAAATGTTCTTTAGTTGGTTCCTCTGGGACATTATCTCCAATTCAACTGTGGGCCCCTTTCAGTGGAAGAACTACCTCATGTGTCCTTCCCCCCCTTTCTCCCTCACCATTGGCATTCGGTTCCGTGTTCTGCACACGTGGAGTAGGTCAGGATTTATTCACCCTCGGGCTGCCCTTAGCACCCAGCCCAGACCCATCAAGGGTGTGACTGTGGGAAATGTTTGCAGAAATGAACCTCAGTGCCCGTCTGCCCAAGTCCTTCCTGGAATCCCACCCACTGTATCTATGGCTCATATTGGAGGGTTTGATAGCTGTACAGAAGAAAGTAGCCCTGCCTTGGGGCCCTGGTCAGGTCTGAGGGTCCCAAAGGGCTGTTCATTCCTCTTGGGTTGGAGTTACCTGATCTGTAGTATATTGGAATGCTTACATCCTTATTCCTTGAGAAGGGAAAAAGTTCTGCTTGTCCTCAGCCTCTTATCATGACACCCCTGTCACAGGCTTCTCTACAGACACAACAATAATGGCCAACATTTAGAAAACATCTGCTGTCTGCCAAGTACTCCATTAAAGTAGGTGACTCGCATAAATGTTTCACTTGCTCCTATGGATTAGGTATTTTACCCCATTTTTATAGTTGAAGAAGCAGGTTTAGAGAACTATCCATACCTGACCAAGATTACAAACTTACAATGTGGCATAAACTATTGACCTAATACTAACTTGGTCTAACTGACCTTGCTCTTAACTTCTCCTCTACAGATTTATAAATATACTCTTCTATCTCTTTTAATTTTAAAAATATTTTTAAGCTCTTTATTGGAATATAATTGCTTTATACTGTTGTGCCAGTTTTTGCCGTACAACAGTGAATCAGCTGTATTTATACATATATCCCCATGTGCCCTCCCTGCCGCGACTTCCTCCCACCCTCCCTATCCCACCCCTCTAGGTCATCATGCATCACTGAGTTGATCTCCCTGTGTTATGCAGCAGCTTCCCACTAGCTATCTGTTTTACATTTGGTAGTGTATGTATGTCAGTGCTGCTCTCTCACTTCGTCCCAGTTTCCCCTTCGCCCCTCCACCCCATGTCCTCAAGTCTGTTCTCTACATCTGCATCTTAATTCTTGCCCTGTCACTGGGTTCATCAGTACTATTTTTTTAGATTCCATATATATGGGTTAGCATACAGTATTTGTTTTTCTCTTTCTGGCTTACTTCGCTCTGTATGACAGACGCTAGGTCCATCCACCTCACTACAAATAACTCAATTTCATTCCTTTTTATGGCTGAGTAATATTCCATTGTATATATGTGCCATATCTTCTTTATCCATTCATCTGTTGATGGGCATTTAGGTTGCTTCCATGTCCTGGCTATTGTAAATAATGCTGCTATGAACATTGTGGTACATATTTCTTTTTGGATTATGGTTTCCTCAGGGTATATGCCCAGGAGTGGGATTGCTAAATCCTATGGTAGTTCTATTTTTAGTTAAAGAACCTCCATACTGTTTTTCCATAGTGGCTATACCAATTTACATCCCCACCAATAGTGCAGAAGGGTTCCCTTTTCTCCACACCCTCTCCAGCATTTATGGTTTCTGGATTTTTTGATGATGGCCATTCTTCCCAGTGTGAGGTGATACCTCATTGAGGCTTTAACTTGCATTTCTCTAATGATTAGTGATGTTGAGCATCTTTTCATGTGTTTGTTAGCCATCTGCATGTCTTCTTTGGAGAAATGTCTATTTAAGTCTTTTGCCCATTTTTGGATTGGGTTATTTGCTTTTTTGGTATTAAGCTGCATGAGCTGCTTGTATATTTTGGAGATTAATCCTTTGTCTGTTGCTTCATTGGCAAATATTTTCTTCCATTCTGAGGGTTGTCTTCTTGTCTTGTTTATGGTTTCTTTTGCTGTGCAAAAGCTTTTACGTTTCATTAGGTCCCATTTGTTTATTTTTTATTTTATTTCCATTATTCTAGGATGTGGGTCAAAAGGGATCTTACTTTATGTCATAGAGTGTTCTGCCTATGTTTTCCTCTAAGAGTTTTTTAGTGTCTGGCCTTACATTTAGCTCTTTAATCCATTTTGAGTTTATTTTTGTGTATGGTGTTAGGAAGTGTTCTAATTTCATTCTTTTACATGTAGCTGTCCAATTTTCCCAGCACCACTTATTGAAGAGGCTGTCTTTTTTCCATTGTATATTCTTGCCTCCTTTGTCAAAGATAAGGTGCCCACATGTGCATGGGTTTATATGTGCATGGGTTTATCTCTGGGCTCTCTGTTCTGTTCCATTGATCTATATTTCTGTTTTTGTGCCAGTACCATACTGTCTTGATCACTGTAGCCTTCTAGTATAGTTTGAAGTCAGGGAGCCTGATTCCACCAACTCCATCTTTCCTTTTCAAGATTGCTTTGGCTACTCGGGGTCTTTTGCATTTCCATACAAATTGTAAAATTTCTTGCTCTAGTTCTGTGAAAAATGCCATTGGTAATTTGATGTCTATCTTTTAGTATTCTTAAATATTTTTCCTGCTTGAGCATCTGTTTTCTTCTCTGGAGACAGGGACACTGTTGTTGACATTCCTTCCTCTGCTTTCTGGTGTTCTCATCATGTACACGTGTAGCCTGAGAGTGTACAATTGGCTAGACCCTGCACTCCGCTTGATACCTTACCGGGAGCCTGGTAACTCCAGAGCAGGAAGAACTGAAGAGGAAGGACAGGAATCAACTTCAAAGGTGCACACACCTGCTGCACTTTATACTTTTCTTACACCTGAGCTCAGCCCATCCTAGGACCAACCCTGGTAGAGCTTCGAAGTTCTCAGCATTCGTATCTCTTCATTAAGGTCTGTTTGTACCTTTTGTTGGTCCAGTATCTGTCCTGCATAAAGTGGTTATTAATTTCCATGGCATCCTGCTTGATGTTCTCATGTCTGTTTTCTGTAAGGAATACAAATATCTCCCTGGGAGTGAGGCATAGTTCAGGGCATTTGTGGATGAGCTCATGGCTGCTCCCAGCTGCACAGCTTGAGAGAAACACTTCAGGATTTCAGGATCTTCAGGATTTTGGAGATCGGGAGTTTAGGGAGCTTGGGAGGCCTTGAGCAGCTGCCGGTCAGCTTAACTGTAGTTTTACGGTGTGCTCCCCTTCCCGTTATAGCCCCCTCCTTGTTACTGCTTAGATGAGTGAGAAGTACCTATGCTGATTCTTTATCTTATCATCAGGCAGTATCTCTTTTTAAATGCTTATTATCAGGAGAATAATACATACACATGATATAATAGGTGATCTAGGAAGCTCTATATAAATTTTTGTTAATACAAAAAAAAAATGCAATGCAAAGAAGGTCTCATTTACCCCAGACACTCAGTTCTCTTCTGTAGAGGTTAATAACCATCATCAATTTCATGTAGTTCCTTCTAGAAATTATCCAGATATACACAGATATGTCTGCATATGTGCATACCACCCCATGTTGCCTTCACATGTGGGATTGGCTGGAAATGTGTGAATCCTACTGCTTCCCCTCCTGCAAGGCACCCTGTGGTTCTGATCAAGGCCTCTGGAATACAAGCATCCACAACAGGGAAACTACTTTCCCTTCCTGTCATCTCTGGGGCCCACCCAGGGTCACCAAGGAGACTCATTAAACCTTGGGAGATCAGTTCCCATATAGATCCAGAGCCATGGTATTCTTAGAAAGATGACAAACCAGAATAGGAGTTAAGATTTACTCCTCCTGAAGTTCAGCAAAATTTTAATAGATTTGTGGGATGGGGGAGGAAAAATTATGGATAATTATTTTCTTCTTTTTACATTTCCTTTTAGTAATGATCATATATTAATAATGAAAAAAATATTTATAATGAAAAATCCCAATGCACTTAAAAAAGCATTCCAATTCCCCCTGAAGTGGAGTCTTAAGCTCTCAGTTTATTAAATATACTAGTAAAGTTTTTATTGGTTACAAACAGATACAAAATCCTTTATAAGAACCCTCAGAGTACAGCTACCCTTGTTTTGTTGTGATGGAATTGGTTCTTAATGAGCATAGTGCTAGAAATCACGGTCTGCAGAAACTAGAAATGGAACAGAGTTGGTTCTGGGTGTTTCTGCAGTGAATTAACATAATGCCTTGAAAACTCTCCTGGACCAAGATGCTGGTGGTGAGTGATGACATCTCCCATGGTGCTTTTATTTATTTATTTTTTAAGCTCTTTATTGGAATATAATTGCTTTACACTCTTGTACCAGCTTATGAGGTACACCAAAGTGAATCAGCTGTATTTATACATATATCCCCATATCCCCTCCCGTGACTCCCTCCCACCCTCCCTGTCCCGGCCCTCCAAGGCATCACCCATCGTCGAGTTGATCTCCCTTTGTTATACAGCAACTTCTCTCTAGCTATCTACTTTACAGTTGGTAGTGTAAATATGTCTATGCTATTCTCTCACTTCTTCCCAGCTTCCCCTTCGCCCCCCGCTCCCCCAACCCCGTGTCCTCCAGTCCATTCTCTGCATCTGCATCCTTATTCTTGTCCCATGGTGCTTTTAAAGCTCCACCTGACTGCCATTCTCCTTGCCTTGCTTGTTGAAAGTCAGTGTTGCAGGGCAGTGGTTCCCACACTGGGGGCTTTGGACTCCTCTAGGGCTGGGAGATTACAGCAAGTGGACTGCAGTCCCTTCTAAACATAGCTCATTGTCTGCCTCAGATTATACAGTTACCATTTATTGAACATTTCTCATGTGCTAGGCACTGTTCTGCGAACTTTCATATATTTAATCATCCAATTCAGTGACCCAGTGAAGCCAGTAACATTTTAATCTCCTTTTTGATGAGGAAACGGAGACCCAAAAGGGTAAAGTGAGCTCTCTCAGGTTTCTCTACTTATTAGGAGGTAAAGTCATGGTTCAAATCCATGCCATCTGCCTCCAGAGTCCCGTCCCACTCACTAAACCACAGTCCCTCTCAGAGAAGCAGACGATGTTTCATGTGTGTGGGCTGTCTGTATGTTGTGTGTAGTATTTTTTTCCCAGATGCTTATAGATGCTGTTGGGATTGATCAAATAAAAATTCACGTAAAAGTGATACTGAATTTACATCAGCATTTTGTCATCAGTATTTTCTCTGTCGTTGGCTCTAAAATGCGACTTCTCTCCTGTGGTGGTCCTCTAAATCTTTAGATGTTCTAAAAAGGCTATAGTCCAAAAGGCTGAACATCACTGCCCTAAAGGAAGAAGGTGGGAATCAAATACCCTCCATGATTGCTTCTTTTTCAACCAACTCCCCTCCAGTTCTGCTTCTCTCTCCTGTTCTCAACCAGGAGCCGTGGCATGCACTCTCATTCCTTGTGTCGTGGACAGATGCTGGGTGAATAACTTGATAAACACTGCTTTGGGAGTCATCTGGTTAGATATAGAAGTAACCTCATAACATAACCTCCTTTTCCCTGGAGGCATTGACTGGGAGAAATTTATGTGTTTTATGTTTTGTATGGTAGGCCAACCAGCCCTTCAATCAGAAGGACCATGTTCTAGTGCCGACTCATCTATGATCTGTGTTACTTTCAGGGAGTCATTCTGCCCCTGTGCCTCAGCTTCTTCATCAGTAGGGTGCCCTGCCTTATGGGAGAGTGGTTGCAGAATTAAGTGAGATGATAATTCTTTGTATTGTTTTTAGTATGCTCATTTGTTTATTGTAAATGAATACTGCCTAATCCAGGCATTGCTCTAGGTTCAGGAATTCTAGCAGTGAGCAAAACAGACAAAGTCCCAGTCCTCATGGGGCTGACATTCTATGTGGGGAAGAGAGACAAAATGGGAATTAAATATATTATCAAATGGTGATAAGTGCTATGGAGAAAAATTAGACAGGGTAAGGGGAGTAGGGAGGAGGGTGATTAATTTGTTTGAAGTTCAGGAAAGGACTTATGTTGAAGCTGTCCTTGAGCTCATTCCTGAGGATGTCAGAGAGTGAGCCAGAAGGATACCAGAGGAGATGCTGTCAGGCAGAGGAAACAGTCACTGCAAAGGCCCTGAGGCAGGGATGTGCTTGGCAAGTTGGAGGCACAGAAAGGGACCTTTGAGGCTGGGACAGAGGAGGGAGACTGAGAGCAGAGATGAGGTCAGAACTCTAAAGGGGACAGATAACCGAGTGGGTCTGGGAGTGAGATGGAGCCGTGGGCAGATTTGAGCAGCACAATACGCTATCACTAGCTAATCACTCTTGCTGCATGCGGAGAATGGACATTTAGGGGAGAAGGTGGGGGGTGGGCAGAACGAGACTGGTTAGGGAACTGTTGTCATAATCTAGCTTAGTGATGATAGTGGCTTGGGCTATGGTGTTAGTGGTGAAAAAGGTGGGAGAAGAGGTTGGATTCTATGTGTATTTTGAAGGTAAGCCTCATAGGATTTGTTGAAAGAAAGGGCAAACATCAGTGTTTTTGACCTGATCCCCTGGAGTGATGACTTGCTATTCACTGAGATGGGAAAACCTGGGAGCAGGTTTGGGAGGAGGGTTGAAATTAAGGATTCAGCTTTGGACTTGCTGAGTTTCAGTGTCTGAGATCCCCAAGGGGAGAAGTGAAATAGGTGGTTGGATGTGTAAGATAGGAGTTTAGGGGGAAGTCTGGAGTTCAGAATTTGGGAGTTATTAGCATAAACATGTTACTTAGAGCAGGGGTCCCCAAACCCCCGGCCTCGGAGCAGGAACCAGCTGCATAGCAGGAGGGAGGTGAGTGGCCGGCGAGCAGTGGAGCTTCATCTGTGGCTCTCCATTGCTCGCATTACTGCCTGAACCATTCCCGCACCCCACCCTGGTCCTTGGAGGAATTGTCTTCCATGAAACCGGTTCCTGATGCCAGAAAGGTTGGGGACCGCTGCTTTAGAGGCCTGGACGGGGACACAGAGATTTGAGTGTAGATCATAAAGAGGTCAGAAGGGCTGATCCAGAGGAAGTCTTGGGAGACCCGTTGTTTAGAGCAGGGGTTGGCAGACAGCAGCTGAGTTGTTGTCGCTTTTAGTAAATAAGGTTTTATTGGAGCACAGCATTTGCATTCCTTCATTGTCTATGGCTGCTTTTGAGCTCCAATGGTGGAGTTGAATAGTCGTGACAAAGGCTTATGGCCCACCAAAGCAAGAGAACTGACTATCTTTTTACAGACACGTTTGTTCAACGTGAGTTAAAGATCAGGGAGATGACGGGAGTCCAGCAAAGGAGACGCAGAACGAATAGCCAGGCAGGAAGGAGGGACCCCAGGATTCTGCACTATAGGCCAGGTGGTGTAAGTCTTTCCATCACCAGCTTTAAGAATGTGTGACACTGGGCAAGTTACTTCACCTGTGAGGGTAGTAGTGGTGCAGGGTTGTTGTGAAGGTGAAATGGGCTGATACAGGTAAAACCCTTACAGCTGGGCCTGGCGTACAGGAATGCTCCGTAAATTGTCTTACAGCACCCACTTCTACTTGCTTAGCCACAGGCCTCAGCCTAGGCTCTGTACTGGAGAGAAGATTCAGGGTGATGACTGCCCCCAGCCCCTTAAGTAAGCCCTGTGACCTGTGCTCAGGCCCTGAAGAAGCAGGGGGAAGGTGAGCCAGAGCCCCTGCCCTGCAAGGGAACCTACCTTGAAGGAGAGCTCTGGCCCTCCAGCATCTGCTTTTACCTTCTGTCTTTGGCAAACAGTCTTTATTGAAAGCTTTTGAGCAAACGGCAAATCCATTTTTATGAGATTACCAATGTCAACACGTTCCATGTATCAGGATTTGCCTGCGGGGCTGTGCCCGTGACAACTTTGGCTGGTAGCGCTCACCTAGGGAGTTATGTACCACATACCCCTAATGCTGGAGAAGGGCCTTGGTATCCTGCCCAGGCCCGGGACATTTTTATCGCAGGAGGAAGCTTAGAAGCGAAGCTTGAAGAGGGAGTGAGACCCACTGGGCCTCCTCTGGAGATCCTAGCTCCAAGGCTTGGATAAGGAAAGAATTACCTTGCATCACATGCTGGTTTGGCACTCAGCGTGCCATCTGCCCCACCAGTCCCCTCTGGCTCCAGAGTCACAGGAACCCACAGAGTGTCTGTCCTTCCGGGGAGGCTGTGAAAGAGAACCTGGCCTTTCCCATTCCCTTGTTCTTGCACCTGTTACTGGTCCTCTTCTTGCTTTCACGGCCACTTTCCCTGGTTAGCCTCTGACACAGTGGTTCTCAAAGTGTGACCTGTGGACAGCCAGCATCAGCATCATCTGGAAACTTGGTAGAGGCACCACCCCAAGTCGCAGAATCAGCAGCTTCTGGTGTATGGCCTTGGGCAAGTTCGTTAACCTCTCTGAAAGGTGCTTCTCCCCTGTGGAGTATGGGAATGGGAATGGCACAGGATTGTTTCAGAGATTAAAGGAGGTGGGCGATCCACTGAGTCCTCCAGGTGATTCTGATCATGCTAAAGTTTGAGAACCACTCCTCGAAAGATTCTTCTAGAAGATCCCCATTTTGGGACAGTGAGAAGTTCCGGCTATGAGAATTTTTCAGATTTTATCCCCTTATACATCTCAGACCATTTTTACTCTGAGCTAATCTGCCAATCATCTTTCCAAAATGAATGCTTTTTCATTTTCTTAAAAATGTTACAGGATCCTAACCATAGTTTAGCTTCTCCATAAAGACTCAGGGCATAATCGTGAATCTAATTATTGCTATGTTGGGTACAGGGCTTTTGGCATCATACTTCTGTGTTTGTGTATTCTTTACCAGTTTTTTAGCTTAAAATTTTTTTTTAGTTTTGTGGCTTCTTCATTGTCTGCATATCAGCTGTTATTGCCATAAGTAAACCTCGTAGGAGCCCTATCACTTTCTAACTTTTTATTTTTAAATTGTTCTTGTACATGGACTGAAATAATCAAGATGGTTAATAGGGTGTGCAAAGCAAGAAGAAATAAGTAAAAAATAAGAGTAAATAACCAAATGAAAAGCTGAGGGAATTTTTTTCAAGTATAAGCTTCTGTACCTGTAGCATAAAATTTGGACTCTTGAGTGCCTCACTGTTTACTTTGATCATGTTTTCAGTAATTGTTTTGAATAACAAAAATTGTCATACAATACTTATCACTCCACACTTTTTCTGAATGTTTACCCCCATGTTATACTTTTCTATTTTTTGCATATCTTTGTTATTGATGTGTATTTTTTCCTAAAAGATATAATTAATAACATATCATTTATTCACATCTAAATTACTGCTCTTTGGAATTAAAGGTAATCACGAAATGCGAGGTACTCCTTCTTCCACTCTCCTTTTTTCTAGTGTTTTACTTTCCTTGGGTTCCTAAGTCAGCCTGGGAGAGAGTACATAGGGCTAACGTGCGAAAACCCCTGCATTCTAGGCTTGGTTCTTGCACTAAATTACTGCATGGAATTAGGCAAATCACTTGGCTTCTCTGGCCTGGAGCTGCAACATTATAAATGCAGATGATAATGCCTGCTTCTCCTTCCTTGGAGCAGTGTAGCAGGAATCCAAATAAATAGCGCAAGTGGAAATGTAACACTATATGCACCTGGTAGGCATTGCGGTCAAGGTGCATCCAAGGCATTTTGGCTTCATGTAGGCCTTGTTTCTTCTGTATCCCTTTCCCCAGTATCCAGCTGCCTTGGCTCAGAGGCTTTGGGACTGTGCTATATTTTTTTGTCTGCCTTCAGAGCATACCCAGTCAACACAATCGTAAAAATAAAGTCACAAAGAGGAAGCTCATATTCACTATAAAAAATGTCGGAGGGAAAGACAAAAATACTCAACATCTCCACAAAAAACCCGTATTGTGGAAAGCACAATAGTGTATGGAATGCGGTGTTTGGGCTGTTCTCATTGCTTTGGAATCTGGTGCATTCTGAGATGTGGGACATGCCAAGTGTTTAGATAACGTGCCTGCTTGGTGCCTGCAGGTTCCTGGAAGAGACTGGGGTCTTTTGATGTAGGCCTGCCAGCCAGGATTCTCAGTTAGACAGGGGCATGCCTTCTACTGGTTAAGGCCACTCTGGACCTCAGTGGTGAACAGATCCAGGGCCACAGGAAGCCCACCACCACCAAGATCCAAAGGGACATCCACTTCCCCGAGTAGCTGGTTCCCTTCAGTTGAGTCTATTTGTGTGTCTTCCTCTCCCCAGGAGAGGATGCTGACAGCTACTGCCCCTGAAGGACACATAAGAAAACTTCCACCTTCCTGCAGGGAGCTTCTGAAAGAATTAACTCAGTTCACGTCACCTTTCTGCCAATCCTAGCCCTACCTACTCTTTAAAGCCAGTGTGAGTCTGATCTTCCTGAAATCACCAAATCCTTCAGTCTTCATGACCCCTCCCACCTCTGGCCTCTGCCAGCACTTATTGCATGAGATTCTCTTTGGCGCTTATCATCTGTTGCCTTGTTAGGTAAATTTATTAGGGGTGTGTGTGTGTCAACATCTTGAGGGCAGTGCAAGGTCTTATATGTACCAGTTCTGCTCTTGGGCCAGATGCACCTGGAGCAGTCTGCCCCAGCTTCCCTGGGGAACTGTGTCCTTGGGGCTAGGCTGGGTGCTGCAGGAAGTTGTTCCAGGGCAGCCAAAGGCAGCAGAGCAGGAGGGAAGAATTGAGTGCCCTTAAGGCCTGAACTTCTCATCCAAAGGAGGAAGGAGGTCAAAATCAGGGATACAATCAAGGTTAGAAGTCAAAAGATGTCAGACAAGTGGCTCAGGACCGAGGTTGTGAAGAGTCCCCTGCCAGGGTTAGGAGGCCTTGTTGCCTGGTGCTCTCTTTGGTGTGGAAACAGCCGTTTCTTTTAAAGGATTCACTCAGATTGGATATTGACATCATGGTGTGCTCCCAGGGGTGGGGCCTGTGGAAGTGTAGCTCTCATTTCTGGTCCCTGTCCATAAAGACCACAGCGTCCCACTCCCTTACCTGTGAAATGCAGGAGTTGGGTTCAGTCCTTTCTTGCTCCATGGTCCTAGCAAATGAGTTGAGGGACTTGGGTGCAGACCAGTCTCTTATGTAATGAATGATGTTCCAAGGAGTACCTTTTAAAAGCATTTTGGACATAGAAACATTTCCTTTCTCAAGCAGTAGAGTCTTGAGATCAAAAGCTAGACCATCCCTAAAGGGAAATTTAGTGTTTTCTTCATTGGGGGTGAAGATCCTATACATTTAAGATCAGAAAAGGAAAGCTTGCATGAATTTGGGGATGGAGGAAGATCAGAAAAGGAAAGCTTGCATGAATTTGGGGATGGAGGAAGATCAGAAAAGGAAAGCTTGCATGAATTTGGGGATGGAGGATTGGGTGTATTTTTTCTAAGGATAATGAATTGCAATAAATTAAGAAGAGGAGATGGAACAAAATGGTGGGTAGTGACTATTATCAGAGAGGTAAATGCTATCAATATTTATACAAGAATACAAGGTGAGGGAACCGTGATATGGACAGACCTTTGGCTTTAATTAGCCCATGCCGTAGTGATATCGGTACTCAGGAAATCTGCTTATCAGTGGCAAGAGGTTTATTTTCAGAGGTAGTGAGCTGTATCCACATAAAAGCATTTCAAAGACCAGGGCAGAGCAGGAGGGCCTGTGGGAGCTGAGTGGTCAGTTGCCATGGTGAACAGATTCCCTGCTGAGAAGGTGCCCTGTCTGTGCACAGGAACAGTGCTGGGTTGGATGATGCTTCTCAAACTCTCATGTGCATCCTGGTCACCTGGGGGTTTTGGGAACTGTGAATTCTGAGGTCTGGGTGGGCTCAAGACTGTGTTTCTCACCAGCTTCCAGGTGCTATTCATGCTACTGGTCTGTGGACCGTGTTGTGAGTAGCCAAGGGTGTAGTTGCCATGGGAGGAAGAAGCAGTGGACCTTAACTTCAGCCCTGTGTGTGGCCCTGGATCAGTCACAGACTCTCTGACACTCACAGTTTCCTCAGCAGTAGCAAAAGAAGGAAATGGACTAGACCCTCTCCAGTTGTACAGTGCTGTGTTTCTGTTATAGTCCCAGGGAGAATGGAGACCTCTGCCTTGTCCTTCCTTAGAGTAGCCTGTTGGTCCTGGAGGTTGTGCCCAGTGGTCTTGCAATGTGGGGATTTGCGTGGCTCCTTCCCTATGCATGGGTGGTTTGGTCAGCCTCTGCCCAGTGTCTTTAAGAGTAGATACCAGATTCTATTGTTATTTGAAAGAAAAGAGAAGAAGAGACTACAGTTCAGTGACCCCTGTCCTGTATCCATCCTTTAATGATTCAGAGGTGACTTGCCCCTCTCCACTTATCACATGTTTAGATTCATACTGTGACCTCTAGGATTCTCCTGTCCTTTCTGCCTGGGAAGCTGGCTTACTGGACAACCTGAAAAAATGCCTACGCCTCAGACCTCCGAATCCATTTCTCTGAGATGAGATGTCCAGTTTGTTCACTACAACAATAGCTTCCAGGCCTATTACAGTTATGCAATAGGTTTCCTTTTTTAACCAGGTCTTGAAAATGTGTGCATTATCCTTTAGGTAATAAATGAAATAAAAAAGGCTGAAAATAAATCGGCTTTGCAAAGTGGGACTGAAGCTTTTTCTTTTTCTTCCTTGGTTCTTGTTGCTTTTTAAGGAGCTGATGGCAAGTGATTTCTTTTTAACCCTTTTTCAGGGCCACTTCATCTTTCACAATTGGCTGTTGGGACTTTGGCCTGTTGCAAAAGGGGCACCCACACAGTTACTCCGGGAATGGGGGGCGAGTCAAGAAGACATTATCATGTGTCTTCTGACATGGGGTGGCTTTGGCTCCTGTTTCCATCTCAAAGAATCACTTTCCAACTGTCATGGTGGTTGTATTAAAGGAAAATACATCTTCCGACCCAGACGTATCACCTGAGGGCTGGAAGGTGAGGGAACAGCCCTGCTGTCTAAGCATGACACCAGGATCAATTTCCTTTTGGCCTTCTCAGGCTGCTATCTTTTTGCTTCCATAAAATTTCATTAGCACTTTAAACGCAGCACATGGGCTCAGAAATTACGAAGTCTGCTCCGTGTGCAGCAGGCCCATTGTTCTACTGTAATCTGACTGTTTCTCTGATGGACATGTTTAGGATACCTCCCTCCTGGGCATGGGATGTGACAGCTGGGGGCTGGATAACTGGGCAAGTTGAGCTCAAACATGGATCCCTCTACCCAGGGAGGGGCTGACGGAGTCACAACAGTCAAGTCTATTTGGGGATGCCGTCTCGGCTTGCAGAGTGGAAAGGAAGCCACGTGGGAGGCGGAGGTCTGATGGGGGCAGGAAGCGCCCCCTGCCCATGTGCGCTTGTCTTGAATCATCTGATTTGGCTTCTCATTAGTATTTCTCCTCCGTGTTCCCAGCCACACGTCCCTCCGCGGTGTGTGGAAAGCTATTAACAATGCTCACACGTGGCACATCTGTGGAGCCATTATTGCTGCTGGAGAGCTGTGTTTGTGTTAAACATTGAACACCCTGTGAAGATTTATCCTGGTTTCCCATCCTGTCCCCTACGTTCCCCGCCCCCCCCCCCCCCACATTTTCTCTACTTAAAGATATATTAACATCTCTGGTTCTGTCTGGAGGAAAAAACCTTTGAAGTGAGACGGCATGAAGATAAAATACCCTTCTCTGAAAGTTTTCCTCTAGAATGAGCTTGGAGGCCTTCTAAGAAGCTGGAGGGCTGCCGGTGGCACGGGGCTGGGACAGCTTCACTGCAAGGCTGCAGGCCCCCTCTCCCTCTGGTGCCTGTCCCCCTGGGAGCCAGGTCCCCTGAGCGGGCTGGGTACACGGGACCCACACAGTTAGCCCGCTCTAAGTCTACCTTGCTAATTCCCTCCCCAAGATCCAAGTCTGTCAATTCAGCAACTTGGGTATGTCTTGGTTGTAAGGGACCCTCTGATGTCCTGAAATATTAGTCTCTGCTCCTCTGTTTTGTCAGTGGAGATGCCAGTGGCTGAAATTTGGTCCTGGGCGCAAGTGAGCCAGGGCTGGAGTCAGGAAGCGGAGAGGCAGTCATCCTCACCCGGTGCGAATCTGGCAGGGGCCTGGCTGAAAGGGGCTTGCAGACCTCACCAGTCCTCTGAGGGTGACTTAGAGCTCAGCTTCTTCTAAGGTTGCCAAACTCCCTCCTCACCCCTGTTGCACCCTCTTGCCATGCACATCCCAACTGAGAGGGGCCCGGACCTGTGGAATGTTGCACTCCTGTGATTCTAACATCATATGCACAGTGGAGGAGAGCCCGGGGGTGGAAGCCGCCGGTGCCCAGGGCTCTGGTGGCCTGCCCTCTCTGCTGCCTCCCCATGCCACCCCACCTCCGCAGGCCCTGGGCGCCACACGCTCCAGGAGTGGAGAGTGACGCGAGGCGGTGTCTGTGGCAAAGGGGAGGATGTATGCTGAGCCTGGGGAGGTGCCGATTGGCTGGCAGTGAGGTAATGCGATGTGGTCTAAACGTGGAAGCAGCAGTCCCGGCATCCAGGGCGTGCCTCCTCGGCAGGCTGAGTCGTCTGCCAGCCATCTGAAGGACAAGGTCCCCAGGGGGGTCTGCAGACCTCGTGTGCCTGGCTGGCTCACAGGGCAGGGTCTGTGTGACAGAGACCAGATGGCAGGATCTGGGATGTCGTTACTGTTCCCTAGCCCTAAACCCACTGCAGTTCTGACGGCTGCTCTTAAACACATGGGGCTCTCTTAGCAAAGGTGTGTGAAAATGAGGGAGTGGGTCTCAGGACCACCTGCGCAGGTAATGATGAGTAGCCATCAGTACTACTGTTGAGGACCTGGATGGTTTCCAAGGTAACCAACTGTTTAACTCCTTTCATGATGTGGGGGACCTCCCTGGGGTTCTTCCTAAGTCTAATTCTAGGTTCATAATTGGGCCAGGAATCCACACCCAATCTCCCCATTCCAGCCCACTTCCTAATACTTAGCATCAGAGGAAGATTTAGCCATGAAGGATTGAGGAATTCAACAGGACACTCTTTTTTTCTTTCCTCTTTCAGGACAGAGCTGACCTCTCAGGAAAAGTTTTCAGAGGCTTAGCAGCTTCCAGAGATCACAGTTGGTGCTCAACAAATACTAGGGGTCAATTAAATAAATAGTAATTGAGTATCTACTGTCAACTAGTGTCCGATTTCATGGGAGTTATAGAGGCATGGGACTTGCTCTTGAGGAGGTCATTTAATCATTTATTCAACAAATATTCTGGAATGTTTACTGTGGGCCTGACTCTGTTCTAAGTGTTTAGCCTACGATGGTGAACAAAGCAGAGCCCTTGGTCTCTTGACACTGACATTGTAAGGGGAGATACAGACAAAAAAACAGGAGAGAGGAGATGAAAGTGAGGGAGGATAAGAAGACTGAAGGTGACTAGAGGCTGAGGCTACTTGGATTTGGAGGTTGGAGTGACCTCTGTGAAGAGGTGACATTTAAGCCAAGAGCTCAGTGAAACAAAGGAGATAGAGGAGTTCTAGGGGCAGATGTGCCAAGCAGAGGGAACGAACTGTGAGACCAAAACCAAGTCAGGGCCAGCTTGGAGGTTCCAGGACCAGAAAGAAGAGCAAACGAGAGGGAAAGTGGCATATGGTAAGGAAAGTAAAAAGGACAGTGGCCAGATCTTGTAGGGCCTTGTAGGCCACGACAAGTAATTAGAATGTCAAGCTTTGGGCAGGTCGTAGGGATAAGTATCCAAGGATAAACATCCTAGCCGTTAATGACAACTTCTGCTCTGTCATCCAAGGAGAAGCAGAGACTGTTACGGGGCTACTAAGTCCTGTGTATTTACAGTGAGGCCACTGCTCCTCCCCCAGGTGCACAGTAATTCTGCTGGGACAGAGGGGCAGTGCCTTGTAGGCAGGTGGACTGAGGGGGCAGCTGGAGCAAACTCTGTCTGAGGGGGTCATTCTCAGTTATATACCATCTAGTCTGAATCCTTTCTTTCCTCCAGAATAACACTGGCTTTATAATATTGGATGCTTAGTTTGACCCAGACCTCATGCTCAGCCTGTGTATACATCTCATTTAATCTTCATAAGAGCCATGGAAGGTGGGTGGTATAATTCACATTTGACAAATTAGGAAACTGAGGCTCCGAGAGCTGAGATAACTCTCCTAAGATGGCTCATCTAGGAAGAGATAGACACAAGCTTCAGATTCATAAGATGTGGACTTTTGGAGAATCTTAGTTGAGGATGAACAGCTAAGGAAACACCTCCTAAGGCAGGGATATGGGTGGGGTGAGAAGGAGAGCGACGTATTGAGAGATAAGCTATGTATCATAATATCATGGATTAAACCAAGAGGAATTTTGTACCCCAAGGGAATGATTGGCGATATCTAGAGCCATTTTTGCTTGTCACATTGGGAGGTGGATAGGGAGTGCTACTGCCATCTAGTGGGTAGAGACTAGAGGTGCTGCTAAATATCTGGTGATGCACAGGACAGCCCCACAACAAAGAGTTGTTGGCCCCAAATGTCAGTAGTGCCAAGGCTGAGAAACGCTGAGTGGAAGTCTTACAGTGCAGACTGCTCTCTGCGTCTTTCCTCTTACTTACAGCTCTGCCCTGGGGGTTGTTGCCACACGGTATCTCCAGATATCCGTTTTGATTGTAGCTCGGTATTTGTGATTCTATCAGGATGGTGCTTTTCGCCAGGTCTCTTTGCCATTTAAGCTGTTGTTAGTGAAGAGAGGTGAACAGCTAGATCTCAGGGTGAGTGGGCCCTGGTGTGGTACTGCATCAGGTGTGTGCCCGAGGGGAGGCGTTAGTTAACTGTCTCTACTGTGGTTTCACCATCTGTAAGAGGGAGGTGACAACACCTCCTCTAGCCACCTCTCAGGTTTGCTGTGAGAATTCTGTGAGATGATAGATGTGAAAGTGCTTTCATGAAAGTAATATATAAATGTGCTGTTACTAATCCTTATACCACTAGTAAAACGAAACCGACGTTATTCTGCCTCTGACAACACCAATTTGCGGAACCATTAGAGTTCTGTACATTATATTCTAAAAGAGCCATAGAGAAAGCTATCAGGGACCTAAAGAGGTCACTCAGGAAGCCAGCCAGTGATACACCTGGGAAGTATTAAAGTGAGGTGGGGAGATGTGTGGTTTCTTATTCAGTTACTTAGGTGTCCTTTGTTCACTTTCTTGCATCATGATTACCTCTAGATGTAATATAATAACTTTATTAATAAAGTCACTGTCCTCCTCCCACCCCTGTCAGAGCTCTGAGGGTGCAGTTGAAACATAAGAATTAATTAATGGAAATGAAGAAAAAACAACTCGAGTAATGGCTCCAAAGGTCAAATAGCAAGGAGGGAGCTGCAGAAATTTCCACTCTTGTTTGACATTGGCCAATGCATAGGAGGCTGTGAAAGTCCTCGGATTTCAGGTCAACAGGCAGAATATCTTGGGAACATCCTCTTACTTTCTTTTTCACACTGAAAGGTATAGAAGATATGAGGGAAGCAACTGGACCACTATCTGGTGCAGCCAGCACATTGCTGAAGAAGACTTTGTTGTGGGGTGAGGCAGTTTTGGGTGCCATAATATGTGTGGGATCAGGCTTACAGAAAGGGCAGAGAAAAGGGTTAGCTGAGTGGTCTGACTTCAGAAATATGTAGATGAGCTCCCTACAGAAAATCTCCCTTCCGTCCCTTCAAACTGTTCACTGGTATCTGAAATTCCCTTTAAGAGGGTATAATACGTCCCTATGTATAATTCAAGATAAAATCCTATTCTACCAGAGAGACAGAAGTAATATTGTCTTAAATTTATCCTAAAGTATATTGTATGATTACAAAAATGGAGGAGATCCTTTCTCTAACTCCACAGTTTGCGTGTGGGGTCCAAGTAAAGGCTGCCTTCCTTTGCCTGAGTATCTAGGCCAACCACATACCAGCATGTCACTAGTTAACAACTTTCTCATGACCCTAAAGTCCTTTGCTGTTTCTTTTTGAGCATCTGAATCTTGTTGCATAGGGTTTGATGAATCCCCTGGGTTTTTTTTTCCCCCCCAGTTTGTACCTACATCCTTATCTTTCGTCTCACAAAGAGCCCTGCAGAGGCTCCCCGGGGTAGAGGAAAGAATACTCCGAGGACTAGGGGACCTCAGGGCTAGGCCAGACGCTGTCATTAAGTAGTTTAATCTTGGACAAGCCATGAAAACTCTTTGGGCCGTAGTTCCTCTGCCTGTTAAGTGGGAGGATGGGATTAGAAATCTCCAACGGACTTTCTCACTGTAAGATTACAGATTGGCTTTTCTTTTCATTTTGTTCAGGGAAGCCTCTTCTTCATTACCACCATCTCTCAATCCAAGTCACTATTTTCTCATCAATCTGAGTCCTTTCAAGAGACTATAAGGAATGGCCATGATTCAGGGAGATGCAAGGGATACTTATGGTCAAGGGGATGTAGGGGGTGGCTATGGGATCCAAAGGGTGCCCATAATCGAGGTGTTGCCTGGTTCAAGGGAATTTAACAGTGTCCATAAGTCAAGAGGCCATGGTTGATCTCTCTTGGCAGGTTGTTGCCAGCCCAGAAAGACACGGGCAGTGGATAGCTCATGCTGGCTTCAGTAGAATTAGAAGCAGGAATTTAAAACTCACCCTTGAAGATGTAGAGCTCAAAAGGTCACTGGCTCACAGCTGTGGGTCAACTTGAATAGACAAGTTGACAAGGTAAAGAGTCTGGACAACCTTACAGAGTAGCAGATCCTGAATTCCCCATTTTCATGGATAATTACCGTAGCCTTCAATTTTAGGAACATGACAGTGTATCTGTGTACAATTTACTCCTGTTTCAGGTGATGGAACCAGAGCCCTCAGAGTGCATGGGACTCTGTTGCCCTCTAGTGGCTGGAGTGGAGCAGGATGTCCAGCAACTCCCCCACAGTTAGACTTCTGTAGGCTTGGTGCAGCTGAGGCCCAGGCAGGGTTCACAGAGTCCCCCTGGAAGAAGGAGCACCAGTGGGGCTCAGGGAACCCTTTTAGTACATGTCCCGACTTGAGATAATGCAGAGGGTATACCATCCCTCCCATTTCTGGAGGTAAGGTTGGCAGCACAGCGAGGTTCTTGTTTTGCCTAGAATTATATAGTAAGTACCCAGCTGCAGAGCTACGATGTGCCTGCTTCTTCTGAGGTCAGGTGTCTGTGTTTTGGGGGTAGCTGAGGCACCTGGAATCTGCTGTAACAGTCACACATTTGCTGTGTCACTTCTGCCTCGGTTAGACGTTGTCTCTAGCAAACAGATATCATTATGCGGTTTTCCAATTAACACGTCCCAAGGGGGGCTGGTTAATACGGATGAGGCTTTTTAACGTTTGGCTTTGAAGAGAGGGTTCTACGCAGTTGTAGCAGAAGGAGCCAACATCTTAGTAATTGGCTAAGGATTGCAAAGGAGCAAGGCAGTCCGGGGTACGTGTCATCACTGGGACTCAGGGTCTTTGCAGAATATATTATCATGGTTCAGATTTTAAGTGATTTTTCAGGTAAAATTGAAGGATGGTCTAGGTGGAGATTATTCCAAGAAGGCTAGAACCCTAGACGCTAGTTGCAAAAAAAAAAAAAAAAATTAAAAAATTTAAAAAAGAAAGAAAAAGAAATGAATTGTTGAAGGTCATATGCATGTTGCTGATCTTGGGCTCAGGTAGAGGGTTCTCAGTAGGGTTCCCTTATTCTGGCTTTTGCCCTTGGTAACAGGCAATTAGACAAGAGGATTAATTTATGGAGAGGATGGAGAGTGTAGTGGGATGCGTAGGTATGCAGCATGACCTCTGCTGCCAGGAGAGAGTTCAGAAGACCATGGGGCATGCTCAAGGCTACATTTGGTATGCCGGTGCCCCTATCCTTTGGGCAGGAATGCCCAAAACCCAGAAAAACTCCTCTTCTTTGACTTCCTCTTCCAACAGCATAAGTCGTGGAAAAGGAATGGGTGGAAATAAAACATTTCGTAGTGTTGAACAGGGGTTCTTTGAAAACACAATGGCTTTCATCAATGATGGACTTTTGGAATGTACCTTATGATGGTAAAGCTATGGAGTATTTAAAAATGATCCTCTTTTATACCATGTTGCCGTTCTTCCTTCGAAAATGAGGAACTTGAATTACCTTTATTACTTTATAGTAGAAAGTTAGTCTTACTTCTCACTCCATACTCTCTCCATTCCACAGTTAACATGTAACAATCTGGTGCCTTCTGAAGACAGTTCACCTTAAAGTACGCATTTTATACTGGAGCCCATGCTCCTTGAATGCACACTTCTTATTTTCCAAGCTTGAGAATCACCATTGATTATTCCTCTTTTATTCATACTTCTCCAGCCCCAATCACTACCCCAAACAGCACCAACTTCCACTTCAGTCATTCACTCAATCCTGCTGACTTTTTGTTCTTACAGTCTGAGATTAGTTTTTTAAAATTATTTTATTTAAATATAGTTGCTTTACAATGTTGTGTTAATTTCTGCTGTATAGCAAAGTGACTCAGTTATACAAATATGTATTCTTTTTCATATTGTATTCTATTATGGTTTATCACAGGATATTGAATAAAGTTCCCTGTGTGATACAGTAGGAACTTGTTGTTTATCCGTTCTATATATAATAGTTTACATCTTCTAATCCTAAACTCCCAATCCATCCCTTCCCTCTCCCTTTCTCCTCTGGCAGCCACAAGTCTGTTCTCTGTCTGTGAATCTGTTTCTGTTTCCTAGTTAGGTTCATTTGTGTCGTATTTTAGATTCCACATGTCAGTGATATATGGTATTTGTCTTTCTCGTTCTGACCTATTTCACTTAGTATGATGATCTATGTGTCCATCCATGTTGCTGCAAATGGCATTATTTCATTCTTTTTTATGGCTGAGTAGTATTCCTTTGTGTGTATGCACACACACACACACGTATACCAGATCTTCTCTATCCATTCATGATACTAGTTTTTAACCAGAGAACTCTGTTTTCACTCTATGCAAACTCTGTTTTCACTCTGTTTAGCTCTGGGAGGCCCTTGTGAGCTAACATGCCAAAAATACATGTGGCGATTCTAAGGTATTTGCTGGGACAGCATTAAATATTGAGGAAAGAGAGGAAGAACAGGCAGGAGGGTGGGGTCCCATGAGGAGAGGCATGTTGGGTGGTGGTGGGCAGAGTGGGTGCTCCCAGCTGCAGCTACAGGCTGGGCCGGGCATGGATGGCAGGAGGTGTCTTAAGAGACTTCTGGATGCTCTTCACTGCACTGCATGTCATGCCTTTCCTTCCCTGCTCACAGATGGCTGAGGTACCACCTTTAACTGGATTCAGTCATGTGTACTTTAGGGACAAGAGAGGGAGTGGTGCATAGAGGGCCTGAAGAGCAAATGCACTCATTACTCAGTTTTTTCTTGCATGGGCACTGGTCCTGGGTGCCCGACAGTGGAGCCACTGGAGTCTGACTCACTTCTTACCCTGCTCTCCCACTCCCATTATGGTTGTCACACAGCAGCACAAATAGGGGCGATGACTTGGGCTTATGAGAGTGCAGGCGGCTCCCACTAGCTGGTGCTACAAGTGCCCCAGCATGTAGATATCTATATTGCGCTCATGCTACCTTCCCTATCGCGCACACTGTGACAAAGTCAGGAACGCATCCTTCTTGTCCTTTGGGGCCTCCCTTCCTCTCCTCTGTGTCATGCTGGCCTCCACGTTCATATCTGATTACAGAGTTGAGAAGCGTTAGAACCACACCCCCTTACAGGCGGATCTACTCCCTGTCCCTTTGGCTTCTGTGACATCTGATTGCCCCCTTCTTTCTTTCACTTTTAGACGTTTACTTCCTTTGGCCGCTTATGAAATGCTTGTGCTCCTGAAGGTTCTGTCCTTGGCTCCCTTTTCTTCTCCTAACATCCCTTTTCTGGACAAGCTCAACTGTCCTCTCAATGTTAATGAGCCTCAAATTCAAATTGCCAGCCCAGATCCCTCTCCTGGGCTGCAGACCAGCTTCCTATTAAACATCTCAACCGATTTGTCCCATGAGTACGTCAAATAACACAT
Source organism: Hippopotamus amphibius kiboko (assembly GCF_030028045.1). Taxonomy (NCBI): domain Eukaryota; kingdom Metazoa; phylum Chordata; class Mammalia; order Artiodactyla; family Hippopotamidae; genus Hippopotamus; species Hippopotamus amphibius. Next base: position 163,736,198 of record NC_080189.1, read on the forward strand.
CTAAATCTGAATTCCTTCTCTGCTCCAGAAAAGTTGCTTCTCTGTTTCTCATTAGAAGAGTAGAAATAAATGGAGAGAATGGAAGACTTCATTTACTTCATCACCTGATAATTACCTACACTTCTTCCTCTTGCTCATCCCATTTGCCTCTCTGCCTATTACCTCTACTTTGTCATCAGGTCTTGGAATTCTACTTCTCAAATATTTTTCCAGGCTGACTCTTCCCCTCTCTCTTTCTTCTCTGCCCTCGTTCAGGGTTTCATCAGCTTTATTTGGCCTCTGACATTTGTCTCCGTGTGTCCAGGAGCTTCATAAGGTTAGTCTCTAAAAGAAAATCTGGGTACAGTTCTTAAACAAAATGTTAAATAGAATCTGCATTCTTACAGAAAATCTTCAAACACACTATTACAGTACCATGAATGAGTATAGGAAAGGCCAACAAACACCTTTGAGTGGCTTCCTCCTTTAAAAGAATTCCGTCTGTGAGATAACATCACTTCCTGAGGTTCTCAGACAATGCCCAGAGCCATTATTTTTGGTCCTGTGGTAACTTTGTGAGTAAAATGCGGAGCTTCTCCATGATAATTTCCTATTATGGTTAGCTAATGAAGGTAGTCCTTCATGACAGTTTCTTGTCTCTCTGTGGTCTGAAGAGTATGTACACTTTGAAAATAGATTCCTTTTGGCACCCTCAGCCTCTTCCATCTTGGTCCTTTCTACCAATAGCTGTAGATTTAGCTGATGAAAAGGTTTATTCCATTCCTTCCTGTCTGGGTTCCTAACATGCTCAGTTAAACTATCCTCTCCTTGGGTTTCTCTTTGAAGATTAAGATCCTATCTCAGAAAATCTGGTCATAGAGAAGGTTGGGAAAATGCTAGTGGTTACTCTGGAGTTACCTTTGCCTAGCTTGGGGTGGCATGCGTAGGTGGACAGGTTTGCTGTTCTGCATGCATCACAATGCAGTCATCTGAGATGTGCTGCTGACCTGCACAGCTCATGAGGAATCTCAAGGTCTCCCACCATCCTCCTTTCAAACACTCACAGTGATTAATTCTATAGAAATCACTCTTGGTGCTTCACCTTCAGAAAACAATTTTCTTTTTGAATACATATGGGATATAGAGGCTTCTCGCCAGAAAAAAATAGTCTGCTTTGCTTTTCATATTAGCTATTTTTTTTAATTCCAAGGAAATCTACCTCCAAAAGTGAGCAAAACATCCTTATCCCAAGTGACCGTGCCTTGGGTTTTAGAGCCTCATTGTTTCATTAGTCCTGTTCTCCTCTCCTCTTGGCCTCCTAACTAGGTCACTTGGGTTCTTTCCTCGTTACCGACAGTTAGCAGAGCCTGATCTCCTGAGTGAGCAGGGGCGAGAGAAAGTGAACTGAGCAATTGTTCTAACTCTTCATGTCTGTTACATCGCTCTGGGTCAGAGCAGCTTTAGTTGTGAGAGCGCTGAACTGAGGAGCAACAGTAGGGTCTCCAGATGACTCTGAGGTATCTCCAGTTTCAGGGAGATCATTTTCTGGTCTGTGAGTCATGGTCCCTTTTGCAGGGGGGGTTTAGACCCAGATGGAGTGAAATCCCTACTCTGATTTCTCATCACCGTGAATCCCTGGCTAGGGCTAGGAGTGTCGAGTGCCATTCTGAACCAGCCTGGTATCTTTGGAATCCTTGAGGAAAGATAATTTGGGTCAAGCCGTGTCTCGTAAACCCACTGTGGTGCTGCATTGGAGAAACTCCTTCACAATGACCTCAGCTGGAGAAGGAGTGAAATGACCGCGTCCCTCATCCGTGGCCGTCAGGCTGGGAATTAGGGTCAAGGGGCATCAAGGAGCCTGCAGGCCTGTTCTGTACTCAGCGTGGGGTGACAAGGCAGCGAGTTGGCACCTGGAGTCTTCCAATTCCAAATTCAACCATTTGTTTGCAGGTTGTTTTTTTTTTTTTTTTTTGCGGGGGGAGGGTGGTGGGCAGTGGACTTAAACGAAACAAAACAAAAACCGAAACACCAAAACTTCCAAACAACATTGTTAGAAGCAGCGTGCCCCTTGCCCAGGCCTGGAATTGCTTCGTACCCTTTCCCTGTCCCCAGGATGCCCACAGGTTTTCTCCATGGCCCCCTGTTGCTTTCCCTTCTGCCCTGTTTGTTCTTATGGCATTGAAGGGCCTGCCGACTTACTTCACAAGGATCCTCATTTCTTATCCATCGTATTTTCTTTCTTTCTTTTTTTTTTTTTTAGTCTTAAGGTCTGCAATCAAGAGCACTTTAACTGAAATCCTGGGCTGCCTGCAGCAGCTGTGGGGGTTCCCAGCCAACTGCCTTGTCCTCTGAACAATAAATTCCCTTTGACAGTACCACTTGTGAAAACACACAGCCAGTGTAGAGGATCTTACAGATAATTCAGGAAACGAGAGGAGTTATTGGCGGGTGGTAGGGGAGGACAGAAGATGGATTAATATTTTTTTGCTTTATCACTTGGCATGTTAAACTTAATTATATTCCTTGGGAGACCTCTAAACAGTCATAATTAGGAATTATGATAATAGCTTCTGCGGCCTCACACATGTTCATTTTACTGCTTGCCTCTTTGTGACTGTGGGCTGTGATTAATACCAGTCAACATCGCTAGGACAGGACCTCTCCCTGCCTGCTGGGACCATTTTGACTTTGGATGGCCAGTCTCAAGGGTCAGGAACACCTAGGCTAGCCCCAGGAGCTGAAAAGAGTGATCTTCGCAGGCTGAGTGCAGTCATAGGAAATACAGTTGTTGTCAACGCAGTCATGGCTGTGAAAAATAAGAATTTGGCTCCCAGATTTTCTACGAGGGTGAGTCAAAAATTATCCGCCCTCTGGAAGTAGATTTTATTTTAATTAACTTTTAGAAAAGACACATCATTTTTTGCCAGAATGTTCTTGCTTTTCAATACACTTTGTCCACCTGTCAACAAGCTTTCATATTCCCTCATTAAAAAAATGTTTTAACTTGGTGTACCCCCCAAAAAATAATAAATAAATAAAATTAAAAAAAAATGTTTTAGGCTGAGCTGCAAGCCACGAGTGCACTGTTGTCTTCACTTCTTCATCAGAAGTGAATCTTCATCCTCGTAGGGCTGCTTTCAGGGGACCAAACAGGTAGGAGTCTGATGGAGCAAGATCAGGACTATAGGGAGGATGCTTTAACACCTCAAAATGAAGTTTTTGCAGAGTGTTGTCACTGTGGGCAGACGTGTGCGGATGTGCGTTGTCACGCAAGATCACAACGCCCTTGGATAGCAGTCCTCTGCATTTAATCCGAAGTTTAGGCTTCAGCTCTTCACTAAGCATCTCAGTGTAACGAGCACTGTTGATTGTTGGACGTTTTTCCTGATAATGTTCCAATACTAGCCCTTGAGAATCCCAGAAAACAGAATCATTTCATGTGTATGTTCAATGTTGTCATCAGCCAAGGATGTGGATGGGAGTCTGGCTCCTTCTTGATGGCTGACACTTGTGTGACCTTTTTTGCACTTCTCTATCCATTCACACATGCTTCTTTGAGACAAAACACTCTCTCCATACTGAGCACAAAGTCTTTGGTAAATAACGGCACCAGGTACACCCTCAGACCACAAAAGACAAATCACTGCATGCTGCTCTTCTTTCATGCAAATCACAAGTGGGGCATCCATTCTTGCTTGCACTGCTATTACAAATGAACTGATGTAACACGTTCTCACCTGCACAACAGTGACTGGGAAGATGGTAGCCTGAATGGAAAGTGCTGATAAGACAGTGCGGCCAATAGAAGTTTTAATATAACTGGAGTGTGGATAATTTTTGACTCACCCTCATACTTTCTCCTCTTCAGTCTTTGCCATTAAGTTTTATATATTTATTTATTTATTTTTGGTGAACTTGAAAATACCATTTATTCAATTATTTTGTGCAGAGAGGAAGGAGGGTTACCAGGATAACCCTACATGCTTATGAAATGATTGTACAGAGGAATAACCCCAACAAGAGTGTGAAAAGGAAACCCCTTAATCAAGGGTCTCAACTGAGTATCAACCACTGTATTAGGAAATTTATGAGAGTTTTAAGTCAAGGCAGAATCCTCTTTAGCATTTTTGATATCTATTCTCCTTTTGATTGTGAATGTGAAAAAGTGAGAACCAGCTTACTTTTAGCATAGCTGCTTGTTGACCCTAAAAAGAATGTGAGAGATCCTTTTTGTTCTGTTGATTTTATTGGAGAGGAGTTTGAGTCTAGAGGAGTTAAGGCATTAATTGGGCAAAGAGGCACAGCCACTCATGTGCCACTCAGAGGCCTGCAATTGGCGGTCTCCAACGGGAGTATCAAAAGAAACGCCTTTACCCTTAGGCTGTTCAGTCTCAGACACTTATAAGAACCTCTTAGTAGCCAAGAGTAGAATAACAATAGAGGTCCATGTTCAAAGTCAGCCCTATTTTCAGTACCATCCTTACAACATGGATGTTATGACAGACCAGAGACTTGAATACCAGGTCCTACCTCTCAAGGCAGTCTCAAAGGATATTCAAGACCAGATTCAGAAAATACACAGTTCTGAGCTTTGGGGATTACAATCAAAGATTTTTCTCAGAACTTTTCCTAAAAGCATGGTTCTAAAGAGATACAGCATAAAGCAAAGGATTTTGATTTTCTTTCTACTAGCTCCTCACCTTCCACCGCACAAGTTGACTTGGAGTTGTCTTTGCTTCTTTTAAGTCATAATCCTCCCTGAGGCTCAAGAGGAACTCTGCTGTATTTTGATGAGTCACCTTTGATGTCACAGTCCTCACTCTCCAAGAACAAGGAATCATTAGTGTCTTGACATCTAACTGTAGAAGTTAAAGCACTTCCTTGGAGCTCAGAGAGAAAAGCTGAACTCTCACACACAGATTCTGCTGGAAGTAAATGACTGTGGTCTATAAAAGGAAAGAGAAATTCTGTTTGAGTGATACCATTGGAATGTTGAAAGGAATCCAGAGGGGAAAAATCCAAGTGAATAATATATACTGGGTCTCTGGCCCCTAATTTGACATTCAGGTCAGATCGAAACTAACGCTGTGAGATCTTGGAATATAATGTCATACAAAAATGCTACCTGGCAAGGAGCTTTGCTGTACACACTAGGGAAAAATATGGGAGGTGCCGTCTCTGGGTATTTTTCTATGAAATCTTTACTCATTTCACACCCTTTACAAGCACAAGCCAAAAGTGCCATATTTAAACATCTACATTTGTTGGGATTTCTTAAAAGAAAATAAACAGCAGAATCACATTTCACATGTGTTAAATGGTATAACAGTAAATCGTATTTAACAAATTGGGAAAAGCTTCAGGTTTCATTGGTGCACAAAATGTCTACCTATAAATATTGGACTCACTTGTTAAATGAAGCTACTGCAGTCATCTTTTTAAAAAAATAATCATGCAGGTCAGCATATGGAATCTTCATGTGATTGCAGGTGTGTGAGTGTGTATGTGTGTGTCTACATGTTTTTAATTCCCTAGGATTAGTGGAATGACAAAATGTGTGAAGGAAGATAGCTGATGACTATTTTAAGCAGCACAGAAATTGAGGAGGAGGTGGAGGATGAAAAGGAGAGAGAGAAAAAAATGATCACGCAGGAAGAGGGACACGGATATAAGACTAGAAGAAAAGATGAATTTCTTTAAACTAGAAAAATCAAAGGAATGTGTTTTCCCCTTACAGCAATGACCACTTTTTTTTCTAGGGCTTTATACATTAACACCTAAAAAATAGATTTGCACTATAAATACAAGCTGTCTTCAATGCATGTCTTTGGAATCATTTTCCCTCTGATTCCTTTGTGGTCTTATGACAAGGCCATGCCCTCATCTGACATTTTTAGTTAGGGAATACCAACCTAAGTTTTCTTTGATTTTGCCTGGAGACCCTCTATATCTTTACCCCCAGCCAAGTTTTACTCATTCTTCCAGACTAGCTCAGCTGTTTCACCACCCAGAAAAACTTCCCCATCTATCTTTGCCCCTTTCCTTTCTTGCTGTATTTGCCTGCTCTGTACTCTGAGAGCACATTATAGTTAAACGAATACTTACTGTTTCTCCCATGAGGCTGCTAACTCTTAGCCCCAGAAGGATATGGCCATGTCTTATTCCAGTCTGTATTGCTGGACCCTATCATAGTGTCCTCGGTGCTTGCTAAATCTTCTTAAGCTCAAACGCATCACCAGTTTAGTGTTCCAATCCTCAGTGAAGCCGAGGCTTGCTTTCAGAGGAGACGGTCAACCAGGGGTCGTTTCTTGTTTAGCACCTGACCATGTGTTGACAAACATTGTACCCTCTCTGTTGCAAAGTCAAAACATGTCCTTTTCCACAAATGGAGCAAGCCCTTATTGGGGAATAAAAAATGATGGTAACGATTGTTTTCAAGTAGTGTGTATCTCTCAGTGTCTAAACTGACATTGTGGCTCTTTGTTTTTTGAGGTGGAGGCGTGTTCCTTAACCTTCCATGGCTTTGGGTCATCTTCCTCATTTTCCTGCTCCCCGTCCTCCTAGCATGAATTCCCTGAGATGCTGGTTGGCATGCCTGGAATTTTTATGATCTTAGCTGCATTGTCTGCTGGGTCTCAGGCTGTCATAAGCTTTTGTGAGGAGCCTTTGATAGGTTTTTAAAGGTGTGGAGGGAGAGCTCCATCTCGACCCAGGGAAACCACTGCTTTCCCAACACCTCAGGGTGCCCAGTGATGTCTCTGTTAATGCAAAGCATTCACTGCAGTGGCATAATTTTATTACAAGAAGATAAGTAGTTTGAGGATTCAGAGATGAATGTTAAAATATGAATTCCTTTCCTGCTAAGCTTTCACGGTTAGCACCCCCTTCTCCTTGCCTGCCTCCTTTGAGCTGGCTCCTTTATTAATCTCAAGGGACCAAGGTCTAAGAATTCAGGCGGGACAACTGCTTCCTTAGGCACACCTCAGCTCTGGCCACTGTCCTGAGACAGTAATCTTGTTTCTTGATGCACAGCCCCGCTCTGTCCTCATCGGCTCCAGCCATGGGGAGTATGCAGGTCCTTCCAGTCCCCTCTTTAGGTCAGTTCTGTGACTGTGCACTTCACTATGTGCTTGGCATTGTGCTAGAGGCTGAGGATACAAGCGTGTAGTGGGCAGAGCGCTCGCTTAATGACCTCATCGTGGAGCCCTTTCCAATCAGATTTATTCCTGTTAAATGGACTATTTGAGTGACATTGGATAGTTCCATGCTAGTGAGTTAATAACAGAGCCAGGCATGATGTTTTGCTGTTCTCCAACTAAAGCCTTGGTTTGTGCTGAGGTTTCTGTGACTGTGTGTGTTTATTTAAGAAAATGGCAGTCTGTCGTTCTTATTCATGCCCTCAAGTATTCCCAGCCCCTTGGCCACTAGGGGATGTTTTTGGCCTAGCATTTTTAAGATGCTAAAGTAGAAGAGCTGGCTTTCAAACAGTCCCAAGTGCTTTTCTGGGCACCATGAAGCAAGTGGGAGCATGGCTATTAGGGGAAGCTTGAAGTTGATTAGTATGTAAGCAATGTGGGAAGGTTTTGCTTTGAGGCCTTTGAAATGAAAGATAGAGACAGGAGTGAAATGGCCCTTTGCTAAGGGAAAAATGTTGAGGCCTAAGAGGTGCCAGAGATAAGAAACAAAAGTTGGACCCTGAGGATGTGCGTGGAGATGGTAGTGATTCTGTGTATGTTTCGGATGGGAGTCACCTGCTGTCCATTGGCATCACAGGTCACAGTGGAGTCCTTGATGTGGGTCTGAGATGTCACAACTTCCCATCCAGTTGTATTCTGGACACTCAAACCTAGAATACACCTTCAGCCAAAAGAGATGTGCTATCAATGTTGCCATCCGAAGGCACTGTGTAGAACAGATATATCCCAGATGTCACTGTGTGTTAAAACATTTCTCTATACTGTTTTTAAATAAATAGATTCATGCATTTATGTGTGCGTGTATTTATGTGCATGCTTATGTACGCCTGCGCTAAATTCTCACTAGCTGGGACGTGGTAATTGACAGGGAAGCAAGGTTTTAGGAAGTCTGGTGTGTGGTGTAGTGTGGGCAAGGAAACTCTTCTTATTGATCCCTTTGTCACTGATCAGTTGTATTTAATGTCCGGGAGGGAAGTTGGTACAGATTTGGAAAATAACCTTATTTCTTTGTCAACTGAGATGGGTAACTCATTCAATCAGTGATCATTTATGACCACCGACTGTGCCAGGGCATAGAGGTGAGTGACCCAGGTGGGGTCCCTGACCTCAAAGAACATCCCAGCGTGGTATGGTAACACTACCATAGAGGTATCAGGGGCCGAGAACACTTGGAGAAGGGGCATCTGACTTAGAATAGGCTTGACAAAGCCTGCCTGGAGGAGATGGAGCTTGAACTGTGTTGTGAAGGATGAGCAGAGCACAGATAGACAAGGGGGAGGGGAGAGGAATTCCAGGAGAGGGACTGAGCATATGGAGGCCGGTAGCCATCTGCAGGATTTCGGGGGCTATGGGTGAATGGGAACCTCAGGCACTAAGGCTGCTTTGGGGGAAGTGACTGGGGATGAGGCTGCAAGGGACAGCAGGGGCCAGATCACAAAGGAAGTCAGACCATGAAGGCTTTGAACAGCTCAGTTAGGAGTGGAGGCTCATCCTGAAACTGATGACTGCAGTCTACGATTGACTTATGGGAGGAGGGTGATGCGGTCATATCTACACATGGAAAGATCACGCTGGTTGTGATTTGGAGGAGGAAGTGGTTAAGGACAGGATGGAGGCAGGGAGAGGTCAGGAGATGATCTCAGTGGAAAGGGGTGAGATGGCACATGTGAAAGTAAACTTTAAGTCAAGATTCTAATAAAAGATGCTATTAAACTGACTGTTTATGAGGATGGTACAGTAAACCAGGCTCTGGGAGTCAGACAGTTTTCAAGTTTGGGGTAAAAAAAGGAAATGAGTAGAAGATGATAAAACTAGGCTCTGTGATGTTCCTGTACTTTATAGGGAGAAGATAGTACAACTTAATGGTTAAGTACTAGAGCTTTGGAGTCTGACAGACTTGGATTTGATTCCTGGCTTGGCCTCTTACCAGACGTATGACCTTGGACATGTTACTGACTCTCAGTTTCTTCATCTGTTGAATGGGGTAATAATAACACATGCCTCAAAGGATTCTTGTGAGAATTCAGTGAGAATGTACACGTTAAGAACTTTTTAGTACCGAGTAAGTGCTTGGTAAATGACCACTTTCTTATTTTTGTAATTTGTAATTAAAAGCCAGAAATGGGAGGTTGTAGTAGAAAAGGCACGACACAGGTGTTTATGGGGGTTGAGCTGACAGGAAGCTAAGCTGTGGTCTTCTTACGGCAGCTAGTACACAACTTTCAGGGCTCTTGGAAAAGATTTGTCTCATAAGCAAATTCATGCATGATACCAGTAAAACTGGGGATCCCCGGAGAAGTGAATTCATGGCCCTGTTTACCTCCCGCTGTGTAACAGGAAGGAGAGAGAGAGATTACAGACAGGAAAAAAGAAAAAAGGTTATATTTGGGAAGATGAAGAGATTGGTCTAGTTTCTTGGCCTTTCTAAGCCTCGTTTAAAAATGACGTCCATTTGCAAACTGACAGCCTGTGTAACTAGCATGCAGAAATGTTTTTAAAAGTTGGGCCAACATTTAAAAATTGGAGATTTGACTCAAAAAGAGAGATTCCTGGATTCTGTTTAAAAAAATCACATCTGACTGGCTAGGTTCCTATGCCTCCAAAGGCACAAAGGCTGCTGCCCCTCTTGGGTGAAGAATCAGTTTTCCAGTTCTCTCCAGGCCCACCCCTCTGAGCTCTGTACTAGTCATGCATGGCAGCCTCACTTCTTCTAGATGTAACTGGACTGATTCAATGGTTTCCAAAGTCCTGCGTAAATTTATAGATCCATAATTCTGTGAAGGAATAAATATGTTCTAGAAAAAAAAAATACACGGATTGAGCAGAGCCCGGGTATGAATGCCCTTTGGGAACCTGATTTTTCTCCTCTGAATGCTGCACATTCAGGGGTCCAGAATCATTCCCTCAGGTTGGCGCCAGGGCGGAGGTGAAGCAGTAGGTGGGGAGGGGGGCGTGGGGGAGAAGAGGATGGAGTAGAGAGAAGGGGTCTGTGATGGTCTCGGGACCCCAATCTGCTGCGCTCCGGTGGAATGTGAGCTGGAAGGGGTGCGTGGGGGAGGGTCTGCCGCATAGGCCACTGGAATATAGATGGTGTTTTCGTAATGGCTGATTTATCGGGTGCGGCCGGAGCATGACGAACAGCTCTGCGCTGTCCTTCCTTCTGACACAGTCCCCTGCCCCAGGCCCCGGCCCCCCCACCCCCGCTCCCCTTCTGACGCCCCATCCCCTGGCAGCATTCGCTCCCCCTCCACCTGACTCCCCCTTGCTTTCCTGGCAGGTTCACCAAGAAACAACCGGGTCTCCATGGCAACATGAAGACAGCTGAAAAATGGCAGCTAAATGCAGCTGCCCCTCATTTAATATCGACTCTGGCACTGACAGAACAGATAATGGGCAATAACACACCATTATGTTGTGGGAAAATGAAATGCTTCAGCAGAAGGCTGTCAGGCTGGGGGATTTATTTGTTACTGTACCAGCACAGATTTCTCTTTACTTCCCTTCCCTTCCTTTCATTCCTCCTTTCCCATGGCAGTTTTTTTTTTTCTCTCTCTCTCTTCCTCATTTCTTTCCCAGTCCTCTCTTCTATAGCTTCTCTTTTTATACTTCTTGTTTCCATTTTCCCTCCCTCTTCTTCCCTCTCTGAGTCACTTAATGCGTATATGAAAGCATACATATGTAATAGTAATAGCAATTATTTGCATAATGACTCAAGTTACAAAGCATTCTCAAATACGTCTTTCATTTGGATGGATGAGACAACTGTGTGAGATGAGGAAGGCTTGGGTGCTGATATTTATTTTACAGGTTTTAAAAAGGGCTCAGAGAAGTTGAACGATTTGCCCGAGGTCAGGTAAGCAAGTTAAATGTCAGAACCGTCATTCCAACCCAGATTTCCTGACCCCTAAAGAGGATTCTTTCCTCCTTACGAAGTGGAAACTTTAGAGTTACCAATTCCTACTCACGTTAACAGTCCTATTTCTAACTGAATAATCCTCAGCCCCAGAACAAGTGCCCCAGGCTTTGGGACTTAGAAGGAAGGTCTTTAGGTCTTTCCTTTAACAGCCTCTTGCAGATCTGCCTGCCAATTAGCCTTAGGTTGTTGATAAGTTTGGATTTATGTTTGTGTTTGTTTTAATTTTTTTAAAATCCAATACACCTTTATCTGCTCATTACCTACTGTGGTATCATTGTATAATCACATAATCTTGGCACACAGAAGGGACACAGTGCACTCCTTGAGTTGAAAGTGGGGGCATTTTGGTGGGTGTCAGCTTTGCCTTTTGCCAAAAGACTGCACAGTACATTGAGAACCAGGGGTCTTCGCTGATGGGCTTGGAAGCTGTGGCCATTGTTGAAGATTTTGTTCTTAAATCTTCTTGCTTGGATCTGCATACAGCTTCTGTCTTGTCTTGAGTGTTATTTAGCGGACTCTAAAGTGTGGAGAGATCTGGGATCAAGTTCCCTAGTTCATGTGGTCTGGGGAAGTTTACAAATAAAATAAGAATGGATATTCCAATTCTGTTTTCATTTCTGGTGATGGTGGTTGAGGAAAGAACTAAATAACGTAAAATGTATACGGACATCTAGAGGAGGTACAGTGTGCGTAGTAAGTGTAGTGGCTTTTTTATCCTGGGAAAGAAGACTTTGTGCTGATAAAGACAGCAGTGCTTGTATTTCACAGCAGAGGTTTTTAACCTAGGGTCCCTGAACTCCTTAAAAATGTATGCAGAATTTTGTACGGACACAGCAATACAGTGTAGTGGTTCAGCCCACCGGCTTTGGCCATACCAGCATCTTCACTCTGCCACTTGCCAGGCCTGCAGCTTTGGAAGAGTTACCCTCTTGAGGTTTTGGATTTTTCAACTTGTCTGTGACTCAGACAAGAATTGCTGTTCTTTATTGTTGCTCTTCTTTCTGTCTATGATCTTTTCTTTTTTCTTTCTTCCTTTCCTTTTCTTTTTTTCTTTTCTTTTTTTTTTTTGAATTCCTGCACACTGAAACTCTTCCTGCAGGTTCTCTTCTCTGGCAGGCATACCCATTTTTAGCTGTGGAAACTCAAATAGGCCTCTGGCAAAATGCTCTCCAGGTGGTGAGTTAGCTAAGGAAATCAGGCTGCTAAAATTATGGACAGGCTCTGGTTACTGCTGCTTGGTTTCAGTGCCTATGTAGTTATTTCCTGTGGATGGTTCCTTAGAGTGAAACGAACCTTCGTGTCATATCATGAAATCATGGACTGTTAGAACTGGCAGGAGACAGAGATTTTTCCACTTCTGCAGTCTCTCAGTCCAAGTCCTCACTGCATGTAAAGAAACTGCTTGACCAAAGGCCTGCTTTGCTAACCAGCCCCTTGCTATCTTGTCTTTCTGCCCCCCTTTAATTTGCTTATAGCTTTAAGTTCTTAAGTGGATTTACTGCCATCCTTCTTCTAAGGGTGGTGTAATCTAGAACTAGAAAACATATTTATTCAGCATTTATACTACTTTAATACTGGTATTTTCTTTTTAAAAAGCAAATGTGGCTGATTCGTAAGATGTGTGCTTTGAGGATTGAGAAATATTTGTAAATGTTTTATCATTTTTAATAAATTTTAAAATTAGATTTTAGCATGTAGAAGACTGTACAGAAATTGCCCCATTATCTGATTTTTTTGTTCATTATTCAAAGAAGTTTAAGAATAATAAGCCCTTTATCTAGCTGTTGGAATTTTGGAACTTCCAAAACAATTGTGAATCTAAAGTCAGCAAGAGATAAGAGGGCACAGCCTGTAAGCGGGAGGAAGAGTTATCTCACGGCCCCTGCACTTTCTTCCATAGGACAGGCATGGGGTTAGCCGAGAACCTAAGACTTTAAGTTTTTATATCAGGCAGACGAGGCAAGAGCTGAGCTAGAGACAGCAAGTAGAATTAGTGGAGAATGTTGGAAGTAGTCAGACATGCTGTGAGGCAGGAGGGCAGCAGCAGGGACAGAAGTGCCCCCAAGGGAGGTCACAGAAGGAAATCCTGATAGACTAGCTCAGGAGACCAGATCTTTTAGGGCTCAAGCAAGAGCCTCAAGAGGACACAAGAGAATCGAATGTACTCTTAAACCAGAAAAGCACAGACATCACAGAGGACTCAACATTTTTTGTGGAACCAACATTTCTTGGTAGCATCATGAAAGCATCAGGGAAAAAATAACTGATGTTCATCAAGATCATAAAATCCTAGACTCTGTGGGTTGGATGGATCTTAGACATCATCTAGCTCTGGGCTGCTCAAAGTTGTTTCCTACAGATCGGTGCTGTCCAAGACTCTTTATTACTCATCTGTAAGAATACAGTATGGAAACTGAGAGGAACCATTGAAACACTTTGATAGCGGCTCCATTTTGGGGCACATCCAGGTCAGTGAACTGGTCTCATTGAACAGGGTATGAACCAGTGCAGTGTCTTCAAACTCACCTGGTGAGTCACACGTGGTATGAAATGCTAATTCTTTGCTGTAGGGCCACGTACTGGCCTGGATTGATTGGGAATTTAAGAAACACACACAGGCCAAAATTGGTTCCTCACCACAAAGACTTGGCAAATCCCTGATCTAGTTAAAGAACCTTGTTTTACATATGAGAACATAGAGGATTTTGCCAGCAAAATCTAGAAAGATAGTTGCAGAACCACAGTGATACTGTACCAACATTTTTTTTTTTTCCTTAAGCAAACTATGCCCAACATACTTTGTTTTCCAACCTAAGGAAAGCATGCAAATACATTTTGGAAATATTTACTTAAAAATATTAAACATTTTAAATCTTTGGGCTTTTAAAGGTTTACTCTTTCCTCCACAGAGTGCACATTTCAAGTGAGGTTTTGCTCTGTATACAGACACAACTGTATCACCCCACAGAAAACATATTTTATACTCAGCTTGTTGCTCTTTTGAGGCATTGTTTTGTTTCTGGGAATTCTTAAAGAATATAGGGTCATGCTAAATGTCACTTTTATGGGTCAGTTTTGCCCAGGGCACTCTCTAATAGTGAACTAGGTACTGAAAGAACTCCTGTGGGCCCTTATGATGCAATTTAGGGCATTATCGTGATAATAGTCTAGATGGGGGCTTCGCCACTAATGGAACTCCAGGGGCCTCAAAGCGTGTCTAAGCTTCCTTCAGTGCCCAGATTATTCCATTATTCCATTGAGTGGTGTGGGCCCAGGTAGAGCAAAGCCTAGATGTGCCCTTTGGACGCCCCTGTACCCACTTCCAAGAGATTCCTGGACAGATAACATGAACCTCTTGGAAGTGTTATTGAACAACAAATGCATGGACACTTCTCCCACTGCCCTGCTTAGGTTAGACTGGTTTCCTCTTATGGGTTGAGGTTTTGAACCAGCTGGAAGTAGATAGTACCATGGTGGTCACACAACAATAATAACAGTATCTCACCTATAAAACACTGCACTTTTATCTCGTTGGGTCCTCACCATAATCCTATAGAATTGGCAACGCTATTAGATCCTTTGTTATAAGGAAGGACAATAAAGGGCTCAAAGAGGTTAACAGGTGCTGATTTTATCCCCAAATTAAAACTGAAATTCTCCCCCCATGTGTGCATCTTCATTGTCACTATCCAGTGCTACGCCACCATCATCTGTCACCCGGATGGTTGTGGAAGCCAAGCAGCAGCCTCCTTGCTTCACTCTTAGACCCTGCAGTTGATTATTTATGTAAACGTCAGAGTGCTTTTTTTTTTTTTTTTTTTAAGTATAAATCATACAGTATCACGGTAAGCTTAAAAGCCTTTCATGGTTCCTGTTGTTTTCTTAGAATGAAGTCCAAACTTTGCGACAAGGTTTGCAGATCCCACCGTGATCTAGCACTTGACCACCCCTGCAACCTCATCCTAGGCTGCTCTCCCCTCCCTCCCGATCCAGTGGCCCCATCAGCTTCCCGACTCATCAGGCTCTTTTCTGCCCTTGCCAGTCTCTCTTTCTCCATCCTCCCGATGGCTAACTTGTGGTCATTTGCAAGCTTCGGTTTTAATTCGGCTTCCTCAAGAGGACACCCCTGATCCTTCGGTCTAAATTAGCCCCTCCCCCTTTCTCTTGGCTCTTATACCAGCCTGATCTTGTCTTCACAGAGCTTGACACAGTTCACAGTTATGTCTGCCTGTGGGCCTCTTTGTTTGAGTTGTTTGAGGGCTGTCTCCCTCACCTGACTGCACGGTTGATGAGGACAAGATCCAGGGAAACGTGGTTTACCAGGGACTGTTCAGCACGTAGCTCATGGTCTGCCTCGGAGCTGGACCGCTGTACATATTTGTTAAGTAAACAGGGAGGGGACGATGGGCCCAGGAAGGCACAGATGGGCGAGAGTGGCGTGAGACAGTGCCACTCTGCCTCTGAAGTCGTTCCTGATTCCCTCTGGTTTTGTTTTTACTTAAAACATGACCAAGAGTTCCTGGCAGAACATGCAGTTGGGCGCATAGTGGGAACTTATTCCACGTCTGAATACATGAACCAGTGTGTAAGGAAAGGTTGAGTGGTATGTATGCATCGTGACAAATTCCACTGCTGGGCTTTCTTTGTTAGAATGTCACTGTCCCCAAGTTGCACTGTCCTCCTCCCTGCTCTCAGTGGGCTAGATCCCCTCCTCCCCTGCACACAATGCTGCACTTGAACCAGATAGCCTCTGACCTATCATTTTCCTTTTCTTTTGCCACTGCTGATGTCTGTTCTGAGTGAGGAAGCAGCTTGGTTATAAAACAGAAGCCCTGTATATTTTTTTTCCTGAAGAATACCATCAGGACGAAGGCTATGATTAATATGCATAATTGAAACAAATGGCAGCTAACTGCAGAAAACCATCTCCCAGCTGTTGGAAGGAAGGAAATTGCTGACAGCCGGTCCTCGCTGAGTGGCGACCAAAGGAGAGGAGCTGGTAGGAGCAGGAGAGAATACACGTCACCATCCCACAGCACTCCAGGGCTGCTGCTTGGGCCAGAGATGCCTGGAGGACTCTGTCTCATGTGTGAGCTTCGCCATAAAACTGTAGTGTCATCAGTTTTTAGGGCTGGGGCTTGGAACTGGGCTTTCTGTCTCTGGGGATGACTCGGCAGTAGGCAGCTCTGTCCTACAGAACGGGCTTTTAGAATCCTTCCCAGGCAGCGTTACAGCAAACCCCAGGCTGAATCTCCTTATATGGAGACAAGATACTTCTTGAGCTGTTTCACGCTTCTTCTCTCCTTTCCTTGTTCATCTGTCCTGTGCCAGTGGGATGGGGAAAGCAGTGGGGAGGAAGAAGATGTGGGTTCTTGCTGTGAGTCTGCTCTGTGATCCCGACAGACCTTTCACCTTCCTAGGCCTTGGTCTGCTCAGTCTATGTTATGAGATATCAGACTGGAAGATTTCTGTCCTCTCAATTCTAAGAGTCTGTTAGAAAAAAAAGAGATGTATTTATAAATTATAAATGTGTATATCACACCTATCTGTCTGTCTGTCTATCTATCTAGATATTTATCTCCTGCTGTCCTTCTTCTCAGCCCACTGTTTTAGCACCCCAAAAGTTATATGGCCCTTGTGTCAGTGTTAATATGTGTCTGGCTAAACTAATACCTAGTTCAGGTGAAGGACTTTACGAACACATAAATCAGAGGACAAGAAACCTGAAGCTAGACTCACTCAGTGCACATAAGCTTCTTTAGGTCACCATGCCAGGAGCTGTGCATATACCTTTGCTTTGACTTTGGCAAAAACAAAACATCTCAGAAACCAAGCAAGTAAGAAGCAAAGCCTTGGGCTGAGGCGTGCCATGGCGTTTGATGAAGCTCTTTCCTCTGGGTCTTTAGCAGGGAGAATTTTGCCATGTGACACACATTCACCCAGCACAGCCACACCATTATTACCAAGAACGTGAGAACTTGCAGAACTCAGGCCTGTACGTGCTGGGAAGTCAGCTGACGGACAGTGCCAGCAGCACACCAGCTTTGGGATTCCATGCACCGCAGTTCCCGCCCCTCTGGAAAACCGTGTGCTCTGTGAATGCTGACTCTGGTAGCGCACACTCTGAATATCAGGGCCTAGAAAATAGCTGGGAGAGAATGTCCTCCCAGAAGACCTCACCTTAACGAGCTTCCTCTGTGTGCTCTATACTGTTTTGTCATCTCAGACAATCCAAGAAGTAACGCTCTCTTTTTATATGAATAAGAAAACTAAAGATCAGGGAAATTAGCTACTTTTATTCAAGGTTACCCTGTTAGTTGCAGGCAGCAGTAGTAACATGTTTTAGTGCTTTGGTGCCAAAGAGGAAAAAACAATTTCTTTCTTCAAATAGAAGGGGACTTCTGCAGGGATTACATGGGGGAAAGAGCATTATTAGAACTTCAGGAATTTTGCTTCTCTGCCCTCTGACTATCCCTGTGTCTTTTACGTGTGACTCCCTAATGCAGTGGCTGTGTTCTACCAGTCAATTCTGGAACTTTATATAATTGACCTCTAAACCCATTATTATTGTAACCAAGATCATCTCCTTGACGAATTCCATCAGGGAGGGAGGGGCATTATCCAGAAGCCAGGAGTCTTCACCTGCTGCTCGCATTTTCTGCAGAGCTCCTCCTCTACCTCAGTTGAGAGTCGCAGGATGTTAGTGAGATCAAAAGCCATTGAACATTGGGTAAAGGTTGAGGGGCCACCCCTTGTCACCGTCACCTTTTCCTATGGATGACTCTGCTTCTAAAATTATATTTTGAATTTTCCATTTATTCTCACTGCTATGGACTGAGTATTTGTCCTTCTTCCCCTAGTCCCTCAAATTTATGTGTTGAAGCCCTAATGCCCAATGTGATGGTATTTGGAGATGGGACCTTGGGAGGGATCAGGTTTAGATAGGGTCATGAGGGCAGAGCCCCCATGGTGGGATCAGTACTTTAAGAGAAGAGAAGAGAGACCAGAACACACTCTCTCTCCATCATGTGAGGATACAGCAAGAAGACGGCCATCTGCAAACCGAGACCTTACCGGACACCAGATAATCTGCCAGCACCTTGATCTTGGACTTCCCAGTGTCCAGAACTGAGAGAAACAAGTGTCTGTTGTTTACGCCATCCAGTCTATGGTATTTTGTTAAAGCAGCTCACGCTAAGACACTTGCCTTGTAGGTGAAACAGGGCTAGGAGCTATCTTCCAGGCATGGGGTTACTTATTTTTACTCCCTTGGCAATCAACTAGCAAGTTGACATACTGGTGGTAGGGCCTGAAGAAAGGAATAAAACACCAAGTGCATTTGAAACAATTCCAACTTTGAGACACTTTTTTTTTTTATTATTTCAGACAAAAGCAGATAGATCATTTACTGAGGTATTGCCCAAATTTACATAATATTTGGATAGCACAGTCCTTAGCTGCATGCAGATAATGTGTTAGACGGCTAGAAAAATAACCTGCTTGAGTGGCTTCTGATTTATTCCCCCTCCCTCTTGTGTCTTTGTTCACAGTAAACACATCAATATAGAGCAGCTAGGAAATGAACACTTCTTTATCAGAGGTACATGTGGGTCCTGGTGGATGCTGCTGCGTCTCAGAATAGCAGATATGGTAGAAGGGGGAATCACTGAAACAGCAGGCACACCCTTTCCCGGAGTGGATGGTGGTGGTGTTTATTGGTGTCTGGGCATCGGAGTATGGAGGAAGATGAAAGGACTGTCTTAGTTGATGGTGCTGAAAATTACATTGAAAGCCAAGTAAAATGATGGTGATGATGATTTGTTGAGTGTTTACTATATGCTGGTCTCTGCTCTAAGTGCCTTACATGTGTTCACGTATATCTCAGCACAACCCCAGGTGAGACTTGCTGTTATTATATTACACCCATTTTGTAGGTGTGGAAATGGAGGCTTAAGGAGTTTAAATAACTTCCAAGTTCTCATTGGTTAACCACGAGAGTCAGGGTAAGAGCTTTCCTCAGCTCCCTTCGAGATACCAAAGAGGTTAAGAGTCTCTGTCAGTTTGGGAGGGATTGTGATTCTGGAAGTTCTTATCTTTCTCTTAACTTCAGAAGGACCTGCTAGTATTTTTAAGGGATGTTTAATTGCTTTGAGTTACAAGCTGTCAGAGTAAGGAAGAATATGGGCTCGTGTGAGGATTGAATCTAGTTCCAGAACTAGAATGGCAAAGACCTAGCAACATGTAGAGCATGAGGAGATATTTTTTGGAGCCCTCTTTGCTCTTGCATTGTCTCCCAGTTGTCAGCATGAAGAAATAAGACACTTAGCATTTTCCTTTCCTTAATAAAATCCTTTAAGTGTTGACTTCAGTAATGATATATTTTCCCAATTTAGGCATGTTAAGCTAAAATTTACCTTTGAACATTGTGGGTTGGGGGAGGATTTATAAAACAAAATGAGAAAATGGCTGTTCTGTTCTGTGGGGTCAAGTCGGTAAATTTGTACCAATCCCTGCTACTTCAGGGCAATTATTTGTATTCAAGTAACAAGTGCACTAATTGCAAAAGAATAGCCGTTTTTAAGTCTCTTCCAAGAGTCCCACGTACATATAGCAGAGATCTTTCTTCCCTTATATCCTTGGAGATAATAAATCAGCATTTCTTTCAATTTGTTAATTTAAAAAATTCAGTCATACAGATCTTTCTCCCAATTAGGATAAATTAGTGAGATTTTTTGTTAAGCTGTATGTAAGCACTGTTGTCCTTTCTTGAATAATTAGCTTTTACCTCAGTGCCCTCTGTTTTGGTTGATGCATTTGCTTGCTTGCATCTGCTATTTGGGATAGCTTTTAAAAAGCTGCCACTTTTGAGCGAGGTGGACTTATCTCTGAAATGAATTTGGACATTTGGACACTTATGACAGTGGGGTTGGCACTGCATGGATGGTAGACTCTTACAGATTTAAGTACAGAGTGTATATTTACAGCCTATTAGTTCTAAAACATTGGTTCTCTGAGATGAGACTTTTCTGGTTGGCAGTGAAATGCATCATTTTGCAATTTAAAGTTAAAAGGTGAAATGGGATGGAGGTGGGTCAATGCCCTATGGTCCTTCTGAAATAGTGATCACTTGGAAATTCCACGCCCCCCCCCCCCCAATAGCTCCCAGGTTGTATAACCTTTGAGACCGCATCCACTGCCCTCAAGTCTCTCCCGAGACAAAACCCATGCGTGACGTAGGACAATAAACAGACACGTTTCAAAATTGAGACGGCAGAAGTATTGAAAGGATACTTTGGTATAGCTCATTCACTTTCTGTAGACCTTTGGTTCTGTGATGGTTACTTTATCATGTAAAATTCAGCTGATTTGTCTTTTGATCCTGCAGAACCCTCTGGCTATGGTCAGCGGACATGCCTGGGAATTTGGGGCCTGAGAATGCCTCAGAGGATTTTTCTCTCTTCGTTTTTGGTCCCACAAAGTAATCTTGAGCTTTGGGGGAAAAACCTAGGAATGCTGAACAGTTTTCTGTTGACTTCCACACTCTCTTAGAGCTTATAATCAGCACAGCTTCTTAACATGGTACAAAGACACCCCTCCCCCTTCCCCCCCCCCCCCACCAGTGAGTGCAGGGGGATTTGGGCACAGAGTGGGGAAGGCACTCGGGGTTATTTACAAGTCCTCCTCTTCCAGCAAGACCATGAGCTAACAAGAGTTGTAGGAGAAACGTTCTGGGTTGTGTATTTCTTGACCTTTATGTATTTTCATCTTTTAAACTTTGCAGGGCAGAAGCTTTGTCTTAGAAATTGTTGTTCTTTTGTATTAAGATACTTTGAAGTAAGTGATATGACTTGTTTTAAGATTTAAAGTACAATTTTTCGTAGGCTGCTGATCGTGAGCATTGCCGTTTATTAATTACTTACTAGTGACCCCAGCCCAGTGCTAAGGGCTTTCCATATATTATGTCATTTAGTCTCCACAACAAGCCTATGACTTACAAATTATTATTTTTTCTAATTTGCCGATCAGTAAACTGAGGCTTGAGGAAGTTAAGTAATTTGCTGAAAAATCAGATGACTTCTAAGGAAAGATGGGATTTTCTCTGACTCCAAAGCTCAAGCAAAGTTTCAGCACTGCCTTTTAAAAAAATATATATTCTATATGTTACCCCAACGCTTTCCTTACTACTGGGCTACAGAACTCCAATTTCATGAGAGTCTGTGGTTCTCATCTCTAGAATTCTTCAGTAGCCTTGATTGCTGCCCCTTCTCTCTTTCCAGTAGAGAGGAAGAGTTGTTTTAAAACGAGTGGCTGTTTACTTAAGAAAGGCCTTTGGCTATCTCTAAAGTGTGGAAAATTCTTTTTGTCCACCAACATGTGAAGACTCTCAAATTGTCAGCTGACTTGTTTGCTGACATATTTTAGTCCCCGGCTTTATGCAGAGAGCATAAAGGACTGGATGTCGTCGATCCCTTTTTCTACACTAGCACCCGTGCCCCTCACTGTGCAACTAGGGAAAGAACAAGGACTTGATTGGGAAGGAGGTTCATGGTTATAGGGCTGGACACCCAGTGGACACATAATGAATCCTTGCCTATTGTGCCTTCTCCTTGGCTTTCAGCCCAGTGTAGATTGTTTCTGGGCTGTAGCTGAGAGCTGACACCTGCAGATGTGTTTGTTTTACATATGTAGCTAATAGTCAGACTGCTTTCTCCACCTCACATGGAGGCAGGGCAAGCATTGTGTACAGTCAGAATTGGCAGTTGCTAGGAGATGGGATTTGAGAGACTCCATGGAGTTCCCCCAACCAAAAAAAAAAAAAATAGTCCTTCCAATGCCTGAAATATCACAATTATGCCTTGATTCCATTGGATTGAGCAATGCCCCTTTCTTAAAGAAATACACATTCTTCTCTCATGGAGGGGTAACTATTATGTCTTTAACATAATACTACACTCTTTGGTGCCGCCAAAGGGTATTAATCTAAGTAAATGCATCATGCTTTGTTGAGGAGCGTTAGGATTGTGTTCTTGTTTTTTGTTTGTTTGTTTAGTTTAGCATTTGATTGATAGAATACCAGGCATGCTCATATACCATGCCAAAGGAAGGTGACTGGCAACTTCCTTGCACTTTGCAGGGAGGCAAGCACCTTTTGCGTTTAGCCTGAATTGTCTGTGTCTGTGAAGGACTCCGACAAAGAAGGCCCTACACACGGGAGCTGAAAGGGAGCCTTTCTTACCTCCAGACCCACAGGACACAGGTTTTTCCGCCACAGGAAGTGAAGCAGAAATGATTCTTGGCAATCAGCCACAGCTTTAGAACTTCCTCAGGGCTGAATCCCTGGGAGGCTGAAGTGGGCTTTGAGGCTTCAGATGAGACATCGAGTGATTGATCTCACTGCACACGGGCATGAGGTTTGAGGTTACCTGGTGAGGCAGTACAGGGCAGTGGTAAAGAGTGAAGGCTTTTGGGTCAGCTGAACCTGGTTTTGAGCCCTAATGCTGCCTCTTACCAGCTGAGCCACCAAGGACAGTTTACAGCCTCAACCCTCATGTCTGGAGAACAAAGATTGTGACAGTGCTTGCCTCTCAGAGTTGCGATAGACCAGCCAAGGAGGTGAGTGTGGCGCTCAGTGTATAGCCAGACCTCCACAACCATTTACTGCCATTGTTATTAAATAGCGAAAAGCTACATATAAGGGAAGAGATCACTTGGAGTTACTGCACCTAAGGAACCACTTAGAACCCGGGGAAAAGGAACTTGACCTCCAGCAACACTCAGCTTTTCTCAGATTCACCTCCCTTTGTATAACTTGTTATATGATGAATTCTAACCATAATGTGTAGCTTTCCTTCACTTCTCTAACCAGGGGGGAATTGAAAAAGCACCCTGTCTGTGCAGTTCATGTCATATTCAGTATGGACAGAGAAATGAAATGCAGCTTTCACAGATTTGCAGAAAAGTTATCGTGGGTGCTTCCTAAACTGTCCAGAGTTAAAGGGGTATATCATTATCGTTCCCCTTCAAAATGTCAAAACTTAAAAGAATTTTCTTTTGTCTTCAGACATGTATGTTTATTTACAATTCAGTTGCAAAATACTGACCTCTCTGTGGATGGATGTATATATTCACTCCCCAAATGTGTGTCTAAGTCAGTGTCAGGTAAAATTTATCCATGGTGTTTTAGATGAGATGGGAAAGGGATGCTGTTTGCCAGGTAGGAATGACACAAGGAGAGTGTTTGTGGGGACTTCAGAGGGCCTTAAAGGGTGGGTCTGAGGTTGTTGCCAGGTGGTGGGCTCACCTGTGTTACTAAGACGAGGAGCTTCTCTTTCAGAGCGACCTGGACCACTTGGAATGCGTGTCAGGGCTTGTGGAGAGTGGGGAGACATTTTATATGTCACCAGCTATTGCATGGCATCGCTTCTTCTTTTCTTGTCCTCTTCATTTTCCCTCACCAGCATCGTTCTTAGATTTTTAACAGCCTCTTCATGACTTCTGCAGCCATCAGGAAGAGAAAAAAAGAGGCCTGGGAGAATCCAATCTTTTCGTGCTTGTCCCCCTTTACTGTCTTGGTTTATCTTTTGTTTCCCCTCCTTTTTTTTTTTTTAAAGAAAATTCTGTGTTACTGCTCTGCATTAGGCTAGAGTTACTTTTCCCCTCCTTCCTTCTCTTTTACTGCTTTTAATTGTTTTGGTGCTTTTGTTTTTCCCTGGACTTGAGCACGGTGGGAAAGGTCCGCTGTCAGAAGAGGGGCTGTATGCTGCTGATAAGGCTTTCAGGAGATTGCATTGGAGCCATTAAGCAGCATTCCCTCCCTGAAGTCCTAGAGTCTCCACTGTTGCAGGGCGAAGAGAAGAGGAAGCTCAGAGAGTAGAAGAGGTAACCCACATTGAGGGAGTGGCTTAGCCATGCGAGCTCTGAGCAGCACACTGCTTACCCAGTGCCCTTCTCCAGGGATAGGCACTGCCCAGTGCCAGCCCTTGTGACTCTGGGGCATTGATGTAAATGTGCATCTGGATGAGACACATATGCAGGAGGCCTTGGAGAAAGGACTCAAATGAGAATTAAGCATCCAGCATCTTGGAGGTCAAACTTCTGTAGTTGTCCCTTCAGTTATTGAGTTCATGTGTCCACCCCATAGTTATTTTGCAACTAACTCATTTATAGAAAAATCAGCAAGCCTGGATTTTGGTCTTGTGTCTACCACTAATTCCTCTGGACAAACACTGAGCTGTGCTAAGCTTGTGAAAAGAAATAGAAAATGTGATTTTCAAAGTGCCTTCCATCACTAATGGCTAGATTTCACCTTACCAACTCTACCTTCAAAGTAGCAGTGAGGAGCATATCCTTCCTTGGACATGGGTGTGAAAACCAGTTAATTCATTTTTCCCTCTGTACCTTGAGGTACACCCAAACTCATGGTTCTTGGAATTTATATATATAGCCTGTCCATCAGGAAATTCATGGTGGAATACTACAGAGCACTTAAAGGAATGGTAGACATCTTCTGGAATAGGAAAAAAAAGAGAATAAATTATATGAATAATAATAATTCTCTATGTGTTTTCAAAGCCTGTTCACACTTCAGAATGACCTGGTTTAAGGATACTCTCTACCTTAGCCTACCCTGGAAATGTGACAGGCTAAAATCTGAAAGGACTCTTCTGTTTTCACTCTTGACCTACCACATGATTAGTGCTCTCAAAATGTGGTATCTGAGGGCTTCCCTTGTGGCACGGTGGTTAGGAATCCACCCGCCAGTGCAGGGGACACGGGTTCAAACCCTGGTCCGGGAAGATCCCACGAACTGCGGAGCAACTAAGCCCATGCGCCACAACTACTGAGCCTGTGCTCTAGAGCCCATGAGCCACAACTACTGACCCATGTGCTACAACTACTGAAGCCTGTGCACCTAGAGCCCATGCTCCACAACAAGAGAAGCCACCGCAATGAGAAGCCTGCACACTGCAACAGAATAGCCTCTGCTCGCCGCAACTAGAGAAAGCCCGTGTGCAGCAATGAAGACCCAATGCAGCCAATAAATAAATAAATAAAATTATTTTAAAAATGTGGTATCTGAATGGATGATTAAATAATCAAGTGAGTGGGTGACTTAAAGGCTTCAGATAACACAGAGTCAACTCTGTTTGACTCTCAGTAATTGGAGACAATGAGGAATTTGGGTAGATAATGCCTGACGTGAAAGGTGTGTAATCAGGTTATATTGGTAGGTCTGCTGTTTTGTTATAGAAACCAAAAGGAAAATAACTAGAGCATAACCAGCTGGAGAGAGTCATCAAAGAGGGTCTGTGTCCAGACTGGCAACCACAGAGACCCTAGAAGATCACACAGTGGGTCACTTCACTCCTGACCTCAGGAGAGTGGCTTTTATACAAATCCTAACTTTTTTAAATTGAAGTATAGTTGATGTATAATATTACATAAATTACGGGTGTATAATATAGTGATTCACAATTTCTAAAGATTATACTCCATTTATAGTTAGTGTAAAATATTGGCTATATTCCCTGTGCTGTACAATATATCCGTGTAGCTTACTTTATACATAATAGTTTGTACCTCTTACTCCCCCCTTCCCTCTCCCCGCTGGTGACCACTAGTTTGTTCTCTGTATCTGTGAGTCTGTTTCTTTTTTGTTATATTCACTAGTTTGTTGGATTTGGGGAAGTTCTATATATAAGTAGTGTCAATACAGTATTTGTCTTTTTCTGTCTGACTTACTTTACTTAACATAGTGCCCTCCAAGTCCACCTATGTTGTAGCAAATGGCAAAATGTCATTCTTTCTTTTATGGCTGAGTAGTATTTATATGTACAGTGTATATGAAGTTTTCTTTTTCCATTTGTCTGCTGATGGACACTTAGGTTACTTCCGTATCTTGGCAGTTGTAAATAATGCTGCTATGAACATTGGGGTGCAAGTATCTTTTTGAATTAGCGTTTTTGGTTTTTTTTGGATATGTACCCAGGAGTGGAGTTGCTGGGGCGTATGGTAGTTCTATTTTTGTTTTTTTTTGGGAAATCTCCATAGTGTATAAAACCTAACCCTTGTTGCAGTAGAGGGAATAATGAGATTGACGTTAGACCCAAGTCTAGCCTCATTCTAAATTCCTTCCTTGACAATTATTGCTATTTGTATTGGATAGCCTATGAATCTTAGCTCCCCACTTTGAAAACTGCAAATAGTAATACCTGAATAGATTATTGTGAAGATTATATTAAATGTCACCTGCCTAATAGTAAGCCAGCTAAAGCCCCTGACACACAGTAAGCATCAAAAATCGGTAGCTGGCATCATCATCCTCATCACTGTCACCTGCATCTCAGGGACTGTGGACATTTTCTGGTATGTAAAACAGCAATAATGCCTAATCTGTAAGGTCATTGTATGATTGAAACAACAGTATGTGCATAGGGACTGCCACTGTGCCAGGCACATAGTAGAGGAACAGTAGGTACTAGCTTTTTTCCTTTTCCTCCCTTTGATGATGCCTTCTTTCCTATTTCGTTTGAGGGCAGTGGGGCACTCTTGCTCTTTTGTAAAGTGGCCCATCGTCATTGAGGGGTGCTCCAGAGGCCCCAGAAGGTGAGTGGTCTTTTCTGGTTGAGGTGTGGGTAGTGGGGTAGCTGGAAGGGGAAGGAAGAATGAGCAACACTCAGGGACAAACCTGAGGGCACCAGAGGCAGGACTTTCTGAAGCTTTTTTAAAGTTCTGCCTGTTCCTGAAGCTATCCTAGCAATCCTCAAGAGGATGCTACTGCTTGCATAAATCATTCCATACAACCTAATTAGTTACTTGCAATATAGAAGACAGTCATGATCCCCAGTTCAAACAGTAGGAAGTTAAAGCTGTTTATTTGTGGTGGTGTACGATGATAATTGATGATGGGCTAGATGGCTCTGAGGTCCCATGAAATCACAAAGAGACTTTTGTATCCTCACAGGAAGTCCAGGTTATTCTTAGGATGACTTTAAAGTTCTAAGATATAATATACCACAGCAATGAATACGTTACTTGTATTGTTAATGTGATCATTTGTTCTTCAAAAACCAGAACGTGAAGTTTGAAATGGCTAGGCATTCATAGCTAACAAAAGCATTCAACTAATTCAAACCTCTCTTTTGCTTGAATTCTAGGTAATTGAGATTCTTTATTTGATCTGCTTTTTTTTTTAATTTATTTTTACTTACTTTACTTTCTTCTACATGTGACCCATGTAGAATTACCAACCATCATGGTTTCCCAGGTTCCCAGGGATTGTTCCTCCTTTTAGGACTGGAAGTCCCATGTCCTGGGAAACTTTTCAGTCCAAGGCAAATTGGGATGATTGGGTACCATATTTGAAACATCTGGTAAACTCCTTTTCTGGCAAATGCCACGTTTTTGTCAACACCTGACTGACAGCACCCATGGAAAAGATTCTCTGGTTCAGTGGTTCTTCAAACTTTTGAATTTTGTTCAGAAGTAACATTTTTACAGAACAGGGAAGGAGGAAGATAGGATTGACTGTTTTTTATTTTGACAACTGATGATATTAACAGATTTCATCTATCATTATCATCACTTTATAAAAGACAGGGAGTTTCAAAATAAGACAGGGATAGAATGAAAGTGCTACGTTCCCAGTGCCTAGCACAGTGTTGTATAGAGTAGGTCCACCTAGATGTTTGTTGCATGAGCGAACAATGCTTACATTTAGCTTTTATTAAAAAATGTACAGAAGTTAAAAAAAAAAAAGTACAGCATTGTCCTTATTTTCCTGATTGCACTATGGATTGGTGAAAACTTGATCTGAGACCACTGTTAGGGAACTTATGGTTAATTCCAAACCTGTGGATTGTAGGATTTTTTTGATGGTAATTTTTTATTGTAAATCATAATAATGACCTTCTGCTGTCTACCTCAGTCACATGTTGATTTTAGTTGGTGTAGTCAGTCTCTCGTGAGAGGATCACTCCTAGAGAGAGATAAGACCGTGCTTCTGGGCCTTTAAATCAGAGAATGGAATTCAGTCAACTTCCTCTCAGACTTTAGCTGCCGCCACAACCAGATGCATCTGTGCTGATGTCTGTCCAGAGGTGTCACCATATCTGGCAGGAATGAGCCAGCAGTTCTGCTTGTTTTCTTAAGTCTTGGATGGTGATTTTGTATGCCCTAAGTCTCCTTGCTTTTCTTTGTTCTGATTCAATGACCTACAAAGTGTGGTCAGAAGCCTTGACCAACTGGTGATAATGTGCAAATATCGTAACCTCACTTAAGTTTGGGATCGTCTATGCAGCATCTTCATATCATAGGTGAATATGGATATCACTCCTTATTCTATCATAACCCATGGATAAAAATGTCATTGACAGATCTTACCTACTACCTAATTGCTGGAGAGGGTTAGGATTTTAGTTTTACCATGAGAACTGTAAATATCCATCATAAATGGCTACAACCAATTCAAGTATCTACTTCAGAGTCTTGTCTCAGTTTTGTGTGCTCTTTCTAATAACAAGTTTGGTAACAATGCAGGCCTTGAGCACATGTCTGATTGTACCCTCTGGTGTTCTAACCGAGAGTCCAGCTCTTTGGCCCTGGAGCTTCGGTGAGCTTGCTGGGGTGATACAGCATCTGTAAATGGTTTGTGAATCATCTGACTTGGAGGGTTGTCATTTTAGATTCAGTGCATCAGAAGGGGATTTCCTTTTTATGCTCTCATAATTAAGGACTTTTTTTAGCAGTCGTATATTTGCAGTGTTGCAAATGTAGAGAATTCTTTCAATTTTCTCTATCGTTCTAATGATCTGTATTCATACCCCAGTGTATGTGGTTAATACATCTAAGTGTTTGCTGAAAATCTACCTTTGTTGAGCAGATAGAGGTTCCTATAACAGCTGCAAGAGGATGTTTTTACAAAATTAGATAATGTATATGAAAGCGGTTTGGAAAATGTGACATGCTCTGCAAGTGTGTATGTACGCACGTGTGCGCGTACTTGTGTGTTTAAATTAATAGTTCATCTCCCACAGGAATACTGTTGGCAGAGGTCTTTGCAAAAGATACTCAACCCTCAGTAGGAGGCAGCATGATCTAATGGAAAGCATACAGTGTTTAGAGGTTGACCTTGGTGTGTATTTTGAATCTGCTTCTTACTAGCCATGGTGTTATACAAGTATTTTCCCCTTGTGAATGTCAGTTTTATCGTCTGTGAAATGGGGCTAGTAAACCTTTATTTCACAGGTCTTTTGTGAGAGTTAAATAAGAAACATTCCAAGAACCCTAATAAAAAAGCTCTGCTTTCAGATGACATATGAACACACAGATATATTATTTCTATTAATAATACATTGGGGGGCTTCACTGGTGGTGCAGTGGTTAAGAATCCACCTGCCAACGCAGGGGACATGGGTTTGATCCCTGGGCCAGGAAGATCCCACATGCCACGGAGCAGCTAACCCTGTGTGCCACAACTATTGAGCCTGCGTTCTAGAGTCTGCGAGCCACAACTACTGAGCCCATGTGCACGCAGGCCTAGGGCCCGTGCTTTGCAACAAGAGAAGCCACGGCAATGAGAAACCTGTGCACCACAAGGAAGAGCAGCCCCCATTTGCCACTAGAGAAAGCCCAGGTGCAGCAACAAAGACCCAATGCCAAAAAAATCCCAAAATAAATAAATAAATCTTTTAAAAAAAAGAGAGAGATGGAGGGGAAATCTATGAATGCACAATACCCCCTCTTTAAAAAAATATAATAATACATTGGTTCTGGTGGTTAGTGTTTTGAATTCTTATAGCTGAAATCACCAAGACAAGTCTTGATTAATCTTGTCAAATACTATGTGTATAGTGTTTGTTTATTCAGACCCTCTCTATATTAAAGCCTGGAGCATAATACAGGTTCAATAAATGTTAATTTCCTGTCCTTTTTACACTATAGCAAAAAAAAAAAAATCTTATACCTGTTAAAAAACTCTGCTAGTAGTCTGAGGTGAAGAAATGATGAAAATGAAATAAACACTTTATTCTGGTTCTATTTAGTTCTATAATTGAATTTGCAATCACTGAAGATTTTCTCCTTTCTTTAAGGCTTCTTAAATTAGGTCAGTGATTTGTAAGTCTGCCTCCATTTCAGAGAACTTTCCCTCTCCACCCCCTTTCAGCATAGCCCATCCTCATCCACCTCCAGGTTCAGACCCCTTTGTTTAATTATGTTGGGCTCTGGGCATCATCAGTGTCTTCTTGAGAGCCCTGGAATGGGGTGGTTTTAATTTTTGTCAGAATCAGCCCCCATCTCCTCACTGGCATGCTTATTTCTGTGGGAGGAAAATGAAACGCACACCTCACGATAAAAGAAGACTCAGCCCACGTCTCTAGGATTTGTACCTCTGCATTGGCAATGTCCCCAAGTTTGTGTCTCTGAACAGGGTTTTAATCACCTTGGCTTGAGTACTCAGCACTGAAAGCTTTAAGGGTACTGCAGAAATGGTAGATTAGGCACATTTAACAAAATAGAAAGTTTTCATTGTGTCATAAAAAGCCTTATTGATCTTGTCCAGGCATTGACTCCAGGGCCTTTTAACCAGCTGCTCTGTCTAGACTTGCAGGCTAGAGGCCCCCCCGCCCCGTGCTTACAAAAGAGGGCTGGGCTGCCTGCTGCCAGGGAAGGCCAAATGGATGGGCACAGATTCAGGTTTCTCAGTGGGGATTTTCTTAAAGAACTAGGATGGTTTTATTCTGCTTGTTGGGAGGCTTGTGCAGAGGCTTGTCACATCCCCCAGGCCCCAGCCAGCCTTCTCCCACTCTCAGCATTTGCTGTGGAGCTATCACAGGGCAGCCAGCGCAGGGATCTTCTCTTTCCTGGCTTCCATCAGCATTTCTCCTCTTTCCCCCCATGAAGCCAGGCTGAACTCTGGGATGCTGAGGTACTGAGCAGTGGCTCTCCAGAAGGAGTAGGGAAGGCAGGAGGAGAACTGGTTACTTTAGCATCACTGTGGTCAATTCAACTTCATTTTAATTCAATTCGGGCTTTATTTAACACATTGTGGGGTGCATGGGAGGTTTTGAAAAGGTATGAAAAATTGCTGTTCACAAGATATGGCCGAAGAGTTGACATCTACATGTAAAATAGCTAGAGAATTGTTCAAGATTTATTTGGCGATTAGGTGTTTTATCAGAATCATCTGCAGGGATTTACCTTGTTAAAAATGAATGCTGTAATTACTCACTACCAGCAAAAAAAAAAAAAAAAAAGAATGCTGTATTTCAAACATGAGAGTATATAGACCCTGTAGTAGAAGATATGATAAACATTGGCTTAGTTATCACCCATATTGAACAAATCTTAATGTTTTGCCATTTTTGCTTTATATCCTTTTATAAAGACTTAGTCTTGTTTGAATATCTTCCTGGTTCCATTTCTTCTCTCCCTCCCCAGAAGTAAACACTGCCTGAAATTGATGGATAGATTTTTTTCCTATTCTTGTTACATATGCATAATACCGTAATATACAATGATTAGTGATCATTGTGTGTGTGTGTGTGTGTGTATGCATAAATTAGTGGAGGTAAAGTTTACTAACTACCCACAGTTTATACTCATTATTCTCTGTGTATTCTGGGCTGAATGAAGGAAATATTTGGTAAAAATCTTTAATACCTTATACTACCTGTTGATCACCCAAGTGAAGCTTGGCAGTCTCTCAATATTCTTTCCTCTTTTTGGACCAGGAACCATTTGAACTCTTGAAATGTCTGTAGGAAGTTTCACATATCTCCAAATTATCTTGTTTTCTTTGGATACTTAAAGGTGGAGAGTTTCGCCAACATAATCATTTAGATGTAGATTTATTGAGGTAAGAGGTACATTAGGTCACCTTCCAAGCTTTCTTCTAATGCTCCGGTGATCATTTATTATGGAAGAGTTTTTACTTGTTTTCATCTTGGATGAAAAGAGAAATTTTACAGAAATAAATATTTTAAAAGTCCATATGGGTTTAAAAATCCACGTGTTGCTTCTAAATGTTTTAATATCTTTTATAAAATATTTTATCTGCTATAAAAAAACCTTTATAACATTTATATTCCTTTCTGAACAGTATGTGTGGAGACAGTGAGTATTTAATTTAGGTAGCAGTTTAGGGTCAGTGTGTGTGCCACTGTAAAAAAAAAATATTTCAGGTGATCTACTTCCTGCTCCAGGATTGCTGTGGATATATTTCATTATTATTAATTTTGTTTTTATCAGAATTACAGGCTTCCATCCTTTCCTCTCCTGCTTTGTGTTTATAGTAATTTTTTTTTGTCCTTATTAACTGTAGAGTATAGTCTCACAATGAGGTATTAGCTACTCCAGTATGATTGCCTTAGTTGTTGTGTAACTTTGATAAAAGATGCTGGTTGAAAAAAATAAACATGCAGATTATTCTTTCTGGACTGAGTCATAAGTAAAAGGTTATATAGGTTTGTGGATGTGTGTATTTTCTATAATTTTTTATTCAAAAACGTCAAAACTCAATCTAAAACTTATCTTCAGGAAGGTGACCCTGGTTAAATTCTCACCATTCTAATCACCCATATCCTTAGTGTAGCTTCAAGAAATGTGTCACAAACTGTGGCACAAAGCTGACTTTAAAATTAATATAATTGTGGGACTTCCCTGGTGGCGCAGTGGTGAAGAATCCACCTGCCAATGCAGGGGACATGGGTTCAATCCCTGCTCCTAGAAGATCCCACGTGCCACGGAGCAACTAAGTGTGTGAGCCACAGCTACTGAGCCCGTGAGCCACAACTACTGAGCCCGTGAGCCACAACTACTGAAGCCTGTGCACCTAGAGCCCGGCTCCGCAACAAGAGAAGCCACAATGAGAAGCCTGAGCACCGCAACAAAGAGTAGCCCCTGCTCGCCATGACTAGAGAAAGCCTGCACAGCACAGCAACGAAGACCCAAAGCAGCCAATAAAAAAAAAATTAATTTTAAAAAATTTAAAAAAATTGACATAATTGATATATTTACTTAAAATTGACCTCATGTAGTTTCAGAGATGTCTATTATTTTTCCAATCAGAGTGAAAGCAGTCCAAAGACTGGTGGTCTGAGGTGACAGCTGACAACCATAACATTCTGAATTAATTGAGGAACAGACACAAGACTCAACTAGCAGTCAGGTCAAGAATCCAAATATCAGTTCTATCGTTGATAGAGCTGGGTTAGAGAATTTGGCTTGGATCTGCAGTCCTACTGGGCTTGCTGGTACTCTTCCCCTGAATTAAATTCAGCTGCTCAGCCATAGGCAGGAGAGCTAGAAAACCACAGGCCTTCTTTTCTTTTTTTTTTTTTAGAACTACAATCTGTCATACATAGTGAAGTAAGTCAGAAAGAGAAGGACAAATATTGTATGCTAACTCACATATACGGAATCTAAAAATGGTACTGGTGAACTCAGTGACAAGAACAAGGAAGCAGATACAGAGAATGGACTGGAGAACTCGAGGTATGGGAGGGGGCGGGGGGTGAAGGGGAAACTGAGACGAAGCGAGAGAGTAGCACAGACATATATATACTACCAACTGTAAAATAGTCAGTGGGAAGTTGTTGTATAACAAAGGGAGTCCAACTCGAGGATGGAAGATGCCTTAGAGGACTGGGGCAGGGAGGGTGGGGGGGACTCGAGGGGGGGGCATCAAGGAAGGGAGGGAATATGGGGATATGTGTATAAAAACAGTTGATTGAACCTGGTGTACCCCCCCAAAAAAAATAAATAAATAAAATAAATAAATAAATAAATAAATAAATAAATAAATAAATAAAAAGCTCTTTATTGGAATATAATTGCTTTATACTGTTGTGCCAGTTTTTGCTGTGCAACAAAGTGAATCAGCTGTATTTATACATATATCCCCACATCCCCTCCCTCCCACTACTCCTTCCCACTCTCCCTCTCCCAGCCCTCTAAGGCATCACCCATCATCAAGTTGATCTCCCTGTGTTATGCAGCAGCTTCCCACTAGCTATCTATTGTACATTTGGTAGTGTATATATGTCAATGCTACTCTCTCACTTCATCCCAGTTTCTCCTTTGCCCCCCACCCCATGTCCTCAAGTCCGTTTTCTATATCTGCATCTTTATTCTTGCCCTGTCACTGGGTTCATCAGTACCATTCTTTTAGATTCCATATATGTGAGTTAGCATACGGTATTTGGTTTTCTCTTTCTGGCTGACTTTGCTCTGTATGACAGACTCTAGGCCTTCTAATGTAGGGGCAGAGTCTGTCTACTCTGATAGGTTTCACTGCCTGGGGGAGCTGGAGGAGAACTCACAATCCTTGGAGGAAGGGCAGAGCTGAAAGAGAGAGAAAGGCAAGTCATATGGAAACCGTGACCACCTAATTAAGGAATATGGACCTATGAGCGTCAGACCCTTTTCTGTTTCCCAGCAGATAAATTACTTCTCTCAATGGAGGAGGTGAGTGAGAATGAGTAAAGGAGAGAAGGTCAAAGTGTTATTCCGAACGACTCCGTTCTGGAGAGCGGGGAGGAAATGCTTTCATGAAGCCTTGGGCACAGGGAAATGGAGTTTCCTCTACAAGATAGAGTGCACCATTTGTGTTCAATAATTGTCTGATTGACTGACCCACAATTAAAATGAAAAGCTGGTAGTAAAAGAAGCATAATTACAGTTTGACTCACATAGATCTGGTGGTTATGGGAAATAAAGTGTATAGCATATGACATAAATTATTATAAGTAGGCAGACAGGCAGATGCAGCACAGTTGTCTCGGGCCAGGGCTTCTTAGCAATCTCCATTCTACCTTGGAGATGTCTCCCGCATTCCTCTTTCCCTCTCTAGCCATTAGTCCACCCACTGGACCCCATGTTACAAAACACTCACAAGCTGAAGTCCTCCTCTGCTGGTTCTCCATCCCCAGTGCCCCAAGAATCTGCCACATAAGGCTCCAACCTGCACCTTGAGCCTCACGTCTGCTACTCTAGCCACACTGAACTTCTCACCATCCCCTGGACACCCTGTGCTTTTCTAATGATCACATCAGTGAATACGTTGCTTTTTTAAACTAGAACGTCATCCCTCCTTTTGTATGGTGAACTCTTACTCATACTTCAAGACCCGGCTTAAGTTTGACCTCCTATATGGACCGTTCCCTAACACCCAGGGTCAGTTATTTCTTCTTCTGTGTGCCCATATCACCTAATAAACATTTACTACACTTGTAGTCACTTGTTTATATGTGCATTGTCAACGACAGCAACAGCTAACGTGTCTGTGGCTGGGAACTGGGTCAGGAACTTTATCTGATTCGTGTCCCACAGTGAATCTATGAAATATGCACTCTGGTTATTCTCATTCTATAGATTAGGAAACTAGTGATTAGAGAAGGTAAGTAATAAGGTAAGGTTCCATAGAGTTCGGTAAGTTTCAGAGCTGGATGTCAAACCCACGTCTCTCCCATTCAAAGCCTTGTTATTAAATTCCATATCATCAAGTTCACAGTCCCACTATACTCTGAGCTACAGGAGGGTGCCCTGTTTAATGTGAGTACATGTCAGGATTTGGCGCTTAGTAGGCAGTTGGGGTTTTTTAGATTTATAATTTCTCTTCTTTAGTAAAATGTCATCTAATTATTCCTACTCATAGTGTTCCTGGGTGGCTCAAGTGCATTCAACACTGGACACATCGCCTGGTGCATAGTAGGTACCTGGAAATACTTATTCCTTAAATGCATGAACAGAAAATTTAACTTTTATTGTAATACAATTGAGAGCAATGCAGTCTTCAGGATACCATTAGCTTTCTAGTGATTTCAGTGAAGCATGATTTTCCAGGCCATTCTTTTGTGGTCTCGAGGCAGCTTCCCTCACCAGGATGCTGGCTGTTTATTTTCCAAGTGACAACTTGATTTACTATTTTCCTTCTCATCACTTTCAGGAAGCATCTGCAAGCTAGTGAGTGACCCAGGCAGTGTGGAAAAGTCCATTTATTTCTCTGCTGCATCTTTCCTACAGAGTCTGAGGATAAGGGTTGGAAATGGCCTCAGGAGGTCAGATTTCCTGTGTGTTTTCTTTTGTAGTGCAGGATTGCTCATAAGGACACAATTCACTGTCTGCTGGTACACTCTGCTTTTAAAATACCTATATGATGGGATGTGGCAGGTAAAGGATTCATTGTTTGTCCTTGGGGGATGGCTCTGTCATTTGATCTATTCAAATGCTTTGTTTGGCCCTAAAATTCATTGTAAGGGACATGGGACAGGAAGAAGCAAGAATGTAGTCACTTGTGCAGTGTTTTTCCTTTCTTAATCAGTGTGTTCCTCCCCTAATTCTAGCAGAAAATGTCCTTAGGTGATGTACAGTAGAATTCCCTCTAGTAAAATGATTTCTGCTTTTCCCTCATTTTTACAAATAATCTCACAGCCCAACAGCTGACTTGGGTGTCTACCCATAGCTTGTAAGAAGCCTTTAGAAGTGGAAGTTGGTGTTCAGGATGTTGGATTCTTAGCAGGTTGCATGGAAAGAAAACAGAGTTATGCAAACTCACATTTGCCTTCATTTGTTCCTTTGCCAGCAAACGACCTGAATTGGTGTCTAAGCTCAAGACGACTTTCAGAATTGAGTGGATATGCAGCCTCCGTAGGAATGAGTAGAACAACTGTGGAATTGTGGCCTTCTCAAAAAGTTTATTTCTGCTTTGTGTACCCCCTGCCTTGGGCTTGTGCTTCTTCCATTATCATCAGGGCTTCTTTGCCTGCATAGAATTGGGTAATATGTTAGTTGACAACTTAAGAACCTGAAACCTCTCACTGCAGCTGCACCACCAGAGGAGGGATAGTGCTGTCCCTGCTGAATTTGTGGATCAGAGGAAGGGAGTCAGCAGGCCAGCCCCAGGACCTCCGGACATCCCTTTGTCTGGCAGGGAGGGCAGCAGTAGCTTGTGTTTTTGTGCCTCATTAGCTCCAGGGTGGACCAGGCCTGGATGGCCAGCCAGGGTTATCTTTGCATCAGTGCAGACTAAAGTACCACACTGCTGTGGAGGCCAGTTGAAGGACAAAGGATTCAAAGATGAGAACAGTTTTGCCTCTGTCTCTGGGGTGCGTCCTCAGAAAGCTGGCTTCCGCTCCCTTTCTAGAGTACAGCAGGTGTTCTGCTCAGGACCAGTGCTTACAGTCACTCCAGAGGGGTTGGCATTTTAATAGGCTCTCCTCAGTGATATCTAAAAATTCCATTTCTAAGACTCTCTCTCTGAAGAGGATGAAGAGTGTAATCTCAGTTTGACTTTTTCCAACCTGCTACTAGGGACTTTTGGAGTAGAGGCGGCCCCACTCCCCGATCCCCTGCTTGGGCTCCTGTTGCCTGAGTGGGCTCTTACCCATCATCATCAGTGGTGTCTCCTTTTGACACATGGACATTCATGCAGTTGCAGGACATCAGATACAGGGTCCTAGGCATCTAGTCCTCTGAGAATTTGAGTTCCTGGCAAGGGGGTGGTGTGATGTGGTGGCAAAAACAATGGAATGAGAATCAGGGGACTAAGGTTTTGGAATTGGCCTAAATGCTTCCAAGCACCTTGGATAACCTATGTCAACTGTGTGTCCCTTCTTCCTTACCTTGGTGTAATCGTAGCAAAGTGACCTCACAGAGTGTTGAGGGAATTCAAACAGTGATTAAGAAAGCGTTTGGAAATATCTGATATTTAAAAAACTGTGACTAGAATCCTGCTTTACCCATTCCTGACCTGTTCTCACCTGAGCCCTTTCATGCCTAATGATATGTCTTTGTCCTCAATTTTTACCTCTGGCCCTTGGTTTTCCATGGCTACATTTGGATCTTAAGTATCCAAACTCTGGCTTCCTCCCATGGTCTCTGGTTTTTCAGGTTCTGTGCCTCTCCGTTCCTTAAGTTGTTTCTTCTAGGTACTTTTGCTTCCATTCTTGCCCAGGGATGTGCAAACCTCACTCAGTTATATCAACATTCAGGTTGAACCAGTTTCAGGCATCCCTTGGAAAAGTAGTTCAAATGTGTTCTCTTAACTGGGCTCTCTGCCTTCAGCTCTCATTTCTTCCCAGTTCACTCTCAACCCAACAGAAGTTGGGTTGCATAATGTTATATTTTAAAAATACAAATCGGACCCTCCATCCTCTCAGTAAAATTAGGCAATGGTTCCTCAGAACCATCAGGATATGATCCAAATTTCTTGATCTCACAGCCTAAGACACCAAGCTGTCAGGAACCACAGAACCTAATTCAACAGTGATATGCATTTCTTCATACTTCTTAGGTTGCATAGTATAACAAATATACAGAATATTTTAATCTCTTTTGGAATTTCTCAGAGAAATAGAGTTATAATTATATAAATCAGTAGTTGAATGATTTTTTGGGAGAGAGTGGAAAATAGAACTGAGTAAATGCTTGTTAATGCTATGTATATATCAGCACTTGGACTAACAAGCCATTTGAAAGATCAGTGCTTTATGTCTTATACAAACTGATTGAAAACCTCCAGTTATACTTATTTCGATTGCATCTAGTATTTAATCAATTGGACACTTACAAATAATGGAGAAATGATTTTTTGTCATATAGGGTTGAGCTCTGCTTTTCATGCAGTGAGAGTAACATTTTTATTTTAACAATTATGCAATTGATTGTAAACTTTGGGGTGATATAATCTAAGTGAATCTAAATAGTCCCTTAGCCATGCCAGCGCCTACCCTCTTTCCAAGCTGTAGCTTTATGCTAAGCTGTTGTGTACTGTGTTACATAATCCCCTGCATTCATTTTCTGTACCTGTTTAGCCTGAATACATTCAAGGTTGACTGCATTGTCTCTTCAACTTCCTTCTCGGTGTAGACACTCAGTATAGTAAACAGATTTGGGGCAGTATTACGTTTTTCACATGGAGAGTTTGGAGAATTGAATGTGCTTAGAAATGTGCTTGTCACTATGTGGTTTTGCACCTTTTAGTTACATTCACTATCAACTTAGTATGCTTTTCAAGGTGATAAGAAAATACTTGAGCTTTAGCCACTGGAAGGAAATTAAGAAAGATTGGGATCTTAGGAGAAAAATGTCAGTTGTGAGAGTATACAGTGGAACAGTTTCTTCCAGGTCCTCACTCCATCTCCTTGCAGGCCCCTTATTTGCTCTTTTAAAAACTTGGTCGTGCACTGCCAATGCCTCTCCTTCCTGTAACAATCAGGAGGAAAGTGTCCCATGAATTAAAAATGGTATGATTTTGCTTATCTAGAATACGCTTCAGAAAGTATTTTTCAATGGTCTCTTGTTTGTTGACATGTGAAGGAGATACCCAGCATCTGGGGTAACGCTGCTCTTGGTAGCCTTCTCCAGTCCAGAGAAAGGGTAAACTGGGAAAATTCATCATTGAGTGAAGAGACTGGGAAGGCTGTGAACTGTTGCAGCAGTTTTCATTAGATATTTGCAAAGGAATGCTCTCTCAAGGCTACACAAAATCTTCACTGATGAACTTGCATGGGTATTAGCATTAATATGTATGTGATTTACATAGACTTTTTTTTTCTCACGTTGGTTTTATTTCTTATTTATTTACTGTGATAGCCTCTTAATGATGTCATTTTTCTTCTATGGCATTCCACATAAAATGAGTTCTTTTATTTTAAACACACCGATTCCAGGGTGAGGGAAAGGGAAACATTGAATAAGTGATTTACATGAGGTAGGAGGAATAGGTCTCTGGCTCAGTTTATTCAAGGTTTGGAATGATTTGTAACTCAGTACATGGCTCAGTGGAAGCATTCATGCCCTTTGAGAAGCAGAGTAGGAGCATGTGGTATATCCAGAATGATGCGCAAAAGGAAAGGTAACTGATATTTAGAGAAAAGTCTCGAGGCAGTAGAAGTCCAGAGTAGGACTAACTGTCTGGTCTTGGGCAACCCACTTATTCTTAGTCATCAGTTTCTTCCTTAATAAAATAAGGGTGTTAAATCAGGCAGTCTCTAAAATCCCTCATAGCTCTAAAATTTATTGCTTTGACAGACTCCTTGGTCTAATTATATGAAAAATATTAAGCACCACATAGCACATTAAATAATATCCTGGTGCCTTGCTGTTCTCTGTCAGGCCTTCCCCCTTTGAAGGGTACTCAATGATTAATTGAGGCTTCTTTTCGAGGCACTTCTTGCCTTTCTCATTTATCTCAGTTCACTGGGCACACAAGGTGTAACTTAAATGTTTATAGAAGACACCCACTAATATACCATGTGGGATGCCAAGGACAGGCCTAGTAGTTGGCTGTGTGTACACTAGCATTGTTAGGAAAAGAGCTTAGTGGTGATAACTGCATTTGATTTGCCATCTTCTGCTCTAAATCAGGGTCACCTCCAGTCTACTGAACAAGAGCTTGTTCAGTTGAATTTTAACACCATTTCTTCAGAAAAGAGGGGAGAGAACACGAAAATAGGGCACTAGGGGACTGGATGGATGGGCCCATTTCAAATATGCTGATAGTGCCAGATTTCTGCTCTGTGATTTTAGGGGGAATAATTTTGGTGAAATGCATCTGGCATGGGTTACAAGCTGAGTAGTACTCGCTACTTACATGTGTAAGCAACACTGGTCATCTAGAGGTGGGCAAGTCCCTTTTGCTTAGACCAGTGTGTATGTGCACAGAAATGTGCAGGTGTGCACACATCCTTGAGGCCCTCTGGAAGATACAGGACACAATCTCTTCTAACTCTCTGGAGTGTGAAGTTAGGGTTCATGTTTTAATGATGTTGTGATGCTACAATGAATTTAATAGTATATATTGGGTGGTCATCTCTTTACGTTGCAAGAGTGACTCCTTTACCTCATGATGAGAAAATGTTTATTTGATTTTGCTTAAGGAACCTACCAAGAGCTGTGGTGGTTGATAAGGACATGCATTAAGGTGAACTAGCTTTGGTTAACAGGGCTGAAATGTAGGTTTAGAAGGGAAAAGAGAATTCCCTTCCCCTTACTTTAAAGGGAAACTGCATATCTAAACTTGTGTTGCTGCTCATTTCCTTTTGTTGAGGAGGTGCTTTTGACCAACCCTGATATGAAGTAGGCCACTCTACGTGAAGCTGCCTGACAAGAGGACAGATGGAGGTGTACATGCTGAGTGTCCAAGTTATAAATCAAATCCACAAATAATTAAATAAAATACATTCTGTCCTCTTACCTTGGAAAAATAGGCCTTTGACACTATCTGGTTAAGTCAGGTTCACATTTAGAGTTTTTGGATTCCTGGGAGTTCTGCATTGGGAAATATCAGCCCAGAGAGAGCCAGCCCCGCTGGTCCTCAGCCTGTGGCCCTTCCCCCTCCTCTGCCCACCTTCTGCTCCATCCTATATCACAGGGGTCTGGTATAAGTGCACATAGATGCTGTGACCCACATGGCCAAGCTCTGTCCAAACCTGTGCAAACAGTCACCCAGGTCTAGCCCTCAGACCTTGGGGTATGCACACTGATTGCATGATTTGCCTTCAGAAAATGGATCCAGGGAAGAGGCCTGTACAAGCCCTGGAAACAGACTTGGGGCTCTTTGGGTAGGGAATTACAAGACCCCAGTGTCTAGAATATGGTCTTGAAAGAGTGTATGAGTCCCAATGGAATGCCATGTTGGTTCTGTGGACCAACAGAGGAGATGTTGGTTGCATAGGATGGTCTGACCAGGCCATCTCAGACAGAGACTTCCAGGGCAGAGGTCCCTTTGAATCTATGGGAGGTATTGCTGTCTTATCAAAGCATATTACCAAATTCCATTCTGTTCCCTTTTCCTCATTTGCTCGCTCATTTCCTCAGGTCCAACCTCCTATTTGAAAACCCAGTCACGTTCCATTGGGCACAGGACTCTACAATGGAAACCAAAGTTAGCTGGGTTATTGATGGACGGAAATTAGAGCAAAATCTTTCCGGGTAATTGATTTTTAGTTATTGGTCAATAAAAGGTACCTAGAGCTAAAGAACCCTTCATCAGAACAGTTAATTATCCATTCTAAACCAGCTCTTCTACAAGCATTTAAAAGCCAATACTGACGCAAAAGCAACGTAAGCCTCACTTTACCATTTTGCATGAAATTTCCCTTTAGGTTTTTCTCTGAGAAAATTTGAAGGCAGCAAGCTTTCCTGCACCATCGTGGTCTACCCTTGTGTGGACGTATAACTTCTCTACAATTATCTTCTCTGCTAGTTTCCCTTGGCACTTAGATATAAGCCTTACGGAAGAGTTGGAAGGAATATTGTGCTGGTATC
Source organism: Hippopotamus amphibius kiboko (assembly GCF_030028045.1). Taxonomy (NCBI): domain Eukaryota; kingdom Metazoa; phylum Chordata; class Mammalia; order Artiodactyla; family Hippopotamidae; genus Hippopotamus; species Hippopotamus amphibius. Next base: position 163,778,558 of record NC_080189.1, read on the forward strand.
AGGACCTTGGCAGGGGCAGTGCCCTGTGTGTCTGTATTGGTATTTGCACAGACCCGGCTCATGCCAGTCAAGTGTTGACTGCTCTTCCCTTTTCTTCCCCTGCAGCTCGAGAGGAGAATGTGGCCACTTTCCGAGGCTCCGAGTACCTGTGCTACGACCTGTCTCAGAACCCGATCCAGAGCAGCAGTGATGAAATCACCCTGTCCTTTAAGACCTGGCAGCGGAACGGGCTCATCCTGCACACGGGCAAGTCGGCTGACTATGTCAACCTGGCTCTGAAGGATGGCGCGGTCTCCTTGGTCATTAACCTGGGGTCCGGGGCCTTTGAGGCCATTGTGGAGCCAGTGAATGGAAAATTCAATGACAACGCCTGGCACGATGTCAAAGTGACACGCAACCTCCGGCAGGTAATGGCTGAGGGGAGAGAGTGCCCGGAGGCTCCTCGTAGGTGGCTGGGGAGGAAGTCTGTGAAGAAGGTGATGGGTTAGGTTACATGGAGAGGGGTAGAGATACCATATGGGTTTGGATTTGTCCGAGTCAAACTTTCTCTCAGCCTTTACAATTTCACAAGGATAATTATTAAAATATGTTTCTTCTCTTACTTCAATTCTCCATTTGTGCTTATTATTTAAGAAAAAGATTCAGTTGTATAGATAATAAAAGTTATAAATACTTCCCTTTTATTCCACTTTCCTTTTTATCATTTTCTTGATTACGTTTGAATCTTTATTATTGTTAAATTCAGTTAGGGACAGCATTTTGTGTCTGCAGCGTGGTAGATTGTCCTCATTCTCTGAATCTACGCTTTTCTTTTTAATTAAGTTAGCCATTGCCATGATGCCATAATGTTAATTCCTTCCAGAAAAAGTCTTTCTTTTCCTCTTCCTTTTACTTTACTGACCCCTCCCCCGCTTTTATGCTTTTGGTTGTGTTAACCTCTGGCTTTGGAGTGAATTAGCTGGAATCTTTCTGAATTCCTTTGTTTCTCTGTTCCTTGGTGCTGTGGTACTACTTTATTGCCCCTGTCTCCACCTCCGAGACTCTTCAGTTGACTGGGAGGCCTGGAAAGTGGAAGGACCCACAGTAAAAAGTCAGCTTTGGAGCAGCCTCTCCTGGTTCTGTACGTGCTTGGGAACACCCGTGGCTTGCCAATTCTGAGCGGGCAACTCCGTCAGGTGACGACCCTCTCAGGAAGCCTTAGCCCAGTGAAGTTGTTTTCTGTTTCATAACTGATAATAATGATAGCAATAACGACAATAATAATACCTCACCAGCCCACATCAGGAAAAAATTTAAAACACTTCCTGTAAAAATCAAGGTCTGTGCGAAGACTGCCTTTTCCAACTTCCGTTTTCACTAGGTTTTTCTACTGGTGAGTTTGTCATTAAACCCAGTTGGAGAGCATTCATCCTTTATTAACCAGAAAGCATTATGTAAATTTCCAGAAGGTGCTTATAAAATTTTCTTCTGTACTTTGATGGATTTAATACCTTCTAATATAAACAGGAATGCATGAGAACTGACATGTGTTTGCACATGTTTTCTGTTTGATGAAAGTGTAACTCCTTAATCTTGCTAAATAAATGGAGAAGGCCTACCCACATCAGAAACATACAATATTCGAAATACCCATTTCCACACTTAAGCATGTCAAGGAAGCCCCCTGGTTGGAGATTCTATTCTGTCTGGGTGAAGTTGCCAAATCATAAGAGTTAGAATCTCCAGTCATCGTAATATGCAAGATGAAACATTTTTGAATCACCATTCTATGTTTTTCCCGCAAGGCCAAAGAGTCCTATTGTTAATGTTTTCTTTCACCATTCCCCACCGGTACTTACAGGAGAGACCCTCTCAAACTGTCACGAGAGCCCAGCTCCGATCTCCATTTGCTAACATGTAAGGGCTTGAAATGCTTGCATGGCAGAGGCTAGACCAAAAAGTAAAATATGACCTTTTGTCGATTTTGACTGGCAGGTGCGCAGTAATAGCCTTCTGGCATTAGTCAGCGGAGGGGTGTTTCCATGTGCTGGGAAGCAGCAGCCGGTTGTGGTTCTCACCAGCCAGTGTGTTTCTTTCCCTCTCTCCCACCCCACATGCTTCCTTGCCGTTCTAGAACGATTACCATTAGCCAGAAAAGGCTCACTTTCACTTCTACTAAAAACACTTTTCTAAAATAGAGTGGGGCCCTAATTCAGTCCTTTACACTGAAACGGGGACAAATCAAACTGTAATTCCTGTGTTGGTTGTGCTGTTTTAGTCTGAACAAGCAGAGGAAGGCAATGCTGGAGGGTTTCTCTTCCAAGTTCTGAGACTCGACTCCCCTCTGTGCCCTTGGGCACGCCGTTTAACCTTTCCACACCACAGTTTCCATGTGTGAGATGGTGATTTCAGTCCTCCCCAGCCAGGTGTGGTGGCTAAATATGCAAAGCACCTTATGTTCCAGAAGGATTATGAGCTCATCCATGGTCTGGGTGCTAGACTCACTGCGACATGGACATGATTTACAGACCAAGGATTCTGTCAGAAGGTGACTGCCTCTGTCTGTCCCCAAGGATGTAGCTAAGTAGAGCTCTCAAGACAAGGCTACTGAGGCCCTAGAGTGTTGGGGACATTTCTTGGCAGAGGGAGTATGAATCTCATAGAGAGAGTGCACCTAAAATTGGACCTCATTGAAATTGGACTGAATTTTGCATCCAAATGCAATTTACTGAAAGGGGAAAAATCTCAGAAAAGCAAAGTTGATTTTGCAAATACAAACCTTTCAACCATGAGTCATCTAAGATTATTATTTTTCCCATGTATGACATCATTTTGAGTTCCCTAGGACACCTTTGAAGGGCTGGGAAGCCCTTGTCTATTTCAATTAAACTGTAAATCACTTCATAAGAAGCTGATGGCAGTCTCACCTACTTTTTTGGTGAGGTTGAATGGCTTCTGTGGTAAAGATTCATCTGAGGAAAGCCTACTTGGGGTTTCCTTACCAAAGGGAGCAGAACTTTTCCCCTTTCTTCCTTCTTGGTCATCTACTTGTGGTTCTGCTTTTGGGCCAAGTTAGAGCCAAGGTCAAGTACTTTGCTGGGGGTTCTGATTAATGGAGGGAATGTGGATTATCTGTTCTAAACTATAACCAGGACCAGCACCAAGGTAGTGAAGAGTTTTGTGGGTTTTTTTGGTTTTGGTTATTTTGGTCCATGACCTTGCCTGAGTCCAAGGTCATGGCCGCCACAGGAACTACTTTATCTCTACATGCCACTTTAGTCAAACCACAAACACAAAACTGGGATTACCCATCTTCCAGCCTTCCAGCCTCCCAGCTCAGGGTGTGTTGGCAATTTAGCATTTGAAAACAAGGAAGAAGAGACTTATTGTAGGGCTTCTCTAATCACATTTAACCTGCCCGTCCTCTCTGCTATCCATGCAAGAAATTGCTTAAAAGCTTGGAAAGCATTCTTAAAGAGGAATGAGGGGAGAGTGATTCCAACAGGAGGCATTCTGGTAAAGTAAGCAAAATAATAACGTTATTGGCTAATGAAGAAGACTCCAACTATTTCAACGCAGTCTAACGACACTGTTATTATAACTTGAGAGAACAGGAAGGAGGAGAAAGTTACTCTCCTGCCACACAAATCCACACAAAATCAAGAGGGTGGTAGATCTTTAAATTGCCTGTGGAAAGCCAGAGTAAGCTACATATGTAGCTTTCCTATGCTGGATGTGACCTGCAAACAGTTTAAGTTCTTTTTGTTCTAGGGGAAAATCCTGATCGTCCATGCGTGTAAGTCAGAGTAAAAAAAAAAAAAAAACCAAAGTATTGGTATTTCAGCTCTCTCTATTTATCTACATGTGGAATGATAAACTCTGGGGGCCTTTTCTTTCAGGACAGATGGATTGTGTATGTGCTAGAGGGTGGGAAGGGAGCGGGGCTGGTGTTCATTCAGAAGAGCTCTTGGAAAGTAAGTATGATGCTAATTCCGACTGGGGTGAGGTCTGGTCTGAGTGGTATTTGGGAGAAACGGGGAGCTGCAAGGACAAGGTGGACTGCAGCTCCTTTCCTGGCTGTGCCCTGGGTGCCGAGGTTTTCCATAGAGTCCTGGTCTCATTGTCTTTCCCCACTCTCTTTTTCTGTGTCGGGTGCCTTTTTTTTGAAAAACTAACACAAGATCATTCATGCAATGTGTCATTTTACTAACCGACTAATGTACTAACACCCTAACGACTCATCTTTGTTTTTAGTTTTTTTAATTAACAATCGTTCTGTTCACAATTTTTAATTTCCTTTCTTCCCCCTTTTCCGCAAAGCACTCAGGCATCGGACACGCTATGGTAAACAAACTACATTGTCTGGTAGATATCATTCTTATTGTCTCTTTTTTTGGGTTTGCCGTGTGTTGCCCCCCTTTTCCTCCCCAAACCCCCCTTTATCCTCTTTAGACTTGTTTCTTCTTTTAAAATTTTTTGTTGAATTAAATACAAGCCTTTCTTTTTCTTTAAGAAGAAAATGAAGGGGATGCACCTGTCCTGACAATATTTGGATGAGTTCGGGACAGTTTTCTTTTCTCCACTTTGTAAATTTTTTTTCCCTAAAGAATGTTTTTAAAGGAATCTTCTTTGTTTAGCTAAATTCGTTTTGTTTTGTTTTCTTATTTTGCAACTTCCAAGTTACAGGCTAGGGACAACAGAGATTTCTATTGAGGACTTTCTTCTCTCAGTGTCTTCCTATCCCTCACTCTTCCTCCTTTCTTTTCCCCCTCTCCCCACTCCTGAATCCTTTTTTTTTTTCTTTCCCTTTTGTGTGGCCACGGCTGCCACAGGCGATCTGGGGAGGAAAGTACTCTACTTCCTGTATTCTTCCTTTCCCTTCTTTCACCTTACTTCCCACCTTGGCCAAAGGGAGCTCGGCCAATTGTGTTCTCCGTACAAACTCTGCATGGCATGTTCCTGTCTTGTGAATTTCCCCACTGGCATCAGAATCTGTTCCCTCATCTTCCTGCTCATTACTAACAACCTACCAGTCATCAACTCCACTCCACGTTCTTCCTCTCTCTCTCTCTGGTTTTTCTTTTGTTGTTGTTGTTTTTTTTTGTCTCCACTCTTCTTCACTCTCCTCTCATCCTTCATGTGTTTTGGGGTTGGGTTTGGACTTTTTCTTTTCTTTTTTGTTAGTAAGGGAGGTGGCAGGCAGGGGAAAGACTATCCTCCAGTTTTGAGTGTGTTTCTTTTTTCGCTTCCATCTTGTTTTTCAGTTGGTTTAGTGCATGTAAGTGTGAGGTGGATTTTGATTCTTTCCTTTAGTTCTCCGCAACCTTGTCCCGCTTCCCTCCCTTTTCTTCTTCTGCCTTCTCTCTTGGCTCCAATAATTTACGCATGGGTGTGTCAGCATATGGTGTGTGCATGCTTCGAGGCCCCATCTTTCCTCTGTGCCCTTTGCACCTTTCATGGATGTTGGGTGTACGGGTGCTATTTCTTTCCTGTGGGCGTTGATATTATTTTGGCTATTAGGCCTCATCATTCCTTTCTTTTTGTTAGCATTGCCTTTTTGGTTTGGGTCATTTCTTCTCTGGGTGGTGGTGATAGTAGACACGGGGGGACAGGGGTTGGTGTCCTGGGTAGTCTTTGGCACGTATCACCCATGACTCATCAAAATCATGACCCTTTTCCTTCCCTCCCTGAATGCATGTTTGTCAGCGTGGTGTGAGCCCAAAAAGAAACAAATAAAAAAAGAAAAAGAAAAGAAAAAAGAGAAAAACCATCAACAACCAAAGACCAACCCCCTAACAAACCCCATCGTCTGATGTCTCCTTTGCTGTTTTTCACAACCACTTTAAATTGCAATCATTCAAAAATAAACGATCATTTTACCCATGAACTGAGACAAGTGATGTCGTCTGAGGATAGTTCCATTTTCTAGCCTGACCAAGTGAAGAGAGCAGTGGGTAGAGCGAGTTGCTCTGCTTGGCGGTTCTGAAAAACTCCCCAGGGAGTCTGCAGGGGAAATGCAGGAGGCTTGGGCCACAAGGAGGCAGACCAGAAAATGGAACTTGGCTGCACATAACCAAAATCAAACCAAATTAGAAAGAATACCTCACCCAAATCTTAATGAAAGTGATGCCACAGGTAGGGGGAGCCCCCGGATTTTGATAGAACTCTAAGGTCATTGTTGGGATTTTTTTTCCCCTGTGTCCCTCCACCAGGTGACAATCTCTGTGGATGGCATCCTTACCACGACGGGCTACACTCAAGAGGACTACACCATGCTGGGCTCGGATGACTTCTTCTACGTGGGAGGAAGCCCAAGTACTGCCGACTTGCCAGGCTCACCGGTCAGCAACAACTTCATGGGTTGCCTTAAAGAGGTAAGTTTCACCTATTCTATTTAATGCACTGACTGTCTAAGAACAAATGAAATGTCCAGTTTGATGACTGGATCTGTCCTCTCATCTATTCTATGAGGCCATAGGTTGTAGCATATGGGCTTGAAAGTGGAGGCCCTAGGTTTTGATCCCAGCTTAAGTTGGTTGGAGGACCTTGGGTTTGCGGCTTAAGTACCCTGTGTTTCTGTTTCCTCATCTAACTAATGAGGAACCTGAACCCACAGGTAGCTGTGCTTTATACATCAAATGAAATAACTCAGAAGAAAGGGCTTTGAAATCACAAGGAACTAGACCTGTGTAAAGTTTGATTTTGTCTTTTTGACTTGGCAAGTGGGGAAGCCATAACTGAAAGGGGCCCAATTTGTGGTTGTCTTGTCTAAAACATAACATATGTATTATTTTACCTCTGCTAAGCTTGGTATCCCCAAGAGTCTCATTATTTGAGATGAAGGAAAATTCTGAGAATGTAATATTAAGGCCCAGAGACTGGTTTTTCCTTTTTTTTCCCTTCTTCCCTGGGAGCTGGCAGCTGTGAGAAAGCAGTGGGGCTTTGCCATTACTCATTCATTACTATTGTAGCTGATGTGTCGAGACCTCTGCGTAAGAGCAGAAGGAGCTTCAGTCAAGTGTAAGTTCAATCTCTAAGGTCAATTGTTGAGGCAAAAAGAATCAGGCTTGATTTGCTGGAGTTCTTTGGGCGCACAGTGCCATCAGAGCGGTGCACTGCACTTTGTTGTTTAATCTAAGCTAAGCTTGATTGCCTAAGATATCTATACCATTTCCCTGGGGAAATTCCTTGAGAAGCTAACAGCGTTCTTTCTTGTAGATAAAGATCTCTTGTGACATGTTATGAGCCTCCTCTCAGGGCACATGTTTTATTCTTATTATGGTTATTTGAAATTCGTTGCACGTCAGTTACATACGCGATGGCATCATCGCACGTGCATTCACTCAGGTCACTCAGCTGTGAGCCGTGTCTAGACAGGAGTTCCATCTGTTATGCCTGGTGTAGAGCAGGTACATAGTAAGTATTTATTGAATGGATACATTTATCAAATAATCATTGAGTACCTTTTTTTGTGCTGTAACTAAACTTAATGGCTATTTGCAAACTATGGTCTCCATGTTTGAAGGCTTTGTAATCTGAGAAGAGAGATGAGATCTGTAAGGGGGCAATTTTAGCTCAGGACACTGTGTTTGGTGCCACAGATGAAATGCTCTAATTGAGCAGAGGAAACATACATTTTCAGTGGGAGTCAGCATTGGAGAAGAATTGATATCTGAGCTGGGCCTTGCTGCAAAAAACCATGTGTGCATTGAGAGGAGGGAGTAGGAAGGAGAGATCTGATAAAGGAGGGAAAAATCCAATTATAGCTTTGTATTGTTCTTGGTCTGAAGGTCAAATGGCAGAAGAGAACTCAGAAAGTGTTTGCCTCTCTCTGCTGGACATTGCCTAGGCTTCTGCTGGCCACAGGGATTCCACAGGTCATTCCTGATAGAATTGCAGTAGACATAGCACACTTCTTCCCTGGGATTTACTCCCATTTGGGTAGAATAAAGGTATAAACTACTCAGTGTCTAATGAACCCTGAAAGATTCTTAAACACTGTTAAATCACACTACATTGGAATTGCACTCTCATCAGAAATAGATAAGAAGATTCTGTTTTCACGTTCATGGCTCAGAAATGAATGGGGCATTGATTGCTGTGGAGAGTGCATCTATTTTTGTAGTGAAGCAGCTCTGATCCTGGAGTTTCTTCTGGACAGGATGTAGGGGTGGCCTCTAGGACTAATTTTCCTCTGCACGCAATTATGTTGAACCATCTCTCAATTATCTATTTTGAGACAAAGGAGCAATTCCCCAACTATCAATCAGGAAGGATGCCCCTGAATATTTTGAAACAAGCCTCATAAAAACATGACGATATCTCTGATGATTTTGTCCACGCAGAGCCTAAAGTAAGTAAAATCTATACACACACACACACACACACACACACACACACACACACACACACACACGAGTCCAGGTAGAGAGCAGACAGCTTCAAAAGTCTGTAAAGAATGGGACTTAATAGCTTGAAAATTAGGGACAGTTCTGAAAACCAGTGTCAGTGACAGAAATAGCAGTATTAATAATAAAAATATACACATATCTTAGCTAGCAGCTAAGCAGAATTTAAATCCAGATCAAGTTAGAAGAAAGAAAGTCCAAAAGAGTGAAGGAAATGGTAGCAAAACTGGAACTTAATATAAACTTTTGCACCATCTTTCCTTTACATGTATAGTATGGTCTTTCTAAGGGACTTGGGAGGCCTTCTCATTTGTCTGAGTGTTTTAAACTGATAACTTTGAGTTTAATGAAATGCTGGCATATTCTTTGTTTCCATTTAATCATTACAATTCACTTTCTGTGGGCAAGTCTAGGAAATTCTTCTCTTGTTTTTGGCATTTCTCTTTGAGAATTTAGTAAACAGCAAAAGCTTCCAGCTATGTTGGGAAGCTTCCAGCTACTTTGCTGCTTAATAAATCCCACTTACCTCCTTAGAACAGTCTGCAATTATTTTACAATTTCTTCTTCCCTTCCCTATCTCTTTCTTCCTTTTTCTGTCATCTCTGCCCATTTGTGGCTCTAAGTTGCCTTAAGCTGAGCTGGTTGCTTTCATGTGTCATTTTTTTAAAAAATAGGGACATGGTGAAGACCGTATGAGATTTTTCTTCCAGATCATTGATACTTTGTGTTTGGCACAAAATAGTTTTTATCTTTGGAACTACAGTTACTTCACACCTGAAAGTTAAGTTCCGGCTGCACTCTTGCGTCAAAGTGATTGTGGATTTCACCTGTGTGCACAGTTCCTAACTTGATACCAGGGTAAAAGCGTGACAAAAAGGGTCCACGTTATCATCCAATTATTGAAGTACTCTGCCTGCCCTAATTATCAATTCAAGATTTGTGTCCACTCAAACATCACAAAATCTACACCTTGTTCCTCTTCGTGTTTTTGTGTTTTAACATGTCTGTCTTATTTTTGTTCTTCTTGTGTCCCCAGCTCCTGGAATGGTTCTAGTGGGCTCTCAATAAATATTTGCCAAATGAAATCACATGTTTGTAAGTTTAAAAAAATAGCTTTTAGGTAAATGCTCTTAGGCGCTGTTGACCATGTGACTTTCTTGGGATCATTAAAGAACATCCTAACATGGCAATAGCTGATCTTTTAGGAACCTCCCTGCTGTCTGATATGAGAGAAATATTACATAAAAAGGCCCAGCAAGACTAAAAGAAATGGGTTGGGACCCCCTCTGGGAAGAACTGGATTGAAAAGGCTTTGAGGTGACATCATAGTATAAACAAAAAGAATACTAGGTTTATAATTGTAAAACCTGATAGGGAGCACCAGCTTTCTTACTGGTTATATGGCCTGGAATAAGCCACTGATCTTATTTGAGCCTCAGTTTCCTAACCCATAACATGGAGATAATGAGACCTCTGTTGTGTGCTTAAGAACAAATAAAATAACACACATAAAAGTGAAACCATACATAAATATACAGTGATGTTTTGCTATAATAATTATGATTAAGGATTATGTAATGATTCTTATAAAACAGTTCGTGAAATAAATGTAAGCACAAGTGAATATACATCAGCACATGCATATGTCTGTTTTTCCCTTATTACCGAATCACTATCTGAGGGAAACAACAACTTGATTCTGAGGTTTGCCTTACTAAGTTCTCTCATCTTCACTGAAATAGGGATAACCCATCCCACCCACCCTCAGTCATTACCTAGGCTGTTGCCTTTGGTCACGCGTTTATTTGACAACTGTCAATCTCCATTCTATGAAAATGTAAGCTCCCTGAGGACAAAGGCCTCACCTGTTCACAGGTGTTTCCCCAGCACCTAAGGGAGTCCCTGGCATAAAATAATGCACTCAATAAGCATGTCTGGAACAAGTTAATTAATTAATTAATTAATTAATTAATTAATGAGCTAACCTCATGGAGCTCTAAAATCTGGCGGAATTTAGATCCACAGATATATGCTGGAAACCTACAGTATGCCAAGGACTGTGCTAAGATGCAAAGATGAATCAGACACAGTTCTTGCCTTAGAGGACCTTACAGTTAATGGGGGACACACACATATAATTTTAAGGAAAAGCAGTTAATGCGCAAAAAAAGAGGCATTCACAGGTGCACGTGGGACGGCTGAGAAGGATGTAGTGTATCATGGGGCTCAGGAGAACTCTGTGGATGAGATGATGCCCAAGGGAAGGCGTGAAGACAAATAGAAATGAGCGAGGAGGAAGTGGTGCTCTGGGGTGACGGGGCAGCATGAGCAAAGGCCCAGAGACAGGGCACGTCGTGGTGTTTGGGTGAAGAACTTACAGTTTGCCAACGTCAGGGCACAAAATATAAGATCAGGAGTTTTGAAAATGTATCTGCGAAGTTAGGTAGGGGCCAGGTCATGGAGAGCTTTATTTCACGCTCTACCCCTGCACTTTAGGTAATGGGGAGCCAGTGAAGGATCTGAACTAGTAGAATGACATAGACTGGCAGCTAGTCCATCAGGCTTTAAATTCCTTGAGAACTGAAGTTAGTCCATCTGCTACTTCTCCCTGATTTATCTTTTTCTCCTAGGGAGTTGAGGAGCAGTTGGGAAGGCTGGTCCAGTGGCTTTAGCGCAGGACCAGGAGAGTGCCTCTGAATCTTCAGGTTTCTGCAGAACAGCGCTTCCTCCTGACTCCCATTTCAGTTTCCAATGATCCTCTTTGTCAGAACGTATATTTCTCCCTTCCTCTGTCCTTGGCATTACTGAGCCACTATTGTTGGATGCTGCACAGTGCAGTAGAGGAAAGACAAATCGAGGCTGAAGTGCATGGATAGTGTCTTTATCATGAGGACTAGGGAACTGATGGAAGCCCATCACAGTGTCCTCCTATGTGTTGGGGTCTTCTGTGTCGTTTGACTTGGTTCTTCCTACACCATCCTCCTTTCCACTCAATCTGTTACTTTTCTGCTGGTCTGTTGGTTTTCCATTTGTCTCTGCATTGTCCATGGAGAAGCTCACGTGCTGCTGAGACCTCTGAGACCGACTGGTCCATCTCACCTCTCTTTTCTCATGACGTCGCTCGTGAGGAGGAAGGAAAGCAGGAGAATGGGGAGAATGAACACATTTAAAGGAAGAAGAATTGGGGAGAACGTCATTGTGCCCATTCCAATCCACATCCCTTTGTGATTATTAGCCATTTAAAACCAAATGGGATTTTGCAGCAGAGATAGTCTCTGAACAGATGATTAATAGTTTAATCTGTAATAACTTTACATTTTATAGAACCCTGATAGGAGTCCACATCTGGTGAGCCATGCTATTTAAGGCTGTGTTAATTCTGTTAATTGCTATATGTTTATTTGAATTGCTGGCACCTGCGGGCTTTGGGATAATGTGTTTGCTGCTTTTTTTTTTTTTTTTAATATACTTATTTTATCCTGTCTCACTGTCTTTTCTGCTGTCTGTTATGTGACCACAATTTCTCTTCTGTTTTTTCTTTTGCATTGTCCTCTTCTTCACTTAATATACTACCCCCCCACCCCCACCCCACCCCCCCATTCTTTTTTCCTACTTATGTGCTTCTCAAGCTCTTGTTTTGGTATCCTTCCTGATTGCTCAGGTGGGGATAAATCACTCTGTCCATAACTAGGTAAATTTAGGTCTTGGCATTGGGCCTAAAAATTCCCTTTTTTCTACCTTTGAGAATACTGTGTGGTCCCATGATGAGCAAGATCAAGTGAGGGTTTTAGGGTCAGCATGGAAGATGAGAGGAGGGTTGGCTTTAGAAGCCCAAGTCCAGGGTTTGAGTCTTGCCTAGACTTGTTCATTACCAGCTGCAAGACTCTTAGCAAGTCACTTGACTGCTCTTAGCCTCAGCTTTATCATCAGATGATAATGCTCACTTCAGGCATTTTTGTGTTGGGAGCAAATGAGAAAAAAAAAAATGGAGGTGCTTTATAAACTGTAAAGCACTGTGCAAATGCTAATGTTACTATCTGTGTTAATAAACAAAACCAAAATGATCAGATATGTTTAAGGAACCACTTATTGCTCTTTGCTGTTCCTGCAATTAAAAAACTGCAGAAGTTAAGAGAGTCCAATGTATCTTAATAAAAAGAGCAACTGAATTAGAACCTGACTACCAGATCCATTTCTGGTACTAATTAGAAAACCATACAACCTCCTTGGACACCCATGCCTTGATCTGTAAAATGAGGAGAGTTATCACTACCAAACCAAACATACACTACTACGAGCTTCACTGGCATCTGGAAAAGATTTTGGATTGCATTATTAATAGAAGATATGAGCCCACAGAAGAAAAGAGAGAACCATAGTCATTCACTAAAAACAAGCCATATCAAAGCAAATAAACTCATGTGTTATTCAATATTGTTACTATACTTAAAGCCCAGGAAAATGCTATGGAGCTAGCATAGCTAAATATCAGCAGCATATTTGGCAGTACACTTTGTGATATCCTCATCAATAAGATGGGGGAAAAGGGTTTGGATGTAAGAACTAGTCAGTAAAAGAGTAACTATTTAAATATACCACTGGGTCCTGATGAATGGGTATATATATATATTTTTTTTTTGTCATAAAATATGGATATTTTATTCCAGCTCTGGGAAGTGAAAAACAAAGGCGGGAGAGAGTACATCCTTCCACACACTATTCTAATTGAGCTGACATTAACTCAGGGAAGCTAAAGCAAATGTATATGTGTATACATATTTATATATACACATGTGTATCTTTTTCAGATTTTAGTCTCATCCATGTTCACCTATTTATTTTTATCTTTTTATAAATACCCTTAAAAGTCACCAAATGCATCCTAATGCTTCTACCTCTGCCTCTTTATCGATCATTTAATATTGTTTGGATTGTAAATAATTTGTGTTTTAATCACTTAGGTGATCTGTCATATTGTACATTAGAAGATGTAAGAGAAAACCTGGTTTCAATTATACTCTATGCATCACAGTTACCCATTACATGATTTTTTCATCGTTATTTGCAGCTTCACACATCTTTTAGTTGTCTGTGCAGACTATTTCAGCTTCTCGTGCTGTACATATCTGCATCGTCTGCATGGAACTGCACGTGATCCATGAGCTTGGGGTCAGGCATAGACTGTGTAGCACCTGAGGTGGATTCTGATTTCCTCTTTGTTTCAGAGCTGAGCTCTGATGGCAAAGGCACTGAATGTTTCGGGTTGTGAGTAGGTTTTGCAGGTATTTCTATTTCATCAGAGCTTCTTAGCTTAGTTTTTTCTTTAGGTTCAGGAAGTGACTCTTTTTTGCTTTTATTTTTTGTCCACGAGGATTCAACTGCTTCATAAATTTGCTGGCTTGTAGCATATGCCGTTTTCCCAGTTACCTTTAGCAGTTATTACTAACTGAACAGGGTAGCAAACAGCTGCTGCTAAAGTGGCCAGTCCCAGTGGATAAGCACTTCTCTTAAGCTTAGAACCTTTTCTTGCTGAAATGAAGCCTGCCAATCCTGAAACTGTAATCACTCCAATTTTCGAAAGAAAATCTCAAAGTGGATTCTTCACCTAGACATATGCATGTTTTCCAAATTGTACTGTATCCATTATCCCATTTTTCACAGACATAAACACCCTTGCATCAGCCAGGATAACGATCAGTTGTAGTGCGAATGGATGCAAAGCCCATTTGTAAATGACCAGGCTGCTTTTCAACATATTTAGACTGGAGGGGTGGTGCAGTGTGTATGGGGAGCTGCTCTGGTTTCACTAGCTGCTGTTTGGACTCCTCCCCTTTGGCCACTTGCGCACTTAGAGATGCACATATTAGACCTGCTGGCATGGTTGTCAGCTTTCCCATCCTAACAGCTGCCATAGCTGTGACCATCTCCTGATGAATGGGTATAATTTGACTTACAGGAAAGTTTCTGGTGGATGTCACAATGCTGTGTCTTATTCAACATTTGTATTAGGGACTTGAGGGAAGGTAAGAGCATGCTCATCAGCTTTGAGAATGATAGAAATTATGTGCCTGTATGTTCTGCGGCTGTATTAATAAAGGAAGGAAAACAAAGGAGGTGATAGTTCTATAGTATAATTTTTTGGCTAAGAGAGCAGGCTCGAGCTATAGTTCTTGGCTGCAAAGCCCACCTCTATTTCCACTAGCCGTGGAAGGCTGGGAAAGTTACTTAACCCTCTCTGTGCTTCACTTTGCTTATTTATTAAATGGGGAGAATAATTATACCTACTGGATAGGGTTGATGTGAGGACTAACTGAGATGATAATTGTAAGACCCTTAGAACAATGCCTGATGTATAGAAAATGCTTGGTAAGTTGTGTTTATCAACATCATCCTCATCACCACCAGGTGATAATGTGGTTACTGGGAATATTTCTCTTCGGTTCTGGATGATAAGCTGACTAATTGACATATTAGAGCATGTTTAGAGCTGAGCTATGTAAAAGATAACAGTGTGCTCAAAAGTCTGACATAAAGAGTTAACTGATAGATCCGGGGACGTTTAACCTGAGGGAAAGATGCCTGAGCCCATGGGTAGAGAGTTGTCTTCATATGTGAAGGACTGCCTTATGGAGGTGGATTTAGACGTGGTTCATATATCCTCAGGAAGAAGAACTAGGGCAAATGAGTGGAAGCTGGATACTGAATACAAAGAAGACATTTCAATAAGAGCTGTCTAAAGCTGCCTTTAAAATAATGTATTCTCGTCACTCAAGGTATCCAAGCAAAGTCTGGGCAACCACCTTGCTGAGGTTGTAGAGGATATTATAACATCAAAGGAGTAGACAGTCTTCATTTTCTAGCTTCCTTCTAAACATAAGATCCTATACATGTACATATATCCACTCCTTTTTAGATTCTGTTCCCATGTAGGTCATTACAGAGTACTGAGTAGAGTTCCCTGTGCTATACAGTAGGTTCTTATTAGTTATCCATGAGGGTGAGTCAAAAATTATCCACACTCTGGGTATAGAATTTATTTTAATTAACTTTTAGAAAAGACATACGTCATTTTTCAACATAATCTCCTTGCTTTTCAATACACTTTGTCCACCTGTCAACAAGCTTTCGTATTCCCTCATTAAAAACCGTTTTAGGCTGAGCTGCAAGCCATGAATGCACCGCTGCCTTCACTTCTTCATCTGAAGTGAATCTTCATCCTTGTAGGTCTGCTTTCAGGGGCCCAAACAGGTGAAAGTCCAATGGAGCAAGATCAGAACTGTGGGAAGGATATTTTAACACCTCAAAACAAAGTTTTTGCAGAGTGTTGACAGTGTGGACAGAAGTGTGTGGATGTGCACACCCTCAGACCACAAAAAACTACGCTGCTCTTCTTTGTGCAGATCGCAAGTGGGGCATCCATTTTTGCTCACACTGCAGTTACAAATGAACTGATGTAACACATTCACACCTGCACAGCAGTGACTGGGGAGACAGTAGCCTTGAACAGAAAGTGCTGATAAGATAGTGCGGCCAACAGAAATTTTAATATACCCATAGTGTGGATAATTTTTGACTCACCCTCACATTTTCTATATGGTAGTGTGTATATGTCAATCCCAGTCTCCCAATTTATCCCTCCCTGCCCTTTCTCCCTTGGTAACCATAGTTTATTTTCTACATATGTGACTCTACTTCCGCTTTGTAAATATGTTCATTTGTACTATTGTTTTTAGATACACATATAAGTGATATCATATGATATTTGTCTTTCTCTGACTTACTTCACTCAGTATGACAATATATGTATCAAATTATCACATTGCCATTTTTAAACTTATAAAATGTTATATGTTAATCATATCTCAATAAAGCTGGGGAAAAATTAAAAAACCAAAAAAAAAAAACAAAAACCCACATAGGATCCTATAGCTCTATAGTGAATGAGCCTTCTGAAAAGAATGACTGATTAATTAGACCAAGTTCATTGTGTTGAAGACTTTTCTGATTAATCTCCTATTCAGTTGACTATACAATGTCCCACTGAGACTCACAGCATTGTCCTTGTGGTGGGATTTGAGATTCCCAGCCACTGTCATCACTTATTCGTCACTTATAATTATGTCTCTTTCCTCAGACCTTCACTGGCATCATCTCCAAAACCATTATAACCACAGCAATTATAATCATAATAACAATAATAAAGACTACCAGTTATTGAGCACTTAGTGTGAACACATGAGAAGTGTGTCTCTGTGGCTAAGTGCTTTGTATGTATTCCCTAATTTAATTCTCACAACAAACTTACGAGGTGGATTCTGTTATCATAACTAATTTGAATGTGAAGATAGTGGGTGTCTTGCCCAGGGTCACTCATTTAGCAAGGATTGGAGTTGAGATCTAAATACTGTTGTCCTCTTGACTCCTGCTGCCATCTCTACCAATTCAATTGGAAAGACTTGGTGAAGAAGAAGAGGAAAAAGCTTTTCAGAAAAAGGTTGGTAATTCTGTGGTTAAACCCACTCTAGGGAACGGCAGAGGCTTCACTTCAGAGGAGAGGTCATTTAATCAGGCAAAAATGTCCTGCTGGAAGACTGGATACAAGGACCTATTTCTTTCACCTTGCCATTGATTGTCCAAGAGGAAGGCAGTTTTTGCTTGATTTCCGACTGTGACTGGGCAAATTGATATTGCCCAACCTGTTAATGGAGGAAGGATTTTCATTATGGGACCTGAGTGGGAAGTAGCTCCTCTTGGTGTAAACGCCAGGCAGTGGAACACTTTTGTCATGAGATAAGCAGCACATCTTTACATTTATTCCAGCCCAATATTTTCTGTGAAGTTGGAGTGCTTTGCCTCTAGTGCCTTCAGAAAGCCAGATGAGGAGCTTTTTAGGCTTATGATGAATTTTCAGTCTGATTCTGGGAGTCTTTCATTTAGCTTGGCCATCTTTTTTTTTTTTTCCTTCAGGATAAATTCAGTGGAACTCATTGCTTTCTAAAAATGGCACTTATTTACAGCAGATGTAATCTACCACAACATTCCCATTGAGGCAAAATCTCTTGTGTCTTCAAATGCCTCAAAGGAGACAGAAAAAGTAGTCCTTGTACACATATACCTACAGGGATAAAGTCTTCATTGAGCGAATTAATTAGCTAATGTTTTTTTTTTAAATTGCTTTACAAATGCTGAAGTGACTGACATTAGCATTACGTGCTTTGTTAACCTGTGTTCCATCCCCCACGTGGACAGTATGCCACAACAAGTTTCTGCATAAATTTCAAGAGAGATAGTAGGACACATTTTCCACTTCGCAAATCAGTTAAGATGTAGCCTAGGGCAGCAACATTGCATACCAATTATCCACCAGGAAATTCTCCCTCTTCCCTCTCCCCCAGCTTCTCCCCCAGCCAGTATCAGCAGATGGTCCATCTCATACTTCATGGAGAAAATAGAAACTCTTCAGCTTATGCTTGCTAAACTCCTGTCGCTCCACTTTTAGATTTACCTTCAAAGACAATTACTGCTACCGTCTCTTCTCCTGTCTTACAGGATGAGCTCTCCTCCTCCTCTCTGCGTACAACTGCTGTTCTCTTTGTGTCTTTTGAGATGTAGCCCCTTTAAGGAATCCCTCCCTTTTCTGTAATTTTAGATCTTCTCTTCACCTCTTTTCTATTCCCTCAACTAGAGATATGCTCAAAATAATTTTCTTGATTCTATCTCCTGATGAATTTGCACCTTAGTTCATTTCTTATTTCAATGAAGAGAGAGAGTTGTATATGCGTCCCGTCTTCTCTACCTCACGGTTGCTCCGTACCCTCTGTGATTGCAGCCACACACTGAAGTGCGATACACACCAAAGCGCCGCACCTGTCCTCAACACTTTAGTGGAACTGTCTTCTGGCTCTGCTGTGCTTACGTTAGGAGCACTTTATTGTGTGCTCTCACAGCTCTCAGTTCTTAATGGTGTTGCATTATAAGTGCTGTTATAGTATTTTAATGATCTGTGTTCATGTTTCCCTAATAGTATGAGCTTCTGGAAGGCAGGGACTAGGATTTATACAGGTGGTGTACTCCCTTTAGAGTTACATAGGTCCTGGCAGGTGAATATGTGGAAAATACTCTTCAAAACATTAATAAATATTTGTGAATATCAGTAATAAAACTATTGTTTAGATTCCCAATTTCTGCTTTTATCTATTTTCTCAATAGTGTATCATTCATTCACTTATTCATGAGTGCAGTGAATATTCATGGAGTGACTACTCTGTTATCAGATCTGCTGTAAGTGTTGGAGTATGTGGCGAATGAGACCATCTGTAAGGTCCCTGAGCTTATGGAACTCATGTTATGGTTGAAGGAGACTAACAGTAAATGTGTAAAAACCTAATTAAGTTACTTTAAAATAATGATTTGTGTATGAAGGAAATAGAAGAGAATAATGGGGTAGTGAGTGGCAAGGAGGTTGGGTCTCCATTATTAGACTGAGTGATCAGGGAAGGGCTCTCTGAGGAGGTGATAATTAAGCTGGGACCTAAGATGCAGGAAAGAGTCAACTGCACAAAGATCTGGGAGAGGCTCTTCCAATCAAAGGAAGCTGCAAGGATGAAAAGGACCCCAGGCAAGGAAAGCTTGGCCTGTTCAAGACATGGCAAGGATACTGATGTAGAAAAGAAGCTACTGCTTACCGGGGGGTGGGGGGGGTGGGGGGGGGGTGGGAGGTGGGGCAGGTTAGTGGTATGGGCTCAAAAGATACAAACTACTATGTGTAAAGCAGATAAGCCACAAGGATATATTGTATAGCACAGGGAGAATTATAGCCATTCTCTTGTAATGACTTTCAGTGGAGTATCATCTGTAAAAATATTGAATCACTGTGCTGTGCACCTGAAACCAAAATAGTATTGTAAATCAATGATATTTCAATTAAAAAAAAAGAAATGGTAAGGAGACCTTGGTGGCTGTGGCTCAGAGGGAGAGGTGGTGAGAGGAAAAAATGTTTGTGGGTAGACATCCGGCTTTTCTTAAAAGGTCCAAGCTAGGCAGTATCGACATATCAAGCTTACCTACACCTTGGGATCTTCATTTGCTGTTTGTCTCCTATTTAGATTGACTTTCTGTCCCCCTTTATTCCAGAGGACAAGGTGTCCCTCCAGGTTTCTAAGCTTACACATTCACCAGTGCTGACCATCTCCTTTGCACCTGTCACCTCCTGGCATCTACTCTTCAGTTATCCCCACTCTCTCTTGCACCTTTGATCCTTGCCTCTCTATTTGTTTTTCCTTTGCAGACTACAAACATATGCTAGTCTAGCCTGACTTTGTATGAAACCCTTCCCTTGACCTATACCTTCTTAAATTCAGGGAGAGAAAGAATACTTCTTTCCCAGAGATGGTAGGAAAGGAGACAAAACACAGAATGGTTTTGAGGTTTGAGAAAGGAATGATGAGAACAGAGACAGGGCAGTGTGTTAAGTGTGAGAAGAATGCGTGGTTATATATAATCCACTATTGTTATCACCTATTCACTCAAGTTGGAAACCTCACAGTGAGCTTTGATCTTTCCTTCTCATTCCCCCTTCTCCCTCTCTGCCCTCATTGCATCAGCCAAAAATCCCAGTGACAATCCCCTTGTTGTATTTCTCATTCCTTTCTTTCCTTTCTGGACATATACATTCTTTTTTATATTCTTTTCCATTATGATTTATTATAGGATAATGAGTACATTTCCCTGTGCTATACAGTAGGACCTTGTTGTGTATTTATTTTATATATAGTAGTTTGTGTCTGCTAGTCCCAAACTCCTTATTTATCCCTCCCTTACTCCCTTTCCTCAAATTAAAACATAAATTTGTTTTCTATGTCTGTGAGTCTGTTGCTGTTTTGTGTTTTGATTACTTATTTATTTATTGGTTGTTTTGGGTGTCTGTTGCTACACACGGGTTTTATCTAGTTGCAGCGAGCAGGGACTACTCTTCCTTGTGGTACACGGGCTTCTCATTGCGGTGGCTTCTCTTGTTTCAGAGCACAGGCTCTAGGCACACAGGCTTCAGTAGTTGTGGCACATGGGCTCAGTAGTTGTAGCACATGGGCTTAGTTGCTCCCAGCAAGTGGAATCTTCCCAGACTGGGGCTCAAACCTGTGTCCCTTGGCAGGCGGATTCTTAACCACTGCGCCACCAGGGAAGGCCCTTGTTTCTGTTTTGTAAATAAGTTCATTTGTGTCTATTTTAGATTCCACATATAAGTAATAACATATGGTACTGGTCTTTCTCATTCTAACTTACTTCACTTAGTATGATAATCCCTAGGTCCAGCCGTGTTG
Source organism: Hippopotamus amphibius kiboko (assembly GCF_030028045.1). Lineage (NCBI taxonomy): Eukaryota > Metazoa > Chordata > Mammalia > Artiodactyla > Hippopotamidae > Hippopotamus > Hippopotamus amphibius. The sequence continues at coordinate 163,799,265 of NC_080189.1, forward strand.
CTGCAAATGGCATTATTTCATTCTTTTTTTATGGCTGAGTAGTATTTCATTGTGTGAATATACTGCATCTTCTTTTTCTATTCATCTATTGGTAGGCATTGAGGTTGCTTCCATGTCTTGGTAATTGTAAATAGTGTTGCTATGAACATTGGGGTTTGTGTATCTTTTTGAATTATAGTTTTCTCTGGATGTATGCCCAGGAGTGGGAGTGCTGGATCATATGGTAGCTTTATTTTTAGTTTCTTAAGGAACCTCCATACTGTTTTCCATAGTGGCTGTACCAATTTACATTCCCATCAACAGCGGAGGAGAATTCCCTTTTTTCCACACTCTCTTAGCATTTGTTACTTGTAGACTTTTTAATGATGGCCATAAAATGGGTTTCTTTTTTTTTTTTTTAATGGGTTTCTTAATAGTACCTAACTCATAGAACTTTTATGAAATTCAAATGAAATGATGCAATACCAGCACGTGGTAAATGCTCAGTAAATATTGGCTATTATTGCCATTTCTTTGGTCCTTTAAATGCCCTGCATTTGTCTGTTAGCTTTTCTGACAGACATATAATCCCTTTGAGGTAGAGAGGTTTTTGTAGTTTCAGCAATTCTGTTAATACTATAGGTTTATTAATTAAAGAGAGTAGAAAGTAATTTATATTCCTTGAATGATTTTTTTGATTGACTGTAACGAAGTTGCTATTTCTCTATACTGTAGTTTGACCCCAATTGAAATGATCGCATCTGTAAAATGAAAATAATAATTTCTTCTTTATAGACAGTAAAAAACCTTCATTCATGGATGAATGAAAGGTGTGTGCATGCATGAAATATGAATTCAGTGATTTCATATTTTTTAAATTCTTGGTAATTAGATGGTGTTGTGATTGTGTTAGCATACTTTGTATTCATAGATATTTCTTTTCATAGATATTTTTAATGAAGTGGTCCTGAAAGTTGATGTTTAAAATGCTAAAGGAAATAAAACTTATAACATCAGCTATTAGCTTGGTGTTCACCAATGTCCCTTTCAAGTCTAAAATTCTTATAAATTATACGTTGCTTTGAAATGTCTTACAATCCCCCAATTACCTTTAAATGATTGATCTAATAAACTTCTGTCATGTTCCAGGCATAGTGTCTGGAAAACAAATTGAACTGGGCAGAGTTCCTTCCTTGGAAGATCTTATAGTTCAGGGGTTGGCAGCTTTTTCTGTAAAGGGCCAGGTTAGTGGCTCTCAAATGGGGAAAGTTTTGACCTCAGGGAACATTTGCCACTGTCTGGAGACATTTTTGGTTGTTAAGACTGGAGTGAGGTTCAAGATGGCGGAGTAGAGGGACGTGTGGTCACTTCCTCTTGTGAGAGCACCAGAATCACAACTAACTGCTGAACAATCAGCAACAGGAAGACAGTGGAACTCACCACAAAAGATACCCCACATCCAAAGACAAAGGAGAAGTCTCAATGAGATGGTAGGAGGGGTGCAATCACGATAAAATCAAATCCCATAACTGCTGGGTGGATGACTCACAAATTGGAGAACAATTATACAGCAGAAGTCCACCCACTGGAGTCAGGGTTCTGAGCCTCATATCAGGCTTCCCAACCTGGGAGTCCAGCAATGGGAGGAGAATCCCCAGAGAATCAGACTTCGAAAGTCAGTGGGCTTTGATTGCAGGACTTCCACAGGAATGGGAAAACAGAGACTCCACTCTTGGAGGGCACACACAAAGTAGTATGTGCACCAGGACCCAAGGGAAGGAGCAGTGACCCCATAGGAGACTGAACCAGACCTACCTGCTAGTGTTGGAACATGGACTACAGAGGTGGGGGGGGGGCAGCTGTGGCTCACTGTGGGGACAAGGACACTGGCAGAAGAAGTTCTGGGAAGTACTCATTGGCATGAGCCCTCCTGGAGTCCACCATTAGCATGACCAAAGAGCCTATAAGGTCCAGTGCTGGGTCACCTCAGGCCAAACAACCAACAGGGAGGGAACTCAGCCCAACCCATCAGCAGACAAGTGGATTAAAGTTTTACTGAGCTTTGTCCACCAGAGCAGCACCCAGCTCTACCTACAGTCCCTCCCATCAGGAAGTGTACACAAGCCTCTGAGATAGCCTCATCCACCAGAGGGCAGACAGCAGTAGCAAGAAGAACTATAATGCTGCAGCCTGCAGAATGAAAACCACAGTCATAGAAAGACAAAATGAAAAGGCAGAGGACTTTGTACCAGAAGAAGGAACAAGATAAAAACTCCAGAAAAACAACTAAATGAAGTGGAGATAGGCAACCTTCCGAAAAAGAATTCAGAATAATAATAGTGAAGATGATCCAGGACCTCAGAAAAAGACTGGATGCAAACATTGAAAAGATGCAAGAAATGTTTAACAAAGACTTGGAAGAATTAAAGAACAAACAAACAGAGATAAGCAATAAAATAACTGAAATGAAAAATACACTAGAAGGAATCAGTAGCAGAATAACTGAGGCAGAAGAATGGATAAGTGACCTGGAAGACAGAATGGTGGAAATCACTGCTGTAGAACAGAATAAAGACAAAAGAATGAAAAGAAATGAGGACAGCCAAAGAGACCACTGGGACAACATTAAATGCACCAACATTCTCATTATAGGGGTCCCAGAAGGAGAAGAGAGAGAGGAGGGACCTGAGAAAATATTGGAAGAGATTATAGTTGAAACTTCCCTAACATGGGAAAGGAAATAGCCACCCACATCCAGGAAGCGCAGAGAGTCCCAGGCAGGATAAACCCAAGGAGAAACACACCAAGACACATAGTAATCAAATCGATAAAAATTAAAGACAAAAATTATTAAAACAACAAGGGAAAGACAGCAAATAATATAAAAGGGAATTTCCATCAGGTTAACAGCTGATTTCTCAGCAGAAACTCTGCAAGCCAGAAGGGAGTGGCATGGTATATATGAAGTGATGAAAGGGAAGAACCTATAACCAAGAATACTCTACTCAGCAAGGATCTCATTCAGATTTGATGGAGAAATCAAAAGCTTTACAGACAAGCAGCAGCTAAGAGAATCAGCACCACCAAACCAGCCCTACAACAAATGCTAAAGGAACTTCTCTAAGTGGGAAACACAAGAGAAGAAAAGGACCTACAAAAACAAATCCAAAACAATTAAGAACATGGTAGTAGGAACATACTTATCGATAATTACCTTGAATGTAAATGGACTAAATGCTCCAACCAAAAGACACAGATTGGCTGAATGGATACAGAAACAAGACCCATATATATATATACAGTCTGTAAGAGATGCACTTCAGACCTAGGGATACATACAGACTGCAAGTGAGGGGATGGAAAAAGATATTCCATGCAAATGGAAATCAAAAGAAAGCTGGAGTAGCAATACTCATATCAGATAAAATAGACTTTAAAATAAAGAATGTTGCAAGAGACAAGAAAGGACATTACACAATGATCAAGGGATTAACCCAAGAAGAAGATATAACAATTATAAATATACATGCACCCAATACAGGAGCACTTCAATACATAAGGCAAATACAACAGCTATAAAAGAGGAAATCAACAGTAACACAACAATGGTGGGGGAATTTAATACCCCACTTACACCAATGGCCAGATCAACCAGATAGGAAATTAATAAGTAAACACAAGCTTTAAATGGCACAATAGGCCAGATAGATTTAATTGATATTTATAGGGCATTCCATCCAAAACCAGAAGATTACACTTTCTTCTCAAGTGCGCATGGAATATTCTCCAGGATAGATCACATTTTGGGTCACAAATCAAGCCTCAGTAAATTTAAGAAAATTGAAATCACATCAAGCATCTTTTCCAACCACAACACAATGAGATTAGAAATCAATTATGGGAAAAGAACTGTAAAAAACACAAACACATGGAGGCTAAACAATATGCTACTAAATAACCAAGAGATCACTGAAGAAAACAAAGAGGAAATCAAAAAATACCTAGAGACAAATGACAACGAAAAGACGATGATCCAAAACCTATGGGAAGCAGCAAAGGCAGTTCTAAGAGGGAACTTTATAGCAATACAATCCTACCTCAAGAAACAAGAAAATTCTCAAATAGAGAATCTAACCTTACTCCTAAAGGAACTAGAGAAAAAAGAACAAACAAAACCCAAAGTTAGTAGAAGGAAAGAAATCATAAAGATCAGAGCAGAAATAAATGAAATGGAAACAAAGAAAACAATAGCAAAGATCAATAAAACTAAAATCTGGTTCTTTGAGAAGATAAACAAAATTGATAAACTTTTAGCTAGATTCATCCAGAAAAAGAAGGAGAGGACTCAAATCAATAAACTTAGAAATAAAACAGGAGACGTTACAACGGACACCGCAGAAATAAGAAGAATCATAAGAGACTACTACAAGCAACTATATGCCAAAAAAAAAAGGACAACCTGAAAGAAATGGACAATGCTTAGAAAGGTATAATCTTCCAAGACTGAATCAGTAAGAAATAGAAAATATGAGCAGATCAATCACAAGTAATGAAATTGAAACTGTGATTAAAAATTTTCCAACAAACATCCAGGACCAGGTGGCTTCACAGGTGAATTCTATCAAACATTTAGAGAAGAGCTAATATGCATCCTTCTCAAACTCTTCCCAAAAATTGCAGAGGGAGGAACACTCCCAGACTCATTCTACCCTGATACCAAAACCAGACGAAAAAAGAAAAATTACAGACCAATATCACTGATGAATATAGATACAAAAATCCTCAACAAAATACTAGCAAACAGAATCCATTAATACATGAAAAGGATCATACACTGTGATCAAGTGGGATTTATCCCAGGGATGCAAGGATTCTTTAATATACACAAATCAATCAATGTGATACACCATATTAACAAACTGAAGAATAAAAACCATATGATCACCTCAGTAGATGCAGAAAAAGCTTTTGACAAAATTCAACAGCCATTATGATAAAAACTCTCTGGAAAGTGAGCATAGAGGGAACTGACCCAATATAATAAAGGCCATATACAACAAACCCACAGCAAACATGATTCTCAATGGTGAAGAACGGAAAGCATACCTTCTAAGATCAGGAACAAGACAAGCATGTCCACTCTTGCCACTACTATTCAATAGCTTTGGAAGTCCTTGCCACAGCAATCAGAGAAGAAAAAGAAATAAAAGGAATCCAAATTGGAAAAGAAGTAAAACTGTCACTGTTCGCAGATGACATGATACTATACATAGAAAATCCTGAAGATGCCACCAGAAAACTACTTGAGCTAATCAACGAATTTGGTAAAGTTGTTGGATACAAAAATAACACACAGAAATCTCTTGAATTCCTGTACACCAACAATGAATGATCAGAAAGAGAAATTAAGGAAATAATCCCATTCACATTGCAACAAAAGAATAAGACACCTAGGAATAAACTTACCTAAGGAGGTAAAAGACCTGTACTCAGAAAACTATAAGACACTGATGAAAGAAATCAAAGATGACAGAAACAGATGGAGAGATATACCATGTTCCTGGAGTGTAAGAGTCAACATTGTGAAAATGACTATACTACCCAAAGCAATCTATAGCTTCAATGCAATCTCTACCAAATTACCGATGGCATTTTTTTACAGAACAAGAACAAAAAAATCCTGAAATTTGTATGGAGACACAAAAGACCCCAAATAGCCAAAGCAATCTTGAGAAAAAAAAAACCAGAGCTGGAGGAATCATGCTCCCTGACTTCAGACTATACTACAAAGCTGAAGTAATCAAGGCAATATGGTACTGGCACAAAATCAGAAATATAGATCAATGGAACAGGCTAGAAGCCCAGATATAAACCCATGCACCTATGGTCAACTAATCTATAACAAAGGAGGCAAGAATATACAATGGAGAAAAGACAGTCTCTTCAATAAGTGGTGGTGGGAAAACTGGGCAGCTACATGTAAAAGAATGAAATTAGAACACTCCCTAACACCATCCACAAAAATAAACTCAAAATGTAAGGCCAGACGTTATAAAACTCTTAGAGGAAAACACAGGGAGAACACTTTGACATATATCACAGCAAGATCTTTTTTTGACCCACCTCCTAGAGTAATGGAAATAAAAACAAAAATAAACAAGTGGAACCTAATGAAAATTAAAAGCTTCTGCACAGCAAAGGAAACTGTAAACAAGGTGAAAAGACAACCCTCAGAATGGGAGAAAATATTTGCAAACAAATCAACAAAGGATTAATCTCCAAAATATATAAACATTCATGCAGCTCAATATCAAAAAACAAACAACCCAATAAAAAAATGGGCAGAAGACCTAAATAGGCATTTCTCCAAAGACGACATACGGATGGCAACGAGGCACATGAAAACTTCCCAACATCACTAATTATTAGAGAAATGCAAATCAAAACTACAATGAGGTATCACCTTATACCTGTTAAAACGGGCATCATCAGAAAATCTACAAACAATAAATGCTGGGAAGGGTGTGGAGAAAAGGGAACCCTCTTGCTCTGTTGGTGGGAATGTAAATTGATACAGCCACTGTGGAGAACAGTATGAGGTTCGTTAAAAAACTAAAACTAGTATTAACATATGACCCAGCAATCCCACTACTAGGCATATACCCAGAGAAAACCATAATTCAAAAAGACATATGCACCCCAATGTTCATTGCAGCAGTATTTACAATAGCCAGGTTATGGAAGCAACCTAAATGTCCAACAGCAGGTGATTGGATAAAGATGATGTGGTACATGTATACAATGGAATATTACTGAGCCATAAAAAGGAACGAAATTGGGTCATTTGTAGAGACATGGGTGGACCTAGAGACTGTCATACAGAGTGAAGTAAGTCAGAAAGAGAAAAACAAATAATGTATATTAACCCATATATGTGGAATATGGAAAAATGGTACAAATCAACTGGTTTGCAAGGCCGAAATAGAGACACAGATGTAGGAAACAAACATATGGACACCAAGGGTGGAAAGTGGGGTGGGGTTGGGGTGGGATGAATTGGGAGATTGGGATTGCCATATATACATTACTGTTAAGAAAAAAATATCAAATTATACACTTCAGATATATGCAGTTTATTGTGTGTCAATTATATCGCAATAAAATTCTTTAAAAAGTAAAATAAAAAAAAAAAGACTGGAGCGAGGGGGTAGATGGAGTGAAGCAAAGGGGTAGTGAAGTGATGGGGTAGGAATACTCCTTGCATTTAGTGGGCAGAGGTCAAGGCTGTTGCTATCCATACTACCACACATAGGACAATCTCTCTATGGCAAAGAATTATTCCCCTCAAATCTCAATAGTGCTAAGTTTGAGAAACTCTGGACCAGATAATAAATAGTAAATAGATAGTAAAGATATGGTTTTGTGGGCCATAGGATCTCTGTCACAACTACTGAAATCTGCCTTTATACCAGGAAAGCAGCTACAAATAATATGTAAACAAATGAGTAAGTCTGTGTTCCAATAAACTTTATTTACATAAGAAAGTAGAAAGTAGATTGGATTTGGCCTTAGGGCTGTGATTTACTGTCTCCTGCTCTAGGTTACGTGGTAAACAAAACCAGATAGTTACAATATATTAAAATATATTAAGCTGTATGGTCAAGGTTTTCTTTTTGTATATATAAATTTATTCATTGGCTGCTTTGGGTCTTCATTGCTGTGTGTGGGCTTTCTTTAGTTGTAGCGAGCAGGGGCTACTCTTCACTGTGGTGTGTGGCCTTCTCATTGTGGTGGCTTCTCTTGTTGCAGAGCACGGGCTCTAGGTGCGTGGGCTTCAGTAGTTTCGGCACATGGGCTCAATAGTTGTGCCTCACGGGCTCTAGAGCGCAGGCTTAGTAGTTGTGGCTCATGGGCTTAGTTGCTCTGTGGCATGTGGGATCTTCCCAGAGCAGGGATCAAACCTGTGTTCCCTGCATTGGCAGGCAGAGTCTTAACCACTGCACCACCAGGGAAGTCCCAGGTCAAAGTTTTCACACAATTATAGTAAAGCTCAAAATATGGGCAGCTAGCCTGACCTGAGATATTAGAGATGGTTTCTTGAAGGAGAAAGATTATGAACAAAGGTTTTTTTTGCTGGTTTGTGTTTTTGAGTGAGGAGTTAGGCAAATAGAACAACTCCAGGAAGAGGGAATAGCATCAGCAAAGACATACAAATGTGAAACGTGAAATAGTGTGGGGAACTAAAATATGAATAAGGGAAGTAGGAGTGGTGCTGGTAGTAATAATAATAATAGCAGCTAACATTTAGTGAGCGCTTACTGTATGCCAGGAGCTGTTCTTAGTATTTCACATGTGCTAACTCATCTCCTAGAAACGGAGCTCAGTGTGGCTGGGTGATGTGAGATTAGGTAGGAGATGTGAGTATGCACTGGAGCTAGGATTTTATTCTACGTGCGGGTGAAACTAGAAATGAGAGGAGCAGTGAGGATGCAATTAGTGAGACTTTTCAACTTGATTGGACGTTAAGGGTAAGGGGAAAGAGAGGTCACAAGTTTCTGGCTTGGTGACATTAATGGAGTATAGAGCTACTGGAGGAGAGGCAAGCGTAATGCGGAAAATGCTCAGTTTAGTATTGAATGTGTTATGTTAGAGATGCTTGTGTTATCTGGAGTTCAGAGTCAAGTTCAGATAGTTGGAGCCATAGTAAGAATGTAAGGAAATATTGTTAAGTTATTTAAAATCAATGAACTCAGGTAAGAAAGCATATCAAATACAACAGTGGTTTAAAAAAATAAAAGAATCCTGAAAGTCACTAATATTTAACAGAAGAGTAGGTTTAAAAGGAAAAATTAGAGAGGTAGGAGGAAAATCTGAGAAAGAGGTATCATGGAAGGCAAGAAAGTAGAAAGCTTCCAGGGCTTAGTGCCAAAGAGAGCACCAGTAAGTTGAGAAGTGAAAGGGCCATTGTAGCTGAGAATTCAGAGATCATGGGTAATTTTATTTTGCTTTTGAATAGGAGAGACTTAATCATTTTGAAATTCAGAGACAAAAAAAGCCAGTAGAAGTGGAGAAGCTAAAGATATAAGAAACATGAATGTTGAAACAACATCCCAGGAGATAATTCCAAACTTTTCTTAAGTATTCATTAAGTGAAGTATGTACAAGAAATCTTACTAGGAAATATTTTGTAGGCTTATTTTGAGTTGCGGTACATTTTTTAAAAATGCTTTTTTATGTAGTGTTTCAATGATTCATGTTTTGTAGTTATATTCTTCTTCCCCCAACTGATTAGCTCTATCATTAGATTTTACTGAAATTGTGGGCTGGAGGGGTTCAACATCTCTTTGTTATAATAAAATCTAAAAGCCACAACTGTAGAAGAGTAAAACTTTGGGGTATTTTTATGTGGTTAGCAAATGGGACACCAATCTCATAGATGTGAAATTTTAAGACACCGAAGAATATCTAGAACACAGTGTCAGTTCAGTTGAGTTCAAGTAATTCATTGAATGCCATGCATTTTTATTAACAGTGAGTGATATGACAGAATGTTTTGCTCTCAAACAGCTTGTCATCTTATCTTTTTTGTATGTTTATTGCACAAGGGATTTACAGCAACTAAGAATATAGTTGATGAGAAAAGATTTACATACATAAAAGCACTTGAGTCTAATCATGAAGAAGTGTAATGAAATGCTGTATCACATGCAGAATCACTGACACAAGCAATGTGTACTTTCAGGAAGGGAGGGTCTAGCGTGTACTGGAATATTGGAAGCATCTCCATTTATCAGCTCTATATGGTGTTCTTCTCTGGAGAGAATTTAACTAAAGTACTCTTAACAGAAGAACAAATATCAATGATAAAGAACCAAGGGGTGATCCAAACTATCAAAATACTGTTGGCTCTTCGAGGACAGACTGTGCCTTATCTTTGTATGCCCCTGGGCCAAGGCACCATGACTACCGTTTATTAAGTGCACAGTCAGTGCTGAGTTGATTACGTTTGGCCATTGGATTAGTGCAGCAGAGGCAGGTTGGACCGTGTGCTTTGTGGATACTCTCCAAATAATGATGCTAATGACAAAGAGCTTCAAGGTCAAGAGAAAGTGAATTGTGAGAATGCCACCTGTAGAGGACTGGGAGTGAAAATATCTTTGTAGGAAAAGAGAAGGCTAAGTGTTGGATGCGTTATCAATGGGAGTTGGCCACACCCACAGGGTTGCCTCCTCCCTTATTACAGTACCAATTCGTAAGAACATGCTTCCTGTGTGAATGAATGAGACAATTCTGACTTAAGATAGACAGACAAATAAAAAAAAAGATAGACAAAAAAGAAATAACCAGTGCTTCCACCATAGCAATTTCTTATGAAAGAAATTTAAGGTTAATATAATGCTTTATGAAAAAAATAAAGTGAAATCCATAAGACTTCTGGTTCTCACCTCTATGGGTTAATCACACTGGCAGTTTCACGAAAATAGTGTTGAGAATGACTGCTCTGCGATTTTTGCTAGCTTTTAGTCCCTAAAGGCAAAAAAGCCTTTCTGAAAGAGATTTGAAAATTGTGGAGTCTGATAACACTGGTAGTTGTCAGGTTTTTCTCTAATGAACAGCTTATCAGTAAATGTGCTCAGTGGTTAATTACCACATTAGAGCTTATTGGATAAAGTGTAGTAGAATGCCCATTATCCTTATGCAAATTTGGATTTACTGCAGGTTAAATCCTGTGACCTGAAATCTAAGTTGCCTGTCATAAATGAACAGACCTATGTAGTAGCCCTGCTGGGATTGGCAGTGACAAAGGACCCCAGGAGTGGGGTGAATGAATCAAGCCTGGGTGGGTGGGACTTGCTCTTTGAAATGTCTCACAAAGGCTGGTGGAGCCAATTGTGCTGCAGAGGCCACTGGATGTTTTTGTTTTGATTTTGTTTCATTTTACAGGGCAGCCAGGTGGTCTAAGCCACTGTTATCGCCAAGGGGTGTCCTCCACCAGGTGGCCTGGTGCATTTGGAGTTTTAGGATTCAGGTAGAGCTGTTAAATTAAGGGTGTGGATCCTAAGATAAAGGTTCAGATTCCCAGGGTTTTTGTCAGCTTAGACTGATATAACAAATACTATAGACGGGGTGGTTTAAACTATAGACATTTATTTCTCACAGTTCTGGAGGCTGGGAAATCTAGGATCAAGGTTCCTGCAGATCTGATGTCTAATGACTTACTTCCTGGTCTGTAGATGGCTGTCTTGGTGGAGAGAGAGATCATCTCTCGTGCCTCTTCTTATGAGGATACTAATCCCATCGTGAGGCCTCGGTCGTCATGACCTCGTTACCTTCCAAAGGCCCCACCTCCTCATACCATCACATTGGGGATTAGGGCTTCAACACATGCCTCTGGGTGGAGGGACACAAACATTGAGTCCATAGCACCTGGGAAGGCTTGGGACTCAAAGCAGGGAAGGCCAATCTAAGCAGACTAAGGTTCACAGTCATCTCAGGTATTTCGAGAGGGATGGAGCATAAGGCAGGATATTCAAGAGAAAGCAGACCTGCAGTAAAGCAGGAATGAGTGTCACACAGTGACTGTTTGGGAGCCCAGAGCTCAGGAGTGCCCCTGGGTTTATACACCTAATCCCACACCCTTACCAGAAACTGGGGCAGAGGTGGCTACTGGGCCTCCTGTCCCATCAGGACTGACTCAGGAAAGAAGGGAGCTTGGGGCCCTGTGGGTTTCTCAAGTTACACTTTGCTGATTTGAGGTTAAAACAAGGCAGGAGCTGGTTTGACATAGTCAAAGCCTCATTCAAGTTTAGTTGCTTATAAAAGGAGGTTGGTGTTTGGTGTTTAGGGACTTCTAATATATTTATGAGCACCGACTGATATTTTGGCAAACAATGGGGGACCTTTCTGAAGCCCTGGAGCCCTGGCTAATGTACCCTACTTCTAGCATATTGAAAACTATAACTAAAAATGAGAGGCTCTCAGCCTCTCAAGGATAGGAAAATCATTACTTCAGAGGTCTCTTCAAATGAATCATTAGTGCTCAGAAAGGAAAATAGAGCCTTTCATGCCTAGGGCACTTGTCCAGGGACTTTTGGCAGGGAACAGAGTTTCTTACCACACCGTGAGTGTTTATGTGGCTGGGGCAAAATAAGTTGTGGTTTCAATGCTGATCCATTAGCAGTGAGTGTGGTGGGTGAAAGTTCTTTAATTGGTCTGCAGGATGAAAACAGCCTAGTATTTATAGGCTATCAGAGGAAAGGGGGTTGGGAAGGCAGGTGGCTTGTCAGCTTTACACCAATGACTTTTATGTCTTCCAGGTCACATTAAAGTATTTCACTTGAATCAGGAAAATAGTAGTTCTTTTCTGTCCCATCCTAAATTCACTGTCTTAGTTAGAAGCATCCACAGAAAGCATCCCTCAATCTTTGTAATTTCCCATTACAAAAGAGGAGCAAGACTTTCTCTCTTTAAGGACAGTACACAATGTGTCAGCTGTAAGATGTAGTCCACGAATTACCGAGGCAAAGCAGGAACATGCAAGCAGCAGTGTGTTCTCCACACAGCAAGTACTCGGTGTAGGATGATGAACAGTTAGAGTGGTAGCCAAGTAGGTGCGGCCAGGCCCAGAAGAAGCACTTATTCATTGTATAGAAAATATCAGACCAAATGCAGCTTCGAGGCTCTATCTGGTCTCCTTGTCCTGTGAACCAACCTAAGGCCTAGATGAGAGGCAGAACTGAGAGACCTGCTTTCCCTTTCAATGTCACCTTCTTGACTACTTAGTCCTCTAAGCACTGGAGGCAGGAGAGGTCTCCCAAATGAGAATCAGCCCAACATCATCTTATAGCAACCAAAGCATGGGAGATAAGAAATAAAGGGATGAGAAGAATCTCAGTCTCATATAAAAGAAAGATCCAAGAGGCGGTTCTTCTGAAAGCCCATTATATAGAAAAGAGACCCCAGAGGAAAGCTATGTGCAGAGATCCAGGAGAGAAACTGGCCCACTTTACTTCCATTTATTAAAGCTTTATCCCTCTGAAAGCTTTCAGCCCTTCTCAGATAGGTCCATTGGGTCACTGATGAGTTAATTTTGCCCTCAAGCAATTTCAAAGCTTGAAGAAAGGGTGAGAAAAGAAGCTTTGCGCTATCCTTGATGAAATTATAGGATAAAATAAGTTTTATTATTATGCCAGCTCAGATATATTGGTAGTGGTAGAGTTACAGAGGAGTCCGGTGTCAGGAAACAATTATCCCTGAGTTGCTATTTTGCTTTCTAATTCATGTTTTACAGTTTTACTGTATGTGTTTATGTTCTTAAACAATATATACCATAATTTAAGTGTTTAAAATTTATATAAATGGTATCTTACTGTACATATCTTTCTGCAGGTTACTTTTTCATTCAACATAATATTTTTGATTTATCTTAGAAGATCACTTTAAGATAGAAGATGGTAAAGTTCATTTATTCATGTTAATGGCTATTCAGTATCCCGTTGTAGGAACAGACTTTGTTTTTCTTATTCTTGCTGTTTTCTAGTGTGGCTCGATATTTATGTTGTTCCCAGTTTTCAACATTTTAGTTAAGGCTGTAGTGAATACCCCGTATGTGTTTTTATTCACATCTGTGCCAGAGTTTATCTAGGATGTGCAGCTAGCAGTGAAGTTGTCTGCTGGTCATAAGCTGAGTGTATCTTTACCAGATATTGCCAAATTGCTCTCCAAAGCAGTGTACAAATTTGCCCTCCCACTAGCAGTATGTAAATGTTCCTATTTCCTTTACCCTTGACAATATTTGCCATTGACTATAAACCAGATAATATAGTCTAAACCAATGCAATAGAGTTTGAGCCAGATTTACCCTATAAAATATATACCTACAATCTTTTCTCATTTTAAGTTCCTCATTCCTACTGAGAATCTACAGACCTTAAGGGGAGTATAAATTGCATGTTTCCTACCTATTTCCTTCTTACTCTGCTAAGCCCCTGTGAGAAGCTTCCCATTCAGGTGTCAGTTTGGAGCTTGTCTCTTTATCAGAAGAAACTTGCTGTCTTTCCACTTAAAAATGATGTAGTTTTTCTAGTCCTTATGGACTAGAATTTTATTACCCAACCCCAGTATCTCAGATGTACTGCCTTTAAAAAATGTCAGGATATATGAGAGTATCACAGTCTGAATACCCACATTCAGAAGATAAAGCAAAAGATACACACTACTATATATAAAATAGATAAACAACAAGGGCCTACTATATAGCATAGGGGACTATATTCAATATCTTATAATAAACCATAATGGAAAAGAATCAGAAAAAGAAGATATATATGTGTATATATGTATATATCTACATATGTAAAACTGAATCACTTTGCTGCACACCTGAAACAATGTAAAACAACTATACGTCAATAAAAATAGATAAAAGCAAAGCACAACCAAATCCTCAAAGCAGATATGATTACTGAGCAACTGAAAATGAAGGCACCAAAACTGTTGTAAAAAGATGTTTCCATGAAAAATATTATTCCCCAAATATGTTCATTCTTTACCCACTTTAGGCTTTCCTTCTCTGGGGTGTTGATGGGTAGATAGGAAATCTTTGTGTTCTCCCTCGAGTTTAAAATGTGTGACCAGCATTTCAGTCCCTTGGACCTATGGCTCCTAATGGTTTTTCTCATGGAAGTTCGTAAAGTTGTGTCTGATAGTGGACTATTTAGCTGACCTTATCTCTCATTACTGTTAGTATGGACCCTTTCATGTATAAGCGTTTTTCTTACATTTTATACAATAGTTAAAGCAGAATAGTTATTTTGATTATTATATGACAAAGAAACAAAATAAAACTTGATTGTATAGCTTAGCTTGAAGACCCAGATGTGCAAAAAAACCACAAAAAACAAAAAAACAAAAAGTCCCTGTTTTTAATTAATTATTAATTTCAATGAAATATTAATGTATAGAAAACTACTTCTTTTTTGGGATCAGTAATTTGAGATTTTTCTACCAAGAGTGGTGTCAGTTTTGCATGCAGATGGCCAACAAACACATGAAAAGATGCTCAACATCACTAATCATTAGAGAAATGCAAGTCAAAGCCACAATGAGGTATCATCTCACACTGGGCAGAACGGGCATCATCAAAAAATCTAGAGACAATAAATGCTGGAGAGGGTGTGGAGAAA
Source organism: Hippopotamus amphibius kiboko (assembly GCF_030028045.1). Taxonomy (NCBI): domain Eukaryota; kingdom Metazoa; phylum Chordata; class Mammalia; order Artiodactyla; family Hippopotamidae; genus Hippopotamus; species Hippopotamus amphibius. The sequence goes on from NC_080189.1 coordinate 163,814,429, forward strand.
AGGGAACCCTTCTGCACTATTGGTGGGAATGTAAAGCCACTATGGAAAACAGTATGGAGGGTCCTTAAAAAACTAAAAATAGAACTACCACATGACCCAGCAATCTCACTCCTGGGCATATACCCTGAGAAAACCATAATCCAAAAAGAAACATGTACCACAATGTTCATTGCAACACTATTTAGAATACCCAGGACATGGAAGCAACCTAAATGCCCATCAACAGAGGAATGGATAAAGGAAATGTGGCATATATATACAATGGAATATTACTCAGCCATAAAAAGGAATGAAATTGAGATATTTATAGTGAGGTGGATGGACCTAAAGTCTGTCATACAGAGTGAAGTAAGCCAGAAAGAGAAAAACAAATACCATATGCTAACTCATATATATGGAATCTAAAAAAATGGTACTGATGAACCCAGTGACAGGGCAAGAATAAAGATGCAGATGTAGAGAACGGATTGTGAGGACATGGGGTGGGAGATGAAGAGGAAGCTGGGATGAAGTGAGAGTAGCATTCACATATATATACTACCAAATGTAAAAGAGATAGCTAGTGGGAAGCTGCTGCCTAAAGCAGGGAGATCAACTCGAGGATGGGTGAGGACTTAGAGGGGTGGGATAGGGCCAGGGGTGGGGCGTGGGGAGGGAGTCATGGGAGGGAAGGGATATGGGGATATATGTATAAATACAGCTGATTCACTTTGTTGTACAGCAGAAACTGGCACAACAGTGTAAAGCAATTATATTCCAATCAAGAGTTAAAAAAAAGGCATGGTGTCAGTTTTGCTTTAGTTCTTTGTGAATGTGGAGTGAAGTTTGATGCTGCAATTGCCTTACAGACAATTGAAAGAAGTAGTTTGACAAGAATGGAAAGTTTGCGATCACTGAATTACTGGGCTTAGATAAACTGAGCATTCTTTGATTAATTTATCAAATAACTATCAAGTGCTTCTGTATGTCAGGTACTGTACTAAGTGTTGAAGATGAAATGATGATCAGATAGAAGCTATCTAATACCTTGTTGAGATCTGAGGTCTAGATTACATCATCTTTTTAATCAATATGGTTTTAAGGACACAAGATTCCACAGCCAAATGGAAGGATCCCTATATCTGTATAGCTTTAACATTTAACTTGAAAATTAACATTAAGAGTGTCTGATCTCTCACTGATTGTTAGAGAAATGCAAATCAAAATTATAATTAGGTATGACCTCACACTGATCAGAATGGCCATCATTAAAATGTCTACAAATAGCAAATGCTGGAGAGGATGTGGAGAAAAGGAATCCTTCTGCACTGTTGGTGGGAATGTGAATTGGTACAGTCACTATGGATCACAGAATGGAGACTTCTTTAAAAAACTAAAAATAGAGCTACCATATGATCCTGAAATCCCACTCCTGGGCATATATCCAGAGAAGACTATAATTCAAAGAGACACACACCCCAGTGTTCATAGCAGCACTATTTACAATAGTCAAGACATGGAAGCAGCCTAAATGTCCATCAACAGATGAATGGATAAAGAAGACATGATGTGTGTGTGTGTGTACACATACATATGTACACCCACACATACATACATACACAATAAAATAATGTCAGTCATAACAAAAGAATGAAATAATGCCATTTGCAGCAACATGGATGGACCTAGAGATTATCATACTAAGTGAAGTAAAGCAGACAGAGAAAGAGAAATATCATGTATCTCTTAAAAGTAGAATCTATAAAAAAAAGATACAAATGAACTTATATACAAAACAGAAATAGGCACAGAAATATGCTTCGTTTCCCAATGGCACTGAAAACAAACTTATGGTTATCAAAGGGGAAAGGTGGGGAGAGGGATAAATTAGGGATTTGGGATTAACATATACACACTACTATATATAAAATAGATAACCAACAAGGACCTACTGTATAACACAGAGAACTAGACTCAATATTTTGTAATAACTTCTAAGAGAGAAGGAAAAAGCAAATAGTAATAACTCCTAAAAGACAAGGAAAGCACAAAAAGATGAGATCAAAAGTCTCACCAAAAAGCATATATTTTCCCCTCAAGACATTTCCCAAGAGGCCAGGCAGGAAGTGGCATCAAAGAGGCTGAAAATGTGAGCAGAACCTTCAGCTGTTTCATGGAGCTGGTAGACAGAAATTGAGTCCAGATTTATCAATAAGGAGAGGCTTTGACAATATTCCATTGCTAGCTATAGGCCAACAGAAATGCTTACATATTACATCATAGTATCTATACAAAAATTTGAAAAACACACAATTTAAAATAGCCCCAGACTGGAAATAACCCACATGGCCATGGACAGTAGAGTCAATAGACTGTGTTATATTCACAAAATGGAATGTTATACAATAATAAAAATGAGTGAACTATCTACAACAATATAGATATATCTCATAAATGTAGTATTGAGTAAAATGAACCAGATACAGGAGAGTGCATATTATAATTTTCCTTTTATATGAAGTTTACAACAGGATAAACTGTTCTATGGTGTTATAGATCAGTTATCTTTTAAGAAGAATAGGGTGAGTGGAGAGAACGAGGGAGGCTTCTGGGGTGTTGGTATCATTATATTTCTTGGTGTGGATGGTGAGTACATATGGATGGTCACTCTGAATGTTATTTGAGCTCTTGACTTTTGATGTGTGCACTTTTCTGAATGTATGTTTTAATTAAAAAACGTCAGCCAAGAGAGGAACAATATATTTTGCTTGAGAAGGCTTGGAGCAAATTTGAAAATTGGCCATGATTATTTTTCCAGACAGAAGAGATAAGGAAAGAATGTTCCATTAAAGGAACAGCCTAAGCCAAATATTCAGAAGTGGGAGGATTTATGTTATTTTCAGTTAACAAGTGTTGAGTGTGTCTAGAACACTGAATATGTATAGGAAGAAGGGTAGGAGATTAGGCAAAGATATAAGTTGGATCCTGTTTGTAGAGTGTCATAAATTGGTTGCAAAACATAAAGAGATGACAGGTCCTTGAGCAGAAACTATAACATGGAATTTTGGATTGGACTGCATTTTGAAATACCACCGGGTAAAGACTGATTTTGCCAGAAAATTTTGAGTTTGGAATGTGACTTCCTTTTTCCTGCAAACCCGTTCCTTCCCAGCTTACACATGAATACAGTCTTCCAGCTCATTTTAATTAGTTCCTTGATTTATAGCAACACAAAGTAGAGTGGTTTGATTTTATCAGTTTGCATAAACAGCTCCTTTCCTGTAACTGTTGCCAGTTGTTGTCCCTCTCCTTTAGAGATGTCATTAAGTGAATTCCCCAGGTTTAAGAGGACCTACACTGAGGATCTCAGTGCCTGCAGTGGCTGGTCCACAGTCTGAGGAAATGCACCCTAAACTGTACTCTCGTATTTCAAGTGGGCCATGGATTAGCAGGAAGAGACCATAAACATACATTGCATTAAATTTCTCAGTTAGTTACCTAGGGATAAGAGTATTATCAGAGACATGGTGACCACATAGGGGAGGATCAGATGTACTGTTTCCTAATACAGCTTCACTTGGCACCCAGAGTCCTTCGTAGCAGAGAGCAGAAGCAAGAGACACTGTTCATTTGGGAATGAGTCCTTCCAAGTCTTTCAGGAAAGCTCAGGTCTTATTATGACTCTGCCTTATATGGTTGGAACTTATGTCACATTCTAAAAGAATTGACACCAACAATTTATGCATATCCATTTAGAGGAATGTTTTCAAATACTGGAATCTCTTGGCTTTATACACACATGTGGCATAGCAAGGCCACATCTTCATCTGGAGGGGGAATTGACATGCATGTGCTAGATAAGTAGCTTTGCTTCCAGCTTTGTGGTGTTCTTGAAGACACTTTTCCATACAGAAACCAATACCATAAGAGAAAAAATTAGAAATAAGCAGGAATTAGAATTTTTTTCTGAATCTTTACTGTAAGACACTTACCATGTTTTCAGTTTTCAGAATCAGTGAGATACTTTAGTTCAGGGGTGTGTACATTATTCTGTGCAGATTCCCTGATAACAGCAGAGGTGGAAATAGGAGTATGTTTTTTCTTTTTTAGGAACTAAGTCATTCCTACGTAGTGAAATTTCAGTGAGAAATGGACCTGGCTTATTTTATTAACTGCTTGAGCCTAAAGGAAAGTATCTAGACCTCCCAAAGCAGGTGGCTGATTTGCAGGAAATGTTTTTGGAAAAGTCAGTCTCCTAACTAGGTTCCCATTCCATTCCCATCCCATGTGTGTCCTATTGGCGATGATGGAGATAAGAAACTACTCTGGGTAAAAGATGTGCCAGAGATCAGGACGTACTCTTTCTCTCAATTCATGATTGACACCCCTTTGCTGGTTCATTTCAGTGCTAGGAATTGGGTAGGATTTGCCAAAACCAATCTGGAACTGGTTTCCCTGCTCTGTGATTCTGTTTCAATTGTGTATTTACTGCCCTGTCTAGTTCTTCTCTAGAGCCATAGATGAGTGTGAGTCTGTCTGCATCACAAAGTGACAGCGGTGAGTATGGTTGATGCAGGAACAGGGAGATAAGCAGGTGCTTGTGCTGAGGGAAACAGGCAAGGACCCAAAAGAGTGTGGCAGCTCGACAGTAATTGGCCTTTTGGAGTCTAGGCCTTAGGAAGATGGGTGCCTGTATCCTTGTGGAATTACCTTGTCCATAGTCTGATCTGCAGCCCTGCAGTCTCAGAGTTTCAGTTTTAATGAATGATGATGGTGGTGATGATGAGGTCATTGACATTAAGTGATCACTTACTATATGCTAAGCAGTGTCCTAAGTGCTTACATAGTGAGCTCATCTAGTCTTCACGCTAACTCTTAGGAGATAGGTACCACACTGTCATTGGAGTGAAAAAAGGGAAAGCAAAGAATGAAGATAGTTTGCTCAAAACCATACAGCTAGTTAAGAGTTGGAAATGCAATTAAAGTCCACACAGTGTGGTTTCAGACAACACTACTATAGAGACTGAACAACATGAGTAATCTAGAGTAGCACTCTCTTTCTACCTGTAAATCTCAGTCACTTCCCTGGATTAGCTTGTGGTCAGCTTGGGGCAGTTTATCCACTGTTTGAGTTATGGGATCAGAGCAGGAGGTGCTGGTCCATTTTAGAAATATTTCATTTGGGCTGTAGAAGAGGACATTGAACTATCCTTATTCCAGCAGAGTTCCCTGGCTTCACAAAGCAGAATATAAAAGGGTAGACTAAGTGAAAATAAGTGAATACAGGTACATAGGTATTGACAGGTGTTTGGGATTCAGACAGGTGGAGCAGGACTGCATATTGTATCAGTGACAGTGAGTATATTCTAGGGGAGGGGAGGGGCGTTATGTGTAGTTAAGGTAGCAGGGGGACAAGTTGTAGAGAATCTTGGACGTCAGGAAAAGGAGTGCCTTTAGACTGATGAAAGTTTACAAGTGTCCTTGTAGAATTCTTTATTGATCAATAGACTATTTTGTCATGATTGGCCTCATAATATATGATATATTAAAATTTCCATATTTGCTGTTTATGTTAGTGACATTTTAGAGTAAGGATTCCCTGGTGAAATTTAGAAAGACACCTTAATCACACCAGCAATATTTATATGAATGCTTTCTAAGGTTCTAAAGATGGTTTACTTGGAGAACTCCCAAAGATGGATAATGCCATTCATTGAATAAAGATTCTTATTTTTGTACTTGGGAATCTTGTTCTCTTCTTAAACCTTCGTCCCTTAGGGTTGATAATGGACTGTATCTTATTTGGGGGCCTCATTTCATTGGCTGCATTAACCATACTGATCCTGGAGTTGGAAGACCTTAGAAAGATGCCAGATTCTAACAGTCAGAGTCTGTGAATCTTGGGCACATGTTATAAACAGGCTATGGCTGTATGGAGTAATGGAGGTCTCTAGAGGGGTGACACAGAAGAGTCACAATTTATGTAGAGATTACATTCTAAAATTGACACATGAATAAAATTAAAAATGCTTAGAGTCAGCTTTATCCTTAACAAGGCTTTAAAATCACTCCCTGAAGTCCAGGACCTTTGAAACCTCCAAAACCAAGAGTTAGCATCCTTGATTTCTCTGTGCGTTTCTGTTAAGGCAACTCTTAGCAGGAAATACAAAGGCCAGGTCTACTTGGAATAAGGCAAAACGTTAGGTGGTAAATAGACAATTCTTTCACTCCCTCATTGCTCCCTGAGTATGGCAACTGAATTGGTGTAAGTTACGTGTAAATATGATGCACCTCTACTGTTCTGTTTATTGTGCTAATAAGTAAATTGACTTGTATTATGCTTTAACTGTTTCAGGTTCATTGATTCATTTTTTTGTAACTAATGTATGAAGACAACGTTGAAAAAGCAGTTAAGACATATCTTTTTTAACTGAAGAGCTCGAACTCTGGTCAGGGAAACAGACAAGTAAACAAATGGTTATCAAACAATTTGTGAAGTTCTTTAATGAGGTATTGCCTCAGTGTTTCAGGATCATAGCAAAGAGGCCAGTCAAGCCGTATGGGGGTCAGGAAAGGGCTGTAAAGTGGAACATGCTGGTCCAAGCCACCATCTTTTCTCACTAGATTGCTGCAACAACCTTCTAAATGCTCTCCCTGCTTCTGTTTTCACCTCTAGTTTTCCCTGTTCCCCAAGTCTGTTCTGGGTCCCTAGCATCCAGAAGTATCCTCTTAAAACATGAAAGGAACATACACATTCCTCTGCTCAAAACCTTCCAGTGGCTTTCCGTCTTGCTCAGAAGCAGATCTCAGGATCTTAGGAGACCTTTAAGACCTTGTGGGCTCTGGCCCTTACTCCCTCTCTGCCCTCATCTCCAGTTTGCTCCTCACTATTCCCCCTGATCCAGCCTCTTCAGCCTCCATGATGTTCTTTGATTATGTCATAATCGACTGCTCAGAACGTAGGTAATTGCTGTCTGTCTGCCTGGAATTCTCTTTCCCTAAATGTGTACAGGGCTTGTTCCCCAGTGTTTTCAAGTCCTTGCTGAAATATCACGGTATTTTAGAGGCCTTTCCTAGCTGTCCTGCATAAACAATAGCGAGCCTCCACCCCATCCTAGCACACACATTCTCTTTTAGCTTGTTTCTCATCATCTGACATACTGTAAGTTCACCGATTTATTTGCCCCATCCCCTCAGATCTTAAGGTCCATAAGGGTAAGATTTTATTTCTTCCACTTTGGGACCATACCTGTGCGTATGGTATTCATTCAATAAATATTTGTTGAATGAATAATTTGTTTTTCTTCTCTTGTAATGTCCTCCACATATATTTGCCTAGTAAGTGGATGGATAGATTAATGATGAGTATATTCTCTTGGCACCAGCAGAAGCGATTATTCCCCAAAGGACTATTTCTCTGGAATGACTTTACAGTTCGTAATGGGGACACAAGATTTAATCAGAAGTTGTCAGGAACTCTTGGGTTCTGCCGAGATAACATCTCAGTCATAATTGGAAATGGCCTTTTTTCATTTGCAATGATGGAAAGCAGGGTTTGGTGTTGAGGAGAGGAAGGAGGAGAGGATTAGGCTGGCCAAGAGAGCCTCCCTCATGTTGAAAAATTTGATTTGTAATACCTGGTTAGCTGTTAGATTAAAAAATATGTGTGTATGTTTGTGTGTGCCTGTGTGTGCACCCACCTACTTCTCTTTATGTATATTGTATGTTTACGTATGTACTTTTGTATATGTAAGCATAAATACATGTGACCTAAAGAATCAAAATAAAAGATCCTGAAAGTCCAAGGATTTGAACACCACAAAGGACTCTGAAGAGTCAGTGGAACCTTTGATGCTTGGGGAATTAAAAATACGGGGAAGGCTTACAGAGTTCCCCTAGTGCACTTGTGGCTCACTAGCTATTACTTTCTGCTGAGTCTAGACGTACAGCAGTGAGTAGCAACAACAACAAAAGTCCCTGCTTTCATAGAGCTTACGTTATGGTAGATGGAAACAAAGTGTAAGACAATAAATCTGAAATACTGTATATGGTGATACGAATACTTTGAGGAGAGAAAAGAAAATATAACGTGGGGAGGGAGTGGAAGGTAATAGAGTGCCATTTTAGAAAGCTGGGTTGGTAAGGAGCTGACGTTTGCTTGAGAAGAAGTCAAAGGATCAGTCATTGCAAAGACCTGAGAAGGAGGTGCTTGTGGAATTTATGGGATATGCAAGAAAACCAATTAAGCAAGACCAGGTTACATGGAGCCTTTAAGCCATGGTAAGGAACTTGGGTTTTATTTGGATTACAGTGAAAAGCCACTGGGCACTTTTTAGCAGGGAAGTGATTGCTCTGAATTTAGAAGGATCCCTCTGGCTGGTCTATGGGGGATGGGCCATAGTATACACTAGTAGAGACAGAAGATGGGTAGGTGGTTGCTGTTACCAGGCAGGCAAGAAAATAGAAGAGTGTGAATGAGAGTAGTAACAGTGGGATGGTAAGAAGTGGATGGGTGTGGGATAGAGTCAGTAGGATTTATTGATGAATTGGGTGTTGAGTGTGAGAGGTGAGTGGTTGAGGATATCTATTAGTCAGGATAAGCTAGGTTGTGTTGTGGCAACAAACTACTCTGGAATATCAGAGGCTTAAAACAAAAGAGGTTTATTGTTCACTCACACTCATATCCTTTGTGTGTTGGCTGGTGGCCTTGATATTTTTATTATTATTCTCACTCTGGGACGTGGGATGACAGGGTAACCACTCACTGGAACATTGGTGGTTGAAGGAAAAGAGAAATTTAGAGGATTTCAAACTTAGAAAATGAAATGTTTGGCCTGGAATGACACTTATAACTTCTGCTCAAAATGAATTGGTCAAAAGTAATTACACAGCCCCACCTACCGCAAGGTGGCCAAGAAATACAATCCTATATCATGTCAGGGAGGTAAAGGGTCAGAACTACTCAGATAGCAGCACTATTAACTCCACAATATCTTCCAGGTTTGAATAACTGTTAATAACATTGTCTAAGTGGAGACGCTTGGGAGGAATAGGCTTGGGAAAGGTGAAATCAATATTTCTCTTTTAGCCATGTTTAATTTAAAAGCCTGTTAAGTGGAGATGTCAAGAAAACAGCTGGAAATGTGAGTCTGATGATCAGAGGAAAGCTATGGCTAGAGATGTAAATTTGAGCATCAACCATATATATATAATATTGAAAGGAATGAGACTCACAGAATGTAGTTGGAATCAGGAAGAGGGCCAAAGACAGAACTCTTGGACCCTTAACAGGTAGAGGTCGTATAGAGGAGTAACCCACAAAGACAACAGAGAGATTATTTAGGTAGATAGAGACACTAGAGGGTATGGAGTGTTAAAAGACCTTGAGAAGCAAATCTTGCAAGAAGATGAGAGGTCAAGGGGAATGAGAATTAATTATTGGTTCTGGCAAGCTATTGACCACTCCCATGGGGTGACATGGGTAAGAGACTAATTTGAAGTGAATTGAGGAGAGAATAGTATGTGCAGAATTAATGAAAGCACGTATAGACAACTTTTGGAAGAGATTTTCTCTAATCAGAGCAGTCAAATGAAGTCTGTAGTGAGAAGGGACATGGCACCAAGAAGATAAGAAGTTAGAAGGGGAGCAGATTTGCGGCCAAGAGGATGATTTTTTCTCTGGAAATGCTTTGACCTAAAAGAAAGGCAGCCAAATGAAAAATACCCAGATATTAGTTGGAGATATGAATCTGAACATAGAGGAGACTCAGAGCCGGCATGAATATTTAGAAGCCCTCTGCATACAGAAGAGTTGGAACTGGGAATGTCAATGAGCTCTGATAGAAAATGTGTAGAGAAAAAAGAGTGGAGAGATCAAGATTGAGCCTTAGGGAACACACATTAATAAAATCATGAGAAGAAAGAGTAGCTAGTTAAGAAATGGGAGAAAATAGGTTGGCTAAATTGTGTGTCATAGAAATCAAAGAAAGAGTTTCAATACCTTTTCAAGAGGTTTTTCTTCAAGTTCTATGTTCTCATAAATATGTAGTCCACATTCTATACTTCAGGCTAAATTTGCTGTAGACACTATTCCAGTTGGTTACATATGTAGCTAAGAACTGTAGAACACTTGTGGTGATGGATTTTTTGTCTCAAATACATACATTTGATGCTCTTCACTTCTGTTTTTGCTATTATTTCTTCTCATCATTATGAAATTTCTCTAAAGCTGACTTAAAGATATTATTAGTGCCATACTCATCACTGTGTTTTTCTTCTCTTTCTTTTCCTCCTTCATCTTCATCCTCATCAGTTGTCACCATCATCATCATCCAAATAATTATCATCACCTCATTGGAGTAGTTATTTTGGTATTTTAGTAATTTGGCTAGAACTCCTGAGAGGCATGCATTTTAGGATAGCGGTATATTGACAGCACTTTCGATTATATGTTGAGTACTTATTGAGTGCTTACTTCAGAGATGAATGTGATTCCTGCCCTAAGTTCTTTTAGGTCAGTTTCCTGGGAAAGATAACAGAGATTCAGGAAGGAGAAGAGGTGATAGGAGTGAATACAAGAGATTAAGTCTTCAACTATAGGTGTCGCTAGAATAGAGAAGTTTTTTCGCTATTCAGGTTAGTTAGCTATAAGAAGCATATGTAGATAAATAGTCCTGGAATGTAGATGTAGGGTAAGATGGTGACTACATATCTTAATATCAAATAGAAGAAAGGTGGACTGTCTCCTTCTTCAAGCTAGGGATAATGTAGTTTTATGACACATCTTCTCTGGCGTATAATTTGGTTCATTGTCAGTTCTGGTGGTCTGTTGGGCTTCTTGGTTGAACCCTCTCACCCTCTGCTTCTCTCCCCCTTCCCTCCCTTCTTTCTCTCTCCCTCTTCCTCCTTCCCTTCCTCCCCAGAACTTCTTACTCCTCCTTTTGAATTTGTTCTATCAGTGACTTGATATCTATCTAGTTACCCAAGCCAGAGACTTAGAACTCACTGTTGCTTCCCGTCTTTCCTTAAATACTCCTCCAAGACCCATCTGTCCCTAAGGCATGTCGATTGGACTCATCTCTATCTTATCCGTTGCTACTTTCTTAGTACAATTGTTCATTCTTTTCTGAATGGTTGTCATGTGATAGACCACAGACCAAGTATAGGACAGCAGTATGAAGAAAAGATTGAAGGAGGAGACATTGGAGTTGGAATTAGGACTCATTAGGAATCTATATCATACTAGTCCATGTGAGACTTATTTCAGACTCTATTTCCCCAGGGACCATACCATTGACCATTCTGCTTTGAGAATCTGCTGCATCCCATACATATTCCTCTCCTGACATCAGGGTACATATATGTTTACTTGTGTAACACCTCTGCTAAAAGGTAAGTTCCTTAAGGTCAGGAAGCATACCGTTTCTTACAGAGCCTAGCAGTTGTTTACTGAATGATTACAGAAAATGGAGGGCAGAACAGAACCAGTGGCAGCAGGAATGGAGTAGAGAAAATGAATGTGAAAGACGTTGGATATGGAACCAAGTGGACTTGTGACAAATTGATACTGGGGCAATGAGGAGGGAAGGATCAGATATATCTTCACAACTTTGAACTTGGGGGACTATTAGCAGAAATAAGGAATCTGGGAGGAGGAATCGATGAGTTTGTTTTTAAACAGGTTGATTTTGAAGTTCTTTGGAGAATTTTAATTTTAGGTAGATGATTGTTCCAGCAGACAATTCAATTTGGGTTGTGGGGCTTTGGAAAGTGTTTGGTCTAGAGATAAATATGTGTGAGTGGAAGATATTACCAGTTGAGATAGAGTAGTGAAAAAGGGGAAGAGAGCCTTCATCAGATGCTTGGGGAAAGCCTCTTTTTTAAGCAGTTTGGAAAAGATGCTGATGACAGAGGCAGAAAGTGAGTCATCAAAGAGTTACTTGGAAAGTGTACAGTCAGGAAACCCTGGAAAAGAGAATTTTGAGAAGGAAGTGATAGACAAAAAATAGCTATTTCACAGATATTGACTGTTCTGAGGACTGAGGCCTATTTACATTTAGTTAATAAACATTAGTAATCTTATTTCAGAATTATTTACTCACAAGTTTAAAATGGTTTATCTTAGAAAGCCACTAAGTTAAAACAGTATTTTGAATGCTGCGGAGACAAGGCGGTAAAAAGTCTCTCCTCTTTCATCTGTGGTTAAATAAAATACCTTTTATTGGTTTTTCTTGGAACTGTGTCCTCTAGCCACACAGTCAAGTGGAATCCAGTGATAGAAGCCAAAGAGATAAAAGCTAAGTGTGTTGATTTATCCCATTGCCACTTCTGACATTCTCTGCTCATTGCAAGGTGTTAAGCAGTAGAGTTAGAGTTATTGATAGAATTCAGATTGATGCCTTGCCTTTTGTTTGCCCTGGATCTAGGGGCATTCTGGTCTCTCTTGATTTTTTGCCGTTTCTGTGCATTCATAGTTTGAATAAGAGTAAGAGAGCCCTAGATAGACCCTAAGAATCTTTTAGGTGCAATAGGCCATGGTGTTAGCATTTTATTCAGGGCAGCCCACAAGGAGGCCAGAGAGAAGGATGCCATTATCCATGTCTTCCTCAGTCCTTGGATTGTGGTAAATACAGAAGACACTGCTGATCAAAATTATGTTAGGCAGGAAAATAAACATTTTCTACTTTGGGGATGAAAGAAGATATAGACAAGGACACGGCCAGTTAACTGGTCCCTTAGAAATGGGGAAACTAGTGAGCATGGGGTCAGTGCTATAAAAGTTCCAGGAAAGGTCATTGGTAAACTCTGCAACCATAAATTTAACTTTGTACTATTTGTTTGTTTACAGGTAGAAACACTTTACTATCCTTTTTTAGTGTCAGCATCTCCTTAGGAAGCGTTTAAAGAAACACCTGATAGTGGTTACTTCTATGCCAGTCCAAAAATAAACTCTAAAGATCAAAGAGCCAGAGGTAAAAGTGGGTAGGTTGTCCAAAGTCTTAGCTTCCTCTCAGGATATCTATTAGACCTTTGGTAATAAGAAGGTCCCCCAAATACCATGTATTCCCTAGGCTCATTGCCTACTTTTTGTTTCCTTAATCACTCCAGTTTGGCCTGATTAGATGGTGCCAAGCTTTCCAGCTGCTGATTTGGATTTCAAGGAAAGTTGGTAAATGGAGTGACACACTGATTCAAATATCCAGCAATGTACAAGTCTTTGTTGAGGTTTTGTCTGTGAACCAAGGAGTTTCCTAGATGGGGATGATTTTCTGAGAAGTAGTCATAGCATTGTGGCAGAATAAAGGTTGTTTCTACACTGTTTTGTCCCAAGTAATTGGAATACATGGGCCAACCATGCAGCCTAATGGTTTTAAGAATCCATTTGGGAGTCAGATGGACTTGAGTTCAAATGCTTGCTCAGCCACTTGAAAGCTTTGTGAGCCTGGGTAAGTCATTTGACTTCTCCAAGACTAAGTTTTCTCATCTATAAGGTGGGATGATGATACCACATAGAAATGTTGTGATAATTACAGGGAAATCTAAGTATAAAGTATTTATTCACTGGTCTTGACACCTAGTATCTATCCTTCATTATTAGTAGCAGGTGGAAAACTGAACGCCTCAGCAGACCTGGCCAGTATTGCCTTCCCGTGGCCTCCAACAACTCATCAAGCCCTCTCAGCTTTATTTCTGAAATTTTTCTAGAATCTTCCCCTCCTTCCATTTTCATCATCACTGCTCTAGACCTAGACATTACTTTCTCTTATTTGGATTTTTTTAATATGCTGCACACAGTTGCCATACTGTTTTTCATAAAACTTGTTTCTGATTATGTTTTTCCTGCTCTGGATCTTCAGTGCTTAGCTTCATTTTTAAGACTGTGATTTGACACAAACTTATTTTATCAGCGTGATCATTTTTTTTTTTTCATTTTCTTTATGCTTTTCTCTTCCATGACACATCATCACCAAGCCATAATAATTCTTTTCATTGCACTTTTTATACTTTTGGTCTTATATATGTCATGTTGCTGTAGATTTTCAGGTTGTTTTTCTGCTTTTTGTTTGTTTGTTTTGCTTCCTTTTAATTCATATCCTATGGCCACCAGATTAATCTTTTATATGGTGCCAACCTGACCTCATGACTCTCCCACCTGAGTGGTTCCCTACTGCCTTTAGAACCAAATTAAAACTTTGCAGCTGAAGGCAGGAGGTCTTGTGGGTTCTTACCCAGGCTCCTTTTTAACCATCTTCTCTACCATCACTTCCATCCGTCCCGCTCTTCTATGTAATTCAGCCATACTGATCACTCTCCATTCTGTGAATATGCCAAGATTTTTCACCCCTGTCGCTTTTCCCCCATTTTGTTTCTCTTACTTTTCTCTTTCTCTTGGTAATGCAAGTCATTTATCAAGCCTCACCTTAGTACTCTATCCTTTGGAAGGTAAAGGTAAATTTTTTGATTGGCCCTTCCTCCCACTCATAGGTTGAATTAGGGCTCATCCTTGCTTTCGTGGTAAGTGGGAATATTTTTTAAAAACCTTTGTCATGCAAATTGCTGAGTTTTCTTACTGTCTCCCCTTCTAACAGGGGACTTACTTACTATATCTTTTTCATCTTTGTATTTCCACACAACATGACACTGAGTGAATAATGAGCATATAAATAACTGAATAAATGTGTTTCCTTTAATAGAGTAAAATCTTTGACAGAAGAGCCAGTGTCTCTTTCTTCTTCATATCCCCCACATTTCCCAGCATGAGCCTTTGTATATATAGTATTTGCTCAATAAATGCTCGGTGAATGAATAACAACATACATGTCTGTATTCTCCAGAACATGCTAAGTTCTCCAGGAAGGAGATTCTGTTGTGAAAATTAGATAGCTTCTAGCACAGGGAATCGTACATAATTCATGCTTTGTTTAATTCTTGTATTTAATATTTGCTTTGATTTGAACTCCAGCTATGGTGGGTTGTGAGAGTCAGGCAGCCTCTCTTTATTAGATAAGCACATACTTGATAAAGCTGTGGGGTCAAAAACCTGGAGGCTACGCATAGCTGGTAATTTAAACGTAAGAGACAGTGCATCCTAGGATTGGATTACTAGTGTTGATAGGCCTGGACAATTTTCCATTCTTACTTGGTTCTTCCTCTCCAAACCTGAGAAATTCATGTATGGCAAGCCTCAAAGCAGGCAGGCTTTACCCTGAGGGAGATATTCCAAGTCAAACTTTAATAGGGGCTGGGGAATGAGAAGAGAGACAGTATATGTATTTCCTTTGGCTACTGTAACAAAGTATCACAAACGGGTGGCTTAACATGCAACAGAAATTTATTCTCTTATAGTCTTGGAGGTCAGAAGTCCAAAATCAGTTTCCAGTTTCACCAGGAAGATTTCAAGGGGTCCACAAGGCCACACTCCTCCTGGAAGCTGTAGGGCAGAACCTGTTGCTTGACTCTTCCAGTTTCTGGTAGCTGTTGATATTCCTTGACTTGTGGTTGCATCTCTCCAATCCTGCCACCACCTTCACATTGTCTTCTCTCTGTATGTCTAATCTCCCTTTGCTTCACTCTTACAAGAATACAGGTGATTGCATTTAAGGTCCACCTGGATAGGATAGGATACTCTCACCTCAAGAGCCTTAACCACATTTACAGAGACCCTTTTCCAATAAGGTAGTATTTTACAGATTTTAGCAATTAGGACCTGATATCTTTGGGAAAAATTATTCAGCCTTCCAAAGAGACAGGTGGTTTTCCCCTTTGCAGACTCAAAGTGCTTATTCCTCTAGGAACTTGGTTTGCTTACAGACATACCTCATGAGTAAACAGTGTTCAAACTGATGGCCCACTTAAAAGAAGCCAGGGGCTACTGCGAGGATAGGGCTGATTTAGGTCAGTCTAATGTCGCTGGACAGGTGGCTATGGTAACATTCCAAGCTCTCATTATGAAAATAAACAATGAATACTTATTGAGGAGCTGAATAAGTACTAGAAGAGCTAGTTGGAGTTCTGGGCAAGTCAGCAGTGGCAGCCAGTTCCTGGCCCTGTTTTGGATGGATCATGGTCTAGTTCTGGGGGAACAGATGTGCTCAGCTAGCCCGGCACTCACTCTTCTGTGTCCAGCATTTGCTTTTGCCATGTTTTTCACTAGGAGGGTCACAAAGGTTGTAGGTGGTCCCTGGGAGGGGAATTCAGGTGGGATCAAGAGAAAGGAGCTCTGGAGCGGGCCCCTTGTTCACGGTCAGAGCAGGGTCTTCACCAGTTTTTGAATGAGCGAACTTCAGCAGTTGAGTTTGGAAGCAGACTCTTCCTGGCTCCTCCACACCTCCTTTACCCCTCTCTCATATAGCCTAAGCAGGGCATGGACCCCAGGAGAGCTCTTCCACAGGGCTTTGATGGATGCTCTGAGCGTGCTTCATTCAGTGTGTCTACTTGACTATAACCTGCTAGCCTAAGCCTCAGGCAGGAGAGACTCCCATTTCTAGTGATTCTCTTGTAGTCCAGCTAGTTGGAGAAGCTAGATTACAGGAGGGATCTTATGGACACATTGTTTGTTTTCTTCTGTTGTGCAGAGGTAGGATAGTAATAGTTGAGCACAGGCTCGCAAGTTAGACTTACTTGCATTTGATTCTGGCTTTGCTATGTAATAGCTGTTTGACCTTAGATATTAAAATCTCTGACTCCCATTTCCTCTTCTGTAAAATGAAGATCATTGTAACCAACACTTAAAATGTGCCAAGAGCTATTCTAAACTCTCTACGTTTACTTAATCTTCTAGTCCTCACAACAACGCTATGGGGTAAGTGTACTATGATTATGCCACTTCAGAGATGAGGAAGCTGAGGTACACAGAGGTTTAATAACCTGCCCATGTTATACAATAACAAGTAGAAAAGCAAAGATTTGAACCCACATAGTTTGACTTCAGCAAATGTCTCTTAACCCTGTGTATGGCCGTTCTCTTACTCTCTGTACATCCCCTGCTCGACCAGGTCCTGCTCCACTCACATGACTGTCCAGTCTTGTTAATTGCAGGGCTTAGTCAGTAAGTGCCTGTGTGCTTGCTCACTGCCCCAGCTCTGGTCTCCCTGGCAACTGATGAGCCAACCTGACATCAATTCCCCCTATAAGTGGTAGCCTCCTCTTCCCCTAAGTAGGGAAGATGCCATGTCCTGCCTCCTGTCTGCTCCACACAGTGGGGTGTCGCTCCAGGAACTTCTGCTGTGGGCCAGTAAGGTCCCCTGTTCAATAAACCGTTGATGTCTCTGTCGCTGTTTCCGGGCTCTTTCTTCGGTCTCCAGGCTGGGCAACTACAAGGTTTGTAGGCCTGTGGGGTGCAGCCCAACGATTGAAGAGCCAGCCAGGAAGCCGAGGAAACTCTTGTGAGCGCCGAGATGTCGGGAAATAAGGACGGGAAGGGAAAGTTGTGGGGGTGATCCCGAGCTGGCCGTCCACTAGCATGTGGGGCCCTGTGGCAGCTGACTGCCATGGGAGATGTCTTTCTCTCCATTATATTGATTACATCCTCTTACCAGTTTAAAAGTGTCAGCCCCACACTGTCAGGCTCATCTGATTGCACAGGGGTGGCTGGTGAATACAGACAAAATGCAGAGACCTGGGTTATCTTCCCAGTACTTAAGTGTTATCTGACCCACCACCTCTAAACAGTTACAGATGCAGGCTTTAGGGATATTAACTCAGGGACAGACTTGTGAATTGGATGTGGCCAGTTACCCGAAAAGGTTTGCTTTGGGGCTTGTGGCAACGGCAAAATAACAAGAGTAACCTTGGGCTTCTGGCCCCAGCTGTGGAAGTGTTGGAAGTGGGCAGAGCAACCATATAGTGTGATGGGACACCAGCTATATGCATCTACTAAGCATTACAACAGGTTGAAGACCTTACAAAAGGCCTACCTGAGTTATCGAGCAACACAGAAAGTCACTATTTGGGGTGTAGAACAGCTGTGTGCGATATAAAGACCCCCATGGCAATTAGTGACCCACAAATCCACTTTACCAGCCATGAGGTTCAGGAATAGGCTGATAAAAATGACATACACTGGCATTTCCACCTGCCTTACAACCCCACTGCTGCCCGGCTTAATTGAAAAGATGAACAAACTACTTGACAGTTGAAACCCACTCTCTCAACACAAGGACCAGGAGGATAACTCGAGCCCTGTGAACTGTAACTGAACATCCCGGGAGCAATGGTCTCTATGCCTACGCAGTGTTAACCCAGAGGCAACTAGTCAACACCATCTGACTTCATTTGTTAACCACTAAGGGACCACTGCCAACTATTGGTCAGGACAGTAACTCACTGTTGCCCTTGCCACAGGACGTACCCTGGGGAAACACATTATAAAAAGGCCCTGGGACTGGCAGGTAAGTCCCCTGGGTTTACGGCCCTATGGGGAACAAGATTAGAAAAGAACTTTGAATTTACCTGTCTTCTACCTGCCCCACCTAAGACTACTAAGGTAATTAATCCAGGCCCCCTACTGCAGAAAGGCACCATTCTATTAACCCCGTGGTCTGTTGCTAAACCGCCTTTCCAGTATTTGGCACTGGCTGTGGGGACTAGGGTAGACAGGCGGTATGGTCCTGCAGACAAGGACAGAAACCACAGGCAGAGGTGGAGTTATCTCAGGATGCTGCTACTGCTTGTATTTTGCTTGATGGTCCCGATCTTCCCTGTATTGTGCCTGTTAAACCTCTTATATTTCACCCCTAGCCTAAGCAGAGGGAAATCTGTTTGCAGAGGGGGCAACAATGGTGCCTCACTGTGAAATGAGTCTGATTGCTGGGTCTACAGCGAGATGCCGTTGTTGTTCTCCTCTGGCCTTCCATGAAAAATTGACCCAGTAAGCAGCTGGCTTACTCTTCAGCTGCTGGTGTCTGTATTGCATTTGTGGTGTTTGGTTGCAGTGCGCCTCTAAATGACCCCAGGGGTGTCACAGAAGAGGGGTGGACCAAGATTGGAAGGATCATGCAGGGTATGTAGCGATGGAGTGTGTGGTCAGGCCACTCAAGATGGCTGTTCCCTTGCTCCTTGTATATCTTCTCGACCAGTCCCTGCTTCACTCACATGACTATCCAGACCTCTTAATTATAGAGCTTAAGCAGTAACTGCCTGCATGCTTGCCCCCTGCCCCAGCCCTGGTTTCTCTGGAAACTGATGAGACAACCTGACATCAATTCCCCTGTAAATGGTAGCCTCCTCCTCCCCTGAGTAGCGTGTGGCTGCCATGTCCTGCCTGCTGTCTGCTGTACACAGTGTACTCCAGGAACTTTTGCTGCAGACGTGTAAGATCCTCTGTCCAGTAAATGACTGATGTCTCTTTCGCTGTCTCTGGGCTCTTTCTTTGGTCTGGGAGCTGGGCAGCTACAAACCTTCAGGCCTGTGGGGTGCAGCCCAACACCCTGGCTGTGCTGTCTCTTGTGCCTCAGGTTGTCGTGTGTAGGGTGGCCATCCAACCCAGGTCATCTTGGAAAGTTCTGGGTTACCTGTTGTCCAGGTAACTTATTAAGTGCTCTCTTCTACTCTCAAAAGTAGTGTTATATCTTGGTTTGGATCTGTATCTTGGTTTGGATATTTGCCATATGAGGATTAAATTTTACGTAAAATACTAATTTTACGTAGCATACTAAGACCAATACCTGGCCCATGGAAGGCCCTCTACTAAGGTTAGCTGTTGCTACTTTTGCTACTTCTGCTACTACTGTCATGGTTGCTGCCATCATCCACAGTCATCCCAAGCCTGGGAGGCTTAGAGCTACGGGGTTAACTCAGGTTCTGCAGATGCATATCATGGGAGCCACCATTCCCCATTTTCACAACCATATTAGACATTGCTCACTGGTCACAGCACAGTAATCTTATTTTGTGTCCTAGGCAGCCGCTCTTAATTGACCAAACTTGACATATGAAATTAAAATTATTTGCTATACTTAGTTTCATTGAATCTAAGATCCCAATGTATGGAGACTCTGCATTTAAGCTGAGCTTGTGGGTTTCTCCATTTATATTGAAACTTATTTGATTCCTAAGAGTGAAAGTGAACTTTGAATCTCTTTAGGCACCCTGTGTCCCTTTCCTGAAATATTCCTCTCTGCCTGTTTCTCTATCATTTCTACCTCCAAAATAAATAATATTTTTTAATAGTTTCCTATTCCCTGCCTGTAATTTAATCTCATCGTAAAAGACTATTGAAATACTGTAGAAATGGACAAAATATAGAGTAGTGAGTTGTAATAGGAATTATAGTCGACACCTAAGATCCAAGACTTGAAAAAGCTTTCTTTAAATATGATTTGTGTAACTGGTAGTGAAATTCATTTCAGGTTGGTTTTACGTGGTATAAGGGACATCTAGTGGTTATGTAGGTCTCTGCAGATGTACTAAAGGTAGAGTCACAGGTGTAAGTACAGAGGCTAAGGACCATCACCTTGAAAGGGAGCCCCCAAAAGGAGATTGGCCTCGTTTGTTGCACGACAACTCTTTAGTTTGAAGTTAACAAAGGGTAAAGAAACCTGTTTAGAAAAAATCAATTTGAGTCCTAGCATTTCTGTGTATATTATTGTCAGTTTGAACCCAACTCTTATTTGCTGTCTTTTGCAGAAGGTAGGAATGATTCTGTTGTCAGGTACCTGCCAGCTGGACATATTCTTCCTATACTTTCATCTATTCTGCTGATTGTAGAGGGGCTCTTTGGACCACTTTGAAAAGCCATCTGATTAGAGCCTTTATTAGGCTGGAAGCAGAGCTGCTTAGCAGGCTAGGCAAGAAATAGTTGATAATTGCTTCTGACAGGCAGATCCCCTTCTTAGAAAGTTGGGTGACCATCAGGAAGCCATACATCTCTGGTCCACAGGTACTTTATATAAATGAATGGGCTTCACATTATAAGACGATGAACTGTGAAGCCCCTGTGTAAACCTGCCCTCTTAGCCCTAGAAAGTCCTCCTCAAGCTTGTGCATTGGTAAGCACCTTTTGGTATAGTCTGTCACTATCCGTGATTCTGAACTCACTGCTTTCATTTTTCTGGACTGCGTGGAATACTTGGCTTTCCTGATATGCTACTGTTGTTTCCAGTCAACTATATTCTTGAAGGTTCTGTTTCATTGAGTCCTTTTATAGTAGTTCTCCCTTGCTCGTTTGCCTTTGGGCCTTTCATAAAATCTTTCTTCAAAAGCTATTTGGCATTCCTTTTGTAATCTATATTCTTGCAGTGTATTTGGTGGCGGCCAGAAGTTGCTAGCCATGGCCAAAGGCTTCATTGTTGAAGATTCATTCTTGTTTTTTTGACTCTGGGTGCAGGAGATAAAGGCTCTGAAGTATTGTTTCAAAATCTGTTTTCTATGGCAGTCCAAGCTACATAGTTGTAGAGAGGTGTACAGTGGTCTCTTAGCCTGCTACAGAGTGGGAGGCAGTGCTGGTGCTCAGCTTTGTTAGGCAGTCTCTTAAGAGTATCTTGCTAGAATTTGCAGTTGTTTCTTTTGCTGCTGCTTCTGTTAGTGTTCTGCCAAGATACACAAACTAATGACAGCTGCCACTCTAGGGTGCAGACCTTTCCATATTTATAACCTTAAAATGTAAACACATTTCCTAACTATGCACACTAGGGAAACAACCAACTATTCAATGGTTCCATGAGATTCTTTTTAACTGTGATACTTTAGCTTTCTACATTCTCATTTTGTCACTTATTGTCAAGCAGAATGAATATAGAGGCTTCTTTCTGCATTACAGTCCTCCTTGACTTAGAGGCATCAGGGTGTAGACTTTGTGATCTTCCTTGCCCTTCTTCCTCTCCTTTCATCCACATCCTTCTGAAAACATACATTGCATTGCCTTTGTGCCAGGCACTGGGATAGACAAAAAAGCACAATTTATTCTACTTGAGAAGCACCCAGTCTATTGGGGGTGGGGGTGAGAGACAGACAATTACAGCACAACGTGATAAAATCTGTGATAGCGATTGCAATACGGAACCATGGGAGCAGAGGGAAGAAAATCAGCTGTGGGTGGCTGTAGAATGGGCCAGCATGTTGGGAAAGGCTTCCAAAGTAGGTGATACCTGAACTATGCCTTTCATGGTAAGCAGCAGGTATTCAGATAGAGAATCCAGGTGAGACTTACGCTGGGGATGGTTTATTGGAAGAACTGCAAAACTTTGGCAAGGCTGGTGACAGTGAGGAGGGGACCAGGTCAGGAAGACTTTTATGTAATGCTTAAAAGTTTGCATTTGATTCTGAAGTTTGTAGAGAACCATTGAAGGGTTTTAAGCAGGGAAGGACATGGTATCCCCAGGGAAAGCAGTAGGATGATTAGGGTCATTTCTAGTCCTGAGAATAAAAATAACAGTAGATTCTTAGTGATTCAGGAAGGCACCTTTTAAATTTTGTCACCTTTCTAATCAAACTGCTAAAGGCTTCCTTTCTACTCTAATGGTTCCTTTTTTCCCAATTGCATAATGGCTATATTTTTAGAGCTTTTCATAATCAAGTACCACCTACTAATCTGATCTTAGTTCCTCTGCTTTGTGACATGTAACTTTCACTGTAGTCAAGTTGGTGCCCTCATCAAATATTCTAAGACAGAAGGAAACGTAGGTGTTCACTGGGTAGGTCTGTGTAGTACTTAAGAAAATACAAGAATTTAGAGCGTGTATTTGTTGAGCCCCAGCTGTGTGCCAGACACTGGGGATACATTGGTTACCCCATCAGAAACACGCAGCCTCTTTGTTTAGGAAGTCTAGAAGGCCATAACATCGCCATTCCTAGAAAGCAAAAGGAAGAGAAGTACAATCTGGGTCAAGTTTCTGCATATTCATTAACTGGAAGAACAGATACCTCACGCCAATTCTGATATAAAATACACATATAAAGCATCCTCCAACATTTCTAAGCATGTTGGTGCCAGAGATTATATCTCATGTTACTTCGTGTCCTCCATGGTCTAGAGCTTAAGTTATTTAACACATTTACATGGATTTTTTTTGTTGTTTATAATATTCTTAACTTACATTAAGTTGGCTTAATTAATATTCTTAATTTACATTAAGTTGGTTTTTGTGTTACCGGATAACCAGAGTGGAGATAGATTCACCTCAAGTTCCAGCTCTGTGACTGGTGGTAACTTCATACAGCACTACCTGGAGAATTCTGAGGCTTTGTCTGGATTTAGTGAGCAAGGGAGTAGACTAGAATTACATCAATTAGCAATGAATGCCATCTTCTAGGAAGGAAGAGTAGAGACATATATTTGCCAACATGGCTGTAAGAGATGGGAGAGTTTTCTCTCCAGGTGTGGCTAAAAGCATCACCTGGAAAACTTTTCTAAATTATCTAGAAGCTTTTTCACTCTTCATTGATAAGGACTATCTTGGAGAACCGGGGCCAGTACATGCACATTCACATCTTATTTCTTTGTCTGGTTTTGGTTATGCTAAGTCTGTGGTCTACCTGTGCCAAGTTCTTGGTTCATTAATTTAGTAAAAGCTTAGAAGTCTCAGTGAGGATGAGAAAGCCTGAACTGACACATCTTATCTCTTGTGATAGACTGAACCTTGACGGGTATCCTAAATACCCCACAAATTTGATTGGCTGAAAATTTTTTCTATGGGAAACATAGACATATGTTCCTAATCAGCCTTTTTAGCTGAATAAAAGTCCTAAGAAAGTTCTCCTTCTTGAGACGAATGAAATCGAGACGTTCACTATGCCAAAGGTTAGAAGTCTTACACTTCTTGATTGAACTTGGTGTACCCCCCCAAAAATAATAAAAAAAAAAAAAAAAAAAAAAGAAGTCTTACACTTCTTAGTGTTTCTATCTGTAGTTGAGCACAAACTTACCTGATCATTGCTTTCTCGCAAAGAATCCATCAAGGAAATAAACGTTTGTCTAAGTCTTGAGGTCTTGAGCGTAAGTGGTAATGACTTGCATCATTAATGAGGCTCTTGGGCTGGCACCCACTCCCCTGGGTTTATGAGATCAGGGTAAGTGGCTGGTCCATAGTGCTTGCTCGTGTGCTCTCCCTGGACTGTTTGCATGGCCAGGTGACAGCTATTTTTTTCCCCCTTCTTCTTTTTAAGTGAGGAAGGGACTGAGGACTTTGCTGGTTCAACTTCAGTACTCAAGTTTATCTGGATTGTTCCTACTACTCCAGCTTGCTTTCTGTCCCTTTTAATTTTTTCCTGCCACTCTCTTACAAACTGGACCATAGATTATAACCTGGTAGTCTTTGGTGAGATCCAGCTTTCAGATATGTCTTGTTTGACCCACAGAGTGTTGAATCACACAGCCTTTTAAAAATTTAATTAATTGCCAGCATGTCTCCTACTGGTTTCAACTCTACCTGGAGTCTTTTGGGGCTTTGTTTGGAGCCCTAGAAGTTAGACATTTTTTTGGCTTCTGCCTTACAAGTCTGAAACTCAGTTCCCATTTTCTATTTCTGGTGCTTAGTTTTTATCTGTGGCAGATCCTGACACTGTGAACAGAACATAAAGCATGAAAACGATGGTGCCCGTGGTATTCAGCAGCAGGGACCCCGGGCCCAGGTTGGATGTCAGCTGCAGCTCGGCGGGCAGAGTTCGTTTCCTGACCCCTGTTAGTAAGACCAGAGATGCAGATGTGGCCCCGGCCGTGCCAGATATTAGCCTCTTCTGACTTTGGAAGCTAAGAGGGCCATCTGCTGCCCCATTTGTGCTTGGAATTCACTGTTGGAATTTGGTCAGTGGGACACTGTGATAGCAAGTGATGTTACCGGTGGTGAATCCCAAATCTTTGCAAACGCATGGTGCGTGTGAGAGAGACAGAGACTAGCCACCATTCGGCGTGTTCATGTGTTATAACTGCCACATTAGGCAATTGTGTAATTTTTAATTTTTATGTTAACTGCGTAATGTGTTAAATCCACAGTCTGTCTCTTGCGCTGACAGTTGGCTTAGAACTTATCCTCAGAGGGAATCTTTCCCTTCTCCTGACTCCATGCCGGGCTATCCTGTCTGGTGATCTAGTTACGGCTTCTCAAAGAAAATAACAAAATTAATTGTGCTAACTGCCATTTATTACGAAGCACCAGAAAGTGCTAAAGTACTTCTTTATATGATCCTATTATCTCATTTATTTCTTACATCCCTGTGCAGTGAGACTTGTTACCTGCAGTCTACAGGTGAAGAAGCTGAGGCCGAGGCGTGTTAACAGTTGTCAAAGGGCACATAGCTGCCAGGGACTCAGACCCCGCTTAGGGAGGCTGTGAAGTCTGTGATCTTAACCATTACCCTATGCTGCCACTTGAGCCCAGTACCTAATTTAATGGAGATGCGAGCATTTCTTAAGCACCTGTACAACTGGGCGCTGTTTCAGATTTTAAAAGCTGTCACGCCTATGTTTTTGCTAATAAGGTGTCTGAGGTTTACCTAAAAGATAAGACCTGTGCTTATTCAAAGATAACAAAGTTGAATGTTTTGAGTGACAAATGAGTGGAGCAGACAATTCATAGGAAAGAAAATCACAGCTGACCAGAGTCATTGGTTGCCTGAAGGACGGAGGGGACATGGTTGGGAGACAGTAGGATGTGTGATTCTGTGACAACTCCAGAAGCAAGATTCTTTCATGGGGCTTCTTATTTATTTACGCCGAGTAGGAATGTCAGATGATAATAAGATTAGCCTCCCCGCCTCTCCATTTTATCTAGAAGCTACACCATCCCAGAAGCTGAGGAGAATAAGCTCATTTCGTTATTATCTACTGCCGAAGGATTAAGTTGGGGCGGGGAATAAGTCTTTGTCTTTTGCTCGCTGTATGTAAACTACTCCACACATAGGTATAAAGTCGAAAGGCTGTACTGGGATTTGTTGTCAACACTGTTCCACATCAAGGCCCCCGACACTGGCTTTTCGCCACTGTTCTGTTTCGTCTGACCTAGGTCCTCCAGAGAATGTCCCTCAGTGTCCTGACTTCAGACATCCTCCACGGGCCTGGATCAGAGCCATGGTGCTCAGTGATCAAGTCCCAGGCCTGTAAATCATGGTTCCATAAGCAGTTTTTATTGACATTACCCTACGTGTAGACACATAGAGGATTAAAGGTGCTTTAAAAACAAGAGGAAAGAAAGGCCAGGTGGTAAACCTCCTCTTCCTGGACAGGAGAAGCAGTAGTACGAGGCCACCTGGGCACTGCAGGGCACACACGCACACTCCCGCATTCCTTCTCCATCTCCTGCTGGAGCGCATAGGGACATGGCATAATTTGTGGACACACGTTCTCGGAAAGCTGAGAACAGCGTGTCCTGGAATAAGATGGAAGAGGGAGAAAAATACTCCTGTGAACTGGGACTGTCTCTACCCCTTAGATTCACTTTCATGGACCTGCCGTATTCCCTGAGCACCGTGGACGAGTTTAGTATAAAAAGCACATCTTGTAGATTAGAACAACCTCTCCTATTGCAATCGGGGTTCGTGGTTTGGGCAGTCGGGCAGACAGTTTCATCATAGGCAGGCCACGTAAGGATTCTAATTTTATCAAATGGTGAGCATCATTAAGAACCAGAATAGTCAGAGAGGGCCTGGAATGGGTTTGGATGTAGATCCTGGTAAAGGGACACCATTTAGAAGCTGGAGAGCAGAGGAAGGCACTGTAGGCTGGGAAACCTACGAGGTGAGTAAGTATGCAGAAGCTCTAATACCCGAGTTCACGCAGAGGCCTCTAAGGTGCCTTGGAGTGTGGAGGAATAGGGATCTGTTAGAGGACAGACCAGGTATGAAGGGCTTAGCACATCTGCATGAAGCTGGGTGTGTCTTTTATGCCTGACTTAAGAGGTTTCTGCTTTATGGGTAGGCATGGGCTACTGGAGTGCTTAGAAATTGCCACCTCTGGAGCGTGGCCCTGACCCAGTGCAGTCAGAGAGATCTGGATTCAAGTCCTGGTTATGCCCATAAGGGACTATGTGATCTTGGGCAAGTACCTATCACCTGTGAGCCTCATTCCTGCAAAATAAGGCTAATACTACCTATTTACTTCTTTCATGTGGATAATATAGAGTTTTTATTAAGTGTCTGGCGCACAGTAGGCTCTCAATAGGTGGCAGCTGTTTTCATTGTATTGTTCCTCTTGTCATGCTTGCCTTACTCCTGGTGGTGTTCCTGTGTGCCTGTGTATCAAAGACTAGGGAGACACACAAGAGTAGTTGTTCTGAGAGAGTCTGTCTTAACCCTGAGATACTGTCCACAACTGTTTTACTGTCTGGCCTTCTAAGCATGAGCTGCAAGTCCAAACAGCAGCTTTTATAAGCCCAAGGTTGGGGTGGTAAGACCAGCTTGTGACTCTTTGTGGCTCTGCCTCTGTGCCTCCCAGGCTGTGTGACATCTCCCATGGGGAGCTGTTTCCACTTTGTCTTTAATTGTTCCTTGTTGGGGCCAGTTGTCAGCCAAGGCTGCTCTCTGTCACTTGCTGCTACACCTCTTCCTAGTTCAGTCATCAGGCAGGGCCTTTCATTTAGATGAAGGTCTGGATTTATAGAAAATACTATAGCAGATATTAATTTGCCTTGTAAGGGGGTCCAGCAAGATTTCTTGCCTCCATGCCCTGCCCAAAGTGCTACTATACTTCTGCATGGTCATGCTGTGGTGGGGGGTAGGATGGAAGGTGAAGATGCCAACCATGGAGCTTCTCAATTGAGTATCACTGGGCTACAAGATCCCTGCCCTCCTGTCCCTTTCTTATTGCTAGGAGATCCTCAGAAGAACATCAGTTCAGGCCCCTGTCAGTTTCCAATAGTACCCCAGTACCCTGTGTCCTACTGGTATAATATCCCATTTAATCTTGACAACTGCCATGGAGGGAAAGGGGAAGAGTTTCTAGAATAGATATTGAGTCCGCTGCCTTTGGAAATAAATAAAATGGGACTCAGAGAGGTTACTCAGCTGTCAGTGGGAAAGGTTTGGAAACTGCATATAAACAGACAAGTAATTTCTGGGCCATGGAGTAGAGAGCTCATTTTCAAAAAGAGCTTTTGAGAGAAGTCTTGTCCGGCCAGTTTCTGGCCTGGATTCTCTTGTCTGTTTCTCCAGAAATCTGCATTCTAGTTATTCACTGTCTGTCCCGGTCTTGGTTATATACCCTTTTCACAGAAGAATTCCTCTTCATAGGATGCTACATCCTTTTAAAAGGCCTTTTTTCTTTTTATCCTTCTGCCTCCTGTAGGACTGTTTGAGCTCCTTTTTCACTTATTGTTCAATGAAACCAAGCCTCAGTCTGTCCCTTTGGGATGAGCTATTGTTCTACATAATAATGATATGTTAATAATAGTTAACCTTTACAAGAGCTCTGGTTGTAGGCATTTAACCCAAATGCAGGGAAAGCTGAAGTCTGGTTATGACAGAGAGATCTCACACGTTGGGGAGTGGGAGTTAGAAAAGGAAAGCTGCCCGTCATTAAACTTCTATCGTTTCTTTTCTCATTTGCTCACTTGAGTGATTGCCTAAGGATCTTGCAGTTTTTCCCCTTCGCACATGGTCAGTCCAGGAGAGTTAAGCTGAGACATTTTGTACTAGGATGTTGAACAAGCTGGATTTTCTATGTATTATTAAAGATGAGCTTCATGGGTGCTGGTGGTGGGGCCTTGTTCTGAGTGTCCACAAGTGGTAAAGCTCATGGACTCCGGAGCCTCACTTCCTGGGTTCAAGTCCTTCTCTGCCACTTACTGGCTATGTGACCGTGCGCTGGTTCCCTAACTACTCTCCATATCTGTTTCTGCATCTGTAAAAGGGGGAAATGATGATAGGTATCTCAAATGCGTATTGTCAGGATCTAATGGGATGCTAGGTTTCAGATCCTTATCACGGTAAACATTAGTGTTGTTATTTTCCGTGTAATTGACTATGGTGATGCCCATGGTGAAGGGCATGTAGTGGGTGGTGAGGCATTTTCAATTCTTTGTTGTTAGTTAGATATCAGAAGGCAAACATCTCTACTTCTCTCCTGGTGTTGGTGGAAAGAAAGGAAGCATTTCTACAATGGGATGTTAGGGATTAAATGATACGTACTGGCA
Organism: Hippopotamus amphibius kiboko; assembly: GCF_030028045.1. Classification (NCBI taxonomy): domain Eukaryota; kingdom Metazoa; phylum Chordata; class Mammalia; order Artiodactyla; family Hippopotamidae; genus Hippopotamus; species Hippopotamus amphibius. The sequence goes on from NC_080189.1 coordinate 163,843,468, forward strand.
CAACTCACCCCATTAACTTTTTATCACTGAGATGGATTGTAAGACTTTAGCCCTTAAGTTTTGTTTATTTATCGAAAATGGAGAGAATACGGCAAGCTTCTCTGTGGAAGGGAGAAAATGAATTAACCACCGTGACAACCTCTCCCAAAATAGCTGAGGTTTTTATGTCCATACCGTGTGCCGTTTCTCAGTGCTTTACATGTATTAACTCATTTCATCATTAAGAAATAGTCTACTCCTATATTCCTGTTTTCAGAGGAGGAAGCAGACCCACGTAAGTTAAATAACTTTGAAGTTCACAAAGCTTGGAAGCAGTAGATGTAGGATTCGAACTTAAATGGGGGTCCTGATTTAGAATTTGAGTAAGACAGTGTGAAGGACGTAGCAAAGTGGTTTGCATAATCAATACTCAAGTGCTAGCCCCTCTGCCTTCCATTTTTTTCCTGTTTATTATTATAGTTTGGATGTGGCATTGCTTATAGATTGGAGGACCAAGACGTCTCCAAGGGTACTGCATCAAAATTCAGTTCTAATAACAGCAAAACCTTTTTGAACTTCTTATTTGGAGGAACAAGATTAATCCCAGCTTTTACATGGATTAGACTGGGTTTAGAAAGTCATGATAGGTTTTTTTTTAAATGTCTTAGGGTGTTTCATTCTCTCACTGTGTGTACAGAGGACACATGCAATGTGCGAAAAAATATAGATCTCCTTCCCTACCAACTCTTAACACTGAATCTCTTCTTTAAAAAGAAAAACAATACAACAGGATACAGTGAAAAATAAGTCTCCCCCCACTCCTGAATATTAATCCCACAAATCCTCTCCCCAGAGATGATTTTATAGTTTCTTGTGTTTCCTTCCAAAAATGTTTTGTGCATTTACAAGCATATATACATATAACACACACTTCCCAACACACACACATACACACTTTGCACAATCATAGCATAATGCATGCTGTTACCCTTGTTAACTTCACTTCACAATGTTACTCAGAGTATCCATGTCAAAACTGGGAGCACTATCTTGGTTTTGAGGGCTGCATAATATCCCTTTATAAAGATGTGCCAACCTGTTACTGATGCTCATTTAGGTTGTTTCTGATCTTTTACTGAGTACATTTCAGCAAATATCTCTATAGGTAAGTATGTGTGTCTATGCAACTCAATCTCTTTTGATTTCTACTTGCAAGTTTATATTGTATAGCTTTCTGACAAAGCAAAAAATTGGCCAGAAGGAAACAGACAAAAGAAATATAATGGAAATATAGGGGCTTATTCAGAGCTTGTGTGTGCCTCACTGTGCAGATGCTTTTTCAAGTGCTGTGTCTTATGTTTCTCATTGTTTCAGGGTGTTGTGTCCTGAAGCTTCTTTTTGGGCCTTTTTCCTGGGTGCCCAGTGAGCCACAGATGGTTACTGTTTGCAAGATTGATTCATGTGACATTTGTTTGGCTTTTGACAGGTTGTTTATAAGAATAATGACATCCGTCTGGAGCTATCTCGCTTGGCCAGGATTGGGGACACCAAGATGAAAATCTACGGTGAGGTTGTATTTAAGTGTGAGAATGTGGCTACATTGGACCCCATCAACTTTGAGACCCCGGAGGCTTACATCAGCTTGCCCAAATGGAACACCAAACGCATGGGCTCTATCTCCTTTGACTTTCGCACCACTGAGCCCAATGGTCTGATCCTCTTCACTCACGGAAAGCCCCAAGAGAGGAAGGATGCTCGGAGCCAGAAGAACACCAAGGTGGACTTCTTTGCCGTGGAACTCCTCGATGGCAACCTGTACCTGCTGCTTGACATGGGCTCAGGCACCATTAAAGTGAAAGCCACTCAGAAGAAAGCCAACGATGGGGAATGGTACCACGTGGACATTCAGCGAGATGGCAGATCAGGTAGGAAGAAGCAGGGTGTGTGACTGAGACTGGAGGAAAGCTCCCACTTCCTTATATATATATTTTTTTATTTTTGCACTTGCATGCCTGTTGATTCTTTTGCTCTTGTCCTTAATGCTTGTTGTAAGATTATGTTTCTGAACAAGACACCTGTCTCATTGACGGCTGAGGCTCTCTTCCTCATCTCCCCTGTCACTCCTTCACAGTAGTCTCAGTGATAGCTCCAAGACCCTGGGGCTAAGGATGGGTTTACAAGTAGCATTTCCACTGCTACCAAAGTGACTGTCATGTCACTGCTGTGATGCGTTTTTTCCCTCTTTTTATTCTCCTTTTTCCCATCACCATGGAAACTGATCGTGACATCACAGATGCTGCATTATGTGATTACTCTGTAGTATAAGCTGCACTGTGCAAGAGTTTATGCAATGATATACCCTTCAATAATTGGCAAGAGTCATGTTGCAGGGAAAAATTATGACAAGAAAGGAAAAGGCAAATTGATTTTTCCTAAAGTCATGTTCAATTTAAAGCCTTCCTTTGGTGTGAAAGCCTATATTTCACTCTTTGCTCAGACCTCACTAACTCTCCCTTCCTCTTCATAACCTTTTACATTTGGTTTAAATGGCTTTGTTTGTTTCTGCAGCCGCAGATCAAACAAGCTAGCCCCAGGCAGTACATAGCCACTCTGGAATAGTAACCAAGGGGTCAGGGGTGGGGAAACGCAAATAGAGAGTCTGAGGCTTTTGAATGCTTGAACAGTCTGCCTCACTTTCTGTGGACATGTGTCAATGAAGGTCACATTCTATGCCATCAGAAAGGGCATTTCACTCAGAGTAGTAATGAGAGCATTTGAATTTCACACTTATTTCCTGATTCTCCATGTAGGTAGTATCATACTCAAGAAGGGGCTTGGCTATATTTGCCATATTTTTAAGCATTTACTCTCCTGGGAAACACAAAAATGTCTTCCTCTTGGACATTTTCTTTCTGGGTGCATTTGGCCAATAATAGAAAGCAATAGGTTCCCCTAAAATGCTGTAGCCAGAAATGGCTGAGCTTGCAGGGATGGCTTTTCTGCATCATTTCAGAGCTAGAAGGATGGTGGAGATGAGCAATGTTGCCCTTAGGAGGAACTGTTCGGGCTCTGTGCAGAGGGCAGACAGGTGGCAGATTGTAGACCCGGATGGTTTACTGCCCAGCAGGATGCCTTATCGATTGCCTGAAATTTGATCAGAACCAAGAGGCTTCAAATTAAATGTGCTTTTTGGGCAAGAATGAACATTTTGTTCTTTTTTAACAGAAAAATACACAAAAATTAATTTCTTCTGAGGCTAAATCTTTCAGAGTTTATCCATAAAAGTGTCAGCAGGGGTGGAGTTAGAAAACTGTTCCAGAATTGTAATGGAGACACTCCTGTTGGTTTTTAAGACCATGTGTTTTGGGTCTCTGGAGTTTGGTCATAGTTGATGGGTTTCATGATTGGCTAACCTAGACCTTGGCACAGCGTAAATGTCACCTATCTGTGTCACAGGCAGGCTAGGACATGTAAAATTGCCATGTCTATTTCTGTTTATTCTCAACACCAATTGCTTTCTCAAGTCAGGAACTTATTTTGTTTTGTTAGAACCGTCAGTAGACCCATTTTTTGACAAATAAGTTTGGATTGCGGAAGCCTCAAATTTTATACCTGGATGCTATGGCATCGGCTAATACTTTGAAATACTGATAAATTTGATCAAAGCCTATAAAAATTTACTGAGGTAACAAATAATTGTCACATAAAAGCAGCATAACAAATTTTAATATGACGTACTAAATTGCATTTCTTCATGAGGATATTTTCTGGTATGTTTTTCTAGACCTACATTAAAATGACTAGTTATAAAAGCACAAGTGTATCTAATTGTAGTACCTCCTTCCCTGCTCATCCTGAAGCATATGACTGAGAGATGATCTCAGGAAACTTATATCTTCATTCCCCAGCTGAGGGACTGATTCTCAAAACAGTTGTGGTCACATACTCAGAGGACGAATTTTCCTCAGGATGTATATCAGGCTCCACTATTTAAATCGGTTCGGGTACTGTTCTTAATTGGCAATAGATGCTCCTCCCCGTTAGATGGTGATCAGATTAGCTCTGTGGGCAAGTGGCAGGTAAAGAAAGCAAACTGAGCAAAAGAGGAGAAAGGGATGCAAGCCTCACCTTCCTCATTTGTAAAACAGGAGAAATGGGAACACCCACCTCACGAGATTGTTTTGAGGATCGAGTCCAGAAAAGCACAGAAAGTACTAAAAATGGTGTCTGGGACATTTTTCTTGTTATGAATGTTTTTAAAAGATTAAAAAGCAAAAAGGCAAAGCAGATTTCTCTAGGAGAAAACTTCCAGGGGAGAGTAGGGGAGGCACGCCTAGCTGAACCCGCCAGCAGTCCCTCATGCTTGTTCCACTCTTCTACCCCTGGGTTGACTTTGTGATTTAGAGTTTACTTCACTCTCTTGATCTCATTTGATCTTCTAGGCCCTTCGGGCTGTCCCCCGTCTTAGCCGAGGGAATTGAGACTCAGATAAGTGAAAGCTGGCTGATGGATGGCCCTGTTATCTTGGTACCAATAAAGCACTTAAAGAATATTAAATAATTTTAAAAATTTCTGGCATGATGTTTAGATATCATCTTGATTTTACAGTTTAGGAAATCGAGCTGTAAAGGGATTCAGGGACTGGTACAGGGTCAGAAAGCAATTTAAGGCTAGAATCCCTGTTCCCAAGTTCTCAGGTCCGGCTCCAGGGTTACATCTTCTCTGATCTCATGTGCCTGGTCTAGCTCTGATCTCATCTCTTGCTGATTCCCTCTGGCCTCCTCTACTCTAGCCATACTCCTGCCTACCCCAGGGCCTTTGTAGGTGCCATTCCCTGTGCTGAGCATGTTCTTCCCCTGGGAATTTGCATGGTTGGATCCTTCTCAACAGCATGGTTTTAGCTCACCTGTCCCCTGCTTAGGGGACTGTACACTTTACGGTAGGACCCATGGACTGCTGCTGCAGCACCTGTTTTACTCCCTTCCTCCCACCTGCCATTTTCCAATTTCTATTTATTGGGTGATTTGTTTGTTTTCTGTTCCTCTGCTCTGGAACATCAGCTCCATGAGAGCAGGGCATGCCTGTCAAGTTCATGTCTGTGCCTAGAACTATGCTAGAGACAGAACAGGTGTTCAGTACATATTTGTTAAATGAGTACATAAAAAAACATGTTCCAGATAAAATTTATCAAAGGTAATGAATGTCGAAAATATGCCCTGACAGGGCTGGTAGCTAAGGCCAGTGCAGAGGGTATCAGTGCCCAGAGAGAGAAAGAGAGAGGCAGAAGAGCAGGTTCCATTCTTCTGGCAATGGTGAGCCAGTGGTGAAGACTCAGGCAGGACTTACAGACTCTGTGTCAGGTACAGAGTAAGACACACCTTACATATATGAGCTCATTTAACCCATCACACCAACCTGTAAGGTGGGGACAGTTCTTTTCCCATTTTACAGATAAGAAAATTGAGGACCAGGAAAGTGAAGTCGCTTGTTCAAGGTTATCTGGCTAGTATGTGGCAGAGCTGGGATTTAAAGACAGGCAGGGACTGTGCTTCTGTCAACCTGTATGATGTGCAACCTCTCGGCCAAGAATTTTGGGTAGAAAAAAAGATATCATTTTGGGTGCTAGGCCACTGGGATTGTCCTGGGTTCTCCTCTGGGCCAGGCTATCTTAGCTGGCAGGGATTGGAACCAAATGGCCTACATTGTCCTTTTTACCATTTTGTAGCATTTGGTTCCCTTGCTTACATTATTCTCTCCTGGCCAGGCAACACTGGTCTCCCATCTCATCTGCAAGGCTCCTTTCATTTGATTTATCAACTGGCAGCCTCACCTGTGATGCCAACAGGGCTGTTAGCTTACTGTTTCTGTCCTCCCATCCCAGGTACCATATCAGTGAACAGCAGGCGCACACCATTCACTGCCAGTGGGGAGAGCGAGATCCTGGACCTGGAGGGGGACATGTACCTGGGCGGGCTGCCGGAGAACCGTGCTGGCCTCATCCTCCCCACCGAGCTCTGGACCGCCATGCTCAACTATGGCTACGTGGGCTGCATCCGTGACTTGTTCATTGATGGGCGCAGCAAGAACATCCGGCAGCTGGCCGAGATGCAGAACGCTGCGGGTGTCAAGTCCTCCTGCTCACGGATGAGCGCTAAACAGTGTGACAGCTACCCCTGCAAGAACAATGCTTTGTGCAAGGATGGCTGGAACCGCTTCATTTGCGACTGCACGGGCACCGGCTACTGGGGACGAACCTGCGAGAGGGGTGAGTCAGTCCTCGTGGGGGCACGCTGGTGGTCTGAGTGGGGGTGACGTGCTGCTGCTGTGTCCCTGGATAGACCTGTCTTCTTCCTTTGCTACCACAGGTGCTCCCTTTGGACCTCCCTGTGCTTACTTGCTTCTGGAGAAGAATTTTGTTGGGTTCACTGCTTTCCAGATCACAATGTTTCTAGTTCTGGATGCTTGGATTTGTTTGGCTAGGGTTAGTTGCAGAGAGGGAAAATTTAAATGTTGCCATGATCATAATACTTTTTTGATTAAATGTTAGATATTTTCTATTTGAGAAGGTGAATACTTTTCTTTTGGGATTCTGGGTGGGCTCACCAACTGGCTGTTTCATTTGTTCATTTAACTCACGCTTTTTGACGCTTTCTACATGCTAGCTGTTGGGTTAAGCTTTAGAAATACACTGTTGAACAAAGTAGCTGCAGCCCTGTTCTGTGGAACTTGCTGCCTAGTGGAATATTTAGCTGTTAAATAATCACAAACATGTTGAGTTTTATAAGAGGCAGTGTTACGTGTTAGTTAAGAACATGAATCTGGGGACTACACCGGGTGAGAAATGTGGCCGTCATGGAGTGATACGAACTTTCTCAAGATAATATCTTTGAGACTTGATTTTCTCAACTGTAAAATGGAGATAAGTAGGTACCTACCTCACAAGATATTACTGGTGATTGAGTCAATAGGTTCCTGAACTATGGAAAGCAGTTAGTAAATGCCAGTGATTGTTAGTCATAATTACTGTTATCAACATCATTAAAGGGAAAACACAGAGAAGTTTGGGGGGCCTTTGCAAGGGGACCTAACATACTGTAGAGGTTCATAGAAGGCTTCTGCAAGAAAAATATATAGGCTGACACTTGAAATATGCGTACGAGTTAGCTTGGCAACGAGGTGGGAGGAAGCTGGGTGTCTTTTACATGAGGGCTACATGTGCCAGGAAGTAAGAGACCATGGCACAGTTGAGGAACCAAACAAAATCCATAGCGGAATGGAGTGTGGAGTGAGGTGGGGAAGAGGGTGTGAGAGGTGGCTGAAGAGTTGGGGGACAAACAGTGGGGGCTGACCCTTCAAAACAGGCCAGGATGCTGGGAGAAGCCCCTTTCCATCTACCACCTTAGCATCTTACACTTGCACTTAGTTTACAGTTTGGGTAAAGGGCGGAGATAAAGGTAAGCAAAGAGACAACATCAAGACAAGGAGATCCTGGTTTATAAGCCACGCCCGGATTGCAGCTTGGTTAATTCTTTTATATGCTAAGCACACAGAATCTGTCTGTCTGTCGGTGAGTTGCCAGTCTCTGTTTTATATGAAAGGATAATCTACATAGTTATCAAGTTTTGCTGAAGGCATAGCTCTAGGGCTTTGAGGATACTGTGTCTGTTGTAGACATAGTTTCTGTCTGCAGAAGCTTATCTTTTATTTAGCTGAGGAGTTGAGACATCTATACAAGAAGCAGTAAGAATGATACAAGGCAGCAAGCATGGGCTGGACCACTAGGAGGACACAGAAATTCAGAGAAGACTTTCCTGATGAGGGACATGCAGCGTCTCATCCCTAAAGACTACCAGTGGCCAGAATTGTCTACGTATCAGAAGTCTGGTGTTAAGGAGGCATCCTGGAACAGGCTTGGATAGCCAGTCAAGGATTTTCAAGGAGTCATTTTTGTGAGGTCAACCATATTGCTAGTTAAAGTGTGTTTCAAGAGAACTGCAAACCTTCTCAACAGTTGGACCAAAAGGAGGACACAGAATGTTAGAATAAAGGAAAAGGAACTTTCTTGGGGCTCATAGAAGTTAAATTCAGAGTCACTGAATTTCCAAAGCAGCAACCCCAGAATTTGAGCTAAGATGAGGAGGCGGCCATCTGGAACAGAAGTGGGTCTCATTTGGCTGGCCAGTCTGTCAAGCTCCTGAACTCTTTCCAAATCTGTTTTTAGGGTAGACTATCCTGGTTGCTGGTTTGGGGAGCTAGAATGGTCATCCAGGCATTGCATGAGATACATGAGACTGTCTAGGAAGGTAGTATAAGAACCCAAGTTCCCTTCAGACATCTCACTTCTTTCTCTTGGGTATCTTCCCAATTCAAGGGTCTTATGGTTACTGAAGACAAGCAACAGGGACTGTAGACAGCTGTGCAAGGTGTCCCTGAGATCACCTATTCCAAGGGCAAGTCAATGGGAGTAGGTCCAAGATTTGCCAAATACAGTGAAAGTCACTGAAACTTTTATGTTGTCACTTCTGACTAGTCATTAAAAGGCAGCTGATTGGGGATACATGAGGGACAATTATTCCTGGTGCAGTGCAGCCAAGAATCATCCATTGTAGCCAAATGAGAAGGAGTCTAGCAAATTTAGGACATTTGATCTATATGTCGCTCAAGTCCCAGACGGTTCAACTGATTGTTTTGTTCTCCGGCTAATGGTTTTTTGGTCCTGTATTTTCCCGACACCGTGTTCAGAATGAATCAGTGGAGTGTAAAAATGATAGGACTCTACTTTGCTGGCAAAGAAAATAGTTTCCCTATGACATTGTTTTTCTTTATTGAAACTGATTCGTCACTGGAGATGCTTTTGACTTTTATTCATTTTTCATGCATGCAGCAGACATTTTTTGAAACCCTAATTTGTTCCAGGCACTGTATTAGATGCTGGAAATGCAAAAAAGACTGACATAGCCCCTGATTTGGATCAAGGGGTGTATAGTTCTTCTGGACAAGGAAAGGTGGGAAATGTGCTAACGTGTGGTAGATGCCATGCCTGATGTTTTGGGGGAATAGGAGGGCAGACAGATGGAAGAGGCCGTGCCTATGTGGGTGAGCGATGGTTGGGAAAAGGGGACCTGAGGTTCCTTGGATTTTCTTGTCTCCTGTTAATAACAAAACTATGGCCTCTCTCTACATCTGACCCTCAGTATCCATTATAGACACTTCTGAAGAGTGGCCAAGGAAGAGTGTTAACATTCCTTATGAAAGAGTATGACCGCCTCTGTTAAGGAATGCTGCCCCACCCACCATAATACCGTCAACATGTTCACTCAATTTACCATTCTCTATTTTTTTTCCTAGAAGCATTAACCCTAAGCCTAGCATTGATCATTTGTGCCAAATGTGATAAGACTAAGACAATTCCTAAGGCAATGTGTCCCAAAATGTTGTATACTTGGGCTTCGTAGTAGTGTCTGTCGCTTGGTATTACTGGCCCCACAACAGGAATGGTAGTGTTTGAAAGAGGCACTTATTTATATAAAATGGAAAAAGCATAGGTGGGATGCTGAAAACTGGGATTCAGAGAAAAAGCAGAGTTAGGGATGGCTCAGGTCAGACACTGGATCTAAATAACCCAAGAACCCAAGCAAAGTGAACAAGCACTTCGGTCTCAGGTACAACTACCTGGTTAAAGTTGTCAGCCAAAGACAGAGAATAAGGCAAGGGAACTAGGAAATATATGAGTACATGAGACTAAGGTTAATTTGCATGAGTATCTTTCTCTGATAGTAAAAATGGATGACTCTTGCTTGTACCCTCACAAGAGTGCTTCTGCCTCTGAAGATGAGCAGCTCTAAATATTGACATATAACAATTGGCTTGATGTTGTATTTAGCTTTTTTTTTTTTTTAACCAAGAAGGAGATGTAGATAGATCATCCATCCCAATTGTCCAACTGTAGCCATTCTGGTTTGTTATTTGTTAATCATAGTGATGTGGGAGACATCTCCATGACCTAAAAATCTAAGGCCTGTTTTAGCTACTTAATGCCAATTTGTTTGGTTGAAATGCTTTAATCTGCTGGAAGATTGCGTGCCATTTTTTAAATCCTATTGTGTAGAGGAAACATTCTGTCTTATCTAAGATGGTGTGATCAGTTGACTTGGGACAACATAGGTATCTTCTCCTTGTCAGTGTAGCCAAACCTCTTAGCTCAGTTAGTGGGGACCAAATGTCAATAGGCCAGGCTATGGATTTAGTTTATTTGTGGACCATCGAGCTTCAGTTTGAGGCCACTGCAGATTCTGTCCCCTTCCATAGTTGACTTTTTCTGAATGTATGCCCTCATTTACTTAGTAAGAAATCAAACAGAAGTCGGCATAAGTTCATCCCTATGACAAAAATAACCTATACTCCAGCAGTTAGAGCTAAGATGGCCTCGTGGTTAAAAGCATGACTTTTACAGTTAGGTGGACCTTGGTTCCTCGGTTGGTTCTGTCAGTAGCTAGGTGATATACAACAAATTTCTTATTTCTTCCAAGTCTTAGTTTCCTTATCTGAAAAATGGGGGCACTGATACTAGGTAAGGTTCTGTTGGTTGCAAGCTACAGAATTGATAATGGCTAACAGAGTAAAGAAAGAAGACATTCTGCATGATAACCTAGAGAGTTATTGATCAAATGATGATCTCACTACCTACATCTTGAAAAAGGAAGCAGAATAGCTCTGGGGACCCCAAGGCACTGTGATTGAAGTGATGCATCTCTCTTGACCTACAGGTTCTGGAGTTTTCCATTCACTGTTTACATTTTCCGAAAAGAGAACCTGATTGGCCCAATTTAGTTTGTCTATTTTTCTGCCAGTCAGCTCTGTCCAGGTGGGCAGTCACCTAGAATAGATATGAAGGATCACCTAATATGTAAATATATCATCTTACTGAACTGCTTTCTTAGTGCTCTTTCATGGGTTAGCTTGGGGTACCCTATCCATAAGGCCATGCCCTATTATAGATGTCCAGCCACGTGGACCACTTCTGTGTGATAAAAGAAAATATTTCCTCGGGTCATGGAAATTGGATGCCTTTGAGAATGTTAATTTGTAGAACTAAGAAAATGTGATAGGGTGAATCTGCTCTTCTCACTGGTCTGCGGGATTCCATTTATCTGACGTAAACACCAGCTGAAAACCAAGAACGCAGATATTTTGAGTTCTCTCAAGTGACCCTGTTCCAACAGGAAAAGCTTGCAGGCAGCAGCTGCCTGGGGACTCCGCCTTCAGCCCGCCCCTCTGATTGCTGCCCTGTGCTCCTGGGGCAGTAGCAGCACATCCTGCCGGGGAGGGTGAGACACTGCCTTTAGGGGAGGCTAGAGTGTGTCATTTGGATGCCACATGGAAATCAGGACATCAGGAAATAGGAGAGCTGGCAGATTCAGTTGATATTACCTGTACCTAATCCTCATTTGAGCAAGTGAGGAATTGGAAGCCCTGAGACGTTAATATTGCTTTACCTTGGGGCTGCTGTAGAACAGTTAAAATTCATGGATCCTGACTCCTAATCCGCTGCACTTTCCGTTACATTGAGTAGCCTTTCCTCCTCTTATATATGAAAGAGTTTGGATTATAAGGTCATTGAAGGAAAAACAGTATATTAGGTATTTTTGTTTTCCCATAGCCTCCAACACTGTGCTGTACACATACTACAAGGTTACTACATGTTGGAGGAAGGGTCCTCATCCTCTGTCCTGGGTTTCCTCCTGGTCCGCACCTTGCCCTTTTTGCCCTCATCCATTGCCACGGTGTCAAAAGTTATCTGTATGTCAGTGATTCCCAGATCAGTCTCTCTAGCCTTGAACTCTCTCTGGAACCCCAGATTTCCATATCCAGTTGTCTATTTGACATCTCCTTTTGGCTATCTGATAAATATCTTAATCATAACATTGAAAAATAGAAATCTTAAGTTCCTCCTCCCTGCCTTAGACTTTTTTCTTTTTTTTTTCATTTTGTACTTTTAGTTTTTCCCACCTCAGTAAATGGCATCACCGTTGTCCTTGGCATTTTCCTTGATTTTTCTCCTCCCATCTTATTCAGTCTGTTTCAGCAAGTCCCTGCCATTTCCTCATCTAAACCCATCCTGCATCTGTCTACTTCTCTCCCTCAGCACTACTGTCATCCTAGGTCAACCTTCACTGATCTCTTTGGAAAACTAGGTAGCATGTCATTTGTTATGAAAAGCTCAAATTCATTTTGTGCCTTCCTTAGAGACTGAAGTAAGATTATTAAAATGTTTAAATATTCAACACATCCTTAAGTAGCTTTAATTTCAGTGGCTTTTGGTCCCTCAAATTGTAGGAAATGAAGCTATAGTACTTCTTTGGAATTAACTTCAACATTCACATAGTGATTCCATACCTTTTCTCTGTACCAGGCTTGGTGAGCTAAGTTGTGAGGATACAAATTTGTAGAAGACATGGTTTCAGTTCTTCATGAGCTCACAGTCTAATGTAGGGGATGGAGGGGTAACCTGCAAATTGTGATGGCGTCTACCAAGGGCAATGGTCCAGGAATAATCATAGGAAAGAGTGAGATAACAGTTAGAAAGCAAACTGTATCCAACGTGATATACCACTTTATAACCAGTTTTGGATCTACTGGTGTCTGTTCAGACTGACTCACTGGTGCGGGAACAAAAGAAACCCCGGCTTCCAAGGTCAAATATAAGAACACTTGTTGCTTTCCCTTGTTCCAGTGCCATTGAGGCTCTGCTCCGATTCCCTCAGGAACATCCAGACCTTTTATAGCTATGTGACCTTGAGATCCTCACTTGGATCCCCTGGCCTCTCTGTTCTGCACAAATAAAATGAGGCAATTGGGTTTCATGCTCTCTCAGGGCCCATCCAATTATAAAACTCTGTGATTTTCAAATGTCATCAACTTGGCAACGTCTTCCCTATCCTGAGTACCAGGAGTAAAGGTGAGTGAAGGGCAAGGCAGGAATGCTAGTCCTTGTTCCTTGCAGTCTGCAGGACTGCCTGGGTTAGGAGGCTCGGTTTAGTCATATCAGCACTGCAATGAGGTTGTCACCTCTCTGATTCATTCATCTATGAAAATGAATACCTTGATGTACTGGGAATACTTCAGGTCCGTGACTTAAAAGCTTTAATTGATGGATTAATGAATAGAACCTTGCATTTCTTAAGATCATTAAAAGGCTGTCTTTTTCAGTCCATTGTTTAGCCCCTTTCAATGAGTAAATGCATGTATTAGAGAAAGGGGGTCCCCAAGAAATATATAATTCGTTAACATCAACCAATATGTCCCCATTTTTTCTTGTCCATTGGTGCTTTTGAAAATTTTTATTTTTATATTGGAGTATAGTTGATTAACAATGTTGTGTTAGTTTCAGGTGTACAGCAGAGTGATGCAGTTATACACATACGTGTATCTATTCCTTTTCAAATTCTTTTCCCATTTAGGTTATTACAAAATATTGAGCATAGTTCCCTGTGCTATATAGTAGGTCCTTGTTGGTTATCTATTTTAAATATAGTAGTGTGTACATGTCAGTCCCAAACTCCCAATCTATCCCTCCCTCCCACTCTTCCCTCCGGTAACCATAAATTCGTTCTCTAAGTCTCTGAGTCTGTTTCTGTTTTGTAAATAAGTTCATTTGTATCATTTTTACAGATTCTGCATATAAGTGACATCATATATTTGTCTTTGTCTCTCTGACTGACTTCACTTAGTATGATAATATCCAGGTCTGTCCATGTTGCTGCTAATGGCTTTATTTCATCATTTTTAGTGGCTGAATAATATTTCATTGTGTATATGTGACACATCTTTATCCATTCATCTCTCCATGGACATTTAGGTTTCTTCTGTGTCTTGGCTATTGTAAACAGTGCTGCAATGAACATTGGGGTGCATGTATCCTTTTGAGGCACATTTTTCTCTGGATATATGCCCAGGAGTGGGATTGCTGGATCATATGGGTAGCTCTCTTTTTAGTTTCTTAAAGAACTTCCCTATTGTTCTCCATGGTAGCTGTACCAATTTACATTCCCACCAACATTGTAGGAAGGTTCCTTTTTCTCCACACCCTCTCCAGAATTTATTGTTTGTAGACTTTTTGATGATGGCCATTCTGACTGGTGTGAGGTGATTCCCCACTGTAGTTTCAATTTGCATTTCTCTAATAATTAGTGATGTTGAGCATCTTTTCATGTACCTCTTGGCCATCTGTATGTCTTCTTTGGAGAAATGTCTCTTTAGGTCTTCTGCACATTTTTTGATTGGGTTAAGACCCACAGCTATATCTCTGGTGACATAGCATTGCTCAGATTCAGCCTCTTCTTGTTTTTCTTCCTCTTCTCCAGGTTTCCCTTTCCACAGGCCCAGGATCATATGATCCCAGGAAATTGTCCCATAGCCATGAACCCTTCATAAGTGTTATTCTACCAGGTTGGGGTAGATCACCTTGATCACAGCTCCTCCTGTTACTCTAAAGGAGAGAGTAAGGGAAGAAGGCTCTAGTTGTTTGAGGAGCTTGAAACTCCAAGGGTCTCAGAAGGACAAGCTGGGGACTTTGGAGATCTTCAGAGAATCTACAGTTAGACCTCTATTCAGCCTGAGAATGTGAGGGTCAGCACTTTGAGGCAGCGTGTGACAGCTGCTTAGAACTGTGACACACCTGCTGTTGGCCGTGATTCTGTCAAATGCAGAGACATGGCGGCCATTTGTATTGCAGCTTTATACCTTCATTACTGCCTTTGCTAAAAGCTGTTTAACTGCCAACAGACATCTGCCCATTATGGATGCAATAAATTGAGATGCTGCTAAATTATGAGAAACAAATGCTTCAAAACACAACACAAGGGGATTGTCATAGCCTTTTTTAGCATCTCTGGCTTCATGTGTCTTTTCACAGATAGATGAATCCTTGCTTGCTCCAGTCTGGATTAAGAGGAAAGGAAAGTTAACTTCATTGAGAGAAATTATATGCCTACTCTGTATTCTTAATATACACTGGGCCATTTAACCCTCACATCCACTCTGCAGGCTGCATAATCTTATCCTCATTTTCCAGGTGAAGAAAATAAGGCCCCAAGTCATTCATTACAAAGTACCTATTGAATATTGTGTGCCGGCAACTTCACTGATCCCTCGACATAAAAAAGAATGGATTGTGATGTTCCTCATAAACATATCAATATATTCTGATGCTTCAGGAAAGCACATAAATGCGAGGAGAAATATCACGGACGGTGTCAGAGATTGGGTGACACTAGAGACTTGGTGGAGTGGCAGGAATCTCACAGGAAGACCGGGCAGGGAAAAATATTCCAGGTAGAAGGAACGGATATGAAAGATGACTTCTGTAAACAGGAAGTTTTCCTTGTGGATGGAGTCTAAGACTTAGGGAGTAAGGAGAAGGAATTTGAGGGGATGTTTTAGAAGGTGTGGCTGGAGGAGTGGCAGGGCCAGTTGTGAAGCACCTTGTTTGTTCTCCCCACAAGTTTGGACTTTACCTTATAGGTGGCATGCCATTTTTAGCAATGGGCTGACAAAGTCAGATCCCTCTGGTAAGAGATGGCTGGAATGTGGGAGAGAGTAGGCCAACAGACCAGTGTGCGTTAGTATTAATTGCATTTGTATTAATTCAGGGTGGGAAATAAGAGTCCTAACTGTGATAGGGAGAATGGAGGGTTGAGTTTTGGGGCAGATTCAATAGATATTGAAAGGGCAGTGTTGATAGGATTTACTACCCAATCATACACAGCTAAAGAGTGGCCAAGACTGGGTTAGAACAAGGGTTTGGCCATAGAAGCACATTGTTTCTTCCATGTGCTACTCAACCACCTCAAAGCAGTTGCAGAGTCTTGGGAGGAGTGGGAAAGAGTGAGGTAGCAATTAAGGGCATAGAGCTAGGAGTCGCATACATGTACTGGTCCTATGCTGAACACATGTGACTTATCTCTGTGCCTCAGTTTCCATATTTACCACTGAGAAAATCAGCAGAGGCTGCTTAATTGGCTTTTTGGGAGCTTCTGTTATAGAGTCAAAGTGTGTGTTGTGCTCACAGAGATCATAAGCCAGCGTGTCCCTTTCTGTATCTAGAATTCAGCAATTCAAGAATAAGAAATTCTCTGACTGGTGTTTTTTTTTTTAATTCCATTTTTTCTTGTGTTGTAGAAATGACCTAAATATGATTTCTGTGTGTAAGCATATGATATAGGCTAGAACTTAAGAGGGGGAAGGAAGGTTGCACCAAAGGGAACATACCAAAGCATGCTTTGCTCTGTACTTCCTGTGATTTGTATTTGGAATTAAGACATGACTAGCATAATCCCAGATTTTGAAGAATTATGCTAAAATGGTCTGTTGTTACTGTGATTATCTCAACCAAGTTTTGCATATATTTGGTGGAAAAATGAATTGTAGTTTCTCTTTCTCTAGTAAAAGTGACCATATTTGAGATTAAGCTGAAAGATTCTTTCCTAATAGGTAGGAAAAATCATATTTTTAAATTTCTCTGTATTCTGGTCTCCCATTAGGACTTAACATCAATGACACCCAATGCTGAGGACTGTGTATGTGTGAGTGCTTAGAGCATGTGTCGTTTCCTTCTAGTTTTTGAGATGTTTGTCTATTTTATCATAGGTTCTGTTTTTAATATAATCTGAGACTATTAAGGAAAAGAAACAGGAAACATGTAACAGTCATGAATAGAAGGGCCAAACTGAAACTTAGACCTGGATTGATCCAAAGAAAACCAGACAAGTATAAAGGGTTGTAGAATTATTTATCTTGCCAGAGGCTTAGATACTATCAAGCACAACCCCTCCCCACTCCGCTCCCCAATTCTAGATCAGGAAACTGAGGGCTCCAGGTAGGAAATAAATTGCCCAAGGAACAGAATATAGTGTTTCTAGACCCTCCTTTTGGTTCTCCTATCATTGGGTTTTTCAAAGAAATACAAAGATACTGCATGAGCAGTATTTGTGCATATTTTATGAAGATATATGTTTATATACTCATGGACTACTAAGCAATAGAATCATGAGTTGTAACAAAGGTATTTGGTTAGTCTCCTGTCTTACTCTTGTTGGTAAATCTATTTAGAATGTTGGCGATTGATTTAGAGAAAATAAATATGAAGGGAAAAGACATGTACATTTCTCTTCTTTCATCAACCATCCCATATTCCCTCATATGACAAATAAACCCTGCCCAACGGAGAGAATTTTGGAGTGACGAGTGCATCTGGGACCTGGGGCCGGAAACCCTGAGTATACAGCTCTTAAAGGGCCCCCTTCTGCGGGCTATTGGACAGCTATCTCCCTGGCAAGGAAATGCAATCTTTCTTGGAGATCATTTCATGCTTCTTAGCATGTTTAACCTTTATAGCAAGGCATTCTCATCAAAATGACAAACCCCAACAGAGCCTTCTGAGAGGCCAGTAAATCAGAAACCTTATGAAATCTGTGGGATTAGCACGTTCCCCCTCTTTTTTCCTCCAGGGAAAGAAAGCCTTTCAGATTTCAATCTTCTCTGCAAGCCCCTTGTCTGGAGCTTCCTGCTGGGGCCCACTGGTATTTGAATATTGTTTTCATATGGTCTCCCAGGGGGAGATCCTGACACCAGCTAAAGCTAGCACATTTTTTATCTCCATCAGCGACATTGTAAAGGAAAGATAACTGCTCTGATGTTTGCTTAGTTGAATTCTCCCTACTCCTGAAGTCTTCCTTTCTGGGTCTGAAGATAGTCGCTCACTCTTAATGTCAGCACACGTGGCCGCAGGCTGTTGCTGACAGGGACCTCATCTCCAGTGGGCTGTCTCTGCTCCCCTTGCCCCATTTCTCAGGCAGAAATAAAACTTGCTTCACAAGCAACCCAGCTTCTCCAGCTACTGTAAGATGGAGCCTCCTGTGGAAATCCACAAAGTCACATCTGTGTTGAGGGCCCAGGTGGAAAGAGAAAAGATTGATGAGTGAAAGCCATGCAGCTGTACAGGTGATAAAACATTCACTGGGATGAGGGTGGGGCCGACTCTATTTTTATCAGAATTTACAGATTCATATTTACTTGGAAAAGACCTCTGAGGTTTTTTGAGTCTAATCCAACATCTGATGCATAAACACCCTTGACAAAAATCTCTAAAATGTTGTATGGACTCTATGGGAACATTTTCTGTTTCCATGTGCTGTGCTATATGCATAGTAGTGGGTAGCTTATGTAGTCATTGCAATAACTGTATAAGATAGGTGCTATTTCATTCTCAATTTACATCTGAGGAATGGGGGTCATGGATAGATTAAACAGCTTGCCTAAGGTCACCTAGTTCTTCTGGACCTTCTACTCCAGAGGCTACCCTTTTGTGATCAGTCTACTCTACTGCTCCTAATGGCAAGGGAGCTCACGCTTCAGGAAGCAGCTGTTTTCAGTTTTGGAGAGCACCAAGTACAGACATACCCCGGAGATATGACTTTGATTTTCCAGTGCATATAAAAGTTATGTTTATGTTATACTGTTGTCTATTAAGAGTGTAATATCATTATGTATAAAAAATGTGTATACCTTACTTTAAAAATACTTTATTGCTAAAAAAAATGCTACCCATCATCTGAGCCTTCAGTGAGTTGTCATCTTTTTGCTGGCGGAAGGCTTGAAATATTGCAAGAATTACCAAAATGTGACACAGAGACACGAAGCGAGCAAATGCTGTTGGAAAAATGATGCTGATAGTCTTGTTCGACACAGGATTGCCACAAACCTTCAATTTGTAAAAGACGCAATATCTGCTAAGCACAATAAAGCAAAGTGCAATATAATTAGGTACGGCTTTATCCAAAATCTCTTGTTTACCATAAACTGAAGTCTCTATTCTGCTAATATCTTTCTTTTGATCTTGATTCTGGCTTTGGGAACTATACAGGATTTAATCCCTCAATTAATATTTACTTGGTACTTACTGTAGCATGGACACCTGGGATATATAGAACTATCAAACCTAAACCCTCTCTACAGTAGACCTTTAGTTAGTTAGAGAGGACTGTCATTTTTCCACTGAAAGGTTGTCAGTCATTCTCAGGATAAACATTATTAGCTTCTTCAACTAGTCCTCATCTGTTATGGTTTTGAGTTCCTCCATAATCCAGTAGTCATTGAAGGGGATGGAGGAAGGTGAGGAGGGGCTGTGTATTCATTGAATATAAGGATGGCTTCCAGAACCAGGGAACTTTGTGGCTATGCCCCTTCAAGCAGCAGCCTTTTGTTACTAGTGCAATAACTCAAATGATTATTAAACATTGTAACAGCAAATGGACTATGGATTTGTAAGGCCAGTGGGATTCACTGGTGTCTTTCTGAGGGGTGAATGCTAACTTCATATCCTGAAAAAAAAAAAATCTTGATTCCACAATAGACAGCATCACATTTACTTCCTAATCTTATTGCTCAAAATAGTCCTAGACTGAGTGCGGTTAAATCATATATTTCAAAAGCAAGGCTACATTGATCTTTGGCCTTAGGAATATCTCAAGGTATTGCTTGATGAGGAAACCATGGTTTTGCCAAATATCAGCTGATATAGAATCATTGAGTGCTAGAGTTGGTCAGAAACATAAAAGTCATATATTCTGGTGCTGATAATTTACAAAGGAAGAACTGAGGTTCAGATGGTTATGTATTATATAAGTGGTCCAAAGTCACACAGGTAGTCACGGTGGGACTCATAACTCAATATTTTGAAACCTGGACCATAGCTCTCTATCCTAAAGCAATGTCAGGAGGTGCTCTAGCTTTGTGCCTTTGGGGTTGTCTTCCTATGTAGCTGACAGCTGGATCCTTTTGCAATACAGCTCAAAACCTTCCCGCTCAAGCTCAGTGGGTTCCTGTGATTTTTTGTTTTTACATGTAATAGTCCCTTTATTTATTGCAAATAGGCTAGGCAATTAATTCACAGTTAGCAACTTATGGCCTGGAAAATCTCATTACCCAAACCTTACATTATCAACACATCTGTTTAAAAGAGAGATGCTTAAAGAAGTGGTCTGAATACTCAGATTCCTGATCATCTCCAAGAATGGGGGAACTACTGAAAGGCAACTTTGGTGAGAGTGTAAGGTTGTACCAGGGTTAGCAAACCCACTGAAATGCACACATAAGGAGATGTAAAAAGGGAGGTCACATTTATTGAGTACCTATTTTATGCCAGGTATAACTTGATGTTGAAGATGGAGCTTTGGTGACAAACAGAGCTGGATGTGAATCCCAAGTCCATCACTGAGTATTATACAATCTTGGGTGTGTTTTTAACCTCTCAGAATCTCAGCTTTGTGATCTATAAAACAGTCCTCTTTGGGGTTGTCGTGAGGCTTAAATAAGATGATTATGTAAAAATTTTAGCACAACACCTGTAACTGTGTAAGTGCTTAATACCTGGAGGAGTATGTCTCTCATTTAAATTTTAGAACAAGCTTATAAAGTTTGTGGTATCATTCATATTTTTTAACTAAACCAAGGCTCAAAAAGATTAAATAACTTGTCATAGTCACCATGTTAGTGAATACTGGAGGTAGTATTTATAAAGCCCATTCCATCAGATTTTCTATTATACTTTTCCATTCCTTAATATGGGAGGTCTTGGAGGTGGGACCTGGTATCACAGGAGGGAAAAAGAGCTGTGGGAAATAGAGAGATCCTTGTTTATCTTCCAACCCTGTCTGTTCTCCGCTTTAGGACTTTCAGGGGTGAACCCAAGGAATAAGCAGAGCTGCAAGCAGTGCATTTGAAGTGCATTCAGGATTTAGAAGAGTGATCGGGATCTTTCACCTCCTCTTGCCTACATTCTAGATTCCTAAGTAAAGGAGAGGACCTCTTCCACGGGACTGGTCCAAAAAAAGCACACAATCTATACAGCTTGGGGCTGGTGAGATAGACTTTTCCCTATTGCAGTTTATCCAGGGCTGCCATGTATCCAAACTCACACCTACATTCATACCCACATGTACACATGCACACACAGACACACCACACTCCTCAGCCATAAACCTGGACCTCTCTGTATTTTGTTTTGCTTATCTGCCTCCTGCTGTCAAGCATGTATCAAGTATCCCATTGCCAAGGATAGAAAAGCAGCTCAATCTGTCTTTTTGGAGGAAAAAAATGAAAGGCTGACTGAAAGCCTAAATGAGTGGGGCTAACTCTGAGTTACTCTATGGAAGTTCGAATTCTGGTTTACTATTGGACAGGTTTGGAGAAACTTGGGGCCTGAATGCCCCTCCTCGCTAACCCCAGACACATGCACAGGTTGGGATTTTCTGGTGGACAGAAGTGGAGATGTGCCTAGAGGAGAATCGTCCAGCAGCTCCCTTAGGCTGGGGCCTAGCGCCCTCGCCCCATAACAGCTATTCCTGTAACCCAGCATTCTCTGTAGAAAGGCGAGAGTCCGTGCTGCATAAAGTGGGCAGGTGGGCAGGTGTGGAAAGAATGAAGCTCAGACAGAAGGAGGAGCAGGCTTATGCGTCCTGGGCAGGCACTTCTACTGTCTGAAACAACACGCTGACCTTGGTGAGAAGAGTTCCCAGTGGGTGATACCTTTTTGCTCCCTCCCACTTTTCTCCCTTACCTTTTCCTGTCGCCCTTACCCCCTCTTCACCCCCTTTCCTCTTCTTTATCTCCTCTTCTTTCTTTCTTCCTGATCAGTCTCATATAGTCCTTTCTTCCCTCATCTATTCATCTTCCAGGCTTGATACAGAAATAATGTCTATCTTTTATTGGACAGTTCCTTCCCAGAGGGATGCAATTGACCCTTGTTTATTTAAAATGATTGCCATGGGGGC
This sequence comes from Hippopotamus amphibius kiboko, assembly GCF_030028045.1. Taxonomy (NCBI): domain Eukaryota; kingdom Metazoa; phylum Chordata; class Mammalia; order Artiodactyla; family Hippopotamidae; genus Hippopotamus; species Hippopotamus amphibius. The sequence goes on from NC_080189.1 coordinate 163,865,277, forward strand.
TGCCGTGAAATGTGGGCTGGCACCTGAGGCTGCCTAGACAGGTGCTGGAGGTAGAAGGGAAGGACAGGCCCCCAAGGCCTCTGCAGGCACATTGTCTAGCCTGGAAGCCATCTCCTTTTGAACTGTGGTAATGAGAAGAGGTCTTGGCAAGAGGGAACCATGACTCTGCAAAACCAAATGGATAAAATTTTGTGGGGAACACAGAGCAGTGCACTGGGATATCAGTCCCTACTTGAGGCTTTGGCTGCTACAGAAGAGGCCCTCTCTACCTAATGTTGGGTTTACTCCACCCCCAGCCGCCTCCCCCGGCCTGGGCTTTCTGTAAATGGAGATTGATGGCAGTGGTTTGACGGGGGAAGCAGTGTGTCCTCAGGATGAAGCTGAACAGAAAGGTTTCTTTGTAAAATTTCTTTTCCCCTTTCTTTCCTTTGTTCCTTCAATTCTCTCACGTCTTGCTCTCCTGCTTTTCTTGCCCTCAATCCCTTCAGAACACTTGTCATTGTTTTCCCTCTGTGTATGACATGTTGGATGTATCCCATTTCTTTTCACTACAGAGACGTGTTCCTGGGGGCTCTGATGGAGCAATGGATATAATGGACCTTGACTTTGGTAACACTCTTATTCTGTCTTCATAAAATGCTAATCAATAAACCAATCTCTAGGCTGTAGTTCTATTAGGAGTGTTTACCACTGTTGGGAAGAAGCCTTGTAAAGAATTGTCACCATTGGATTATTACCAATGTTCTAGGTCATGGATCTTCATTTTTAAAAATAAACACTTTTATGATTACAAAAGCAATATATGTTCACTGTAGAAAATTTGGATATATGGAAATTAACTTGTTCAACTTTTTACTTACCCAATATTATCTATTTTATGGCAGATAATAAAAAAAGCTAAAATTGAGCATAACTAGAAAATAGTCATTGTTAACATGTTGGTATACTTTATTTTATTCCTTTGGGCAATGTACAAATAAAAAATAAATGTACATATGGATTCTTTACCACTAGACCACCAGGGAAGTCCCAAAAATTGTTATTTTCTATCCTGAGTTTTTCAGTAAGCATTCATAGATTCAATTATATCATAATTTCATAATTATAACTTCAATTTAGCATTATAACCTTGTTCTCAAGTTATTTAAAAAAATCTTAAAAATATGACTTAGAGGGATGGGATAAGGAGGGTGGGAGGGAGTCGCAGTAGGGAGGGGATATGGGAATATATGTATAAATACAGATGATTCACTTTGTTGTACAGCAAAAACTGGCACAACAATGTAAAGCAATTATATTCCAATAAAGAGCTTAAAAAATACGATTTTTTAATGACTTCACAGTAGCTATATTTGCCAGCTACTGCCTCAGTAATGTTGTTAACAAGCCACTCCAAAACATACTGGCTTACAACAAACAACATTTAAATTGTATAATTACAGATCTGTGGATAGGTTGGGGTGGCTATCCTTTAAGCTATGAGATGGCTGGACACAGCTGCAGGTTTTGAAATTAGATTTGGGTCTGCTCCATGGACTCCACATTCTCCTTGGACCAGGAACTACCCAGGGAATATTTTCATGGCAAGATAATAATTATGACCATTATTGCAGAAGGATTTAAAGAGAAGAAACCTAAATCCTAGCAGGGTCTGTTCGAGAAAATCATCAGCTTCAGCACTAGAGGTGAGGCAGAAAGATTTGATACCTGGTTTGAGGGCAGTTCAACAAAACGTAGCAGAGGCCAGGAAACACCAGTGGGATAAGGTGCTGAGATATTTGGGCTTTCTAGGAGTAGAAAGGAATGATTAAATCCCAGTTTTGGTTTTTTTTTTTAAATTCAGAAACACTGAATTATGCTCTTGTAATCTGTGCTGATTTAGTTTTTTTTTTTTTTTTTTTTAAGCTCTTTATTTGCTGATTTACTTTTAAGTCTGGAATTCTTTTCCTGCTTGAGGTTTTATCAGGGCTCTGAATGTGTGCTGCTTAGGGTTCTGGTATTCAGGGTCTGTTTTTGTTTTTGTTTTTTCCAGGCTATCATTTTTGGTACTTCTCTGTTCTTAAAGCTTTGTGTCCTATTTCTCTCCTGATGGACCTCTTAATTTTGTTTCCTTTGTATCTGTCCCTCTGCTTTTACTTGGTATTTATTTTTGAAATACATACTCCATTTTGCGCATTAGGTAACATGCTCTAGGAAGGCCAGAACCACGCCTTCTCTACTGCCCAGGGCCTGGTGTATAGTGTGTGCTCAACACACATTTGTTGATAATGATAGATTCAGGACACAGGCACCCTCAATCTTTTCATCCAAAGACTTGACAAATCTTTTTTGTGTGTGTTTGTTTTAAATCCATATATTTCCCTTCCCATGCACATCATCTTGCTCTAGGCTTATATTTCATGCTTACAGCCAAAAATTTCCCACAGGAAACTTAGTTTATGTGTTTATTTAAAATATAATTTTCTAAGGAAGGAGCACAATTATCCAAGCAAGCAGAGTTTGCTAATGTCAAGCCATCAGTCCGTGTTAGAAGAGATGGTTTAAAGTGGTCAGCGATAACAAAGAGACTAATTAAATTGATGAGGCTTAATAACTTGTATTCTGTCCAAAGAAAAACGTCTCCTGGCCAGAATTTCGTAAGGAGCTTGTTTCCCTAAGTCAACTGTATTGCATTAGGACACTGTGAGTGGGAAGGAAAGGAGAAATTGATTTGGGGGGTGGTGGAAGGGATATTGTGTGGGTAAGGCTAATGCCATAGCATATTAGCAGAAAACCATCTGTTACCACTACGACTTACTGCCATTCAGCAAATATTGATTGAGACCCTATCATGTGATAGCCACTAGGATAAGAACAAAGGATGCAAAGGGTAAACGATGTCTCCAGTCTTCAGGAAGCTCAAGGTCACCCTAGGGATAATAGGTGACTGCCGCCACGAAGACAGATTGGACATGAAGCCCATATAACCAAGATCCTGTTCTTATTGCTGCATGAATGACCTTATTTAAGATGCAAGATTGATTGGAGGTGGAGGAGGAGAGGGGAAGAGAATGGGCCTAGATCTGAGTCAGAATAGAACTACCATTTCTCTATTTCCAGAAACAGTGAGCATGGTAAGACTTTTCTCTAAAGTGGCAGAAAAACTTCTGCTAGGTTAGGATCAGGGTATTGGTATAAAATATTAAGCCAAATAACCATATCTATATATGAAAAGATCAATGAAACAGACACACACACCCTTTCCAGTTTACTGGTTCATTTATCTGCTATTCCTTGACTGATAAAATAACCACAGTTTCAGATGTAGAATCAAAATAGTCATTTTAACATGACTATAGTTAATACTGCTGTATGGTATATTTGAGAGTTAAGAGAGTAGATCTTAAGATTTCTCATAATAAGGAAAAAAACCACATCTCTTTTTTTGGAGGGGTATCTATATGACACGATGGATGTTAATTTACTGTGGTGATCATTTCACAACACGTGTAAGTCAAGTCATGCTGTACATCTTAAACTCCTACAGTGCCGTATATGACTTATATCTCAATAAAACTGGGAAAGGAATTTATTCCAAAGACTCACCATTTCAAGGATGTATCATACTATATAAAAGAAAGCTCTTCATGCTATACTGTTCTTCACACTGTCTTTGAAGATGATATTCATTCAGATATTACTTAGTGCCTACAATAGGCCAGGCAGACTATAACAAGCCCTGAGTAATACAACGGTGGGCAAAAAATTCACCCAGCCTTGGCCTCACAGAACTTACAGTCTGGCGACAGGAGAAAGACATCAAATAATCATCAACTAAACATAGAATCTGAAACTTTCTTACACTTGAGAAGTGTGGAAAGCCTGCCCTAGTTGGGGGATCTAGAAATATTTTCCTGAAGTAATGATATTTGAGCTGATATTTGAAAGATAGGTAAGAGGTAACCAGGCAAGAGTGGCTGTAGTCTTCCAGGCAGAAGGTTGTTGCAAGCCCAAGGGATGAAAAGGAGAATGTCAACTTAAAGTCCAGGGAACAGAAGCTGGGTTGGTGGGGTTGCAGCACAGAGAGGGAGAGTGGACGGGAGGCAGGGGCATGGTCATGTAGCCCTCTGATAATAGAGTATGGTACTGATCTAGACTTTATCCTAAAGGCAATGGCAAATTGTTGAGTAGCTATAAGAAGAGAAGTAACATGACTGTGATTTATTTTTTAAAGATTACTTCGACTATGGGATGGAGAGTGGATTGGAGGGGAATAGAGTTGATGCTAAAATGCTAGCTCTCTAGGAAAGAGTCGATAGTGGACTAAATTTGGAATAGGGCAGTGACTGTGAGTATGAAGGGAAGTGAGAGAATCTGAGATATATTTAGAAAGTCGTCTATTCATAGCATTTGAGATGTCAAAGAAAAACAAATCAGGGCTTAGTAAGGAGAAACGTTTGTTCAAAAAAATTATTGCAAGGGAAGGAAAGGCACTATTGCAATAGGGAGAATGCTATGACAATGAGGTCCGAAAGCACTGGAAAATCAAGCAAAACAGAAAAAAAAGGTTTTTTTCTAGGATAAAAAGGCAAGCAGGAATAAGAAGAATCTGTGGAGGGGATGTTAGACAAGCAGGGGGAAATAACCATTGGGTTTGACAGCAATGAGATCTCACTGCGGTCGGCCCGATTCCCAGGAGAAACTGATAAAGGGGCCATCTTCCACTTTTTGTGTCTGTATTCAGGCTTGGGGGCACATAGAATTCAAGGTCCGGGGCCTGTAGGAGTGACTCAGGTTTGGTCAAGACAAAACAGAGGATAAGAAATGACAATTGTGAACGCTTGATTAGAGAGTACAATCCACCATGACCCAAGAGATGACTTTTCAGGGGCAAACAGGAGGGACTGCAACTTCTCAGCGAATCAGTGAATCCTTGTACCCCTTTCTCTAGGGGAGAGTCAATATCTTCACTTAGGGCTTAGCCAAGTTTTTTTTTTCCTAAAGATTTATTTTATTATTTGTTTTATTTTTATTTTTGGCTCTTGGGTCTTTATTGCTGCGCACGGGCTTTCTCCAGTTGTGGCGAGTGGGGACTACTCTTTGTTGCAGTGCACAGATTTCTCATTGTGGTGGCTTCTGTTGTTGTGGAGCATGGGCCTAGGCATGTGGGCTTCAGTATTTGTGGTGCATGGGCTCAGTAGTTGTGGCTTGTGGGCTCTTGAGCACAGGCTCAGTAGTTGTGATGTATGGGCTTACTTGCTCCGTGGCATGTGGAATCTTCTCTGCGCAGGGCTCAAACCCGTGTCCCATGCATTGGCAGGTGGATTCTTTTTTTTTTTTTTAAGAACTTTTATTGAGATACAGTTAACAGACAATAAACAGCATATATTTAGAGTGTACAATTTGGTATCCCAATCTCCCAATTCATCTCCCCCAACCCTCCCCGCTTTCCCCACTTGGTGTCCATGTGTTTGTTCTCTACATCTGTGTCTCTGTTTCTGCCTTGCATTTTCTCTTTCATAGTTGTTAGCATTTGCCTTATGTATTGAGGTGCTCCTATATTGGGTGTATATATATTTATAATTGTTATCTCCTCTTCTTGGATGGATCCCTTGATCTTTATGTAATGTCCTTTCTTGTCTCTTGTAACATTTTTTATTTTAAAGTCTATTTTATCTGATATGACTATTGCTACTCCAGCTTTCTTTTGATTTTCATTTGCATGGAATATCTTTTTCCATCCCCTCACTTTCATTCTGTATGCGTCCCCAGGTCTGAAATGGGTCTCTTATAGATAGCGTATATATGGGTCTTGTTTTTGTATCCATTCAGCCAGTCTGTGTCTTTTGGTTGGTGCATTTAGTCCATTTACATTCAAGGTAATTATCAATATGTATGTTCCTACTACCATTTTGTTAATTGTTTTGTTGTTGTTTCTGTAGGTCCTTTTCTTCTCTTATGTTTCCCGCTTAGAGACGTTCCTTTAGCATTTGTTGTAGGGCTGGTTTGATGGTGCTGAATTCTCTTCGCTGTTGTTTGTCTGTAAAGCTTTTGATTTCTCCGTCGAATCTGAATGAGATCCTTGCTGGGTAGAGTATTCTTGGTTATAGGTTCTTGCCTTTCATCACTTTAAATATATCCTGCCACTCCCTTCTGGCTTGCAGAGTTTCTGCTGAGAAATCAGCTGTTAACCTGATGGGAGTTCCCTCGTATGTTATTTGTTATTTTTCCCTTGTTGCTTTTAATAACTTTTCTCTGTCTTTAATTTTTGTCAGTTTGACTACTATATGTCTTGGCGTGTTTTCTCCTTGGGTTTATCCTGCTGGGACTCTCTGTGCTTCCTGGATTTGGGTAGCTATTTCCTTTCCTATGTTAGGGAAGTTTTCAACTATAATCTTTTCCAATATTTTCTTGGGTCCTTTCTCGCTCTCTTCTCCTTCTGGGACCCCTATAATGCGAATGTTGGTGCACTTAACATTGTCCCAGAGGTATCTTAGGCTGTCTTCGGTTCTTTTCATTCTTTTTTCCTTACTCTTTTCTGCATCAGTGATTATCACCATTCTGTCTTCCAGGTCACTTGTTTGCCCTTCTGCCTCAGTTAATCTGCTATTGGTTCCTTCTAGTGTATTTGTCATTTCAGTTACTGTGTTGCATATCTCTGTTTGTTTGCTCTTTAATTCTTCTAGGTCTTTGGTAAACTTTTTGATCTTTGCGTCCAGTCTTTTTTCAAAGTCCTGGATCATCTTCACTATTATTATTCTGAATTCTTTTCCTGGAAGGGTGCCTATCTCCTCTTCATTTAGTTGTTTTTCTGGGTTTTTATCCTGTCCCTTCATCTGGTACAAAGTCCTCTGCTTTTTCATTTTCTCTCTCTTTCTGTGGCTGTGGTTTTCAGTTCCAAAAGACAAAATACTGCTGATACTGCTTGATACTGTTGTCTGCCCTCTTGTGGAGGAAGCTATCTAGCAGGCTGGTGCATGCTTCCTGATGGGAGGGACTGATGGTGGGTTGGGCTGGGTGGGCAGAGCTCAGTAAGACTTTAATCTGCTTGTCTGCTAATGGGTTGGGCTGTGCTCACACCTGGTTGGTTGTTTGGCCTGAGGCTACTTATTACTTTAGCTTACAGGCTCTTTGGTGGGGATAATGGTGGACTCTGGGAGGGTTCACACCAATAAGCACTTCCCAGAACCCCTTCTGCCAGTGTCCTTGTCTCCTCAGTGAGCCACAGCTGCCCCCCACCTCTGCAGGCAACCTTCCAACACCAGCAGGTAGGTCTGGTTCAGTCTCCTATGGGGTCCCTGCTCCTTCCCCCTGGGTCCTGGTGAGCACACTTTTTTGTGTGCCCTCCAAGAGTGGAGTCTCTGTTTCCCCCAGTCCTGTGGAGGTCCTGCAATTAAATCTAGCTGGCTTTCAAAGTCTGATTCTCTGGGAATTCCTCCTCCCGTTGCTGGACTCCCAGGTTGGGAAGCCTAACGTGGGGCTCAGAACCCTCACTTTAGTGGGTGGACTTCTGCAGTATAACTGTTCTCCAGTTTGTGAGTCACCCACCCAGCATTTATGGGATTTGATTTTAATGCGATTGTGCTCCTCCTCCTGTCTCATTGTGGCTTCTCCTTTGTCTCTGGATGTGGGGTATCTTTTTTGGTGAGTTCCAGTGTCTTTCTGTTGATGATTGTTCAGCATTTAGTTGTAATTCCGGTGCTCTTGCAAGAGAGAGTGAGTGCACATCCTCCTACTCTGCCATCTTAATCCTATCTCGAGACCCCACTCTTAATGAGGGCTAGGAACATATTCTTCTTAGAAGCTCTGTTTGCTCGTCTTACTTTTTCTTCATCCTCTTTCTTTTCAAAGTTCCACTCTGGCAGGTGGATTCTTAACCACTGCACCACCAGGGAAGCCAGCAAAGTTTTCTTATAGCCTTGAGTTTATTTACCCTCACAAGACCTAAAGAAGTCTGTTGAAGTTGGAAGAGTTAGATTAGCAGTAAGTCTTCCTGTCCACTTCATTTACGGAAGAGGAAGCCAAAGTCTAGAGAGGGAAATCAGTTTACCTAACACATCACAGTGAGACGGTAGGAAGACTGTGCCCTGGACCCAGAACTTCCAGCATCCAGTCTGGGAATGATCCTACTTCATATGGCTGCTTCCCATCTGGGGATTTTCATGACACTTCAATGTAGTATTTCAGAGTCTTCCCAGGGAGCAAATTGAAGTGCTTTCCACCCTCTCCATCTGCTACACAGTTATATCCACAGATATTTACTATACACACATCATGCCTATCTTATTCTGACGGTGCAAGATGACAGTTTGAAATTGAATCTAATTTGCTTACTTGGGTTTTTGATTCCCATCATTGTGCTGTAACTTGTGCTTAGCTTGGCCATCCTGGGATTCAGGATGTAGCTGAAAGGCAGATACGACTTTATGAATATGGTGTGGCAGATAGACTGTAGGCTTTGGTGGCAGGCAAAATTTGGATAGAAACCTATGTCTGCCATTCACTAGCTGTTGTCACCTAAGTCAAGTCATTTATGTCCTCGGAGCCTTAATTTTTTTCATTTGTAGAGTTGGATACTTATAATTGCTTCACTTGATTGTTGTTAAGTATCAGATGGGGGTATAGTGATGTCAGCCATCAATTTATTGGGCATGTACTGTGTGTCAGGCGTTGTGCAAAGTGCTTTACAGGATTATCTTCTTTTTTTTTTCACTTATTATTAAGCACCTGGTATGTTCCAGGCATCCTTCTAGGGACACGGAGGACAAAAATCTGACAAAATTTCTTGCCCCCATGAAGTTTACAATCTAGTGGGGAGAAACGAGAAAACAAACAGAATACATTAAAATATGTATATGTTTTTGTCAGATAAAGCTCTGGAGAAAGTGAAAGAACTAAAAGAAAAACAAAATAAAACAGGAGATGGGGAAGTGTCAGAAAGTTGCTGAGTGTGGGGTAGCAGGCAGGTCAGTGAGTGTGCCTGTGGAGACTGCAGGCACAATTGAGCTCATTTGCTTTTTGGTAAAATATAGCAGTTGGTAGATTTCCTTCCTTCCCTTGCCCCCCTTCCTTCTTTTAATCCCTTAATGCATGGAGTATCCATGGTATTGCCTATGTTAGTCATTGGTGACATGAAGATGAATGTTTCTTTTATCCCCTTGTCTACCCACTGAATCCGCAATTTGTTCCACAAAGACTTAAGACAAATAAAACAAATACAAAGTGGTCCCATCTTTTAATTCCTCTGCTTGGGCCACGCAGATCTGTTGAAGCAGTTTGGGATCTGGAAGCTGAACTGTCCCAGGGGTCCAGTGCATTTCTCAAGTGCACTGTAAGAAGTTGTAGAATTGGCACTATGGTGCCTTAGCCTGCACCCCTGGGGTGAGCCCTAAAAATCTGCTCAGCCCATTGCGGGCCTCCTGTCAGGCGGCCCCAGCCTGTTCCCTTTGCAGATGGTGACTGCCTTCATTCAAACTGTAGGTAGGGCCTTGAGGGTTGGAGCTGCAGCTGTAACCCAGGAGAGCTTTGCTTCTAAAACCCACCCACCCCGACCCCCAGGAGAGGGAGAGAAAGAATTTACGAGGATGCAGCAGAAAAAGGGCATAGGGATGTAAACATTTTCAAATTAATTTCAGAAATCCAGTCTTAACTGTAAACGACAGCTGTGGGTTTAATCACTGAAACTCTTTCTGTTTGGGAGCAGCATGTGTCCCCTGAGGAGGGGGCCGTTATCAAGCAGTTAAGCCTTAGAGGCTGCTTTAGGGGCTGGTAGGCAGTCTGCCGGGAAAGAGGAGGGTGGATCCCTTTGTGGCAGTGACCTGAGTGTAGCATCACCCCCTGCCTAATCCCACAGTCTCTGAGGATTGCTCCGATATGTCTGCCACTGAGGAGGGTGGAAGGTACCATCCCTTACAAGAGAAGCTAAAGGGGCCAGGAAAAGCCATGCTTCTGCATTGGCTTGAAGAACCTAATGGACTTCTTGATTTTTAAGGATCAAGCATTCAGGAAGGAATTGTCTGTCTTCTATCTGCCACCACCACCACCACCACCACCACAGTAACAGCAACAAGAACAGCTGCATCCACAACACACCTCTACAATGACAGTAGCTAATGCTTACGTAGAACTTTCTAAGTCCCCAGTCAGTCCTTATTCATTCACTATTTATTAATCATGTGCTACATGCCATGCATTGTGCTGTAAGCACCGGAGTAAAGCAGAAGCTAAGGCCACCATAGTCCTTCTCCTTACGGAGCTTGCGGTCTAGAGGAAAAGATTAAATGCAACATCCGATGAACTCAAATCTGGTCCCCAGAGATGTCAGCTCACCTTTGGAGGAATGAGCCTCAGCATTGTCCCCTCACTCCCAGCCTAGATGGGGGATGTCAGCTGATGTGAAAGCTCATCACCACCCCTTCTCCTTCCCTTGCCTCTCAGGCCCCACCCTTAGGGAAGGGGTGTCTTTTCTTAACCTCCATCTGGGTGTTGCTGCACATCACTTCAGAGGGACCAGGAGCATCCGCTAAGAATCTTGAGGTCATCAGTCACAAGACCATCTGTTCTCTTTGCTGCCCTGATAGGTTAGGGAAAAGCCCTAAGCTAGGAGAGGGAGGCTGAAAAGACACAGGCTGAAAGAAATACCCTTTGCCTCTTTCTTTCATTTCCCTTATGGTTTTCTTCTTCTTTGTCTTTTGTTTTATCTATTTTATGATTTTATTTTTCATTTTTTTAAAATTTTATTTATTTATTATTTTTGGGGGGGTACATCAGGTTCAATCATCTGTTTTTATACACATATCCATGTATTCCCTCCCTCCCTTGACTCCCCCCCCACCCTCCCTCGAGTCCCCCCCCACCCTCCCCGTCCCAGTCCTCTAAGGCATCTTCCATCCTCGAATTGAGCTCCCTTTGTTATACAACAACTTCCCACTGGCTATCTACTTTACAGTTGGTAGTCTATATATGTCTGTGCTACTCTCTCGCTTCTTCTCAGCTTCCCCTTCACCCCCCGCCCCCTCCCAAACCTCGAGTTCTCCAGTCCAGTCTCTGCACCTGCATCCTTGTTCTTGTCACTGAGTTCATCAGTACCATTTTTAGATTCCGTATATGTGAGTTAGCATACAATATTTGTCTTTCTCTTTCTGACTTACTTCACTCTGTATGACAGACTGTAGGCTATCCACCTCATGACATATAGCTCCATTTCATCCCTTTTTATAGCTGAGTAATATTCCATTGTATATATATGCTGCATCTTCTTTATCCATTCGTTTGTTGATGGGCATTTAGGTTGCTTCCATGTCCTGGCTATTGTAAATAGTACCACAATAAACATTATGGTACATGTTTCTTATTTTTCATTTTAATGCTATGGGTGGGCTTTTAAGCCAGAAGCGCACAGACATCAGGAAAATAATGAGAAGGCAGATGGAGGAAGGAGCTGTGAGTAAGGCAAAGTGCTGGGAGGAACCAGCATTGCCGGTGCTCTGCTCACGGTGCTAATGGGCCCGCTGAAGGAATGAGAACAGTGCAGCCATAAAGTGAAAGCCCTGTCGACTGTGGATACAGATTAGAATGAAAAGAAGAGCCGTGGCAGAGGCAACAGCACTGCGATTCTTGTCCATGCCTCTCTTGGAGTCTGCTTGCAGACACCGAGCCTGCACTGTCCTTCCCAGATCCTGTTCTTGGTCGGAACCTCCACATGACAAATCCTCACTTCTTCTGTTCCCACACACAGGAGGTACTGTCCTTTTTCATCACTTTCCTTCTGCTGTGACCTTTCCTTTTCCTGCCTTTCTCCTGTATTAATTAGGAATGCCTCCAGCTAGAAGGGGTAGGAAAATCAAAGAATGGTAGTTTAGACAAATAGGGATGCTTTTTTCTTGTGTATCCATGGGTTCCAAGCTAGGCAGTCCAGGGCTGCTATCACAGTCCAACAATGCCATTAGGCAATACATTTTTTTTTCCAGTCCATCATCCATAGCATGTTGACTTTTATCCTCAAGTTTTTCATTTCATGGTCACAGTATGGCTCCTGCACATCTGGGCATCGTGCCCTCATTTCAGGCTGGAGGAAGGAAGGAGGACAAATTGCTTTCTCTGAATGAGGCATTAGTAGTCCTCCACAGTAAGCCTCTTATATGAGCCCACCTGCTCATCCTAAGACCAGTAATTGGAGGAGGGGATGCAATTACTCTGCCTGGTTTGCACCAGTCATGCTTCACCTTCTGAGGAGTCAGGGAGGTAGGGGCCTACTTTCTCTGAGAACAAGGGCCCTCCACCCCTACCTGAACAAACCAGGGTTCTGTTGTCAGGGAAGAAGGGAAGCAATGGCTCTTGGACAAAGTCTTCCACCCTTCTTTTTTGAGGTCCTCCTTTTGCCTAGCTTCAGTGCCCTGGAGTCTCTTAATTTGGGGGTAGGTGTGGGAAGGGGTGTCTGTTTGTGCAAATATTTTTGATGTCCAAGAGAAACTCACATGCAGTTTCTGACATACCACTGCACCTTGGAATTCTCAGAGCCCTGCCCTAGTCTCTGGATTATAATTCTAGTTTTGGAAGGCTTTCGAGACTTGTTCTTTCAAAAGGAACCATTTGGTTTTGTGGCTGTGTTTGAGTGGACCATTTCTCACTGGTTAAACTGACCCCATTTGCCTGAATGAACATTACTCGATGTCTTGTAGCTTAAGAATGCAGCCAGTTCTTCATTCTTTTCTCTTAACAGGTAGTGATAAATCGTTTGCCTGTGTAGAGAAGCATTGAGAATCTGTATCGCTCACCAGAATAACCAGGCTGCAGTTAGCAATTGGCAATGACCGTGTGGGTGTCATAGCAGAAGGAAAAGGATGCAGTGTTTTCCCCCCACAAGAAATCTGGGAATCCTTATTTTCCATCCATACTCAAGAGTTCTAGTGCAGAATTCCCTTCACCCCAACTTGTTCCTCTGCCCTTCTCTACTCTAACAATAAGTGGGAAGTTGTGATGGAAGGTATTGAACCCTATACCTCCAAGGAAAAGCATCAACATTTTGTTTGGTTTGGAAACCAGAGGAGAGGATGAGAAGCTGACCAGGATTTCAAGGAAGTAGTATAGGTATCTTTGGAACCCTTACCTTGATCTCTACAGAAGCACAGGTTGCCCCTGGATGTATGTGGTGCAACCTCCTCTCAACAAATCAAGTTGTCAAAGGGGCTGATTGTTTTCTCGTGTTACTCCCTGTGAGAATTATCTTTTTTAGCTGACTTCCCACAGGAACTGATGGCATCTGGCGATTGTTTACTTCTAAGTCTTCATTGAGAATGGTATAGGAGTGCCTGAGGGAACAACATGTTTGGACAGACCAAGATGCCGTAGGAGAAAACACGTGCACATGTCGGTGGGCATCCGTCCAGAGCCCACGAGCTTTCTCCAGGACTTGGCTCTGAACGTGGCAGAAGGCAGTCACGCCGCAGTCCAATAAGTTGTTGCACGTTAGGTTTTGGCAGTTTCACTATTTGTCCTCAAGAGCTTGCATTAGGCACTAAATAATAATAATGAGGAAATTCAATTAGAAAGTATTTCAGTGCGCTTAGAGAAGGTAATGACTATAAATAAGAATGGGAATAAGCCATATCACCTGCTGCATGTACCTCACATAAATAGCTTGTTTGCTTAAACATTAGTTAAGCAACATTAAATTTAAAGGGTGTTTCCATTAACCAAAGGTATATATCGAGGGATAGAGTAATTACTGCACATTTGACCAGGTTTTCTGTCTGGAGTAAGAGAAAATCTGGCCAGGGTATGGCTGACAGGTTGTTCACAAATTTCTAATGTCCATCAAAAGTGGAATTATGACTTTATAATGAAGGCCTGCCTTTAACTATGTAATACTCTTCTTATTCCATTTTACAGTAATGAAAGTTTACAGGGAAATTAAATTTTAAGCTTCTCCATATAATAAATTATCACAGGAACTTCTAGCCTGTGGACTCTGAAGATAAGAAAGCTCTTCTTTTAAAAGGCTATTCCTCCTTATTTTTCTACTTCTTGCAAATAAACCACTTAGTTAATTAAACTTAAGGGACCACCATTGACCAATTCATTAATTAAAGACTAATAGTCCTTTTATTATCAATCGTAATCACTTTATTAACATTGAGCTTTATTTAGTTTATTGCCTCTAGCATTGCCCGAGAGAGGATAGATATTTTGTCATTAGGCTTACGCAGGAGAGTGTAATTTTGACATCACCGGCTTTAAAGTTAAAAAAAGAAAAAGTTTGGATATAAGCTCAGCTTCCTTGTTAACCAGCCTGGCCACCTTTCTCAAATGATTATAGCCTCTTAAAGCCTCCGTTTCTTTTTCTGAAAAGTGGGTTATCTACTCTGTCTACAGTTGTCAGTGACGTGGGAAAAGATGATCTTTCCACAGCCGTTCTGCCCTGTCTAGTGTTCTCCTTGTAGAATGTCTTATGAATTGGGGTAAATAGCGTAAAGTCCTTAAATGTTGGTATTTGTTTAATCAGCATTCCACCATTAGCCTGTTACTCTTTGCTCTCTTAACTTCCTTCACTTGCATCATGGGGTCAACGTTTGTCTGTGTTGCAGACTTCAGATTTTATTCCCATAGGTGGAATTTCTCATGAGCCTCAGACACACAGATCTGCCTGCTTACCTGACATTTCTAACTAGATATTTCACAGTCAACTCAAAAGAGAATTCTCTTCACCAGATATCTGAGAACCATCCATTGCTGAATATCATTTTGTAAGACTAAATTACTAAATATGTGTGGAGGAGAGACGGGAGACAAAGGAAAAAAAGAAGGCAAAACCCAGATTGTGGAGGACCGTATGTGCCAAGCAGAAAATGTTCATTTTTTTTCTGAAGGCTATGAAGGGATCTTTCCATGGAAGGCTTCTTAGCAAGTATGTGACATGGTCAGACTTAAATTTTGTTACGATTGCTCTGAGAACCATACAGGGGATGATTTGAAGAGAGCTTTACTGAATTCAGCAAAGTAGAGAGAGTTGTTGGCGGTGATCTGAGCATTAGAAGAAAACAGTCAGTTCTGGACAATGAAATCCTGATTGCTTTAGATTCAAAACCTCAGAGATGGGAGGACCTTCTACAGAAGCTGGTAACATTTTCTTTTGCAAAGTAACAGATACCACGGAGTTTCTCAGCTTGCCCAAGGTCACTCAGCTGGCAGATGGCAAATACCAGACTGGCATCCTGTGGTCTTGAGATACAGTGTGTAGGTTTGCCTTGGAGAAAAAGAGAATTTCAGTTGTTGTGTATCTTTATACATTTTTATATGGCAGCTTTTTTTTTTTTCTTTTTTGAAAAGGAACAAATTTTGAAGGGCTTTATTTTGGCCACATTATTTTGCCCATTTTATAGATATGGGTTTTCAGGCTTGAGGAAGTATGACTTTTCTTTCTTTCTTTCTTTTTAACATATAAATTTTTATTATGAAACATCTGATCCCAAGAATGTCTTCCACAGTGAGTGATTTTTAAAAAAAAACAAATCAGGACAGTTGTCAATAGAATATTAGTTCTCGGTTGTTGTTTTCTACAAGGTACCCCCCAGTGAATGGCAAAGCTGTCACTTAATGAACTCAAATCTCTTAATGTTAACTCTTATGCATTTTCCATGATACCACACTGAGGTAAGTTCCTTCTTTTCTGTTCCTGTATGCCGCTATGACTGTACAGAGGCTTGCAGATTCAGTGGAAGTTATTCACAGAGATAGAGGTACCAAGTAGAAAAGGCCAACTGGGAGATGCAAGATGTCCACAGGATGCCTTATTATGATGACTTCTTTGTGGCTTTAGTCCAGCCAGCAGTCTCACAGAATCTGAACCCTGATTCTGCTCACCAGTCTTGGTCAGAACGTTAAGAGTGGCTTCATCTCCCAGGCATGGACCCACATTAGTCAAACTCCAAGAGACTGATGTATAAAACCATAATGTCAATTTACTAAAGTACAATAAAAAATAGAATCTCAGACAGACCTCAGCTTGCCTGTTGGCATGACTTGTACTTTAATTGTACTTTCTTTTTCTTGTAGAGAAGCTAAATTTTAATTAGAAAGTTGCTTGCAGAACTTGGAATTCAAAAAAAAAAGGAGCTTAGGTCATCTTGAGCAGTATTCGTCAGCTGAGATAGCTGGTTGCTGCTGTGTTTCTGCACCTTGTCAATAGCGCCAGAATACTAAGTCTGCTAATCAAGATGCTGTCTCCTCATGTCTGTTCTCTACCTTTGCAACTTTATTCTTACCCTGTCACTGGGTTCATCAGTGCCATTTTTTTTAGATTACATATATATGAATTAGCATACAGTATTTGTTTTGCTCATAGTTCCAAGATCTCCTCAACCTCTCTGAACCCGTTTCTTCCCTGTAAAGATTGATATGACTACCTTATGGGGATTATAAGGCTTAATCAAGCTTAAATACACTAATTTATTTAGTGTATATAGTAAGAGCTCAATCAATGCTAGTTTATTCCCACTTAAACTCGGATACTTATTTATGAAAGGGGGATAAATGCATTCTGGAAAAGGAAGGGTATTGATAGGCTCTGATTCTGACAGCTCAAACCATAGGCCATGGCACGTTAGAGAAAATGAAAGGATACTCAAGGCTCATTAGATTAAAAAGCTGCTTGTGTCCTCTCTAAGCAGTTAAGCTTATTTTTGCCCACATTTCTGAAGGTTGGTTTCTGTTAGGGTCAGAAGTGACATAGGTTGATGGCATCGTCTCTGTGCCACAGAATTCCCAGGACGCCCAGTCATATCATGTTGGGTTGCTCTAAGCGAGAACACACAGAGACCTTTATAAATCTCACAAAGGCATGCTCTTTGCCTGGAGCATGTAACTGTGTGTGTTGACCTTTAGTCGGACAAGTTCTTACAATGGAGCTCCTCTAGGGATGAAACCTCATGGTTTTATTAACTTTAGGAAGATAACACTGTTGATTGACTTTACCAAGCCCACTCTGGGAGTCTTGATTTATCAAAGTGGGAGTCTTTGAAGACATAGGAAATTCATACCACCCTAAGTAACTGAACCTGATAACCTTATCTAAAAGAGAACCAAGGGAGTCCTTTCTATTTAAGGAAAGCAGGAAACATGAACTAAATAGGGAAGTCTACAGTACAGCTGCTTGACCACTCATGGGTGTGCTTGCTTTTACCTCTGCAGGATGCTTGCACAACCCTATCACATTTGCTTCCCATACCCTCTTTATACTCTGTAGTTTAGTGAGGAAGGGGCTTAGAGGAGCACATTTTCTGAGAGTAATGCCTTTTCAACACATTTTCCAAATAATGTGTTGAGCAATTGCTTTTAAGACTATGATGAAAAGATAAAGAAGCTAGGCCTTGACACACTCATAAAGATAGGCAAATCCTGACCCTCTCCCATGTCCTGATCTCTGGATGTTAAAATCTGATTATGCCTCTGCTTATAAGGAGTATGTGGGTGGAAAGGGCAGGCGTGGGCAGTCACGTTTTAAAGAAGAGGAAAGCCAGGTGCCAGGCGTGATGTTAAGTGAGTTGCCAAGACACCAAAACTCTTAAATGGCAGAGCCAGGACTAGGCGTTGAGAGTCCAGTGTCCTGTACACCTCTCTGGCCAGTGTTGCGTGTGAGCTTCAGATACCAACAGATGAGCTCAAATCCTTATATAAATGTCATTCATTTGCTTAACCCCCCCAAGCCTAATTCTTCTCATCTGTGATGTGGGTATCATAAATCTACTTTTTATGTAGATGAAATGAGATAACATATGCAAGTGAGGTATCTAATAATTGTTCCTTTGCCCTTCCTATTTCCTCACCAAGGAAACTGAGGTGCAGTGAGCTTTAGTGATCTAATGAGGCCACATGACTGTATATACTTAGAAGATCAAGGATTCAACCAGATTTTTCTGACCCCAATTTTATGTACTTTGGCAGTTATTTATAAAGCCCATCCCATGAGTTTCTCTTACTTTGTTCTTGGAATAGTTGATTTTCTTTTCCCCAGTTCTTTTTTATTTGAACTCAGAGCCTCTGCTTTTCTCCTTCCAGTCCCTGAACTTGCAGGTTCTTTTATGATGAGTTCCAACAAGAATATGGTATTGCACCCAGGCTTAATTGTAGTTTTGAGAGTTTTTTTTTCACTTTCTACAGGATAATCATCACTTCAGCTGCAACTTCTCAGTAATCTCCTGCACTCACCATTCTTACCCTGTCACCCTCTTCTAACTTACAGACTGTTTCTCCTCCTTCTCAGAGATTTTTTCTGCCTCCTTTAGTTTCCCTCCTTATCCATTCCTGTCTCGTCTTCTTACACTTTGATCTAAAGGTGCTGTACATTGTGGGACTTTCTCCCAGTCTGTTTTAGAGTCAGGCACTTTTCTATTATAAATGCACTTATTTAAACACTTTCATTTTCCACAGTAAGAAAGCATTTGGGTAGGGGGAAAATGATTGATAAACCACATACTCTGGGGGAGATGCAAGTGAGGAGTTCTATGCATCTTGTCTTTCCCTCTCACTCTTTCCAATTTAATTCCATAGAGCAAATGTTTATTGAGCACTTACTCTTAGCTGGAGGTGCTGTGCCCAGTTCAGGGAATATATAACTGAATGAGACAGAGCCCTTTTCTTTGCAAGTATGATGATATTACCACAAGGGGACCACGGCAGTCAGGGTAGGTCTACCTGGGTATAAAAAAAGGCAAGAAGGTTGGATAGGAGTTAGCCATGGAAAGGAGCTAAAGTAAGAGGGGAATATTCAGAGCAAAGAGAATAAAATGGTCACCAACCCAAAGACAAGAAAGGGCAGAGTGAGTGCATTTGGAAAACAGAAAAGCAAAGTATGGCCTGAGGGTTGAGGTAGAGGAGGGAGAGAGACATGGGATAAAGTAGGAAAGGTAGGTAAGGGTCTGAGAGCAAGATAGGGGTTTCATCCTAAATACAATAGAAACCATGGAAAGGTTTAAGTGAAGGGTTGACATATGATGAGATTTCTTTAAAATGACCATCCTGGCTGCAGTGTCCCAGTAGGGGCAGCAAGCAGAGAAACAGAAGAAACACAGGTAAGAAGCCAACTTAGTCTCAGATAGTGGTGGTAGAGCTAGAAACAAGTGAGCAGATGGGAAACACTTGGGTTTGAAATGGACCATTCTGATACTTCAGCGATTGGAGGCAAGGAAGACCGGGGAGCCTGTTCTCGAGAGAGGTAATCTAATCATCTGCATGGAGTTAAATGTGAAAATACAAATACTGTGGCTGGAGCAGCTGTAACTATTAACTAATGGTAGCACTTGGCACCTTCCTCCAAAGCAGTGACTGTACTAGAAATACCAGACACCACAGTGGAACCAAACCCCGAAACAGGTGGGCAGAGCTTCCTGAAACCACAGCTTCAGATTCTACTCACGTAAAGGGTAGCACGCAGGGCATAACCACCCAACTCAGAAATGCCTTCTCTCTGGTAGAGGCGGATGCTCTTTGCTTACAGAACACCGAGTGAGAGAGTCAGGCCACATTCTGTAGATTTCTCTTAGAAACTTAGAGATGGGGAGAAAAATAATTTCCTGAGGAAGTAAACCAATTAAGTTGTCAAATGGGCTGAGCAGTGACTTCTTCCAGGCTCTACCGTGGGCCTCCTGATGGATGGACGTGGGCCCTGTGGTAAACAGATGGTTCTAGAAATGACAGAAACTATTGATTGTGAGTTGACAAATGAGAAAGAAGTCCAGTCTAATCAGCCGATCAGAACTCATCACTTGCCCCCAAACAATACCCATAGGTTGCCTAGCACTATTAAGAAAGGCTTTTATGCTTATTTCACCTTCAGTGCCCTTCATCCAAGGTCTCAGATTTCTCCTAATTTCATTTTCAGTGAAGTCTTGATTTGTTAAAACAAATCAACCCCTTGGCTGATCATTTAGACACCTTGTTAGTTTTGCTTGCGTGTGTGGGGTGGATAAATCTCCCAATTTATCCCTCCCCCTCTTTGCTGTAGTTCAAGAAGTAGAATAAAGAAGAGGTACTATTTTAACAAATTGCAAATCTGAAGCTGATAGTCTGGGGAAAACAGAGCCATTAGTTTATTTGACTGATTTTATTTCATTTGTTCACTTTCAGTCCTCATGTGCCTATCCCTTAATTCTGGTTGGAGTACAGAGATGGCTTGGGAGAGGGTGCCCGAGTAAGAAGGAGGCAGAAGCATCCAAGCTCCATCCCTCTGGGATTATATCTTTCTTTTTCTTTTTAATTTAATTAATTTTTATTGGCTGCATTGGGTCTTAGTTGCTGTGCACGGGCTTTCTCTAGTTGCAGAGAGCAGGGGCTACTCTTCGTTGCAGTGCGCGGGCTTCTCATTGCGGTGGTTTCTCTTGTTGCAGAGCGCGGGCTCTAGGCACGCGGACTTCAGTAGTTGTGACACACGGGCTCAATAGTTATGGCTCATGAGCTCTACAGCACAGGCTCAATATTTGTGACGCATGGGCTTAGTTGCTCCGCGGCATGTGGGATCTTCCTGGACCAGGGCTCGAACCCGCGTCTCCTTTATTGGCAGGCGGACTCTTAACCACTGTGCCACCAGGGAAGTCCCTGGGATTCTGTCTTTCTGGGTTTTCTTTCTCTTCTCCTCTAACTTTCTGTTCTTTCAGGCTTGGGAGTTAGTGCAGGGATTCCAAGAATACACTTGCATGGCACCCAGCTCCTGCGTGTTCATTTCCCAGTAGGTGTTGTGAAGGTGCTGTTTCTAGGATTCTCCTATCCTGTCCCATCAGGAAAATCCTCTGTAGGTATGAGCTTCTCATGTAATCTTCTGCCCTAAGATTAGGCTGAATTACTGATCTCTAGCTTTAGCCTCTGAAAGCCCTGCCTGGTTCTTGTTTGTTTGTTTAATTTTTATTGGGGTATAGTTGATTTACAATGTTTTAGTTTCAGGTGTACAGCAAAGTGAATCTGTTATACATATGCATATATCTACTCTTGTTTAGATTATTTTCCCATATAAGTCATTACAGAGTATTGAGTAGAGTTCCGTGTGCTATACAGTAGGTCCTTATTAGTTATCTATTTTATATACAGTAGTGTGTGCATGTCAATCCCAATCTCCCAATTTATCCCTCCCCACCTTTTTCTCTGCAGGTAACCATAAGTTTGTTTTCTATATGTGTGACTCTATTTCTGTTTTACAAATAGGTTCATTTGTACCATTTTTTTTAGATTCCACATATAAGCAATAGCATGTGATATTTGTCTTTTTCTGTCTGACTGACTTCACTCAGTATGACAGTCCTTGTTTTTTTGTTTTTGTTTTTTTTAAGCTCTTTATTGGAATATAATTGCTTTAGACTTTTGTACCAGCTTTTGAGGTACACCAAAGTGAATCAGCTGTATTTATACATATATCCCCATATCCCCTCCCTCCTGCGACTCCATCCCAGCCTCCCTGTCCTGTCCCTCTAAGGCATCACCCATCACGGTCTTTGGTTTTTGAGAACAGCACCTTTGTAGATGGATCAGAGGGGTTCTTTGTCTGGAAAGTCGTGGAAGGCTTTGTGAATCCTGCTTCTGTTAACGCTGCCTTCTCTGCCTGACCCTCACCCATCAGTTGATCTGAGAAACATTTACAGGTCTGTGTTTCAGGTTGGATCACTCTTTGATGAAGGTGGGTTTCATCCCCTGTCTTTCTAAGCTGTCCTCTCTGCTGTCTCTCTGTGTACTCTGTGCATCACGCCCTTGAGCTTGTCTGCATTTATCATTCTCTGCCAGCCAACAGGGTCTCTCTGTGTGTTGTGATATGGCCTATCTTTTGGGTGACCCACAGAGTTTCTTTCCTGCAGAATGACACCTGGAGCCCCAAACATTTGCAGAGTAGATATCGCTGATGTATCCTGGGTGCATGAATAGCAAACCTTCCCTTATGACAAGAAAGACCAATTGCAGGAACCTCAAGCTTAGAGGTGGTCTCAACGTAGAAGTATAGGTAACCTTGCTATTCTTAATATCTGGTTGTGATGCTGGAAGAAAGGCAGCCAAACTGGGAGGGTGGGATAAGGGGTGGGATGTGTCTTTTCCATATTTTTAAAGGGTAGTGTGCTGAAGCTGTATTAAAACTAGACCTGGGACTTCCCTGGTGGTCCAGTGGTTAAGACTTCACCTTCCAGTGCAGGGGGTGTGGATTCGACCCTTAGTTGGGGAGATAAGATCCCAGATGCCTCGGGGCCAAAAAACCAAAACAGAAAGCAGAAGCAATATTGTAACAAATTCAGTAAAGACTTTAAAAATGGTCCACATCCAGAAATCTTAGAAAGAAACAAATAAACAAAAACAAAAAAACAAACAAAGAAACTAAGCCTTGAGATACCCAGAGGAGTCAGACAAAGAAAAGCAACATTTTCCCCTGTTCTGTTCCCCTTCCCGACCTCTACCAAGAAAGAGCACAGGCCCCGTCCCTGACTCACCATCTCTGCTGTTAGAACCTGGCCAGGCGTGGTTAATCATGAGGGCGCTAGTATAGGCACAATCCCAGAGCAACTTTTGCTGTTGCCTCCTTGTATGTTCATGTCTCTCCATGTTGGTGAAGGCCAAGGGCTTTAAAAGCTGAGGTTGCTTCCCCTCCTCTCTGAGGGCCAGAGTTCCCAGAGCTCAAGTAACCAGGGCTGACCCTTCCCCCACTTTCCTTTGGTAGCTCATTACTCAAGAACCCCAGAAGAGCAGTTTTCCAGAATCCTACCATGACAGTTTCACTATATTGAATATATATTAAACTGACATTAAGAGTGACAGGCATGATTCCTACCAAGGTGGGGGAGGCTGTTCTGTCATGCAGCTTAGCATGAGGAGAGATAGTAAAAGCTGTTAGGCTCTCTGAAGTCTCTAAAAAAAAAAAAAATTCCTCAGCTTTGACTATAATACTGGTTATACTCTTTTTTTTTTTTTTTTTTTTTCCTGGTAATACATTCTTTACAATTTCACAATTGATGTCTACACGGCGGTCTCAGTGACCCAGAAGACCCTACAAACATGGGTTCAGAGGATGCTTAAGTTAATTTGATGGGTTTAAGGTGTTAAAGGGAAGTCCACTGCTCTCCATGGTATCCCTGGTGTTCTGAGCAGAGGAAGCAGAGCATATTTTTCGCCTGGGGATAACTTCCCTTTTGGCTTATTAATTATAAGGTTGCCCCCAGTGTGGTGGTGCACATTTGGGGACAGACAAGCTCAGAGCGTGAGTCTAGCTGCTGCCTTTCCCCTGTTTTTCCCTCGGTGTGCCTCCTGGCACCACCTCCTTTTTCATCTCCTTAATTCATGGAGGCCATGTCTCCTGTCACTCTGTTTTTACAAGCTGTGCTGGTCTAAAATCACAGTTATTAGACCACATTACGCTCCCGAAAGTGAGTGAAGTGTCTGTGAGTGTCTCATTAAGTCCTGGACAGAAAGGGTCCTGCCACCCCTCTCCTTTAATTAAGGGATCTCTGCTCTTCCTCCACTACTGGCTGCTTCCTGGAGAGTGTGCATCTGCCCTGGGGGATGGGAGTGGGAAACAAGAGAGGAGAGTGCCCTGGAAGCTTCTCTGTGGATGGGGACCTTGCTCAAAGATGTGGCCCCCTGGAGCCCCAGCAGCACCCGGGAACTTGTTAGAAATGCAGACTCTGGGCCCCACCTAAGACCTATTCAGTTGTATTTTGTAGTTTAATAAGACCGCCAGGTGGTTCATAAACACCTAAAAGTTTGGGAACCGCTAGGCAGGAAATAGATAGCTGGGGGTTATGAGCTGAGTGTTTGTGTCCCTCCAAAACTCATATGTTACCTCCTAACCTGCAGTATTAGGAGGTCGAGCCTTTGGGAGGTGACTGGGTCATGAGTGTAGAGCCCTCATGAATGGGATTAGTGTCTTTATAAAAGAGATACTAGAGAGCTCCTTTGCCCCTTCTGCTCTGTGAGGACACAGCTGGAAGACAGCCGTCTATGAACCAGGCTCTCACCAGACACTGAATCTGTTGGCACCTTGATCTTGGACTTCCCACTCTATAGAACTGTGAAAAATAAATGTTTTGTTGCTTAAGCCACCCAGTCTACAGTATTTTTGTTATAGTAGTCAAAATGAACTAACATAATGGGTGAATCCCGGGACTTAATCTGGGAGCATCCTGGGTATTAGGAAAATTATGAGCTACTCTATAGAAAGAATTCATCTCTGTAGAAACTGAAGTCACCAGTGGCAAATAATGAGTGGGTATTCATGAAGTTCCTTAGGAACTGTGTGTGTACACACGCGCACACGTGTTTTGGGCTTGTGAAAGGAGAATAATAGTGTCATTGGATGCATATTTCTTTAGAGCCCCAAGCGTTGGAGGTGGGTTCGAGTATGAGGCAAACTTAGTACCACTCTTAAGGAATTTACAGGGAAGAGTAAATATCCCTGTGCTGGGCTCTGTGGGGATTCTTAAACATTGAGCCTCACCTCTTAGAAGAAGAGATGTTAAGCTCAGACTTGATGTATGGACAATTGTAGGGTTTGGAAGGGTGTACCAGGTACCAGGAGGAGGAAGCAGTGGACAAAGGCCCAGAGACTGTCCTCAGGGCCAGTTCAGATTGGCTAGAACGTGGGGCCCTGCAGGGAGTGTGAGATGAGGCTGGAGGGGTGGGCCAAGGTCACTTCATGTAGGGGGTTGTAAACCTGGTCATTTCAAGCTTTATTCTAAGGATATTGGGAAGTTGTTGAAGGGTTTGTAGCAGAATTTTGAGCAGGAGGTGGGCAGTGAGATAACGTCCTGACTGTCATGCACAGGTTGGACATTGATTCAGCATTCAAGGCGGTCCAGCCCTCCCAGGCTGCAGGGCTTGCTGCAGGGAGACAGTGTGCCACTGACTGTTCCCTTAGATACAGTGACCCCAGCTGTCAGTTCAGGAACAACATGCTCACATGTCTTTTCTCCTTAAGTGACAGGAAATTAGGAAGAAACAGGAGCTCTGAGTTTTGGGGATGGTGGTGGAGTGAACTGCTTTCAAATCTGGTCAACCATAAAAACATTGAAGGGCTCTTATTCCCACTCAGTAAATAAGAAATGAGTTACAGACCCTCTTCTAGGTACTTGGGATGTGACAGTGGGCAAAACAGAAAAAATAACATTTCTGCATCTTTGGAGCTTGTATTTGGGGTTGGGGTGGGGAGCAATATTGATTTCTGCCATTAAGTTCTTAATTTCTTAGACACTGAAACTGCTCGGGTTTGGGGCTATTTTACAGATTCTCCTCTCTTGCTTTGCGGTTTAAGCTGTTGTCACTTTTCCAGTAAGACAAGTTACCTGAAAGCGCTTTTAAGGAAGTTAAATATCTTTTCTCCTGCCCTGTGGATATAACGTTTGGGATGGGGGAATGGGGGGCAGGCAGGGAGGGGCGGTGTTCTCGGTGAATAATAATGATAACGGCAGCTAGAATTTGAATGTTTACCCTGTGCCAGACATGGGTGTACATGATTAATTCAGTCATCCTCACAAAATTTATTAGAAAGGGATTATCAGCATTTTTGTAGGTGAGGAAGCTGGTGCTCAGAAGGGTGTGTGACCCACCCAGGCTGTAATTGACAGAGCTGAGATCAAGTAAGATACATTCAGCACTGATGGTGTGACACTGAACCATTCCCTAGAGGAAGTCAGAAAAACTTCTCAGAGATTGAGTGGTCTAGTTATGTCACCTCATGTTTACCAACGCCTTCCTTGGCTGTCCAAGGCCCATAGTATAAGATGTACCTGTGGTGGGCCTGTGAGGCCCTGCGCCAGTTGGCACTGGCTTCTGTCTTCGGCCCTGGTCCTGGGCACTGCCCCCATCCTCTCTCCTCCAGGCCACACAGACCGCCTTCTTTCAGTCCCCACCTCTTGCCCTGTTCCTTTGCCCACAGGGCCTTTGCACATGCTGTTCCCGGTGCCTACAATTATCTTCTTCACTCTTTTCATTTTTGTGTGTTTTGGCTAACATTAGTTCAGATCTCATGTCAAAGTTCCTTTGCTCTGGGAAGCCATCTCTTAACTTCCCTCACTAGATCACATCTCCCTGTTATGGGTTCTGTTAATTCCACGTACTTCTGCATTGCAATACTTAGGAAAATGGTAATTGTATACTTATTAGTGCAGTGATCCTCAACATATCTTCACATCAGCAGCATCAGCACTCTCTGGGGACTTGTTAGGAGTGCAGAGTCTTCCACCCGCCCCAGAACCAGAGACTCCAGGGATGGGGCCCAGCAATCCACATTTTACTAAGTGTTTGGATGATTCCAAGATGCACGCGTCCTAGAACTACTGTTTCAGTGTCCTTCCTTAATTGATGCCTTTATGAGGGGCCTCATAGGCTCTTGATTCCATCAAAGCAGAGCCTGAGTTGTTATTGTTTCTCTTCACTTTCTATCTGGCACATATTAGATATTCATGAATAGTTTAGAGGATAAATGAATGAGCTCATTTGATTTTTGTACCAACTTTTAAAAGAGTTATTTTCAATTTTACAGATTAAAAAACTGAAGCTTTGGAATTCTATTGGCTGCCAGACATGTCTAGTGAATTTACAGGTTTTCCCTTTGCAGGAAATATCAAAGATGTGACAGCTTTAGGTACAAAACTTCTTTGAGTGGTTTCCATTGATATTTAAGGGATCCAGTAGGGGAAAGGTGACAGTGCCCAATCTGAAATAAACCTGTTTTGCTCCCTTCCTTACTCAAGTGTATATTGAGTACACTATGCTAGGTGCTCTTGGGATTATCCAAATGAGCACCGTTCTCAAAGAGCTTCTATTGTCCATATGTCTACCTGTCTATTGTGGTTGTGTGTGTGTACATTCTGTATACATGCAGGTTTTATAATTAGCTCTTAGGTGGACAGTGAGGTGCTCTAGAGAATGATAATCAGATGAGGACAAAATACTTCCAGTTGAAAAATACAGATTGCTTCATGGATTTGCATGATGTTTTTGGACATGGAAATTATGAGAGATATTCCTCACGAGGCTGCTTGTAGCAACTAAAATAATATTAGGAGTATTCTATTTCCCATCGAATTATTTGCCCAAAGCCACTGGCTACCCTGTGTGGGATTTGCATTTTGCAAAAATTTGCAATTTGCAAAAATTTACATTTTGTGTGGGAAGTATAATATCCAAGGGAAACTATTTCCACATTTAACACTTCAAAATGATTAGACATAGAACGAAAGTTTGGTTGTGTTTGCTTGTCTAAATCATTTATGCCATTTCTCTCTCGCTCCCACTTTTAAAAATTGCCTTGTTTAAAAAAAAAAAAAAAAAAACAGCTGTACTTGGCAGCTGGTTTGGACTCACTGCATTGAGGAACTGGGGAATTTGCACAATTAACAGCTATATATAGATATCAGCTCCAGGAGGATAATGTTTAACGGTGTACCGCCAACTCTGGTCCATGCGATAGACTGATTAAAATCTTATTTACATTTCTTCTAAATTCTTACAGCTCCTATTTTTCTTCCTTAATTTTTCATTTGGTGAGTTGTCAGATTTGGTGGAAGGGAAAGCTGATGCTGTTTAAGTGTTTAACAGACTGTTTTCTCTTTCCAGCTGATGTCTGTTATATTTTGTATTAACTCTGCATTTGAAAATTAGCTTTGCTGTGTCAGCCAAAGTTGTTACTATGTTTTTAAACATATTCCCATTCCACCTTTTTTAAAAAATATATACTTACCTGTATTTTAAGGCTGATGGTGCAGATTTTCATGATGATGATTAGAACGGGGTTTTGTGTAGCTGAATTCATCAACAAACATCACGTACCTCCAGTGTGCTGGGGAAAAGCTAGGCTTCAGGAAGGTCATGGTGTCTGTCTTCAAAATACTGAAACTCTAAGTTTCACAAAGAAGGCACAAAGGATAATTGCTAAATAATGTGATAAACGTAATGGAATTTTGAGTGCTATGTTGGTATCCTGGGTTGGATCCTGGAACAGAAGGAGGACATTAGTGGAAAACTGGATAAAGTCTGAAGTCTAGTCAGTGGTGATGGGCCAATGTTAATCTCTCAGTTTTGACAAAGATGTTCGCATTAGGCAAAACTTGGGGAAGGGCATATGGGAACTGGTTGTACTAGATTTGCAACTTTTCTGTAAGTCTAAAATTATTCCAAAATAAAATGTTTATTTAAAAATAAAAGTACTAGGATTTTAGTAGGAACTTAATTGAAAATTCGTATGATATTTGTGCAAAATAGTTGTTCTTAGGAAAGCACCCTATTCTTGCTCCCTCTCCCCTGAGTCTTAGAAGAATTAGGGCAATTGACTGACCATGGGGGCTACTCTGTGTAGTGAATTTAAAATGAAGTAGTGCCTTAAAAATACTTTCATTATTGTGCTCTGGAAATGTGGGAAAGGTACTGAAAAACCATCCAGCCATGGCATAGGTGACTAATGACAGCTGAGAGCAGTACTTCTCAGACTTGTGCCTTCAACAACCTGAAAGCTGATTCTTTATCGAAGATAGACTAGGCCTTCCTTGGAAAAATGGTCTTGGAAAAAATGTGTGCTTTATTCTCTTCTGGTGGATGGCCCAAGCATTGCAACCTCTTCTTGGCCTTTGGTACGCCCGCAAAGGGCCGTTCCTGATAGCAGTCTTGTGCATTTCAGTAACTCTGCTCTGTAAGTTCCACCTTGGGGCAGCTCCATCCTTTTTTTTTATTTTATGGTGCCTCAAATGGTCTCATGACAGTGCTGTACTGTTAAATGTGTCATTTTCTGAGAAGGCTCCAATACTTCCCCCCTTAGAGCTCCAGGGTTTACTTTGTCACTCCATCCCTTTCTGTTTTATTTCAGCATACTTAGCATAAAGCCTATAGCAGTGGGATACAGAACTGTAGCTTAGCTGAATTGTGGCCTGAGCAGCATCCTTCACAAAGAGGGATAGCCCGGGATTTTCCCTTGAGAAGAAACCCGTCTAGTATCCAGTTTGGGCTTCTTTCGTTTTGCTTTCTGTGTACCAGCAAAGGAGCAATGCCGGCTCAGAAAAGGGGAACCTTTCAGCAGTTTATTCACTCTGCACCCCGCAGCTTTGAATTTCCTCAGCTGGGTTTAGGAGAAAAGACGTTCTCCCTCAGCTTCACCCGCACCCAGGTACACTTTGAGGGTCTGCTCCTCAAGCACTTGAGGGTCTGAGGGCTGCTGCCCACAAGACAGTTACTGCCTGGGGAGACAGGGCTCATGCTTTTAACATTCTCATACTCTAAGCAGATGTAAATCAGTGCCCACTTGGTGTTATTACCGATTGGTGATAATAGCTAATAATAATAAAACCATTAAATAAGTTCTTACTATGAGCTGGCTTCTATCTAGGTGCTTTATATGCAATATCTGATTTGATATTCCCAATAATACTGCAAGAGATTACTTTTAGAAGTATTTTTACAAATGAGGAAACTGGGGCTCAGATAAATTAAATTACCCCAATATAACCTTAAGCTTATAGGAAGCAGATGAGAAAATAATTTTGGTTATGTAAATACATAGCTGCACACTGACACGCTGCTTTCCCTAATTCATATCTCACATCACTCATCAATCTTCACATACAATTTTTCCCCCGCTGGAGTTTCTGAAATTGACTTCCCATTGCTTCTTAACCCTGACTCTAGGCAGTCATCGTTTATTGATTAGGGTTGATAAATCCCATTTTCCATCCAGTAAATAAATGTTTGTTGAAAGAAAGAATACAAATCCTTGGGCTGAGGCATTCAAGGGAGAACTTCACAGAGGAGTACAAATTCAGCTCAGTCTTAAAAGGAAGTTGTAGGACCTGGATAAGCAGTTAATTATGATAGTAACTTCATTATTTTTTTAAATTTTTTTTGGCTGCATAATGTCTTCGTTGCTGCATGCAGGCTTTCTGTAGTTGTGGAGAGTAGGGGCTACTCTTCATTGCGGTGCTTAGGCTTCTTATTGCAGTAGCTTCTCTTGTGGTGGAGCACAGGCTCTAGGCACACAGGCTTCAGTAGTTGCGGCGCGAGGGCTCAGTAGTTGTGATTTGTGGGCTCTAGAGCTCAGGCTCAGTAGTTGTGGCTCACGGGCTTAGTTTCTCCATGGCATGTGAGAATCTTCCCAGACAAGGGCTTGAATCCATGTTCCCTGCATTGGCAGGCAGATTCTTAACCACTGTGCTACCAGGGAAGCCCGAAAGTAGCTTAATTATTGAGTGCTTATTGGCTGTCAGCTCTTCCCCATGGCTGCTGTTAATTCATTTAAAACCCATGGCATTTCTAGGAGATGCATACTATTAGTATCCCTATTCCACAGAGGAGAACTAGAGCACAGAAAGGTTAAGCAGATCTTTTGCAAGATCACAGAGTCCACTGAAAGCAAGGCCAGGATTCCAAGCCAGGTGGTGTGTATCTAGAGCCTGCACTCTTAGTCAGTACACCATCCTGTTGTAAGTGGGCAGGGCTATCTAACCACTGGTGTATCCTAAATGTCTGGCACATAGTAGGTGCTTGATATATAGTGAATGGATGAACACCTTTTTTCTTTGGCCAAATAAAAGATGAAAGGTGTTCCAGGTAGGAGGAATAGCAAAAACAGTGACACAGAGGAGGAAGTCCCAATGATGTGCTAGTGATAGGTGGGTTTCTATGTAGGGCAGGGATTGAACATACATTTTGCAAGGCTGACTGGAGTTTGAGCTTTGTTTGGTTTGCTTGTTATCAAGGTCATTGCTCTGTCCCTGTCCAGGTTTGCACAAAGCAACTCTGCTATATTTTATGATTTCATAAAGTGAAGATTGTGTAATTACTTAATGGTGAATTGCAGCCCCCCCACCCTCCAATAAAAACCTGTCCCCAAGTTTTTCTTTTAAGCCCTTTGAGTCGTGGGTCAAGACCAAATGGATGACATGTTTGTGGAAGTGGAAGGGGTTAGCATTTTCCAAGGGGAATGTCAGCATGAGGAAGTGGGAGGTATCATGGCCTGGAAAAGAGGAGGTGAAATACCTGATTCTAACAAGGTTTTGGTTATTGACCTCTATTCTTTTGCTTTTCAAAGTTCTAGTCACCAAACAGAGAGGTTTAGATCACTTTAATAGAATACTTGGAATTTTCTGAGCGACTCATGTTTCATGAAAATTGAAGGTATTTCAATGCATTTCATTATGTGATTACCCTAGAATGCCATATCTGGAACTGGGAAAAAGAAAATCATCAAAAAGTAATCTTCACTGAGAATTCAACTGCAGGAAAAGACAAAAATGGACCCAAATCCCTCACCATCATTCTTCTCCCTCCTGACCATTTACAATTGTATTTCTTTTTAAGTCCCGGATATGATGAGAAAAATGCTTGGTCTGAGAAAATGGAAATTAATTCAGGTAGTATTTGGATTCTTGCTGATAATAAAGTCAAGAAAGTGATTCCTGGGTACCAATAGGCTGAGAGTGTGAAAGTCAAAACCCATTTAAAAAAACCAGGGGGAATTGTCCGTGAAATAAGGCGGCTTTGTGAGTGCGTGGGTGGCTTCGTTTTCCAGGGGGATCATGCAGTCAATCAATCTCTCTGAAGATATTTAGCTTGTTTTACTCAATGACATTTTCACTCATCATGCTTTTTTTTTCATCTCAGGCAGAGTAGACAGTACCAGTTCTGAACTGGTGGCTGGACTTTTACTCTATTGTGTTCTCCCATCTATAAATGATTATCAGGGTGATAAAACTGGGAATGAAACCTAGCAGTTTGAAAAAAAAATAATCATTTTGTTAATGAAAGTCTGTAGCTGGCATAAAATACACATTGGGGCCTCATTTGAAGAATTAACCAGGATTAAGGGAAAGCTGCTCTTCACAGGAACTACTCTCAGGAATATCTTTGTGTAAACATGTGAGAAATGAGTGCTGGCGGGCACTTTTTGGACAGCATTTGGTATAAACCCTGGGAGAGAAATGAAATAACAAGGATGTAATGGCCTGTAGAGCTTATTCAGATATTTTTGTGTACGTAATCTCTTCAGAATACTTGTAACAGTTCGCATCAACTGGGGGGTGTTATTATCCTGATTTTACAGATAGGGAAATTGAAGTTCAGATGGATTAGGTGACTAGACTCAGGTCCTGCGTACAGAAAGGAGCAGGAATTCAAAATCAGATCTGTCTTTCTCCAAAGACCATTCTCTTAACCACTGAACTATTGATGAATAGTGATTCCAAAAGTCTGTTTCCTATAAAGCATCGTTGTCCATGCTGGAGCAAGCCTTTCTTCTCGGGAGGTCATGATGGGTTGGTGGTTCCTAATTTCTCTTCTAGCATATAACACATCTCCCTGAGCCTGCCCCCTAATGCAAAACGCACTATTCGTTCATTCTATTCTTGCATTCTTTAAAGTTGAAAAGCATTCATTTTTATACCTCACATGAGGGACAGAGTTGGGTAAGGGAGTTGACAAGCATAGATCAGCTGTGACTTTGCCTCCGAGAAAATTACCTCATCTCTTTGAGCCTCCGTTTCCTCACTTGAATGATGGAACTTATGCTAGTCCTAACCACATATTTTGTGTAAGGATAAGTGCAGCAATGTCTGTCACCTAGCCCATTGGAGATGTCAATAAGTGACTGCTGGATGAAAAGAGAGATGGATGAGACAGTGTCTACCACGGAGAAACTCATAGTCCAAGCGATGGGGGAGCAGACAAGAAATCAATGTCAATCCAGTTTCCTCAGCTGAAAAATCAGGGTAATGATACTGTTATCTCTTAGGATGATGATGTTTTAAAAAATTTTTAAAGAATTTTATTAAGATATAATTGACAGACAATAAAATGCATAGTGTATAATTTGATAATTTTTTTCTTATTAGTAATGTATATATGGCAATCCCAGTCTCCCAATTCATCCCCCCTCCCCCACTTTCTCCCCTTGGTGTCCATATGTTTGTTCTCTACATCTGTGTCTCTGTTTCTGCCTTCCAAACCAGTTGATGTGTACCATTTTTCAGGTTCCGCATATATGCATTAATATACGATATTTGTTTTGCTCTTTCTGATTTACTTCATTCTGTATGACAGTCTCTAGGTCCACCCATGTCTCTACAGATGACCCAATTTCATTCCTTTTTTATGGATGAGTAATATTCCATTGTATGTACGTACCACATCATCTTTATCCATTCATCTGTTGATGGACGTTAGGTTGCTTCCATGACCTGGCTATTGTAAATAGTGCTGCAGTGAACACTGGGGTGCATGTGTCTTTTTGAATTACAATTTTCTCTGGGTATATGCCCAGTAGGATGGTCATTAAATGGGATAAGGCATGGAGAACACTGGCTACATAGTTAGTGTTCAGGAAATTCTAGCTATAATTATAGTAATTATTAAGTGCTCAAACATAGGCTTGCACCAGTGTTATAGTTGTTCAGAAGAAAGAGGGCCAATTGTCATGTGAAGTCAGAGAAGCCTTCATAAAAACAGTAGCATCTGAGTTGGGTTTTGATGCATGTGGAAGAGCCTGCCTTCCATGCTGTCCACAAGTCTGCTCCCTGATGGTTAATTTTATAAATAAGCTTTAGTTCAATGGAGTGAAAGTCAGTGACTGCAGGAGTGCTGGCATGTGTTGGTGTAAGGATGGACGGGAATGCAGTATCATTGCCAAGGAATCTCAAAATTTATGAAAACAAAATATCTAGCAAAGTGCAGATTAAAGACAACACTGTCCCCTTTGCTGCTGATCCAGTAGGCTCATAACCTCCTTTATTAGGAACCTTAGTACATGTTTAGGAGCAACATTTTCTGGGGTTTAATTGTAAAGAAAGAGAGGTATAATGGAACAAAAACAGACTTACATTCAGATCCTGCTTAATGACTAACTATCTGGGTGATCTTGGTGTAATTACGTTGCTTTTCTGAGGTTTCACTACCCCAGATCTTCAAAGGATGTAATAATTACATACATTGAAGTATTGCTATAAACATTTGAGATAATACACATAAAGTATGTGACATTTTGGTAGATTCTCAAAAAAAGAAAAATACTATTTATGTACCTATAAAAGTATAATTTATATTTACATGGAAATATATTTTTATAGATTTACATGATATATTTGATATACGAATATATTATAATTACACTTCTATTTATAATGATAACTAAGTGCTAAGCACTGTGCTGAGGACTCTATAGGAAATACCTTCTTTAAACTTCTCAATAAATAAATACAAGGGTGAAAAAATAAATACAAGGGTATATATGGATATTATCCTTATTTTGCAGAGAAGGAATTTCAATCTTAGAAAGTATATGACTGTCAAAATGGGATGGTAGCATGATTGATGGAAAGATGCCAATATGCTCAGTTGAGGATATGAAGTTTCTTTAATGATAAAGGATACAGCAGCATACAGAGGAGGTATAGTGGACAGCTTTTATTTATTTATTCAAAGGACTTTTATTGAGATATAATAGACATACAATAAACTACATATATTTAAAGTGTACAATTTGATATTTTTTTCTTATTGGTAATGTATATATGGCAATCCCAATCTCCCAATTCATCCCACACCCCTGCTTCCATTTTCTTCCCTTGG
Organism: Hippopotamus amphibius kiboko; assembly: GCF_030028045.1. NCBI lineage: Eukaryota > Metazoa > Chordata > Mammalia > Artiodactyla > Hippopotamidae > Hippopotamus > Hippopotamus amphibius. Next base: position 163,899,816 of record NC_080189.1, read on the forward strand.
TGTCCATATATTTGTTCTCTACATCTGTGTCTGTATTTCTGCCTTGCGAACCAGTTGATCTGTACCATTTTTCCAGATTCCATATATATGCGTTAGTATATGATATTTGTTTTTCTCTTTCTGACTTACTTCACTCTGTATGACAGTCTCTAGGTCCATCCATGTCTCTACAAATATCCCAGTTTTGTTCCTTTTTATGGCTAATATTCCATTGTATGTATGTACCACATCATCTTTATCCATTCGTCTGTTGATGGCCATTTAGGTTGCTTCCATGACCTGGCTATTGTAAATAGTGCTGTGATGAACACTGGGGTGCATGTGTCTTTTTGAATTATGGTTTTCTCTGGGTATGTGCCCAGTAGTGGGATTGCTGGGTCATATGGTAGTTCCATTTTTAGTTTTTTAAGGAACACCATACTGTTCTCCATAGTGGCTGTATCAATTTACATTCCCACCAACGGTGCAAGAGCATCCCCTTTTCTCCACACCCTCCCCAGCATTTATTGTTTGTACATTTTCTGATGATGCCCATTCGAACCGGTGTCAGGTGATACCTCATTGTAATTTTAATTTGCATTTCTCTAATAATTAGTGATGTTGAACAGTTTTTCATGTGCCTCTTGGCCATCTGTATGTCTTTTTTGGAGAAATGCCTATTTAGGTCTTCTTCCCATTTTTTGATAGAGTTGTTTGTTTTTTTGATATTGAGCTGTATGAACTGTTTATATATTTTGGAGGTTAATCCTTTGTCTGTTGACTCATTTGCAAATATTTTCTCCCATTCTGAGGGTTGTCTTTTCGTCTTGTTTATAGTTTCCTTTGCTGTGCAGAAGCTTTTAAGTTTCATTAGGTCTCATTTATTTTTGTTTTTATTTCCATTACTGTAGGAGGTGGGTTAAAAAAGATCTTGCCGTGATTTAAGTCAAAGAGTGTTCTTCCTATGTTTTCCTCTAAGAGTTTTATAGTGTCTGGCCTTACAGTTAGGTCTTTAATCCATTTTGAGTTTTTGTGTGTGGTGTTAGGGAGTGTTCTAATTTACGTGTAGCTGTCCAGTTTTCCCAGCGCCACTTATTGGAGAGGTTGTCTTTTCTCCATTGTATATCCTTGCCTCCTTTGTCATAGATTAGTTAACTGTAGTTTATCTCTGGGCTTTCTCTCCCATTCCATTCATCTATATTTCTGTATAGCGGACAGCTTTTAAAGCAGCAGGTGTAGCTACTCAGGTCTCCCAATGACCCCCATGCGGGATGCAGCTGTGGATGACACTACCTGCCTGAATGAAGAAAGGATTCTATTGGGTACAGGAAGCTCCCTTTGCTGTTCTCAAGGCCGGGGGCGGGGGAGGGGGTGTGTGGTTATCTCCTGGCACTCTTCCCTCCACATCTCACCATTCTGGAAATAAATTCTGGCTCCTTCCAGCTGGCCTGTACACCGGCTGCGAGTAGTGAGTGCCAAGCCACCCCAGCACGTTTCTGATAGTTGACTGCGACGCTGGATGTCAGTTCCCCAGAAGCATTTCCTGTGGGAATGAGCTTTAGGTCTGTCTAAAGCTCCCTACAGCAGAACTTGCCCAAGATCATACAACCAGTACATGGGAAAATTAGAGCTCACAGGTGATATCTGTGACTCCTGAGTGCTCCTAATGATCATGCCTATTGGCAGTTAAGATTTGGATTGCACATGTAACTTGCAAATTAGTTAAGAGTGGCAGGAGGAAAGCAAAACATCAACTTCCAAAGCAACGGAAGTTAGATATTTCATAAGAAAGTTATCTATTTCCTGATGCTGGTAGAAGTAAGGATCAAAGAGTTAAAGAAAACAGCTGATCAAGGGCTGGAATGACTGCTGAGGAGAAGGTACATTCCAGGCAGGCAAACAACTCCTTCCAGGACGGCTTTCTACCTCTCCTGATACCATCAGGCTTCCTGTGTTCCAGCTGAAATACAACCACCAGCTCTCACTTTCCTCTTAACATGAGGCTGCCTCTCTTTCACACTCCAAAACAACACATGGGAAAGAACAGCTTTTCAATTTTTTCTTCATTTATCATTTGTTTTTATTTTTTGTGATTGATTTGCTCTGGCTCCATAAAGAATAACAATTGCTAAGCCTAAGCTTTCTTGTAAGAATGTGAAGAATTTTTCTCCTGTTTTGCCAAAGTGACTACTGGCTTGGGGGAAAGTTTGGAATGAGTGGTGAGAAGCAACTTAGCAGAGACAAGGAAGTGATCATTTCCTGAACATAGAAAATAATGAGAAAACACTCGGGGTGAAGATAAAGCAAAGAAGAGGCGGTGAATTAGATCAGGCTTCCAAGAGTCTTCACAAGGAGAACACCATCAGGCCGCACTCAGCTAGCAGGCTTCCGAGGTCCCCTGACTGGCTGTTTGGCATCCAGGTGACTGTACCAGCCTGCCCAGCTCTACCAAAGGGCTTAGAGGTCAATACCTAGGAGGTACGTGTGTAATCCAGTCATGACACTCAAACTAGGAACCAGACAAAGTGTGTTTTGCTAGTGAAGGGAGTGGGTAGAAGAATGTTTTGACCTTCAGCTGGCTGCCCACCTGGCTGCCCAGGTAGAGAGAGCGAGCTGAATTCATGCTGTGGTCAGCTCATCTGGGGAAGAAAGTGTGGCACATGGTACCTTCTTCTGAATTACTCTCCCCCTTTTGTTTTCCTGGCATACTTTTAATCATCCTTGAAGACCCAAATAACTGCTCCTCTTGGAAACAGTCTTCCTCAGGCATACTTTATAGCTTCCACATTTGTCCTTGAATGGACTCCATGTGTTGCAGTGATTCCTCAACAAGTCAGTTTCCCCTACCAGAGTCAATGTGGGATGAACAATGGCTTGTTCATCTTTGTACTGCTGCTCTTCAGTAGAGTGCATTTATTGACTACAGTGTTTTCAATAAATGTTTATTGGATGAATAAATGTTGAAAGCTGTAGCCTTTACTCCACTCGTTGATTCTTTGGGCAAGGTCGCCTGACTTCTCTTTGCTTCAGTCTGCATATCTGTAGCCTGCTGAGACCTCTTACATACTGGGCTGTATCACTAGTTGAAGTGTTCTCTGAGCTTCTCAGTGGTTATGACAAAAAGAACTTTTAACAGTCTGTAACTATGCCTGAGAGCCATTAGGCAGACTGGAATACATCCAGCTGAAGGAGATGGTGTTTATATGGAGACCAGGACCCAGCCCATGAAACAGTCCTTGATTTGGCTTAGGGCCAGAGGTACCTCAGTGGGCAGTAACTCAACCTTGGTTTTGAGATATTCTTCCCCAGCTAAAAATGACATCTTAGTAGAAAGGATTTAGTAATTGTGGATGTTCCTTGACAAAGATCTATTGCTATAGGACCTCTAGTTGTCTTCACCTTGAATAGTTTCTTATAAAGCAAAATAAGGGAGAAAACTAGCAGTGCGAAGAAAAAAGTGCATTAGGCTGCACAAGCAAAATCATTTCTCTGGCTTATACTCCTGTAATTTGGTTTGTAAAAGGAAAATATTTATAGTAGTCTACCTAACCAATTACATTGCAAAAAATTTAATTGCTTTTAAGGCTCTTTAAAAAAACCTTCCAAATATCTTACCCCTTTCCACTGCCATCTCCCATATGGAAAATTTCTAGCTTGAGGCCTGTGTCTAAAGGATAGGGATCCCCAGAGTTGCTGAGTCAAATTGAATTACATGTGATGAACCAACTCTTGAACTCCCACATTTCCTTCATTGCCTTCTTCCTTGGATTCAATGCTTTGTCTTTGTGGGTTCAGAGATGTAGAGAAGCAGTCACCTGAGTTGGGCCAGCACTGCAGTAAAGGGGGCATTACCCAACATGATTTTGTGATTTCAGGTCTGCAGCATATAGTGTCTTGGAAAGAACATGGGCTTTGCAGTCAGATAGACCTAGTTGAGTTTGAAACCCAGCTTGTCACTCATTCTCCTCTTACCTTGGGCAGGATCCCTGAACCCTCTCTTCCCAACTCTTCTCATCTTTAAAGAAGGTCTGTAATCATAGGGCTGCCACGATGGGCATGTAAGAAAAGCCTCACTGAATATCAAGATCCTTCTCACTCAAAATGCACTCATGCTCCAATGTAATTTCCCAGCAACTCCCTTATTAACTTTCTCTTGCTGCATAACTAATTACCACAGACTTAACTGCTTAAACCAACACAGGTTTATTACCTCACAGTTTCTGAAGGTTTTAAGTCCAGGCATGGGTTGGTTGGAACCCAACTGCTTTAAGTCCTCACAAGGCTGCAGTGACGGTGTCAGCTAGGGCTGTGATCTCATGTGAGACTTGGGATCTTCCTCCAAACTCACGTGGTTGTTGCCAGGATTAGGCTCCTTGCCGTTGTAAGACTAAAGCCTTCAGCTTCTAGAGGTTGCCCACCGTTCCCTGAGATGTAGTCCTTTCCATAGGCAGTTCACAGTTCAAAACCAGCCTGCTCTTTTGAAGCCAACAGTAAAGAAAGTAAAGCTTTTATATATTTATTAACATAGTCACAAGTCTCATCATCTTTGCTATGTTCTGTTGGTTAGAAGCAAGTCACGGGCTCCATCCATATGCAAGGAGAGGGAATTACACGAAGGTGTGAACACCCAGAGGTGAGGAGGAGCATTGGGGGTCACCACAGGATCTGCCCACCACATTCTCAAAGTGCAACAAACCATAGCCTGCCCTCCTGTCTGTGTTGGTTGTTAATTGTTTCAGTGAAATTAGTTTATCTTCCCAAAGAAATCAGAGATGGCGAACACCTGGGAAAGTGTGAGCTGTTTTCACATTCCTCACCAGTGTAGACAAAGATAACTGATGCGGGGCATTTATTTCCTGAGAGTCCAGACTCAGTCTCAAAATTCTTTGAAGGACAATGCAAAAGACAGAAGCTACCATTTGATCAGTGCTGGGAGGTGTTATAAAACCTATTTGTCATCCTTGAACTATACTGTACATCCTGGTGAGCTAGGGACATGGATTTGCCTAGCAGAATATAAAGGGAAGTGATCTCAGCATGATGCCTGAGGTTCCTAACACACCAGCACCTTTAGTAAGGACAGCAGTAATTCATGTGGAACTAACAGGAATTTCCACATATAAAATGTGTCCTTTACTCTGTTCTCTAACAGGAAACATCAGAGAAAAACCTTAAAACTAGATGGCAATGCAATAGAACACAATTATGCTTACAAAGGGAAAACAAAAGTGTAGGTTGTATAACTAGAGAAGTTGTTAACACAACAACTAAGAAACTATGTGAGTTTGAGTCCCTTGGGAAGGAGAAATGTATCTGTAAATAAGCTTATTTCTCTGGCAATATTTGCTTTTCTTTGTATGCCTCTCCATGTGCTGAGTTTTCTTATCATGCCTTCATGATTATATGAGTATTACTAGGAATACTATTATTTTCATTATGTTTTAAGCCTTATAAGAGATAAAAGAACACCCTGTACCTGTCATTGGGCTCAATTTAAGTTAGAGACAAAGAAAATTCTCTGTACAAGAAAAAGTTCTTATAAGATAGCAGAGACATACTATTCATCTAAGGCTCATTTGTTTTAATAGAGGTCCTTAGTCATGGATTATCAGTGGAAAGCATTATATAGTAAGTGCAATTTTAGCAAGACCTTGTTCTTCTAGTTGCATAAGGGATCTCTACAAAATAAGAAACAAGAGATTATTTTACTGGCAAAAATGGAGAAAAGATATATATATGTATATATATTTAGATATAAGTACATACAAATATATGTAAATAGGTCAGTATGGAAAGCAACCTAGCCTGAATACATTTTCCACCCTTAAAAGTCTGACACAATATAGGTACATAGTAAGCATGTAATTAATATTTACATATTTTAGGAACAGAGTTTGGCACTGAAATGACAATATTTGGCTATAGTCATTTGATCCGGGGGAGTAGAAATTAATTGTCAGAAAACCTCCAAAGCAATATTGTTAAATCTGTAACCTTATTTTAACCCTGGAGACTGTGGATGGTAACTCCACAGTCTATTCTATGAAACAGAAAGTATAAATAGTTTGTAAAAAAATATGTATGAACGTATTTTACTTACTTTCATGGTTGATACTTGTGGAGATATTTCTTAAAATCTATTTGTGAAATAAAAGAGGACTTGTTGGATCTGTTTCATACCATCTCAAAAATATATAATGTAATACTGAGAGTATTTTAGAAAAATACACTTCAAGTAGGATGTTGTCTTTTGAGCCATGGGGAATATGGTAAATGGTTATTATATCAGTTACTTAGGGCAGCTGTAATAGCATATTTAAAGTAAATAAACTGGGTGGCTTAAAACAACAGAATTTATTATCTCACAGTTCTGGAGGCTAGAAGTAAACTAACCATGGCATGGGCAGGGCATACTCCCTGAAGGATCTAGAGGAGAATCCTTCCTGGGCTCTTCCGAGCACCTGCTGGTTGCCAGGAATCCTTGGCATGTCTCGGCTGGTAGACGTTTCCCTCCAATCTCTGCCTCCATCGTCGTGTGGCAGTCTTCCTCTGTGCGTGGCTATGTCTGTGTCAAGATTCCCCTTTCCTTGTAAGGAAACCTGTCATAGGATTAGGGCCAACCCCATCAGTATGACCTCATCTTAATTTGATTACCCTTCTAAAGACCCTGTTACCAAATAAGGTCACATTTATAGGTACTGGGGGTTAGGACTTGAACATGTATTTTTAAGAGACAGTTCAACCCATGACAATTACTAATTGGCTTCTCTTCTTCTTAGCTACCCTGTGATTGAAACTCAGAGATTCTCTCTAGGGATAAGCACTTTGAAGGTAGATTCTATCAGTCCAGGAACTGAACCCCAGTCTGTCTGGTCCCAGAGCACACTCTGTTAGCCTCTACAGCATGGCTTATGGTTGGGCTCAGGGAAACCAGCACTTTGGTGCTGTGCACTTAGCTGTAATTCATCTCAGAGTGAGTTTGCCATGTCATCTTGGGACTAATGCCTGTGTGTAGGGGGATTTTTGAAGATAACAGTAATATTCATACGCTTGGTCACTGGGTGAAAATGCACCTTGAAACAAAGATGTACAAAGATGGCTCTTGCTTCTCCATTCTTGTTTGTAAAAATTGGCAGATTTGCTGACTAAGGAAATAGTGGCCAAATAAGCAGATAAGAGCATTTGAGAATAAAAAAAAATGTTTGGGAGACCTTTAGATTATTTATTTTCTAGATAAAGAATAAGAAATTAAGAGACGGAGTGTTCGTTTTTTATAATGTATGACACTTAGTAGTTGATCAATAATTTTTAAATAAAAGAATAAATGTTCAAATCAAAAGGGAAATTAGTGGCCAGGTAAAGACTATTTGAGACTTTCTTATTGCAAGTTCAGTGTATTTTCTACTATATTTTTAAAAAGAGAAAATTTGCAAGGGTTTGGAGAGTAGAAATTAAGTAAGGCAAGGATGTGGTGGATACAGAGGGAGAGATGGAGACGTCTGTTAAGAAAAGCGCACAAATTTGGGGAGGGGCTAAAGAGAGCTATTCTGAATGCTGGCAAATACACTCCACTCCAAAAAGCCCAGTAACTGGTCATTAGAGGTAATGCATTTAGAAGGGAAGTAGCAATCAGAACAATGCAGTTTCATGGTCGGCCCTCTATAGGACCCTCCTGTGGTTCTGTGCTGTTATTAACACTTGCCTCATTCTAGTCTTCTGGACTTTGTAAATGCTTCGTGCCACTTAAGTAAAGCCACGGGTGCTAATTGTGCTGAACACCTTCAGAGGTGGCATCAGGGAGCAAGACTGGGCAACCCCAGCCCTAATGGGCTTGATTGTGGTCTCTGGAGTGAAAACCACCTCTTGAAAGCTGCTGCAAGACAGCTATTGGGAAGTTTGGTAGGAAGATTTAGTGCTGCAATTTGAGGGATCAATGTCTAAGCTATTCAGCGCCTCCTGACACCTCAGATGGATTTTAGGTGGTTCCCCAGGGGGTACAAATCTAACCATCATGCACATAAATTCATCTCTCTCCAAATAGGGGTCCATCCCTGTCTTATGAGAGCTCAAAGCCTAGTTTTAGAGGTAGGACAAGCACACACAAAGCGATAGATGAGCACTAACTGCTGAGTTGCATACTCCTGATGGCCCATTCAAGGTGCAGAGAGAGAAGAGATCCAAGGGGGCGGACATGCTCGGAATTGCGGAGGCGAGAGTGGCAGAATTTGAGGGCACTAGGCATGCTTTGGGGAAACAAACAATTGGCATCAGGGTGGATTCTGGGGCGTGGGAACAGTTTGCAGGTGGGAATGAGAATGCACCCAGGGTGGCTTGAGTGGAACAGAAAATGTATGTTTTGTTTGATTATATCAAGAAAAAAGTCAAGTTTGTCTTCAACGCCTCCTAACCCTTACTAATTTCCTTTATTTGCAAAAAGATATCAGGCCAGGCTCAGTCTTTGGAGACACTATTAACATTATTTTATTCCTACTCTATTTACTTTTCTGGTTAACTTCTATAGGCAGATGGTACTGGTTTTCCTTTTTTTTTGGTACTAGTAAAAATTTATTTCAAAATACAAGTATGTGAAGTAAAAAGTGAGGTAATTTAAAAAAAAAAAGATGAAGTAAATAAGAATTCAGGATGTATGTAGATGGGTAAACGTGACATTGCTATACCATTGACCAAAGTTTGGGAAAAGTGCTGTTGACAAGTGATGGCCATTGTGTGATGTTGATCCTGGTCTTCAAGTTTCTCATCCTCCTTCCATTACTCACCATGGATGTTCCAGTAAAATGGAATTGCTTCATATTCCCTGTAAACCATTCATGCTTTCACCCTTACTTATCCCTGCTGTCTGCCTGTCTTCAAAGGGAAAATGTTTTCTTTGAAACACTCAAACCTGGCCCTGCACTAAGTAGGTCCCAGTAAATATTTGATGAATAACGGAGTGTGAGAATAAGTCTGTAAATAAATCGTTACTTTTCACACACACACAAAAAACCATCTTGTTATAAGGTCTAAACTAGAGTAATGGCAATGAAAAGCATAACAAAGGAGCCAATCCAGGTGACACTTGAAAGTGAGAAATAAGAGATCAGATTTAGGTCAGTGCTTCTTAGACTTTAACTTGCACACCAGTCACGTGGGCATCTTGTGGAAATGTAGAGACCGATGCAGTAGGCCTGGGATGGGGCCTGAGGCCTTGCATTCCGCCCAGGGATGCTGATGCTGCTGGTGGGTAGATATATGTTGAGTTTTAAAGTTTTAGGTGATGTTGGAGAGAGGGAGAATCAAAGTGAACTCCAGTTTCTTGTAGTACTATAAGATTTTGTTTAAAATGCTATTTTAAAGACGAAATTTGAAAAAAGAAAAATCCTAAACATTCAAGGAGGTTCTTTTTCTTGTAAACTTTAGCAATATTTTCCAGCTCTACAATCCCCTGTTTTATTTCTGTAACTCATTTTTGGTCATGTTTTGTTCTTGCTTCTCCTAAAGATAGAGGCCTGATTGGCCCATAATAGACACTGAGCAGAGAAGCGCTGTGAAGTATTGTATAATCATGATCTCATTAAAGTGGGCTTGTTTGCACTTGAGGAGTGAAGTTGCCCAAGGTAACCTAGTAAAGGGCAAGGCTGTTCCACAAGCTCACGTCCTCTAAGTGGGTGCTTTCCCCCTCAATACTCATTGCCATCCAGTAATAAAAGCTTTCAGCCTAAGTTGTTCCCCTAGCTCCTGGGTCTACTGGTGGGGGATTCTGTGGGTCTAGGCTATTGAGTGTGCCAGGGGTGAGACTCCTGTCCCCCTCCTTGCATAGTCCTTCCTTCCCAGGAGCATAGGGAAGGGAGCATGCGGTGTCAGCCAGGCACTCCCCTGCTGCAGGGAGCTGCCTACCAGCCAGAACCTGGTAATTAGTATTTTCCAAAAGTACATTTTGGGGATGGGCAAATCTCTCACAGCAGGATAAAAGAATCAGCATGGAATTCAGTTCCCTCCCTCCCCTGAGGTTATAGACCTTACTTGGATTTTTTTTTTATTTTTTTTATTTTAGGTCTAGAAGCTTTAGTCAAGAACCACAAATTAAGTTGTGTACCATAGTCTTCCAGCTTGTATGATGTCGCTAAGCTGTAATGACTGCTCAACACCCTTCCTCAGCATTGACATCTTCCCCAGCCTGAAAATTCAAAACACAATTATTCATTTGTTTTAAGCTGGTTTTCTTCAGTTAATTTTAGTAATCCATGCACTTTTCTTTCTTAATTTCTTATTTGCATGTTCTATGTCTGCTAGTAGTTAGTTTCTGTGATGTTTCCCAGAAATATGGAGTTAGCTATGTCAGTCTGTTCAGAAGACTCCATAGTCGCACAGCATTAATAATGGTTAAATACCAGGACTGGAACCTAAGCCCTGCTGGTTTAGAGACAATTTGTGATAAAAAATCAGGACCTGAGTTCCCTTGGGACAGAGGGGGTATATTTCTAAATATCTATCTATAAAAATATATAAATATACGCACAAATATATGTATGTGTTAGTACATATGTGTATATATGTTTACATGTATATGCATGTGTATATGTATGTATATATAGTTAATAAAATCAGCATATGCCCATTTTGAAAAAACTGGGAGATATTAAAAAAGAGATAGTAAAAGATAACTGTTACCCAATTTATCAACCAGAAATAACTACAATTTACATTTTAGTATAGTAAGCATTTTCCTATACATAGGAGAGAGTACATTTAATTTTTTGGATATTTCTGATTTTTAACCTAACACTTTGATTTATAAGCACTTCCCTATTGTTGTTAAAAGTCTTTGGAATTTTTATTATTTTAAATTACATGTGTTTTTTTCATTGATCATCAAATTAATGGGTGTCTACTGTAGCAATTTGGTAAATACTGAACATTTTAGAGAAAAATAAAATAATTCATAATTACACTACTCACAGTTAACATGTTACTCTTTAGTATATTTCTTTCATATGTATATGAACTAAATAAAATTTAGTAATTTCTAACAAGTGAATTGTATTACATTTACAGCACTTTAATCTTTTCCACTTAAATTTTATCATAAACTTTCCCCATGTTAATAAATGTTTTTTAAGATGATTTTTAAATAGCTGCATAATATTCCATCGTGTATTACTTAATAGTAAATCGTAAGAATCTAATACCCAACTAAATGAGATCAAGAGTTCATTCAGCCCATGTCTGAGTCTGAACAAAGAGAACTGTCTGAAAGTTTGAGGGATATCATAGTTCTTTACCAGTTGTGTAACTCAAATACATGTATCTTAACTAGATCCCATGCTATAAATATCTATTATTATTATCATTATTAATAGCTATCACATATTGATCTCTACGCATTAAGCATCATGCATTATCTAGTCAATATTTGCAACTCTTTGAGGTGGATACTGCTATCTCTGCTTTACAGTTAAGGAACCTGAGAGTCAAAAATAGATGTTACATAACTCATGAGTGGCTAAGCTAAGATTCCAACTATCTGTATAATTCCACCATCTATGCTCTTCACTACCATATTGTGCCCATTTAATATTATCAATAGATTCATTTGTACCTTTCCTGAATGTATTTATTTTCACCCTGTATACCTGCCAAATAACATGATTCATAATCAATTTTTCATTCTACACCTAATGTGTATAATGCACTATGCTCAGTTCTGCTGAGAAATACACAGAAACAAAAGCCATGGTACTTACTCAAGAGCTTCTTAAGATCTCATTAGGGGTGTAGTGAATACATATGTGCAAGGTTTAGATTCATAAAAGACTTAAGTATCCATATAAGTTAGGAGGATAAGAGCTATCCATTAGTAGTACAGAAATAATTTCCAAATTGGCATTATGGTTCAGAGGAATGACATGTCATTGTGCGACAGAGTAGCCTGGAGTATTCTACTAGGTCAGTAAGTATCTCTGATGCAGATAACAGATTCCTGGATTTGCTAAACAAGACCATGTTTGATGTCTGTCTTTTAAAATGATTCTATTGGATAGTTATTAGATTGTGTTAATCTTTAGGAATTCACTAAGAACAATGTTATATATATGACCCAAGAGTCCATTTTATCTAGTCAGGTACCCACACCTAAGACTGCAGATTTAGGTAAAATACAGTCTGAAAAGTATTTTATGGAACACAACCATGTGGTTTTGTTTTATGAATAGTTCTTCAAGCACATGAAATATAATGCTAGCTCTTTTTGAGTATGCTAGTTATCCGCCAGACCCTCCCCACATTTTAACTCTGATTCTCAGACCAGTAGTGAAACCAGAATTCCTTTCATCACTCTATTCTGCCTCTGATTAAATACCTTCTTTGTATAGATCCTTATATAACACAGAGACAGATATAGTCCTTCTAATGGTCTCATAATTTTATATAAACCCTACCAAATAATCATGTAGGGAAATTCATTCTGATAACTGAAAAAAAATTGTAGGTCAACGTGGCGTTATATTTAATCCACTTTCATCGTATTGCTAATTTGACTCAGGATATAAGCTGTGTGCTGACATGAGATCTGTGCATTATGTAGGTAGTTATTTTTATTTGGATGTTCCTTTCTAAAACAAAATGTTGGTGATGAAAATGCTAGATGGGTAGTCTCGTTTGCCAGGATTCATGACCTGCCTTGTGAAGGATTTAACTGGATTAGAAACATTGAACTTTGGAGCTGAAAGGAATATCTGAGCTTGTAGGGTCTAGTGGTTCTCGAACTCACTGTGTGTGAGTTCACCTAGCTTGCTGGGTACCCCCTTCAAAGCTTCTGATTCAGGAGGTCCTGGGTGAGGCCTGAGAATATGCATTCTAACATGTTTCCAGGTGATCTGATGTTGCCGACTTGAGAACTGTACTTTGAGAACTACTGTCTAGTTTAAGGCTTTCTTTTTCGCGATGAGAAAACCAAAGATACAAGAGAGGTCATCCAAGTACATGTATAATCAGATCCTATCCCTTTGCTGCTAAAAGCCCTTCTGTGCTTTCTTGTTGTACTTGAAATAAAATCACCAATCCTTATTATCCAGAATATCTTGCATGCTTGGTCCCTGCCTGTCCCTCCACACCATGATCCCCATAGAGATTTATTGCACTTCATTCTAGTTATTCAAGGGCCACATTCTTATTTCAGCATAAAAAACAACTAATATGACAACCTGGCATAGAGTCAGGAATGCAGGTTTGACTTCTAGAGGCTTTCAATCCCATTTTTCAATGCATGCCATTTCCTCAGGGCTCCAAATATAGTTAATATTAGCTACATGCTTAGTGATTTATCAATCTTCGCTTCCATGCAATGGGTCCATCTTGGTTTTTCTATATATTTATTTGGCAGAGAAGCTGATTCTCATTATAATAATGGCTAACATTTATTAGCTATGTGCCACATACCATGCCAAGTGTTTAACAAATATTATCATATTTAATCTTCATAAAAGCCATATAAAGTAGGTATTACTTGTATCTGTTTTATTAGTGAGGAAACTGAGGCTTAGAGGATTAAGTAACTTTTTGAATGTCATGAAGCTAATAATGGCAGTATTGAGATTTAGACTCTGATTTCTGGGGCTAGAATCGCCATTCTTGGACTGTATACTATGCTGCTTCACAATGATGTCATGAAATAACTAGTGCGTTTGTCTAAATAGCCCCAAATGGCTAAAAGGTGATAACCCCTTCTCCTGGATGCTATTTTACTGACTATCAGAAAGTCAGTTGATGCCTTCAGAGGGAGAAAAGGGAGTTTTAGCTTGAAAGGGACTCTACAAAGACATATGAAGTGATTAAATTGAGGTTAAGCATGGTCACATTAAAGCAAAGTTCAGTACCTCAAAGTATCATGTCTTTTATCTTGATAATTGAAGAGTTTATGTGAGAGTCAATAGAAGAAAGACATTTGGTCTACTTTACATGCTGCGTCTCAACTGTTTTTGAGAGTGGTTGATCCCTTCTATATCCTCAATAATCGAATAGTCTAGTACACTGAGATTGCTTTTCAGGCTAAAGGAATTCCGGAGGCAGCCGCTCACCACAGGGTGAGAACAACAGAACCTCCTTTAGCCTGAAGTTACAAAAAGACATCAGACAAACACTGCTTCCTCTGAGAAGTTGTTTGTGATCAAGACTCAATCATTGGTCAAATGAACAAATGATCTCTTTATATCTGAAGGACCAGAAAAATACTGAAGCACTCTTACTTTCTTCCTGAAGCAAGTCTGAAATAAGATGAGCTTTACAGAAGCAAATTCCTCCAGTGTTTGTTTTTTCATTTGTTTCCTCTTAACAAACTACTTTACCTAAAAAGTATCAGCACTTTTTGAAATTTTGCCATGAGAAATTCTCCATTCTTTCCTTCTTTCTTTTTTTCTTTCTCTCTTCTTGCTTTATTTCATTTAAGCATTAATCCTTTATTCATTCTACAAATAGTTATTCCACACAATGTGCCTGGGTGTATTTATTTTAAATATTAAAACCCACTAGAACTGAAGTTTAAATATGGGATCTCTGTTGTGGTGAGACCACCCGTCACAAAGACCTCAGTGTAATATAGAAACTGAATCAACATGGATGGAAACCAACATAGGCCAGGTTTTATACCATTATAATATCTTCCATTCCAAAGCACAACTGTATGTGCATTAAATACATGTTTCTAATAAAATTTCTAAGTAAAAGACCAGCAAATATAATTCCATATTTAGAAAAATATTGAGTTGGCCAAAAAGTTCTTTTGGGTTTTTCCATGTTATGGATATGATGTAGCATCAGGAAATATATTAAATTTATATTAATTAAATTTAATGTGAGATAGTAATAATACTAAAGATAATGGAAGAAAAGCAAAATTATTTAAATAATCAGAGAAATAATTGATATAGTCAATATATATTATTAAAAATAATCTGAACAAGCTTAGATTGGAATAGAACTTTTAATCTTGGTAATAGGAAGTTATCAAGAACCTCAAAAAAATCATATTTATTCAGGTTAGAAACAAAGCAAGGATGCCCACTCTCATTTCTATTTATTGTTGAAATAGAGACACTAACCAATAGAATAAGAAAAGAAAATCAGCTGAATAAAGATTGGAGAGGAATATACTGTCTTTCCTTATTTGTGGAAAGGCCATGAAGGTTCATAGGCAAAATATTAGAACTAAAAGTGATTTCAGCAAGTTTGCTGATTAGAAGATAAATACATACACCTAATTAGCTTTTCTCTACAATTATAATTACCAATTAAAATGTAGAACAGAAAAAAAATCCTGTACACAATAGCTACAAAACTATGAAGAAGCTATGAATCAATCTAATAAGATTCATGATGTTTATGGAAAAAAGTGACAAATGACAAAATATCATTGAAGATTATAAAGTTCTGAGTAAATCATCATTATGTATCATTTCATGAGTATGCTCAATGACAAAGATGCCAATTCTCCCTAAATTATTCTCTTAATCTAATACAACTCTACTTAAAATCCCAGCAGAATTTTTTATGTAACCTGACACAGCTGACCCTATAGAACTCATGTGTAAATGCAAGGACCCAAAAGAGCCAAGATAATTCTAAGGGAAGAAAAAGAAAAGAATGATAGAAAAGACTTGCCCTACCAGATATCAAGACACATTTTATAGCCATAATAATTACAACAGTGCGTATACAAAGGCATATAGACACGTAGGATAGAATAGAGCTCAGTAACTATCTCATGCAACATAGAAAATACATGACCAGGTTGATGCTACAAATCAGTGTTCAGTGGACAAACTAGTCAGAAATGGTGCTGGAATAATTGATTATCTATTTGGAAAAAAATAAAATTAGACTTCATCTTTACATCAAACTTAAAAATAACTTGAGTACTTAAAAATGTAAATTTAAAAAGCAAAACTGTAAAATTTTTAAAAGGAAATAAATAGCTTTATGACCTATGTGTGGAAAAGATTTCTTTAAAAAGGTCAAAACAAAGCACAGACCATAAAGAAAATATTGATAAATTTGATTGCAATTAAATTTAGTTACAATTAAATTTTTCTTATGTTCAAAGAAAAACATAATAAAAAAAGATAATCCACTGACTGGGAGAAACTATTGACAATGCATATATGTACTATACAAAGGATTGTTATTCTAAATTGTATAATGAAACCCTTTAAGTCATCAGAAGAAAGACAGAGAACCCAACAGAAAAATGAACAAAGGGATATGAGTAAGCAGATCACAGGTGCCAAACCGAAGTGGATAGTAAACATATAAAAGGATGTACAGTCATACTAGTAAACTTGAAAATGCAAATAATATTGTGATATTACTTCATACCACCAGATAGCAAAAATTAATAATTCCGATGTTATTAAGTGTTGGCAAGGAGGAGGAGCAACGAGAACCCTCATATCCTAAGTAGCAGTGTGTGAAATAAGGCGACCACTTTGGAGTGCAATTTAGCAATGAAATTGAGCATGACATTTGACCTAATCTTTGTACATCTATGTAAATGCTTTAGAGAGACTCTCAAACAAGTTCATATTTAGATAGTTACTAGCGTGTACATGGAAACACTCCTTGCAATGTGAGAAGAGAAAAACTAGAAACGATCTAATCATCATGAGAGAACATGCATAAATTGTAGTGTCTCTATACAATAGAATCCCATCTAGCAGTGGAGCAAGGCAAACTAGAGCCATATGTGACAACATCGGTGAACTTCAGTCATAGTCTCGAATGAAAAAAAGCAAATGATGCAATAAAGGTAGAGAATAATACCTTTATATAAAGTTTATATATACATGCCATATAATCCAAAATACTGTATGCAAATATACACATAATGTAAGGAATATAAAAACATGCCTGAACATGATGAACATCCCAGTAAAAACGTTCCTTCTGGGAAGAGAGGAGAGTCAGACTGTTTACCTATGCCTATAATATTTTATTTCTTCAAAAAGAATCTGAAAAAAAATACATCAGAATATTAGGAGTTAAAAAAAACTAGATTTAGGTACAGAGATGTTTATTATATTATTATTTCTATTTGTTTGAATGGCACATTTCAAAATTAAAGACCATTTAGCCTTACTGAGGTCGTGGATGCTGAGTGGTCAGCCAGGTTTAATCACTAAGTTCTTGCACTTCCTGCTTTCAATGGGACTGATTAAAATTATATATGACCACATAGTATAACTATTAAGACTCTTTGATAAAATGTCAAAATTGTGAGTGATAAATTCTGAAATGTCAAGGGCCAACTTTAGACATGCAAAGCCAACTAAGGACTAAAAGGATAAAAATGAAAACAAAATAAAATAAATGCTGTTTGATATAGAGTTCAGAAGAATTTATAATCTCTCCTTCCCCCCTAAAATCAGACCAGAGGATTTGCATTAGCCCTTCTGAAGGATTATCTGTCTATATGAGTGACCACCAGCCTGAAAAACTACACAGAGTAATATAAAACAAAATAAAACAAAACCTGCTCATGTGAAGGGAAGAGAATACTCCAAAAACTGGCCACACCTTTCCAAATACATCCTTCAGCTCCCCAAACAGCTTTTCCATCCTTGACCTTCTCTTTAGAAACCCCTCCTTAAGCAGTTACACACAGCTCTGCAAATGTTAGAGTGACATTTGGACTGGGCTTGCGTGATCAGTTTGCCCGCGTGTCTGTGCTCCCTGGGGGGCTGCCAACCTCCAGAACAGCGGTATTAGCCTCACTTCCCAGAGCTAGCAATAACATTTACCAGCTACAGTTTTCTCCGTCTTCAAATATTTCCTCTGGCCCACGTGATGGTGATCCAGGCCCCCCATAGACTGGGACCTAAAGAGAGTGGTTGAGAGAGAGGAGAGCCCTCTTTTAAGAACTTTTAACATTTACCTTGCATTAAAGATTGTACTTGTGTTTTAATTGGGCTTCCCTCCTAGGATTCTGATATGTTTGGGAAAAACTAATTATTAAAATTGCATATCTGCTGGGGGTGGGGCACACCTTGGATTTTTCTCATGTCAGTGGAAACTCTGAAAAAAAAAAAACTGCCTCTGGTTGGTGAGGAATGGGATCTGAGTGCTCACTGAAATCCATAGGAATCCACGGTTGGCCAGGCAATTACACAATTATTAATTCCAACTTAGAAACAATTTTGGAATCCTGCGAAGCTTAATAAATGCCTAGGGCCGGGCTAGTCAAGACTTAAAGAAGTCAAAATGGCCTCATTTGTCTGTTGTGTCTCCAGTGCCTGAATGGATGATTGACTTGATGAGGAATGAATTGAATATCTGCCTAACAGCCTAATGAGTCATGTGCTAATCATCCTTTTTTTATTAAAGAGGAGACTGAGGCTCAGAGAAATTGACTTATCCAGATGCAAAGCTAGCTTGTGTCAGGCCTCGTATACAGCATGAGAGCATAATTGCTCTGCTATAATCTGTACTTATAGAGGCACATGTGTGTCAGAAATGTGATGATAAGTACTAGTAGGGAAGTTAAAAATGAGTAAGAACACAATAGAATGCTAATTAATAAATGTAGAAGGAAATAGGGCAAGAGAATCACCATTAGGCAAATACTGTAGTAATAAATGTTGCAGATAACATCCACTGATGGATGCTAAAATTAGTGGGTGAAAGTTGAGGAGAATCAGAATTTGCACAGGTTCAAAGTATCTTCCCCAAGATATTTATCATGTACAAAGGAAAAGACAGGTATTTAACTGTTCTTTTTACTTAAAAGACCTGAGAGGTACCAACTTAACCGAGTAATCAAGAAAACATCACCAGTAAAAAGACATGTCAACATCATGAACCCCTGGATATAATGCACTGAGAAGGACACAATGTCATTTTTGTGGTATTCTTGACAAAATGCATAACCTCACTCCAGTCCTGAACAAACACTGGACAAACCCAAATTGAAGATATTTGATAAAATATCTGACCAGTACTCTTTAAAAGGACATAAAAAACAAGGAAAGGTTGAGGGACGATTATAGACTGGTGAAAACTAAGGAGAAATAACAACTAAAGCCATGTAGGATCCTGAAACAGAAAAAGAACATTGGTGGGAAAAGTCATAAAATTGAAAAAGATCTGAAGTTTATTTAAAATATTGTACCAGTGTTAAATTCCTATTATTTATAATCATGTTATGGTTATGTAAGATGTTAGCATCAGGAGAAGTAAGGTAAGAAGTATAAGAGAATACTTGTTATAATTTTTGCAACTTTTCTCTAAGTATGTAAGTTTGAAATAAAAGGTTTAAAACAACAACACAAAAAAGAAAAGAAAAGGAAAAAAAAACAACAACAAAAACAAAATGAAACAAAATATGAACAGGAAATATATTTGCCTTCAGATTCGCTTGCAGCTTGAGGAGAGAAGCAAACTAAAATGAAAGACACACAAAAACAGTCTTGTACACAGATGTAGAAAACAAACATGGACACCAATGGGGGGAAGTGGGGTGGGGGGGTTGGGGTGGGATGAACTGGGAGGTTGGGATTGCCATATATACATTACTAATAAGAAAAAATATATCAAACTGTACACTTAAAATATATGCAGTTTATTATATGTCAGTTATATCTCAATAAAAGTTCTTAAAAATAAAAAAAATAAAATTAAAAGAATTAATAAATAAAAAACAAAAAACCTTGTAGGCACTATCTGTAACATATGTGTGCACCAGATAGAAAGGGGCCATGGAGAAGGAGTGGTTGATCTCATCTGGAAAGGGGGTGCAGGTAGCCAGGATAGACTGCACAGAGAAGGTGATGCTTGAGGTCTTCTGTTTATCTACCATCTCTTTTACTGAGAACCTGCTATGGGCCAGGCCCTCCTCTAGAAAGTACCTACATGGTAGTAAACACAAAAAGGTACTGCTTTCTTGGAGCTGGTGTTCTAGAAGGAGGTGTCAGATAAACACATGAACAAAAACTGATATTTTAAGTGCTGGGATGAAAAATTAGTGAGCTAATGTGATAGAAGAACATTCCTGGGGAAACGGGCAGTTAGGGTGATTGACGAATACCTTTGTGAGAAGCTGATAGTTAAGCTGTTAGGGCCAGGGTATGAATGAGAAGGACAGCCATGTAAAAAAATCAAGGAGTAGGTAATTCCATGCTGAGGAACAGATTGGCTGAATGCCCAACCGCAAGAACAAATTGCTGTGTCCTATTCAACGAGACAAAAAGAGGCCAGCATGCTGGGCTGTGATGGACAAGGGGATAATAGTAGAAGATGAGCTGTGGAAGTAGGTTGACTAACTGGCTTTAAGTCCAAACTGGCATACTTTTGAGTAAAAGGTGGTTCTATTAATAATTACACCAGAACAATAGAAGTAAAATGGAATTGTCTGGGCCAAACCTGGACATATGATCATCCTATAGAAAAAAAACAGATCATGTAGGACTGTGTGAGTCAGACAAAGAGTAGAAATGTATTCTAAGTCCATTTGGATGGCATGGGAGGGTAGAGCAGGGGAAGAAAGTGATTACTCTGGTTGCCAAGTGGAGAACAGACTATTGAGAGCAAAGAATGAAAGTGGGGGAAAAATTAGAAGTCTAGCTAGAAGACAGAGAATGGGGGCTTGAGCTAAGGGCGTAGACACAGAAAAGGAGATTTACTCAGTTTTTTTTTTCTTTCTCTTCAGGTATTCATCTTTTTTTTTTTAAGCTCTTTATTGGATTATAATTGCTTTACACGCTTGTACCAGCTTTTGAGGTACACCAAAGTGAATCAGCTGTATTTATACACATATCCCTATATCCCCTAGGTATTCATCTTTAATTCACATCACAGCAGTCCAGGGAGGAGACTCACTCAGTTTTGAAGGCAGAGTCAATGAGCCTTGCTTACTCTGAGTAGATAGACCAGATTAGCCAGTTGGTTAGGGACTGTAGAACATTCCACATGAAGATAGTGGCAAGAGCAGAGTCACAGGAGCAGGGCATATTCTAAGAGCCCATAGTGTATGCTGTGGCAAAACTGAAGGGGCACAGAGAGGACAGGCAACTGGGTTGGATATGACCAGGGGCCACAGCATCAAAGACTTAGAATCCAGTGCTAAGTAGCAGATATTGTGATGCCATTGAAAGTACTTGACTGGTGAGTGACATGATTTGTTTTTAGAAAAATGACACTAGCTCCACTATGAGGAAAGTAAAAATATAAAAGGAAAAAAAAAAAAAACCTGAAAACAGAGATACCTTCTGTTAGTTAGAGGAATAAACAAGAAACCAGCAACATTTCGAGGGTGGTATAATAAGGTGAGGGGCCTTTCATTTTTACTAGAAACTGTCCACCCATTCATCAGACACACCCATGATTGTCTAGTGGTTTACAATATAATTAAGTGTTGACTCAGGGACTGCTGGATAGTGTCACTGAGTCATAAAGAAGTTCCAAGAGGAAAACTTTAGGGACAAATTAATGTCATGTACCATGTAACTTTCTTCTGCTGCTCCAGTGCTATTCTTGGCCCACTCATTTCTAAGTTTTAGCAATGTCTCTCAGACTGGTGTGCCTCGCATGCAATTTTGGCAAGCTAAGCATGGTGACTGAGCCAGATAACTTGTTCCCTGTAGACTTATAAACTCATGGGCTGTGGGCTGATAATGTAATTTACAGTACAGTTTGCCAGCCCTGTAAAACAACTTTCTGTTTGCAGGGGAGTGGGGACCTGACAAGAAGTGTTTATAGCTTAATTTTAGCTGTGTTCTCCATTGTTACTGCAGTAGCAGCCTGTTTACCATGCATCCTAGTCATCTGCCAGACAGTTACAACTTTTTTTTAAAAATTTGTCAAGCATAACATCAGGCTTTGCTTAATATCTGCCCCAGTATCCTCTTACCTTAGGAAATAGTAGCCCCAGCATGCAACCCCATCTTTTGGGACAAAGGAATTAAGACGTAATTGTTAGGTATTCCATGGTTGTGGCTTATGCCTTGGATAAAATTATCTGATGTCTTTTTCTTCTGAAGTTCCTATAAAATGGTATTGATGGAAGGCTTGAGGATAGGAAAATCAGAGAGATGCCAGCCTTGAATATATAGTCAAATGATTATCTTCCTGTTGACTATTTTTTTTCACCCTAGTGTGTTACAATAGCTACTTGCCATTTATGTCACTCAGCTAACAAGGTTAGTTAGCTGATCTTGTTAGTCAGCCGCTACTCCCAAGAGACTATAGCTAATATTAAAGATCCGTAGGTGGGAACTTTGTCCATTTCTAGATCCCCAGTCTAGAACAGTGCTGGGAAACATAATAGGCACTGAAAAACTATGTGTTGAATAAATAAGCCCAGCTATTGACTTAAAAATCTGTGCTGATGATTTGGAAATGAATCCCACAGATGATGTAGAAGAGCATATTCTACTGGGCAAGAGTTGGCCAGCAGGTTGATGAACTGATGTGTCAATCTGAGATGCTACGTAGGATCCAGCATTCACTCTAATAACATTCTAAGTTTTTGCAAAACCATATGGAATTCAATTCCGAGGGTAGTTTATTAACCTGGGCTGCTCTAGAGTCTACTGTGCATGAATATAGAGTTGTGAGATTTCCCTCTATTAATTCTCTTAGTTACACCCATTAGAAAAAATATCCTTTAATTCATGTCCATTGTGAATTGGGTGCAGGGTCCAGCACTGTCACAATTCTTTTGTATTCCCATTCCATAGCTAACTCTGTTTAAGTAGTGTTGAAAATAGCTTATATACATATGATATATGTCATATATATAACATATATATCTTACCTACATATGATACATGTATAACATATATATCATATATATGTATCAACAGTGTTCTAAACCAGGTGCTTCAATAGATCTTTAAGTATTTTTTACATATATATGGATCTATGGAGTCAGCTGTTTCAGATCATTGCTGATTTTGTACAGCCTGATTTTGAAAGCAGGATCCCAAATAGGAAAAAAAAAAAAAAGGGAAGGTCTTTAGTATCTCCTTAAGAAGAAAAGAAAAAGTCAAAGCTTTTAAATATTACCCCAGTTTCCTCAGTTTTGAAATAAAGGTTTGAATGCAGGTAAATTTTAAGTTCCTAACTCTAAATTTCTGTACAATTCAGAAAGAGTAATCTTACAACTTCTGTAGTCTTTTTTTTTTTTTTTTTCTGATAAAATCACAAGAGACTGATTCTACTTTAATCAGTTAATCAGACTTCTGGACATTTCTTCATTGGTTTGACTTTTGTAGGAAATGTATTTTATATTCCTAGACAATTTGATTTTGGTTCATGTTGAAATACTGACTCACTCTCTCCTTATAAGAAATCTGTACATAACTGAGGTTTGTTGAGCTGGTACATTGCAGAACAATTGACAGGTAGAAAGTGTCTTCTCTTTTGCTGCCCTGGAGAACATATTTCTCTGGTCTGGCCTTAGACAGTACTGAAGCTATCACATTCCAGTGAGCACAGCTGTGTGCAAAACATGTCTCTGAGCCTTCAGCCTAGTCATTTGGGAATGAAAACACCAGGGACTAGCCTGGGAAACACAACCAGGACAGGCATGCAAGTTGGCCATTGATTACTTTCCTGTGTCTGCTCAACACTGTTTTCTAGCAGTGTTCTAGAATACAACAAAGGTAGTAAGTATACAAACCCATTCACTACAGTTCCATACCCACAACCTGACATTCTTGTTAGTGGATCAGAGGTAAAACTTTTTATTCAAATTTTTAGTAACCGGGTAGCATCAATGATAATGAGAGAGCAAATGTATTCTCTGGAATACTGACACGAAGAATATGACTGAGTGAGGCAGTAAGCTTTGGGCAAAAATGAAAGTCTACAGAATAGTGCTGTCTTTTTCAGGATGGAAAGCATAGCTGGATGTCAGGTTCAATCACTGAACATAGTTTGCCTATGACTGTTATGAGCCATGCTTATTATCAAAGGTAAATAATAAGGCTCTACAGTTCTTGAGTGCAATCTCTACCAAGATTATGAAAGTAGATCCATTGTGTAGGGAATTTGAGAACAAAAGAAAGCAGATTGTCTACCTTTTTTTTCTATTTAACCAAAGTAGACTTTATTGTAGAGGGGAAGACTAACAAAGCACTGTAACTAACTCTTTACAATTACATTCCACTTTTCAGTTTGTATAGTTCTTTCAAACATATTTTCTTATATGATTTTTGAAAATGATTGAAGATTTACATAAAGGAAAAGGAAAGTCAGAGAATGTGTGACTTTCTTAAGATTGCATGCCCATAAGAGGTGGAGCTGGGAGTGGAACGTGGGCCTCCAGACACCTAGGCTGTTTCTGTTGATCAGTGCTGCCTCTGCTATGGAGGTATCTGCATATGAAAGCAACGGGTCATCTCTAGACATCAGGGAAATTAAAACACATGTGTGTGCACATACACATGTAACATTCCTTGAGGACCCATTAATATCAGACATCTGGATATCTTTGTAGTTATACTCTTGGGTTCACCTTTGTGGTGGATACCTTTTCTTTGCAACCCTGGACCCATTCTTCACTCTCCTCCTTACTTTTCCACTCAGCTTCGTACCCTGGAAGGTTATCCTATAGGGATTGCATTAACAGGCTCTCTCACCCTTCTGCGTTCCAGTTGAGTTTGCCCAATGGAAGGCGTGCAAGAAGGTTGAGAAGAAATGATGAGAATGAGGTCTGAATATTTAATTTCTTGTCTCTCTCCCTGATAACTGGCTGTGCCCCTTGACATAAGGTCACAGTCTTGTGAGGCACTCATAGTGCACCCTCTTTCTCTCCCTCTGCCCCTCCCCCTCCCTCTCCCCTTCCCCTCTCAGGGTTCTGGCAATTGACCTTCCCCTTGTTCTATCATGGCTAGGGGTAGTAATAATAATAATGAGGGTCTCCTTTTAATAGTCCTGAATACCATATTACCTCTGGAAGGTTCACTATCCCCACCCTATACCTTTGTAGATATTACCTTTATTAAACCCTCATCAAATGGCATAATTTGAGTGGGCCATCTGTTTCCTATTAGTATCCTGGCTGATTCAGTATTATTATTATGCATGTTACAGAAGGGGAAACTGAAGCCCAAGAATGTTTCACGTTAAACAACTTTCAGATTAAGGATTCTACCCAAATTTTCTAATTCCAAGCTTATATACTCATAGTGACGCACTCTGAGCACTGATTCTGAATAAGAAGGTGAACCCATGTGCGTAATTACAGCTCTGCACAATAGAGCTTTCTTGAACTGACTCAAAGAGTCAGATCCATTCTAAGAAACATACTACCATCATTTATAAATATTGTTTTGAAATTCATAATATGTTTGCAAAAATAAAGCAATGGCAATAGTATCTGGAGGAAAATTGGATATGATTGCATCTTCTCTCTTACTATGCCATTCTGTCTTCTCCGCATCACTAGAGTTAGCCTAAAATGCAAGTTGTATCATGTCACTTCCTGTCTTAAAAACCCTCTATGTTGACTAATATCCAAACTCCCTAATTGTGCTTATTAGCTCTTTCATAATAGGCCCTCTCTATCTCCCTTCAGTCTTAACTTTACCACTCCAATCCATATACTCTAGCCCATATGGAATCGCATTGTGGTTCTCACCTGGGTGGGGGAGTGAATTTTCCCCCCGAGAGGCATTTGGCAAAGTCTGGAGGTATTTTTGGTTGTCATGACTGAGGAGAATGCTACTGGCACCTAGTGGGTGGAGGTCAGGGCTGCTGCTAAGCATCCTACAATGCACGGGTCGACTTCTACAACAAAGACTTATCTGGTTCAAAATGTCCGTATTGTCAGTGTTGAGAAATCCTATTCTATCAGTACTTTAGGAACATTGAATTCCTCCCAACTCTTGAATTAGCTGCATTTCATAATTGCCATTTACCAGATTCTGTGCCAAGCATTGTGCCTAATATATGATTTCATTCCATGTCCTTGTCAGCTTTGCGCCTGTATGTATATTCCCTCAGCTGGAATGCCTTCCCACTCCTCTCTTTGTGGTTCACTCTTTCTCATCCTTGAAACACAAGTGATATACCCCCTCCCTAATGACTCTAGGCAAAGGTATAGATGCCAGAGCTGAATTCCCACACTCCGTTTATTCTTTAGTATGACAGTTTACTTGCTTGTGTCTATAACTCCAACTTGCTATAAGCTCATTAAAAATAACCATGCTATTTGTGCTCCTGCTGCCCCCATTTCAGCACAGTGTCTGGCACATATTAGATATTAATCATTGAATAAATGAGCAAATATTACTACAAGCAGTGGATATATTTCTTCTGAAGAATTGAGTTATGTTTAATTTTTATAAATTAAGTCACATTTTGAATTCAGTAGGAAACTTAAGAGAAAGCTGCATGCATTATTTGGTTGTGTTAACATTTTCTTAAAGTTATACATCTTATAACCCAGGGTTTCTGTATGCCTAGTTTCTTTTTTCTTTTTGAATACTAAAACTATGCAAATGTACATACCTACTTTTCTTAAAGTGAGAAACGTCCATCAAAATTTCTGTCATGGCTTTAGAATTTTTTAATTGTTTGGTGATGGGAAGGCAATCGAACTATATATAATGGCAGCATGATGTTAAGAATGTGAAAAGGTAGTTCTTCTCAGCCTTGTCCACAAGAGGGAGGACATCACCTCATATCAGTTTTGATTCCCTGGAACTATTGGCTACTGTTGGGTCTGCTCAGAGCTAGAGATTTATGTTGCTCCTGCTGCTGCAAAATACAGAATTAGAACCTGGCAGGCATTCCTGCATAGATTTGCAGTGTTTAAGATCAGCCCAGTTTGAGTAGAGAGGAAGCAATCTGTGTATTTTGGAAGCTTTGTTAGAATAAAACACACTTAGGGAATGTATGAGGGCAGGAGCTGCATGAGTGAGCGGGAGGATGTCTCTAAGGCACAAAAAGAGAAGATGGTGAGGGGGGTGATTGTTTATTGGTACTTTGCTTACAAGGCTGGCCACGAGAGTATCTTCTCTCTGTAGTATATGGCTTAAGGGCTGGTGGAAAGTGCTAGGAAGTCTGCTTGGTATGCTAAGTGCAAAGTGAGACCTGGGAAGCCTACTGCATGAAAGCACATTGCTAGTTGCTCATAGTGCTGTATTGATGTCAAGGGGCCCCTTGCATTGCTAGCAGCATCACATTGATTGTGCTGTCTAGTACTTCTCTTTTATCCCTTCCCTATCCATGCCTACCAATTTGGCTTTCTCTTTTAAGACTGTAGGCAATGTAAATGGTGTCACTTCCCAGTATGTGTAGGCAAGAACTTCTGTACCTTTCACTTCCCACAGTCCATTTTCCCTGTAATTTTCACTTCTCTTCTTGATTAGGACCTCATCACATCTAAAACAACATATACTTATAATTAGGGTAAAGAACCCTCAGTTTTGATTATTTCCTATCTGTTTCTTTGGTGTTAGATGTAATAATTTGGTTATGAAAAGCAGTAGGAAGATGGTAGGGGAAAGTTGCCTGCCAGAAACTCCCTCCTTCAAGTTAAACAGAAAAGAGTATAGCAGCCAAATAATCATTAGGCCCAAGTAAGGAAAGAGGCACAACTCAGTGTCAAATCTTAAAAGAACAGGAGCAAGATAAATGATTCTAAGGCCAAGTCAAGAGGAATGGTCAAACATGATGAGGCTGCCAACCCTGCTTATGTTTTTCAGGTATAGTACTGTCTGATTGATAAAAAAATTATTGAGAATTATCCCTAAAATACCTTTATAGAAGGAAAGAAATAGACCAAGCAGATGTTCTCATCTGGTCCTGCCTTTGAGTGAAAAACAATGGGAATGGCTGTGGGAGGCAAATACATGTAACAGAAACAGACAACAAGACTGAGGATCAAAAGAGAAGCCACCAGGGCTAAAGGGATCAGAAGTTCTAATGCATCATCCCCCACCACCATGGCCTTGGGATGCACTCTTCAACCAGGTGGGGTGACTTCTGGTACAAGACGTTTAACAAAGCTTCAGAAACGACAACACAGCCCTGAAAGCTAAATAAAGGGTACACACAGTCTCGACTGAGCTCTTTTTTCTCCCATCCATTTCCTTCCATGTTGTCATCTCTCAGCCTACAGGAAAAAAAGCTACATAGAACTAAAAATATGAAGCTATTAAACTGTAGATGATTCTGGGAGCCAGTAAGTCACTGAAACTATATCTGAACAACTAGAAACTCTGGACAGAGCCACCTGAGTATAAGCAAGAGAGACAATGACATGACAGCGCAAATACAAAACAGCAGGCAAATAAAATTAAAAATAAATAGATATATCTTAGAAAACTGAAGGAATTTGATCTAGAAGAAAATGAACCCAAGGACAGAAAATTTTCCCAGGAGTTGTATAGTCTGTAGCTCATTTGCTCTATAGAATATTTTAAGAAAATTGAATTACTGCTACAAGAATTCAAAGAAAAAAGAAAGACAAATTAAATGAGTGAATGGAAAGGGGGGATTGTATATGGAATATCCAAGAGCCAAAATGTGATCACATAACTTATTTGAAATAATTAGTAACAGCAGGGGGCAGGAAGTACATGGCCAAATATTGATGTATTGACAGAAGGAGAGTGCTTCAGATCATCACCATGAATGCTGAGGAAAAGTCAAAGAGATTAAATCCATCATAAAGAAACTAAGAGATATGAAGGACAAACAAGATAATTGGACCTCTGAAATAGAAAAACTGAGCACTTTAACAAAGAAATTACCTAAAGGCATCAAACCAGAAATCTGTTCTTAATATAAAGAACTGACTCTAAAGTTCAAAATAGCATGATTAGTTCTAAGCAAATGGGATATAGTATATTCATTACTGAGATGTGTATTGATTATGTCTTTGGGCTTTCAGGAATAAAGTAATATTCTTTAGACATTTATACAAAATGTACATCATTTACCACCTGTGAGAGAAAATGTTGGCATTATACAATCTCAAGTACAATAACGCAAAGTCTATAAAATTCTGCATGAAAGAAAGTGTGACTTAGGAATTACATGCAACCACGATGCAATCCAACCATCAAGAGCACAAATAGATTTTCCCAAACATGAATACATTTCTGTAATATAACACTAGTGAGTTCTTTTTAAAAAGGTGTTACCATAAAATCCAAGCACTTGAAAGATGAAATAAAATTACTTCAAAATGGAGAAACTGTGATAAAAGGCATGGTAAGAATAATGATCATGTTTGAGTATACAACAAATACATAATGATCATACACATTATGGATGTAGAACAAAGAATACTGTTGGCGTTGTATATCCTTGGGTTCCACAGCCATGGACTCAGATCAAAAATATTTTTAAAATTCCAGAAAGTTCCAAAAAGCAAAAATTGAATTTGCCACACTGGCAACTATTTACAGAGCATTTACATTGTATGAGGTATTATTAGTATCTAGAGATGATGATATAAAGTGTATGGAAGGATATTCGTAGGTTATATGCAAATACTGTGCCATTTTATAGTATAAAGGATTGAGCATCCGAAGATGTTGTTGTCTGCAGGGGGTCCTGGAACCAATCCCCCAGGACACTGAGGACAACTGTATGTGGGTGTCAGGGGTCCCCAGAACCACCCTCAATTTGGATAATTCTCTAGAAGGACTCGTAGGACTCAAGATATTATATTCATAGTCATGATTTATTACAACAAAAGTTACAGAGTAAAATCGCCAAAGGGAAAAGGCATGTGGGGCAAAGTCTGGAGGAAAATAAACTCAAACTTCCAAGAGTACTCTTCCAGTTGTTGAACAAAATGTGCTTTTAATTTCTCCAGGAGTGATGTGCGACAGCACATGCAAAGTGTTACCAACCAAGGAACCTCACCTGAATCTGGAATCCAGGAATTTTGTTGGGGGTCAGTCACATAGGCATACAGTGCTTGTGTGACTGATTTCCAGTAACTGATACTCCAGACCCCCAGAAGGAAAGCAGGTATTCACCATAAAATACATTGACTGTATAAGCCATCTAAACCAGCTGATATAGTGTGGCTCAAGATCTTAGGCATACAAAACACTCTAATCAGTCAGAATTTTCCAAGGGCTCACTTCCCCAGAGCTGATGAATGGCTAGTCATGAAAATAGCTCTTTCTTGGGAATGTGCAGAGTTTTAATAACTCAGATCTTTTGGGTTAAACCTTTTCTATACAACATGTAACAATTATAACAACAGAAATCAGAGATGAAGGAAGAAATGGGAGAGAATAATGTTCTCACTTTTCATAGGAGGAAAGCAGTCTTTACTGGCTAAATTTGAAGCATAAAGTTCAAAATAGTGATGCAAGTTTTTTTTCATGTTTTTAATAATATCTTTTGTAAATTTCAGTGACCTCTCTGAAGAAATAATGCTTATTAAGAATGTTTGAAATTTGAATTTTTCTTTTGTTAACCTCATGTAAAATTTATCTCTAATTAAACTAACATATATAGAAATTTTCCACCTTTTAAAGTGCTTCTATTCATTATTCTATATACCTGCTTATAAAAAAAATTTGGAAATGTGCTCCCCTAATGTTAATGATGGCTATTTCTTGTTATTGTGACTACGAATATTTTTAAATTTTTTCTTATTATATATCTACATCTCTTAGATTTTTAATAGTATGTACTATTTAAAAAATAAAGCTATTAATGTGATTTTCCTTTTTAAAAAAATGGAAAGGAGAATAAAAGACAGGAAAGCATGACACTCTGAGACTAGTTTAACACGTGCTGGGAATAGTGGCTCTTATTTTTCAGATAGTTCAAGTATTGTGTAGATTTTTAAAAAATACATACATATAGATACTATAATTTTCTTTTTCCTTTGTTTCTCTAATACAAAAAAATTTACAGAAAACTTTTTCCATACTAACTTCTATCACATTACTCAATATTCCAGTGACACCCCCTTTCTTTATTTGAAAGAGCCTCTGAGGCCAGTGGGGGTGTAGCTTTTTCCCTCACTGGCCAGAAGATGGGAATGTAGAGAGAAGCCATTGATCACTGAGGTTGAGGAACAATCAGGCAATAGGTAAACAGTCAGACAATAAGAAAAAAATAAGCGCTAAAATGTTTTTAAATGTCACAATGATTAAATATTATTAATTATATATACCCCTCTAGAAACAGAAATAGGCCTTCTGTGACAAATACAAATATATATCACTTGGGGCTAGGAAAAATTTTGTGGAGAAAGATATATAAGGCATTTGTAATAATCAAAATAGGGAACTCTAGAATGGCTTAGCAGACCTCCCCAGTGAAACAACCATTTAACCAGTGAAAATTATTGAAACACACACATTTAAAATCTCTGAAAATTATCCTAAGGACATACAACAAATGAAGAAACATTTATTTAAGAGATCTAAATCTCACTAAGAAAAGTGAAAGCTGTGGCATTTAAATCGCAACCTGCTCTCTTGTCCTACCCCACCCCTGCTTCTTATTCTGGAAGCTTCATTTCAGGTGGTTGTGGCCAAGAAGACAGGGTCTCCATCTCTGGCCAGTTACCTAGGACTACAGTTTCACCTCAAATGGTCAGGCTACTGGTGCCTCTCAACTCTCCCCAGTTCCATGTTACAGAAGCAATATTCCTCATAGGCACAGCCAAGAAAAGGGCTCACTTCTCTAGTCGGCATTCATAGGGCAAGCTCTATCCCAGGTTTGGCATGTCAAGAATATAGGGACTCCAACTGTCCCTGCCCCAGCTTACTCATATGTTTTGTGTTCAGGAGGGCCAAGCTGAGAAGACCAGGACCTATCATCTTCCTCCCATGCCCACTCATAGAATGGGAATGTCACTCAGTGAGAAGTGGGTCACTGTTTCTTTACACAGCTGGGTTGCAGTGGCACAGAGATTCTGCTCTGGGGTAGATGCAAGCTATTAGGATGAAGAGCTCTAGAACTCTGCCTGCGGTGACTATTTAGAACAAGGCTTAGAGAAGTTCGCGGTTAAAGAACTTTTGAAAATAATGGTGATCTTGGTCACTAGCAATTCTGAAGGGACATGCAGATCTATGATACTAGTAGTAATGAATGAAATGGCAGACCAGCCAGAAGTTTAACAAAGAGAATCAGGGATAGAGAAAGCCATGGGGGTCTAGATGGTTGTGCACATTTGCTGGGATACACTCTCTCAGAGTGAATTAGAGGAGGAGATGGGGAGGATTTGGAAGTATTCCCAAAACTATACATATATCCATCAGTAGGGGGAAGAGCCCTTACTGGCTCAGGGGTAGTACAACTTCTCAGGGACTGAATGGTAAGCTGCTTTTCGCCAGGGAATACTGATAGGAAACTGGGCTTGAAGCTAAAATTACATTTGTCCTTGGTGGGGTGGGCTAGAGGACTGTGAATACTTCCAAGACTGCATCTACTCAGGTGTGACAGGAGAGGCAACTTCCAAGTACCAGTCCCTGGCTGAATGTGAGGCAAAATCTCAAACTTCCTGAACTGTGAAAACAGACTCTCAGTCACACAAATCCAACAGATAATGGGTAAAAATTAACTAAGGGGACTTAAGTATAATAGTTGAGCAGTAAGTGGCTTATACTGATCCAGGAACAACACCCAGGAAGACAGGCTAAAAAGTAAAAAAACGGAAAAATATCTGAGCGAGGACATCAGAGCCTTCACACTGTTGGGAAAATAGGTCACAGAATTAGTTCAGGCAAGTCATTAAAGAAATAAACAAATGAACAAGCAGAAAGAAGTAGCCCTGGTGGTGGTCAGGGAGGGGAGAGCAGAATCCAGACTTGCTACAATCTGTTATCTAAAATGTCCAGTTTTCAACAGAAAATTGTGAAAGAGACAAAAAAAGGAATGTGTGACCCATACACAGGAATACATACAGGCAATAGAAACTGCCCAGGTGTTGTACTTACACTAACCAAGGCTTTAAAGCTTTGTGCCCAACTTTCTCAAGGAGCTGCTGGAGATTTGGTTTAAGTATTTACTCAGAAAGGAATCAAACAGGTGAACCTGAATCAAGATGGTGGAGTAGGAGGACGTGCATTCACTCCCTCTTGCAAGGGCACCGGAATTACAATTAACTGCTGACCAATCATCGACAGAAAGACACTGGAACTCACCAAAAAAAACCACCCCATATCCAGAGACAAAGGAGAAGCTGCAATGAGACAGAAGGAGGGGCGCAATCGCGTTAAAATCAAATCCCATAAATGCTGGGTGGGTGACTCACAAGCTGGAGAACAATTATACTGCAGAAGTCCTAAGGGTTCTAAGCCCAATGTCAGGCTTCCTAACCTGGGGGTCCAGCAATGGGAGGAGGAATCCCCAGAGAATCAGACTTTGAAAGCCAGCAGGATTTGATTGCAGGATCTCCACAGGACTGGGGGAAACAGAGACTCCACTCTTGGAGGGCACACAAAAAAGTGTGCTCACCAGGACCCAGGGGGAAGGAGCAGTGACCCCATAGGAGACTGAACCAGACCTACCTGCTGGTGTTGGAGGGTTCCCTGCAGAGGTGGGGGGCAGCTGTGGCTCACCGAGGAGACAGGGGCACTGGCAAAAGGGGTTCTGAGAAGTGCTCATTGGCATAAGCCCTTCCACAGTCCACCATTAGCTCCATCAAAGAGCCTGTAAGCTCCAGTGCTGGGTCACCTCAGGCCAAACGACCAGCAGAGTGGGAACACAGCCCCACCCATTGGCAGACAAGCAGATTAAAGTGTCACTGAGCTCCACCCACCAAATCGGATTAAAGTTTTACTGAGCTCTGCCCACCCAGCCCAACCCGCCATCAGTCCCTCCCATCAGGAAGCACCCATGATCCTTCTAGACAGCTTCCTCCACAAGAGGGCAGACAGCAGTATCAAGCAGTATCAGCAGTATTTCATCTTGTGGAACTGAAAATCACAGCCACAGAAAGACAGAGGAAATGAAAAGGCAAAAGACTTTGTACCAGATGAAGGGACAAGATAAAACACCAGAAAAACAACTAAATGAAGAGGAGATAGGCACTCTTCCGGAAAAAGAATTCAGAATAATGATGGTGAAGATGATCCAGGACTTTGAAAAAAGATTGGATGCAAAGATCGAAAAGTTGCAAGAAAAGTTTACCACAGACCTAGAAGAATTACAGAGCAAACAAACAGAGATATGCAACACAGTAATTGAAATGAAAAATACACTGGAAGGAACCAATAGGAGGTTAACAGAGGCAGAAGGGCAAATAAGTGACCTGGAAGACAGACTAGTGATAATCATTGATGCAGAAAAGAAAAAAGGAAAAAGAATGAAAAGAACCGAAGACAGCCTAAGAGACATCTGGGACAACGGTAAACGCACCAACATTCGCATTATACGGGTCCCAAAAGGAGACGAGAGAGAGAAAGGACCTGAGAAAATATTGGAAGAGATTATAGATGAAAACTTCCCTAACATGGGAAAGGAAATAGCTACCCAAGTGCAGGAAGCACAGAGAGTCCCAGGCAGGATAAACCCAAGGAGAAACACGCCAAGACATATAGTAGTCAAACTGACAAAAATTAAAGACAGAGAAAAGTTATTAAAAGCAACAAGGGAAAAATAACAAATAACATACAAGGGAACTCCCATCAGGTTAACAGCTGATTTCTCAGCAGAAACTCTGCAAGCCAGAAGGGAGTGACAGGATATATTTAAAGTGATGACAGGGAAGAACCTACAAGCAAAAATACTCTACCCAGCAAGGTTCTCATTCAGATTCGACAGAGAAATCAAAAGCTTTACAGACAAGCAACAGCTAAGAGAATTCAGCACCACCAAACCAGCCTTACAACAAATGCTAAAGGAACTTCTCTAAGCGGGAAACAGAAGAGAAGAAAAGGACCTACAAAAACAAAACAATTGAGAAAATGGTAATAGGAACATACATATTGATAATTACCTTGAATGTAACTGGACTAAATGCCCCAACCAAAAGACACAGACTGGCTGAATGGATACAAAAACAAGACCCATATATATGCCATCTACAAGGGACCCACTTCAGACCTAGGGACACATACAGACTGAAAGTGAGGGGATGGAAAAAGATATTGCATGCAAATGAAAATCAAAAGAAAGCTGGAGTAGCAATAGTCATATCAGATAAAATAGACTTTAAAATGAAAAATGTTACAAGAGACAAGAAAGGACATTACATAAAGATCAAGGGATCCATCCAAGAAGAGGAGATAACAATTATAAATATATATACACCCAATATAGGAGCACCTCAATACATAAGGCAAATGCTAACAACTATGAAAGAGGAAATCGACAGTAACACAATCATAGTGGGGGACTTTAACACCCCACTTACACCAATGGACAGATCATCATAATAAGGAAACACAAGCTTTAAATGACACAATAAATCAGCTGGATTTAACAGATATCTATAGGACATTACATCCAAAAACAGCAGATTACACATTCTTCCCAAGTACACATGGAACATTCTCCAGGATAGATCACACTTTGGGTCATAAATCAAGCCTTGGTAAATTCAAGAAAATTGAAATCATATCAAGCATCTTTTCTGACCACAAAGCTATGAGATTCAAAATCAATTACAGGAAAAAAACTGTAAAAAACAGAAACACATGGAGGCTAAACAATACGCTACTAAATAACCAACTGATCACTGAAGAAATCAAAGAGGAAATCAAAAACTACCTAGAGACAAATGACAATGAAAACACAATGATCCAAAAACCTATGGGATGCAGCAAAGGCAGTTCTAAGAGGGAAGTTTATAGCAATACAATCCTACCTCAAGAAACAAGAAAAATCCCAAATAAATAATCTAACCTTACACCTAAAGAAACTAGAGAAAGAAAAGCAAACAAAACCCCAAGTTAGTAGATGGAGAGAAATCATAAAGATCAGAGCAGAAATAAATGAAATGGAGACAAAGAAAACAATAGCAAAAATCAATAAAACTAAAAGCTCATTCTTTGAGAAGATAAATAAAATCAATAAACTTCTAGCAAGACTCATTAAGAAAAAGAAGGAGAGGACTCGAATCAATAAAAGTGGAAATGAAACAGGAGAAGTTACAATGGACACCACAGAAATAAAAAGCACCATAAGAGATTACTACAAGCAACTATATGCCAATAAAATGGACAACCTGGATGAAATGGACAGATTCTTAGAAAGGTATACCTTCCAAGACTGAATCAGGAAGACATAGAAAATATGAACAGACCAATCACAAGTTATGAAATTGAAACTGTGATTAAAAATCTCCCAACAAACAAAAGGCCAGGACCAGATGGATTCACAGGTGAATTTTATCAAACATTTAGAGAAGAGCTAACACCCATCCTTCTCAAACTCTTCCAAAACATTGCAGAGGAAGGAACACTCCCAAACTCATTTTATGAAGCCACCATCACCCTGATACTAAAACCAGACAAAGATACTACAAAAAAAGAAAACTACAGACCAATATCACTGATGAATTTAGATGCAAAAATCCTCAACAAAATACTAGCCAACAGAATCCAACAACACATTCAAAGGATCATACACCATGATCAAGTGGGGTTTATCCCTGGAATGCAAGAATTCTTCAATATACACAAATCAATCAATGTGATACACCATATTAACAAATTTAAGGATAAAAACCACACGATCATCTCAATAGATGCAGAAAAAGCTTTTGACAACATTCAACACCCATTTATGATAAAAACTCTCCAGAAGGTAGGCATAGAGGGAACCTACCTCAACATAACAAAGGCCATAAATAACAAATCCACAACAAACATAATTCTCAATGGTGGAAAACTGGAAGCATTCCCTCTAAGATCAGGAACAAGACAAGCATGTCCACTCTTGCCACTACTATTCAACACAGTTTTGGAAGTCCTTGCCACAGCAATCAGAGAAGAAAAAGAAATAAAAGGAATCCAAATTGGAAAAGAAGAAGTCAAAGTGTCACTGTTTGCAGGTGACATGATACTATACATAGAAAATCCTAAAGATGCCACCAGAAAACTACTCGAGCTAATCAGTGAATTTGGTAACATTGCAGAATACAAAACTAACACACAGAAATCTCTTGCATTTCTATACACCAACAATGAAAGATCAGAAAGAGAAATTAAGGAAACAACCCCATTCACCATTGCAACAAAAAGAATAAAATACCTAGGAATAATCCTAACCAAGGAGGTAAAAGACCTGTACTCAGAAAACTATAAGACACTAATGAAAGACATCAAAGAAGACACAAACAGATGGAGGGACATACCATGTTCTTGGATTGGAAGAATCAACATTGTGAAAATGACTATATTACCGAAAGCAATTTACAGGTTCAATGCAATCCCGATCAAATTACCAATGGCATTTTTCACAGAACTAGAACAAGAAATTTTATGATTTGTATGGAAATGCAAAAGACCCCGAATAGCCAAAGCAATCTTGAGAAGGAAAGACGGAGTTGGGGGAATCAGGCTTCCTGACTTCAGGCTATACTACAAGGCTACGGTGACCAAGACAGTATGGTACTGGCACAAAAACAGAAATATAGATCAATGGAACAGGATAGAAAGCCCAGAGATAAACTATGGTCAGCTAATCTATGACAAAGGAGGCAAGGATATACAATGGAGAAAAGGCAGCCTCTTCAATAAGTGCTGCTGGGAAAACTGGACAGCTACATGTAAAAGAATGAAACTAGAACACTTCCTAACACCATACACAAAAATAAACTCAAAATGGATAAAAGACCTAAATGTAAGTCCAGACACTATAAAACTGCTAGAGGAAAACATAGGAAGGACACTCTTCAATGTAAATAACAGCAAGATCTTTTTTGATCCACCCCCTAGAATAATGGAAATAAAAACAAAAATAAATAAGTGGGACCTAATGAAACTTCAAAGCTTCTGCACAGCAAAGGAAACTATAAGCAAGACGAAAAGACAACCCTCAGAATGGGAGAAAATATCGACGGACAAAGGATTAATCTCCAAAATATATAAACAGTTTATCCAGCTCAATATCAAAAAAACAAACAACCCAATCCAAAAATGGGCAGAAGACCTAAATAGGCATTTCTCCAAAGGAGACATATGGATGGCCAAGAGGCACATGAAAAGCTGCTCAACATCACTAATTATTAGAGAAATGCAAATCAAAACGACAGTGAGGTGTCACCTCCCACAGGTTAGAATGGGCATCATCAGAAAATCTACAAACAGTAAATGCTGGAGAGGGTGTGGAGAAAAGGGAACGCTCTTGCATTGCTAGTGGGGATGTAAATTGATACAGCCACTATGGAAAACAATATGGAGGTTCCTTGCAAAACTAAAAATAGAACTACCATATGACCCATCAATCCCACTACTGGGCATATACCCAGAGAACACCATAATTCAAAAAGACACATGCACTCCAATGTCCATTGCAGCACTATTTACAATAGCCAGGACATGGAAACAGCCTCAATGTCCATCAACAGATGAATGGATAAAGAAGACGTGGTACATACATACAATGGAATATTACTCAGTTGTGAAAAGCAATGAAACTGGGACATTTGTAGAGACATGGATGGAGCTAGAGACTGTCATACAGAGTGAAGTGAGTCAGAAAGAGAAAAACAAATATTGTATATTAACACATATATGTGGACTATATAAAAATGGTACAAATCAACCTGTTTGCAAGGCAGAAATAGAGACACAGATGTAGAGAACAAACATGTAGACACCAAGTGGGGAAAGTGGGGAAGGTTGGGGGGGGGGAATGAATTGGGAGATTGGGATACCAAATTGTACACTCTAAATATATGCAGTTTATTGTAAAAAAATAAAAAATTTAAAAAAAAATTCTGAAAGAATATGACATCAACCAAGAATCCTATAGCCAACAAAACTGTCTTTCAAAAGTGTAAGTGAAATAAAGATGTACTGTGTAAACAGAAACAGAATTCATTGCCAGTATACCTGCCTTATAAGAACTACTAAAAGAAGTTCTTTAAATTGAAAGGAAATGACAGCAGACAGTAATTTGAATCTACATGAAAAAACAGTTCCAATAAAGGTGATTATGTAGGTAATGATAAAAGAGTATAATTACACATTTCTTCTCTTTCTTCTTTTAAGATTTAAAAAGCAATTGCATAAAACAATGTATAAAATGTATTGTTGGGCCCGTAACATATAGAATTGTAATATATTTGACAATAAAACAAAAATGAATGAAGCTATATTGGAGAAAGGGAATGACACCAGATGGTACCTTGAATCCACAAAAAGAAATGAAGAGACAGACATGGTAAATAATAAGCTTAATTTAAAAAAAACTATATAAATATATCTAAGCTCTCCTTTCTTCACTTCATAAAAAGACAAACGTTTTTATAAAGCAATAATTATAACAATTTATTTCTGAGTTTGAAACATAAATATATAGACATTATATGAGTAACAGTAATAACACAAAAAGGAGGACCAGAAGAGAGGTGTGTAAGAGTAAAGTTTCTGTATCTTACTGGAATTAAGTTAGTATAAATATGAAGTAGATTCTGATAAATTAAGTTGCATGTTGTAAGTCCTAGATCGACCACTAAGAAAGTGGCTTTTAGTTACTTAATTATGTAGTTAAGAATCGTTGAAGGAATTAAAATAATATGCTAGGAAATATTCACTTAAGACAAAAGGAAGTAATAGAGGAGGAAAAGAGAAACAAAATAGGAGAACTGTATAAGTACTATTATGTCAGCTTTTCATGATGTTGTCTTTCAATACTCAATAATCCGATAGATTTTATTTTTATATTTTTAATTGTTAAATATTGTTTCTTTTTATTAATTTTTATTGGAGTACAGTTGCTTTACAATGTTGTGTTAGTTTCTACTGTATAGCCAAATGACCCAGCAATCTCACAAATCCCAATCTGGGCATATATGCAGAGAAAACCATAATTCAAAAAGATACATGTACCGCAATGTTCATAGCAGCATTACTTACAATAACCAAGACATGGAAGCAACCTAAATGTCCATCAGCAGAGGAATGGATAAAGAAGATGTGGTACATATATACAGTGGAATGATCTGATAGATGTTAGATAAAGTAACTTTCCTTATTTAGACTCACTTTACTTCAAATTAGTATTCCATTCATGGTACCCCTTGTGTTTGAAATCTTTCAAGCAAATTAATATGAATTCTGAAACAAATTTTGTCTCAGCTGATTCCTGTGTTAAATTTTCTCCTTCATCACCCTCTCCTTAAAAATATTATGTTAGTAGTAGGACACACTCACCAAGATACACACAAAGGTGTACATTGAGATACATACTTTATTTTGTACTATTATGTGTTTAACTACATACCCACCTGATATTTGTTCTCTGACACTACCAATATTGACATAAAGATGCATTCACTTATGCATATATTTGGGCCCTACACATATCAAGAGGGATAAAAGTGGCTATTAGTTTTTGAATTATTTAAGTTGAATGCATCAGAACAACCATTTCATGGCTCACTGACTACCCTAACATCTTTTAAAAAGGAGTGTATCTGTGTGTGGGTATCTATAGTAGAAGGTACATAGTAATAATTAATGGAGTTCATAATTACACAAATATATGGCATTGTGGGCATAGTAATATATAACTACGTTATTTATAAGTACATATCTCTTTATAGAATTCTATAGGTTCATAAAATACAGTTTTAAATAATGGCATGTATGTATATATGTGCACACATGTACATGCATGTACACACACACACACACACGAACACCACAGGCAGCCATGAAGCATTATAGATGTACTTTGGGTGCTAAGAAGCACAGGTGTGCTCTGGTATAACACTCTCACAATTTGACGGAATCGTTATATACACAGCGGTGAGCGTCAGACTGCCTGTGTTTAATTTCTAACTCTGCCATTTGTTAGACCTATGGCCTGGTAATAACATTGTCTTCTTCAAGATGTACTTGTGAGGATTAAATGCCATCTTAATGCATGTAAAATCCCAGAAAGCAGCAGGCAAATAGTGTTCAGTAAATTTTAGCTATCATTATTGATATTTTGATTCTGCTCTTTCATGAGATAAAAGTTTCTTTCACACCTGGAGCATGTGTTACATTTAGATTTTGCTTCTCATCTAAGAACAGATCTTCAAAATATGTTTTTCATTTTGATGGTGTCTGTAACTGTCACATATTTGTGATCCTCTTAGAATTTGTAAATTATAATATACAACTATTAGCGTGTCATGGATTTTACCCAGGTAGTGATTGAGTCCTAGGAATGACAGGTGTATTTATATTGTTTTTCATGGTCCCTTTGTGCATTGTATAAATAAGGTTGGGGGGGATGATGATGACATAGACTATTTTGAGAACCTTCGGTGTGTTCCGCCTGGTCTCTCCCTATTCCTGTGCCTTTTATACATGAGGGCAGAAGACGTTTGTCTCTTTTGTTCACTGTTATGTCCTCAACACCTAGAAGATTGCCTGGTATACAGTATCACAAATGAGCATATTGTGGTACCTTATAATCTAAAACTATTCATTTAGTTCCCAGTATCTACCAAAGTCCATTGATTTTATTCTAATTTCAAAGCACCTTTGTATAACTATTCTCAAACTTTGCTTGTTGCTTCTGTTAAACTGAAGTTTGTTATTATCTGAGCATACCCCTCTTTCTTTCCTTTTTGTGTATAGTGATACTGTTTTATCTACCTGTGAAATCTGATGCCATCACTTCTTTCATTAAAAACCCCACCCATCAACCAAGACCAGCTTCAGACTCTACCCCATCAACTCTACTCACCTGCATGCTATAGCCTCTCTCTTCTGAATGCTCCTAGCTTTGTCAATATATCTTTTCTGGGTCATTTAGCCATGTTTATATACTAGTACAGTTATTTGCGTGTGCTGAGTCTCCCCTCAGGACAGGGACGTTGTCT
The DNA here is from genome assembly GCF_030028045.1 of Hippopotamus amphibius kiboko. Taxonomy (NCBI): domain Eukaryota; kingdom Metazoa; phylum Chordata; class Mammalia; order Artiodactyla; family Hippopotamidae; genus Hippopotamus; species Hippopotamus amphibius. Next base: position 163,941,760 of record NC_080189.1, read on the forward strand.
GCTTCACCTTTGTATCCTCCATAGTGCATATAGGAAGGCAGCAAATATTTGGCAACAGCAAGTATTTAATAAGGACCTATTCAGTGCCAGCTACTAAGCTTAGTGACAGTTGAATTCGTAGGAATGTGAGTGATATTCGCTTCCTGTGTTCTCTGAAAATATTTGCTAGATAGATGATTAAACACATTCATATTTTGAGCGATACAGTGCTATATAACAAGCCCTGGACTTGGTATTGGATATACTGGGTTAGAATCTAGACTGTGTGACTTTGGGGTGATAACATCCCCCACCCCCAAGAGCCTTGGATTTCTGTTTGAAAGTAGGAATACTAGACCCACATTGTGGTATTAGGTGAGATAACATATTGGAGGGGGTGGAGAGCTCGTGACCAAAGTGTTTGGACTAGAGAAGGTATCGAAAAAAAGTGAGCTTCTTCCTTTCTTATAGAAGTGCTATTTGAATAAAAGTAAAATGTCTGGTTCTCAAAAGTGTCCTTAGCTTTTGTGGTGGTTGCTCTGGCCCTGGCTCTGTCAATCTTCTCTGAACGGACCAAGCAAACTCCTGCAAGGCCTGGCCACGAGAGCTGCTGTGGGGCCTGGCTGTGCTGCTGCTCCTTCCTCCTGCTAGCAGCTCTCTGGCAAATATGTATTTATTTGATGAGGTGCTGTAAACTGCTGCTTCCCTCCTGTTCTTCGTGAAATACTTCCAGGACTCTAGTTTTGTTTAGTGTCTTGTTTTGCTTTATTGTCTCTACAGCATACAGAATTACAATGAATACCATCGGTGAGGGCATCTCCACTTTTGCAGAAAGCCTTCACATCCATCATTTCATGTGGTACCGTTGACACGTTGGTGAGCGTGGCAGGGCAGGGACCAGCGCCGTCAGATGCCTTTTGCAAATGAGGAACTAGAACCTCAGCATTTAAGAGGCCTGCGTATAGCTTAAAAGTGGCAGTGGAGGTCTAGCCAGCCCAAGCCACCTGTCTACAGACTGGGCGCCCTCTGGTTTCCAAGTCACGCTCTGACGTCCTGCGTCCTGACCATCTCCTCCTTTCTCCTCTGCAGAGGCGTCCATCTTGAGCTACGACGGCAGCATGTACATGAAGGTCGTCATGCCCATGGTCATGCACACCGAGGCAGAGGACGTGTCCTTCCGCTTCATGTCCCAGCGAGCTTATGGGCTGCTGGTGGCTACGACCTCCAGGGACTCCGCTGACACCCTGCGTCTGGAGCTGGATGGGGGCCGCGTCAAGCTCATGGTTAACTTAGGTATCGTATGAAGTACCTCTGCCACTCTGTTTGGGCTTGTCTTCCCTTTCTTTTCTGATTTTCATTGGTTTGACTGAATTCTTTGTTTGTTTCTTGAAAGTTAGCTGCTCACTTCCTGTTTAATAGACCGAGGATAAAACCCAACAGCAACAAACACCTTCTCCTTGTTTCTGCATGAGGTTTTGATGTCAATTTCTGGTTTCTGACAGTGGTGGTTTCTTTACTAGAAGATTTGTTTTCTAAGTTTCCTTTCTTGGTTTTTGGAATCGTTTAGCTTTTGTGTAAAACACGCTACTTTGGTCCATCTTTTGATCAATCACATTCCCATTAAGTCTGACTCCTCGGTCACCACTCAAAACAGTCAGCAGAGGACAGGGATAGGGTAGGAGATGGAAGCAAAATGGGAGGGTGGTGTTGGAGAGAACAAAGCCATGTGAGTTGGATGAGAAACGCATTGTGTGTAGCTCCACAAGGACTATTCAAATGAGAAATTCTGGTGGCCTTGATGACATAGATATCTCCTTATACTTTCTCCTAGTGGAGAGCACAAGTCACATTGTTTCTGTTGTCCCATTGGGGAAAAATTCTATAAATTTAGAGTCTCTGACACATGGAAGGATGGTGTGGCTCCTGATGTATCCCCTTCTTCCTTCCCGACATTCCTACCCTCATTCAGCAGCCCTTTTTATAAAGATTATTAAATCACACTGTTAACAGTTACTCTATTCTCATATAACGCATATGCATTCCTCCTTAGCATTGAAAAATTATGACAATTTCCAATTTGTGGCTTTATTGGGAGAGGACCTGTTCTTCTACTGTAATTACCTAGAATGATACTTTGGAAATTCCTCTTTTATGGCCTTGCATTCTCTCCGGCTGCTGACTTTCTTGACTGAATGCTAATCAATCTTCTATGGAGAATGGGAACCTCTTGGTTTTTGGAAGGAAGAAAAGCAATCTCTATTTCTGCTGATTCTCCTCAGTAGAAAGTCAATGCCCTGTGTTGACAGGATTAGTGATACAGCTGAGTTCTAACTTTCTAAGCCTATGGTTTGTTTGGCGATGCAGAATACACAACTCCTTCATAAAGGTGTCAGTGGAATGGCTTGTCAGAGGTGTGGAGAAGACCTGATGGGCAAATGTACCAGACGCAGGATGAAACACAACCCTGGATGGCCTGGTGGGAACGTGGGAAATCCACACCAGTCTTATCTGCTGTCAGGTCAACTAGTCACACTTGAAAAATGCCTATTTTACAATCCTAAAAATCTCTAGGACACAGAAGACTGTTTTGAGCAGTGGCTTGTTTAGTTGTGCCTCTTTTTTTTTTTCAATTTGCAGCTTTTACAACACTGTGCCCTTTTTCTTTCCCAACCACATTTGATTTCTGTTGTCAGTGTGTCTCTTGGTTTTTCTTTGGTTTGTGTACGTGAGTGTTTGGTTATTTTGGGTTTTGTTTTTCTCTTTTGCTGGATCTTTGTGGGTGTTCTTGAGTTTCCAATCCTCCCCACCATCAGCCATGGTAAATCAAAAGATGGTATTCAACCCTTCAAAGGCCCAAAGCCTGCGGCCCGCATAGCAAACAGCCTTGAGAACAGAGTGTACTGAGCAGCCTTCAGGGGCTGGCATTCCCCTGTTCCCCTCACCTTCCCCTCCCTACACCATCCTCCCTGCCTGAAACCAACCAACCAGAGCACATACCTGAAACCAACCACTGGTAGCCAACTGTCGATGTCTCTGAAAAACAACAAAGGAAATAAAAACAAAAAATAACCCCTCCAAAAACCAAAATGAAAACAAATGTGACCTCCTAACTAGCTCACAGAAAAGATGATAGGGTCAGTTTTTAACCATCTATTTCAAGGTAAGAGAGAGCCAAAGATATACGAATGCTTAGCCCTGCAGGGTCCTGGGGAAATGCACATTGCCTTTAAACAGACAACTTTTTTTCTTTTCCTTTTTAGATGTTGTTTTGTAAGATTAAAAGCCAACTGTGACAGGTCTCACATCTTATAAGGAAAAATGCGAGTGGAGGAAGATAAAAGGGGATGAAGAAAGAGACTAACAAGTTCTCTCTCTGTCTCTCTGTCTCTCTGTCTCTCTCTCTGTCTCTCTCTCTCTCTCTCTCTCTCTCACACACACACACACACACACACACACACACACACAGAGTTATAGGTCCCAGGTGTATTCCTAGAAGCATTATTTTTCAATTTTAAACTCTCACGAAAATCTGGAGAGATATGCTTTTTTAAAAGACACTGCCTCCTGGCTCCTTTCTGCACACAATCAGTGTAACTCCTCCAAAGTTGAGGCATCTTAGGCAAAAGAGAGTGAGCCCCTCCTAGAGAACACTGTTCTTCTCTAGCAACAATGGTGATCTCTTTTTTCTCTGAAGGGTATAGTTCACCACAATTACTGGTTTGAATTTACTTTCTTTCAAACCTAACATAGAAAACTGAACTTAAATTCTTTGTACGTGTGTATGCAAATCTTCATACTCATGCTTTGTTTGAAGGTTCCCTTCCTGCCCCCTCCCCAGAATATACCCCTTCATAAATGCTTTCTTTCTCCTTGTCATGAATTCATATTACCCTTTTTTGATTATAGTAGAAAACATCTCCAAGCAGAGTGTTCACAATCCCCGAAACTGATTTCAAATGATTCCTCCCTCCACTTAAGTTGTGTCTCTTTTCTAGCACAGGCACTAATGATATTCCATTTTATTTCAAAGTGTTCACACATATACGCTCATGATATAAATGTCTGTATTTTTCTGATGTAACGTGTCCCCTAATGTCAAGGAGACTAGGCTTTTCCAAGGGCCTTGCTTTCTGAAGATAGTCAGCTGTGGCAACAGCAGGCATGAACAGTGTCCAGCTATACACAGCACGTTTTTAAAAGCTGTGAGGTTGGCCATTGGCCAGTCATATTTTCATCTCTTAGTATTAAAAGATATAATAATAATTTTTAATATTATAGTATTTTAAAATATTTTAAAAACATTATTTCAATCTCACAGTGACTTTGTGAGATACATCAGCAGAGTGTTTTTATGATTGCTTGATAGACATGAAACAAACAAAGTAGGTTGCAGAGGCGGAACTACCCATGTTTCTAAACTACGTGATTGTCATCTGTTCCCTCCACAGATCAACACAGTGGATCCATGGTGTGACAAATTTAATGCCTTCTGACTGCTTTCATGATGGTCACCTTTTAAACATGTGCAGAAGGCATCTTTTTCCTTGGTGCTTGGTTTGAATTGAGCCATACAGCAGAAAAGTCAATCAGTATTGGCACAGCCTCATTTGTGGGCCTTTAGAATCCTCAGCAGAATGCAGGCAGCCTTTCTTAAGTGATGGAGGCTTGGAGGCAGTGTCGTGCAGCTTGGTTAATTGCATTCAGATTCTCCAGATGTCCTCTCTCTGCAAGCATGGACTTGATGACTACTGTTTACAGTATGCATCACTGAAGACAGGCAACTCCTAGAAACATTCACCTCTTCCATGTTCAACCCAAAACTCACCAATATGGAAAATAATAATTTCTCCTTATTTACTAAAATGAAACAAAAAAACTAAAACAGAATGAACACACACACACACACACACACACACACAGCCCTCAAATACCATGCCAAGGCTCAGGCAGAGAAAGAACTTTGGCTGCTACTAGAGATGTAAAGGAAACTGCCTTCCGAGGACAGTTCTTCTGATTCATTTTTCATTAAAAAATACATCCTCACTATCAAGACCACTCTCTCAGACCCTATGAACAAGGGACTGGGATAGATTTTTCTCCTCAAACTTATTCTTCAAGTAAAGTGACAGAATAATTTTTCACTTCTTAACACACCCAGTTGTCTGGTATCTTGAAAGATCCACGTCCTCACTTGGAGGACTCGGTTTAAAGACACCATTCAGTTCATGGAACCACTTGGGCGCACCCAGAAAGATGAGCCCAACCCAACACCTCTGCCTAGACCAGGTCCTTGACTAAGAATAAATCTTCAGCAGCACAGAAACCAAAGCAGAAATCTACTTCTTGTTTAAAGTTCCTGGGTTTGTTGTTTTAGGGTCACTCTTTCCCTTTCCCTCTCCCCGAAGCCCACCCATACACCTGCTTCCCCTCTTTCTTGAATCCATCAGGGAGGGGCATTTCTCCGGCCTCAGGTGATGGTAGGCAAACCAGCAGCTGAGGCCGCACTTCTTCCTCCCTCCCTGCCCTCCCCTTCCCCAGTCCTCACCAGGGGCATGGCCTCCTCTGTCTGGTGATCGTACCAGTTGCTCCAGGGCTGTTTGCTCCCACTTTTCTGTTGCGGTTGACGACACATGACAAACCTAACCGCACGAAACCAAACCCAGATTTTTCTCAAGAGATATTCTTCTGGGGAACAAACAAGCTGCCCGCCCCCTTCCTCAGAATGCTTGGGTGTTATAAACTGCTCCTATCTGATGCACATAGTTTCATTCTGCCCTGTCATTTGCCACTGGTGTCTTTCTCACTTGCTTGCTTAAAATGGTCTACTTTGGGTAATTCAAATGGTGGCATTATCTTCTACGAGTCCTCCAACACTATTGGGTTAACCTTAGCTAGAAGAAGACCATAGTTTCTAACTGTGTATCTTCCTGTAATTTTCTCCTTTTCTTTATCGTTTTACTTCTACCTTTAAATATCTGGCTTTAAACAAATTATTATAGGAATTCCCACCATTGTAAAGCAAACTTAGGTTCAACTGGGCAGCCTGGTAACAATTAACCTGAGACATTGCTCTGACCATCCTGCCCAGTCCCCTACTAACACCCATTGACTCTGCTCTAGACCTTTTATGCTGTGTCCATGACTCCAAAGAGATATTAATAAATGGATAGATACGTTGGCCTCTGGCACAAAATACTTTGTCTGGTGACCGAGCACTGGAAAATTAGCCACCCTTTATTCCCTCTCTTTCCCATTAAAAAAATAAAAAATAATTTTCTTTCTTCAAGACGCAGGATCACAGAGTGAAATAGGTAGGATGTCAAAGGTGCCCAAGACCTCCTCCCCATGTGCCCATCTTGCCTTCTCCTCGAATGCTGTGGGCGCTCGATTCAGTCTGAGCATTCAGGCAGGAAGACAGAGGTGGGCTTCATGTGTGGGTTGCTCTAGGGGCCTTTGAAACCACAGCAGAGACCCCAATCAATCGTGATAACACCATAGAACTCCTTCTACCCAACACCCAACCCCACCTCTCTAAAATCTGGGATGGGTGTTTGTGCGGTTAGCTGTTTGCAAGTGGCCATTTTATGACAGGAAATGACCAGGTGGTGTTAACCCTTTCCTTACCTCTGAAGATAATGGCAAGTCTGCCTACATAAATTTCAATAGCATTTGGGGCCCGACCTAAGGAGAGAGGGTGGAGGGAGTTTGGTTTTAGAAAAAGAGAAAGGGTTAAATACTGCACTGATAAACTTCACAGATAGATTTTTGAAAATGATACAATATGTCAGACTGGTGATATATCTTTGGAAAAACAAAAATTGTGTTAATGCTACTTTTAAAGATAAATTTGAAGAAAAATCAATTGTAGAGGGAAACAAAATATAACCTGCATTCAGTGGGGAAATTTTTGCAGTATTTTCCAAGTTTAACAAAATTAATATTTCAAAGTCCAGGTTTGAAATACTTTATATAAGTGAATAGGATTTTCAAAAGAAAAAAAAAAAGAAGCATACTCGGTGTCTATTGTGGATATATATGTATACCAGTATATATCTCTATACATATGTGTATATATATATGTGTGTGTGTGTATATATATATGTATCCAACTTTATTAAACAATATACTGTACATATACACCCACCCTTAAACTTGTACATACTATATATATATATAAAATGGCCACATTTCTTGCGTGTGTCTGTCCCCGGAAGGGTGGACTGATTGTTTTTGGATGTCTGCAGCTGTTACCTTGAAGGATGCAATTTCATCTTTCATTTATTTTTCCCCATCTAGACTGTATCAGGATAAACTGTAACTCCAGTAAGTTTTCCCTCAAGTTTCATTTTGTTCTTTAAAAAAGAAAAGCAAACTGACTTTATTTTGTTTACTGTTTTATGAGCTGTTTCTGATTTGAATTATTTTATTTTCTAATGATGGAGTTGGGGGGAACTGGGGTTGACAAGCTGAAGGGCTGGGGTGATGGTTTGGGCTGAGTGTGGCCCGGGCTGTGGTTTCTGAATGGAGGCAGGTCCTCTCTTCTTTCCTGGCATGTGTTCTATATGCAGAAAAGGAGGAAAGGCCACCTGGATAATGAAATAGCTTAAAAATGAATTGAAATGGTAATTCGTTGTTTGGGGAAGATAACTCTGAGGGATGGACAAAAGTGTTAGAGCTACCAGAATGCACTTCTCCACTACCAGAAGCTTCAGAAAATGAAAGCAAAGTTCATCACCCACAAGGTGGCTGCCAACTCTGACATTTCTTTCCTGGCATTTATCGCTGTAGGTTTTGTTGGTTTTTTTTTCAAGGAGGGTGGGCAAAGCACTGCTCTTGGTAATAATGCAAGATTTTAACCAAAGACTTGAGATACATTCTAGCTCTTCTGAATAAAAAATGGCAGACTATTATTTTTACTTTATCCCATTCAGATATTCCACCTCTTGAAGAAGCATCTTAATGAGGAACCGGCTAATACTCACGCATTTCTTCCTCTGTCTCAGAAATGCACATTAACTGGAGTCATGAAGTAGGGGAATAGGAGAAGAACAAGGGATGATGGGCATAAGGGAAAGAACAGGCCTAGAGGATAAAAGGAAGAAAGGAAGGAATACATTTTGAGTCCTATAGTGTGTTATATTAGTTAAAGCAATTAAATAACAAGCAACTAAGGTAATTGGTTAGGGTCATTAGCTACAACAGACAGTCCTAACATTTCAGTGGCTCAGCACAAAAGGTTTCTTCCTCCTTTGGGCAAAGTCCAATGCCAGTTGAGCAGCTCTCCTGGTCAGCTCTCTTCAAAGAAGTAATTCAGGCATCTAAGATTCTTCTATGAGTTGAGTTCAACAGCGTTGGAGTTCTTCACTTCTAGTTGTATCCGTGGGGAAGAGAGAGAGAGCTTGAATAGTTATGCAGTATGTCTTATTGCCTTGCCTAAAAATGCCATTCTTCACTTCTGCCCGTATTTTGTCAGCTGTGGTTCCATCTTAAACTCAAAGGAAGCTGGGAAATACAGTCTTCCTGTGGATGAGGAGGACAAAATTGGGTTGATTGAGCATCTGACACACACAATTCTCAGTATCTATTAGTTCATTTATTGCTTCTTATCTTGCTAGGGTCTTTCTGTAGGAACAAACTCAGAAAAGGAAATAATCTGCATTTCAATTACTTGTTTATCCCATCCTTTTAAAAATTTTCAAGGTATTGGCTAGTTTAACCTTTTTTCTTGGGAGATATATTATCAGGATAACAAATTAATAAAGCCCAAATCTGCTTCTGGCGAGGAGGAGAGCAGTGTTCTATATAAATTAACAACAACAACAAGAAATGTAAAAAACTGATATAAACAACAACTTGCTAAAGTAGAGTGCTTTCTGCTTGCCTTGGCATCACTTTCATTTAATTTAAGCAATGTCCTATTTTGCTGTGTTTAAATATTTCTAATTAGCCAGACATTTCTCATGATATTTAGATCATTACAAGTCTAATTGAAACATCCTTTTTCTCCAAAGACTGGCGTTTTCTCTTCTTTAAGCAGCTTTATTGAGATATAATTTCCATACTACAGAATTCATCCATTGTAAGACTATAATTCAGTGATTTTTGTTAATTTTCTAGGGTTGCCCAAATATCACCAGTCACATTTTAGAACATTTCCAGCACTCCCCAAATTTCTCTTATGTCCTTCTGCAGTTAATCCCTGCTCCCATCCCACAGTCCTAGACAGCTGTTGATCTGCTTTTGTCTCTATAAACCTGCCTTTTCTGGACATTTTGTATAAATGGAATCATATAACATGAAGTCATTTGTGTCTGGCTTCTTAAAAAAAATACAGCACATCTATGGAAAAGTTTGTCTTTTCCTTTTGCATTAGTTTCCAGAAGGAAATAAGATGAAGCTGAGCATGAAAGTGGAAAACCTCATCCAGAGCTGAATCTGGCATCTTCTGGCTTCAGGGACCTATTTGCAGAATAGAAAACTGAGGGAGTTAATTGATCAGGATAGCAGGGCCTGCTTCTTGTGTTCTATCCATACTTTATCTTACATTTAATTCCATATATTCCATCTGATTAGCCATGGAGAGTCATCATAAGACAAGTTCCCGAATTCTTTCTCCTGGGAAAACAGTGATTCTTCTCCAGGACACAGATGCCAACAGACTTTCTAAGTCTGATAAAAGATTTTCTATTCAGAACCACCAAAAGCAGCATTGAGAGGAAATGCACACTGAAAAGATGTGTACTGACTTTGATCACAGATTAGAAAGGTTTAAATCAATATTCAGGTAAAGAGTCAAGACTGGATTTTGAAAAATCAATTTTGATTTCTCATGATAAATCTTTAACATGCTAAGGAAGTTAACTTTGGTGAAAGCATCAAAGAACCACGGTGCCCACTAGTTGCACAGGGGTTGAATAGAAACAAAACAAAAAAACAGAACACAAGTTCTCTGAACTAATCTAAGACCTTTAGTGCTGAGGCGTGTAGATGTGTACCCAGGGTAATGTAGAGTCACAAAGTAAATGTGATACATTGTCTTGAAGTTAATTTTAATTGTTGATTTGGAATAAAAACTTGAATTGAAAGCAAAGTAATATTTGACGCAGAAGAATGCAAATAAACATGAATCTTATTTAATGTATAAATCTTATTCTTATGTTTTAACAAAAAAAAATAGAATTCAAAGTCTTATCCTTTTTATTGTGTATTTTCTCTGTTCTCTTCCTGGCATTATTGGCACTTGGGTGGAAAAGTTTGAGATTACCCAACTAAATTAGGGGATAAAACAGGTACAGGTGACTAGAACTTCTAAACACCTCTTCTCACAGACATGGTATCAGAGTTCATAGTTCAACCTGTTATAGAATCTCAAGTTGTTTCTGTAATATCCTGTCTCTTATACAATTTTTCACTCTAAGTCCAAGAAATAAGATTGATTTGCAATCTGAATGTGAGAGGGAGGGGGCTGCCTCTTACCCCTGAGCCGCAGCTGGCATTTCAGTAGCAGTCATAGGGTATAATTCCTCAAGTTTCAAAACAAAACTTCTTTTTTCTCTTGAAGGGACATAGTGAATTAAGATTTAACCAAGTTTGGATGTAAGTTCATGAACTTTTCCAGTAATTCCTTTTTAGAATGCCTGTCCTGTGAAGAGTCAGTTAGGTATAATATTGAATAACATTATCTGTTTGTTTGTTTTTTCCTGTTCATCTACACCAAAATATTGTTCGTTCAGGGAAATGGCTATGTCCATGGGTTTGTGTGACTGTCTTTTTAATGGAGAGAAGACCATGAAAAAGAAGGACCATCTTCCAGTGTGAAGAGAAAGCCACTGGACCTGATAGAGGGCAGTGATCTCAAGACAAAAGCCTTTTCCTTTTGGCTTTGTTGGCTGGCCCTTCTGTCAGTAACTGACCCAGCTCCATGACGAGGGTTTCCAAGAAGCAGAAACAATTTTCTAATCAGATTCTCTGCCTTTTTCCCTTTCTTACTTTCTCTTTTCCAGTACTTTTTCTTTCCACATAATATCTATGATATACTTACCATTACTCATTCCAAATCTTACTACCCCTGCCTTCCAAATCCTATAGGAATACCACAGCATACACTCTTCTCAGGCTGTTATCACCAAGCATTTATTAGAGAGTGTGCCAATCAAAGTCTTTGGTTGAATCAGGGACATTGCTGGGTTTGATTCATTTGCCAGGGATATTTAAAAATAAGTCGATGGAAATTGCCAGTTTAGAACTGACTTTAAAACTGCAAAAGAGCAACAGAGTTGGCAGTCATCGTGGTGGATTAAACTCCAGGGTGACCTGGAGCACGACTAAAGAAAACAGGCTTGCTTTCTGGGAATTTCTGGAGGAAATCACTCGTTCCTATGGTTCCAGTTCCATGAGGCTGGTAGTACCTAAGAGGCATGCGGTTCTGAAAACAGGTATGAACTTCTTGTTGATCTTATGGGTGTTTGCTCAAATGAAAGTCTGTGAAATGGTTTGTGGTCTTGAACCTTGTCTGATTGTGACTCTGCCCTGTGATTTCCCAGCCCCTCCTTCGTTCTATCTCTTTTAAGCCATGTGCTGTGTGAATGAGTACAGTGACCTCATATTGATTAAATATGAGTATAGCATGAATGAACATAGTGAACACAAATTAATGAATACCAGTTCCCCCCCGCCCCACCCCCCCACACACATCTTTTAAAAATCTTTCTCTCCCAAAGGCTGACTCCTCTGTGTGTGGCCATTTTCTCAATCTCTCTGGAAAGGAGGGTATATCACATGGAAATTGTGAAGAAATTGTGCAATTTGTGTATATGCCTGATTACTTAGGTATATGTAGACCTCCCCCCAGTTACTTTGAACTTGAAGCCTTACTAATTTACTTGTAATAAGGTTAATTTTTTTTCTTTTTCAACATAGAGGAGAAAAGAAATAGCATGCCATGCAAAAATATACTGACCTTAGAACAATGAGGTGCCACATTGTAATCATTTGGTTCTGAGAACAGCTTTTATAATCTTGTCCACTTCTCACAGACTCTGTTACCTTTGAATCACAGAGATGTACAATAATATAAGAGCTGCATGCAAATAACATCACAAGGCTACGGTATCTCCAAATCATACCTCTGAAAGCTACTAGAATTTACTAAGTATTCCTTCCCTTGCACCTGCTTGCCTAGCACCTGTTTTTTTTTTTTTTTTTTTTTTTGCTTTTTGCCTTTGCTTCTCTGCCTTGGGTTTTCAGGCAGATTCAATGCCAGCGTTTTGGCAAAGTCAACAGGGTGTGGGTGGTTCTTGCTTAATTTAGGCATAGCTTGGTGAGCTGCAGTTTATTACACTAGACTTCTGGTTTTCTTCTCTTTTTCTCTGTCTTCCCTTCTATGGCACCAGAATAAGTGACATCATCTTTAGGCCTGGTTTATCTAGAAATCCCAGAGCTGCCTTGTTGAGCTCATCCCCTTAACTCAGAAACACTTACCTCAAGTCAACCAGGAAGGCTGACTTCTTCACTGTTACGTCTTCTGGGAAGGAAATTGTAGAACCTCTTCGGTATCAGTTCAGAGGTTTGGGTCACTATTGCTGTCCGCCTGACCGTACCACTTCTCTTAGTAGTGTTTTAGTGAAGATGGAAAAATCGCAAAGCAGGATCTTATATACAATCATGTATTATTATCTATAAAACTCTCAGCATCACACCTGAGACCCTCTGTTTCTATACTAAGTGATTTTACTGTACTTCAACTTTTATCTAAACCTGAATTTTAAAAGATAATATGTAATTTTGCTTCTCTTTGGAATGTTTTGTATTTCTTATGACATATAAAACACCTCACATGTAAGTTTATTCATAGTATCAATAATAGGCAGATCTGAGTATGATAGTAGGATGCTTCCTAAACATTTAATATTAAACTCTTAATAAATACTGACTCAGAATGATTTTATTTTTAAATAGTTTAAAAATTGTGCAAGGAACAAAAGGCAACATTGCAGAAATTCTCCTTCTTATCCCTAATTCTAGCCCCCAAATTCTCAGAGGCAGTAAATATTATCAGTTTTTTAACATTCTTCCAGAGGTAATCTATGAGTGTACAACATATAGTTATTACCGTGTTCTCCCCTCCTCTTTGTCTTCCTTCTCCTTCTTGACACCACGTTAACACATTTTTCTGAATCTTGTTTTTTATTTCTTTGTCACAAAATGTCTTAGGGACTATTCCATATAAGAATGTAGAGATCTGCTTTATTCTTTTTAATGGTCACATAATATTGCATTTTATGGACGTATTGTATTTGATTAAATAAGTACCCTACTAATATGTTTAGATTTTTCTCAGCTTTTTACTACTGCTAAAAGTAAGAAAAGGTATGCTTTTGTTCACTAGTCTTTGTGTGCACGTACAGCAATATCTATTGGTTAAATCCCTAAAGATAGAATTACTAGCTCAACAGATAAGTGCATTATAAATATTGATAGATGTTGCCAAATTGTGTTCCCAAGAGGTTGTCCAGATTTACTGTCCTACCATCAACATATGAATGTTTGTTTCTCCTCACCGTTGCCAAACACATTGTATTATCGAATTTTTTATTCATTTTCTCCAACTAGCTTTTCAAAATGTTGCTGTCACGTATTCAAACAAGAGCCCATTGCCACCCCCAGATCTTTTCCTTCCATCCTTTCACTTCTTCAGGTATATACAAGGACCATTAACATTCAAAATCTTGGTGACCACTTATACCAGAAGTATTTTAATAGAAATCTGCTATAGCAGCATATGCTAATATGCTAATCTTTTTTTTTTTTTTTTTTTTTTTTAGTAAACAGGGGTGTTGTAGAAAAGGGGCAATATGTTATAATATTTTTGTGTTATTTTCTTCCTACATTCCTATTTACCTGTATTGGAATCCCAGCCGAGAGAGCCATTTAAATGCAATTACAAAGAGCAAGAAAGACTCTGGTGCCAAATAGCCTGGGTTCAACCCTTTTTATATCACTAATGAGCTATGTGTCTGTGGACAATTTACTTTAACCCTCAGTTTCCTCAGTTGTAAAATGGGCATAATTATAGTACCTGTGTCTTTGAGTAAGAACAGAAGCTAGAACATAACATGCTAAATGTGTGGTGATGATGATGGTTTTGGTGATGGGAAGGGGAACTACCATCAGAGTATTGCAGCTGAAAAGGTGATCTTTTGAAAACTGTTTTTGTTCAAGAATGGACACTATTATTCTTAAAACCATTCTTGGTAGCTTAACAGATGAGCATCCTGCTTCCTTTAGTGTATTACTCAGGGCAATAATAAACTCTTTTCAAGGCCATCAGAATTGTATTGGATTCTGCATCAACAGCATTACTGATACTGTTGATGAGAACATCATGTTATTTTTTTCCCCTTGGTGCATTATGATAAACAAATACTTGATGTTAACCCAGAGCTAATGAAAATATTTTGGCTTCATGAGTTCTGTGTTTGTTTTGGGGACTCTGATATCATTTTAATAAAAACTTAATAGTGTTCTAAAATGAAAATATTATCTTTAAAGTGCACAGGTATGATTTGAAGATATCATATTTGTGACTTTAATATCTTCTAATATCAATTTTGTATAATCTAAACAGGAAGTAAAATAAAATAGAGTCAGAGAAATGAGAGTTTTTGCAGCAAGGGTACAGATTTCTGGCTAAGAACATGACTGTCTGTCTGGCTTCCTTGGCACATTGCTGCCATGGCTTTAAAAGTCATCAAGTTCATTCAGACCATTGTGAGAAAGGAGGGCTAGTTCACCAAGAGGAGAAGAGAGTCATCCTCTTCTTAGGAGACCTTTGTATTTTCGTTTCAACCAGTTTGTTGAAGCATAGCATGAGTCAGTGTGTTAAAAGATTAACATGTGGACCTTTGGGTATTTGGAATTACACATATGCCATACAAAGGCTGGTGGTTCAGGCCTTATCAGATCCATACATGATGCCCAGAGAAGTAGAAGACTAATGACCATTTAGCAGTTAGAACTACAGTACCATCCATCCCCAACTTCCTTTGAGAACAGGTTAAAAGAGACACAGAGGAAGAAACTTCTCCTTCAGTGGCTTTAGCTAAGGCCACTTTTTCTGTGATTTCAAAATGATCCCTGGGTTCTAATATGCAAATCTATCACCTTTTGGTTTGCTTCTCTTATGTATGGTGAGTTCCTGGTATGGAAAAGTCCAGTCAGGAAGGTATTTTAACATTTGTAATTCATCTCAATTTTAGAAAGGATAAAGAAAGGGATTGGGATCAAGCACCCAATTAAAGAGTAGATAGAAGTGAGATTGAGACATTAAATTATAGATAAGTGGTTTCCCAAGGAGAATGTGTTTTGTCTCATCAAAGGAAGAAGCAGAGGAAATAGCAAAGGAAATGGAAAAAACAAAGAAGTTAAAAACACACAACCTCACAAACTGTATAGATATAAGCAAAGTTGATAGAGTTATTCAGTTCTAGGAAAGGTTGATAAATAAAGGGGTAAAATGTCTCTATCTTAACATCCTAAAAATAAGCAAACACCTTGCAAATTTAGGAATGATCTATTGTGAACTGTCAGGCAAGAGCAGCAATATGTAGTCTCCTAGAACTGTTTACCCATCACAGTTCAAGCCACTATACTTAATTGCATTAAATTAGTGTACATAGTTTGGAGATATATACATACATACAGTGATATCTTATGTCAGCACAGCCTAAAATTTTTATGCTGATATCTGGCCACCGTAGGGTCTTCATGACCTGAAGCTAGCTTGGATATAGTGTACACTCAAAAAATAATTAAGTCACTGAGGTAATGAATTGTACCCATTCCTCTACCTTAATTTATTATTTATGCAAATACTCTTAGGAATCGATATGGAGGTACAAGCCTGAAATATATAAACTACATCTTTTCATTTTGTTGTCATTCTAAAAAGAAGCAAGTTAACTTAAGAGTGAATTTGTTCTTTTATTCCCTAATAATCTAAAAGAATAAATATTACTTTCTATGTAAAGTAAGAAATTTCAGACAACGTGAAGGTTTTCATGAAATCCAATTTGACTAGGTTTTGGTTGGAGTCAGAAGAATTTCATGAAGGAGGATGAATGTGGATCAGGAAATATTACATGTTGTCACTTGTTCACTTATTCAATGAACATTTACTGAGAGTTAACTGGGTTCCAGGCATTGATGTCAGTTTTAGGGATTTATACTATGAATTTCCAAGGAAAATGCAGAAGGAATCCTCATAGACTAGACACACCCCCATTCCCCATCCCTCCCATTTTCTGTTTCTCTTAGAGAATTTGAAACGCAGATATATGTACCTGTAAAATCCAGATGAGTTCCTCATAGATTTTATTCAGCAGTGGTTCATTTCAGTATTCCATTCAACATAATGATTTCTGTTTCTCACAATGCATGTGTATTCCTCGTGTTAAGGCCCTGAACACTGGTCTCCTTAGCCAAGTCTTTTTCCTTATTTTCCCTTTTTTATTGTTTTGGCGTGTCCTCCATCATCTGACCACCTGCTTAGAGCCATGCAAGTGGTCAATAGCTGACGTTTCAGGCACTGTAATTTTGAGTATAAATGGTGTTTCTGTTTTTTTCCTTCTGCTTTTTGAAACTGTCTCTTTATGCCTGGATTCATTTTATTTGTCTAATTGCCACAGTAAGTTTTACTAGGTGACAGGTTCAATAAGTATTAGTGTTAGGCACAGTTTATATTTTGAAAATTAGGAAGGATCACTTTATCAATGAGGTGTAGGACGCGTAGTAACCATTTGGCAAGCTAACATTACCAACCAAAATGTTTACCCTGATATGTGTGTGTGTGTGTGTGTGTGTGTGTGTGTGTGTGTGTGTGTGTGTGTGTGTGTGTAGTGTGGCAGGTTTCACTCATGTTATTTAGAATATTTTGAATTATAGAATTTCTGAAACAGTTAACCACAAGGTGCAAGTCTCCCTACTGATTCAGAGCATCTGAACAAATATAGTTTTTCTTAATTTTAGAATCAACTTTGAGAAGAAAACTTAGAGACCAGGGGATTTGGCTTCGGAAAGAAATGGAGTAATTTTCTGGCTGTTCTTTCGATTAAGTGACTAAAATGACAAGGCTTTCTAACTGGGAGTTTATTAGAAGTTAGAGAAATAAATCTTAAAGGGGATGTATACATTTTCCTTCTAAAAATGAAGTTGTTTCAGAGTAAATCTCTGATTATATAATATTTGTATACAAAACAATTTTACTGTCATCTCCAAACCCTTGTGGAAACAAAAGGCATGGTGCTTATTTATAATAATTTAAGTCTTCTGAAATGGCTGACATTATATTGTAATAGGAAAATGTTAAAAGGAATATTTCTGAAAGAGAAACAAAATGTAATAAAGATCATATCCCCTGAAGCAAAGTCTTTGAACAGTTAGGAACTCAGGATCCTCCCAATAGGCCTATTGGGGACATGTATATAAATATTAACATATTACAAATGGAGAAGCCAAGGCTTGTAGAAGGCGCAAGAATTACATAATGTCTCAGGGTGATTAGTGGCAGGCACGAGTCTTCACATATTTTATTTTCTGATTCTTAATCAAATGAGCACTCTGTCACTAAGTTGTAGTCTTTTAATGATGCTACAAGACATTATTTTCTTCAGAATTAGTTTTTAAAAAATGGCAGAGGGAACCACTGCAAAGATACCAAATTAGGAAGGATCTTATGACCTAAACTCTTGGTTGTTGGGTGAACAGCTTTATGAATAGAGTGAAATATAGTCCTGAAGTCTAGGAGATGACAGAGACATGGAATAGATGTTACCCACAAGTGTGGGCAGGATAACATATAAAACAATGAACAGGGGGCTATTCCTCTGTTCTTGAGAAAATAAAAAGTAAGAAAATTAGAAACATTCAAGATAGAAAGAGGAAGGCCTGTCTATTTCCTCTGAGTGGTTTTCCTGTGACAGTTTGTCAGGAAGCCCTGTTCCTTCCAAGGAGAAGGAATTACCCCACTGACCAGAAGGAGGGTGCCCCCAGGAGCGGGGTGGTGAGAGCAGCTGGACAGAAAGCAGGAAAGGAGCTGAAGCAGCAGATGGCACAACAAATGTGTGGAAAATAGGCAAAGACCAAGAGAAAGGACACAGAGGAGTGTTTGTAACGAAGTAGCGTAAGAGAAATGTGTTTTATCACTGTAAAAAAATTCTATATTTTCCCGATCTCACAAAGAAAAAGAGAACAGAGTAGAAGATGGATAAAGACAACATGGTGAAGCCATTGGCCTAGGGAATGGCTAGAGAAGGCTTGCCATCTCTTTATGAGAAGTCATTGATGGTTGAAATTAAAGTCATACTGTATACCTGTCAATAGTCGGAATGTTTAACTTAACTGTTTGATTCACTGATTGTTATTTACAAGCAAACTCCCCCCCCCCCCTTTTTTTTTTTGGCTGTGTGGAGTCTTAGCTGCTGCATGTAGGATCTTTGTTGTGACATGTGGGGTCTTTCGTTGTAGCATATGGGCTTCTCTCTAGTGTGGTGTGCGGGGTTTTTTTTTTTTTTTCTTCTCTAGTTGTGGCTCATGGGGCTCTGTAGTTTGTGGCATGTGGGCTCACTGGTTGAGGTGCACTGGCTCAGTAGTTGTGGCTTGGGGCTTAGTTGCCCTGCGGCTTGTGGAATCTTAGTTACCTGACCAGGGATCGGACCCACGTCCCCTGCATTGCAGGACGAATTCTTTACCACCGGACCACCAGGGAAGTCCCCAAACTGCCTTTTTGATAAAGGAACCAATTAAAAAAAAAAAACTTGCTAATTGTCAAAAATAGAAAACCAAGGTGTTCTATTACAATAATGACTAGGTAAGTGCCCAGGTACTTACCTATGACTGAGTTTATCCACACCTCTACATACCTGGTAGAATGAGAATCTCATGATTGACATCTCAAAGGCAAGGAAATTGAACACTGAGTGAAGATGCAACCGTGTTCTTTCCCCTCTACAAATTTTCCCTGAACACTTTTCTTCCTTTGTTACAGCAAAAATGGGTGCTGCTAAGTTCATATACAAGGACGTTTGCAATAAAAAATTTTAAACCTTTGCTATTGTTGTATAAGATGATTGGCTTCACAGATGGCTAGTAGTTACAGTAAACATTATAGCCAAGATTGTTTTCTACATGCCAGGCACTGAGATGAGCAGTTTGCTTGTGTGATCTTGTGTCTTCACCGCAGTCTTATAAGGTGTTATTATCCTCATTTTAGAAATGAGATTGAATTATGTGAAACACTTGGCCAGGCCTCACCTTCAATGTATCTGACCCCAAATCTGTGCTCCTCACCACAGCCCATCTTGCCTCTCCTGCTCAGATGCTGAAATGTTGACGCGCAGATGAGTGTAATCTAATACTCCAGGACAAGGGCTGATTGTCCCCACGAAAGATGCTGCATCTAGTCAGTAATAAGTCCTATTTCTTTAGATTGTCTTTCTATAACCTAGACCTTTCTGGAGCCAGGCTTCCTCAGCTCAGCTTTATAGGCATATTAATGTCCCATGCTTGTTGATAGCTAGTCTCTAAGGCACTGCTTAATTCTGTGACTGGTACTTGGCATTTAGACTGCATAGAGGATGAATTAGTAATTATCACAGACATAGGGACGACTAAGAAGAGGGTAGTGTTGGAACACCATAGCTGCCAATTGCTGAGTCATCCTCCATGCGCCCAGTGCTTAGTTGGTATTCCCTGTCTTTTGTCTCTTTCCATTAGACTCTAGTGCTCTAGTCTCAGCAAAGAGATTGTGGTTACCCAAATTCCCCCACCTCCCTTACACCTCTCTTTCTGCATCCATGCTGCCTTATGCACTGTATACCATTTCTCTTTGCATCTCCATAGCCAACTGCTTCTCATCCTTCATGACAGCTCAGGGGTCACCACTCATGTGAAGCCTTCCCTTCCCCAGGCATGTCTAGGTTTGTTCACCTCTAAAGTTCCAGAGCACCCTGAATGCACATCTTTCAGAAATCCTGTCACATTTGTGTTGCTTTCTTTGCTTATGTGTGTATCTCCTGAATCAATCTCTGGATTCCTCCCAGTTTGGGAAAATATCCTATTCATCATTGTATCTTCACTGTCTAGCGTGGTGCCAGACATATCATTGGCATTAATGCACGTTTATTGAATTAATAATTATAAACCTAATGACTTGAAACTTTGGATGACAAGAGAAATCTCCATGGATGAATACAGATTTCTTAGTGAGAGGAAAATTGTTCCATATTTACAAAAAGGGAAATCTCAGCAGATCCAATTACAATACCATAGATTGCCATGATAAGGATATTTGTCCAAGTCCTAAAGAGAAATGTGTTTTTAGAAATCCTTACTAAACACTACTATGTTAGAAGGCTAACATTTAATATGAGGAAATGTGATTTCAAAGTGATCTGATTTTTCTTTTGCCTAAATGATTGTTCAAAGAAATAGCGAAAGCACAAATTACCTTTGGGCAATATTATTGTGTACCTGTCAAATTGTGTGAGTTTTGTGTCTCACCCACCCTGGATATAAATCTGTAATCTTTCCTGTATTATTTTTATATACCTCTTTAAGCTTCAAACTGATCCAAAAGAGAATGAGGAAGATTACTCAGAACAGAAAACCAAACAGCAACGGTGTGGGTGGCAGTGTTACCTAGCGGGAAGTAAAGAACTTTCAGGTTCAGTTACACCTGCTCTACAACTCATTAGCCCTTGTCCCTGAGGCAGTTTCTCCAAGCCATCATTATTTTTTTTTAAGCTCTTTATTGGAATATAATTGCTTTACACTTTTGTACCAGCTTTTGAGGTACACCAAAGTGAATCAGCTGTATATATACATATATCCCCATATCCCCTCCTTCCCGTGACTCCCTCCCACCCTCCCTGCCCTGGCCCTCTAAGGCATCACCCATCATCAAGTTGATCTCCCTTTGTTATACAGCAACTTCCCACTAGCTATCTGTTTTACAGTTGGTAGTGTATATGTCTATGATACTCTCTCACTTCGTCCCAGCTTCTCCTTCGCCCCCCAAACCCGTGTCCTCCAGTCCATTCTCTGCATCTGCATCTTTATTCTTGCTCTGTCACTAGGTTCATTAGTACCTTTTTTTTATTTTTTAGATTCCGTATATATGAGTTAGCATACAGTATTTGTTTTTATCTTTCTGACTTACTTCACTCTGTATGACAGACTCTAAGTCTATCCACCTCATTATATATAGCTCCATCTCATTCCTTTTTATGGCTAAGTAATATTCCATTGTATATATGTGCCTTATCTTCTTTATCCATTCATCTGTTGATGGGCATTTAGGTTGCTTCCATGTCCTGACTATTGTAAATAGTGCTGCAGTAAACATTGTGGTACATGTTTCTTTTTGGATTATGGGTTTCTCTGGGTATATGCCCAGTAGTGGGATTACTGGATCATATGGTAATTCTATTTTTAGTTTTTTAAGGAACCTCCATACTGTTTTCCATAGTGGCTGTACCAACTTCCATTCCCACCAACAGTGCAGGAGAGTTCCCTTTTCTCCATACCCTCTCCAACATTTATTGCCTCTAGATGTTTTGATGATGGCCATTCTGGCCGGTGTGAGGTGATACCTCATTGTGGCTTTGACTTGCTTTTCTCTAATGATCAGTGACGTTGAGCATCTTTTCATGTGTTTGTTACAAGCCATCGTGATTAACAGCAATAGCTATAACATCATTTGGTGAAGAAGACAAATAGTTGAACAGAAGCCCTGCTCCCAACCATGTGATTTTCATCCCAGTATTTAAACATACACCGAAACCCACGGTCACTCCTGCGGCCCTCATGTCTCACGGCTTGGCTTGCTCGTTGATGATTTGAACTTGTAACAATAGAAACATCAGTTACCCCAGGCCTCCTGGGTACTTGCCTAACCTTTCTGATTTTTCAAAGGAAATTGCTTCTTTTGCAAAATATTTCACAGGAGACAGGACAGGAATCAGTGTTTGAAGAAGCTGAGTGCACCCAAGATAACTTCCAGGGTTTTAATGTAGCAGCGGGTATAGAATCTTGTGTGAAAGGAATTCAGGGCTTTTTATCTCACTCCAAGTAAGGTCATATTATTAAGAGTGAGGATCCTCATCTAACAAAGTAACAGGGACCAAGGGTTCAGTTTAATGCCAGAGGGGTTAAGCTGTACTGGTAAAGTTGAGTGATACAAGTGCCATGCATTTTATGTGTGCCCGTGAAGAAATATACACAGAAGAAACAAAACCAATAAAAATGGGTTAATGAGCATTTATTTTGGGCCAGGTAATATTTTCAGTTGTTACCTATATTATATTCTGTAAATCCACAATAATTAGATGCCGTCGGCAGGACTGTCTGTATAATTTGTGGAGCCTAATGCAAAATGAAAATGTAAACCACTTGTTCAAAAAGCAGGAAAGAAGCTTTCCATTTTCTTTCACAGTCTCTCTCTCTCGCCACCTGTCATGGTGTTTTTCTTTTCTTTTTTTTAATTTGCCATCTGATGTGCTCCCTCAAGCATGAGGATACTCATGGGGTGAGTGCAGACCCTCACAGGCACACAAGACTCCGCCCCATGGCTCTGCACATAGGGCAGAAAGTAGCAGCAGTTGTTTGCTGGGTGGAGGCAGAAAAGAGGGTTGCCAAGAACTCATTCCGGGGGTCAAGACCACGCAGGGATGCAGGCTTACTTCAAACATCACTTATAAAACATAAATTCAAAGGTAAAATTCTTCGGAATTTTAGGACAGCAACTACAAAGCATCGAGCCCCACACCCACAGGGCTCTGTGTGACTCTACTGGTTGCATGCCTGTTAAGCTGGCCCTAGATATAGATAAAATTATTTGAATTTTACAGCTGAAGAAACTTCAGTTATCAGAAAGAAGGTTTGTTTTTTGGGGGACATAATTGTCCACCACGTAGTTACTAAAATATACTATATCTATTTTAGACAACTTGGCTTGTTCTAAATTTTGGTAGACTTTTAACAATGCGTTTTTTTAAATCCAAATTGCTCCTGGATGTCTTTCCTCATGACCAAGGACAGATTATGAATCATATTAACTATCCTTTCCAGAGAGGTTTGCACAAGGGCATATAACAACGCATCACGTTTTCCTGGCCAATGGAAACATGCTTTATTTTTCAATGTCAATGTTTAAGGGACTAAAGTCTTTGGCATAAATTTTTTAGTAAAAATCAGTTCTCCTTCAGTGGATGTGATCAGTAGTCACACAAGCCCATGTTATAATGTCTTTACTTCCTTTTTCTGAGGGTTATCTTCATCTGGTGCCCAGTTGTGAATGGAAGGTCAAACTACTAGTCCATTTTTACTGAACAGCCTTTAAAAGCCTAAATTACCATTTCATTGCTCTGGTGGATCATCAGTAACTAGAAAACAGAATTTGGACATTATCACGCTAACATACCATTGCTGCGGAAATCCCTCGGACTAAATGAGAAGGAAAACAGAGAAACATCCTAGGAATAATAGACTGTTCACCATCTTTAGAACAATGCTACCAGGGCCTTGGTTTCTAATTTGTTATTCTCTATTCACCTTTGCCTAACCTAAGATTAATCAAGTAAACCCCCTCCAAAGGGAATGGATGATGAGAAACTGTTTTGTCTCATCAGAATATTTTAAAGGAAAAGCTCTGTCCTTTCCAACAAATACCACAGAATCTTTGGCACAGAACAAGCGCAAATTGGTTTCGAGTTAATGAAAGTGAAACACTTGCTGTGGCTATAATGGCTGCCACGCCTAAGGGCCACCAGGCCATGCTGTTTTTCAGTGTCTTTCTGGAAAGAATAATTTATGTAGGCTTCCACTGAGCAGCTTTTGCTGGCTGCCTTGCCCCTGTCTTCCCTGGGATTTGGGGCACTGCAATGGGAGCTGACAAGCTGAGCTATTTGGCTATCTCAGCCTCGTGGCCAACTCTTACCCAAAACAGTGTTGGGGGGAAAGACAACATCCCTTCAGGGATGTAAGCTAGATTTCCTATAGCATTTGTATTCATGGAAGAGCATTTCCTCATACCTGCAGTATCCTTTGTTCTGTGTAACAACATACTTAGTTGTGTCTGATATTATTGTCACCACCTTTGAAGGCACATATTCACTTTCCTGGGAGTAGTAATGTCCTTCCACTCAGATTGTTTTGTACCAGAAGACTGGTTTACTTGGACCCTCTATATCCAGACTGATGGTTTATGTCACAATTACCTGCAGGCAGCAAGTGTTTATTGATGAGGGTTTCATCACTTTTTTTTTATGTGATTATGTTTTTTATGTTGGTTTCGCCTTCCCTTCTAAATTACCACTTAATTTATAGTTCAGTTGTTATTGATCCAAGTGCTACCAGTGAGTAATTCTGTTGATGGCAAGTTACATGTTTGGGAGGTTAACTTTCAAACTCACTCTCTTTTGGAGAGAATTTTTGCTTCAACTAAAAATAATGAAGCTCTTCCTTAAGTATTTATCTCACAAATGAGAGTCATTGGCATTGAATAAACTTCAGCTCTGAATATTTCCATCAAGACTTAGAAACATGGTGGTCTGCTCCAAAAAGTCTAGACAGGGGCTTCCTAGGTGGCGCAGTGGTTGAGAATCCGCCTGCCAATGCAAGGGACTTGGGTTCAATCCCTGCTCCAGGAAGATCCCACATGCCACGGAACAACTAAGCCCATGCGCCACAACTATTGAGCCTGTGCATTAGAGCCCGTGAGCCACAACTGTTGAGCCCACATGCCGCAACTCATGAAGCCCACGCATCTAGAGCTCGAGCTCGGCAGCAAGATAAGCCACAGCAATGAGGAGCTCGCACACCTCAAAGAAGAGTAGCCCCGGCTGTCTGCAACTAGAGAAAGCCTGTGTGCAGCAACGAAGACCCAACACAGCCAATACATACATACATACATACATACATACATACATACATACATACATAAATCTAGACAGAGGTTGGCTAACTTTTTCTATTAATGGCCAGATAGTGAATATTTCAGGCTTGTGAGCCATAGAGTCTCTGTCACAACAGCTCAATTCTCTGTCACAACTCCGTTTTGCCAGTATAGTACAAAAGCTGCCATAGACAACATGTGAGCTAATGGGCAAGGCTGAGTTCCAGTGAAACTTTATTTACTAAAAGAGGCAGCAGGCCAGATTTGACCCAAGGGGCATAGTGAGCCAGTCCTTGGTCTAGGACCAAACGAGAGGTACATTTGTGGAAACTATTTTGGGAAGTAGGCTAAACTATCTGGAATTCCGAGCAATAGGGCAAATGGAAGTTCGAAAAACTATTCATTTAAAGCAGTTTTTATTCTCGATGCTGATAATGCAGTGCTAAACAAGACCAGTGCTGCTCTGTCTCACAAGATTTGCATTCTGTTTGAGTTGTTTGTGAACGTATAAGTACCTAAATGAGTTCAGATAGTGCCAAATGCAATGAATAAAATTATATAGAATAAAGTACATGCCTAGAGGTGGAAGGAAGTACACATTTAGGCAGGACCATCCTGGAAGACTTTCTGAGAAAATTATATTTGAGCTTTGGACGTTTGAAACTTGAATGATGAGAAGGATTCAGTTTTGAGAAGGCTTAGGGAACAAGCATTCTGTGCAGAGGCATTCACAAAAGTCAAGGGGTCATGAAAGGAATCTATTTGGTGTTCTTGAGGAACAGGAAGACATCACTGTGGTTAAACTATGGCAGGTGGGACAGAGGGAAAGGACTATTTGTCTCTATCTTAAACCCTTTAGAGTGACATTAATCACAATTTTATGAGTTAAGGAACTTACCTCGTGATTCACAATCATCCTTTGTTTTATCCTTGTTTATTCCCTTGGGGAAGCAAATTGACAGGTATATAGAGTAAGTGTTTGTTGTCAAAGTATAATTTTTAAAAATTCAAATCCACAATTATCAAATGAGGAGCAAGCCAGTGCTTCAGTTGAGAAATAGTTAAATCAACATTTGAACCATATTTAAAGATATGTTGAAACGAGGGCATTAGAGGTAAGACTTGTGGAGTTAAGAAAGCTGTGCTTCAGATCCATCAGTCTAATCATCTGGGTGATATAGAGGATTTCACAGTAGTCAATGGTCTTTGATTGCGTGATTGGGTAAAAAAGCTCAGCCATTGGTAGTTTCATTACGCATGTTCCAAACTCACCAGTTGATTGGATACTGTAGACTGAAAAAAAAAGACTCATCCTACCCTAAAATAATCAAACAAGTTTGTTTCACAGAAAATATTGTATCTGCTCTTGTACTATATAGTAATTTTTTGAAATTTTGAAAAAAATTATTTTTAATCCATTAATGTTTGGGGCTGTGAAAACACTTATCTAAGGTGAATTGCTTGTATCTAAATAAAATGCCTTGAGTTAATTTGACTCCAAATCAAGTCCTCTGCCTCAATTAAGTAGAATTTGAGGAAATGGTTCTAAAAGAATTAAGGCCAGCTCAGGGAAGTTAATTCGTGTCTCGCCTTGAAAGACAAGTTAGTTTTCTAGGCAATGCTGTTTGATAACAATGCTTCAGATGGGTGCTAAAGAGTTCTATGTTCTGATAAGAATTACTGGAAGGGACTAAAGCACTATAAGCAGTAACCTTTTACAATCTCAGACCGCCAGAGGGAGAAGGCATTCTAAATTGATGGAAGAGTATTTAATGGATTTCTTTAAGAAATAAAATTGCTTTAAAAAATATGCAATAACTAGAGCAAGATATGTGTGTATATGTGTGTGTGTTGTATATCTTCATCCTAATAAATGATCTTAAGGAATATATAAGCCTGACTTATAACTGCCATTTCAGTTGATTAAAATATTCCTTGCAAGTTACTTGTAGCATGCTTAAAATTCTTTTATTTTTGTAAGAAGGCAAATAGGGTCAGCAAAATTGGTTTGATATCTTAATTTACTTCACATACCTATTTTTATGGATACGATAAAGATACGTGTTAGCCTAGATTCTGTTGCAAATCCTAAAGTTGTACTTGATTTTGGAATTAATAAGTTTTATTGAAGGTAGAAGTCCAAATGCAGCGTCTCTGCTAACATAATATAGGATTTCCAAAAGTTAATTGGTCAGGAGGATGAATGTAAACATGTATTTTGTAACATGGGGTATTTTTTTCTACCTTGTCTTAGCACAAACTATTATAAGGATTTAACATTTTTCTTCAAATTTAATCAGGGTTAACATATTCACTTTTTCCTGGTGTTTCATATGTGTAACTAGCATAATACACATGCCAGGGAGCATTAAAGAAAATTATTTAAAATAAAATAGTATTTGGAGGGTCCATTTAATTGTTTCCTTTTTCTGCGAGCCTATAATGTATTCCTTTAAGCATCCTGAATCTCCTCTCTGGGAGTTGGCAGCAGCTACTGTTATAAAGGGAAGGGTTTTGAAATATGGGTCTTAATCAAGTAGAGGGCCACATCCATCAGAGCTTCCGTTTCATGTGCCACATTCCACCTCTTTCCTCTGACAGCGATGAGATAACGCTGCTTTAGTCATCTATGGGAGCTCTATTGAATGTCATCAAATGCTTAGCAAATATTTAAACCATTTCGCACATTCTTACAACCAGGCATCACGTATGGAAGGGCAGTTCCTGCTCTGGGAACTTTAATATAATGAAAAAGTGAGAAATATACATGACATGGAAGTAGAATAAGCTGATAACTTTATCAAGTGGCCTGATACTTTTCATAGAGAAGATATTAGAAATATTATTTTTCTTCTAAACCATTTGCCAGGGCAAGGGTGTGTGACTTACTCTTGTGGCTGACGTTGGTGATAAGGCTTAGGCTTTTGGTTGCCCAACTTTAGCATGCAGGTGTTAGAAAATGGATCATGCAAGTCACAGTTCTTACTGAAGATGGATAGGACAATAACATTTTCAGTTATTTGCAACTTTTAGCAGAGTTTTCATGGGTGAATATCAACATCTGTTCCTTCCTTTCCTGAAAAGTCCTGTGGTTTGGAATGCTAGCACCTCCACAATTCACTTTCTCTTACGCTTTATTAATAGTGAACAAAAACTAATTATCTTTCACATTTTACATTTGATTATTTCGTAAATAGTGGAACCATCACTTAAGGAGATAAAATGGTTCTGTTTCATTCTTTGCCTTTGTTCAGAATCACATATGAAATTGTTTTTCTGCAAGATAACTTTCCTTGGCCTTGAAATGAGAAATTCTTGAAAAATATATATACACATATATATATATGTGTATATATATATATATATATATATATATATAAAATTTAGAAAATTGTTTACAGCTCAAAGGATACTTAGCTTTGTGTCCTGGATCAAAAACCATTATCAAGTTTTCCAGTTGCATATAATTATACCTGTCAAACAGCTAATGAAAGCTACTTCAAGAAGTCCGCACAAGGCCTTGACGCAATCGGCTGCTCTGTTGAGTTATTCTTGCTGTGAATAGACGATCCTTCCAGATTCCAGGTGTTACTACTTAGCCGGATGTTTTACTTTATAAGGAGGCAGTCATTCATGAAAAACAGCTGTAATTACACAGCATTCAGGTATTTCATAATTAAACTAACAGCTGATTATAACATGGTACACAGCATGAGGATTTGCAACTAGGCTAAGTAGGAAAGAGGCTATGGCTTAGTCTTTGTTCCCCTTTAGCCATTGCTTTGGACAAGTCCTCCCCATGCCTTGATGTCCAACAGTGGGCAATATCAGCCTACTTCCCGAAGGGAAAAGAGAGGGGGATGGGAGGATCAATGGATACGTGAAAGCACCTAGACCAAAAGCAGGCACTATTGTAAGCAAAACACACCACCTTGGACATTTTTCCCCAACTTTTGAAAACTAATGGATCTCAGATGTGGTTTAAATAATGTGATGTGAAATGCTGGGATCAGAGAAAACTGTCTTCTTATTAGTAGCCCCGTGACTCAGAGATTTCAGTCCTTTAGAGGACTAATCATGTTATGTAGAACTTTGAAAAAGGAGCCCACATATCCATTGGAAAGTGTTGATTCTGTTGAATTTACACCAGGCACTGTGTAAGATAAAAGAGCTGTGGAGTCATCTCTAGGTTCTGTCCACATGGAATCTACAATTTAGTTTCATATATGAAATAACTCCCTTGGGAAGAGATTACAATACTGCCCCTAAATATTTGTAACCAAAGGGTTAGAAATGGACTTCTGTGAGGCTGATCTGGACCTGGCCCCCCGTCCCCAACCCCCACGCTGTTGGAGAGCTGCTAAGCTAGCAAGGGCTGTGACTCTGCTCATTTCTCTGATGTTTCTATTGTTTGGTAACTAAAATGTTTTAATACTTTTAGCAAATTCTATAATTAGTATACTATAAATCTTCAGTGCTCCTGGTTATCTCATTTTTCATTTTTGCCTAAGACCCCATGCCTTTTGAGTGACCTCCTCTTTCAGTAACTCTTAGAGCTCCAGTCTCACTAGCCTATACTTGTCAGGAAGCCTCCAAGATTTCTAGTTTTGCAAAGTTTACGTAACAATCGTTTCCACAGTTTCCTAGCACTATTTCTGAGGGGATCGTAGTGTGTCCCTCTATCCTTTAGGTACAGCTAGATGGACATTCCTTGGCCTGAATAGTTGGCTTTGTTTCCATGCATGATCTTAGAAGTTCAGACAATTCTTTTTACTTGCTGCTTTTCTCAGGGTATTTTAATAAGAAAAGCATCAAAGTAACTTGGTCAAAAGGAAGAATCTTGGATCAGAAAAACTTATAGACTTACTTGGAGTGAGCATTTGAAACAGATGGAAAGATTTTGAGTTATCAGAGTAAAAGAAAGCTATTTCAGGTGGTAGGAAGTGGCCTTCAAAATCTGTAAAAAATCCAAACATTAAAGTCTTACTGTGTTTCAGGCCCCGTGGCCCACACTTTATGTTCATTTTGTCATTTAGTCCTCTTAACAATGCTGCCAATGAGGTATTATTATTCCTCTTTGAGGTGAGGAAACAAGTGTATTCAATCATATTCATCCAATATTTATTGAGTAGCCACATTTCTAAGTGCTGATAATGTAGCTCTTAACAAGACAGCTTATATTTTAGAGAAGGGAGACAGGCAATTAGCAAGTCAACAGATAAATAGCATAATTTTCCTGGGGTAATATGTTGTGAAGAAAGTCAGACTAGGCATCAGCATTCCCTGTGAGTGGGGGTAGGTGGGCGGTCAGGAAGACCTCCGCAGCAGGGGCCGCTGACCTGAGGCCTGAATGAAGAGCAGGAGGCCACCTTGTTGGGGGTCTAGGGAGTAGGGTCCAGGCAGAGGGTCTTGCGAATGTGGGAACACTGTAGGTATGTTTGCAGGATAGAAAGAAAGCATATGAGGCCAAAGAGTGAACAAGTGAGGGCAGGTAGTTAGAAAAGAGACATGGGCCAGGCAAGGGTCTTGCAGGTCAAGATAAGGAGTTTGGATCTTATTCTTAGAGGAACAGGAAGTTTCGGGGATGTTTAAGGTGAGTGATGCGATTCAGTTAACATGTTCCAGTGTTCCCTCGAGAGGTTAAGCAGTTTGCTTGGGGGGAGACAGGTACAGAGGAAAGAGGGAGGAGTTAAATTGCTCCCCGGACCTCAACACCCCTCTGCCTTCAACACCCTTCCCAGCACACTGTACTGTTTTACTTGATCACTGGTATTAAGAGACCAAAAGGAAAGAATGTAGACAATGATAAAGGGGAAAACCAGACTATAAACACTAGATCCAAAGCTTCCATTATTTTAGGAAAATGCAACAGGGCTGTTAGTGCCAACTCCTGGGCATCTGGGGGTCAGCTCGCCTCCGAGTACCAGGTCTGTGTGTCCCTTGCAGTGTTGGTCACCATTCCTGTGACCAGGTCATGGAGGGGAGAGGCTCCTATCTACACATTCCACTGAGAGGAGCAAAGCTTCGCTTCTGAGTCCTTGGGTGCAAGCGGGGGAGTTGGTTTGGGGCTGCTGAAACTCCGTTGCTGAATTTTCTCTTCCTTCTTGCTCATAACCGACTGTCTAGCCACTCTTGTGCTCACCAGCCCATACTAAGTACAGAAAACAGCAAGGTTTGGAAGGTTAAGGGGCAAGTTGTCTGTCACCCTGTTCACCCTGCCCTGCTAAATCAAGAACCCCATACAGCATGTGGGGGGGGGGAGAGAGAGGGAGGGAGGAAGGGAGAATACTCCTTAAGAATTTTTTGTTTTGTTTTGCAGGCTTCCCTACCCTAGTCTCCTCCTCCCATCCACCTCCAGTCCATCTGTGAAGCCTGAATTCTTACACAGGCTATCTGGCTACAGACGCCCCAGCCTTAATCACGTCCTCTGTGCTGTGTATCACTCCTGAATCTATCTACTTATGTCAGTTGTTTACCAGTTCCCTTCAGCCGTCTGCTCTTTATCATATTATCGATCAGTCAGTCCTGGGCATCTCAGGTTGGGAAAAAGAGAGAGAGCAGGGCTGAAAAAGGAAAGCAGGAGGAGAGTATAGCAGAGGACCATCAGTTAAGATGGTTCCAAAAATAGCTCAGCCAGGCTGATGATAGCTTTGCTCACAGCCGCCCGTATGGGAGACACACACTTCGCTGAGAGTCTCTGCTGAAATGTATTCCACCAGCTGCTCCTGCAGTTGGTGGTGGCTGGTGGTGGCACCAGTGGGCCAGCCACATCTTCAGAGAAGGAGGAGGCAGTAGGTTGGGGGCACACGACACACTCCCACACAGGGAGTTGGAGTTTGTCATAGCCTGTTAGAACTCCCCAGGCATGAGGTGTCTGTGTTCTTTTTAAACTGTGACCTGGGCACTTGGCATCGAGCTTTTTCCCCCCCCAGTCTTTTTTTAATGAGGTGGAGAGATGAGTTATGAAAAACGGTTCTATTTCCCACTCGCTGTATGTCTGTCTGTTATTTCGTTGTTGCTACAGTTTATTGTATACATAGACTTTGTTCTCTATTGCACTTTATGTTGGGAGATTCAGCTACACAGAGCACTCGACCCTGTAACACTTTGGTCTTAGCCAGGACCTTCATTTACCAAGGCACCTCTGCACAGCTACTGAATCTAATAATGTAGCAAAAATGAGCGCACCTTTTATAAAGAGCCCTGCCCCTCAATTGCGCTAAGCCTGTGGCAAGTAGAAAATGCAGTGGGTCTCAGCTAGATCTGATCTAGCAATATGACCCCTTCTTAGGAAATGACCTTGCGCAGGCTCTCAGAATTTTGTAATCGTCTTCCTCCAGCCAGTATACTTCGAATTCTAGTTTTTTACATCCAGGTTCTCCCCTGAGCACTGTGGGGATGCCCCTATAATTTGCTATACTTGTATTCTTGCTCTGACACATGGCACACCCTAAACCAGCTTTTAAGATCTCTTGTAGAATTTGTCTTCTTCATCCAAAATCTCTGAGTATTAAAATTGTATGCACGTGAAAAAGTAAAGATGTTTAAATTTTCCAGACCAGAGAGTCTTAGGAAACAGGCAAGACACAAAATAAAAGGAAAAAAGGAAAGAGTATGTTATTTATTCTGTGTTATTCTATTATCTGTCATGATGTGGTGGGGAGAGGGGAGAAAAACAGCTTTCTCCTTACAAATTCCAGCTTCTGCTGCTGCCCCGGAATATAAATATAGTTATTCAGAAAGGCTTTTACCTACTTCTTGGTAGGCTATTCAGTGAGGTATAAGATATGAAGAGCAACTTTACTGCCTAAGTGAGAGGCTGGTTAAAATGTGTTCTCCACTCCAGGCTCCAAACACCTGATTCACTAGGTTAAGATGGGACTGAGAATCTGCATTTTCATAAGCTAAGTAATTCTGATGTAGATTGCCTAGTGACTACCACTAGAGAACCCTAGTATAAATTTTAGTAGAATTTTTTTCACAAGTGAGGGCTATAATTTGGAACCCTTAAGGAGAGAGGACGTTGAGGGAAAGTAAATCAGCATCATCTGTGTTTTCCATGATAGTTTAGAGGGATCCAGTATAAGTTTATTTCATGACGTATTTTTTTTAATTTGTTGCAAAATTATTGCCTTTTTATGTATAATACATGTTAAGATGTGAATGGGACAGCTTCCGCTAGTGGCAAGGCTTTCAGCATTAGTGAAAAGCAGGGAGAAAATAGGCTATGATGGAGGAGGGTTTGGGCTGAAGTCCCACAGTGTGTCAGGGCAGCCATTTCGTTGTTGCAACCCAGGTTAGAGCCACCTTTGCTTCTTTTGTGCAGTAGAAAGTCGCACTGAACCTTAGAGTGCCCTTGAGGCAGAGTCCCCTGCCTCCTCCCCTGAAGTCTGTCTGGATTCTGTGAAGTCCATGTTCAAGTTCACTTAACCTACATCGCCACCTACTGTCCACCCCTATCCCTGTCTAAGAAATTTTGCTTGGGGTTGGGTGGAGATGAGGTGTGAGAGGCTGTACCTTGAGTACAATGGGAGACTGTGAATGCACCCCTGTAGACTCCTGTTTAGGATGGCTGATTTGCAATGGTTTATTCAGAATTATAGCCGTTCTATCCTAATTTCTAAGGCCTCCCTTTATTTTAATCCAGAAGCAAATTTTGGGTTGGGAATAGCAGCCAAGTTCTGATTAAAATGAAAACCTAACCTCTCTCCACCTCATGTCTAAGGCTCTCTTTGTTGGCTTTAAAATTCTTATCGATTTGGGGATTTAATGTTAGCTCCAACTGTGAATAATGGCCACTTTGGACCGTTTGAGTGCTGCTGGCAGTTGTCAAGCTAATTTATGGAAGGCAATCTGGAAAGCTTTGCCGCAGTCCTTTGTTTCTTTATTTTGGTGAACTTTTCTTTTCTTTCTTTCTTTCTTTTTTTTTTTTTTTTTGCTCCTTGAGATTAAATTGTTTCCTACTTAAGTTGAGCAGGGGATACTCTCATATAGCACCCTTCTCTGATTCCCTTAGAAAAAGCAAGTGTCCTTTGAGAAGTCCCTACTGATGGTCGTTGGCCCCTTCCTCCTGTCCTGGCATCGCTAGAGCTGGAGATGGAAATCATCCTATGGGTTTCTCTTGTCTCATGCTCTGGCTATTCTCTTCCATGAGTTTGTTCTTTGCTTAATCTTGTTTTGAAATCCATCCTTTATCTGAGCTTCCATCTTTAGTGAAGACCCACTTTTGCATGTCATGTCCTAGGATAATATTCCAGAAAACAGTTATTTGCACAGATATATAATCTTCTTTTTATAATCTTTAGACCTAGGTTGGGTTAGCCAGCATCTTTTCAGGTAGATTTCTTGGAACCTAAGGCAGAATATCTGTATTAAAAGCTGAGGGAAGGCTAACGAGAGTTTTCATTGAGCTATATTAGATATAGAATAATGTTAGGTACTGATTAGAATTAGTGATATAGATTAGATATTTGGTATTTGGAATCAGATACAGAGTGATTACTGAGGAGAATAAAATAGGACTAGCACAGCCCTTTCTTTTTTTTCCTCCAAAATCTCTACTATCTAGGATTATAATAGAGGTTTTATAACCAAGAATGAAGTCTTCAACTCTTTGTTCCTCTAGCAAATTTCCTTCCATTAAAAGAAGTCATTAAAGTATCTCTCTATTTTTAGAAGTTCTTCATAAAGGCTATCTTAAACTATGCTATGCTTTTAAATCATTATAAGATTAATTAAAAGAAATTTTTATAGGCTAACAGCCTTACTTAAAAATATTACTTCATTCTTGTAACAGGAATTTTTTTTTTTTAATTTAAAGTATTTATTTATTTATTGGCTATGCTGGGTCTTCATTGTTGCACCTGGGCTTTCTCTAGTTGCAGTGAGCAGGGGCTACTCTTTGTTGTGGTGTTCAGGCTCCTCATTGCTGTGGCTTCTCTTCTTGCAGAGCACGGGCTCTAGGCACATGGGCTTTAGTAGTTGTAGCACATGAGCTCAATAATTGTGGCACACTGGCTTAGCTGCTCCATGGCATGTGGAATCTTCCTAGAGTAGGGATCGAACCTGTGTCCCCTGCATTGGCAGGTGGATTCTTAACCACTGTGCCACCGAAGAAGCTCATAACAGGAATTCTTATAGACCTCTTTATTGTCGAGGAGAATGTGAATGTATTGATATTCCTGATAACTATATTTATGATGTGGAATTGATTTCATACATATTAAATCATATATTAAATACATTATATGCATATTAAATTATAATATTAATATTAGCTTTCTATATAGCTATTATTTATATAGCACTTGCTGTCTACCAGGCCTTCAGCAAATGCTGTTGCATCCATTATTTTACTTAGTTCTCAGAATAGCAGTGAGAGGTCAGTACTATTCTTTCCGTTTTACCGATGAGGAGATTGAGACACATAGAGACTGACTTGGCCAACAACACACACTTAGTAAGCGGCAGAAACTGAACTTGAATTTAGGATCAGCCTCCTTCCAAAGCTCACATTCTTCAACTTGTCGCTCAAATTCATTTAGTGCTAAGTCGCTCTTTAATTCACAAGTTTTATCTCTGCTCATTTTTCAGAGTGTTGTTGATTTTTTTTCTCCTTAGAAGTTTCTGCAACTAGATATCTCCGTTTGAAGATCTCAGTCTTGATTTACAGCCTTTTATTCTTTGTTTGGGAAGGATAGAGGGACCGTAACTGCCAGGCTGAGCAGGAGGGATGAGTCATAGATGAGGGAAGAGGGCCTCTTCCCTGCTGCATGACCCCCTTCCTGTTTCCAGTTGTGGACCAGTTACTCTGGTCATCATAAGGCATTTGCCTGTCCCTGCAGGAGGGGGAATGTCTACTCCTTTTGCATGTTTCTGTCCAGCCCCTCCTGTGCATTCAGTAAGACCTGGCTCTCTGGGGCTAGGGGTCTCCAGAGTTACAAGGAAGTCCACATCCTCCACTTCCTCAGCACAGCCCTGTGGCGGTGCTCCTTGTATATAAGGTCCGGAAACCACAGAGCTTGTTACCTCTAGAAATTGAATTGGCCTGTGCATTGCTCTTTTCTTTCTAGAAAAAGTGATCACAGTTCCCAAACCTTTAGCCTAACACTTGGAATAGAGGAGCTGAGTTTCTTGAAAGAAATTCCCTAACCCAGATGTTCCCAGACCTGAATCATCATGAAAAACACCTGGAGCATTTGGAGGGAAGAAAAAAAGATTCTCAGGATCCAGAAATGTTATTCTTTCATCATTGACTCCAGGAGGATTTGACAATCAATCCATGTTATGATCACAGTCTCATCAAATTCCAATAGTTTTTCTGAAAGAGAGTAAAGGGAAACTTTGTCTTTCTTGGCTGGAGGGCTAAGGTTTAAATCTTCCTTCTGCTTTTGGGGCCCTCTTAGCCACATTCCAATTCAGGGGACAGCTCCTTTTAAGTGAGTGCTTCCATCAAATATGCTGTTCAGTGGAGATTCTGGCCAGGAGTGGTCCAAGGACAGGCTGCCAGATGGACACCAGAAAAGACCTCAGAGAAGCAGCTGCTGGTGGGGAGGAGGAGGTGGCTTTACCCCAAAGATACATCCTGTGCTTCATACCCTCCAGTAGCTCCGTTCATTTAGTGGCTGTTGGATGCACACTGTGTGTGTCCAGGAGAGTAGTGGGTGCTGGAGATTTCATGGCGAACAGACATCGCTGTTCCTTCATGTCACTTACTAGTTAGTGCAGAGGCAGACATGCAACAAATAAACATGCTGGTTCAGAGTTTAGAACTTAACTTTCCAAGTGCCATGAAGGGGACTTTCGGTGTGCAAAGGTGTACGGCCAGAAGACCTGTCCTGTTCTGGGGTGGCTGTGGTGTGTCAGGGAGGGTTTCCTGAGCAAGTGACATTTGAGCAGATCTTAGAATGATGAGTAAGAGTTAGCTAGCTGAGTGAGGGGGCATGAGAGGAGCTTTAAAGAACACAAGGTGAATGTGGCAAAGTGAGGCAGGGGTAGAGCAGCAGCAGGCGAGCCTGGAGAGGAGGGGA
The DNA here is from genome assembly GCF_030028045.1 of Hippopotamus amphibius kiboko. Lineage (NCBI taxonomy): Eukaryota > Metazoa > Chordata > Mammalia > Artiodactyla > Hippopotamidae > Hippopotamus > Hippopotamus amphibius. Next base: position 163,978,717 of record NC_080189.1, read on the forward strand.
GGTCAGAGCAGGTGGGCCCTGGTCAGTCGTGGTAAGCATTCTTCAATTGAGCTCCTGTCCTTTCACCTTTCACCTTGATGAAGCCAAGTTCTCCGCCTTCTACTCACCTTTTCTGCTTCTCATCTGTCCATGCCCGTCACCTGAGCCTCTCACTGATCTATAGCCTCACCTGCAGTGAAGGAGGTGCTCTCAGGCAGTGAGTGCGGAACCCACCATGAGCTGTACACCTACTCAGGGCTGGCTCTGCAGACCTTTCTTGGGATGCAAGTGAAAAGTGTCTTTTCAGGACGTCCCTGGCAGTCCAGTGGTTAAGACTTTGCCTTTCAATGCAGGGGGTGCAGGTTCATACCTGGTTGGGGAGCTAAGATCCCACATGCCTCAGGGCCAAAAAAAACCCAAAACATAAAACAGAAGCAATATTGTAACAAACTCAATAAAGACTTTAAACATGGTCCACATCAAAAAAAAAAATCTTAAAAAAAAAAAAAAAGTGTCTTCTCTGCAGGCTCGGCACATTGTCTCACCCACCCGGATGCTCACTGATGCTCATTTCCCCCCGTCCCTTTCACCTGTCCAAGGCAGGCTGACCAGCCTTGTCACTCTGGCCACTGATTTGCCCAGATGAAGCAAGAAGGATCGCATGTCTTATGACGTTGGAGGGTTCTGCAAGAATGAAGAGAGACCCCCACATCTGCATGCATAGACACTGCTCAGCCAGCTCCTGCTTCTCTGAGATGTGCAAATAGTCTCTAAGTGTTTTTACGCATCAGTGCTCCAATAAGGAAAACTTGTATAAAGACTAATTGTTTTTATGCTTCCTTTATAGAACATGAACACATTTGAGTTTTTGTTTCTTATTCTGGAACATTAATATAAGCCTGGGGAATATCAGCTTTGCAGATTTGTTTTTCTATTCTCAGAATAGGTTTAAAACAGAGCAACATGCCTACCTGCATGCCTTCTTCAGTTACAGTTGTTTTAAAAATACATAGCTTTCTCCTAAGAGAGCTATTGAGTAGTGAGAAAATCAGTGGGGATGGACATTAAGGGATTATCATGAAGACAGCTTTATGATCAACACTATTATTGCCGTTGCCAAAGAGACGTTTATTAAATGGCAAATCCTGTTTAGTATTACTGCCATAAAGAGAATTACAAAGTCATAGTCTTTGTCCTGGGAAAATTTCAGTCTATGAGACAGCCTCAATTTATAAACATTTGAAAAGAACATGTGGGTAAGAAGAACCAAAACAGGAGATTGGAAAAGATTGGATCAATATATAAATGGACTTCAGGTGTTTCTTATTACTTATAAATTGAAAGTCATAACCAATCCGAGTTGCTCTTCTGTTAGGATAGGGTAGTTTGTGCTGTGGTAACCAGCTTATTTCTCACTCCACACTTCATATCCATCTCAGAGTGTCAGGGGGCTCCGCTGTCTGTCATCCTTCTTCAGGGAGCTAGGCTGATGGGCCCTTCAGCATCTGGAATGTTGCTGGTTCCCCTGGAAAAAAGGAAGGAACTAAGGGCTTTTGTGACTGGCCTTGAAGTGTTTGCCCAGAAGTGAGACTTTACTTCCACATACATTCCATTAGTTCAGGCAAGTCACGTGGTGATACGTAACTCCAAGGGAGCAAGAAGGTGCAGTCCTCCTTTAGGAGGAAAAGCAGAATGCTGATGAAACAATGAGAAACTTCTGGTCAAATTTAATAAGTATTCTAGCCACAGGAATTGATCAATCAGCCAATCAAATGATAATAACACTGCTACTTCTCAGTAATGAAACACTTACTAGGTACCAACATCTTTGTTAAACAATTCACATACATTATTACATATAATGTTTTACCAGCCTCTTAGGTGGGTTCTGTTATTTTCTCTGCTTTGCACATGATAAAATTAAAACTGGGAGTCTTTAAGTAACTTGCCTGAGGTTACACAGCTAGTATTTAGTAGAGCTATGATTCAAACCCACTTCCTCCTAATTTAAGAGTCTGAGCACTTCTCCAAGATTCCTATCATGTAATTGAAATCTATTGACTTACTTTGCATAGTGCTGGAAAGAACAGAGTAAAGTGATTTCTGACCTGGTTACTTAGAATTGCTAAAATGTGTCTCTGCTTTGCTAAAAATCACCTCTGGCTTTGTTGGTCTTTAGGACCAAATGGATTATTTTTCTTTTTTGGAAACTATTCTCAGCTCTTTTCTGCTTAGCTTTCTGTTTTTATGGTTTCTAAGATAATTTTTCCTTCACATAAGTTCCTCGAGCTCCTTGAGGACTGACTTTGCAGGCACTTTCACGTTTTTCCAGCATCTGGGGTTATAGGGCTTAGAACATCCTGTAATCATGCTGACGGAGACACTGTTAGGAAAGGCTTGCAGCTGAAGAATTCTTAGAAAAATTAGTCACTTTTTTTCAAATTCACTTATCAGTGTTTTCTCCAAAATCACTTTTTTCCAATTCTGTTTATTTTTTTTCCTATATGTGAATTGTCTCTCCCTTTTGTTTTAGAACATTTTATTGTTCATTATTTTGTTTTCCATTATATCTCCAGTGTCTAACAAAATGCCTGGCACATATATCTTAGAAATGAAAGAATAAATGAGTGAACTGGTGGATTTCCTGTTCAGAGTTCAGGTTCTTTTTCAACTGCTCTTCCCTGATTCTCTCTTTCACCAATGTTTTGACAGGTAGCCACTCTGCCTCTTAGTTACTCCATTGTTCACTGCCTGTATGATTTTGATCAGTTTTGTAACCAGTTTTCTCACCTGTAAAATGGGGATAATGGTGTGCCCTACCTCTTAGGCTTGTATTGCATATTAAATAATTTCATGCTGCAAAGAACTTGGGACATTGACACAGAGAAAGTACAATAATGGTCTCTTTATCCTTTGTCTTGGGAGTCAAAATTTTCCTCCACATTTCACTTTTCTGGTTCTTTCTTACACTGCTTTATACCTAAAATTTCACATCCTTTCTATATGAATTCATCCCAGGGAGTTCAATTGTATTATTACCATAGAGTTAGTTATTTATTCCTTTTAATCCAATCATTTATAATCTGTTCAGGGTATTTCCCCAGAGGGTGATATTTTTGTAAGACATTCATTCTTTTTGGCTTAAATATTTGTTACTGAGACACAATGGGCTTGATTATTTTGGCTCCACGCATAAAAACATTTTCATTCCTTGATTGATTCCTTTATTCATTCAACAAATATTTATTGAGAAACAGTAAGACAATTATAGAGACTCTTAGAGCTAGAAAGAAAGTTAAAATCTTTAGGTTTTAGAAAGTTAAAATCTTTTAGACCAAATCTGCCCTCATTTCTGCACATTTAGTACTAAGCAGGTAAAAGGATCAGTGGTAGAATGGGCTTCTTCAATGTCAAAGTTGAATGGGCTTCTTCAATGTCAAAGTTGACTCACTGAGAACAGCAAGTGAAGGAACATTTCATTTTCTTCTACCCTTCTTGGGCAATCCCATTCACCTTGGGAAAGACACTCCCATGAAATCATGAACTTGTGCTCTTGTATGCTTTCTTTGTACTAACTGAAACATTTTGAATCAAATATGAAGAATGCTAATTCATATATAGTCTGAAGAACCTCCATTTTAAGTCTTTTATGGCTGATTCCAAGTGTCTACTGACCTAGGGAGAGTCTAGAGCACCATGTTCTGAGGCCTTCAGCCTGGAGTCTCATGTCAGGGAACTTGAATGGATTGCAGAAAGGATGCCAGAAGACCTCGTGTATCAGTGCCTTGTGACTGCCATGCAAATTACCACAAACCGGTTGGCTTACAAATATATATATGTATATATGTGTGTGTGTAAAATGAAGTCAAGGTGCTTCCTGGAGGTCATGGTCCCCCTAGAGGCTCTAGGCGGGTCCCTATTCTTGTCTCTCCCAGCTTCTGTGGCGGTCAGCATCCCTTGGCTTGTGGCCACATCACCCCAATCTCTGCCTCCATCTTTAGATAGCCCTCTCTGCTGTGTGTGTCTAGTCCTCTATGTGTCTAACTTATGATGATACTTCCGGTTGCATTTAGAGCCCACCTGGCCAATCCAGGATGAGCTCCTCCACTTAAGCTGCCTAACCTAATCACATCTTTTGTCATACACAATAATATTTACTCTTTTGTCATATAAGGTAATGATCACAGATTGCGGAGATGAGGACATGGGCATATACTTTTGTGGGGCTGTCATTCAATCCACAATACCTGGGTTCAAGCTCTTGTTTGACTATCCACAGATAGGCAAGTTATCACATCTTTCTGAAATTCAGGTTTCTCATCTGTAAAAGGTGAATATCAATGCGCAATTTACAGAGTTTTAATAAAAAGTAAAAGACAGAATGTATATGATGGTCCCTCAGTTCCCAGTATAATTAGTTGCCTTAGTTCCAGGTACTCAGAGGGTAGAACAGATTTTAAACTATTTTACTTTAAAGAAAAAGGTAAGACTGACTTAGATTTGGTCAAGAACTTGTTAAAAGTTTTATGATTTGGTTGAAAAACTCTTATTGAGCGACCACAAAAGAGTTTTAAATTTAGTTCACCATTATGCATAGAACAGCCACAAAATGGTTTTATATTCAAATAACCATTATATGTTGGCCAAGCCTCATTGAGTAATAATTCCTTTCTGTCTACTTTCTGCTGCTTCCTACCCACGAACATGTTTTGTAACACATTACTACATGATGTCAAATTCTTTAAGTAATAATGAGTGATAGTTGGAGTAAAAACCCAGTGATGTCTTGGTGTCATAGGCCTGCAAAAAAAAAAAAAATCTGTTGAAACAATCTTCTTTGGCTGAATGAAAATGTAAGGGCAGGATAGAATTTATCATCCACGTTTTACAGAATTCTTGTTTGAGTTATGTACTTACAGATTCATATTCCAGGCCCTTTCTTAATCCAACTGTAATTTCTACATCTAGAAGTGAAAATGCTCATCAAAAAATATGACTAAAATATAATATCCAAGTTTTGTAGTAATACATGGCATTGATTTTATTGAGTTGTTTATGGTTTGGGACAGCTCTGTATCTCTGAATTAGGCAGCAACTGAAGACATTTTGCCAACATTCACAGATAGGAATAGCTTAATTAAAGTCAAGGCATGTTTCAGAATTTAACCTCTTAATATATTCCTCTGTAAATTCTTATTTTTAGAAATTTTAATTCCTGCAGTCACATGTTTCTAGTATCATCTGGTCTCATTTTCTCTTTTCCTACTTATATACTTCTGCCCCCTCTGGCTTCTGCTCCTTCTTCTTGCTTATGGAAAGAATGTTGACCTTGAGTATGCATGATATTCCATTCCATGAACTATAGTGAAGTTGATGTGTGCATGACAGTTGGAATAAGCAAGAGGAAAATAATGGGCCCTGTGTCTTCCAGCTCTAAAATCCCATGGACTTATGTTCTTCTGAGTATTAGTTCCTAAATTAAAATCTCACACTCTATAACTGAATTCTATCACTATCCTGTCTATCTCCTTTCTCCAATCAAAAGTAATTTTTTTTTTATTATTTCATCTTTTTTTTCTGGATTACTTTGAGTTGTTAAAAAAAAGTAACTGAGATTGACATACACGCTAATATGTATAAAATAGATAACTAATAGAAATAAAATTTAAAAAAAAAGTAATGATATTAAGTCTGCATTTTGCAGGAGTATATGAACATGTTGTGTGTGTGTGTGTGTGTGTGCATATGTGTAAGTCACTGAAATTTTTGCTTTTACTCAACCAACCCTTTAGAGGTCTTCAGAGTTTCTGGGTAAGTTTATTTCTTTTAGACGTGACTGCCTTTTTTTCACACAACCATTTCACATCTTCCGAGAAATGACTACGGGAACATCTGCTTCAGTGCTTATAAACATCTTATCTGCTTGTTGTTTCCATTCTTTTACAACCCCCATTCCAAATCACATCCAAAATGGCAAAAAAAAAAGGAAAAAAAAAGCGAGTATGATTTTAGACACCAGTTGTGTCCTCTCTATGAATGCTTTCCATATTTGAAATGGCTGGAGAATTATCTTGCCTCTACCCACAGTAATTGAGAACCAGAGGGATTGGATAAGGGTCGTTTCCTCCATTTCCTGAGATTTCAGAAGCTCTGTTTTCTTTTATACCTGATCGAGTCTGCCCGTTGCAAAGCTGTACGATGTAGTGGAGAAGTGCATGCGGTTGATTATGACAATTACAATCAGTTCTTTACAATCTTTGCTGCTGTGATGGGGTTTAAAGACTGTAATGTGTGTCAGAAAGACAAAATAATGTTTCCGTGTTTTCTGCTTACAGCTGCTTTTATGACTGGGTTTTGCTCATAAACAGGTGGTTATAAGATGCAATCCTTCCATGAGTTCATTTATCTTACCTGTCTCCTACCCTGGGTTCCCTGACGTGTCATTACACACAAGTGTTGAGATTCCCAGCAACTCTGAGGGAATCTCAGGTCCTGGACAGGATCCCTTGGACATGTTATAATGAAAGTGAAACCACTTATGGTCAGTGAAAGTAGATACAATGCATTTAGTTAACTTTCAGAAACTCCCTTGCTACTCTCATACCTCTATGGTCTGGCTTCCTCCTCCCCCCTTCACCATATCTCCACTGTTTTTTTGTTTTTTGGGGGGTTTTTTGTTTTTGTTTTCTTTTATCCTTGCTTAATCCCCACTCTTTCAGCTTTGGCCCAGTGAAATTCTGTGCCCAGTTTCTTCTCACCTTTTTGGCCTCAAGTTCATAGCATGTTGTGAAGACTGTCGCATGTGGAAATGAATTTCTGTGCTGTTGACACAGGTACTTTGTTTCTGATGTAAGTTGAATCCACACAGGGTGCACATTGCTACCTCATCCTTGCCGAGGGCACCTGGAAAAGAGGTAAGACAACCTTTTTCTCTCAACACACCTTCCTTCTCTGCAGCTCTCACCTCTGCCTGAGAGGTAGGTACAAAGAGGCTCACGGCAAATGAAACTCTGTGAGCCTTTTCCCCCTTGAGTGTATCTTGCTTACACAACACATTCCCAGTTACTGACCATCTGGTAAAGCTGACAGCCTCGAGTCCTCCTAATTCTTAACTGTCTGAAAAAATGTGCCCAACCTGCCGTGGCTTATGACTGAATTATAAACCATGAAGCATAATAAAGTCATTAACTTTCAACACGTCAAATTTGACTTGAATTGCATCTTGCCCAGAATTTGATAGCCTTTCCCCAGCACTTAAGAGAGCAGGCCTGTGTGCTGTTCAGAAAGCACTTTGTCATTTCTCAGAGAACTGTTAGCTTTGTGTGGCTGTCTGGACGCACACGTCAGCGGGTCTGGGAGAGGAGGAATGTCTAGTGAAGCAGAGAGCATGGAGGAGCAGGTGTGAGGTTCACTAGGGAAAGGCAAAGCCGTCTCTTCCTAGGAAAAGAGAAGAAGAAATATTCTACTTTTGGGTACTGCAGGTTTATCCTGAAAATAACAATTCATTTTGCAGTGGGGGAATTTTGGATGATAGTGTGTGCTTTAAATCCTATTACCCTTCCCCCTTTGTTTCCCACTATCAAAAATAATCATATTCTATAAATGTCAGTGGAATGTGGTTAGAGTGAAGCTCCATTTTTGGAGAACCAGGTGTCAGCTTTGTCAGTTTTCTATGAATAGGTACATTTATATACATTTTTTCAAAGAAAGAAAGGTCACTCACCATCCTGCTTGCAAAATGTCAAGGATTTAGGAAAGAACTATGGTAGGCTGTCTTCACATGGGAAAGGAAATCTGGTTCTCAAGATATTTGGGGAATTGCAGTGAATAAGGGATATTAATAGAATTCCACCCCCAGCCTCTCTGGTTAAGAACTGATCTGCCCAGAATTCTAGGAGAGGCTTCGAAAGGCTAGCCCAGTGCTCAGTCCTACTGCCATATGTAGGTGTCATACTGAATGTGGAGCAGAAAGTGTGGGCCTTGGGATGTATGACTTGTGCACTATCCCCCCATTCCCGTCCCTTCTTATCCCTGGATTCCCATCTGTTTAGTGAACGTACTAAGGTAGGATGGTGTTCGAGGATCCTCTCCTTTCTAGAGACTAGGCTAATGTTGGGTTCTTTGTATTACAGCATGGGTGGTTGGATGAAGGAGTATCACCAAAGCTTTCCTGCAAAGTAGATTTTCAGATTTCTGAAGGTTCTGGGTCAGGGGCTGGATAGCCTTGAAAAGAAAGGAAAGTGAGCCCTCTGGTGGTCAGCATGCAGAAATGCATCAGCTAAGCCACGGAGATACCTTATAGGCCCTGCTACCAACGAGAGAAGATACCAACATTAGTTGGATGAGTTTCAGAAAAATGTATTTATCCCAGACTAGAAACGAGACTGTTGGTAAATCTGTCACTCCCAAGCATTTTCAAATGAAGGAAGAGAGAAGAGTCCGTAAGGTATTAGAGGTCATATTCTGAAATTATTCAACCTGTTTGTTAAACTCCTGCTATGGGGCTAGTGCGGCGCTAATAAAAACACAAGGTCTCCGTTACGCTGTACGTGGGATTGCAGGCTGACTGAGAGCTCAGATATTAAGAATAATTATTTAGCAAGAGTGAGTAAGCCATGTGTTTCTGAGAGCAGAAGAATGATTGAGTTGAGTAGCTGGGAGGAGTCCCTGCAGGTCGTGAAGTTAAGCCAGGCCTTGAAGGATGGGTACGATTAGCAAAATGAGGGAAATGGAGGTGCACATTCTCATTACAGGGGCCGAGGGAGCTGGGATGGATTCTTTTTTTTTTCTTTTTTTTTTTTTTTGTGGCACACAGGCTTAGTTGCTCCGCGGCATGTGGGATCTTCCTGGAGCAGGGATCAAACCCGTGTCCCCTGCATTGACAGGCAGATTCTCAACCACTGCGCCACCTAGGAAGCCCGATGGATTTGTTTTTGAAGTCAGTAGCAAAGCAAGAGTAGAGAGTTAGTAATAAATAATGATACACAGAGAACACTTGGCAAATCAAAAATGAATTATGTAAATATTTCAAGTGGTTTAGTAAATTGAATCAAGGGGGCTTTTTCAGTACCCATTAGGAAGATAGAGACCATATAGCCTTGGGACATGAGGGGTGGGTCTCCGTTCATATCCTAGGTCTGACACTTATATGAGTCCTTAGGCAAGTTACTTAGCCTGCCTGTCCCCATTTCCCTCCATCTGTTAAACTGGGATGGAAATAGAATATATTTTTAGGTTCAGAGATACACAAACGCTGTTTAGGTCTGAGATGTAAAAGTTGAGTGCAAGGAAAGTCTGAGTTGCCCCAGAGCTGCCTCTCCCTCTGGTGGCGGGTTTCCAGATGATGGATGGGCACAGGCAGAAGCTGAAGGTCCCACTGGCAGAGGCATGGTGGTGATTTATGAATCAGATGGGTAACTGGACCAGGTGGCACCCAGGGGCCCTCCAACCTAGAGATTTGGCCGTTCTAGAAAGTCCATGATGACCCACAGAATCCTAACCAAGATGGGCAGACAGTAATGACACAGGTTTACATTTTATGTTTAAAAACCATGTTTAAATTTGGTTCAAAATGTTCTGTTCTATGTAAAAAATACCGTCACTTTAATTAATGCAGCCTATAATTGAAACAACTATCTCAAGCTGTTCCTCCGCAGCTCATCAAAGGAAGGAGTGGAATAGGGGAGTGGGGGGGGAGGGGCGGGGAGCGAGGCGGAGGGTCTGGAGCCAATGTGTCGGCTCTTCAAAGTGGCTGTAAGAAAATTGAACAAAGATCCCATCCTGAGTGTGGAAGGGGGTGGAGACTTCGGGGAACAGGAGACTTTAAGTGGAATTCACGGCTTTCTAATTACTTGAGACGTGAACGGGGCGGTGGGGGGGGAAGGCATGTTGACAGCAAAGGTTCGGGGAGAACAAGCACGGTGATGCCGTGTGCTATAGCACTGCACGCCTTTATGTACCGCATGTGGAGATGGGAGGTAGAACGTGGAGTTCAGAAAGGTTCAAAAGGCAAAATGTAATCACTTCCCTTTAATTAACTCAAACAATGCATGGCAGGTTATGTTAACATGCCTGTAGCTGAGACAGTGGTGGCAGGCCACCGCTGAGATCTTACAGGGAGAGGGTGCCTGCGATGCCGGAGCAGGAAGGGCCTAGACTAGAAACCAGGTAGAATAATTTTATAGGTGAGAGAACAATCCTAGCTTGATTACAGAACCCGTCCAAGGTTACATGGCTTCTCGAAATCTAGGGTAACACCTCAGGGCTTTACCCGTCCAGTATTCTCTCCAGGACACTATGTATGATGGGATCTGTAGTGACTTTACATTAGCCCCAGATAGCCAAGCTCACCATAGTATATTTGTATACAGGTTAAGATTTGGTGCCTTCTTTTAACAAAAGCTGAAAAGGAGCAAGGTAAAAATTAAGAAGGAAACTACCTGTGTTTCAATCAAGCTTTTCTTTTAAAGTTGCCTTAGAATATTATTATTAATTCCAGTGGCTGTTTCCATGCAGCTGTTTTAATTAAAGTGTTATATTTTTTTGTAAACAAAATGATGGAAACTTCTGGTTATAGCCCCGTGGGAGGCTGAGTAGGGAAGCCATCAGAATTGCAGGCAGAGCAGGTACTCTGTAATTTAGGTCATATGACTGAAATACCACCACTGCTGTGTAGAATCTGCTAAAATTGCAGCTTCAGATTTTTCAGGGGTGAATAAACCTTTTATAAAAAAGGAGGCTACACATTAAAGTTATAAAATCACATAAAATATTATAGGAAAGGATAAGAAAGTAAAAAAAAGTTATTTTTCTCTCGTTTTACTTATTTTAAGGAAAAGAGTTTTATGAACAATTTCCAGAAGAGTTTTAAGTGGTTGTAGATTTTATTTTGCTTTACAATCTGGCCATTTTTCAAGGTTTTGTATTTATTCTCTTTTTGAGCTGAGACATACAGAACTAGACAGATACCCTTTTAAAAGACCTTTTGTTTCCTTGATGATTGGGAGAAACAGGAAGCAGAAAATCCTTTGGAAATCATTAGAGATTGGGACAGTGCAGTAAATGGTACCACCCTCCTGAGTTCATTCTCGGTTGAGATGAACACAGGAGTTAGACAGGTGAAGATTAAAATATGACTTCCATTCAGTGGTGTACTGGCAAATGTCTAACATTTGTGGGGGAGGGGCTGATTTTTTGTGTGTATAGATTTCTGTTGTATTAAGTACTCCCACCTTGGTCAGATTCAAACTACTGATATGATGTCACTGAATTTGAAACTGGGCAGAGTGTCACACACTTGGCTCTTGGAAACCAGTACAAACAGTCTTTGTACACCAGTGCTTGCATCCATTATCATCAAGGCTGTGTGACAGCATGAGTTCAGATCGCATAGCTAAGCAGGCTTGTTAATACTACGCTTCAGAATTAGGCAAACTGAAACCACAGTTCCTCCTTTGGGGGCATTAACGTGCCTGGAACCTCTCTCCAACGGAAGGAAATGATGAAAACGGGGAACGAATGTTACCCTCAGCAGAATCAAAATTCAGAATGATTCTTAGAAAACCTCTACAGGACTAGTTTCCACAAGAAGGTTGGAGGCATCACTTTATTTTAAATCTTTAGCATTTTGGTGTATAGACATTCGTAGCAAAATCATCTTTGATGCTGGAAAGTGGCAAGAATTCCGGTTATCAGGAAAAGAGTTTTTGGGTGGCATTTACAAATAGATGCAGTCATATACCATAATGCTTCTCTTTATTTTTTGTGGGAAGATAAAAAAGAATAGATTCCTATGTAGTACCTTGAAATTAAATTATTTTTCCAGCTGGGTGCAACTGAAAGAAGCAGAGCAGGCATAGGAACTTAAACAACTTCATTGCCTCAGAGCAGATGATGGACTATTTTAGTGAATATGTGAAATGGTATCTGGCAAAAGCAGAGCACTTGATCATCTCACTTCCTTCTAGTTGATGTCCAAGGGTCCCTGCATCCAGATTTATACCTCTTCGCTTACACATCCATCACTGTTAATATGCCGGTACTCTGAGGAAGTAAGCCTGGAGTCGACTGCATGAGTCTGTCTCCGCCTGGTACAGGATGGTTTATCCTTGTTGCTATTGTATTCTTATTTAACATGTGATGGTTTTATAATGAACAGTGATTATAAATCGGTTTCCTATCATAACATCGTAGGCCTAAGTAGGCTAATTGATAGGTTACTTTTTTGGGTGTAAAAATTCTGGTTCTAAGTCAAGTGTCTGAAGGCACTTTTGTCACCGTCATCATGCCAGAAGAGAAATTCTCAGTTCTGTAAGAACCCACCTTCGCGTCCTGGTTGCCTGTGACATTGTATGGACACAGATCTCACGTTCATATGTGTCATCTGCTCCCGTTTGTCATGACATCTGACCAGAGTCCTGACTCGGCCATTTAACAGACACGTGAGCGGATCCATCCTACCCCAGGCTTTCCCAGATGTAAAATGGGAATGATAGCATACCTATGTCCCAGGGCTCTAGTGAAGAATACATGGGCTAGTGTAGGTAACACGTTGACAGGGCTAGTTGTCAACAAATGTTGGCTGTTATGGTATTGATTATTTTGAAAATATATAGTATTGTAAAATGTGTATAACTTTACCTTGAATGCACGGCTACTATTAGTCCATGTTTGAGGACTGACTTTCAAACTTGGCACTGCTTTTGTTTCTCAAGGACAGTGCTACGAATGAAACAGGCCATTTATCGTTCCAATCCACCGCTTCTCAGGTTCACGTCTCTTTCTCACCTTTGTCACTCCCCTGACTTCTACCCTTTCCTCTTACCTGCCTAGTACCCAAGGTCCTAATTTATTCCCTGTTCTTGCCCATGTCAAAGTCTAATCTAAGCAAATGATATAAGGTTATTTCATAACAAAGAATACATTATTAATATTCAAGGCATTGCAGCAGAGATGTAGTCTAAGAGGGTAATTTCAGCATTGAGGCCTGGGTGAGAGAGGCATTTATTTGGCAGTGGATTCCTTTCGATGCCTCTGAAATTACGGTCATGTTTGTAACGATCTACTCTGCAGTCCATATGGCAGCCTTTAATTACACCTGTTGGAATAATCCACTTAACCAAGGTCACGCATCCTCTGATTACATGTTCTGTTGCTATTTCCTAGTTGTCATATATCCTTGGCAGCTGTCATCAGCCAAATTTGGTCTTTCTAATTTTTAGTGGCCCTCATCCTGTCCTGAGTTTCCACAACACATGCTTCATGCTTGTCAAACACGCTTTGCTTCAACTGAGGTAGTCATCATTATGTGGACCTTACCTTGGTGTGCTGGCAGCCACATTCCACTATAGGTAGTCTCTACAAGTGATTTCCGCACCCTCTCCTAGCTTTATTTTTCCTTTATTTCACAGAATTCTGTGAAGCATATTAATCAGCAAAAACATCTGCTATCTTCCTCCCCAAAATGGGCCACATTTCAATGGGAGGTGAATTTAGTTCATTTCAATCTAATGGTTATGTTTGGAATGCCAGCAATGAATAAATTAACATTTTTTGAGCACCTACAATGTTACAGTCTTAGAGTCCTTTGCTTGCTTATTTGATTATACACATTAGCTCATTTAAGTCTCTCAACAGTCCCATGAGATATGCAGTCTTTTTGATCTTTTCAGATGAGGTCATTGAGACTTGTAGATCTTTTTTTTTTTTTTTAATATATATCCCAAAACAAAAAGTTTAATAAGTGGCATTATTTTACATTTCTGCAAATATTGTTAAGCCTTGTAGATCTTGAACAGAATATTTAACTTCTTTAGCTAGCCAGTGGCAGAGCCAAGAATTAAACTAAAAGTTTCCTGGCTTGAAATTTCTTGCTTTTTTCTAAAACTAGGTTTTAACTAAGCATTAGTTTAGATAGAATGAAAAATACAAAAGATGTATATAACTATAGTCCCTATTTTCACATAGTTTAGAGTTTCTCAGGTTAGAATGATCTTTATGTTTTCCTACCAGATGATTTAAAGTTCTGTAGAGACAGATGTTTATGACAATTTTATTTTGGTAAAGGTAAGTAAAGCAAACAAGACAAAAGCCTACCTGCTGAAAGTTATCTTTCAAAGATATGTTAATCTCTTCTGGTAAAAGTATAATGAGTTATAGGAAAGCATCAGAAACTTTTCAGTTTTACTTTTAGGGTGTAAAAAAAAAAAAAAAGTCATCCCAAAGCCTGTTGGGTGTGTCATACTTGTGCTTTGCTGAATATATCTGTGAATCAGCATTTACTGCTAGAAATTGAAATTGTGAAAAGAAACAGTTTTAGCACAAGAAAACAAAGCCGGTTTTCTACCAAATTCTAAGATCCCAGAGACAATGAATGCTGCTGCTAAAAATCATTTGAATGCAGTGTATTAGGAACTGTTTTTCAAATTTAGCAACAATATAGGTTTTGGTTTGGGGTATTGCTCCACTGGAAATTCATTCACTGTTATATATCTTCCTAGAATACACAGATATTTCTTATAGCCCTTCCAAGGAGAGCTTGTTATTGAAATGCCACAGGACTTTATAGTCACAGTATTTTATCTCTAATCTTTCTGTGGACTAGGTCCAAAGATTGTCCTATAAAAAGGGAAGAGTCCAGAGATGGTATTTCTAGTCATGATTCAAGAGTAAGTAGCTGTATGACCTTGGTCGGGCCTCTTAACCATCTCCCTGAGTCTTATTTCCTTTTTGGCACGAATGAGAAGGTCAGAGCATTTGAACCCTAAGTCTCTTCTTAGTTCCACCCATGTTACTGTGCACAGCCCTAATCCACAGTTTATGATGGTTCCGTAAAACTCTCCAGCTGCATTGTACCTACACACCTTCCCTAGCTGATTTTTTTTTTTTTTAGGATTTTCACAGTTGCAAAATAATTTTTCCCATGTGGAAAGTTGGATTACATACCATCTTGATTCGGCATGCTTTTCCTTATGTTGGTAATAAGACTGAGGGCATGAAAAAAGCATAGATTTTTTTTTATGTCAACCTCAAGAATGTAGAGGATATATGCAAAATATAACTCTTCTAAAATTAATAACCATTTTTGAAGTAACTATAAGTAACTGCATCAACCTAAATCCTTGCATCTCTAGTGAATTTCTGATGCATATTTTGAGTACTTGCGGACTTGAAATATCAATTATTTTATAAACCCTTTATCAGTCAGTAGCAACGTACGATTATTGATGCCTCTTTACTCCTTGTTGTATCTCTTTAACCATCTTGAATGCTGTCTTCTCTGAAGTTTATCCAGAGGATCAAGTTCAATATAGTAAAAAGATGGCTGATGTCCTGTAGACTTCAAGGCCTTCAGATAGTCATTCTGCCCTGTAGAGTGTCTTATGGATAAATAATGTTATCTCTAAAGGTGATACTCAACTCTCCTTGCGCTGTGTACATTTCTTTTTCAGATCCATGGCTACATGTGTTACGGAAAAAAAAGTTTCTGTGTTATACATTAAGTATAAAACTGTTTATGTAAGACTATGTGCTCCTATATAGAATTATGATAACGTGAATTGCTTTTCTTTTTTTCAAAGGAATAGGTTAGGCATATTTGCTGTCTTTGCCAAGCCTTTTCTCACTTTGTAGACTTCTGAATATGTAGATTCCCCCTCTTTTTTAACATTCATATTATAAAATGAACATAGTTAGGATGAGCAAAAAAAAAAAAAAACAAAGAAAAAGAAAAAAACCCCACTGCATATAGCAATGCTGAGGGAAATTCTTCAGGCAGTGTTAAGGCTAAAACTCACGCTCCATTAGAAGCATGGAAGCTGTAGAGCCTTGAATGAGGCTCCACAAAGATTGGAAGTTTTAGAAATTTGACTTGTTCATACTTTGTAATTACTTTAAGGAAATCCAAGCTCTCCTGAAATTAGAAAGATGCAATTAAAAACTCATTTAAATCTATATGTGCATCTGTGGTTCATATCTACAGATAACACCTACTCTGTGCAAAACATCTTGGGGGATATAGGTGTACATGAAAATAATTCAGGCAGTATGAGGAGAGAGGGAATAATAGTTCAGATTATTGGGACAGGGCAGTCAGATGGACATGAATGGGGAAGCACTATTCCCAGCAAAGATATTATCTTAAGATTTCCAAAGAGAAAGATTCCGTGTGTGCACAGAAAGAGTGACTGCAACGTGAGATGCATTATAGATAGTGCGGTAGGGAAGAAACAAGGGACGCTCCAATGTATATTAGGTAGAAATTGCAGAAAGGTAGGCGGAAAGGGGAAACTGTAGTGGAGGTTATTGAAAGCCGAGAGATGGAGAAGCACTCTTAGGTAATACACTTATCCAAGCTTTGTAATTAGTTTCTCCTACTACTCAGCCTTTCTTTTTTTTTGGCTGGTTCGGGCTCCTGTGGATGAGAGGTGGAATGCTGTAAAAAGCAGGTAAGCTTGTGAAGAAAGGTTTCTGAAAATAAACCAGAAAATTAGCTTGCTAGTGGACTTCCTCCGGTGGTAGAGAGTGTATACGGTGGGTGAGCCATCCTCTCTGTATAAGGTAGATGGGGAATTCATCTGTGGAAAGCACGTGACAGGCCAGTAGTGCTGGGAAAGCTTGTGTGAAGTAATGAAAGAGCAGATGTCACTGACAGGGGACACCCTCTGACTGTGGCCATCTCGGGGAATTTTAACTTTGGAGGCAGTCTTCAACTTGCTGTGTGGACCTGTTATGACATTGGAATATTTCCCTTGGTTGGGAGAGGAAATGGATATGTGATTTTTTTGTTTGTTTGTTTTCTGTGGGGTTGATAGGGGAGGAAGTAGGGGTAGGTGGCAGGGAATGTGTATGTGTAGATTTTCAGCCTGGTAGGTAGATATTAGAATCACACTGTACCTTCAACAGAGCAATTGAGTTCCTCCTCATCTGAAAAGAGAGACAGGGTTGAAGATTGTCTAGGGAGTAGGGATCTATCTCAGTGTTGCCCTTAATTTGGACATTTACAGTCTTGAGACCAATAGGACTGAAGTGAAGCTAATTAACAAAAGGTATAAACAACTTCATTTGGGGCGTATCAGTTCCTCAGCCACTTAGGAATTCTACTCTCCCTCACCCTGACGTTGAATCTCTGCATTTCAGATCTGGTTTTATACACATTTAAGTTCTTGATTGAGTCAGGTCTCTGGAGGATGTTTTTTGTTAACTTCTGATTGAGCCTTTATTCTCCTCCACATGACTCCTTAGCTAGCACATTTGAAGTGTTTGTTCCCGGAGGAAAGTTAAAGTCAAATATGTGAGGTCATTTTCTCTCTATTAAGTAAAGTGTTCAGAGTTTGGAATTCCATGTATTCAGCGTTTCATGCCTTTGGTGCTCTTTCAGAAATCTGTGTATTTCTGTACTTTTTCCACAGGCATAGATGACCCGTAGGAGCACATCTGGCTTCTGTACGTCTGGGATAAAGAGTAAGAAGACCCAGCAGCCAGTAATAACGTTAAGCCACCACTTTTCTCCCATCCACAATGGGGCTTTTTACATTTTCTGTTCTGATGAGGCACGGGGAGCCCACAGTTTACTTACGTCTACCTGATGTGGGTCCTGTGAGGTTGAGCTCACGTAGCCAAGCTGAGTTGATGACAGAAAGAAGAAAATGGAATACCTCTCACCAGACCTCCCCTCACCCTTTGTAGACCTTTACTGTTTACCATGTTATTTGCTGATACACTTGTTAGTACTTAGCTCCCAACAAACTCATAAGCTTATTTAGGGACTGTGATCTTGCCATACGTATGTCACCTCCCAAAGAACAAGGATAGCTTAAGAACCAAAATGTTCAATAAATAGCTGTTTACCGTTGTATTTTCTTGACAAGGAGTATAGAGTGCCTTCCTTTCATTCATACGTTGACCTGTAAAGAGTGTAGAAGGAGTGAAAAGACACAGGGTCACTTCAGACACGTTTCCTCCCTCACTCTTGGTCCCCTCCCATCATCACTTCAATCACCTATTTCTCGTCTCTCCTCTAAAGATCTTGGTTCTCTGAGAAGCAGGAAATACTGAAGGTCATATACTAATGTTAAGATCTGAAAACTCAGAACTTTCTGGTAGGGAAAAAAAAACTGTGTGTGTTTAATTCCTTTCTCTTTGACTCTCTGACCCAATTGGATGCTCAGGAGTATTATGCTATTACTAGCTGTGAGATGAAAATCTCAGGGCTGCAATAATAGTATTAGTAAAGCATTTAACATTTATTAAATGTTTTATGTACAAAGTGCTTTATGTGTAAATGTTTTATATGCAAAGTATTATGCTGAATGTTTCACATGCATTAACACATTACTTATTACAACTATGCATTAGCTATTTTGCAGGAATTATTATCATTCCCCGTTATATACATGAGGAATGAGGCTTAAAGAGATCAAGTAACTTGCCCAGTGTCCCCTAGCTCTTAAATGGTGAAGTCAGGATTCAAATTTGTGCTTAACTTCTACCCTAAACTGCATTTGTCTCCTATGACCCTGAACCCTTGGAAAAATCAGTCTCCCATATACGAATTGCCATATATTTGATAGTTGAGGCAAACAGATATTTTTCTAATGATACTCTTGCAGTACCTCATTGGAATAAATTTTAGAGGTTGGAGATTCTGTCCACCAACTGCACACTCTTCTCTCACAATTGTCATTTTGGGTTACGATAGTATATGATGCATGTCTTTTCATAAAAGAAGTGGAAATGGGTCAGAACATTACTGCCATTAGCATTTTCTGCATTGGTGATATGAATGACCTTGTTTTAGGTGATCATTATATATGTGTATGTTGTATGTATTTTTAGATGTTTTCTTGTTAATAGTCCCCACTTATTTGCATGAAAGTCCCCACAAAGCTAAAGCAGGATTGAAAGTTATGTTAACTGTAATTATAGAAGAGAGTCACAATAGAAAATATAAGTTATATATGGAATGGAACTTTTACAAGTTATTTTACAGGTTGTATTATATGAAATCACAGAAGTACTGGCTTCATTATTATGAATATTAATTTTTGTAAGCCAAATAGAAGATTTATACCAGGAATTTTGGTATCTTTACATACTCTTTCTATTTATTGTGCGTATGTATATATATATATCAGTAAACACTGTTAAATATTTAAACATTAGAATTTTTGGTCTTAACTGAATGAAGCTTTTAAAGAGTTTTGTTTTGTTTTTTTAATCATGCTGAATATTCTTGAAAATAGACTTCAGGCTTTCTTAAAATTTTCTATGAGTTGTTTTGATAACATTAACATGAGTATCAGAATAATGCAAATTCAGAAAACAGACGCATAACTTACCAGCTCATTTCTCAGAACTTTGTTGCAGGCACCCTTCTTATTTCATGCGTATGTTGTAAGTAGAAAGGCATGATCCTGTATTGTCATAGAAAAACCATCTGAATGTTAATTGCCTAAAGGAAACCTCTGTGTGTGTGTGTGTGTGTGTGTGTGTGTGTGTGTGTGTAATCTTTGATAACTACCCTGAATTTGATTCTGTTTTAACCATGCTCTTACAACCTATCATCAGTAAAACCAGGTATAAATTACCCCCACGAATAACTAATGTCTCATTCAGATTTTCTGTTTATTAAACCAGGTTCCCATCGTCTTATTTCTTCTAGATACTAGACTCACTTTTCAATCTATAAAGCCAGTATAAGGCAGCTTTTTTTATTTATCTAACATATTTTTTGATAGGCAGTATTCTAGGCATTGAAGATGCAACTCTGAAGAAGACAGGTAAATTCTTGTTTCTATGCAAACTAGAGTTTGCATTCTAGCTGAAACAATAAACAAGTTAAAGTCATTACATAAGGTAGTTTAAGATAATGATGAATGTCATGAGAAAAATAAATCAGAGCGATGTGGTATGGGGTGGAGTGGGCATACCATTTTATATTGGCTACTTTGGGAGGTCTCTCTAGTTGGTGACATTGAACTTAGATGCAGATAAGAAGAAGCAGTCAGGCATGAGAATATCTATAACAAGATTGTTCAAAGTCAAGGGCACACACATCAAGAGTATACACAGTAGGGTATGAACAAGTTTGGCACATTTGAAGAACAGATTGACCAGAGAAGTTTAGAGAGTGGATATTTGCAGACAGAGGTTTATTAGTGTTGATAGTTGTGTAAATGTCCACATAGCTTTAGGAGCGAAGTGAATTTCGCATAAGGTAAGTAAAATGTTCTGTGCCAGCAATATGTCCCTAGGGGATTCTTTATGATTTTAGAACTTGGATTAATGGCTAGTTGGATCAACAAACATGCCAATTAACTTTTGTCACATGGTTTATTTGATTACATCTCTAATCTGTGTTTATATAATGTGCTTTTATAATTTGCTGGTTATATAGAATGGCCACCTTTTCATTACTTCACTCAACAGTGATTTACTAAAGTCCTACTATATGGCAAACTGAGTCTGGTTCTGGGTATCCAAAGATGAATAAGACCCTGTAGTAATGAAAATAAATACAAAAATAGGATCCTATGTATATTTACTGGGAAATACATTTTCTCAATTTTAAAAATATGAAACATAGTAAAAATAACTTCGGAAGAGAGTGGAATTAATCAATAAAGGTGATCACAGCGGATGTGTAGAAGGTTAAAAAATACTTATGTGGTCTAAAAAAACCCTTTGACATGTACTTATAAAACTAGATTCAGGCTTTCTATGATCTCTGTTATGGTGGAGAAGTTTATAAATTTAAATTAATATCATTACTAATTATCCTGCATCTCTCTGGATAATAATGCACTTGTGATTTGCATATAGGTCCCCAGACCTAAGCTAAACTACTGCTCAAGATGCAAGATGGTGAAGCCCTTTTCTTGGCTCTCCAGCTTTGTTAAAATCATGGGCAACCCCATGGGTCTCCAAGTCAGGCAGGATGACAGCATCTTTCAGTCTGACAAGGAAATTAACAGATTTCCTGAATTTATATGAACTAATCCTGGTTTACAATAGGTTATGTACTTATTATAGCCCCTTATTCTGAGGTTTGAAGGTTAGAAGTCTGCACTTAAAATGTTATCTGTTCAGCCCCAGGGAGCTATCCAAGGTGCTGAGCATATATTGGCACGTCAACACCCTTAGACTTTGTGATTGACCTACTCTTTACTGCCTTGCTTATCCAGGCTACCTGCCCTGATTACTCTTTATATGATCTTAGCAACCATGTGCCAGATTATTGTCCTGATTCCTGTTTGTCTCACCTTCTAACCTACTGTATTTTTCAACTCATGTTTAACCAGATACTAATTAAATTTTGCACCTAGAGCCTCCCACACAAATATCTTGGCTCTCAGTTCTATTTGCTGAAAAAATGTGATCATTGATTTTACCTTCAATTATAAAATGATTTAAAGTTTTTATTTGAGTCCTTAAAAATATAAAATGATCTCTAAAAGCCCTTGAAATCATTAATTCATCTAATAATCCATAAAATTTTTTGAAAATATAAGCATGATCTGTCTTTTCCTCCTTTCTTCTTCTTCCTCTTCCCTCTGTTCATCCTCCTCCTCCTTCTTCCTTTCTTATTCCTCCTCCTCTTCCTCCCTCTCCTTCTCCTTCCTCCTTCTCTTTCTTCTTTTCCTTTTCCTCTTCTTATCATTATCATCATTATTATAAATGTAATGAGTAAGGATATTTTAACTGGTGAAATATTTATATAAAATGTAGGATCTTGCTAAAAAGTGGGTTGTAAAACAATTTTATGACAGCTTGGGCTTAACAGTTGAAAAATAGAAAAAATATAAACATAAGTAATTTCTTGTGAATATATTATCTTTGAACTTGGTAATTTAATTTTTCTCATTAAAACAAATGGAGACCAGTGCTTACTAGATACCTCTAGCTTCTTTTAAGAAGGATCTCTTCCTTGCTAACTGGGTAACTCAAAACACATTTAGAGAGTTGGTGTTGGTGTTGTCTGTCACTGATTAGGGCAGGTGTTTTACACCATAACCCAGCTAAACATCATTCTATAATTTCACCCATTGTAATTTGAGAAGAGTGACATGACAAGACTGGTTAAGAATCTAAGCATTTTGATCAAACAGTCTAGATCATTATCTTAGATCGAAAAATGCTTAGCCATGTGATCTCGTGTAAATATCCAACTTACGAATCTATGTTTTTTTCACTTGTAAACGGGACACGATAAAATATCCTCATACTGAAGATTGCTGTTAGGGTTATATGAGATAGTATATGCTTAAAAGTTTAGTACAGAAACTGACATCTAGTAAGCATTCCATGAAAGTGAATTGTCACCATCATCACTATCATAAACCATTAACCCGAACCTTTTTGTGCTTTGCCTGACCTTAAACTAGATGGAAAACTAGAAGTACCTTATTCACTATGGGTTTTTAACATTTGTTGAGAGTAAGTTGGTAGCAGTATCAGACATGGCACCCATTTAATGTCTCAACTTGAAATATTCTGAACTATGGGGAAAGACAGGGAAGGTAGTGCTTACCCATTCATGAACAGCCATTCGTATCTCACAGTCAACCAGTCGATTACAATTGATCTGTTGCCCGTGTTATCATAGTGACATTTATAATATATTACATTACCATTCCTCTTAACTTGGTGGTTAAAATTCAGTAGGCAGATAATGTAATATTGACATAATGAGTGAAATAATGATTGATAGTCAAGTTGTAAAAGTAAGAAGGTTCAATGTGTTTAAAAGTCACAGAGCTTTGAAAAATGCAAGAGATAAGGAGTACTGATGAATAACGTGTGACAACTTAACGCTGGCTATGAATATAGAAATGAACCAAGGAATCTATTAAACTAGTCGTTCTTAAAGAGTACAGCCTGTAGCAGTGTAAATATAGCTAATAAAATTACCTTTTAAATTTAAATGTCTATCAGAGCTTCTGTTGGAAAAAAAAAACAAACTAGTTTTATACTTCATGACTTGCTCAAAATCACTGTCTTTCCTAGCATCACCTACAGGAAAGTAGTTCCAGTTTAAAATTTATTAAAGTGGATACTTCTAAAATTAGGTTCTTTTGGAATTAAACAAAAGGGACTTTGTTTTTCCAGAGACTGCTGTAGACGTCACTTTTTAACAAGACAGATAAGGCAGTCAATATACAGAGGTTTTATTTTATGGCCCAAACGAACATTTATTCGATCAATGAGAGATGTCAATTAGAACAACACAACTTAGGCCACTGGGAAATTTCTAGAGCCCGTAAACTAGGACATTAGCATTACATTATCAGATAGGTTACAGTTGTTGCTTCCATAATGACCCTTGCTGTTTAATGCAGTGTCATAGTCAGGGGAAAGAAGAAGCCAAATGGCAAATAATTTATCACCAAATTTATAGACAAATTACCAAAACTTGGAATTAATCAGGTCTGCTTTTCAAATGAATAATGACATTCAGGACCTACTTGGTTATACGAATGTTTAGATTGCTGATTTCCTTAGAATTCCATAGTTTGTGCTGGCTTTAAAGTTGAGATCAAATTGTTCTTGTGTGCCCAGGGTAGCTTAGCTCTAAGACAAAGGTGTTCTGGGGAAAGAAAAGGAAAAAACATCATTTTTTATCTTCACACTGAAAAAATCGTTGCAATGAAAAAGTGCCAACAAACCCTAAATAATCTTGTGTTGATTATACTAAATTAGAATAGTGATAGCTATAATCATTTGATCCCTGAGGCATTAATGAAAATTCAGCATTATTTTGTGTGGAATATGCATCATTACCCTTGAGCTTAGGAATGATTATTAGTAAGTCTGATTAAATCTGGAAGCAGTGACACAAGCTATCTTTAACCCACTGATGACAGGGCCATATTGTAATTTTATGATGAATGAACACAGTTTAGCATTTTAGCACTTGGTGGGGAAAATAAGAAGCCTGCATTCATTTTCTTGATTAGACTGCAAAATAGTACAAAGAAGCTCATAAGGAATGCTGCTTAATGAAATAGTGTTCCTACTGATCGATTAGCCTATCATAGCTTCCAAAACCCACAGGATTGGCTATCTTTATATGCTCAAAGGTATTATTAAGCAACATTCTAGAGATTGTGAATTCCTAGATGCAAGAATACAAAAAAATAAAATATACTGTCACTTTGTATGTATATATTCCCCTTATCTTTCCAAATGCTTTCATGTGTATTTTATGGTTTGGTATCATAGTAACTGTTAGAGTGAGTTAGACTTTTTACTACTTGTTTTATGAGTAAGAAAAGCACAATACAGTTTAGGTACTTCCTAAAGTCCCATGAACTGTCAGAAAAAACCAGCATGGGAACCCCAGTGTCTTGAATCCAAGTATAATATATTTTCTGCCCTCTGTGGAAAAATAATTTGATATTATAATTACAGACAAATTATTTGTTACCATTATTTTGATTCTCTCTTTTTAAAAAGATATCTATTCTGCATGCAGATACTATTAGAGATTCTTACTGGTCAAATGGGTCACAGCCCTGGCTTAATTTTTAGTGCTAGGCAAACTGGTTTCTACAATCCCCAGGCAGTTTAGGACAAGTTCTGATCCCAGCATAGCATCTGACACTCAGTGGTAGCTTGGTAAATATTAGTTCTGCCAACTGAAAAAAAAAAAAAAGCACAATGTGAGAGTCATGAGTTAAGTTTCCTTTGGGGCAAAATGAGGATTATAGCGTGGGAGACAGCATCTCAGAGAGCTCTGAGCAACTGTTCCAAAGAGGTAGGGGGGAAGGTCAATATTATGCATGATTTTAGTGAAGGGGGGGTACCTACAGTCAAGCACACATTTTGTCAGAGGCTTGCTGCTAGAGGAGCAGATATCACTGATGGTTTTAGTGCTTTTCTAGATAGGAGTGAAACAGGAGGGAAGGGGGCAGGGCACATTTAAATGAATGACATAGCCCAAGGACACAACATAAACTGATTAGAACTAAATAAGTCCAAGATGGTGGACAAGTCAACTTCCACTTGACCTTAAGCCTCAGGTTATGCTCATTGTAACACATCAGCAAGCTAAATAACACACCTACAGGTACCATGATGGTTCCAAGGCCTACCATAAAGGTCAAAAAGTAGGCAGCGGCCTAATTTCTGGAAATCCCCACTCTTTCCCCCAAATAGCTGGAAAACGCCTCCCACTTATTAGCTTATGAGATCACACACCCCTATAAAAACTGACAACCCCATACCTGGAGCCGCTCTCACCTTCTGTGATGGCCCACACTCTGTCCGTGGAGTGTGTTTCTCTCTAAATAAATCCACTTCTTACCTATTACTTTGTCTCTCACTGAATTCTTTCTGTGGACGAGACATCAAGAACCTGAGCTTCATTAAGTTCTGAGACCAGGTGTGTGATCTCAGTTAAAAGACCGTGGGTTCAAGTCCCAATCTAAGTTGCATGGTTTCAGGAGGAGATGCAAGAGCTTGGGCTCATAAAATATTCTCCTGAAAATATCTAACTATCTGGGGCTTCCCTGGTGGCACAATGGTTAAGAATCCACCTGCTAATGCAGGGGACATGGGTTGGAGCCCTGGTCCAGGAAGATCCCACATGCTGTAGGGCAGCTAAGCCCGTGCGCCAGAACTACTGAGCCTGTGCTCTAGAGCCTGCGAGCCACAACTACTGAAGCCCATGCGCCTAGAGCCTGGGCTTCAGAGAAGCCGCTGCAATGAGAGAAGCCGCTGCAATGAGAGAAGCCGCTGCAATGAGAAGCTTGCGCACCACAACAGAGAGTTAGCCACCACTCTCTGCAACTAGAGAAAGCCTGTGTGAAGCAATGAAGACCCAATGCAGCCAATAAATAAATAAATAAAAATATCTAACTATCTGAAGGCCTGTTGTGCCAGTTTTTCCCAGAGCACAGTGTGCCTCATTCCTAATCTCCACCCTGAACTCTTTTCAGGGTGTACTGACAGTCCGTGGCTGCTGTGGCTGGTGACTTGCAGAGGCAGGTGGTGAGCACCAGTGTTTAGTAGGCAGTTCCTTTTCTTCTCATCCTTTGTGTGACCTTCTGTGGTCGAGAGAAGGAACTTTTCAGTCTTCCTTGACCTAAAAACAGTGTTGATGGCCTATTTGATCTTATCTTTAAAACTCTGTTTACAGGTGATTACTCAGTAAAAAATGTAAAAATTAGCCGATAGTAAAGCCAAATCTTGTTTTAAAATGCAGGGCTAGAGGGAATTAGTATTTAGTTTCCCTGAAAGCCTCAGCGTTTCTACTCAAAACAGAGCTTTGCAAATGAATGACATTGCCTTTCTCTAGATATTAGCATCATAATGGCATTCTGTTGAATAGCTTAAATTTAGGACAATCAGGGCCAAAAATCTGAAGTTACAGAAGTCCTACAGGTACTTCTTGGCATGTAACAGATGGGTTCTTTGGGGAAGATAAATGGAGAAATGCATCATTGTGATACAGTGAAATAGATGGTAAAAAGGGTATGGGTAAGGAACAATGGGAGTGCCTAGGACAGAGAAGATGTCTTGGGAGTGGGTGGGAGGGAGGGAAAACTATGAAAGGGACATTTGAACACCAAATTAAATATAGCCAGAAAGAAACCTTGGAATGATCCCTGGCTCTTTCTTTCCCTTACCCTGCAAACAGTCTATCAATGATTGCCAATTTTACCTCTAATCATTTCTCTGCTCCATGTCCTTCTCTTCACCCATCACTGACCTACGTGAAGTTCTCATCATCTTGATTGAAAATGGGCTGGCTTATTTGGTATTCCCATTTCCAGTCATATCACCCTCAAAACCATCATCCAGACTATTTAAAACCTTAAAGCTTAGCACCGTCTCCCCCGTTACTTTGAAACCCTGCAAGGGCTTCTTGCCGCCTACAGGATAATATCTAAGCTGATGATTCTCTGTGGTCTGGCCTCTCCCTACCTCTCAACGATGCATTTATGCTGCGAAATTGTTGGTCCTTTTAACATTACACTCCATTTCATGCCTCCATGCCTTTTTCTCTTTTTGTAATACCTTTTCGTATCCTTTCCCAACAGGGTGAGTTCTGTTGTGTCATTCAATGTCCCTAATCCAGTAAGATGTTGCACTTCTTCCATCACAAATCTCCACTGAGTCAGGGGCAGTTCTCTGGTTTTTAGAGCACCTGTGCATACTGTATCTCATTCATTTTTGTATTTCCCATTAAGCACAATACTTGGCACATAATAGTTGCTCAACAAATGTTGGTTGATCTGATCATAGCAATAGCATGGGTGGATAAGTAGGTAGTTGCCAGGACAACAAGTATAAAAATGACAAGAAGGTATAAAATCAAATGGCATAGCATAATAATCTTCTGTTGCTGAGCAACAAATTTCCACAAATTTAGTGGCTTAAAGCAGCATCCATTTATTATCTCACTGTTTCTAGAGATCACAAGTCTGGGTAGGCTTGGCTGGATTTTCTGCTCATGGTCTCACCTTGATTTTAAGGCTGAAATCAAGGTGTTCGTTGGATTGAATTCTCACCTGGAGATCGATGAGGTAACATCTGCTTCAAACCTTCCTTGGATTGTTGGAAGAATCTATTCCTTGTGGCTGTAGAAATCATGGCAGCTTGCTTCTTTAAGACCAGTAGTGGAGTGTGTCTCTATGGCCTCAAGACTCTGACTCCAGGGAAGGCTTAGTCTGTCTTTAAAGGATTAGCCTGGTTAGATTGGGCTCATCCAGCATATTCTTTCTTGATTAACTCAGAGTCTTTAAAGAGGGATCTTAATGACATCTGCAGAATCCTTTTGCCTTTGCCATATACTGTAACATGATCATAGGAATGAGAGCCTATCACCTTTGCCATATTCTATTGTCTAGAAGCAAGTCCAGGTTCTGCCTGCACTCAAGGAGAAGGGATTGTCTTAGGGTCCATCTCAAAATTCTGCCCATCACACATGTAGTTTAGAATGACTTGAAAAATAGGTTTATGTGGGTAAGTGGAGGAACATGAGACTAGAAGGAAAGGTAAAGCCTATGTCAGGAAATGCCTTATGTTGCCTTCTAAGAAATGTATACATGACCATGTGGGGAGTCATTTTGGGGTTAAGAAAGATGATCCTATAGAGCATAGCTCTTTTAGTACTAGGAATCAGAAAGACTTGGAAAATTGGAGGAGGAAGATGCTGTAAACATGGAAATAGGAAGTATTAAGAGGACAGATGGAAAGTGGGGAAGGATTAAGAATGGACAGGATTCAATGGCTGCTGATTCAGCAGAGGGTAAGGAAATAGTCAAAGTCAATGTCTCTAACTAGAACCACTGGGTGACCAAAATGGAGTTGGTCTTGAGTGTGCTTGAATGACACTGACATGGTAACTATTTTTGGTGTAGCCAGTGATCTTAATCTCTTCTTTTTGTTCTCACCTTTGCCTTTTCTCTCACTTGCCTTGTCTTATTCCAGAAAGGTTCTAGAATGTCTCATCAGTAGAACTCTGCTATGTACACACCAGTTTGCAGTGACTTGGCATATTGCCTTTAGGGAGAAATGTTTTATTTTTAAATAGCTGGTGACCTAGACAGAATTATGTTTTCTAAAGTTATCTGAATGCAGGAGGTTGGCAGCAGTTTCAAAGGAGAGTGACCCAGCTTACAGTTCTGAATTCTAATTTGGATCCATGATCTGACAACTCAGACTGTTTGAAATCTAGCCTGTCTGTATGTATAATGCAATTAAATAAGGAAGTGAATGCACAGTGTTGGAATACAGGCAGTCAAAAGTATCTTTTGTTTTTCTCTCTACATCCTCTAAATAAACTCTGGACATCCTTTGTGATCTATAAGTTATTATTTCTGAAAATATCTGATTTATCTTATGTCAACCTTTACATGGCAAAAAATAATACAGCAAACTATATCTTTTCTTAAATAATCACATGGTATGAAACTCACAGCCTTCCTATTCATGTTTTGTCTTCAAAATATTTGTCTTATGCCCAATGAAAATCTCCTTTGGTTAATATAAGCCTTTAGTTTATAAATTTGAATTTTCGCCTGAGGTGCTACTTTGTTGGTTTTAAAATTTGTGATATCATTTAATTTAATAAAACAGTAAAATTTGTGCAGATTGATTTATGCCCCTTGAATATTGTAGAAGTATCTCAGTCTATAAGATTTACCCAGATAGAACTGAGGAATTTTGATAATTGGAAGTTCAATCTTCCTCTGTGTTAGAAATCTTGGCTTAGATATATGGACATCCAGTTTCTACTTAATCTGATGACATGCTCCTCTACTGATCTTGTCAGACTTTTACATTGTCAGGTCTGAAAAAGAAAAAGTGTTTCCTCTACGCTGCAGTACTTCTGTCACCAGATGTGTCAGTTTTTCCCCCACACTAAGCAATTCTCCACATCTTGGTGGACCTCAACTGGGTGTCCTACAGTTTAACTCAATTCTGACGCTAACTGCCTGGAGTTACTGCAGACTCCACAAGTTAAGGGCTCAATCACACAAGACTGCCCCCTACTCCGAATGCTACTTACATGTCCCAAGTTGTCATCTGCACTTCTGACCGACATAAACCAAGAGTTTCAGAGCCCTCTCCTTAGGTTTAAAAATTTGCTATAATGGCTCACAGAACTAGTTTATTATATTTACGTTTACTGGATGTATATATAAAGGATATAATAAAGGATACAGATGAAGAGGTACACAAGGCAAGATACAGGGGAGGGGTATATAAATTCCATACCTTCTTCAAGTGTACTGCAATATAAATTCCATACCTTCTTCAAGTGTACCGCACTCTCAACACCTTGGCATGTTTACCACCTGGAAACTCACTAAATCCTATTGTTTAGGGTTTTTATGGAGGCATGAATGACTGATTCATTGGCCATCAGTTATTAATTCAGTCCCCAGAGGTCTGGGGGTGGGGCTGAGAGTCCCAACCCTCCAATCACATGGGGTTGACTCCCCTGGAAACCAGCCCCATCCGCCAAGAGTCACTTCATTAGCATAAATTTAGGTATGGTTGAAAGAGGTTTGTTATGAATAATTAAAGCTGCTTCTATTACCCCATCACTCAGGAAATTATAAGAGTTTTAGAAGCCCTGTACCAGCAACTTGGCACAAAGATCACATGTATTTTTCTTATTAAATCTCAGCGTCACATATCTGTTCTCTATCTTAAGCTGAAATCAGGCCTCTATAAAAACTACTTCCATTTGCTTACAATCTGTTGACTGTCACACCCAAGTTACATATTGCTGGATTCCACTAAATTTCTACTGTCTTTTTTTTAAGTTAAATTTTTGTGTTTGTTTTAACAAACTGTCACACATAGATATATTAAAAATGTTTCTGTAAAGCTTATAATGAAAATAAGACAGAAAAATATTAACCTAATTCCTCCCCACCTCAATCAAGATATATCACTTTTAACTCATTTAGTTTTTTCTTCTGGTTTTACATCCATGTTTCTAAATTACACGCGTTATTTTTTGTTTTGGTTTATTTACGTTTTATACATGAATGCTCATTTTAGACATCTGAAATTTTTTTCTAAATATCCTCAGTTTTATCTGCCAATCCTTCTGTTAAATAAAGCTCTGCTAATAAATATACATAAATGTCATTTTTTAATTTTCTAAGAACATTATGCTTCATTATTTTTCCTTTTAATGGCATTCAATTTGTGGTTTTTAATAGATGCAAGTTCTCTCTGTTAACATTATTAAGAATGAAGCTTTTAAAATTATTTTTCTATTCCCTGCAATGTGTTTTTTTAATTCTTTTTTTTCTTTTTTCTCCTCTCTTTGTCTTAGTTTCTGGCTTTCATGTTTCTATTAGAGGCTGTGTTACAATGTCTGATGAATTGTGGCTATTTCTTCTCACCTGATGGTAAAACTCTAAGAAGCCGATTAGAAGCTATAATTATGGGTGATATTTTTTTTAATCAGTTGGTAAAGTTAGAATATAAATAGGTGGGGACCTAGCCAATGTGTCAAAGGGCTGCCCCTTAAAAGTATCTATTATTTCTAGATCTTTTCTCTCAAGTCATTTAGTTTCTCCAATAATTCAGTTTCTTGCATCTAAGTCAGTTTCTCAATGTGTGAGTATCTTGTGTGTGTAGGTAGGTGGGCAGTGTCTAGAGACTTGAGGAGGAGAGGGCTTAGGCTAGGTGGATTGGTCTCAGGGGTCAATGTGTAAATTTACAGGCAACTCTCCTGTTTTCATTATGACTTCACACACCCGGCACAGCCTGAGCATGGGTCCCCAAGTCCAAAGCTCTCCTCAGTCCAATTTTCTGAATGTATTTCCTTTTCACAGTGGAGAGGTATCTCTGGGTCCATTCGATCCTTGTACAGCTTCCAACCAGTTCTCCTGTTTTTACCCCTACCCCATACCCCTGCTTTCAGAAATATGTGATGGCTCCAATTCCTGTATCTTTCCAGGGTTCCATAGCAAATACACCTTTGTTGACTATCGGCTTCCTCCTCTGAGCCACCTGACTTTCACCTTTTTACAGTATCCTCTTCATCATCATGTCCCTCAGGGATGGATGTCTTCTGTTTGCCACTTCTTCTCTCCTCCCCTCCTTCCCCTCCCCCACCACCATATTACCTCCCACCAGCCTTTACTGCAGATCTACCATATCTGCTCCCATTTCCCCATCTTTACCTTCCCCCCAAATCACATCTCCTTTTGAGCCTAATCTGTTCATTTGGCAGATGACCTACCTTAACACGGGACAACACCCTCATTTTTATTTTTTCCCATTTTCTCCGTGCCACTGCTCACGTCCATGCCTAAATCTCCAGTCCTCCATCTGCTGTCAGGGAGCACGTTCTGACACTGGTTTGGCCTCAATCAAGAGTGTGGGCTTGATGGAGGAGAAATGCCGGAAGGCTCTGGTGACTGGCACAGTGCAAGGGAATAATGCGGAAAGAGTCACCTTATGGAGAAAATAGATGTTTGATGGACTGTCCTACCTGACTGCTGAGGCCAAGAGTGAGAATCCACAAATGACACTGCGGGATATACTTCAAAGAACAGAGACTTGAGCGTTGCCGGTACGGGGACTTGGTCAGGGAGGAAATTCTCAAGCTGGGTGAACCTAGTTGGAGGAGCTTTGAAGAGAGTAGGCAGTTCCCAAGGGCTTCTGTTGAGAGCAGGACATAGCAGTTGAGAATCCTGACCCAGCTTGAATAACACTGTTTTGCTGAAGAGTTTAAACTGATTGAGATATCTGTTATTACTGACAAACTTTAAAAGGTTCTAGAACTGGCAAAACAGCTAGGCCTGAGCTAAGTTAAAAGACTAGCATGAGCAGCTGGGGCAGCAACACAGCAAACTTGCTAATTAGTCTGGAGGAAGCCAATTGCCCACATTTTTATGGACTGCTAATTGCTAAAGTAGCAGCTTGCTCTGAAGACAAAAATAACAGTCTGGTAGTTTCTTGACTATAGTATAAAGTGGCCTTTGGGATATA